>NC_090935.1:90020569-91270569 GCF_040938575.1 Ambystoma mexicanum | reverse complement strand
ACAGGTTTTGGTGGGAAACCGCACTTTACTGCATTGACAGAAAAAGTGATTGTACATATATTTTACATAGTGTGTGTTTAAGTAGTGATATTACTGTGTTTTCCATTATTCAATTGTGTTTATTCTGGGCTTAATACATTGTGAATTGTTGATATATTACTGTCTAAGGGTAATTCATGTCGTCCTACTGTGTGTGTTCATCCAAGACCTCCAAACACCCCCACTACTCCTAAGACTTAGCCTTGACTGCTCTCCAAGCTCCTTGAATTGTCCTGGCTAACTTCACAGAAGTGTTCCCTGTTTCACTAACACGGGTGGCCTCCTAAACATCTGTTCCCCAGAGCAAAGTTTAGAAATCCATTCTAACTCCCAGCACTCATCTAAGTGAAATCCCACAAAGCAGCACTTTAGAAACTTAATCTGGCATCCATCTAGATACAGCCTATACAACACCTTCCACATCGATAAAACACCACAGTCGACCTTGTGTTTAGACACAAACGCACTATCCAGCACCCACCTAGATACAAACCCATAGCCCAGCACCCATCTAGACACAAACCCACCATCAAGCACCCTTCTGGACACTAAACCATAATGCAGCAGCAGTGTTCCAGCAACTATCTAGATGAAAACCCATAATCGTGCACCCATCTAGACATATTTTAATGCAGTATCTATCTGGACACAAACCCATCCTTCTACACCCATCTAGACACAGGGCCATAGCCAAACACCTAAGCAAATAACTAATCTAAGCAAATACTATTTTGCATCTAAGAAAGTACTCATAATACAGGACCAGCCTAGAAACAACCTCATAATCCTGTACTACTCTAGACGCACCCCGCAATTCAGCATTCATTTTGGAACAAAACCATAATCCTGCACCCATCGAGACACAGTCCATAATCCAGCACCCATCTAGACACAAACCCATAATCTATTACCCACCGAGAGGTAGACCACAATCCAGCACCCATCTAGACACAAACCCACCATCAAGCACCCTTCTGGACACTAAACCATAATGCAGCAGGCATGTAGACAAACCCATGTTCCAGCAACTATCTAGATGAAAACCCATAATCGTGCACCCATCTAGACATATTTTAATGCAGTATCTATCTGGACACAAACCCATCCTTCTACACCCATCTAGACAAAGGGCCATAGCCAAACACCTAAGCAAATAACTAATCTAAGCAAATACTATTTTGCATCTAAGAAAGTACTCATAATACAGGACCAGCCTAGACACAACCTCATAATCCTGTACTACTCTAGACGCATCCCGCAATTCAGCTTTCATTTTGGCACAAAACCATAATCCTGCACCCATCGAGACACAGTCCATAATCCAGCACCCATCTAGACACAAACCCATAATCTATTACCCACCGAGAGGTAGACCACAATCCAGCATCCATCGAGACACAACCCATAATCCAGTACGCACCGAGGCATAGACCACAATCCAGCATCCATCGAGACAGAAACCATAATCCAGTACGCACCGAGGCATAGACCACAATCCAGCATCCATCGAGTCACAACCTGTAATCCAGTACCCAGCTAGCTCAAGGCCTAGATTCCAACACCCTTCTAGACCAATGCCTATAATCAAGCACCCATCCAGAAGCCATATAGATAAGGGCTAAGAATGTATCACAGATCCAGTTACAGGCTCAGGAAGCAGAAGTTAGAACCCAACTAGCCACACCGTGTAAATACTGAAGCTATGTACGTAGGGCTAGGGAAATTGCTTGCACCAGCCAGTGAATTACATCGTTGAGTACATTAACCACCTGGATTTTAAAAAGAGATCATATAATGCATGTTTCTGTTTCTAGATGATTCCCTTGGACGGATTTGTGGCAAAGAGTGCAGATGGCAAAATGAATCCCATTGTGCCAGGGGGCCAAAGCAAAGCAGTGACCTTCTCCAACCGCAAGGACTATGTTGAAAAAGCTGTTGAATACAGACTCCATGAAATGGACCAGCAGGTTGGTGTTCCATGTCCATGCATTATTTTGCCCACTCCTTAGTATGGCTTAGTAAGGCAATGTCATTGCCATAACTGTATTTAAACAGCTCAATGTTTGTAACAGTACAGGAAGTGCAGTAGTGAGCAAAAGGAAGAGCTGAGCTCTTCATTTGCAGGTATGTGTGGGGGTGAAAGATGGAATACCTAACTCAGCAGTGCTGCTGCTGCCATTAATGTAATACTAGTATGGCCATGCTTCCACACTCAAATACAGAAACATTCTTTACATTGCTAACATATTGCTCTGTGGCTCCACATTGACTTAACGCCTCTACGCACTCCTTACCGGACATGACATTGAGCCAGTATATATTGAGGCGCTGTGCCCCATGACTTTAGTTCAATTTTTTGATACGTCAATATTTTTCCGGAACGCCATTCTAAAACTTTCCTACTGTGTCATGCCTTGCTCTGATAAGGCCTCAGGCTTCAAGTTTTGTACGGATTGTAGAAGGCAAATGCCTGTCTCTTTTGCCACCACAATTGGTTTTTGGGTGCCTGGGGGAAGAAAGCGATCTGCAGGGTTGTGGATCGTGCAAATCTATCCATCCCAAGGCTTGCAGAAGTGTGCTGCAAAGCTTTTCACTTTTTGTCACAAGGACAAGAGTACTGTTTTGGAATCGCTGGGTGTGGAACAGATAGGAGAGGAAGACCAGTCTCCAGCCCATTAGGAGAAGATGAAAAAGCACTGTAAGAAGCCTGGATCACTAAGCGGTTCTTCAAAACACCTTTTGTCTTCGTCTTCAAAGAAGAAGAGACACTGATACAGGAACTCCTCAGAGGATTCGGACCAGCAGGTACCATTTTCCACCTAATCAATGGGAGAATTTTAGACTAAAAATGCTAGATCGCTGTAGAGACCGCTAGGGCACGCCTCTATCCGTGGCCCTGGCTCTAGAGGATTCAGATCCAAAACAGCACAGAGAGACCCTGCCTTCTGGTGTCAAGCATATGGCACTGGCTCCTCTGTCCTCTGTGTCATCAGTGCAAGATGTCCACAGGATTATGACGCACTTCCACTGGACAAGTGCCTAACACTCCAGGGAGATGCAAGATCTCCTTGAGGACTTCTATGCTGAAAGAGATCTCTTGGCGCTAGCCTCTAATTTATGGCAGGGCAGCTGCCTCAATATCTCCCTGGATTTGGACATCCTTCCTGCACTGACTCCAGGAAAGCCTCACTCCTCCATCAACCCCTCCATCAAAAAAATAATTGGGGAGATTGAGGACACACTAGGCCTGTCGGCTGCCACCAGCGCCAAGGCTTAATTTGAACTGAGATATTCTGAATGGGGGCCCTCTAAGAACAAATGTACTGACTTTCATTAGAGTCTCTGGCTTTGGAGGATTAGTTGCTGAGGTGGACAGGGATCTTGCCAGGAAGCATCGTCCGGCACCATTTCTCACCTCCGCTCCCTCTCCTCGAAGCTTGGTATTACAAGCTGCTACAGCTAATCTGAAGACCATGTCCTTCCCCTCTGATATGGAGAGCAAGAGGTTGGATGCCTCGGGCGTAAGGTGTTTGCCTTTGTCAGCTTTGCCTTGTTGGCAGGGAATGCATCAAAATGTCCTTTGGCCTGTGGTGTCAGAGGTGGCTGAGGATGTAATGGAGGGATATATCAGATAAGATTTTAATGATGCCAGTGTCAAGGGTGGCAGAGGAGGTGTCACATCACATCTTACAGTCTGGCCTGGACAGAGCCAACTGTGTGACACGTGTTGTGGCCACGTACACATTCATCAGGAGGCACACCTGGATGAGGACCTTAGGGTACTAATTAGTCATTGTAATTATAATTAGCTCCAGACATCAACTCAAAACTCCTGGACATGCCTTTTGATGGGCACAACCACTTTGGGACTAAGGCAGACAACTCCTTGCAAAGGTTTGTCTACCAAAGCCATAGCAAAGTCCCCAGAATTAGCTGTTAAACAGCCCACAGCTGCAGCTGCTAGGGGCAGGGGTTTCATTCCTTTTCTTACTACGCCCACGCAGCACAGGACTGGTACTCATCGGTAAGCAACAGCTGTGCTTTTCTCCCTGCCAGGGTAGAGGTCATGGGACTCAGAGAGATGGCATCACAGCCACTGCGATCCCTCGTGCCTCACCAGGCATGAGGCGTTTGTGAAGATAAAGTCATACACTCAACTTCACACGGGTTTGGGGGGCAGATATCCCTGTTCACTGAGGAGTACATCACACTATGTCTAATGCTTGGGCGTTGCAGGTCGTGAATCCGGGGTCACCAATTCCTGCCTACCTCTAGACTCTTTCCTGTTGAAGGAGGTTTGTCAGCATCTAGGGAAGGGTGCCATAGAACTGGTGACCTGCTTGAAACGAGGTAGAGGCAGGTATTCTCTGTATTTTCTGGTTCCGAAAAAAGACTGGGGCCTGTGTCACATCGTGGGTATGCCGCTCTTGAACTTAGGCATGTGCAAGGACAAACTCTAGATGGTCACTCTAGCCCAGATCCTTCAAGCCTCGATATGCACAACTGGCTGGTGTCTCTGGATCTTCAGAACGGCTGCTTCCAGGTGCCCATAGATCTCAAGCACAGTAATGACCTCAGATTCACAGTGGGATCTTCACACTATCAGTTCAAGGTTCTGCATTGCAGCCTTGGTTCAGTCCAGAGGTTTCTCACTAAACTGCTGGCAGTGGTTGCTGTCCACTTCAGGAGGGAAAGTATACATGTCTTTCCTTACCTGGATGACTGACTCATCCAAGTCTGTTCCCCGACCAGGTATTGTCACACCTGTACCACACGTGCAGCCTTTGCACAGTTTGGGCTTCACACTGAACTTCAAAAAGTCTCAAGTTTAACATTTCTGCCAGAGAAAGTGACTGCTGTTGCATACCTTTAAAAAACGATAACTGGATCACCACTAGGGGGTGCAGGCAAGATGGCAGACTGATTCTACAGCTCCCTGCGTAGCCCCGGGAAAACAGTGGAGTCACCCCGAGATTGTCCTCCAGACCCCAGCTGACCGCAAGATTCGGGTGTCCGAACCCGTGGGGCGCATACTGATCTTTTGGTGAAGACCCTAGCCCCCTCTGGGCCTGAGATACGCCGTACTGCGAGGCCTCCCCTCGCCCCCTGGGCGGCCCGCCTGCATCAACGGAGAGGCCTGCTCCGAGGCTTTTCGCCGGCTCGCGGAGGGAGGAGTCCGGCGTCCTGCTGGGGCCGCTCTAGTGGCGCGGGCTAATTGGGGGCCCCCGCCGACCACACACTGCTTCAGATACGGGAATCCCGTGCAGCCCTCCAACTGATGGGAGCGGCGCCTGTCCTTCGCGCTCTCCGCCCCTGTGGAGACTCTGTGACACCGGTCCGGGCCGTCGCAGGAGCGCGCCCGGTACCTTCCAGGCAAAAGACAACGGGAGAGGTCCGGGAGGCAACGGCCCCTCGGATTTGCCTCCAACCCAGGTGAGGCCCCTTCTTTGGGATCCGGGCCAGCGCGGAGGAGTGCTCGGCGCCCTGACCCCCCCACCTTTTTGGGATCCGAACAGCAAGGGGCTTGGGCCTACACCAATCAGCAGCACTTAACAGCGCTGTGGTCCTCCAGCCGGGCCCTACTGCCACCTCGTGCCGCGCGGGAGCCGCCCGGGGACCCCCGCACGCCGCCTTCTGTCCCCCACAGTGCGGCAGGGTTCCGTGGAAGCGACACCCACCCACAGCCCCGCAAACGAGGTGGAGGAAAGTCGCAGAGGGCGCACGCCGAGCTGCACGGAACGCGGCCCGCCAACATTATAAAGGTAGGAACCAGCGCCACAGGGAGAAAGCCAGCACGAATAGCGACAGTGTCTCTCACATTCTCATAATACGTGGGAGGATACAGTCCATCCAGGAGAGGGCCAGAAAACTGTCGACAACTTGAAACCCCATCTATTGACGTTGGATGAGGAATACTGGTGGAACAGCCCAACAGCACCTGATATCATGAGGGGCCCATAACTTTACATACTTGGGCCTGCACTCGGCTATAATTCAAGCCTGCACGTGGGTGGAACACGTGGATTACAGGAGCAATTCTGGCCCACAGCACCACCAACTGCCGCACCTCCAACACCCCTGGCCCGAAAATAAACCGTCCCTGTTTTACAGGATCACACACCTCCAGATAAACCTGTGATTAACCCTGAAGACTGGGGACATTTGTGCTTGGACCACGAGAGGTCCCAACGAGAGAGGGGATCATAGCTCCTCCACCACCACTGTTTGCTTTGGGGTGCTAGAAGGCCACAAGACAACTTACCCTTGCAAATAAGCTGCAACTAAACGAGGGCCTGCCTCCCAAAAGCGATCAACATTGTCCTCGCCCATGGCAGGGGTCCGACCCATGTGAAGGCGAATCTTACGCGACTCGGACGGAGCCATCCCCTAGTGGAGACCCACGGAAACAAGTGTCAAGAGACCCACACAGAGTCTCAACGAGAAGTGAACCTGATGCCTGGGATTAAAGGGAAAACTCCCCACGCAAGAACCAAAACACCAGCGAAAAACCAAACTCGCTTGCTAGAAAGCTGCTGGAACACAACACAACAAAGTGCCCCTCAAGAACCTCCGGAACAGGGAGAATCAACGACGCCTAACAATTCTGACATGGCTATAAATAAGGAAGAACTACTTGACTGCCTTAGGGGCATGGAATCCAGGATAACAAACACGCTCCAGAACCAACTAGAAAAAATGAAAGAAGAGCTGAAGACGTCCCTGAAAGAGGTACGACAAGAGATAGACGAACTTGGAGGCAGAGTGGACACACTCGAAAATGGACTCTCACATATGACAGAGGAAGCAAAGCAATACAATGGCCTGCTAGACGAAGTTGCCAGAGCTACAAATAACCTAGAGATCCAAACCGAAGATTTGGAAAATCGCTCACGAAGATCCAATATTCGGGTAAAGGGCTTCCCAGAAACGATCTAGGATAAAGACCTACGGGACACCATGCAACACTGCTTCAGCAGCATCCTGAACAACGCCCCCCCCCCCCAGAGAGATTAGAATTTGACAGAATCCACCGAGTGGGCCCGAAAAGGAATGAACCAGGAGTGAGACCTAGAGATGTTCTTATCACCATGACCTCTTATAGCCTGAGAGAGGACATCTTGAGAGCCGCACGTTCCCACAAAGAACTAACAATCAATGGAGGGCGAATCCAACTGTACCAAGACCTAGCATCGATTACCCTACATAAGAGGAAGCTTATGCAACCAGTCACAAAAGCACTACAATCTGAACAAATCGCATACAGATGGACATTCCCCTTTGGACTAGCCTTCCCCTGGAAAGGGAAACAAAGAAGGATCAGTACATGCGAGGAAGGCCTGGCATTACTACAAATTGAGGAAGAACAAAGCCAAACCAGAACTAGCCCACAAAATAGCACACCCAGCAGCCAAAACAACCAATGGGAATGGTCATCAGAAAGGAAAAGAAGACATAACAGAGAAAAGAAACTGGCAGGCCCCTTCAAATATCACGAACGAAACACCCTGAAGAAGACACTAAATAAAGAAGCAACTGGAGGAGACATGGAGGAAGCACCTGACCATGGCAGGTGGGCCACTTCAAACTAACCCAAAACAAAACACACTAAGAGACAGAAGCAACAAACATATCCCGTACAAAAATGGCAGAGACACTGATCGTCTCGCTAAATGTACAAGGGCTGAACTCCCCTGGGAAACGACGAGCGATTCTCAACAGGCTCGAGAAGTTGCCTGCAAAGGTAGCTGTCCTGCAAGAGACCCACCTCCTGAAAACGGATGAAAAAAGAATGCGTAACAAGGCATTCCCACAACAATACTTCGCCTCCAGCGGCTCGAAAACAAAAGGGGTCGCAATACTGTTGGCCAAGGGACTGAATTTCTGAAAACAACAGATAATTAGTGATACTGAAGGGAGATACCTGGGAATCAAGGGAACTATCGAAGGGAAGACCTACATGATCCTGGCGATATACGCCCCTAACGACAAACAAGACCGATACATCACAGATCTCTTACTGAAAATAGGGAGTTGGTGCGAAGGCCAAACGATCATAGGAGGGGACTTCAACTGCATAATGGACCCTAGCCTCGATAAAACCCTGCCCCCTACAGTAGCCGGCCAGAGAAACAGACAGGCGTTGGGAAAGTTCCTCAGAGAGCTAGAAGTAATCGAGACCTGGCGCTTCTTCCAAGGAGACAGGAGAGAATACACTCACTATTCTGCAATACACAGAGGATACTCCAGAATAGACATGATCCTGGTCTCAGCAACTCTAATCCCCCAAGTGACTAAGGTGGAAATAGGAACACAATACATTTCGGACCACGCCCCAGTACTGGTTAGCCTGGAAATAGACGGAGGGGAAAACAAACAACGCCCGCCGTGGAGACTCAACGACCTGATCCTGCGCGACCTAGCGCTTAGGGCACACATGGAGGAAACTATAAACAACTATTTTGAAGAGAACGACAACGGCGAGGTTGACTGGAAAACAGTCTGGGATGCGGGGAAAGCTGTAATCCGAGGAGAATTCATGGCCCAGGCAGCGATATACTGTAGGGAATGGGCGATACTAACCCGGAGGATGGAACTAGCCCTAAAAGAGGCAGAGAAAAACCACAAGTTCCGACAAACGCAGAAATCCTGGCGAGAATTAAAGAAGGTTCGTGCCCAAATAGAAGGCCACACTGCGGATGCGGTAGCACAGACGTTGCTTCACACTAAGCAATCCTACTACGTCCACGGAGGCAAGGCAAATAAATTCCTGGCGGCCAAATTAAACAAACAGAAATCCCGTAACTATATAGCCCCCCTAAGAAATGAAAAAGGGGACATGATCACAAAAGAGGAAGAGAAACTGGAACTAATGGTCCGGTTCCATGAAGAACTACTACAGGGAGCAAACCTAAATGCGACAGACCAAAAATCTTATCTACTGGCTACCCATCTACCCCAAATCTCAGACAAGGACACAGAAATCCTGGGGAGGCCATTCACAGCTCAAGAAATCAACTAAACTATCCCTTCATTACCAAGGAACAAGACCCCAGGCCCAGATGGCTTCGGAAATGCGTACTACAAAACATTCCGAACACAACTACTAGGCCCCCTCATCCGACTTTTCAACACAATCAGAGAGACTGGATCAATCTCCCCAGATATGGCAAGATCATCAACAATCCTTGTGCTGAAACCAAACAAGGATCCCGCCGAATGTTCAAGTTACCGCCCGATAGCACTCCTAAACACAGATGCAAAGCTATACACAAAGATACTAGCGAATACACTATCGCTGATCCTCCCAAATATCATCCACAAAGATCAAGCAGATTTTGTTAGGGGACGCCACACCCAAGATAACGTTAGAAGAGCCATAAATGTAATTGAATGGGGGAGACGTACAAATCAGAAATTTGCAATAGCGGCCCTAGAAGCTTCACGCGCTTTCGACAGCTTGGACTGGGAATACCTTTGGATGATCCTGGAGAAATTTGGATGCGGGACACAATTCAGCAGAATGATCCTGGCAAACTTTCAACGCCCATCTACATCATTCCGGATAAACACCCGCGACTCAAAACAAGTGGAGATACGGAGGGGTACACGCCAGGGCTGCCCCCTATCCCCACTAATATTTGCAATGGCTATGGAGCCACTAGCAGCGCGGTACAGAGGAGACCCCGCTATAAAAGGAGTGCAAATCAAGGAGACCCCGCAGAAAATAGCATTATACGCTGACGATGTGATGCTCCATATGGGAGACACTAAGAACACACTACCGAGAGCCGTTGAAACACTGGAGGAATTTGCCACCATATCCGGATTCACAATCAACTACAAAAAATCAAAGGCATTAAACATAACGGAGGACGCAAATACAATAAACGGCATGAAGCAGAGATTCCCCCTGAGATGGGAGGAAAACACTCTAGAATACCTGGGAGTTCACCTGGCAAAGAAATTTGAGGACTTATATAAATCAAACTTCCCCCCTCTTTGGAAACAACTACAAGCGGACCTGCTGAGATGGGATAACCAGGAACTGTCGTGGTTTGCCAGAATAGCAGCGGTAAAGATGACCCTTCTCCCCCGCCTAATATATGTGACCAGTTCAATACTCGCGGAGATCCCGCCGCAGATGATCAAAGAACTAAATTCATATGGGCAAAAAAGAGACCCAGAATACAGAGACGTATACTGACCCATCCTCTGCTCCTGGGAGGCCTGGGAGTTCCAGACTTGGGCAGATACATCATGGCAGCGCACTTGGCCCCCATACTACAGTGGGCTAACCCAGCCGACACCAAAGGATGGAGAGCCATAGAACAAGCACCCACACAGATCCCGATAACAGCGTTCCTAGCACTGAACCCCAAGGCCCGCGAAATAGAAGGAAAACTACTAGGAGCTACTAAAACAGCCCTGAGTAACTGGGACAGAGCCATGCAAATGAAAAAGATCAAACAAGGGTTGGGCCCATTATCCCCAATAGCACATAACATCGATTTCACCCCAGGCTTGAAGAAGAATTTCTGGGTAGGATGGAAAGGCGCAAACACTCTAACACTGCAGGACATGTACCAAAACGGTGACCCAATCCCTTTCTTAGAATGCAAAAAGAAATTCGATCTGGTGGAAAATGAAAGGGTCAGATACATGCAAATACGACACTGGATCTCCCACCCATCAGTGAAAAGAGCGGGTACAAGAACACTAACAGGCTTGGAACTAACAATGCAAGAGGGGAAACCAGAGAGAGGGATATCTAGAATGTACAGGCTACTCGATGGAGCACAACCAACGGACAACCTAAGATATAAAGAGAATTGGGAAAAAGATGTAGGAGAGCCGATAACGGAAAGAGAGTGGGACCAGATATGGACGAGAGCTCATAGATCCTCCAAATGTACAGCAATTAAAGAAGCTGCATATAAATTATGCTACAGATGGTACATGTCCCCCCACAGACTACACAAAATAAACTCAGAATATCCCCCAAACTGTTGGAGACCATGTGGAGGGAGAGGAGACCTGTTCCACATGTGGTGGACATGCCCCAAGGCGATTACCTACTGGAAGGAGATACTGGGACACATCAAAGATATTACTGGCTGGTGGGTGAAAATATGGGGAGTAATGGCAATGGAGAAGGTAACTGCCATAAGAACAGAGACTTACCAGAGATACTTATCCATATGGTCCCCGTTTAGAGACTTGGTCGGAGACAGGGAAGCCCATTTCTTTAAACCACGCAACCTCAGAAATATATCGATCACCTAACAACCCAGAGCGAAGAAAGAGAGAAAGAATCAGCACGACGAGAAAAAAGAACAAGGCGAAAAGTAAAGGGGGGAGGGAGTTAACTGTCTAAGTGATACACTCAAGAACCTATGTATGAAAGAAATGATCACTGCAGAGACTGGCTCCCCGTCACGAATCTTTGTCGAAAAAAAAAAAGGGAAGCCTATTTCTTCAAACCTCAGATTCTCAAAACGTTTATACCCCCTGACAGCCAGGAACACAAAAGAAGTGGAATCCTCATATGGGGACGGATTAACGGAAAGGTCAAAAGACTCTGGAACCTAGAGATAAAGGACCTGGGTGGGGGGTGAGGAAATAAAATTAAGAATGAATTGATAAAACTGAAAGAATTCTGTTGTATAGCAGCAGACTACGAAGCAGACTCTTATCGTCAAAAGCTACACTCTTGAACATTTGTTGAAAGTAAAATAATAATTTATAGTTTAAAAATTGGAGGCAATTTACACAACATCGGGTGACATTAACCCTGAATGAAAATTTGGTTTTATGCATTGTGTTAACAAAGTATAATGATTATATGTTGTAATTGACTATGCTTCTATCGAAAAATAAAAATGGTTAAAAAGCGATAACTGCCTGACCCAGGCACGGAACACCTGCACGGAGAGTCCGGTGCTGAGTCAGGCGCTGGAAACAGACAGGGAGGCGAGAGAAACGGAAGCTGGAGGCTAGAGGGAAAAACCGGGCGAGCATGACAAACAGAATTCAGAACCGGGAAGAAGGGAAACTTCAAGAGAGATGGCTTAATAGCTTGCAAAGCACCCACCCCACCCCAGTGAATTCTATGGAGTTGGAGTTCTCCCCCAGCTTTGCTGACTCTGGAGCCCTAAGAGAATCACCCACACACCCCGGACACTTGGGTAAGCTGCAAAGGGGATCTAGCGCTAGAGGCTAATGGCTCACCGGAGCCCGACGGTCTTCTTGACCAACATTGTTTACCACAGTCTGCTTTCATGGGAGCTGCAGCAACTGCAGAGAACGCTATTACACTAACATCTGGACCACAGCTGGAAGTGAAACTAAGCAGCTGCGAGCCATGTGCCAATAAGAAGAGGGGAGGAACTCAGGGAAATACTGAGGGTGGGAGTTGCGTCAATGGTGAAGCAGAAACTGGTAAAAGCCCTGAGGCCCTCCGGCATAATGCCTTGATGATTCTAGAGCATACCTGTGAACCTACACAGGAAGTGGCTGAATTAAGTGGAAAAATGATGGAGGGGGTGTGGGGTTGTCAATGGGTTGTGGGATCAGACACAGCCTGTTCAGAACGGCCCAGAAATTAATGGGAATAGGGCGCCTGATGGTGAGGTGGAAGGACAACACATAAGGGGGACGGAGAAACGAAGAGTCACTGAGGCGGACTGTGGAAGCACCCCACTAATCACCCCCATTGAAACCCCTAAAGAACCAGAGAGCCCAATAATTACTGGGGGAGTGCCGGCGCAGAAGTGGTGCCCGCCTTCTGAAATCGCATCCTTCAGACCACAATAAAAACAGCAGTAGCACCACATTATCTGCAAATAACGAATTCTATGGCAAGCCCACCCCAGGGTCTAGGTGGAAATGGAGGGGCACAAGTGCACCGAGGAAGAAAATAATACCAGCGCCCAAGCACCAGAGGGGGCAAGAGCTCCCTACCGAAGGCGGGAAAGGGGCTGGACCTAGCGTAACCTGTATACCCCCGCAACCCAACGAACCTACGGAAAACAAACTGTTGGAAGAAACTCTGGACGAGTAAGGTCTAATAATTAACGGGTAATCTCAAAAAACTTAATAGTGACCATTATATCATGAAAAGAATATGGAATGTCGAAACTATGAATAAGGAACGCAGACTTCTACCTCGCATAGACATAAACAATGGAATGATTAGATTAAGGATTAGTCAAAATATGATAGGAAAATTGCTAAGCATTATGTTAAACTCACTGCTTGAAGAGACACAAAGAATGAACTATGAATGGCTGCTTCTACCATACAGGAAAGACACAAAAACAAACCAACAAGCGCTAAAGAAACACTTGCATGTGTTTAATCCCAAAGTTGTACAAAAGAAAAAGGAATTGAGACAGACAATAAAATGGATAAAAGAACAAAATCCAGGCGACAAATATAAAAAACTGAAATCGGTAAAACAACAGCACAAAAACTGGATGAAAAACAACAGAGCGATGGTACTACAGGAAGATGCAGAGAAAATGCTGCAAGCAATGAAAAACCGTTATACGAGACAATTATGGCCTCTGATAAAAAGTCAGACCCACACCCAAGATGCCATGACCGGCAATGTATCCGAGGCAAGCTGGACCAAATATTTCACTGAATTATATGGCCAAAACCAACAGAACAAAGAAAAAGGGCAGCAATTAAAGACCCTAGCATGGCAATTCGAGTGGGACTTAGAAGATATAAAAGAAGCAATAAAGAACCTAAACACATCTAGAGCGCCAGGACCCGATGGTCTATCCAACATGCTAATTAAACAGAACCCTGATTGCTGTTGCTCAATATATGACTGCATATTCAGGCTTATACACAAGACCAAGAACATACCAGAAACATAGCAGCAAGCTATCATAATTCCAATATTTAAAACCGGGCTAACTGAAGAGCCAAGAAACTACCGTCCATTGGCTTTACTGGACCCACTCGGCAAAATATATGCGAAAATCCTACTTGGGAGCATGAACAATTGGGCAACAAAAGAAAAGAAATATGCCACGAGGCAAACAGGATTTGTAAAAACAATAGGAACTAACATCAACCTTTTCATCCTGAATCTATTAAAGCATGAAGCTATAATAACCAGAACGCAGACCTATGCAGCTTTTATAGACCTAAAATTAGCTTTTGATTCAGTAAATAGAAATCACCTGTGGAAGAAACTAAGTGCCTGGGAGTGCCCGAGTAACATCTTGGAACCGATCAAGTTACTGTACCATAACACCACCATACGAATCAGGCTGTCCAGGGAAGGAGTAATTTCAGATCAGATAAAGACATGAAAGGACCTAAAGCAGTATTGTCCTTTGGCTCTCCACCTTACTCCATTTATATATAGCGGACTTGGAAACAAGCACTTAGACACCGCAGAATAACCCACCGAAACTGAATAGCACAATAATAACGTGCATCATGTACGCTGACGATATTGTAGTATTAGCAAAAATACTGAGAGGGCTGCAGATTGCTCTACAGAAACTAGAGCAGTACTTGATGAAAAACCAGCTCGAAATAAATGCTCAGAAAACAAAATGTATGACTTTGATGAGACAAAATAAAAAGAAAGGGCCTGCAACTTTGTACTATATTGGAAAGGAAAAAAATGAAGAAGTATAAAAGGTCAAATACGTTGGGGGTTTGACAAACACAATCACGGACAGAGATAGAATGGTCACATCACCTCACAGCCAAAACACTATCATTAGCCCGACAAGTGAAAATGATTCATGAGAAATACAGAACATTTTCATTGACACGGGTAATAACATTTTATAGACAAATAGTGATGGCAATCCTAACATATGGCGCGGAAGCAATGTTAAGCATAAATAATGCCATTTGGCAACAGATAGAAGGCCTCTTTTGGAGGAAAGTTCTAAGCGTACCAGCATCATTCTCCATGCCACACATCCACGCAGAATTAGCCCTACAATCACTAAACTCTATTGCTGATTTTAAACAACTGGACCTATACAGGAAGATAATGAGTGACACATATGCACCCCCTTTTGAAATCTTACGAACTAAGATCAATGGAAAGAAAGAACAGCCCTTGGAAATATGGAAAAGAGTAATTGAAACAAAATGTGAAGCTGACCTCAACAGACCTCAAAAAGCGAAAAGGAGATTGATAGAGAATGACTGGATACGGACGAACGAGACCAAAGCTAAATATCAACACGACATCCCCTGCAAACTGGATGTCAGACCAATCAACAAATTGCCAGCGTATTTAAAATCATTCCCGTCACTGAAGATCAGAGACATCTTTATGAGAATGAGACTAAATATTCTTCCCACACAAGAAATAATGGCATTCAGGAGGAAAATTACAGCCAACGAAAAACACTGCAGATTTTGTAATGACGAAGAGTCAATCGAAAGCCTGCACCACATTATGATGATATGCCCAGCTCTAAGCGGAAAAAGAAATCTAGCCAGAGGATGCTTTATGCAGAATCAAATGATATTCTCCCCAGAAGACCGAAGGGCCTAAATCATAGCAGGAAACAAGACAAAACTGATATATGCGGTAGTTTCCTTTTGGAATAACATCATGGGGAACCACCAAACTGGATGAGAAGGAAGAAAGGAAATAATGAACGATACACACCAGACTTTAGCGGGTTTGTTGCAAAATTGTTTCATTATGTTTGGTGGAAAATACAAAGTTATCTGTAAGATAAAGCAATATGATGAACGGTTTGATATGTAAACCGAAACATTTTAAAAGAAAAACAAACTTTTTTTTTTTTAAATTAACGGGTCATCTAACAATAATTGCCCCTATTCAGCATGCAATAGGGGCAATCCCTGCCCCCAAAAAGACTCAGGACCTTCTCTACTGACATAGATCTTACACCCCCTGTAGCATCAATGGTTGTGTAATCTTGGACATAGTTAAATAGCAAAGAGAGGCCACACAGACATTTTTGAGAAATTGTGTTGGCAGAAGAACAATTCGCGAATACACCAGAGATGCCCCAAAAGAGAAAAAACAATTTCCGAAAGGATATTGCCAGATGAAGGGATATGATTGAACAATTGGACACAAGACTTACAAAAGAAGTTAGAACTGGGGGAAAAATACTGAGATCATGGCCCCCTGGAACGTTAACGGACACAGTGAGTGTTTGGAGGAGACAGAGAAGGAGAGTGGGGAGGAGCACATTGTTTTAGGTGAGCTCGAACTGGAAAACAACCAACCCGACCCGATAAGGGTATCCTTGGAAAGAGCAAACTCTACTGATAGAGAGAGACCTCCACCAAGATGGCTGCCCCTCACTCCCGGTTACCAACCCAAAACTCCGTACTCAAGAACTGCAAAAAAAAGTAATAAACGGAAATAAGAGAAAACAACACTGGAAAAGGAAAGGGCAAGCAAGACTTTTTTACCCAGATGTCGGTGGTCACTATAGCAATGGCACCCTTTGTAAAATTATTTAAGGTAAAAGATCACACCACGCTCTTAGCAATGCTTTATTCCAAGATGATCTACATCGAAGGATTCACTGTGGCGAAGAATAGCAGTAGAGAGTTGCCTACATCTTGAGCTCAACATTGGGGGAGATTCCCAAACAGACCACCTACTACCGAACAGTCAGTGATGGTAACATCTCCCATGGAGGGGAATTTGGGGATACATTTGAGCATAGTAAGCACAATACCTCCTGACGGTACTGAAAACACATTAATAAGGGCATGGCTGCCTCCAAAATTGTGTCCGGGTCCGGGTTCCCTGAATGGGGAAATACCAGGCCATTCCGGCTTTGGAGGGCCCGGTATTTCCTCCTTCAGGGAACCCGGACCCGGTCCTTCCCCATTCCCATTCAAGCCCACATAAGGTTCAATGGGAATGGGGAGGGAGCTAACAACGGGCTCGTTAATAACGGGCCCGTTGTTGGCTCCCTGGTCCCCTCGCGGGACCCGCGATGGATGTCTGGTAAAACCAGACGTCCATAGCGGGTCCCGCGAGGTAACCTCGTAATAGGGCGGAATGGGATTAACGGCGCCGGCACCATTACCGGCGCCATTAATCCCATTCCGCCCACCTAATAATGAGGCCCAATGTCTTGAATCTCTTCCAGTGCATCCCGAACACAAGAAACATAAATACTGAAGATATCCTGATAATTGAATTTGCTCAAGAGTATTGCACAGACTTAGTTTACATCCATTTACGCGCAACAGTTGTAAAGCATTTAATACTGGATACGATCACTAGCAATAACTGATCTGGGATCGAAAGATCTACAAGTGGACCCGGCAAACAACCCACAGTCTGTAAATGTAAGGAACCTCGAACTAACACCGCCCCCTCAGGATGAGCTTCCATGGAAAATAAGAATTCCATCAGCCACACAAGAAAGGTGGAGTCGACAGGGCCTGGATAACGAGGAAGAAGTAGTGGGGTAACCCATGAAGAAATGAACATTTGCAATTAGCAGCACTGGACAAAAACCTACCCAAGAAAAAAGTTGAACACAAAATCAAGGCTGTGTAGAACCACAAGAGAAAGACCGCGGGTCTTATTTGCCTGCAGCACTAGAGAGAGGGTCAAACAAATAACTAGACTTACAAAAACCAGGAAGATCACAGGTTTCATTGCTAGGACATGCACATCTTCTAAAGGGAAGGGAGACCAAGTGGAATGTTTATGATTTGATATGTCTAGAAGAAACTTGGATGACCGCGACACCTGCATTGGATGGATATGCCACCTTTCTGAACCCAGCCGTACCTTCTGCGAAACTGCTGACCTTAGTCAAAAAAGGAACTACCTACGAAGTAATCAGATCTAAGAACATCGGTCACTATGTACAAATAACAGAGAGGCTCAGGGTCAAAAGAACCGAACGGAGGACGGAAACACCTTCTATAATTAATGTATACTGGATCCCTATGGCGATAAAGAACTACGTCATGATGGAAAATGTGGCTTCTGCAATCGATGAGGCATATAGCTGGGAGGAGGCATCGCTCATAGTATGTGGAGATTTAAACTCACAAATCAGCTATACCCAGCTAGAAAAGATAACAAGGGTCTGAACCCACAAAAATGGAGAGGCTTCTTGTGGATGGAGCTAATGGAAAGCAGAGACCTTCACGTCTTAAATGGTCACTTAGAAGATAACGAATGTAATAAACCAACTTGGGAGAGAGTGAACAATTCTCTTTGATAGACTATATATTCATTGCGAGAGATCTAATTGATGATATAACAGTGTTCGATTCTCCCTACAAAAGCAAGTGATCCAAATATCTTGAAAACGTCATGGCAAGATGATGGGAAAAGGCAAACTAAGAAAATTATGACAACGGTAGAGTGTGTAAACAATGGCTGCTGTTTAAAAATACCAACAAAAAAAAAGACCTTGAATACACAAACACCCAATATACAAGAACTGTAATGAAAGTAGAGGTTAAAACTGTAATGAAAGTAGAGGTTAGAAGCCCTTTAGGGGCGGTAGATTACACCTCAATCTTTACTGCGTTTCTGATTGAAAAAATTAAAGAGGATACAGAAAAAAAGTTGCCCATTCAAAGCACCTTTGATAAACACCTGACGACAAAAAGGAGCAAATTGAGAGCTCCGCTCAAGCAAGAAAACTGCTAGAACCCCTTAAATCAGGAAGCGGGCACCAGAAAATTATGTAACCAATACAAGAACTGGTTGAAATTGTATAAAAATACACTAGTGCAACAAGACGCGGGAGTAATGATGAAGGCCATCTCAAATAAAAACTCTGCAGAGATTTGGGGTTGTATTAATATACAGGGAAACCACCCGAAATTCCAACAGATCAATGGAGTTGCAGATGAGACATGGAGACATCATTTTAAGGCGCTATACGCTAAGCCCAGAAGTTTCTTTAACAACTAGTACACAATCACTGTGGTGCCTGGCATACGACTAGGAGAATGTTGTGAATCTGATAAAGCCATCAAGCTCTTCACTTGCGCCAGGTCTGGCCAATGTAGCTAGCCATATGTTGAAGGAACATCCAGACAAATGGGCTGAATTGATATGGCAGATAATTGAAAACCTGAGAAAGAACCAAAAAGTAACTGCATCATGGAGAACAGCGAATGTGATCCCTATCTTCAAGAGTGGCAGTAGGGACGATCCAAACAACTATCACCCTATTAACCTCTTGGATGTTATGGGGAAGATCTATGCATCAGTATTGCTGAGGAGACTGAATGATTGGTCATACAATACAAAGAGGCTGGATATGTTCCAGTGCGACTTTGTAAAGGGACTGAGTACCTTGCCTCCGATCCTACGGTTGTCAGTAGTAATGTTCCTAGCATTCGTCGACCTGGCAAAAGACTATGATGCAATAAATGGACAGTGGCTATGGAACAAAATGAGGGCCTGGAATTGCCGGGAAGGACTAGTGGCCCAAATCAAGGCCTTGTAACGCATACTAGCCTGAGAGTGCATTTAAATCTGGAAGGACAACACAATGAAGAGATCGAGACAGCCAGGGGAGTGAAACAAGGCTGCTTGTTAGCCCCTGCCCTGTTCAATCTCTACCTCTCCGATATGGGTCTTTTTATGGAACGCAGTAAAAACTTCCCCCCAAAAGTGGGCGGAGTGCATGTGAGTCACCTGCTTTATGCAGAGGACTTAGTCTTACTGGACCTTTTCCTCCCCATTCTCGGCTTTGCAGCAGGTCGGTCACCTCCCATAGCATTTCCAGCCCACTAGTCTGCATGTTGCACTTTCGTGTTAGTTCCTCAGAAACCTCCATCGACCTCCCTCCGGCACATAAGGTCTCTAAGGCTCATCTTCTTCAGGGATGAACATGATATGATGTGATATGATATGATGTGGCATTTATAAAGCACCTGTACACAAGTGTTTCTTGGCGCACAATGCTCTGTGACATGCTCTGTATCAGAGTGTTCCAAGCCTCAATTCCTTCATTCCCTTCATGCATTCCCTTCTGCAGTGCTCTATACCATACAGCTGTCCCCGCTAGTGAACATCGCCTTAGATCCACCCACCAGGCTTGTAGTTTAGGACCTTCAGTCGATTTCCACGCCATGGCAATTCTGCATTTTGCTAACACGCAAACCAGATCTTTCATTTTGGCCAAATGAGCATTCTGTCTCCCGCCCCTAGGGAACACTCCCAACAAACAATACGCTCGGGGCCACGTCTGCATCTGGATGCCACCCCATGCCATCTTCCCTGCACATCCCCCCAGAATGTCTGTATTACCGGGCACGGCCAGAACATGTGTATCATGTCCGCTCTCTCCTGTGTGCATCTTGGACAGGCCTGGTCACCATGTCTCACTATGAGAGACAACCTGTGGAGAGTCATATACGCTCTGTGAGTAACATACAATTGTGTGAGTTTAAACCTGGCGTTACTCGATACTCGTTTGGTCTAGAGCAGTCCCTTTTCCCATTCTGCGTTTGTAAATGGTCTCCCTACGTCTCCCTCTCTCACTTGCTGCGCACCTTCAGCTCTATTGCTCCCAAACTGCCCAGGAACAAATCATACAGTCTACAGACCATAAGTCCCTCTTCTGACACGTCCTACATGGTATCCAGTTTCTCACTGGACCCCACTTCACTCTGCGGGCCAAGCCATCTCTTCCTGAGTCTCTTGACCATGCTGGAATTGCCCTTCATGTATACCAAATTCGCTGGCTAGGGCCTGGAAAGCTATTATTTTATCATCTCTTACTAGGTCCCCAACTGTGGCTATTCCTTTCTCCTCCCAGTGTCTTCTATATTGCTCAAGTACACCTCGCTGTTCACTAATGATCGCCGCTAGGGGGACGTGCACCGAGCAGGGGTCTGGTTTGCCTAAAAGTTTCCAGCTTCTCTGCCATGTGTCTTTGCCCATCTGCAACAGCAGGGATGGTCTCCCTAGAGCAAGCTCCTTC
Organism: Ambystoma mexicanum; assembly: GCF_040938575.1. NCBI lineage: Eukaryota > Metazoa > Chordata > Amphibia > Caudata > Ambystomatidae > Ambystoma > Ambystoma mexicanum. Next base: position 91,249,579 of record NC_090935.1, on the reverse strand, counting down.
ACCCACAGTACTTCCCTAAAAAAATATTGCTTCAGCAACGGTTGTAATAGCAAAGTGTCTTGTGAAGTTTCGTCTCCCAGCTAGCGCACCACCTGTTGCAAATGTTCCGCCAGATAGTAGCACTCAAAGTGAGCCACTTTCATCCCGCCCGCAGCACAGTGTCTCTGCATGGTGCTCAGGGCAGTTCTGTTTCTTCCTCCCTCCCACAAAAAGTCTCTCACCAACATGTTCAGCCTCTGAAAGAAGGCTGCTGGTATGCTGTAAGGGACGTGGGTGAAATAGTACAGGAGGTGGGGAAGTGCGGCCATCTTCAGGAGATCCGCTTTTCCCGGTACTCCTAGGGGCAGCCTCCTCCAGAACTTCATGGAGCCGGCCACGTTATCCATGGCCTTCTGCGTATTATTCTTGTGTGAGGCTACTGGGTCATGCCACACAATAATGCCTAGGTAGCAGAAGTTATTTGTCTCCCGCCGGAGTCCGAATCAGGGCAGATGCTGTTTGCAAAGTTCCCTGAGCCCTGCAAGCAGGAACAGGCAGGACCTCTGCGAGTTCACCCTGATAGTTCGGCAAACTGGTCAATCACATCCAACAGGTGTGGTGAGTTGTCATCTGGCCTGTTTACATACAGCAGCATGTTGTCTGCATACAGGGAGATTAGGTACACCACTCCGTCTAGCTTTATTCCTGCCTTCTCATACTCCTTGCTAAGGAACACAGCCAGTGACTCCAATGCTAGAATATACAGCATTGGCGATAGTGGACAGCCCTGCTTGGTGCCCGTCTTCACAACTTTACCCATCTCAAAAAAAAATTGCCAATTCTGAAGTGCCCCAGGGCTGCAAACATCCAGTCCCAGCGGACCAAGTCAAAGGCCTTGACTGAGGCCACTGCACTTTCGTCCGTCAGATGATTAGTACTGTCTATGACGTGGTGTAACTTCTGCAAATTCAATGTGGTGTTCCGCCTGGGACATACCCAGTTTGGTCTATTTGTTCTAGATCCCCGATTACCTGCCTCACTCTGTTTGCTAATACCGCAGTCAGGATTTTGCAATCTAGATTTACCATTGGGCTTGCACAATGCGCAGCACTGCATTGGTTTACCCGGTTTAATTATTGGTATGATAGTGGCTTCCCTCGGGCTGCTGGGTAGTACTACCAGTCCGTATGCTTCTGTATAGACACTCAGCATCTGGGCGCTAGTATTCTCGCATATGTTTTGTAAAACTCCCCTGGGAGTTTGTCTGGACCTGTGGTCTTAGAAGTTGGGAGCTCCCTTACCACTTCAATTATTTCCTCTAGCATCAGTGGGGTATCTAATGCATTCTAACGCATCCCCCTTGTATTGTCCAAGCTTCGGTAGGTCTATTTGCCCTAAGGCCTCCTGTATGTCACCGTCCCTCTCTGCTGTCTAGTCCGTGTATAGGGTTTTGTAGAATCTAGAAAACACCTCCTTTATCCCTTCCTGCGTTCTGACTAGATTCCCATGTGCATCAGTTACAACATTAATTCCATCTCTTGGTTCTTCCCGCCTGCATAACCACGCTAGCAGTCACCCCGCTTTGTCCCCCATTGCATGCAGTTTTTGAGTATATTTTGCTAAGTCAAGGCGCCCAGTCATTCCCATATTCCCACACATTTGTGCCTCAGTTCCATCAGCCGCCCGACTCTACAAGTGGTCCTCCCTCGGCTCTTTCCGCTCTTGCTATCTTATTCTCAATGTCTCCCAGGGTTTTTAGTATTTCTGCTATTAAGCCTCCCATTGTCCCTATCACCTTTCCCTGCGTGACCACCTTTACTACGCTGTCTGTGTTGATACTAAAGTACTACTGTATCTGGGCCCTCAGGTAGTCACTGAACAACCCATCCTGGAGAGCTCTGCCATCAGGCACCAGGTAGGTATCCAGTGTCTCGGGCCATGCTCTGCCATGTTGCTATCAGTGGGGCATGGTCCGATAGTGTTCTGGCCTCATATTCTATGTGCACAAAGTCATCCAGCATTTCTTCTCCTGTGAACATGTAATCTATTTGGGTGTGTAAAGCGGTATACACGCATTTCACCGCAGTATTTTTCATCGCGTGTTTTTTCATTGCCGTTTTTATTTCGAAACAAAACTCATGTTTTTTTTGTTTTTTTTGGGGGGGTTAAAAAATTAAATATATGGTGTTGGGTGCAAGGTAAAAAAAAAACATCGATGAAAAAATCTGCGATGAAAAATACCGCAGCGAAATAACGTAGAACCGTGTAAAGCATGAGGGGCCGAGAAGTGTGAGTAGCACTGCTCTTCCTCGTGCCTGCTCTCCATAAGTCCACTTGTCTTAAGTCTTGCAGCAGGCTGCCAAGAGTTTTGGCCGGTGGCGCCGGTTTCCTGTGTTTAGAGTCTGATCTGTCTAATACAGGGTTAAGGATACATTTAAAATCTCCTCCTCACACCAATGTCGCCTCGCTATACATGGTCAACCTTGAGTATAGTGACCCGAAGAACACTGTGGCATCATGATTTGGCACATAGGTGCTTACAACACAAATGCCCCTGCCTTCCCACAGTCTGTGTACAACCATCATCTTTTCCTCATCCATTTTAAACTCCAGCAGTTGGAAGGTGCTGTCGGAGATATCCAGACGTGGACTCCCCTTGCATATGGCGAGAAAGAAGAGCCGTATAGTTTTCCCCCACACTTTCTAGCTAGTGTGTCCTGTCTGTATGTTGTCAGGTGTGCTTTTTGTAACTGTGCTATTTGAATGCCCTTCCTAGCCAGGTAGGCACGCACTCGCAATCTCTTGACCTAGTTATTGAGGCCTCTTACGTTCCAGGTGATTATATTCACTCCCCTAGGCCCTGCCATAGCTGTGCACATTCGGGTTGTTTGATACCCATCACCCTGACAGTCTGCCTAATGGCTCTTCGTGTATCTGCACCACTCCCTTCCCCCTTGGAAATCACAATCTCTGTTACCTCTCACTGTTATACATTCCTCAGCTAACCCCCAATGTTCATGGTTCCACTTGTCTGATAACACCAGAACCTCGAACACAACCTTCCCCCAGGCCCCTTGTACTCCCACCCATCCCATCCTCTTACCCCCCCTGCCACTCCTCCATCCCCCAACCCCCAACAACTGTAAAATCAACCCAATAACTACCCACCAAACCAAACAACAGCCCAGCAGTAGATCACCTGCTCAGGCCCCCTGCCTTCCCCCCTTCGACTAACGTGCAGCAGCTCGACACCTTAAAAGTGGCATCTTAAAGTACAACTAGGGTTCGTGACAGTTGCTTCTGCAGTGGCCGTGTGGGTGCCTGTGCTAGTCTGGTGACCCAGTTCTGCATGTTCCTGTATTTCTTTTCCCATATTTTACTAGCCTTTTCAGTAGAACTGTAGGGTGAGGAAAAAAGAAAAACCAAAGGATGCTCCCCTGCTACCACTTTAGGGCACGTTGTTATCCCTTCTCGGAAGCTGCAGTATCCCTTGTGCGTCCACCCAGGAATGTGCCTCCACAGTGTTTGCTCGTCTTAAGCGCTCCTTGGTCGGCCGAACATTGCGTAGATACTGACTCTTTATGGCAAATGCATGAAAGAGGATGAAGCACCAATCTTGGCAATAATAAAAACAGAGCTGGAGAAAGCACCGGAAAAAGCAATGCAAAAATGGGTAACAGGCTGTAGAGATTTGTTGGATCTGGCTAACGTTATCCTGGAGGGCCTGCACAGAAACCCGTATAAAGTGAAAACGAAACTGTGGGAATGTGACTGGATACAAACGTGTGATGACGCAAATCAATACAGACTTTACTGGAACTCAGAGCCCTAGGAAACACCCTAGGCTACGTAAGAAAATTCCCTGACCTCATTATAGGACCCAGTTTATGAGGATGAGACTAAATCTGCACAGTACGAAAGAGGTCCTATCAGTAAGAAATAGAAAGGGGACAAGAGACATGACTTGCAGATTTTGTAATAGTGAAGGATCCTTGGAAGATCTGCAACATATCTTTACAACATGTACTGCACTGACGGAAATAAGGACAAGAACATTCTCACATTTCTTGGAGGGCACACAGATGCTTTCTGCCGAGGACTGGTGGAAGCAATTGTTGAGAGGGGAGAAGACACCACTAGTGATTGCAACAATTACATTTTTGAAAGAACGCCTGGGAACTGATGACAAAGTGATCTGACAGTGACACAAACTTCGTGTCCAGTCTAAAAAGGGCCAGATGATTCAGAAAGAAACGTGATCTTAAACTTCTGTTTTGCTAAAAGTTTTAATGAACTAAAATGCAAATGAAGAGGGCGCTAGAGCGCGACCAAGATGGCCGCACTGGTGTGAGCTCCGACAGCACACCCATAAATCCTGAAAAAATCAGCAGATCCGGGGGCCATCAGACCCCCCCAGCGACGGAACACCCGTCCCAACTTAAGGCGTACCAGCCACCCCCCTCCCCCCGACGACGAGAAAAGACACCCGCGGCTGCCTGCCCGGCGCGGAGTCGGAGCGGGGAGGAGCCCCGACCAGCCCCAGCCCACGGGCCGTGGCGGCCTCCGGGGCACAGCGCCGCGGGCGAACGAGCCATCCACTGCCGGGCGGCGACATGCGGAAAGGAGATCTGAGACCCGCGCCCCCCCCGGGAGCCACAGAGCAACGACCCGTATGGACTGCTCCCGAGGGACGGAGCCGGCGAGCTCCAACCAGCCTGCGGGCCCGGCCGCCGGCAACAACTCTGTCAGCGCGGGCCGGGGCTCCGGGGAGGCGGCCCGCCCCCTCTGGATTCCAGCTAGCCCGGGGGTCATCCAGCCCCCCAGAGGTGAGGAGATCGTCCCGGGGCGAGGCGCGGGGAACTATTGAAGCGAGGGGGCTCGCTGCAGGCCGCGAGGTGCGTGAGAAGAGGGCTAGCAACTACACCATCAAACCTGCCCCCCATCCCCGTGGCGGCAAAACCGAAGGACCTCACAAGGCCCCAAACCAGCCCCCACAGGCCCCGCAACCACACCATCAAACAGGTGCACCAGAGGGCCTCAGCACACGCAAACGCTGAATCAGTAAAAGGCAGACCCAGAAGACTGCCCAGTGTTTGAGACACCCCCGGCCCGCCAAATGAGAGCACAGACGGGCGAGGGCGCTGACGGGCACCCCAGGTGAGACCCCCCTTCGCACCTCGACAAATCCGAGGACCGGCTTACCCTTGGCAACTCACGAGGCACACTACAGCCCCGGACGACACACAGAACAGGCGGGGACCCCCATGCAGCACCCGAAGACCCTGAGAAGGGTAAGGAAACAAAGCGTAATGGCCAAAACATAGAGACAGCTGGTGACACCTTCATTTGATACAACACCTGCGAGAACCTCGGAAACAAAAAAAACGGCCACAAGAATTGCCAACACCCCCTCGGGAAAGCAGCAATAGCGAGGACATCTGTGACCATTTTAACACACCCTGCCAAGCATAACGAAGACCTTCACGATGGGAAAAGCAGACAAAGCCCAACGGAAGTTGACATTCGAGGCGGGAACCACAGTTAAAACCCCCAAAACAAGCGAGCGACAAGAGCACCCCGAAGAGACCATGCCCCGAGACGCTGATCCCGCTCACAATGCAGACATTAAAGAAATCCTCCTCGAACTAAAAGCAGGGATTGGCAGCATAGACAGCAAGCTCGACTCCCTATCCACCAAAGTTGACGTTGACCAGCTACAGCACCGTCTAGACAAACATGGAGACAGGCTCGACTCTGCTGAACAACGAATCTCCGACGTAGAAGACAACGTGTCCTCCATGGCCACCAAGGTAACGACACTGGAAGCTCAGATGAAAGCGGTCATGGCCAAAAATGAGGACCTCGAAGGGCAATCACGCCGCAACAACATTAGGATACTTGGGGTAAGAGAGCAGCAAAACACGAGGAAAATGGAGGTCTTCATTGAAAATGTATGCAAAGAGTTATTCGAAGGCCCCGCATTATCCAACCTATTCGTGGTGGAGCTAGCTCACAGGGTTCCTACTAGCCGACCTATCCCCGGGGCGCCCCCTCGCCCGATTATAGCAAAACTTCTTAATTACCAAGACCGGGACACAATCCTCCGCCTTGCAAGGGAGAAAGGAAACCTGCAATACGACAGGGACAAAATCCAATTCTTTCCTGACTTCTCCCCATCTGTCCAAGCGTTGCGCAGAACATTCACCGGGGTGAAACGCCGGCTTCAGGACAATAAACTAATGTATTCCATGCTCTACCCAGCCAAACTGCGAATCCAACACGACGGCAATTCACAATTCTTCCACACTCCCGAGGAGGCAAATCTATTTCTCGATAAGATGGGATGCCACCAAAACATCAACAACCCACGGCCACAAAGGAGAGAACGGGCAAACCCCCATTACCGCTTTTTCACAAGCTGCTCTGCGCCACTTAATTCGACCCCCCCGGATTCTCAAAATCCACATTTAAGCCTAAGGTGTGCTGGACCTTGGGAGTTCCCTAGCACCCCAAGCACAGCGAAGTTATGTTGGGGACTTTAGGGAGGGGAAAGTCGATGGGCGAGTTGGGGGTTGCCCATGTCTGTGAGGGAAACAGTTTAAGGTTATGTAAGAGTGCTTGCCAGAAGTCCACACTCCACCCGCCGCCACCTGGTAACGCCCATCGGAAACACCAAAGCTGGCCTTCATCCGAAAATGCGAGTACTCGGGAACATCACAACCAGCGTACCACACGACAAGATAGTCTGCCATTTTGGCCAAAAACCTGCTCAAAATCCAACTACCCACAAGATTCAAGCTAGCCACTTGGAACATTAAAGGGGGCAACAACCCGACCAAAACAAGGAAAATGACACAGTACCTCCGGAGACACAGAGTAGACGTCGCCCTGATCCAAGAAACTCACCTCCTTCAGGGAACAGAGAACCGATGGGCCAGAGCCTGGGGCTGCCACAGATACTTTGCGTCATACTCCACATATGCCAGGGGGGTGGCAATCCTAATAAACAAAACCCTAAAATTCAAACTGCATACAGTTAAAAGCAATGATGAAGGGAGATCACTACTGATCCACGAAACCCTGGAAAACACAGAAGTCATTCTTGTAAACTCCTACGGACCAAACACCGACGGACATAATAACTTTGACTGGGTCCTGACACACTTGGGAGAAAGAAGGCCTGCAACAATTATCTGGGCAGGTGACATGAACACCACCCTCGATCCACAAAAGGCCAAATCACACCCGACCTCCACAGTCACCCCCAAAGCTGCTCTTCAGGTCCTCGAAATTTGCAAAGCGTACAGTCTCGTTGACATCTGGAGACGCCAACATGGCGAGTCCCGAGACTACTCATTCCACTCTTGGGTCCACCAAACCAGCTCCCGCCTGCACTACATCCTGGTGTCCGCACACAGCCAAGCCCAATGGGCAAATTGCCAAATACGGCCTAGAACCATATCCGACCACTCAGCGGTCACAGTCGAATGCATCCCACCAGACCCATCAGAAGGGAGGAGACACTGAAGGTTCAAACCAGGGTCCCTGCAGGATCAGGTATTCGCGGATGAACTGCGCACAGAAATCATAACGTTCCTTGTAATCAATCAGGGCTCAGTATCGTCGGCCGGGACCCTGTGGGAATCCTTGAAATGTTACATCAGAGGGGTATGTCTAACCAAAGAGCAAGGTATCTTGAAGCTCATTAGACGAGAATTATCACTAAGCGAGGTCCGTCTGAAAGAACTTGAACAACTACAATCAATCTCGCCAGAGCCACAGGTACTGGCGTCACTGAAGACGGCGCTTGACAAGTTCAGAACAGCTGCGGACAGAGAACTAAAATTCCTATCACATGGCCATCGTGTCCGCCAATATGGAGAGTGTCAAAAACCAGGAGCACTGCTCGCGAGGCTGATAGCAGCGAACCGCAAACCCACACAGGTCGAGCAGATTCAAAACCTTCAGGGCACCCAAGTACACACCGATAAAGAAATAGCAGAGACTTTCCGCTTTTTTTACCAAAATTTATATAGTACCAACTTTAATGCCACCCAGGAAACAATGTCCCGCTTATTAGCAGACATAGAACTATATTGGGTAGACGCCATACTAAGGGAACCCCTCAACGCACCAATCTCGACAGAAGAAATCCACCATGCCATTAAAGACGTACCAGGCACCAAGGCTCCAGGCCCCGACGGGCTCATAGGCGAATTTTACAAAATGTTTGTGCCCATCCTTGCCCCATTATTACAACAGGTTTACGGGGAGGAATTGGAGGACGGATCACTATCCCTGACCCTCCGTGAGGCAAACATGATACTGCTACACAAAGTCAACAAACCCCCGGAAGATTGCGGCTCGTACAGGCCGATCTCGCTTATCAACTTAGATAATAAAATACTAGTTAAGATCCTGACCTCCAGACTTATCCCCCTGATGCCCACGTTGGTACTAGCAGACGAAGCCAGATTTGTACCAGGCCGCAACACGACGTTCGGCATAAGACGCATGTTCGGGGTCCTGGAAGCACTGGACCCCTCTCACCAAGCAGTAGCAGTCCTATTAGATGCCGAAAAGGCGATTGACTCCATTGAATGGCCATTTCTCTTTGAAATCCTTCAGAGAATGGGCCTCGGCAAGAGATTCCTCCAACTAATAGCCCTACTGTATGACCATCCCTGTTCCCACATCATACTAGGAACAACCAGATCGGCAGCAATCGATCTCCAGAGAGGAACAAGGCAAGGGTGCCCACTTTCCGCCCTACTCTTTGCACTAGTGATGGAACCCCTCGCCTCGGACCTCCAAGCTAAACATATACAAAGAGGGTTGTCCTTCGGTCCATAAACTAATAATATCCCTATTCGCAGATGACATCGCCCTTTATATACGAGACCCGTCATCCAACCTAAATCCAGTAATTTGCGATATAATACATTTCGGCAACTTCTCCGGCCTAAAGATCAATCACAGTAAGTCAGTCATATTCCCACTCACTCCAGAGACCCCAAAATTCCAGGACGATTATGGCTTTAAATGGGAACACTCAAACGTGCGGTACCTAGGCATCCAACTAGCCCATGACCACCAAACACTGTTCCATGACAACTACGGGAAGGTAATCCAATCACTACAGGGGAGAGTAGACAGATGGAAATCACTACCGCTCACCCTGTGGGGTCGCGTATCATTGGTAAAAATGGTGATACTCCCCAAACTCCTCTATCTATTCATAAATCTCCCCCTTCTAGTACCCCAAAAACAGCTCCAACACCTGAGAAGCATGATCCTGGAACTTCCCTGGGCGGGCAAACCAGCCAGAATAGCCTACAAATCACTAATCCAACCAGTAAACAAAGGCGGGATGGCCCTCCCCGACGTAGAACGTTACTACTGGGCAGCACAAGCCAATTCCTGGGGCATTGGTATGCCACACAATTCATCCGCCCCCATGTCCAACTGGAGCGAGCCCTGGCATCTCCCAATCTACTTAGAGCAGCTATTTTAGGGCTGACACACACCCCGCACCAAACCCTGAACCCAGTTCTCTCCACCATAGCAATATGGAAAAAAATAGCGCTGAAATGTAAGATACAGACCAGGTTCTCCCCCTTACTGCCAGTGAAATTCATACCTGGAGTCTCATTAACTGCTGAGAGAGTGTACCTGAATTGGGTTGACAAGCTAAAAATAAAAAATTTGGAAGACCTCTTCATCGAGGGGCACTTCCTCACCCCCCAACAAGCCAATTACCGCAGAGCCTCTACCGCTCTAGATACGTTCCTATACTTCCGTCTCAGAGGCACCCTGCAGACTTTACTTCCATCATTCCCGCGACAACCAGAGACATGGCAGTTACTCTACGGGGTCTTCCAATCACAAGGAGAGGGTAAACTGGTCTCGATGCTATACAAAACCCGACAGTATCTAAAGCGAGGTGGGAGAGGGCCCGTCGGATCACAATCCCGGACTAAGAACGGGACTATGTCCTAACCCAAACTCAGAAGATATCACTAAACACAAGATATAAACTAATCCACCTGAAATTCATACACCAGGCATACCACACTCCTGCCAGAATTTACCATTACCACCCCTCAACCCCCCCACAATGCGGCCACTGTAGTGCACCACTGGCCGACTTCCTCCACCTTGCATGGGCCTGTCCAAAAATACAACAATTCTGGGCATCGGTACTGGAAAAGACAGCCGCAATAATAGACGCACCCATTGAACCCGACCCCAAGATCACTCTACTGGGATTTACCAAACACTTTCCCCCTGCAACTCGCAAACTGGGAGGGTTACTGCTATTGCTGGCCCGCAGAAGAATTGCAATGTCTTGGGGAAAAGGACAGTCAAGACACCGAAACAAACTTCATAAAACTACTACCTTTACACGCGCGGCCCCCCGACATCTGGGGCCCTTATATTACCTACCTACTATCCACCGAAGACAGAGACTCCTCTCGAGGTACAACTCCAGAACTCCTACGGAAGACCACAGACACATGTCCCATCACCAACAATGCAACTAATCGCGAACTGCTATTAACTCAAGCTAGGGTGTAGCCCGGGAGGTGGTGGAGAGTGGGAAATGGAGGTGGGAAGAAGAAGCATGAATTACTTCCATGTTTGTTATGTTATAATTGTGTTTTTTGTAAATACCAAAAATAAAGTTTAAAAAAAAATGCAAATGAAATATTTTTTAAAAATCTAAAAGTCTCAAGTTTTGACATCCCAGTCCCTCTGATTTATCTGTGTGGCCTTGGCAGGTCCTTCCCACCCGAGGGCCATATAGCAAACATCTTTCAGATGGTTCATTTCTTCCAATCGCAAGAGCAGGTCCGGCTCCTGCCTTCCTGCAATTTACTGGCATCCTGCATTCTGGTGCTGCTGAAAACTCGGTTTCACATGAGGTCGCTTCAGTGCATTCTTCGTTGTTCTACTCCAGTGAACTTCCTCAATAGGGATCTCTGGGAGATACCCTGACAATTGAGTGGGACCCCATTCTGCACTATGTGTTCCCATTGACCCATGTCTACCCGCTTGTTTTCAGGAGGCAATGCCTGTTTGGGTTCATGTAAATTCTGATTGCTCCAGATTTAGCCAGGAGAACTTGGTACCTAGAGCTTTTGGACATGTCCATTTGCCCTCCTTGGCCCGTCCGATTGATGGTGGGCCTGTTCTTCCAGTCGGAGTACTGATGCTCCGTCCGAACTCCAGCAGCCTGAGCCTTCATGCTTTTTGGCTGAGAGGCTGAGATATGAGGAGTGGGATTTGTCAGACAACTGGGCTCATTATAAAGTTGCTGGAACAGCAAAGTTCAAGTCTGGTGGGCGGCGAACACTCAAATTCAAAATTACCTTGAATCTAATAATTTCCTATGCCTTGGACAGTCAGGGATCCGACGAGGTCATGGCACAAAATCAGCTCTGATCGACCTTAAAATACAAATGGATGAGTTAAGAGACAAAGCCAACATAGCTCACCTCCTCCTACTAGTCCTATCTGCCGCTTTTGATCTGGTCAACCATAACGTCATCTGCTCAGCTCAGAGCTGGGGGTAAATGCAGCCAAACCCGTGATTTGGCAGACCCTTAAATGCGGTGGTAACACCATTACCGCTGCATTTAAGGGCTACCGCCAAACTTGTGATGAGGCTGCAAGTGTTTTAACCTTCTCTACAACTTTAATGCAGTTTTCATCAATATTCAGGCTTTTATATTCTGGACCTAGTTTAGCTCTAGCTTGTGTGGAGCCACAAATCAACAGATCAATTTTAGTTCTATTTAAGCACATCGCATTTTTGGACATCCAGCTCTTCACTATTCCATAGATGTAATTTTATCTCGCTGAATCTGTGCAGTAACATCCACTCAGCTCCATCACAAGCTGAGTGTTGTCCGCGTAGTTAGTAAAGTAAGACCCCAAAGTTGTTAAGAGATCGCAAAGAGGTCTAATATACAAATTAAATAATGTAGGCGGTATGCAGGCTCCTTGTGGGACTCCAGAGTCAATTCACTCGGTTTCTAGCATACAGGAGATCGTCTGTTGCTCAGAAATGACTGAATCCAGTTGATAGCTTCTGATGATCAATCCCCAATCAAATCTAGTGTTTTCATCATACACCCATGATACAGCAGATCAAATGCGGCCGATAGATCCAAAAGAATCAGGAGCCATGATCCTCCTCTCTCCAGAACGCCCAGCATGTGAGTTTGAAGGTCCGATAAGGCACTCTCTGTTCCATAGTCTGCTCTGAAACCCGATATACTGGGCTGGAAGACACTCGAACTTTCCAGATGTAGTTGGAGTTGAGTAGTCGCTAATTTCACAGTCTTCAATAGGAGTTGGGAGTTAGTAATAGGTCGTACATTTCCAGGATCTCTAGGATTCTGCCAGGATTTTTCACCAATGGTGTGACTACTACTTTCTTCATAGGATCAGGTACAAGGTTGTGTTTAAAACAGGCATTAACAAAACACACCAAAAAAGGGGCAAATATTTTAGGATTATTAAGAACCAATTTAGAGGGGATAATGTCTCCCAAACAGGTGGTGGGGCGCATATTGCTGAGAAATGTCTTCACATCTTCTTCAGTTATCTGTTTAAAACAAAAACTATGGGCCTCATTACGATTTTGGCGGTAACCATGCCACTACTGGTGGCATGGCTCGCGCCAAAATCGGGTCCCGGTCCGGGTACCCAGAATGGGGAATTACAGGGCCATTCCGAGTTCGGAGGGCCCGGTAATTCCTCCCTCCAGGAACCCTGGCCTGGACCTTCCCCATTCCCATTTCAGCCCCCATAGGGCTGAATGGGAATGGGTGAGGGAGCAAACAACGAGCCGATTACGAGCAGCCCGTTGTTTGCTCCCTCTTCCCCTCGCAGGACCCGGTAAGCACACCTGGTTTGACCAGGCATTACTTACCAGGTCCCGTGAGGGGAGCTTGTAATGAGGTGGAATGGTTTAACGGGTCTGCCTCCTTTAGCGGGTCCCGTTAACCCGTTCCGCCTCACTTGTAATGAGGCCTTATGACTCTCTCTCTCTACTCTAACACATGAAGGGCAGAGGACATTTCATTCCCCACACTACAAATGATCTTAACCAAGCCTTATTGATTTGGTTAGAGAAGGCTTTTTCTATACTTTGGACATGTGCCTGGCAAATAGCTCATTGCACACGTTTGCCAAATATTACAGCTTGGATTCCCTGTCCAGAGTTTTGTGGTCTTTCTGGTGTCCTTTTGCTTATCACCTTCCTCCAGGTTCACGTCCTGCTATTGGAGTCTATGATAGAAGAGGAATCCGTTGGAGGAAGGGATTCATTAGAAGAAGAATTTACTTACCTCTTGGAAATGTTCTTTCTGATGGATGTTCCTCCCATGCATACCTCATCGTCCTCACAACCTGCCCCTCTTGACAGATAACTGCTAGGGAAAAACTCAGTACTGAAGTCATGGGTGCGAGTGCCTCGATATATACTGGCCCTGACGTCATGTCCAGGGCAGTGCTCATGCAAGCATTGAACAGAGCCTTAGCAGCGCCCCCTGGTGGCAATTACATTCCCGAGGGATCATTGTGCTGGAGAATATCCTCGATGAGGAACATCCATCAGAAAGTGCATTACCAAGAAGTAAAAAATGTTCTTCAAATAACTGGACCATATTGTGAATGCCCAGAAATATGCACCGCCGATTTCTGTGCCTGGCGACTCCCTGTACCTAGAGCCTTTTCTTTCCAGAGATCAATGTTTCCTGTGGCATGGGCTCGTAATGTGGTACATTACAAAATGGTGGCATGGAATGCTTAAAGGGTGTCATGGGGGCTATCCATTGACTGACCAAAAAGATTGTTGAGCCATGGAAAGACAGTGAAAGAAGGTTTTGTGGCTCATCACAGTGACAGGCACTGTCCTGTTTGAGATTCTCAGTGAACACCAATCAAACGCAAGCTTGTGTCCAGGATGGCTGTATAGGTCCAAAGCGTGTAGCCCAGATCTTGCAACACACAAATATTCCAGAGTAGAGAAACATTAGAGAAACCAAGTTGGTTTTGATGATGCCAGGAAAGCTACCTACATGTGTTAGATTTTAACAGAGAGAGATGGACGAGGAAAAAACTGCCGGTGTCAGAGCATGACAGACCTCATGCAAGTGGGGAAGCCTTCCACCAAGCTGCTAAAACAAACAATAGGACAGCAGGGTTGCTAAATTGCCTTGAGTTTGGGAACTGATGCTCTTTGTGGCAAAGTGCTGCTGGAAGCAGACGGGAGTTCCAGTGGGGTGAGGGGAAGGCCTACGTGTTTTGTTAAATTATTTCATGCAGTGTGTCAAATGTAAGAGGGAAAATGTATGGCTTGTGTCACAGTGAGGATGCAACAGACAACTCAAACCACTAGGAACTGACCTTTATTTCTCCTAGGAAGAATATTGAGGAATTCCTATAGGAGCTATGAAAAAGCCACATAAAACACAAAAGGGTAATGCTAATAGTGTCAGTTTGGTGGAGTAAATCAACTTAGAGTAAGGGTCAAATTTAAGAGGGCCTACTGTCCCAGTCCAACGCCCAGTTCACGATTCAATGAAATCAGGGTTGTTGCACCCTGCAAGCATCCTTCAGTTCACTCATAGCCCCTGCCAGTTTTTAAAGTGCCCCAGCATGCTTTCCTGGTTTTGACAGTGGCCCAGAAAATTCAATTGCCCCCATGGAATCTGTCACCATAACGACCACACCTCTACTGGGTTAAATCCTTGTGCTTCATTCCCCCCCTGCTCTCAGCCCCCCTTCTCCTAGATGACATCTTCACAGGCTCTAGCTTGAATTTCTCTCCCCTACCTGCTTACTTTAGAGGCTACCATTATTACCCACTGGCCAGGTTTTACCCGTCTGAGCCGGGGCCAACTGCTAGCCTGGAGCAGGACATTTTGGCGCGGCCGGTTTGGCGCGGCGCGATTTGGCGCAGCCAGTTCAGCGCAGGAGCGGGTTCGGCACGGCCCGATCGGCGCAGCCGGTTAGGCACAATTCTGCATTTATCAGGGAGTAGGGCTGCATCCCCAGCAGTGCTCAGCATACCTGTGATAAAATGAGAGAAGGCCGAGTATTCAGCCATGAGTATATCAACATATTCTCTAAAGAAAAAAGATATCAACGCTTCTCTTA
This sequence comes from Ambystoma mexicanum, assembly GCF_040938575.1. Classification (NCBI taxonomy): domain Eukaryota; kingdom Metazoa; phylum Chordata; class Amphibia; order Caudata; family Ambystomatidae; genus Ambystoma; species Ambystoma mexicanum. The sequence continues at coordinate 91,234,429 of NC_090935.1, read as the reverse complement.
AAGGCAGATCATTCTTTCGTGGGTCCGATGGGCTTGTGGTAAGCTGGGAAAGGCTCTCCTTGTATGGTGTTTCTCTTGCATTGCATATGAGAATATGGACTAACTCTCCACACGCCCTTTAGCTGAATAAGGTTTTCTGCTATGCCTTACTTTGGTACCGTGTTTTCACTTTTCATTTGTATTTAATACGGTCACATTTTGTGATGTGCATTTGAGAGCACTGAAGCTGGGTTTCTATGTGGCCAGGAGATTCCCTTAATAAACTCGATTGTGGTCGAGTTTGTGTAGGTGCAGTCCTGATAACTGGAACTTCATGGTCCAACATTACATTCCTGTCCTGTTTCAGCGCAGCAAGACAGGAATGTACTGCTGCGCCGAAACATACTTGCAGCAAAACATCCCTGCGTCGGACTGGTTGCGCCAAACTGGCGGCACCAAATCGTCCCGCACCGAACTGGCTGCACCGAAAAATGGTGTACCGCTGCTAGCCATTTGTCCTCCTTAATCTACAGGTGCAGAGTTCTCCGCTGGGCCTCGGTATATAGCGCCATGGGGGCTGGCAAATCTCTCTTCACTTCTGATAGACTTACTGTACCACCAAGCTCTTGGCTACACCCATAGCAGGCTCTATGCAAGGTACCTATCGTACAGTGTCACAAACTGAGCAACTATCCTCAGCAAACACCTCCTCCCACCTTCTCTCTCTTTCTCCAACCTCCTGCTCTGCAAAGACACCAACTTCCTGAGGATCTCCTTCCGGCCTTCTTATGCTGTTTCCACTGGCCTTAGAGACTCATTTGTGTGCATGACTAAATAGCCCTCTACCTATCATCTTTGGGCCATCTGATTATTGTTATGTAGGATTATATATTTTCATAGCGCAAACCTATCCCGGGAGTAACAGCGCACTGTACACGTTGATTGTGCCGCAACGCATGATCCCAACTTTCTCATGTTATTCCTCTTCCCCGTTTATCATCTTAATGCATTTGTGCATCTCAGAGTTTTTTGTTTTACTAGTAAACTGATAGGAGTGTGGTTTGTTACCCAGAGGGATTAAGATGGCTGTCACCATCTTTGAATCTGGCATAGGCCACTATCCAGTAAGGCAGCTCCCCAAATGTGTTCTCTGACCTTCCGCGCAATTCTTACCTTCGCTACTCTGGTTTATGTGACTATTCTAGCCCCTCGCACACGACTGCTTTGTATTGCTGTTGTGTCTATGGTCACTCCCCAGTCGATGGAGCCCTAGGTGAGGAAGTCGCTCACTCTGTGAACCTTCTCATGGACTGTTTGTGCCCGTTCCCGCTACAATGTATGTGTTGCAATCATCTGCAGCTTGTGACATGACGCACTTCAACAGATATCCTCCTTAGCAGCGCGTAGGAAGGATCCTTGTTAATCCTGGCCTGCATTTAATGAGGTCTTCTTAACCCTTCTCATATGTTTAACTGCTTTTTTGGGGAACTCGTGAGTCCTTTAAGCTACTGGAGCAGGCAGACCCATGCCCCCATTAGTATCTATGGGAGAGCACTACAGACCTTACGGGTGGTGGCGCAGAGGAAATCTTATTATCATTTCTTTTTACTGTGAACATTTGTCCCATGTTCAGTGTAGACCAGTTTAGCTTCATCCTGTGCATCTCTCATTTTTTTTAACATGAGGTATCCATTTGACCACTAGAGTGGCCAAATTGGCTAGCTTTGTTCTTTAAGCATTGTCTTTTTGGCTTTGGCTCACTGAGGCCGTCCCACCAGGAAAGGGTTAGAAATGGCAATATAAGCTAAATCTCTTTACAGGCTCCAGGCAGAGCCCTGAAAGTAGCCTTTGTGTGTTTTGCGGTTGGGAAGAGGCAAGGGCTCGGTAAAAGGGTAGCAGACAGCCCCAATACACATTCCATACGCGAGTGATGTCAGGACCGTACTGAGCTGGCTACCCATCATTGGACAGCCGCTCCGACTTTGAATTAGGAAGGTCCTCTGACAGGTGAGCTTTGGTCCTGCTAAGCCGATGTTTCTGAATATCAGGAAGGAATCTGGAGCCATTATACCAATTGACCGCTCGAGCCAACAATGCAACACATGAGAGGCGACAGAGGGACGCTGTAAACTTCGGCTGGGACAACCAGTGCCTAAGCCATTTACCACAAGCCAATGCTCTGGTTTTTCTTCGACCGGGTGTACCTTCCACGGTGACCCTGTCAATGGTGGGCCTGATGAGTTTAGAGTCCTGCATTACTGAGATCATCCTCCTGGAACCCTGAAGTGTTGTGGCCCTGTAGCTGGCATGCTTCATCCAGAATGGAGGCTTCACCTTTGCTTGAATCTCACACAGCTCTGGAGCTGTAGATCTTGCAGTGCCCCCCCCCTTGAGGGGCCAAGCAGTGGTGCCTTGCTGGACTCTGAAGGTTGGTGTCCCCTATCTCCGCGCCAGCCGACCCTGTGCGTTTATTCACCCAGACAATTCAAGCCATGGGCCGGTTATCCAAGCAGAGCGTTTATCCTGCTGTGGGGTTCTATAAGATTGGGGACTTGACCTCTTACCCAGCAGAATGTGTGGGTCACATTGGGCAAAGGATGCTTAGTCATATCTTTCAGGATATTTTCCATGACCAGCTTGACATTAGACGCTGTATACTTACATAGTGGGGATCGAGGGGGTGTAGACTTTGATGCACCACAGAATCTAGCAGGGTTATTTGATAGAAGTGCACAGAAGCGGCTCCTGCATTGCCCGTCGAGTTTACGCTTCTTGGAGGATTCCGGAAGATCTGCGGCCTACCTCAACGGACATGGCCCAGGACAAGAGAAGCTCGACGCCCGGATCCAAGCTGTTCAGGTGCTACCCTGGATGCGGATTACAAAACGTTTTCAAGGAGGACGAGCATTTGCGATGTCTCTACTGCCTCCATGAGGACAAGATGCACGTGGAGAAAGACTGTGCATTCTGCAAGAACCTTTCGGAACAGACCAAACAAGATCGTCGTTCCCGCCTCGCCACCTGGCTGGAGAAGGGCACAGCAGGTGAGAAGGCGAAGAAAAAGTCTGAGCGGGCTTCTAAATCCTGTGAGGGCACCCCGGCGACGGGGGCCCAACAGAAGGCCAAGCACCACGAGTCCGCGGGCAGCGGGAGCGCGGAAAGGTCGGACTCTTCGGCTGCCAGGCAGGGCGCGAATTCCCCAGCACGTTCAACCACGAGCCAGCGCTCTGGTTCGGGGAAGAGGAAGCCCGAGAACCTGGGTAAACTGCTGGAGCGGACCCGGTCGATCTCGAAGGGGGAGCAAGACGTTGACCCTCCCCCCAAGGCGAAGGCCCAGGACGCACCTGAGGTGGTGAGGGCTTTGATCCAGGGTCGCAGCGACCACTTCGAAAGAGGCCTTTGCCGGATGAGACTACGCCAGTGGAAACGGCCTCTGGGCCCAGGGTATCCCTGCCACCGCGGAGGGAATCCTCTTTCCAGCCCATCGTTAAGACCCCCGTGAAGTCCCCAGCGGAAAAAGAGGGTGGGGGTGTGGCCATTACAGACTCAGAATCAGCCTCTGAGGAGGAGCTGGTGGAAACCGAGAAGGGCCTCAACGAGAGGTTCATAGGCCTCAACGAGAGGTTCGAGAAGGTTCGATCCCAGGGGGCGGTCCCCGCTGACGTGATCGAAAATAGCGACGATGACGACGAAGAGGGCCCAGTGGAGCGGCCATCCCGTCCGTCACAGCCATTGCCCGAGCCCCAGGATAGCTCGGCGGCCATTCTGTTGGCGATCCAATCCTTATGTACCGAGATAAGGACGAGATTACCAAGGACCCCGACGGAGGATCCAGAACCAGGCCCATCGGGAAACCCTCCGAACAAGCAGAGGAGAGTCCACCCCTCGCCGCCCTTCGTGCCCGCGAGGCCTGTGGACCCCTCATCCCCCTCACCAGACCCTAGAGAGGATACAGCGACGGATACAGCGACGGGGACAGACAACAATGGCGGTGATGACACAGTGGACATCCCGTCATCACCCCCCACCCGCAGGCTTCTCCAGCCAACGAAATTGGCTCCTTCCACGCCATGATAATCAGGGCATCCGAGCTCTTCCAGCTCTGCCCTAAAGAACAGAAAAAGGAAGGGTTTCTTTACCAACGACGAGAGGCCAAGAGGAAGACGGTCCTCGCGGTGCCTTTGCTCAACGACATCTGGGACGAGGGGCTTGCTGTCCTCAAGAACCCTTCCACTGCACCCGCCAAGAGGGACAGGTACAAGAAGAAGTACTGAGTCCCCGATGCCGCCCCTTTGTGCCTCAGGCGCCAGCCCACGCCGGACTCTGTCGTCTCGGCAGCGGCTAAGAAGAAAGCAGCGGGTGCGGCAGCTTCAACTTCCACTTCCCCGCCGGACAGCGAGGGCCAGAAGTTGGACTCCATGGGACGACGAGTCATCTCGTCGGCGGCGACAACGATTAAGGCGGCCAATGCCTTAGCGATCGTGGCCCGCTACAACAGGGAGCTCTGGTTCAAGTTAGCTCCCCTGCTAGACTTCCTACCTGATGACAAGAGGGCAGAGGCCCTAGAAATTCTGCAGGAAGGTGAGGTGGCATTGGATCACGTCATAACGGTGGCAACGGACATTGCCGATACCGGATTTCGCCAACTGGGCAACAATTGTTTGCCTCCGTCGACGAGGATGGCTCAAGGCGACAGACTTTCGCCAGGACGTCCAGACCAGAGTGTTGGACATGGCGTTCAATGGCAACAACCTTTTTGGTAAGGCGGTGGACGAGTCTCTACAGGCCATCAAGACCAACTCGGAGACGGCCCGGGCCCTAGGGGTGCTTCAACAGCGACGGCCCTTTCGGAGCTCTGGAGGCAGACAGGGCGCCTCCAAAGGATCCAGCGGTGGCTCCTCCACTTACCGCCAGACGGCCCGCTCCTCTTCCCAGGAGGCCTACAGAGGTCGCGGCAAGCAAAGGGGATCCCGCCGTCGTCGCCAAGGAGGCCAAGGTGGCAAGGCCACCTCCAAGCAAGACTGACACGGCCGTGTTGTCGGGCCCCAACCGAAGCACCCCGGTGGGAGGCCGGCTGATGAAGTTCATCAGCGTGTGGGAGTCCATCTCCACCGACCGTTGGGTGTTGGACACCCTGGACAACGGGCACTCGCTGGAATTCCAAAAGAAGTGCCCTCGCATTCCTCCCGTGGCCAGGAAGGAGAATCACGTCCCTCAACTGCTGTTGGAGGTAAGGGCGATGCTCAGGAAAGGTGCCATCGAGCTCGTCCCCAGGAGCCTCCGGGCTCCTGTACTCAAGGTACTTCCTCGTCAGAAAGAAGACAGGCGGTTGGCGCCCCATTCTGGACCTGCGTCGGTTAAACAAATACATCAAGGCGCAGAAGTTCAGGATGGTCACCCTCCAGCACGTGCTGGGACAGCTGGAGGAAGACGACTTCCTGTCGTCGTTGGACCTGGAGGATTTGTCAGGTTTGTGGTTCAGGGACGCCACTACCAATTTAGAGCCCTACCGTTCGGATTAAAGTCGGCACCCAGGGTATTCACCAAGTGCCTGGCATCAGTGGCGGCACGGCTGTGCCTGCAGGGGATCCACGTCTACCCCTACCTGGACGACTAGCTAATCCGGGCAAGGACAAGGGAATTCGCCATCGAACATACAGCGAGGACCGTCCGGTTGCTCACAGAACTGGGGTTCGCCATCAACTACCCCAAATCCCACCTAGTTCCATCGCAAGTGGCACTGTTTCTGGGAGCGAAGCTCGATACAGTGGGGCAATTGGCCTCCCCGTCGGAGGAGAGGAGCAAGACCATCCTGGGCAAGGTGCGGCACCTGTTAGCCACGGACGTGGCCGAGGTGAGGTCCATCAAGTCCCTCCTCGGGATGATGTCCTCATGCATCTATCTTGTACCCCTTTGCAGACTTCAGATGCGTCCGCTACAGGAGTTCCTCGACGCCCGCTGGTTTCAGGCAACGGGCTGCTTCGAGGACAGGATCCCTCTCGACGAGGAGTTCCGGCGGGCGATCCTATGGTGGGATACCCGTTCCATCGCAAGTGGCACTGTTTCTGGGAGCGAAGCTCGATACAGTGGGGCAATTGGCCCCCCCTGTCGGAGGAGAGGACCAAGACCATCCTGGGCAAGGTGCGACACCTGTTAGCCACGGACGTGGCCAGGGTGAGGTCCATCAAGTCCCTCCTCGGGATGATGTCCTCATGCATCTATCTTGTACCCCTTTGCAGACTTCAGATGCGTCCGCTACAGGAGTTCCTCGACGCCCGCTGGTTTCAGGCGACGGGCTGCTTCGAGGACAGGATCCCTCTCGACGAGGAGTTCCGTCGGGCGATCCTATGGTGGGGTACCCGTGCTCACCTCACTACAGGCACAGACTTTCAAACCCCGGCGTTTCAGGAGACAGTGGCGACGGACGCCTCTCTGGAGGGTTGGGGGGCCCACACCGGAGATCTCCACGCAAGAGGCCTTTGGCTCCCAGAGGAGAGGTCTCTCCACATCAACATTCTGGAGCTCCGAGCAGTGTTCTGGGCGCTCAAGTCGTTGCTTCCGTCCCTCAAGGACAAAGTGGTGAGGATCTTCACCGACAACACCACCACGATGTTCTACATACGGAAGCAAGGGGGCACCAGATCCTCAGCCCTATCCAAGGAGGCCAGGGGATGTTTCTGGTTCCCTTCCACTTGGCAGGAATAAAAAACACCATCGCCGACTCACTCAGCAGGGAGCTGCGCTTGTGCCACGAGTGGGAACTACGCCAGGATCAAGTGGATCGGCTCTTCCAACGATGGGGCAAACCCCAGATCGACCTGTTCGCAACGGGGACGAACTCCAAGTGCCAGAGGTTCGCCAGCAGGTTCCCGCAGCTGAGGAGCATGGGCGATGCTTTCTCGTTCCCATGGGACGGCCTGTTTCTATACGCGTTCCCTCCGTTGCTGCTCCGCCTAATCAACCAGCTCAAGAAGTCCAGGTGCAGAATGATCCTCGTCACACCGGAGTGGCCGAGGCAGATCTGGTTCCCGGACCCTCTGGACTTGTCAACGTCCCCACCAGTCAAGCTGCCGGCGGACGCGGATCTTCTCTCCAGAGAAGGAGGCGCCATTCTCCATCACGACCCACAGTCGCTGAACATGCAGGCCTGGTTCCTGCAGCACTAGAGTTTGGAGGGTACGATATACCGGCTGACTGCAGAGAGGTTCTTGCAAAAGCCAGGGCGTCCTCAACTCTCAAGTGTTACGGTCATTAGTGGAAGAGGTTCTCTGTCTGGTGCCGTGCACAGAGGATTAACCCTCTGCGGATTACGGCCCCTCAAGTACTGCCATAACTACTGTCGCTGGCCAAAGCTGGACTGGCTCACACCTCCATCAAAATACATCTGGCCGCCATCTCCCGATATACCAGGACTACGGGACGGGCGTCCTTGTGGTCTCATCGCCTGGTGAAGGAATTTATGAAGGGAGTATTCCGATCGTTCCCGCCGGTGAAGGCTCCTGCCCCGGCGTGGGAGCTTAATTGTGTGCTGACCAGGCTCATGGGGGCCCCATTCGAGCCTATGCATTCGCCGCCTTTGAAGTTCCTGTCATGGAAGACAGCGTTCATCGTAGCCATCACCTCCGCACGACGAGTGGGAGAGATCCAGGCCCTTTCTTGCAAGCCTCCATACTTGACTTTTCATGACATGAGGGTGGTGCTGAGGACGCACCCCTCCTTCATGCCCAAGGTGCCATCGGACTTCCACCTCAACGAGCCCTTGGTGTTACCAGTTTTCTTCCCGTCGTCTTTGACGCTGGCCGAGAGGACTTTGCACTCGCTGGATGTAGCTAGAGCGCTGAAGTTCTACGTGGACCGCACGAAGAGTTTTGGGACTGTGCATCAAGGGAAGCCTCTCTCGAAGACTTCCATTTCCAGATGGCTCTCCAGCTGCATCATGCACTGTCACCGGTTGGCAAACCGACCGCTGCCCAGCCGTCCGAGAGCCCATTCAACCAGATCGATCGCTGCTACTACAGCGTTCCTGTCTGGTGTGCCCCTGCTGAACATCTGCAGGGCTGCTACGTGGAGGTCGACGCACACCTTCACAAGATTCTACTGCGTTGATCGGGACTCCAGGGAGGAGTCCAGGGTCGGCCAAGCAGTGCTGCGCAACCTGTTCGCCTAAGGTGAGGAGGTAAGAATTGCTTAATGTTGAGTTTTGGATGTAATGCTTAATGTTGAGCCTTTGCCACCTCCCGTGGTTGTGCATGTGTATACTGCTATGTATTCTTTTATTCATGAGCATGTGAATCCATGCCAGAGAAGGAACAAGTTACATACCTGTAACTGTTGTTCTCCAGCATGGGTCTGGCATGGATTCACATGCAAACCCTCCCACCTACCCCTCTGTGGCTCTTCACTTGGTCATACTGCCACTTTGCGTGCTACCAAATCTGAGAATGGCCCCCAGAGGCGGGGCTTAGGGAGAGGGCAGTCATTGGCTGGGGGCAGTTTGACCCAGAGATCAGTGATTGGTTACTACTAAGAAAGACAGATCAGAAACGAAACTGATACTGATTTTTTCTTTACCGAGGATTCCCAGCCTGACGACGGGGGAATATTCATGAGCATGTGAATCCATGCCAGACCCATGCTGGAGAACAACAGTTACAGGTAAGTAACTTATTCCTTCTACCTCGAATGCCGACGTTGCATGGAACACAGACCATGCTGCACGTCTTTTGGTACCCAGTGCTTGACTTTCCATAGTCTCCACAGCAGCTACCTTTCCCTTTGTGAGATCGTCTGTGTTCTCATGGGTAGCAGGCTTGCCACATTGTGTTCATGAACCTCTATGGGGATGCTTCCAGGAATCTATATCTGGCTAACAGGGGAGAGCCCTTCAAGAGCGCATTTGTCTGCTCAGATGTTTCTCTAAGGAGAAACCAAAGTCTATTGGGGGGACCTCATAAGCCACAGCTGTTTAAATATGGACATTATCACAACTGTTTACTTTGGAAAGAGGTGGGTGCCTATATATAGGAGGAAACTATGTAGAAGGTGTACAGTTTGTGTATTGTTATCATGTGTGCTTTCCTAATCTGTCTTTATAGATATTATTTCTGTGAGGTTACCTTACTCTTCTAACAACGAGATTTTTAAGGAAAATGTTATTGCGTGACTTATTCTCCCACAGGCATCAGCAGTCCGAGATGGCATGTCTGCTATCATCCCGGTGCCACTGTTGTCTCTGCTCACGGATCAACGTCTAGAAGAGTTGGTTTGCGGGGTACCTGAGGTCTCTGTGAAGATGCTCAGAAAGATGATCCGATACCGCGATGCAAGCGAGACCACGGAACTGGTACGCTGGCTCTGGCAAACCCTGGAGGAATTCACGAACGAAGAAAGGGTCTCATTCCTGCGCTTTGTCTCTGGAAGGTCGAGGCTGCCAGCCAACACAGCCGATGTCACCCAGAAGTTTCAGGTCATTTGCATGGACCGGGTGAGTGAACTGTGTGTATGTCTGGTCACTGAGGTAGAGTGTGGAGTGTGACGCAAGAAGACATAGGTAGCTCATTTTTGGCACTAAGGATTTGGTTGCCAGCAAACTGGACTCCACCCAATCACCTAGAAACCACCATTTGTCGTGAAGGTTTGTGTGTTACATGTGTCAGTGCAGGAATGCTATTCTAATTGATTTCTTCCTCCCACAGACGTCTCATCCATAATATTCTATCCCCAGCGCAGCCAATCTTGAGCGTGTCCTGCCACCAGTGGGCACAGCGCAACATTGCGTGAGCCCCTTCCATTGCTTCTATGCATACCACGCCTGACGCAATGTCAGTTTCAGTATACAAACAAATACACTGTCAAATGAATGGGGGAGAGGGGACATGTAACCTGCTGCACAAACCACTTCACATAGGTTCCTATTCAGATGGATTGTACATGCACCCCATAAGACATACTAGGTGCAAGGATTACCAATATAGACTTCCCAGTCCCCTTATGATTCAATATCAATCCTTTACATTAAACAGGTTATTGGTTTATTCACTGCGCATAGTCCATTGATTTAGCTTAGATAGCTATTAGTAAGCGTTCAGATTACTTCTGAATTATTGCACGCAATATATATTCTGAATTTATTTCTTTTTCCAAAGCTTTTTATTTGCTAGTGGTGATGAGCTTTTCCTGCCAACACGTTTTTGACCTCTCCTAACACAGGTCTTCCTCAGGGCCAATAAATCACCTCTCTTTCACGTTCTGATTAAACTTTTATAGATGGACTAATATCCAGATATGAAGAGCAATCTTCTTTAGATACTTTCATCCATAGATTGGACGATTCCCTCACCCCACCAAGTTTAATTCCTGCGCCTTTGCTTGATGGCGGCAAAAAGGTGAAACAAAACATTCCGATTTGAGGTTGCGAGACCGTCCGGCCCACAAAGAGAAGAACAAGAAGCATGGTAAGAGGTCCCTCTTGGCACCACTATTCATCTTCTTCGAAGAAGAGGAGTCACTGATCCAATAATTTCCCAGGACGGTGCAACAGGTAACGTCTCCAACCCAATCCTCTACATTGGAGGAATGGTAAGCTTTTAGGCTGAGAGAAGCTTGATATGGTTGCCAAATCCCCTGCGCCATTGGTTCTATCTGGGCTCACCGCGTCTAAAACAGCAGACAAGGACATCAAGGACACCTATGGGCCTTGGGTCCTGTGGAAGAGGACCCATCCCGGCACTGACAGTCTCCGCCATCGGGCGTCGTGACCTCTCCACGGGCATCAACCTCTACTTTGGCATCATCGGTTTGTGCAGCCCCTGGGTGATCCTCAAATATTCTCCTCACCGTGTGAGGCCTTTATGTCGAGGATGGATCAGGTCTTCGATGAAGAAGGGGACCCTATTCCTGCGGCGATGGAGTCCCTGTGCCATGGAGAGGAGAGGGACTCCCCAGAGGAGCTCTATGGTGAGGGAGGGGTTTTGGTGGAACTGACCACAGATCTCCACGAAGCCAGTGGACTGGATTTCCCCGGAACTTAACATACTTCCAACTCGAACTCCAGGGAGGCCCCAAGAATCTTTCCTATGCTTGAATGCCAAGTTGGTTGACACCATAGGGTTGTCAGCCCCATCCAGACTTAAAGTTCAGGTCGAACTTAATGACATCCTGGAGGAGGGGCCCAAAAATAAAACATTACTGCATTTAATTGTGGCAGTCGAGACTCCAGTGCTAGAGGCCTGGAGGTCCCGGCTGTAGACATGGAGCTGGCACATAAACATCTGCCAGCGCTCTCTGATCTGACTTTGAAAATATTGTCCAAAATGGCAGGGAGGCTTCCTGCCAAATGCTTCAATCGGACTGGACACAGCTGACTGTGTGTGGCATGCAATGTCTATTGGCATGGTAATTAGAAGATACTTCTGGATGAGGAGATCAGGGATATGCAAGTTAAGTGCCTGGATATGCCCTTTGATGGACATAACCTCTTTCAAGCAAACACATGATAGCTGAATCCTTGGACATAGCTGATCAACAACCAGCAGACGTAATGTGTGATCACCTTGTGCCTCCTATGCCCCTCATAGGAGAGGCCATATAAACCCAGGTAGGCAACACACACTCTGTTTCCGTCGGTGTGGAAGCAGAGCGGCACAGAGGTGGTATTGCCTCCTCCACAGTCCCCTCAGTCACTTCAGGTGTGAATCCCCTGTAAAAACAACTTCTTCCACGAGTCACCCGTAGGAGGGAGAATTTCCTACTTCAACTTCAAATGGTTCTTCACTCATCCGGCGCTTGTGACTTACAGTTCATTCAACAGGGATATTGTCTGTCTCTGTTTGATTTAAGGCCCCTAGACCACCCTCATCTCAACTCTTCTTCGGCTCTATATCCCCTACGAGGAAGAGGTTGGTACTCAATCTATTTTCTAGCTCCGAAGAAATACGGGGGCTTGTGTTCCATCCTGGATCTGAGGCTTTTGAATATGTACCTGCGCAAGGACAAATTCAAGATGGTCACTCTAATCATCACTGAATCAGCTTTGAAGGATTGGGATGCTCATTTATGGATATGATAGTGAGTGGTATGTGGTCTCCGGAACACATCAACGTGCTGGAGTTTAAGAAAATCAGGCTTGCCTTGGTTTCTCTCCTTGCCCCTCTGAGAAAAGCAAAATTGTAGCTGTCCTAACATACAACATAGTAGCCATGGACTACCTCAACAAGCGAGGTGATGTGGGGTCCTTGCCCCTATGCAAAGAAGCAATGCAACTCTGATTCTGGGCTCAGGAAGTCCTGGGGGAGATGTGCTCACTGAGGAAGTTCTCAGGTAGACTTCTTTGTTTCCAGTGTGCACAGGAAGTGCAGGTTGTTCTGCTCCAATGAATTTTCTCAGCAGGGAGCTCCTGGGGCGCATTTAGGGTGACTGGATGTTCGACCTCCACTATGTGTTCTATCATATCCATGTCATACCATTGGATCGTAGGAAGCTTCTCTTGTTCGGGTCCGCAATGATTTCAATTGCTCCGGACTGGTTTTGGAAAACTTAGTATACAGATTTGCTGGATATGTCCATCTGCCCCTTCTAGAACATTCAGAGGTGGCTGGACCTGCTCTCTCATCATGCTTGGCTACTAAGAGACTGAGATACAAGGAGTGGGACTTGTTGGATGACGTGCTGAGTGTGCTTCAATCAGCTCAGAGGCCTGCCACTAAGTTTACATTAATATTTGTCTTTGTTCTGGGAAATGGAACTGGACCTTTTATCCTGTCCTATCCTCTGTTCTGGATTTCTAGCTGTCCTTGGCCCAGACAGGCCAGCAGATCGGCACTGTGGCAGTGGACCTGGCTATCTTCGTTTAAAAAGGGCCCACGAGCAAGGCTCTTTTTTCACAATTGCTCCTATTATGCAATATTTGCAATCTGTTTCCACCAGGCCAGGTTGTGGTTCCAGTGTGGGACTTGAATTTAATATTAACATTTCTTATGGGTGCTCCGTTTGATTTCAATTTCTATTAGGTTGCTTGCCCAAAAGCTGATTTTCCTGGTTGCCATCCCGTCCATGGGTAAGTGAGCTCCAGGCTTTGTCTGTTAACCCTTCTGATTTGTTTTTCCAAAGAGAAGGTGATATTGAGAGGGATACCATCCTTCCTTCTGAAGGTGGTCTTGGATTTTCATCTTTGGCAGTAGATCCGTCTTCCAGTGTTTTTTCCTTGGCCTCATCTTTCCAAGGCAGAGGTGCAATTCTGTCGGCTGGACCTGATGCAGGCGTTCAGCTACTATGTCCCACAGACAAGATCAGGAGAAATGACCAGCCTTTTGTAGGTTATGCTGGTGCCCATGCTGGCAGCGCTGTGACCAAACACACTATATCCAAGAGGATCATTCTCTGCATCTCAGATTGATATGATCTGGCTGGTAAGAATGTGCCTATGGGTCTCAGAGCTCATTCAACCAGAGGACTGGCTGTTCTGGACATTTGCCAGGTGGCTACATGGGCCTCACTGGCCAAGCATTACTGCTTGGATCCCAATCAGGGCAGGCCACTTGTTTTGGTAGAGCAGTCTTCCACAGCTTCCTGGTATAGGTGGTGTCGTTGCTGTCCTTCCTTCTCCAGATCTATGTACTCTATGGTAGTCTTTGACAGATGAGAAATCCATGGGAGGAAGGAATGCATTACAAGAACACATTTCTTACCTCTTGGTAATGTTCTTTCTGATGGGTGTTCCCACAGATTCCTCATCACTCTTCTAACCAACCTGCCCCTCTTGGCCGATAGCTAGTACACGTTTTGGTTCTGCAGTCCCTCAATATTGGAGTCCTAGGGAGAAAGGGCAGAACTGTCACGGGGTGATGGGCCTCAATATATACATGCCCTGACTTATGACATGTAGAGGTGTTGGGAGGAGTCAACATGGAGCCATGCTGCACCCCCTGGTGGCGGAAGAGTTTTCCAAGATCAGTTGCACTGGGGACAGAAACAACATAACAGAAAGGCAAGTAATTTGTTCTTCTTGGGATAGAAAGGCAGTACGTTAACCAAGGCAATACGTTAACCATTAAGCAAAAAACAGATTAGATACCATCCTTGTCCTTTACCATTTTCTTTAAAGTGTTTTTGTAGACATAAACATTTCCCTTCTATATATTCCTGCACTTTGCAGATAAAACTGTTTACCCTGGTAAAAATTAAATTGGGCTTTTAATTCACACTTCATGCCGGAGTCCAGCCTCTAAGTGCAGGCCGAGTATCAAACCCATGCTTCTCAGTATTGTCTTGCTTCTAAGACAAGCACATTGTCCCTGAGCTATCCTTCAGGTAAGCCTGAGTAGGCAGTTTTGTGGACAATGGAGCCCATAAAACTGAATAAAACTGAATGTTTCTCACTTTAGTGCTTTCTCAGTCATTCTGGGTCATATTGTCCACAGCCAGTTAGACAGGGCCCCAAAGCTCCTCCCCTGGAGGCCATCTTCAGATTCTTTAACGCACCTTATGTGTTGTTAGTCCTCGAAAATTCGATGTTCATTCATCGCTTGGTCCCACATTGTCACTTCGCCAGCTGGTGTGGACATTCAGCCCATTCTGTTGCTGCCCTGCTTCGATTGGTTGAAGCCTTCAAGAGTCCATTGACATCATGGCCACGCCTACAGTTGCCTAGGTGATGGCTATGTTTTCCAAAGCATTCTCTGCAATGAAGCACTTCACATCTGAGAAACGATGCTTGTCCACAGTGACGCATGCCACGTTCACGCTATCCTCATCGATAATCTCACCTATAGGCCTTGGACAGCCCAAGAACGCTTCATCGAAGACGACTAGCACCACCTCGTCGACGACCACATCAATTCCGTCAACAACTACCACCTGGTCGACAACCAGATCCATCCCGTCGACGACAAGCATCTCGTCTGCCACTAAGACTTTGGTCTTTCCATCTACAGTTCCAAGAGGGGTTGCTTGGGATCAAGACTGTCCGTCCGCATCATCGTTCCTCCAGAGGCCAACTAGTGCGCAGCCACTTTTCTCAATGGCCCCATATGTTTCACCTGCCATCCTATGCCCTGCTATAGCCCCCCAGAAGAAGTGTTACTGCATGGGGCTGAGTCTGACATAGACATTCAAGAAAGGTTTTTTTCAGACAATGATGATGGTGGCATGACCATCCCACCTACGAACATGGCGCCTCCACGAGCTCCATTGGCATACGCTAGGCTAGCCAGTGTACCCAGGAACTGGCTCCCAGTGTAGGTCCCAAGCCGACTCCTGATCAAGCTGACACCCTTTTAAGTCCCTACTCCTTCAGGCTCACAGGATATATCTAGGAATATCTTGTCCAGGCTGCAGACGCTAGTCTCTGAGCTTCAGTGACGCCTTCCTGCTCCATCTTTGCCTCCTTCTTCATAGCCTCATACTTTTCCTTTGGAAGAAGGCCTAGTTCCTTCACCACAATCTGGACACCCCTCTCGGTTTCCAGTCCATCCCCCTACAACCAATCTCACTGATACCGACACTGATGTCTATGACTATCCTGCTGATGGCACTCCATGCACCAACTCAACTGATGAGTTTGGTGACCTGGTGCCAGCTGACACAGAGTCAGCGGATCTACCTCCAAGAGACTCCCCTCCCAATAAAATGGTTTCTGTTCACACGGTTATTTCTCAAGCAGTGAAACTATTTGATCTTCTCCCAAAGCAGCAGAAGAAGGAGGGTTTACTCTATCAAAGTCATGAGTTTACCAGAAACGCTGGGGTGGCCAATCCCGGTGCTGGATGTTATTTGGGAATATGGCCTGCTGGTGATGAAGAATCCGTTCTCAGCACCACCCAAGAAAGATCACTTTGAGAAGAAATACAAAGCCCAGTCCAGACTCTGTCATCTCAGTGGCTGCACAGAAACGATATGTCAACCCTTCTTCCCCTTGTATGGTACCTCCAGTAAAAGAAGGCAAACAGCTGGACACCTTTGACAAACGTAATTTTCACAGCGGCTACCACTATCAAGGTGGCTAAATGTGGCGATCCTCGCCCGCTACGACTGGGATCATGGCATTTCCACAGCTGTGGACATAGCTGACACAGGATTCCACCAGAAGGGAAACTGAGCTGTATTGCACCATCAAGTTTGGCTCAAAGCCACCAACTTCTGGCCTGAAGTGCAGTCCAAGGTGGTGGACATGCTGTTTTTTTGCACTGATTTGTTCATCAAGAAAGTGGCGAAGACACTCCAAGCCATCAAAGCTGACACTGACACCGACACCACTCGTTCATTAGGCACTCTGCAACAGCAACACCAGTCTTTTTTTCGTTCTGGCAAATCCAGATTTTTCCAGAACTTCGAGGAATTACAGATCCTCCTATTGTCCACAGACATTGTGCTCCAGCAACACCCAAGAGGGTTAACAAAGGAAGATCACAGGCCTACTGTAGAAACCAGCATCAACGTGGTTCTTCTGCCAGAAGCCAGGTTCGGAAACCAGCCTGACATGGGCCTGGCCCGACCCCCCACTTCTACACCCCAGTAAGGGGGCGGCTTATGGTCTTCATCACCACTGACAATGGGTATTAACCATCATTTGGCATGACCACACTCTGAAGTTCATTGGGCTTCTCCCCTCCATCCCTCCCATTCCAAAGATGAAAAAACATCTAACGTTGTTCCTACAGGCGGTGCAGTCCCTCCTCGCAAAGGAAATGATCGAAATCATCCCAGCTCATCTGCAGGGCACCAGGGTCTACTCCAGATACTTTCTGATGAAGAGAGATTGAGAGGTTGGAGGCCTATATTAGACCTCTGCAGGCTCAACAAATTTCTCCGGTCTCAAATCTTTTGCATAGTCATGCCCCAGCATCTCTCTCTTCTCTAGACCTGGAGAAGGCGTACTTCCATATCTCAATTCATTGGCAACACAGGCATTTTCTTTGCTTTAAGGTTGCAGGAAAACGCTGCCAGTTCTAGGCCATGCCCTATGACCTAAAATCAGCACCATGCAGTGTTCACCAAATGTCTTGCTCTAGTTACAGCCCACCCATGTCATTCAGGGATTCGTGTCTACCCATATCTTGACTACTGGTTGGTGCGGGCTCCATCGCTTCCACTAGCAACTTGGCATACAAAAGAGACGATCCACTGCTTGAATTGCAAAGTCTTGCCTAATTCTATCTCAGAACACGCTGTTCTTGGGGTCACTTCTTACAACGTTCAAATGTGTCACCAGGCCTTCCGAGGAGAGGGTGAAATCAATGTACACCTGTCAGTTGCTTCACTCCGCACTCTCAAGTCCCACCTGGGAATGATTTCCTCATTGATCCCACATTGCAGAGTTCCTGGATGCTTTTTGGCAGCAGATTACGGGATTCTGGGAAGACAAGCTTCATCTAACACATCCCTTTCGCGATGTTCTCCAATGGTGGAGCCTTCGTCTCCATCCCACTCAAGGTGCACCCTTTCACATCCCAGACTATCAGATCACAGGGATGACAGATGGTTCACTGGAGGCCCACAGAGCTCACACAGGCAGACTTCACACCAGGAGCCTCTGGTCTCCCGATGAGCAGACGTTCCACACTGTTCTGGAGCTGCAGGTGGTGTTCTGGGCCTTGAAGTCATTCAAGCCTCAACTGCAAAACCTGAGTGGTTTGTGTCTTCACAGACAACCTCACCACCATGTTCTATATTCGCAAGCAAGGAGGCACCCGCACACTGATTCTGACAGCAGAGGCGCAGTCATTGTGGTTGTGGGCATGACATACAACATGTTCATGATTCCTTTCAATCAAACAGTAATCCATAACACAGTAGCCGACTCCTTCAGAAGGTAACTCAGATCCTGCCACCAATGGGAGCTTCTGCAAGCAAAACCAGGTTCTCTGCATCTTCTCCAAGTGGGGGTAGCCTGAAGTTGATCTCTTCACAATGGCAACGAGCAAGAAATGCACGACATTTGCTAGCAGATTTGCTCAAACGGGGAGTCTGGGAGATGTGTTCTTGATCCAGTGCGAAGGAATGTACCCTCTACGCTTTACCCTCAAATCTGGCCGATGCCTCGAGTGCTCAGTGCGCACAAAAAACAGCAAAGAAAGTCGATCCTGGTAGCCCTGGTGAGGTTGCAACATATTTGGCACTCAGACCTCCTCCAGCTCTCAGTGGCTCCTCACAACAGGTTGCCTCCTCTCTCTGACCTACAACTCCAGAGAGGGCGGGCCTGTGTTATACCACAATCCAGTATCTCTCAACTTTGCAGCCTGGCTCCTGCAGCCCTAGAGTTTTTAAGAATACCTCTTCCTCTGGATTCGGGAACATCTTAGCCATGGCCCAGGCACCATCTATGCTGTCTTGCTACAAGATCAAGTGGAAATGCTTTGCCGTCTGCTGTACAGGTCGCCGTCTCGACCCATTTCACTTACTGGCACCCAAAGTTCTACTGTATCTACTGTCTATGGCCAATGCTGGTTTAGCAAACTCTTCCAACAAGGTGCATTTGGCAGCTATTTCACAATATATGCATTCCCTCAGGTATGCCTTCTCTTTGGTCTCACAGACTGGTCAACCAATTCCTCAAAGGACTGTTTTGCTTCTTCACTCCTGTCAGAGCTCCTGCTCCAGTCTGGGAACTCAACATAGTCCTCTCTGAGCTGATGGGTCCTCCTTTTTAGCCTCTGCACTGTGCCTTTTTGAAGTTGTTCGCCTGGAAGACTGACAGATGGGGAGGTGAACTACAGGTTCTCTCCTGTAAGCCTTTCCACTTGACTTTCATCAGTCCAAGGTGGTACTTTGCACAAACCCTTCCTTCATGCTGAAGGTCCCTTCTTTATTCCACCTTAATGAACCGTTAGTCCAGCCGGTGTTCTTAGGCTTTCTCCCATCTCCTGCGGAACGCTCCTAGCATTCTCTGCATGTGACCCGAGCGCTAATGTTCTATGTGGCTCACCGTAAAGACTTCTGAAAATCACAATTGTGTGTGGCTTTCCGATCCTCCAGCAAGACGGTTGTCAGTGTGCATTTCCCACTTTCATCGAATGGCCAACAGTCACCATCCATGCAGGCCAAGAGCACACTCAACAAAGGCTGTGGCTTATACTACAGCGTTCCTGTCCAGTGTTCCCCTGCTGGACATTTGCAGGGCGACCACGTGGAGGTGTGTCCATATCTTGTGAAACACTTGTGTATAGGCGCGTTATAAATGTCATATCATATCATATCTTCACACAGTTCTACAGCATTGATAGGGATTCCAGGGACATGTTCCGGGTCGGCCACATAGTGCTTCGTAACCTGTTTGTGTGAGGTGAGTGTTCCAGAGGGGAGTTGGTTACTTCTGTTGAGCTGTACCTCTGCCCATTTTGGTTATATATATCTACTGCTTTGTAATCGTATTCAGACAGCATGTGAATCTAAGAAAGATCCATTGCCGGACAAGGAATAAGCTACTTACCTGTAACTCCTTTTCTCCAGCATTGGTATTGTTCATAGATTCACATGCCACCCTCCCTCCTACCCCTCTCGTGCTCTTCTAGGCTCATACTACCACCTCACGTGCGCTTGCCAAATCTAAAGATGGCCTCCAGGGGTGGAGCTAAGAGAGACATGTCTAATCGGCTGTGGGCAGTATGACCCAAAATTACTCTGATAGGGCACTAAAGTGAAAAGCAGTTTAAATATTTAAAGATAAACTGCTTTAATGTTAGCAAGGATTCCCAGTCGAACTTAGGGGGAATATTCAAACAGCATGTGAATCTATGAAAGATACCAATGCCGCAGAACAGGAGTTACAGGTAAGCAACATATTCCTTTTTGGCAACAACCACTTGGGATTGCACACCTGCCCTTCATCCTGCCCACAGAGTTTTCAACACCAATCTCTGCAGTGGCCGCTCATCTCAGGGAAAAAATGTATTAAAGTCTTGCCATTCCTGCTGAACAACTGGCCTACGTAAGCACACACGCTTAAGTCATGTTGTCCTGCATGTCCTACACTTGCCATCTGTTGCACGGCTGGTGCTTTGCCCTCACTTCATAAAGACTAATGTCACCCCTTCACAAATGCTCTAGTTCATTTGTGTGGCTCTGAACACAGGCTTGGACATGTCATCAGCATTGTCTGGATGGCGCAAACTAGAGCTCAGGCCTGGCCTCTGTTTTTCCAGTGCTTTGGATCTTATGCCAGTATACATCTTTCTGGTGCCAGAGCCCCATTTCAAGATGTCCCCAGTGGCTGCTACTCAGTTAATGGTCTCAGTTCAAGGGCAACATTAGGTAATTCCTGCAGGTTTTGACCAACATGTCACTGGGAGTATGCCAGGGGGCTGGGTACCTTTCCAAGCTAGGGAATGATGGGCCTGTTGGTGGTATTGGGAGGATACCTTGGTCACCCTGACTTAGACCCCATCTCAGGCTGGGGTCAGTCACATGACACACTTTTACGACAGGGTTCCTTTAAAGGGGTGGCGCCAACAAAAGGGGAAAAGCCTGGAAGTAAAGTTTTTCCTATTATGTATCTTTTTTGTGGCACTCATTACCAGTAGCGCTTTGTCGTAGTCCACTCCTATCTTTTAGGAAGGCATTAACAACTTTATGTTATAGTGCCAAATGACCTCTGGTTGAGGCTTGCTTCTTTTTATACAGTACTTGGACACATGAGTTCTGGAGAGCACTTTCTGAATCTAGTTGGGGATAATAACTAGCCAATATTTTAATTGAGGTTACAATAACAGGCTTGTATTGTGATGATTTTACAATGCTAGTGTATTGTGATTGAGTTAGGTTTGCCCGTGCCCTTTCCTTTATACTGTATGGGTGTCCCTTGCAAGGGACGGGAGAGGGAACCTTTTTCACCAGAAAAATCTTCTTCCCCTTTAAATTTAGAGGCGCACAGGGGCGCGGCCCTGGGAGCATGCGCTCGCCTGACTCTGCCACTCCTCAGTCACCGTTTCCGCGTAGACGGGAATGGGCTGATTTTACCAGCGCTCCTGGGTTTGGCTTCGGCCATGTAATACCACGCGCACTTCCCCGGATATTCTCATATTTTGTCTTTTTCTTTTAGATACTTGGCCCTCCGACGCCACGCTCCTCCCTGGTGCATGTCGACTTCAGCGGGCTTCAGTAGGTGTCCAGCCTGCAAGGGGCTCTTCCCTACATCCAACTCCAACGCCCTTTGCCTCCGCTGCCTTGGCCCCGACCATGGCTGGGAAGGTTTTCCGCGTGTGACTCCCTGACTCCATGTGCACTGAAGAACAGTCTAGCTAGGGGGAAGCTCTTCCAGAAGTCACCTCCGCAGGACCTGAAGGACTTTGTGGTGGTCCAGCGGCATCTGACGGGTCTCCACGGGCTCTACCCACCTATAAAGAAGCCACATCCTGTGTGGAACCTGAATGTAGTGTTGGGCGCCTTGGCGCACAAATCATTTGAGCCAATGGCATCCGCGGACATCAGGCTTGTCACCCTAAATACAGTTCTGCTCGTGGGCCTCACCTCCCCTTGCAGAGTCAGCAAGATCCAGGCTCTCTTGGCATCAGAGCCCTACACCACTTTTTACAAGGATAAGGTGGGCCACCGGACGCATCCTGCGTTTCTACCCAAGGTGTCATCCTCCTTCCACCTAAACGAAGAGATAGTCTTACCCACCTTCTTTGCCAACCCTAAGGATGAGCCTCAGAGGGTTCTGCACCGTCTGGATATCAGATGCGCGCCGAAGTACTACCTGGACAGGACCAAGGAATTCTGCAAGTCAGATGCCCTTTCTGTACCCTTTGGTGGTTCAAGGCTGGGTTATCAGGCTTCCAAGGCCTCCATTGCAAGGTGGATGGTCGCGGCCATGAAGGAGGCCTATGACAGGCAGCACAGGTCAGTTCCGGCTAATTTGCATGCCCGTAGCCATCGCTTTCCAACGGCATGTACCATGGCAGGGCATCAGCAGGGCAGCCACTTGGGCCACCCCCTCGGCTTTCTGCAAGCACTACTGTCTGGATGCCATCTCTAGGTCAGACGCGGTCCCACCATCCTCCCCCTAATAATACTGGTGTCCTTAGGCAATGTTAAATATTATCGACGCGTCAATGGGGACTGAGGAGTGGCGCTGGTGGGCGGAGTCAGGTGAGAGCATGCTCCCAGGACCGCACCCCCGCAATCCTCTAAATTTAAAGGGGAAGAAGATTTTTCTGGTGAAAAAGGTTCTGTCTCCCGTCCCTCGCAAGGGACGCCAATACAGTATGGAGTAAAGGGGACTATGGACTAAGAGTATGTTAGTCACTACGGTGAGTAACTATTTATTTCTTTTTTTTGGCTGGGGAAACAAAGCGGTTCCAAGAATAAATAGCTTCCATCATTCTGGAAAATCAAACCTTAGACATCACTGCACTACTATTAGGTAAACAACACCAATGCTATAGTTGAAGGTATAGTCCTTTTGACCTGCAGACCTGGTGCACGGGCCCCATTAAAAACATGTTTGGGTGTTCTAGGGGTAGTGAGCGGGGCATCAAGATGGGCTGAATTTGTCTGGAAAAGAAATGAAGAGAAAAGGCTGTGTTTTATGGTGTGTTTACCCGTTGGAGGTCTACGGACCCAGCTTGCCTCTCCTGTGAAACAAAAGCCTAGTGTTTACCGTTCATGGGTGCCCCCATTGGAGACAAGGTGAGGGCAGGTGCAGAGGGGTGGAATACGGCTCCTAGAAAAAGGAAAGAGGACTGTTGGTAGTCAGGCTTAAAGACTGGGTCTGTGGGCTTCAGGTGGGTTTCAGAACTGACTTGAAGCCTGCGTGCCACCTGCGGCCCACTCACCCATGGGGCCACAGGTGGCCTGGGCACTGGTAATGGGAGGATTGGCCACTTTGCCTGGTTGCACGGCCCAGTGGTTACTTTGGGAGGCTGGCGGGGATAAGAGACATGGGCCGTACCCTCTACAGGTGAATTAGGAGAATCAGGGCATGTCTAAGGCCAGTGTCCACTTGGGCACTGTGGCATCTGGTGTGTACAAAGGCCTTCCCTGGCCCTGGGGAGCCCAGGCCAGTGCCCACTTATCGTGGCCTGAACATGGTCTAAGGGCAATCCCCGGACAAAGTCATTATGGGAGACCTCAGGCATGGCCAAATACCTCCAGCAGAGTCCCCACTGGGCATGACCACAGGCCGTGCCTAGTGGGCACAGTTGGTATGATAGTGTATATCATATCATTAAAAGAACACACAACAAGGGATTGTATCAAGTTATCATTAAAAAATATATATGTTTGACATTCAGTGAAATAACTATGGTTAAAGCGGCTCAATGGTTAATGACAGAGAGCTACGGTATATGGAGTTCCCAAAATGTTTGATGTTACAGCCAGTACACACAAACACATACAATAAAATAGTGAAATATAATGCATAGACATCATATTCCAGGATAATCTGCACAAAAAGGCATTTCATGAGCAGTGCAAAGCAGTGGCTGATTTATGCTTGTTTTACGAAAGCTGAGTTACAGTGGCTTTAGAAACTGTAACTGTCAACTTGTGGAATGGTTTTCTCGTTTGTTGTTACAACCTTAAGCCTTAACAGTTTTTTAAAGGAATTTCAAAGATTTTTAAAGGGAACCTAAACGGTACTTAACTTTAACCAAAGTTGTTTCACTGCTTGCTTTCTCATAGAGCCCTTAAATGTATGAAATGTGGTGCTTTATCAATTAATAATCACGTTGCAAAAGGAGTACTGGTAAGTGCTACTTTTCAGTTGTTCCATCTCATCACAAGTCATCTATTCTGTCTCTTGTTTCCGTAGCCAGTCAATGGCCTTCCTACATCCCAGACCTGTTTCCTTCAGCTGCGACTTCCCCCTTACACCAGCCAAGTAGTGATGGCAGAGCGACTTCGCTACGCAATAAACAACTGCCGGGCAATTGACATGGACAACTACATGCTCTCCCGCAACGTGGAGCACAGCGGTGGATCCTTTGAAACGTAAACTGATTGGACAGCATGAGGTCCAAGGATAACTCTTTTCCATCTCGATGATGGCATCAACAGGCATCACCTTCTGTGGAGGCCAAGCAGTCCCCTGGAACATCTGTCTAACACCAAATGGAAGCATCGTTATTGTATCTTGGTATCTTTCTTGTACACTAGGGCTCCGTGATTAGAACATTACATGCCAGCATGGCAAGGCCAGTGTGGAGGTAGTTGTGTGTTTTACTTTAGCACAGTTTCTCATCACTTGTTACAACTGGCCCAAGCAGTCCTCATTTCTCTAAACCAAAAGTTAGGTGTGGAGCTTTTCTCCTTTGGGCAAGGAGTCTCCTTACCCAGAGGTAGAGAAAGGGAGACTTAACAAGCAAATGCAATTGCATCAGGTGTGTTGGCTGAAAGACACAAGGGTTGCAAAACTAAGACATTCATGTTTTACCATTACATTTACACATTTAAAATGGTTCCCACAATGTACTTGTTTTGAGAAGAAATTTTCCAAATGGGAAATATACCAAGATAGTTCTGATAGGACATTGCCACAAACCAAACCTTCAATTTCACAGGGCGTGTGTCGGATATTAGTAGGTGGATGCATCTAAAAAAAAACACACACACACACACACACATACACACACACCACCCCCACCCTCCCCCCCCACACCACCCCCTCACTGGTGATGGACAGCCTCACTTTCAGAAATACGCCACTGTTTATTTCTCAAAGAGACATTTTGCCACCAGAAGATTAAAAGAGGCCTGAAATCTGGAAGCACTCTCCCTTAGACAAAAACAAATCTTTTACTTTTCCTAGGGGCACAGCGACAACCAAATCCCAGAAGTCTCACAGGTACTACATTTCTAAACTCCAAGGATGCACACATCAAAGTTAAAGCTCTTGAGTTTATAAACAACAGATGCACACATCAAAGTTAAAGCTCTTCAGTTTATAAACAACGGATGCACACATCAAAGTTAAAGCTCTTGCGTTTAAAATCGACGGATGCACACATTGAAGAAATCTAAGTAATAGTCAATTCATCTAATAACTGAATGAACAGGGCTCCTCATTGATAAAGAGTAGTGACCAAAAGGTTTGCCTCTACGGCCCCTGGAATTAAGGTTTCAATGACCAGATTAAATCGTAAAATTGTGTGCATTTCTTTGATTTGAATAGTAGATTTGTTTTGAAAATTAAGCAAGTTAAAATCTTGGTTTGCATCCTTTGTGGTAGTGCATAATTGTAGATAGTCTGGAACCTTCAAAAATAGGATGTAGTGCCCCAGCAGTCATGGGGGGTTGGCTGTTACTGTACCATTGAAATATTAATATTTCATAGCTGTGAAAGAGTGCAAGAATATTATGCAAAGGAAATTGTATCCGAGAGCTGCACCTCGTCACCTTGAAAAAGTGGTTGCTGCATAGGCTCTAACTCGGGTATTGGGAAATATGGCACATGGGTAATGGCCCAGATTTACTGGAGCAAGATCCATTGCGAGCCAAACAGCAAAATAGGCTAGTGAACCCTAATTCTGCCTGTTAGTTTTGGCTGAACTAAAGAAGGTCTTACCAGAACAGGACAGGGATTGTGACTTTCACACATAAGCAACTCATAAGGGTCGATGAAATGTTGGTCACATGTCCATTACTCTGGGCATTGAAGGCTTGTTTGGTTCTCAATATTTCAAGGTCTGAGCTTGTCATAACTGTTTGGAAGATTGGTTGTGGCAACAGGTAGATCCTCATCTCATGCAGCCTCCACCAGATTCACTGAAAACTCTAACACCACCCTCCCAATTCCTAACTCTACAGCCTGGAATGAATGATTCCGTTTGCATGCAGGATTCCTGTATTTCAATCTTCTCTTCATTTAAAGTGACACTCCTTGGTAAAGATGGTAGCACTTTAGTGTCAGTTACATACTATGGAAGAACTGGCTGGACCACCACACTTCTGTTATGCTCTGTGATCAAATGCTAGTTTCAACGTAACCATACTGTAGCTTATTTCTCTTAGGCACATGGAAGAGGACAGCCTACAGTTGGTGTCATTGAGATAAGTAATTTCGGCAGATATTTTGTGTCCCCCTTCTTTGAGCCTGCCCGAGACCCCCCGTATCCTCGGTGGGCTGTAGCTGGCTTATTTTTTTTTTCTCTCGCCTATAGGCCTGTGGCAGAAATGCATGCACCTCTCTCTGCAGTGGGGCCTCTGAAGCGACTGAGATTCTCTACGTGTTCTGTATCCATTTCAGGTGTGTGAAGGCATCATGACGCAAGACACAGACAACAGATTAAAAGTTCAAACAGAAATGATTTTTCTGATGCTTGTTAATCTGCTTAGAATCACATGCTGTGCATATGGTCTGACATCCAGTGGTAACTGCGGAGTATTGCATCTTGTTTTTCGGGGGATGTCAGCATAGGCGTGTCTGTAACACTATCCCTATCATGACGTGTGTAGTACCCAAAATCCCTCACGCGCCGAGGTCCCTCAGATTGTTTTTTTCCGCCCAGATAACTGGTCGCCCTATAGCAGTGGCTCTTACTAGAGACATTGGGCCTCATTACACGGATGGCGGTAGGGATTTACTGGTACCGGTAAAATACTGGTACCGGTAAATCCCTACCGCCTTACTACGAGGTCCCTTTGCAGGTTGGGGGATTTAACGCCTGCTTTTTGCAGGCGTTAAAATCCAACCCGCTAAGGGACCTCGGAGCTAATTACGGCACTGCAAAATTGCGGTGCCGTAATTAGCGCCTTCCCCATTCCCATAGAGCCCTATGGGGCAGAAATGGGAATGAGGAAGGGCAATGGCGGAAGGGGGATTTACCGCCCCTCCAACCTTGGAATGGGGCGGAAAAAATCCCCTTTCCGCCAAGGCGGTGCCGGTATTTTACCGGCATGAGCCATGGCGCTAATAGCGCCATGGCTCACCGCCTACCGGGTAATGAGGCCCATTGTTTATCTTACTGAATTGTCGGTTTATTCCCCGTTAAGTCACTTCGCCATAAGAACATCTTCGATGAAGAATACGGGGAAATCGTCTACGGCTGTGGATTTTGGCGCCTAAGATCTGGAAGCCGGATTTTTCCTCTAGCCGACCTATACAGTAGGGAGAGTGGGGTCGGGGTGGCCATATTGTTTAGTATGTCTTTCCTCCTTTCCCCTCTTTTCCCTTTTGGTCTGGTCATCCTTGCCTTTTGCAATGGAACGAACTCCTTTTAGATTCTGCCCTAAGTGTAGGGTCAGATATCCTTGGAAGGACGAACACAGGACGTGTAACGCCTGTCTCCCCCTAGAGCACGACGAGAAGCGGGCAAACTCCTTCGGCCCAAGACCATTAAGGAGCGCCGTGTAAAGAGGTGGGCCGCGTATGGCATGTCACGCGTGGAGCCTTCCTCCCCCACCGCCACGCCAGTCGAAAGTGACGGGGGTACTTCGGATGACCAAACGTCCAACGCAGATGTTATAGACCTTGAGATGGACATTTCTAGGTCCGCCACGCCCGTCCCCGACCCTTCCAGGCTCGACTCTGGTCTTGCTACAGGGACTACACCCAGCGACAGGGGCGTACAAGCGCATCGCACTAAGCACACAACCCCTACGCCAATTTCGACGCCCTCGTCGAAAAAAGGAGAAAGCGCCTACTGGGCCTCCAATAACTTCGCCGGTTCCCATGGATCGTTCAGATCCAAAGCCTTCCCCGCATCCGCAGCAGCGTATTGCGACTGGGCAATCAAAACAAACCAACGGCGCTACTCCTAAATCTACACGCCTCGAAGTTCGGGAGCCCGACGCTTCGACGATTTCCAAGGCCTCAGTAGGCCAGAAAACTACGACTAGGCCTCTACCCGGAAAACCGACCGCTAGGCCTCCTGGTGCCGTGGACGGTATTTCTACTGCCGACAAATCATCAGAGCCTTTGTCTCACGACGATTCGGTGACTATCCAAAGTAGCATCGGAAGAATCGCAGCGGCGGTGGGCCTTATTCTGGTTACGCCTAAAGTGATGGGCCAAGCCACGGGAAAGATTTCGGCAGATTTGGTCCCCGACTCCAATGACACTTACGTAGATAGTCAAGAGCCTCTCTCCGACACCCTGAGAGGTTCCTTACGACGCCACAGTGCTGAGAACGTTGTTTCTCCTCACGTAGGCCCGTTTGGGTCCTCTAAATGGACTACCGAAAAGTTTGAGGGTTTTTCTGATCAGCCTCCCCCGAAAAGGGCTCGGTTAGACCCTAACCCCCAAATTCAAGAAGTCCAGTCTCATGTTTTCCAACAAGAAGACGTGGTCCATATGGACACATATAGAGACATCTATAATGAAGAAGAAAAATCTTCTTTTCTCGAAAATTATGAGGAAGATCAACAGGATACGACGGACAACTGGGATGAAACCCAGCAGGAAGGTCAAGACCCTTGGACACAGCAAGATCAGGACCCTGATATTTTGTGCCTGGACTCTCCTCCGTTCACCTCAGTTCGCCAGGCCTCCCCTGTGGATGACCAAATGGCTTTCAACTCCATGTTGAAAAAAGCAGCTGAATACTTCAAAATTGCCTCTCAAGAGGCGGTACCTGAGCAGGATTTTGTGGAGGACATTATTAAGGAAAAACCACTGGCGAGTCAATCCATCCCCCTCCTTAACTCTGTTAAGAGACGGGTAGCTCCCTCATTGGTCACACCTGCTCAGACACGGGCCCGCCATCCCAGACACACTGGTAGTGACTACCACTTGAAAGAGGGCGGGGGTACCCCTTGCAACGGGAGAATCACCACACCGGACAAGGAGTCTAAAAGTTTGTATGCCCTGGGCAAACGCGTCACGTCAGCAGCCGCATACACCATTCGGGTTGCTAATAAACTACGCTATTAGCAAGCTATGCTGATGCCCAATGGAACTTGCTCCAAGAAGGCCTTCAGGAGGTTCCTGAAACCGCCAGGACAAAACTTCTCGCCATTGTTGCGGAGGGAAGACTTGTTAACCAGAATGTGGTGAAGAACACCCTGGACACTGCAGAAACAGCAGGCAGGTCACTTGCACAAGGGACTCTTCTGAAAAGACACGCATGGCTGCGTACATCGTGATTTAGATCTGAGACTCAGGCCTCCCTCATTAATAAACCCATTGAGGAGACTAACCTCTTCGAGAAAGCAGTGGATGAGGCGTTGGACTGCCAAGAAGGAGCATGAGACTATAAGGTCTCTGCATCAAATTACACAGAAACCCTCATCCCAGAGGGGTAATAACTCTCGGCGGTCCTTTCGAGGACAAGCCTGTGCTGGTCAAAACAACTACGGTACGGGTAACTTCAACACAAATCAAACATCTGGAAGCCCCACTTACTACCCCTCAAGGGGTCAGAAATGTGGCAAAGGCAGAGGCAGATGCCCGAACCCCAGAGGAGCCACAGCCTCTGGTCAGAAATGACCACCCAGTCCAGGACCCCTCCCATGTCTCCCCGGTCGGGGCGATTAACATCTTTCCTCACGTCATGAGAGGGGATAACTTCCAACCAGTGGGTCTTAAAGACGGTCGCCCACGGTTATTGCGTGGAATTCGCCCGACCTCCACAGTTCAGACCGCTGCGCTCACGGCGCATTTCACCAGACCATCTGGAGATCCTGATCCAAGAGGTGGAAGCACTGCTGGGAAAGGAAGCCATAGAAGCCGTCCCTATTCTTCAGGTAAACGAGGGTATTTATTCAGTGTACTTCCTTGTACCCAAAAAGGATCTCACCATGCGTCCTGTTTTAGATCTGCGCCCAGCGAACAAATTTATAAAACCCCAGAAGTTTTGCATGGTAACACTGCAGGAGGTGATCCCATTGCTGAAACAGGGGGGCTTCATGACAACATTGGACATGAAAGATGCATACTTTCATATTTCAATGTTGTCAGCGCACAGAAAATACGTAAGGTTTATGATACAGGACCAACACTATCAATTCAAGGTACTCCCCTTCGGCAATCGCCTCGGCGCCAAAGGTGTTTACCAAAGTCTGCGCAGACTATCAGTCCCAGTTTACCCTTACCTCGACGACTGGCTCATTACGGGGGACTCGTTCGACGCTTGTTTTTTGAACACCCAAAACACAGTAGATCTCCTCTTCAGTCTGGGCTTTTCAATCAACGAAAAGAAATCCAGCTTAGTCCCCAGCCAAGTAAAACAATCTCTAGGAGCACTAATTCGTACGGAAGACGGTATTATCTTTCCATCCAGCGAGAGGGTTCAGAACATGCTCTCTCAGATTCCTCAATATGTAGCCAGTCGAGAGGTAATGGTACGCAAAGCCATGTGTTTGCTAGGGATGATGGTGTCATGTATATACTTGGTTCCCCACGCGCGGCTGCGCATGCGACCCATGCAAGAGTGGTTCAACAGCCAGTGGTTTCAGGCCAGTGGACAATGGGAAGATCTGGTTGTTGTCTCGCCAGCCCTCGTTCTCTCTCTGCAGTGGTGGTCAAGAGAAAACCTCTTGAAGGGGAAGAACTTCACCACCCCTGCAGTGGAAGGCACTCTCACAACAGACGCATCTCTCACGGGGTCGGGGGCTCACCTTCTTCAGCAGACAGCACACGGAGTGTGGTCCCCTCAAGTAGCGTCCAACCATATAAACTTACTGGAGCTATTAGCAGTGTTCAAAGCATTGAAAGCCTTTCAGGTGCAACTGCAAGGGAAGACAGTGCTGATCCTAACTGACAGCACTACAGCAATGTATTACCTGAACAAACAGGGGGCACTCACTCTCCAGGGCTATCCAAGCTGTCCCAAAACATTTGGATATGGGCTCTCAAACACAAGATGTTTTTGTTGTCCCAACATGTTCCAGGGGAACTCAATCTTCTGGCAGACGTACTCAGCAGAGATTTTTCTCTGCCAGAAGAATACGAATGGCGACTGCACGAAGACATTGTGTCCAACGTCTTCGCAGAATGGGGTTTCCCAGAGATCGACCTGTTCGCTGCTCAGGAGAACGCCCAATGCCAAGACTACGCATCCAGGTACCCCCATAACCGATCCAAGGGGAACGGTCTCTGGATAACTTCATCTGGGAAATTTGTCTACCCTTTTCCCCCGACTCCCCTTCTCAACAAGATAGTGCACAAGATGCACCAGGAACCAGTTACCATGATACTGGTGGCCCCTATGTGGGCCCCCAACCCTGGTTCACTCACCTGATGGAAATGTCCCTCTCCCTACCAGTCAAGCTGCCCTGCCTGTACAACATGTGGTCTCAGGACAGGGGGGAGACCCTACACCCATGCCCACAAACTCTGAACTTAGCAGCCTGGCTCCTGAAGTTATAGAGTTTGGACACCTGCAACTCCCTCAGAGATGCATGGACATACTCAGGGAAGCGAGGAAACCTAATACACGTTATTGCTATGCCAGCAAATGGAAACGTTTTGTCATCTGGTGCAATTCCAATGGCGTCAACCCCATCGATTGCTCACCCTCACACATTGTGTTGTATCTAACCCACCTGTTGGATTCTGGGTTAGTCTTCAATTCCCTAAAGGTTCATCTGGCTGCTCTGTCAGCCTACACCACATCGCAGCAAAAGGTATTGTGGTGGAAGATACCAGTGATTAAAGCCTTCATGGAAGGGGTTAAGAGGATTTATCCTCCCATCTCTCACCCAGCCCCTGGATGGGATCTGAATGTGGTTTTAACCAGGCTCATGGGAGCTCCTTTCGAGCCTTTGCATAAAGCAAGCCTGAAAGACCTGACTTATAAGACAGCCTTCCTAGTAGCTATCACTTCTATCAGAAGGGTTAGCGAACTACAGGCTCTTTCTGTTTTAGACCCCTTTGTAACAGTCCACAAAGATAAGGTCATTCTGCGCACACATCCCAGGGTTGCACCTAATTTCATTTTGAAGTGCCATGTGAACCAGTCAATCGAACTACCCACTTTCTTCCAGAACCCTACTAACATGGCCGAAAGGAGCCTTCACACACCAGACGTGGGCAGGGCAGTCATGTTTTATCTGGAAAGAACTAAACCACTAAGGAAGACTAAACAATTCTTCGTTTCAGTGGCAGCTGGTAGAGAAGGGGATCCTGTCTCTAAATCAGCTATCTCAAGGTGGATTGTCATGTTACAATCTTGCTAAGAGAGAACTGCCCTTCAAGCCTAGAGCACACTCTACTCGAGGCACTGGGGCATCCATAGCATTAATTGCAAATGTTCCTCTCGAGTCCATTTGCAAAGCGGCAACCTGGAGTTCTGTACACACCTTTACAAAACAATATTGCCTAGACACTCATTCTAGGTCTGATTCTCAGGTGGGACAAGCAGTACTAAGACATCTTTTCTCTACTGTTCCTTCTCACAACCCACCTCCAACTCTGGGTACTGCTCGCTAGTCCATGCACAGCATGTGATTCTAAGCAGATTAACAAGCATCAGAAGACATGCATTACTCACCGTAATAGCATTTGTGATGATTGGATCTGCTTGGATTCACATGTGCCCTCCCTACCTCCCCGCTCGGGGTGGAAGGAGCATAGACGTCTTACTACTTTCTCTCTTTATGTACTCACTCACTATAGCATTGGGCTCCCTCAAAGCAGAAAAAATACAATCGGAGGGACCTCGGCGCGTGAGGGATTTTGGGTACTACACACGTCACGATAGAAATAGTGTTACAGACATGCCTGTGCCAACGTCCCCTTTCGGGCCCCGAAAGACAAGATGCAATACTCCGCAGTTACCAGTGGATGTCGGACCATATGCACAGCATGTGAATCTAAGCAGATACAATCATCAGAAATGCTATTACGGTGAGTAATGCATGTCATTAACTCAAATGTCAGGATGGTGGAAGGCCTAACTTGGCCCTATGCTAAGGTGGAATTTCCCTACTTGAACGAAACTGCGAGTCTGTGTCCAAAACGTATCCTTGCCCCCACAACTTAAGCTGAACAATGTGTAGGGTGTCAATAGTAAAAGCAATGGTGATTAACACAAAGTTCTGAGCTTCTTCCAGCTTTTCGCTTCCTCTTCAGCTCCCATACCCCAAGTTCAAGAAACTTCCACAAAGTATCAAGATAACCTTTCCCAAGTTCAAAGCAATACAGGTCCAGAAAATCCTTGCGGTTCCCTTCCCCGAGTTCAAGGCAACACAGTTCAAAAGAAAAGGGTCTTGAGGCTAAATCCTCAAAACATCATCTGCAATTCATTAAGTCTCAGGATCCCCTTCCACAAGACTTCAACGTAGCAACTTGTACTTGTCTCTGGTTTCCAAAGTTCAACACAACTCCAGGTCAACTAGACCCTCTTTCTGGATTGCATCAACTGTTTACTTACAGTGCTTCCTATTGGTGTCTTTCACTATGTCTCTGGTTTTCACAATTTAGGGCTCCCTGGTCTAGGCGCAGTTGTCATACCACATGTTCCACCCATCACAGGTCGAGCAACCAGGAACCCTAGGCTCTTCAGCCCACACAGGCTCTTCTGCATTTACCCTGTGTCTCAATTCACATTCACTTAGCTTCTCTTTGTCGGCCTCTTGGCTTTATATGCAGCTTCACACTCTCCTGGCTTTTCCAGGTCAGCTTGCTGGCATTACCATAATGTGTTGCACGTCTTATGCCACACTGTCTCCATTCATATATTTCACTTTGTGCTGGTCGTATTCATTTCCCAACTTTCTGTCGCACTCTTTCACACTTGCTTTCTTTTCCGTAGGTGGTTTTCCCTTTTGACTTGCATCAGCTAACAGCCTTGCCCACAAAATTTCATTCGACTCGGTATTGAATATGCGTGCTTTAGCTTTGCTAGAAAGTACTCATTCAGTTCGGTATTCAATATGCTTAATTAAACTTTGCTTCAAGTTTCATTCAGTTAATTATTCAATTTTGCTTCATACGGCACTTTGTTACTCACGCGTAGCCCATAGGAGCGTCCCAGCTTCGAGTGCCATTCCCTTGCACTCACCGGTGCTCGGCGTAACTCTCGACATTCCTCTTCCTCTCCACTGCTTCACAGGCTGGGCTCTGCTGGCCCCACTTGCATTTCGTGTGCTTCTCAGCACACGCTGGAAGCTCCGCTCCTCTTCCCCGGATGCCGACAGCATCCTTTCTTCTTTCTTCCTTTTCCCACAGCTCTAGCTGCTTTCTCGCAATTAGGAGGCTCCCACACCTGTGGCAGTCTAGCACCCACCACACTATGGGCTCCACATGTTTTCTGGGACTTCTGCCAGCATCCTGGCTTCTTCTCAGGTCCCACCGCCTCTGCCTCTTCATGGAAAGGGTCCCCTGCTGGTCTCTCACACACAGGCCTCCCTGTTGCTCCCTTTGTTGCTCCTTTGGTCACTTTTTATACACCTGTAACCACTTCACAGGTTTCAGGTGTAAGCTCCCAGTTGGACTTGCCTGACCATAGTTAAAGGATCATGCTATGTGTTACTTGTGCAATCCTCTGCACACAATGCAGTCCCTACTGTCACCTTTCCCGTGTGAACAAACTGTTAAACAATGTGCAGCGGTCTCCGCTATTAATGGTGTACCTATTGTGAAGCCTGTTTAGAGTGTATACCTTTAGGTGGTAGTATGAGCAAAAATATTTTCCCTATTTCACCCGGGGATTCCACTCAGAGTTTGTCGATGTCTATTCTTCACCTCTTTTTTCTAAAAACCGCCAAACACAGAATACCCCAAAAAATCTCTGCATTTCTCACTATTGAACACTTGCTCGTTGGTCAAACATGCGGTTGAAGTTCATGACTATCTTGTGAGACCTCTTGTGACCTGCTGGCCATCACTTAATCGTAGCTGTCAGATTCTACCCCACCACTGGTTGTACCAGCTAGGTGTGTCTCTGTAAGGAAGGCAATGTCAGGGGAGTGTCTGTTTAAAAATTGAGTGGCCAGATGACGTCTGATTCTAGATTCTAGGCTGTTGACATTCCAGGTGAGGAGTTTAAGGGACTTACAGGCATTGGTGGCCTTTATTGTTTTTCGCGTATCTGCCGTGTGCCATTGTGGGTGTCCAGCATTTTACAAGCGGAATGTTCAACATGTGCGGTTCAGCTTGGGTAAGTGAATGCCTGGAGATTCACTCAGTCGTACAACTAACTTGAACAATGAACCAAAATGAACAATCCCGCCTCCCCCCGCCCCAACCCTAAGCATCTGTCGCCTGAACATTAACCGGTAGTCAAGAAATCCTGCAGACTACCTTAACCACAAACAAACAACAATTAGTCCAAAACAAAACCCAAAAGGCAAAAAGAAAGAAATAGGGGAGTGATGGGGTGGGGGATTCGCTAGATTCACTGGAATCCACAGTGTGTGCTGCCGCTGTGTCTGTTCCGTGGCACGGTTTATGCAAGGCAACGAAAAATGTATTGATTGATCGGTCCGTAGACTCATATCGTTGCAGTCCACATCACTCGTTACGTGTCATCTTCACCTTGGCTACTGCTTTCAGGGGTTCTCAGCTTGATCAGGGCCATTTTGCTACAGTGGCACAGGGTGCCTCTCTGGAGGGGGGCACAATTAGGTCAGGAGCGGGGTCTCCCACTCCGCTCCTTCAGCTCTGTTACCCAGTCGCCATCTATGGGCCTCATTACACAGTAGGCGGAGAACCATGGCGCTATTAGTGCCATGGTACATGCCGGTAAAATACCAGCACCGCCTTGGTGGAAAGGGGAATTACCGCCCCATTCCATGGTTGGCGGGGCGGTAATTCCCCCTTCCACCATTGCCCTTCCCCATTCCCATTTTTGCCCCATAGGGCATAATGGGAATGGGGAAGGCGCTAATTACGGCACCGCAAATTGCGGTACCGTAATTAACTCCCTGGGTCCCTTTGGGGGTTGGTTTTTAACGCCTGCAAAAAGCAGGCGTTAAATACCCCAACCCGCATAGGGACCTTGTAGTAAGGCGGTAAGGATTTACCGGTACCGGTAAAATACCGGTACCGGTAAACCCTTACCGCCTACCGTGTAATGAGGCCCTATGTGTCCTTCAGCCCACCTCCAGGCTTCTCACGGTTCTTTAAAATGTATTGTGGTGCCGTTGTGATAGATCTTATGTTGGTCCGGGAATAGCAGTCCATATTTCACATTCATGGAATGTAGTCACCTCTTGAGTTGGTTGAATCATTGCCTGGCACGTTGTACCTCTCAGGTGTAGTTTGGGAAGAAAGGGATTTGGGAGCCGTTATATGTGATTGATGCTTTCGTGTGAGGGATCTGGAGCAGTGCATCCCTGTCCCTGTAGTTTAAGAGTTTGGCAATTACTCTACGGTGCTCCCGGGGTGGGTTTTCCTGATGGTATCCGATTGGCCTTTCCACGGAGAAGAAGTTCAAACAAGTTTTGGGGGCGAAGACATCCAACAGCCAATGTTCAAGGAAAAGTTCCATGCTGGGCCCTTCCGTTTTCTCGGGAAGCCCCAAGATGTGCACATTGTTGCGGCCCAACCTGCCTTCTCCTTCGTCGACCTGGGCCTCCAGGGTCTTCAGGTGGGTCAATACTTGCGAGAACTGTTGGTTAGCTCCTCTGAGGTTGTCCTCCGCTCCTGAAATATGTTGTTCCACCTCCCCAGTGCAGGGGGATAGTTTCTGTATATCACACCAGAGAAAGAAGACCTCAGCTGTAATGCCGTCAATTTTTTTCTCCATTGAGGAGCGGGAATTAGCTATGGTGGACATCACGTCCTTTAGGGAGAGGGTCTTCTCTGTCTTCTCTGAGGTCGGGGCATCTGGGTGCAGTGTTGGATCCATCAGTGCAAGAGTAGTATTTGTAGCGTATTGGTCCATCTTACTCTGCGTGGTTGTCTTCTTTGGCTTGTCTTTAACTATGGTGTGCGTTAAGGTTAGATTAGTTATATCGTACTCATGTATTGTGTGGGCACTGTGACCAGGTGGGTGTTGCAATGGTCCACAGGGGCAGGGGGTCGTAGCCTGGCGTCCCTCTCTCCTCAGCATGCGGCCGCCCGTCACAGGAGACCTGCACATGACTCTATTAGTTATCTTTGGCAAGCCAGCAGGTGCTTATATCGCATGTGATGTGGGGTTCCTAATGATTGGGGAGTCTGGTGTATTCGCACGCTGGGCTTCCAACCCTTCACAGACTTCCAAGAGCCTTGCCTCGCTCCACCACGCCAGGCAGAGCCGGTGTCTATTTGTGTCCCACAGTGTGTGTGATCAGAGCCAGGGTGGAGTTCCTACCCCGGCTAGTTCGGCCTCCGTGGAATGCATGGCATATCAAATGTGTCCGGGTCGTATAGGTTATCCCACCTATTCAAGACCACCCCCAGTACAAGCAGGTTCACAGGAGGCCTGCAACTGCGCCACCGGGTGCTGAGCCTCCCCCTATTCTCTGGTGGCGGTATCAGGCAATTGCTTCAGGCTCCTTGGTTGTCTCGTTGTTCTGTGCTGCGCATTTTCCGCAGAGAATGGCACTTCACCCCTGGTTGCCCGTTTGTGTCTAGTCCTTTAAAGATGGGCAAAGGCCGTATTTCCAGGTGGTTCTGCAGCACCATTCCTATCTAGTTCTGGTGAACGCAGTCCTTAATCACTTCATGGTAGGAGGGGAGTTGTTGCCTGTATCTGCTGATCTGGTCCCCGGCTTTAATGTTACTGCAGGGCCCGGACATTTGAGTTTGGTGGATCTAGATGGGTGCATAACAAGTGGGCCGATGCCTCAGGAATGGTGCCCACCTCCACAGGCTGCACCAGCATCCATGTTGGGCCACTGTTCCCTTCAAAGTTATTGGTCGTCTGCCCGTCCAATATATTCAAATGTGGAGTTCCAAATCCCTCTGCGTCCGTAGGAGCACGATATGCCGAGGATATTCTGGTCCCTCCATGGCCAAGGCAAGTTATGGCAGTCAGTCAGAGTTTGTCCCCGGCCTGAGACCCGGGACTTATTTCAGTGCTCTCGGACGTGGGGGGTGGATATGCTGGGAACTTCTCCCCAGGGACCCACTAGTTGTCTGGAGCGGGCAGGCAGGACCCGTACTCACAGTTCTGATGGTGGAGTGCTCCAGACCCTTCCGTGTGTCGGTCCCTGCGTGGAGGGGGGGCATCTCCGGAAACTGCTTGACATCAGTGGATCTCCTCAGCTCCGTCACCGAGGCTCTGTGTTGTGTAGACTGTGTCGTTATGGGCTCTGATCTTCAGTGTCTGTCAGATGCTCAGGAATTCTCAGCGGGTCTGCACCACCCCATACCCACCATTGTTCTATAGGCGGGAGTGGATCTGTTGCTATATGCTGGGGCTCTATTTGGCCTCGTACGCGTCCTGGCAAGTGTCTCAGAAATCCTGGGCATCAGTCCCAACCGTCCAGCGTGGGGACCACCTTCCAGCAGGTCCCCAAGTTATGTCTGGGTGGTTAATCAGTTCGGGGTGAATCCGCTCATGTCCTGTGGTGCGTAGTAAGAGGTCAGTGCTTCTGTAGTGTTGAAGCTGAGCGGCCTCTTGTTGCAGTTAGATTCCTCTGCTGTGTGACTCCTTCGAGTGCTCGAGGAGTATGGCATCTGCCCAGAAGCCTTGGCGGTGTTCGCCACTGTGGTTGTTCCCACCTGTCAGCTTGGCGGGGCTCCCTTCTTATGCGCTGCATCTTTTTTCCCACATTGGAGTGCAGGTTCCAGGGTCAGACGGCACCCCGGCAGATGCCAGACACGGTCCACTGCGTTGTCAGCTCCTTTATTCCAGGTCGCCTCCGAGTCTCTGGTGTGACCTGTCCCTTCGATGCAGCCCTGGCAGGTCAGGGAGTACTTCCTGGTACACCGAATCAGGGCAATCGGATGGCAACACTGTGTATCATTCTCTGAGTCACTCGCCACGGGCAACCGCATCACTCCGGTCCTCCATTTACTCCGTGGTTACTGACTGGTGGCCATTTTGAGAGACGCTGCTCAGACAGTCGCAGTTGTCCGCCGCTGCCCTTATTTCTTCGATCCCTGGAGGATTTTTCTGATCACAGCCCGCCGGTCGGGTCTCTGCACATTCACCTTCACGCCGGTATGTTTCAGTGCATCATCCACCACAGAACACAGGATATTCTTGCAGGATGTTATCAGCGGCCACGAGAGCTCACCAAACTCACCTCTTTATTGCTCACCAGTCGGCCAAGCCCCCTGCAGTAACTGGATCACTCCCCTTTTGAAGAAAAACAACGTGGACCGTAGTATTCCTAAAAACTAATGACCAATCACTAAGGTTCAATTTTTATTGAAAATTCTGTATTATGTTGCTTTCACTCAACTCTGGGATTTTACAGAAAGCAACAATATACTTAACCCAAGACAATCAGGTTTTAGATCCAGATATGGAACAGACACGGCATTGTTGGACCTTAAATCCAACATTGTTAGTATTATTGATCCAGGTAAGCCAGCGCTGCTTATGCTGCTAGATCTGTCCTCGGCGTTCGACCTGGTGGATCTCTCTTTGTTGATCTCCAGGTTGAGAGCCCAGGCACATTGTTCCAATAAGGCCAATCGGTGGATTGCTTCCTTTCTGGGACCAAGGACAGGGAGAGTGACTATGGAAAATACAAGTTCACTTCCTACATCCATCACCTTTGCAGTGCCCCAGGGAATCCTGTATTTTCGCTGTTACTGTTCAACATTTACACCATGCCTTTTCTTACGCTTCTTGATGACCTGGGTGTCCAGTATGCAAACTATGCGGATGACACCCAGCTTGACTTTGAATTATAGGGTTGTTATAGCAAACATATAGTTGCCATTAATAGGCTATTTGATGCTATTCAGGAATGAATGCACACCAATTCCCTAGCAATAAGTGTAGAAAAGACAGAACTTCTCATTATAGCCTCTGGGCAAAATATCCGTAAAATGGCATTAGAATATGAAAGTTTCCTCATAACAGGGAACTGGATTAATGTATCCAAGAAGGGGAAGACTTAGGGCATTATTTTAGATGCTGGGTGTGTGCATCCTGTGGGTATGGTACTAAACTACACTATCATATTCACCCTTAGATCTCACAAAAAATAGGCTTCAGCCCTAATCAATTCACGGCTGGACTACCGCAATAGTTAACTATCAGCCACAGTTAAGGCTAACATTCATGATTTGCAAATTGTTCAGAATGGGGCAATTAGAGCCCTCTCTGGCCTCTCTAGAAGGGATCATGTAACAGAGGCCATGAGAAGTCTACACTGGCTCCCGATGAAACACTAGATTACTCATAAGGCCCTCTCCATCACTTATAACTGTCGTAATGGGGATGAGCTGCAGTATCTGGCTAATCGTCTTGTTACCATTGTGCCGGGTCAATGTTTAAAACTTTCGCCTGAGCTTAGGCAAGCAAACTCCTTAGCTGATTTCAAAAAGGGTGTTAAGACTCTTTTGTTTAATATGAAACCAGACTAGTTATTTTTTCAGGGCTCGTTATATGTCTCACCCTTGACCTACCTCAGATTCCCTTTGTATCGGCCTGTATGACTATATGTTTTCATTTATTGTCTGTTTTCAGTGCTTTGAGGCCCATGGGCAATGTAGCGCTCTATAAAAATGAAATCAATCAAATAAATCAATGCCTGACCATCACAGCTTTTTGCAGGCATCTTCTTCATCCCAGTACTAGAGTGGTGAAAGGAGGTACCAGTGTTCATCACCCCTAGTTGCCTCGTCCCAGTACTGTCATAGGTAAAGTGTGGGAAAATGAGGGGAGATGTTGTACAATAGCCTATAAATGCTAGGGGAGGGTTAGGTTGGTCTTCAGTATGAAAAGGGGATACCATTTCTGGCCTGTGGGTACACAACTCCCAATCCCCAAGGACCCTCCGCCCAGGTGAACCTACATCGCTTCTCCAGCCCTAGTGTCAGGATTAAAAAGTGATGTCCTTTCCCTGGCCACCTCAGAAGGGGATCCAGGAGGAGTAGGAGTGAGGATACCCTCAAGTTTCTCACATAC
Organism: Ambystoma mexicanum; assembly: GCF_040938575.1. Lineage (NCBI taxonomy): Eukaryota > Metazoa > Chordata > Amphibia > Caudata > Ambystomatidae > Ambystoma > Ambystoma mexicanum. The sequence continues at coordinate 91,193,618 of NC_090935.1, read as the reverse complement.
CCTTCCCCAATGCAGGTTTACCCAGGCTGCTTGACATGGAAACTGGGAGAGGAAGTCCACGCTACCTTGCTTTCGACCTTTCCGGTGTTCAAATGTGAAGCAGTATGGTTGAAGATCCAGGAACCAATGAATTACCTGCGGGTTGGATTCCTTCATGTGGCTGGTCCAAACTAGACGAGAGTGGTCTGTTATTAGGAAAAACTTACGATCCAGGAGATAATACTTTAGGTGAATCATAGCTCACTTGCTTGCCAGTGCCTCCAACTCGATGACCGAGTCATTTTTTTCTCTGGAGAAGAGCTTCCTTCTGATGTACAGAATTGGGTGTTCTAAACTATCATGGTTGTGCGACAGAGCAGCTCCTAATCCCATTAAGGAAGCATCAGTCTGGAGGATGAATTCTTTGGAGAAATCTGCCACTTTAAAAATGGGGCTTTGGCATAGGGCTGTTTTAAGGTTGTATAACAGATTTGATCATCCTCTTCTCATCTGATCTTATGGAGCTCAGCATTTTTCAATTTGTCTGTCAGTCTGGATGTTTTCCTAGAGAAACTTGGAATAAATCTGTGGTAGTACCTGATTAGTGTCAAAAAGTCCCTTAGATCTTTCTTAGTTTTTGGAGTGGGTGTATCGAGAACAGCTCTCACTTTCTCTTGCTGTGGTAGGACAGTGCCGTTACCCACAAAGAACCCCAAATACTTTACCGCAGATTGGGGCAGCTTGCACTTTCGAGGATTATTGGTCAGCTCTGCTTTCCTTAACACTCTCATGAGTGTATAAAGGTGGTACAAATGATCTTCCCATGTCCTGCTATGTATCACAATGTCATCTATATATGCTCTGCAAAATTCTGAGTATGGTTGTAAGATTGTATCCATGAGTCTCTGGAATGTTGCATGAGCCCCAGGCATACCAAAAGGCAGTACTTTAACATGAAACAAACCTATGGGAGTGGCAAAGGCAGTTTTCTCTTTATCAGGCACATGCAAAGGAACTTGCCAATACCCTTTTGTGAGATCTATCATTGAAAGCTAGAAAGCATTATCCAGCCAATCTATCAGATTGTCGATACGGGGCATTGGGTAAGCGTCAAAGGCAGAGATGGCATTCACCTTTTGAAAATCTATACAGAACCTCCAACGTCCATTAGGTTTTGCCACCAACACGATGGTGGAGGACCAAGGACTATTAGAAGGTTATATGATGTTAGCCTATAGCATGTTTTTAACTTCCTGAATGATGGTATTTTTTCTAGTCTCAGGTAACCGATAAGGTTTCAAGTGTACCATTTTACCGACAGGAGTGCAGATGTAATGATAAATACCCTTCATTCTCCCAGGCTCCTCTCAAAACACATCAGGTAATTGCCAGATAAGGCCATACAGGTCTTGTTTTTGATTGTTACCGAGGTATGGGGAAATGAAGGCTTTGTTTTCTGCGTCTTCGAGTAGAAGACTGGATAAATTATAGCTTGGGACTCTGAAGGATTTTCCTTCCATTCCTTCAATAAGTTCACGTGGTAGACTTGGGTTTTAAGATGGCAGTCGGGCTGTGATATCTTATAATTACAGGGACCCATTTGTTCCAGTGCCTCGTATGGTCCATGCCATCTGGATTCCAGCTTATTTTCAGAAGCAGGCAACAGTACCAGCACCTTCTGACCTATGGAAATGGTTCTCAATACAACCTTATTATCATATGAGGTCTTTTGTTGTTCCTGTGCTTTATCCATGTGAGTCTGGTCTGAAGATCTAACAGCTGACATGTGTTCTTTCAACCTACTTGCAGTTTGGGAAAGCGGAATTGGGGGCCTCCTCTCTCTTCCCATGTTTCTCTCAACATATCCAGGACATCCCATGGTTCTCGTCCATAAAGGAGCTCAAACAGGGAAAATCCTGTTGAGGCCTGATGGGTTTTCCAGACTGCAAACAAGGTTCAGGTTATAGTTGATCCAAGTTCTTACTATTCTGCTCAACTAACATTCAGGGTATGGTTTTAAGAGTTTTATGAAATCTTTCTACAAGGCCATCTGTCTGGGGGATGATACACAGATGTTCTAAGTGTAATGATATGCAATAGTTGTTTAACTTCCCACATAAGCTTACTCATGAAAGTAGAGCAATGGTCAGTCAATATCTCCTTCTGAAATCCTACTCTAGAGAAGATAGGGAGCAGGTGTTTCAGGATTTGTTGTGTTGTGTTGGCTCCCAGGATAAGTGTAGCATAATCTACAATAACCAGAATGTATTTGTTCCCCAGTTTGGAAGTTTCCAGGGGTCCCACAATGTCCATACCAATCCGGGAAAATGGAACCTCAATTATTGGTAATGGATTTAAGGGAACTGGTGGTGGTATGTGTGTGCTAGTTTTCTGACAGATTGTGCACACTTGGATGATGTTTTTAATAGTGTGAATTCCAGGCCAGTAAAACATGTTCGAAATATGTGTCTGAGTTTTGGACTGCCCCAGATGGCCACCCGTCAGATGTGAATGGGCAATCTCAAGGACCACCTGCTTGTGACTTTTAGGGACTACCAATTGGGTTTTTACCAGGCCCTATGAAGTGGTGTCTCCTCTATAAAGAAGTATATGTTTCAAAAAGAAAAAAGGTCCCTCTTTCTCACAATCCTCTGGATCCGATATCAATTGCCAAGACGCTTCAGCTAACAAGGGGTCATTTATTTGGGCAAATGCTCATTCTGGATGTGTCTCAGGCTCTTCCTCTTTAGCTTTTCTGGGTTCAGGGTTGGGAGGGCCATCAGATGTTTTGTGGGCCTCCCCAGAGCCTCTAGTTCCTCTATTTGTACTTTCCTTCCTGTCTTCTTCCTAAAGCCTATGGAACACTGCTTTCCCAAGCCCCCCTTGGGCAACTTTATCTCCTTGATGAATTTGGAATGGGTCCTTCCCGTGATTTTGTAACAATACCTTAACATCACCTCTAAAGTTGGGGTCTATTACTCCCACTAATACATCAATTCCAAATCTCCATGCCAGCCCTGATCTGGGTGCTAGTCTGATTCATGTATCACGGGGTGGAATTAGTATCAAAACAGCAGGTATCAGTCTTCTTTCATCTGGAGGAATAGTTTCATCCCTACTACTACATATATCAAACCCAATAGAGCCCTTTGTAGCTACTGGATGGTCTGATGCTCTGGCGCTTAGCTTTTCTAATCTTAGGGTCCCACAACTTGTATTGGTTGAGCTGCATCCCACCCGTGACACCATTTGTGAAGGCATCATGAAATTATTTATTAACTCAAATGTCAGGATGGTGGAAGGCCTAACTTGCCCTATGCTAAGGTGGGATTTCCCTACCTGAACGAAACTAAAGAAAGTCTGAGTCAAAGAGTTCAACTTGAAACTGTGTGTCAAAAACCTAACCTTGCCCTCACAACTAAAGCTAAACAATGTGTAGGGATGTCAATACTAAAGGAAATGGTGATTAACACAAAGTTCTGAGATTCTTCAAGCTCTTCATTTCCTCTTCAGCTCCTTGTAACGCTCACCTGATTCTCGCAGAGGCGCCGGTCTTGACTGGGCAACTACCGTATCTCCAAAGGTGATGTGTAGCACCCGGTTGGCTCTTGGGCTGGACCTCTGTGCACTGTATGCCTGACGTGTAGAGTAAGATGTCTGCAGATAGAAAATATGGGGTTAATGAACTGGGGTTATTGGGGTGTCCCTATCTCTTTCCTCTTCTCCTCTCCTGTAGACCCCCAAAGGTTAACGCTCTCACCTTAGGTAAGTGAATGCCGAGCTCTCCATCTGCCTCGGGGCAGGGTGCTGTAACCAGTTTCTTCACTGGATAGGTAGCGCAGGCCTCTTGACTTCAGAGGACTGCTGTCCGTCGTTTACTGCACGAACGGTAAGTTTCGAGTCATTCAAATGTCTTTAAAGTCTTTAGTAATGATGTCTCTTGTTTTGCAGGGTTCCGGCGATGGCGGATGACGGGCTGAAGTGAGTTGAAGATGGAGCCCGTGTGATGAATAGAAGCGCCTGGAAGCACGTAAGTAAGCGCTTGTTGCCTGCTTCACGATGCGCTCTAACTGTCTTTTTATTTTGCAGGTACGAGTTCGGAGCGGCTGCAGGGTGCCGGAATACCCACTGGATTAGATGTGGAAAGGAGTAATGGCACGTGAGTATTAAAGTTCCCCAATGTCTTTAAACGCACCTTGTTTTGTCTTTCAGATGCGGGATCCAGCGCCGAAGGCCTCCGGAGCGTGCGAAGAGTTGGTAAGCTTTTGTCTTTCAGATGCCGGAATGCAGTGTGAAGACCTCCGGAGCACACGAAGAGTAGGTAAGCCTTTGCCTTTCAGATGCCGGAATGCTAACCTGTTCTTTCTTGTCTTTATAGGTGTTGCTGAAGACTGGATTCAGGATGGTAAGCCTTTGCCTTTCAGATGCCGGAATGCTAACCTGTTCTTTCTTGTCTTTATAGGTGTTGCTGAAGACTGGATTCAGGATGGTAAGCCTTTTTTCTTAGGCCCAGGACCGGATGCAGAAGACACGATGAGCGTTCTGCTGCAGAGGTTGCAGAATAACGCAAAGCAAGATTCATCCACCGGGTGTGGTTTAAATAGCCTCCTGTAGTGCTTCGGTGTCTCCTTCCACAGCCACGCCTAGGTAAGAAAAGAGTTCCTGCTTTCCAGAAGAGTTCCAGTGTTCCTAATCTAGGGAGTGGCTCCAGCCCCACCCAACAGGAAAAGTAGTTCCAAACAGAAGGGGATCAGAGGCTCAACTGGCAGGCAAGTAAGCAGCATGGTCTGCTGCAGGTAAGTCCACCCAAGCATTATGAGCCCGGCGCTTCCAGCGCTGGGACTGGGCATATTTATGAGCCTCGTGCCACTGGCGCCAGGACTGGGTCCAAAAGGTCCCAATTGGGACTGGTTGGCACTCGGAACCTGGGTTATGGATCTGCTTCCAAGGGCGTTGGGAAAACCCTGACCTTTTGGAAGCAGAGATCATGACAGTACCCCCCCCTCAAGGCCCCTCCCAAACCGGGCTTCTCCGGGGGTTTTGGCTTTTCAGGAAATGTTCGGTGAAATCTTTTGATTAGGCGAGGAGCGTGGACATATTCAGCAGGTTCCCAGGATCTCTCTTGTGGGCCGTAGCCTTTCCAGTCAATTAGGTAGAATAGTTTAGATTTGGAGATCTTGGAGTCCAGAATGCTTTTAACTTCAAACTCGTGTTCTCCATCAACTAGGATAGGTTTTGGAAATTTGGTTAGTCGGGTTTGAGGTTGCACGGGTTTTAATAGAGAGACGTGGAAGACCGGATGTATCTTCATGTGCGGGGGCAAGTCCAACTTGACCGCTACTGGGTTTACTATGGTAGTGATGGAATAGGGACCAAGGTATCTTGGGTTGAATGTGCGTGGCCCTTTTAGAGATAGGTATTTGGTGGATAACCAGACTTGATCCCCTACTTGATAGTGAGGGGCTTCCTTCCGATGTTGATCTGCTCCTTTCTTGTATTGTTCTTTAGCCCTTTGAAGGTGAGAAACAGCTTCCTTAAAGGCTTGGGTGATTGTAGAATGCAGGTAGTCTACTGCTGGTGTTTCAAGATCTTGGAGGGGATCCAACTCCGAGGTTCGAGGGTGACTGCCGTACAAAAGAAAAAACGGGGTTTTCCCAGTTCCCGAATGGACAGAGTTATTGTAGGCATATTCGGCTATCCAAAGGATATCTTTCCAAGTTTTTTCAGTTTGTTGCAGCATGCAGCGTAAATACTGTTCCAGAGTTTGATTGGTCCTCTCGGTTTGTCCGTCGGTCTGAGGGTGGTGACTGGTCGATAGTCTCACATCAATTTGAGCCGACCGACAGCAACTTTGCCAAAAATGAGAAATAAATTGACTACCTCGATCCGAAATTAGAACCGAAGGAAAACCGTGCAGTCGGACGATGTTTTCGAGAAATTCTCGGGCCAGAGTTGCTGCTGTTGGCAAGCCTTTGAGCGGAATGAAATGCGCCATCTTGGAGAATAAGTCCACGATTACTAGAATCGTATTGTATCCGGAGCATGGAGGTAGATCGGTGATGAAGTCCATAGAAAGCGTATGCCAAGGGCGAGGTGGGATGTCAATAGGGCGTAAGAGGCCTGCTGGTCTTTCCTTTTGACTCTTGTTTTGGGCGCATACTCCACAGGACATTATAAAGTCTCTGATATCTTTCTTCCAAGACGGCCACCAGAAGTAGCGCTTGATCTTTTCTGAGGTCTTGGCCATACCGGGATGCCCTTCCATTAAAGAGTCGTGATAACAAGAGATTACTTTTTTCTGTAAATCTGTGCTGGGTAGGTATAATCGTTCTTGGATATACAATAAGTTGTCCTTTACTGCAAAGTCCTTTCCCTGCAGATGCCAATTCTGTATGTCTGCTGGAGTTACAAGTTGCCTGGCTTTATCCTTAACTTCCTCTATGGATTCGGTGGCGATTACACCCAGAATTCTTTGTTCGGGAATGATTGGTACAGGTTTGGGGTTGATCAAGTGTTCTTCCACTCCCATCCGAGAAAGGGCATCAGCTTTACCGTTCTTTGTACCAGGTCGATAGGTAATTATGAAGTCAAACTCGGCAAAGAATAATGCCCAACAGAGTTGTCTAGAGGATTGGGCTTTTGCAGTTTTCAAATATTGCAGGTTTCGGTGATCCGTAATCACAGTAACGGTGTGTCGGGCCCCCAGCAGGTAATGCCGCCAAGCCTTAAAGGCAGACTTGATAGCCAGAAGTTCCTTGTCAGTAATCGTGTAATTGATTTCAGGAGGCGAGAATTTGCGGGACCAAAATGCCACGGGATGCAACTGATTGGTTACCGGGTCCTTTTGTGATAGAACTGCCCCCATGGCAAGGCTTGAAGCTTCAGTTTCCACGATGTAGGGGAGTTCGGGGCGAGGGTGTTTTAAGATTGGTGCAGAGATAAATTTAGTCTTCAAATCCTGGAAAGCTTGTTCCGCCTCGGTAGACCATTCAAAACGTTTGTTTTTCTTTAACAAGGCAGTGATGGGCTGGACTATTCGAGAGAATTCGGGGATAAACCTGCGGTAAAAGTTAGCGAAGCCTAACATGCTTTGCACACCTTTTACGGAGGATGGTGATGGCCATTTGAGAACTGCATCGACCTTCTTCGAATCCATACGAACTCCGCCAGGTGATAATATGAATCCCAAGAATTCAACTTCAGTCACGTTGAAAACACATTTTTCCAACTTAGCGAAAAGTTTGTGTTGACGCAATCTTTCGAGGACCATTTTCACGTGTTTCCGATGTTCAGATTCCGATGAAGAATAAACGAGGATGTCGTCAATGTAAACAACAACACATACATCTATGAGCTCTCTGAGGACATCGTTCATAAAATATTGAAAGGCGGGCGGGGCATTGCAAAGTCCGAAGGGCATGACCTGATATTCAAATAGCCCATACTTGGTGCGGAAGGCCGTCTTCCATTCATCGCCCTCTTTTACTCGTACCAAGTGGTAAGCTCCTCTAACATCCAGCTTTGTATATATGCATGCTTTTCTGACTTGGTCCAGGAGTTCAGGGATCAAAGGTAACGGATATCTATTCTTAACGGTGATCTGGTTCAGGAAGCGATAATCGATACAAGTTCGAAGGTCTCCTTCCTTTTTTGGAACGAAGAACAAAGCTGAAGAAGCAGGGGACTTGGAAGGACGAATAAACCCATTTGCCAGGTATTGATCCAGGTATTGTCGAAGGTGAAGGTTCTCAGGCTCGGTAAGGGCATAAATTCTACTACAAGGAGGAGTAGATCCAGGTATCAGGTCTATCTGGCAGTCATAAGACCTATGAGGGGGTAGAGAGTTAGCCTGATCCTTCCGGAAAACATCTTGGTATTCTAGGTATTCGGGAGGTAACTGGGGAGTCTCTGAAGAAATTGCGGCCAGTGCAACACCAGGTGGAGGGTGACAAGTAGAGACACATTCTGGAAACTGGACCGTTCTTGCTCGCCAATCGATCAGAGGATTGTGTTTCTCTAACCAAGGTATTCCTAGAATAATCTGAAACTGAGGGGCCTTGATCACATCGAACACGTCGACACATTCTCATGGTGTCCATCTTGACTTACTAGCGTCACCTCTTGAGTGGTATGCGTTACTGGCCCGGAGGCTATCTCCGTACCATCCACCGTAGTAATGACGTCCTTTACAGCCTTGGGACAAAGAGTTAGATTTATCCTCAAAACCATTTCATGATCCACATAATTGCGGATGGCACCGCTGTCGACGTAAGCTTCAATTGCATGTAATCGATCCGGATTATCAGGGCTAATGAGGACCATAGGTATCACGAAATGCGAGGTCACGGAACTGGTTTTCACGCTCGGCAAGAGGACCTTTATTCTTGTCGGGCGAGGTCATTTCCCTGCTCAGAGTTTGTAACTTTGGTAACTGCAGCTCCTACTGCCTTCTTGGCAGGTTTCACCGGACAGTCTCGAAGAAAGTGCCCTGAGTTTCCGCAATATAGGCATAATTGCAACTGTTTCCTCCTTTCCCGCTCCCTTTGTGTTAGAGGACCTTTCAGACCCCCTATTTGCATGGGTTCCCCGGAGTCTACTCCTTTGGAAGGAGTTGGCGGTTTGGAAAATACTCGAGCATCAAACTTGGAACGATCGGCCTTCCTGTTCTGCAGCCTGTGATCTATTTGAACGACCAAGTCTATATAATCCGAACAGTCTTGTGGGGGATTCACTACTTGGGCTAAAACGTCTTTGAGCTCTCCACGTAGACCTCTATAAAACAGCGTAATCCTTTTGTCCTCAGGCCATTGAGTTTCCACTATTAGTCTATTGAAAGATGCAATATAAGCCAAAAGGTCTTGATTACCCTGTCGCAACGAAAGAAGCTCATTGTCCAAGGCCTGCCCCTGTGAATGTCTTGCGAACAGTTTTTCCATACTAAGCTGAAAGGCTTGAAAATCATGGAGAACCGGATCATCTTGATTAACTAGAGGGATCGACCAGTCTGCCGCATTGCCACTAAGGTACGAAAGTACAAAAGCTACTTTTGCTTGATCAGTTGGAAAGGCTGCTGGCCGGCATAAGAAGTGCAACCGGCACTGATTGATAAATACTGCAAACCTCTTTGGGTCACCAGAAAATCGTTCGGGCGGAGCCAGAGGTACATTCCCAGGTAGGTTGATCTGCACTGGATTCATAGAGGATGTTGAAGGAAGATTTGCCCCTGATGCGGGTAACGGGGTCTGTCCGGCTTGTGACTGTAGCACTTGTCTAGCAAGATTGTCTGTTCTCTCCTTGGAAATAATTAGTTCCCTTCTTAGAGCATTCGTTTCCTGACGAGCTGCATGCACTTCTGCCCTTAGTTCCCCAAGTAACCGGGCTAGGGGGTCAGTATCCGAGGTTTCCATAGCGCCTGGGCGAGAGTTTTGCGGTAGGCTTTGCGTTCTGTAACGCTCACCTGATTCTCGCAGAGGCGCCGGTCTTGACTGGGCAGCTACCGTATCTCCAAAGGTGATGTGTAGCACCCGGTTGGCTCTTGGGCTGGACCTCTGTGCACTGTATGCCTGACGTGTAGAGTAAGATGTCTGCAGATAGAAAATATGGGGTTAATGAACTGGGGTTATTGGGGTGTCCCTATCTCTTTCCTCTTCTCCTCTCCTGTAGACCCCCAAAGGTTAACGCTCTCACCTTAGGTAAGTGAATGCCGAGCTCTCCATCTGCCTCGGGGCAGGGTGCTGTAACCAGTTTCTTCACTGGATAGGTAGCGCAGGCCTCTTGACTTCAGAGGACTGCTGTCCGTCGTTTACTGCACGAACGGTAAGTTTCGAGTCATTCAAATGTCTTTAAAGTCTTTAGTAATGATGTCTCTTGTTTTGCAGGGTTCCGGCGATGGCGGATGACGGGCTGAAGTGAGTTGAAGATGGAGCCCGTGTTATGAATAGAAGCGCCTGGAAGCACGTAAGTAAGCGCTTGTTGCCTGCTTCACAATGCGCTCTAACTGTCTTTTTATTTTGCAGGTACGAGTTCGGAGCGGCTGTAGGGTGCCGGAATACCCACTGGATTAGATGTGGAAAGGAGTAATGGCACGTGAGTATTAAAGTTCCCCAATGTCTTTAAACGCACCTTGTTTTGTCTTTCAGATGCGGGATGCAGCGCCGAAGGCCTCTGGAGCGTGCGAAGAGTTGGTAAGCTTTTGTCTTTCAGATGCCGGAATGCAGTGTGAAGACCTCCGGAGCGCACGAAGAGTAGGTAAGCCTTTGCCTTTCAGATGCCGGAATGCTAACCTGTTCTTTCTTGTCTTTATAGGTGTTGCTGAAGACTGGATTCAGGATGGTAAGCCTTTGCCTTTCAGATGCCGGAATGCTAACCTGTTCTTTCTTGTCTTTATAGGTGTTGCTGAAGACTCAGGATGGTAAGCCTTTTTCCTTAGGCCCAGGACCGGATGCAGAAGACACGATGAGCGTTCTGCTGCAGAGGTTGCAGAATAACGCAAAGCAAGATTCATCCACCGGGTGTGGTTTAAATAGCCTCCTGTAGTGCTTCGGTCCCTCCTTCCACAGCCACGCCTAGGTAAGAAAAGAGTTCCTGCTTTCCAGAAGAGTTCCAGTGTTCTGAATCTAGGGAGTGGCTCCAGCCCCACCCAACAGGAAAAGTAGTTCCAAACAGAAGGGGATCAGAGGCTCAACTGGCAGGCAAGTAAGCAGCATGGTCTGCTGCAGGTAAGTCCACCCAAGCATTATGAGCCCGGCGCTTCCAGCGCTGGGACTGGGCATATTTATGAGCCTCGTGCCACTGGCGCCAGGACTGGGTCCAAAAGGTCCCAATTGGGACTGGTTGGCACTCGGAACCTGGGTTATGGATCTGCTTCCAAGGGAGTTGGGAAAACCCTGACCTTTTGGAAGCAGAGATCATGACACTCCTCTTCCCCAAGTGTAAGAAAGTTCCACAAAAGTGTCAAGACAACCTTTCTCAACTTTAAAGCAGTACAGTTCCACAAAATCCTTGGGGTTAAATGAAGCACAGTTCAAAAGAAAGGGCTTCTTGAGGCTCTGTCCTCAAGACAGCATCTGAAATTCATCAAGTTTCAGGGGTTGCTTCCCCAACACTTCAACATAGCAACTTGTACTTGTCTCTGGTTTCCAAAGTTCAACACAACTCCAGGTGAACTTGACCCTCCTTGTGGATTGCATCAATAGTTCACTTACAGTGCTCCTTCTTGGTGTGTTTCAGAAAGTATTTGTTTTTCATAATTTAGAGCTACCTGGTCTAGGAGCAGTTGTCAGACCACATGTTCCACACCAACACAGGTTGCGCAACCAGGAACCCTAGGCTCTTCAGCCCACACAGGCTCTTCTGCATTTGCCCTGTTTCTCAATTCACATTCACTTAGCTTCTCTTTGTCGGCCTCTTGGCTTTATATGCAGCTTCACACTCTTCTGGCTTTTCATGGTCAGCCTCTTGACGTTGTCGTAATGTGTTCAACATCTTATGCCAATCTTTGACCTTGCCACACTGTCTCTATTCATATAGTTCACTTTGTGGTGGTCCTTTTAATTTCCCACCTTTCTGTCACACTCTTTCACACTTGCTCTCTTTTCCGTAGGTGGTTTTCAAAGGGCACTTTACCTTTTGACTTTCATCAGCTAACAGCCTTGCCCACAAAGTTTCATTCAACTCAGTATTCAATGTGCGTGATTTAGCTTTGCTACAAGTTTTTGTTCAGTATTTAATATGCTTAATTAAACTTTGCTTATAGTTTTGTTCAGGTTGGTATTCAATTTTGCTTCATACAGCACTTTGTTACTCACACGTAGCCCCTCAGAGTGCCCTGTCTTTAAGTGCCATTCCCCTGCACTCACCAGTCCTCTGCATTCCTCTCCGGCAGCTCCTCTGCTTCTTGTCAGGCTGGTCTCTGCGAGCGCTTTCCAGCACACGCCGGCAGCTCGGCTCCTCTGCACCGGGCGCGGATAACGTCCTTTCTTTGTTCTTCCTTTTCCCACAGCTCCAGCTGCTTTCTCCCGATCAGGAGGCTTCCACACCTATGGCAGTCTAACGGCCACCTGGCTATGGGTTCCACAGTCTACTGGGACTTCTGGCAGCGTCCTGGCTTCCTCTCAGTTCCCACCACAGCTGCCTCCTCACAGAAGGATTACCCTGCTGGTGTCTCTCACACAGGCCTCTCTGTTGCTCCCTTTGTTGCTTCTTTTTATGCACCTGCAACCACTTGACAGGTTGCCGGTGTAAGCTTCCATTGGACTTTGGTCTGAATCTCATTCCCCCTCTGGATCGTCTACACTACAATTGCTACTTTTATCACTCTGTAAATTGTAACAGAGGTCAAGTATCAAATTGTTGTCTACTACTTGCTGACCCTCTTTATCCAGAGACCCATTATCGGTCTCATTTGTTTTGTGTGTTGGGTAATAATCAACAATGGTCCTTTTAAGAACCATTCTGGTGATTACTTTTATTTCGCACTCAGTGTTAATTCCAATAGGCGTTACTTGTTTGGTTTGGGCTGCATTCGTTTATCAGACTTGTTACTCCCCTCCACCATTTTCACACGTGTTTAATGCCAATGGGGGCACTCCGCCATAGTGGTGCATTTACTCCGTAGTAGCCTGCACACTCAATGTGGATGCGTATTGTTTAACAGAGGGTATAACCACCGAAGTAGCTTTCCTTGCTTGTTAGTTGGACTTAATAAAAGCACTGACTTCACCGAAAGGAACAATATTAATATTCTCACCTCCAATACCAAGATCAATCCATTCTCTGCTCACGCCCGCCGACTACACCAGACACGTGCGCTGAGCTTTGCGCTCACCAGGATATTAGTAGCCAAATGTGTTGCAGGGGAGGTAGGGTCCAAGCTAACTTGGAGATGCAGAACAAGGATTCTGCACATGCTGCCAACTGCACCAGACACTTGCGCCGCACTCTGCCAATTTACAAGGAGCTATAGAGCAGAACAAAATGGAAAGACTGACCGTAATGGAAACACCAGAGCCAACAGAATTTGATCGAATGAAAAGGGAAGCACACTACCATCCTGGTTCAAAGAGTACAAGAAGATAAATATTGCTGGAAGTCAGCCAGTAATCATCTGAGGAAGAGGACCATACAGACAGTGGCCCCTAGTACGTGGCTGTGATGTGAGGTGCTGAGACCTGTATAGTCTCTCTGAGAGCCCTAGAATGTGCTTATACCCCTGCCAGAGATATGTCTTGAGCTTGAGAGGTAATGACAACCATGCGATGTGCCTACCACTTGCAAGGGGGTGGTGGGAACCCACAAACAAGCCTCAAACCTAAGGGGGACGCTGATGAGCTGGAGAAGGGCCTTCTCTATGGGTATAGCACTAGAACCCTACAAAGCACCTGTAGCATGAGAGATGATTAGAAATCAGAAAGGCATCTGAGAAGTCCGATAATTATTGTGAGCTACAAAGGAAATGAAACCCCAAGAGACACTGTGAAGATAGACTCAAGGGATGATCAAAAACTGGTCCTCAAGAATTGCAAATTGGACAGGTTTTTTGGCATGACCAACTTAAATAGTCATGAGCTAAATTTGCATTAAGTAGATCCGTATGGTAACTCATTTAAATATTCAGTGTTTGTCCTTAAAATCCGACAGGTGTGTTGTCAGCTTGATGGTCAAATGTGGCATTCTGTGGTGCCCAAAACCGTTGTCCAGTTGGATATGGCTTTGGGAACAGTCAGGCTACATTTAGAACTAAATAGGTGTAGCATAATAGCCGTAACTACAGGGATAGGCCTACATATTGCACTGTAAGGAAGTTAGGTAGGACCTTTATGGTGCCTTACAATGTATTTGTTTGGTTGGACTTCCTTGTAATGATTTCATCCAGTGAAATTCAGTTTCCGACAATCCCCACCATTTGCATGGAAGTTTCAGCCTAGTTGAAGACTGGCTGAGGAGGGTAGATCTGCTGGCCGATTTTCATCTAAGGCATAAAGATTATGTTGCATGTCTGTCAGAACAGTTGCAGTGCTTTGTGTGAGTGTCCATTCCTATGATGGTTATTTTGTTTAAGAATCTGCAAACTCTTGTAGCTGTTTGACATCTCTGCAGTGACCTCGCCTTGGATGTGTGTGTAATCACAAGTCACAGGTTTGAATTCTGGCAGAGCTCACTCAGTCCTTGATCCTTGAAAGGTTAATAAATGAGGAATTATTAAATTGGGCTATAAGAGTTATTAAAGCACTTAGATGTGGGAGCAATCCAGCATGTAGTGCTTTATATAAACAAAAAAGGACATGAATAGCTTATTATGGCTACAGCTTTAATTTCTCTGGGGAAAACATGTGTTTTTGAGCTCTTTTGTTTAAACAGGCCCATCCTGATAGGGATGCATTGAATAGGTTGGTATTGTTAGGGTTTGCATAGCAAACGTCTACAAAACAACCATTATGGAACCAACAAACAAGCAGAGTGACCGCCAAGCCAGGAAGTACTGCATCTATTCCCAAACCGACCCTGCAATACTGCAATCCACAAATACACAGCAACAACGTCATGACCATAGCCTGCTGCAACATGCCACGATGAACTGAATTCAATTAATCCAGAAGACCTGACTAACACTCTGGCTACCCACCAGCCCACCACATACAAAGACCACTTCATCCACCCCTTCATTGCGAAGGCCATCACAGGAAAAGCACTGCTTCTGCTCCTTCCTCAATGTTTTCAACTCATCCATCGAGCAAGGCACTTTCATAGATGCCCCAAAAGAGACAAAGACACCCCTTGCTGAAGAAACCCAAACTCATCTTGGATGGCCTGCCTAACTATAGTCGCAACATTCATCTGCCCTTTGTTGGCAATGAGTTGAGAAGATTGTCATCATTCAACGGCACACTAGGTTCAGACATTACAATATCCCAAAAGACTACCAATTCACATTCTGACCAACATGTAATACAGACACTGCTCTCATCCAAGTTTACCATGCCCTCCACATCCAGGATGAAGGGAACCCCTACCTACCCATTCTACTGTGCCTCTCTCCTGTCTTTGATACTGTTGACAAACACCAACTCATCCAGATGGAACCCAACAGATCACAATTCTACCCAGTAAGCCGCAGAGTTTGACAAGACTCCTATCCCCTGTTATCTGTATTCTCTACACAGAACCTCTGTGGGAACTCCTAGCCAACACCAACATGCAGATAAAACACAGCTTTACCTAAAGATCGATAGCATCCAACCACTCAAATGCTGTCTGTCCCTCACCCAAGGCTGGATGTCAAGAGCCTACCCGAAGCTCATCCTGACAAACCAAATTCATTCTTCAAGGAAATCCTACCAATTATACCCAAGCCCAAAATGGAAAGATGGAACCTACGGTTGACAGATTCATGTCTAAGCTTATTATTCTGTTACCAACAGATCTTTTACCTTCTCTTGGGTCAGGCTATGTATTCACTTCCCTAGCATAGTTTGACTAGATGCCTTGGATTTTCTACTGGTTGCAAACTAATTTCCAGAAGTTGCCTATGGTAGTCACAATCCAGTCACAGTTATGTTACTGTTATGCCAGTTGAAAGCTGCTAAAAAAAAGACTGCTTTTATAGGCCAACTTAGAGTAGCCTCCAATACGTAGGATTCTGATGTTAAAGAGGGAGTTTCACCCTCACTCCCTACCCTTGGCATATGCCTTAAGCCCCACACCATCCCCCTCACTACCTTCACTGCCACATCCAGTCCTCCATTTGGGGGTTTCACCCCTGAACCTTCCAGTTGTCTTCTCCCTGCCCTGATCCATCACCATGTCCTGCCAATGGCTCTGCCTACCCCTGCATGCCCCACCTGCAGCAAACATCCCCCCCTGGCATCCTCACCTACCCCCCATACTCCTACCTCACCACCATCACTCAGTTACCTGCTGCCATAACCCACCGCTTCCTGCTTCCAGGCTTGGTATGCAGTCTTCCTTAGGCAGCATTTGCTAGGCTTTCTCTTTTGGAGGCTGCGTATGAAATGTGATAAGACTGCAAACCTCAGCCACAGCCTGCCTAGAACTTCCTTCTTTAAAGTTTGGTATTTGATTTTAAGTGTCATCTCCCAGGGTGAAGGCTTGCAGGCCGATTGATGGTAGGTGGGGTGCACCTATACCACTCCAGGGCTGACCAACTACAACTAAAGTTCATCAATCGCCTTGAGTTGTCTTGAAACTAGCTTGGGTGACTTTGGCTGCAATTATTCCAGTGGTCTCTGTGAAGGACATGTTCATCCAAAGGGTTTGCCTCTGAAGACTATACCTCTGGTGTGATTCTAATCTTTTTGTAGTAGCTGACAGGATTGCCTGTGACTCCAATTCATCAGGATCAGGATCCTCTGAGGTTTCAACTTCCTGGATTCACCCTTTAGGACGCTGGCAAGCACTTATTTTTCTTGTAGAGCGTTGACAGGTCAGCCTTACTCGGAATAGCCTTTCAGGCTTTCAAGCTCGGCCTCTTCCAATAGCTTTTTTCTTTGGCAAGTCCAATCAGGACTGCTCCTGAGTGTACCTGGTCCTAACAACCTTTGGATCTTTCATCGACCAGCTGGCTCTTCAAGGTTTTGACTTCCGCTTGTCAAAAATCTCTAAGGCTGTGGAGAATGAGCCTTTTCTTTGGAGGAGGAAGTGCCCAATCTAGTTGTCTTCCAGATGTCAGTTGGTCCTCTGAGCTTTTTATGAGAAGGTTGGTTATTGAGTTGAAGGGAGCCTTGACACTTTCCTTTCCATTCCCCCACATGGGACCAAAGGTAAATGAGGGCTACCTGACCCAATGAGCCAGTCTGGACTGACACTTGGTTTAGGTCTGGGGTACCAATTCAATGGATTGCCTTTCTCCTGCAGATTCCTCATCAGATGGATATCCATCACAACATCAGCTGTGTTGAAAACCTTTCGACGGGGTGTGTAGTGTACCTCGACTCAGTCGTTGATCCATCTTGCATCGATGCAGCGGTCGTCTGCAGACGTGATGTTGGTCGTCATACATAAACCACATCACTACAGCCCTTTACCTCAGTTCCTTTTCTCCACGCGCTCAGCACCCTGCTTGAGGAACAACTCTCTCACGAGAATCTTTTCAACCCGAAAATTGTTGTTTGTTCAATGCAATTTTGATAACATGTCCACTGTCAAAGTGCCAGGCTGCAAGGACTGCAGTTCCAAAATATCCATCACGGACCCACACAGCGTCTGCGGGTGGTGCCTAAGCGTCAATCGTGTCAACGAGGACTGTGGTCTTGTAAGAAAATGAACCACAAATCACTACGGGAGAGGGCTGCAAAACCTGCGGTAGGCCAGCCCCCATCTAAATCTCTGGCATGCTCAACCGCCCGGTTGTCAGAGCTCAATACAGAGGGGCCTACTCCTGAAAAGGAGGCTAGGCATCGGAAGAAAGCTAAAAAGGGGTCACACTCTCAGAGCCATTCCTCTTCCCCTCATAAAAAGAAACTGCATCATAGGTGCAGGCATGGATCCGACATGTCGAATGAGCCAGGTACGTCGTTGGTGGGGCGTACATCCAAGGCTGAGTGGGAAGCCTTTGTTTGTTTGTTTGTTTATTTGTAATGCGCCAAAATACCCTCAGGTAACAAGGTGCAGCAGTAACATGAATTTGCGAAGCTTAGTTACAACAACAATAATATATACAAGTATGTGCACACAATAATAGTAATTGCAAGATTATATACAAAGATACAGGTAGGCATATGTTGGTACAGAATAATTAGTTGGCAGGAGTATCAAGACTTAATGACTGGAATGTTTGAAGGCTTACGTTTTCAGCCATGCAACAAACTTTAATCGGAAGTTTTGATAGGGTAGGTCCGTTCTAAGAGTAGGCAGTAGGGAGTTCCACAGTTTAGCCGCTTTCACTGGGAAGCTATTGCCCCCTATGGTGGAACGTTTAAAGTTGGGGACGGAAAGGCAGTCTTTGTAGGCTGTTCTTGTAGGTCTCAGGGATGTCTGTCTATGAAATCTAACAATTAAGTAGATTAGAGCAGCGGTGTTGAGTGACTTATGAGTGATTGACACAGTTTTTTAAGAGAATTTTATCTTTAATAGAGAGCCAGTTATTCTGTTGGCTATGTGCTGTGATATGCTCTCTTCTAGAGAGGCACAGTGCTGCTCTAAGAGCGTTGTTCTGAAGAGTTTGTAATTTGTTGGTGCTGACTTTGGGGGACCCTAGATAGAGGGCATTGCAATAGTCCAGGCGGGACAATATGAGGGCTCTAGCAAGGGTCAAGCAGCTAGTGTCGGACAGAAAGGGTTTGGCTGCACGGATCAATTTACACGTGTAGGCCATGGAGAAGGCCAGGGAATTCACCTGTTTAGTGAAAGCGAGGTTAGAGTCCAGGTAAACGCCTAGCGTTTTAACTTCGTGGCCCACCTTGATATTGTTGCCATCGATCAAGAAGGAAGAGTAGGCAGGGCCTAGTTTCTTTAGGCTAGCGGTGGTGCCCAGGGTGATGAGCTCGGTTTTATCATCATTCAGGCATAGTCCATGTGTGGCCATCCATGCCTGGATGATGATGTACACTCTATTGACCAAGGTCAAATCCTTCCCATAATCTCCAGAAAGCGGAAGGAGGATCTGGGTATCATCTGCATAGTTAGTATAGGTGATACCCAGATGATCCAGATCATCGAAAAGGGGCTTGGTAAATATATTGTACAATGTGGGGGAGACACAAGAGCCCTGTGGCACACCACAAGTAATCGATATAGGGTCAGCTGCAGCTGTAGGTGAAAAAACCCTCATGGTTCTGCCGTTAAGGAAAGATCTGATCCATGTGATGGCCTCAACAGAGAAATGAGCTGAGGTGTGGAGGTGTGTGCATAAGACAGAGTGGTTGACCAGGTCGAAAGCTGCAGAGAGGTCGAGGAGGAGGAGTAGAGAAGCTTGGCCATTGTCTCTAAGCTTGTCAATCTGTGTTTTAAGGTCAATAAGTGCAGTCTCAGTCCCATGTTGGGGACGGAAGCCTGATTGTCTATCTCCAAGTAGGTGAAATTCCTCCAAGTATTTTTGAATTTGTACGTAAGCAACCTTATCCAGGATTTTTAGGAGGAATGGTACGGTCGTTATAGGTCTATAATTTGTAGGCGTGGCTGGGTCAAGTGTGTTTTTTTTTAGTAGTGGTAGTACCCAGGACTGTTTTAGGTTCGAGGGGATAGAGCCGGCAGAAAAGGAAGCATTAATTAGCTTTGTGATGAAAGGGGAGAGGTCGCGGGCAGCGTCTTTAATAAGCTGTGCAGGGTACAGGTCTCCCTGGCAGTTTGAAGGTTTCAAAGACAGGATGATTTTTTATACTTCCAGTGTGGTGACTTTGGCGAAATTGAAGCGAGTGGGTTCCCTTACCGTGGGCTTTTCAGGTGATTTAGGTGGGTGGGGCTCATTCAAGGAGGCTTTTTTGCAGGAGACTTTATTTTGTAGGGTAGCAATCTTATTAGCTAAAGCATTTTGGATTTCAGTGCACCAAATTTTGTCTTTACTACAAGTATCTGGTGGTGCTATAGGAGTTTCTACTTCTTTAAGTATTGAGAATAATTCCTTCATGTTTGATTTGGCTCGGGATATGCGGGAATCAAAGGAGGTCCGTTTTGCTAGGACAATTTCTTTTTTATAAAGGGCAGCTAGTTTGGTGAGTTTAAGTTTATTAGCTACCGATGGAGATTTTTTCCAGGTGGGCTGCTTTAAGTTTTTAAGGAATGGTGTATACCATTTATTCAAGTGTCTTTTATGCTTACTTGGTCTGAGTTTAAGGGGTGCGATTAAATCCAGAAAGGTGCACATGATTTTGTTATATTCTTCAACCAAAGTTTCAGGATCCAGGTTGTCAGGGAGTACGTTAAGTGTGGGGAGTAAGTTTGGGATAAGTCTCTCCACAGTGATACTTTTTTTGTTTCTCGTGAGAGTAGGTGGAGCCCTGCTGGTCGGCAAGGGTGGGGGTCGGATAGTAGAAAGCGTGAACGATACCAGATGATGGTCAGTCCATGCTAGTGGTGGAATGTCGGTAATATTAGCTTGACAGTTGTAGTCAGCCACCCAATAGAGTATTCTACCTTCGGCATGTGTGCCTTTAAAGAGCAGAAGCACAAGATGTTTCAAAAAGCATCTGCTAATACAGGTGATCCCTCGAAGCAGCAGGCTTTTGTGGCTTCAGTGGCGCCCGGTGACCTTGGCCCCAAGCTGACAACCATGATGTCATCAATGCCCTCGGGCTAGGCGCAGAGTGTGGTCTGTTCGGCATCAGCGCTGGTAACAGCCAGCTCTCCCCAGGTGCTGAAGAGCCTTTTGACACCGGTGGACACAGTACCATCGGTTTCTCGCCGATAACCGAAAGTTTGTACATTCCACATTCGAGGACCCAGTTTTTCAACACAATTGCAATGATTTTCGACAACGATGACAACCAGATGTCATGTGGCCTCGAGCCTGCTTATGCAGGTGCTGGAGGCAAGGATTTTTTCACCGATCAGGCAGATTTAATTGCCCTAGCTGAGGGCCTCCATGATGCCAGTGGCCTGGACACCTCTACTGATTTGGAGACACAGCAGACTCACCCTTATGGCCATGCAAATGCCAAGTACCATGCCACAGGGAACAGGTTAGTGGATACCCTGGGTTGGTGGGCCCCAGCCAGACCTTTGTCGTGCTACGAGCTCAAAGACATTCTGGTTGAAGACCCTCCACTCTCCATTTAATGTGGCTATTGCTGACCCCATCGCCATCTTATGGCAGAGGCCATGCACCACTTCCTGTCATGATTCCTGCCCCTCATGTCCCCAGCCCTCCAAGATGTCAGGCTGGAGCCAGGCCACGATCATCTACATGGCCCTCAAGGGCCTCTCCATCCCTCCAAAGACCCACTTGGAGTCAGACTTGGCGCTTGTGGCACCAGACTCACTCACTCCCATAGGAAAACATTGGGGATCGGACTTGTAGTGCATTGATGGGGACAAGATGGATGCCCCCACATATTTTGGTTCCCAGAACTGCATCTGCAGTCTAGTCTTTTGGGTGTGGTTCAGCCCAGAGGCACCTGGGATACCCAGAGACCATTTAAGCCACACCCAGGCTGAGAAACATGCTTTGCGTTTTCTGCACCTTCAGTGACACTCACCATGTTCGGATCGGTCTCCAGTAGGCCTGCATCTTTCTTCTGCGCTCAGCTCCTGCAAGGACAAGAACACTGTTAGGAACAGCCTTACCTTGCAGCGCTGCTGCCCATCAGTCATCGCTCCTTCTGTCCTGCGGGCATCTTCGGCGGTGTCATTCCCATCCCAGCACACCGCTTCCTAAGGAAAAGGGAAAAGAACAGAAAAAAAGCATTAGTAAGCATTCTGCAAATCTTCGCTTATTTTAAAATACTGTACGAGCTTCAAACGCTTACCTGAATCCCAGCCGCTCTGGGGGAACTCTGTCTCTGGAACTTCTCATCCATCTGCAAGAGGGAAAAGACACTCCAGGTTAGCGTGGAAGGTGCCGCATACCGCGCTTACCCACCGCATTTGTTCTTCATAACCGCCATCCACGCTGAAAACATCACGGCACCTAAAAGACACAGAAAAAGAACTCAGTTCAATGCAAATACGAAAGGGGTGCATCGCACATCACGCTCTGACTCACCTTCAGCGCTACTCATCTCAGCAGCACGCCGCATCCCCGGACGCCGGCCATCATCTAAGGAAGGAAAGGAACAAAGTTAGAGAACTGTTCAAAAGACTCATTATACTTACCTGTCGGACTCTTGCCAGAGAAGTAACTAGGCAGCAACGAGCCTGCATCAATCAACGCGCCCCTGCGCTGAAGACAGGATGGAGAGCACACTATCCAAGAAAACAAGGCCCAGTCTCCAGTCAAATAGCCTCCAGGGAAGGGTTTGAGGTCGTAATAGATCAAAATAGGCTGAGTTTCGTCCCCGTGGATACCAGGTGAGCGTTACACTCCCCTGGTGAATATGACTTCACTAAGAAATACAGGCCGGCAAGGGGAGACCCTGCTTATCTTTACACTCACCCTACACCACAGGTACTAGTGGTGCAGGCGGCCACTGTTAGCACTAGGGCTGCCACATCCATGGCTATACTCCCTACAGATAGGGAAGGAAAGAAGGTTCATGCATTAGCCAAGAAGTGGTTCTCTTCAGGCAATATGGCCCTTTAGGCAGTTAGCGCCTTCTGCGTGTTCTGCAAAGTACACAATTGGCTTGTGGCGGGTGTTAGGTAGAATTATATGCAGTACCCTTTGGGAACACCACACACAATTAAGACTACAAGTGACAGTACAATTTCACCTTCGGTAGCAGAGCAGCCAGACTTATCGCAAGAGTAAGTGAGCAGTATCAGATAGTTACACAAAGGACAGCAATTACTATGATTCAGGGAAACACTGACTCAAGGTTTTCAAGTAAAAGAATATACATTTATTTCACTCTTCAGTTGTATAACATTAGACTATTACAAGCAGTCTATGTATCACTCTCTTAATACACCACACCACTTACCTTAAATTCCAGACAAGTTAAGTTCATAAAATGAGTTGGGAGCAAAATGGCACTTCAGCAATTTAAAAGGGAGGGAAAGGCAGAAGTAAACAGAAATGAATCCACACCAACAGGTAAGTACTCAGGGCAAGCGAACAAGAGCGAATACAATGATCTAATCAGATAGAAAAGGTTTAGGGCCAAAGTCAATGGTTCAAAAGTCTTTTGCTCAAGATAATACAGTTCAGTGTAGTTCGCAGTAATGTTCGTGGCACGGTTTCCGGACGAGGTTGGTTGATAGAAAAGTTAGTTCAAAGAGAAGAGAAGGACAAGCCCTCGGATTGGAGAAAGATTTCAAACACTTTCACTGCGGCTGAACGAAACGAACAACTGGATTTACACAGTACCTAAAAATGGAGAGGGAGCTGTAGCTGAGGCAGACGCTCCTGGTAGTTCATGCAGGCTCATGGTTCCTGAAGCGACTGTCGGACTGATCCGAAGTAGGAAAACTGGAGGGTCCTGCACTACCCAGGGAAGAAACCAGCAGCAGAGCAAAGCAACAAATAAAAGGTGCGCTCCTTAAAACTCAAGCAGGGTACGACCTTCCTAGCAATCCGGCCCACTGTAGCTCTGTACAGTGAATTCGAGGAGGAGTCCTGGCTTGCAGTTTGGGTGAACTGGTTGGTCACACCAGCTCAAGGGAAGAAGTTTCCCGGAGGATCTTCTCTGTTGTCGGATTCTGGAGATTCGGACCTGCAGCAGGGATTCATTGGGCGCTTCAGTCGTTGTAGGGGTCCTCTTCTGCCAGTTCTTCATTGGTTCTTTCGTTCCAGTGGCGACTCTGCTCTTCCAGTCCTAGAGACCTGCTTTTTATGTAGTTTTCCCCCATTCATACAGCCTGGCTGTCAATCACACAACAGGGTGGCTGTCCTGGCAAGGACAGTCACCCAGCCAATCAAACAGGAGTGTGACTTGGGTTACCAAGGGAACCCATGGCAGGGGTACTAAAACCCCTCCCTCACATCCTGCCTACCCAGACTCTCAGGCGCCTAAAGGAGGGCTTCTGTGTGGAAGCCCGCGAAAAGGCGATGAACAAAGGGACCAAACCTGGTTTGACGCACAGAGTAAAACACGAGAAAGACTTTTACAAAAAGAAATGGCGAATAAACCCAGCCGTAGCCAAAATAAGATATATTTGGTCAAGCGGGTTTATGTTCGAGGCTAATATAATAGCCTAAAACATTACCACGTTTATATAAGATAATCGCAGTAGAAAAGTTAGGGTAGATACCACTGACACCAGCCAAGTCTTAATGCAAAGGGAGCGAAACAATGCTCCAAGAGGCACAGACAAAAAGGAATAAGAATGAACCCTTTCCAATACTCCATGGAAGATGGGGTGTACTGAGTCTGTGGTAATAGTGACTAAATAAAGTTAATGGCAACTTTATCTTTTCTGGGGGACTGTAGTCAGCCCCAGAAAAATGGAGTCGGTGGGAAGTCTAAAAGACAACCCTGTGTCACTGCACTAAAGGTGCTGTGTAACACACATGGAAGAATATGGTGCCATGGAGTAGGTGAGGCTCCAGTACCCGAGATCACACAAAAAGTAGAAATACACATAGCAAAACACATGTAAGAGTGGGAAAAAAGTCTCACTCTTACCAGGTGAAAGAAATAAATCCTAGAAATCCATCAAAGCTGCTGAGGGACTCAGTAGACAAGGCAAATCAACCATTTATGAGAATTCTCCCTAATAGCAGGCTATCGGGAAAGCCGCTCAGTACATTCCCGAATGGGAAATGCAGAAGGGCTTCCAAAGAATTGTGGATGATGGCAAGGAGGTGGCCCAGCAGTAATTGCAGATGGGTCTGGATGTTGTGCATTGCGATAGATGATCTATGGGGTCAGTGACTGTCTTCAGGGGGCAGGCTTATTTTCAAACATTGGGATTCTCGCTTAACGTCCAGAACAAATTACTGCACATCACCTTTGATGGCAATAATATCTTCGGCCCAAAAGCCAACAAGTCCTTGAAATGTAAGGACTCAAAGCTGGCCCCAAGTCTCTGGGCCTCGCTGTCCAGCAGCCGGCAAAATCTGCCTTTTGCTTTGCCTCAAGGCGAAGAGTTTACAGGCATTAAATCCCCTTTAGCAGAAAGGCTCCCACAGCCCAGGAAGTGGCACTTCCTGCACTCTGGAAGGAACGGGGGGCCTTCATAGGCCAGCAGACGGCGGCTCCGTCCCTCTAAGCTGCTTTGATTTCTCCCCTTATGTTTCCCCGGATGGAGGACGCATAGGCGAGCTCTTTCGCCAATGGTGGGAGATTACCTCTGATGTCCGGGCGCACTAGCTCTTCCAGTGGGGTCATTGTCTGCCTTTCTTAAAAATGCTGCTGGATTGGCCACCCCTCCTCCTCAGCAGCCGGAAACAGAAGCTTCAAGCCCTGCTTTCGAAGGGTGCTGTGGAAGAGGTACCTCCCAAGCAGAGAGGGTTGGGTTGGTATTCTGGGTATTTCCTGGTACCCAAGAAGCAGGGAGGACTCCATCACATCTTGAACCTCTGGGCCTTGAACAAGTTCCTTTGGAAAGACAAATTCAAGATGGTGACGTTGAGAGAAATTCTCCACGCTCTCAAGTCGCGTTGCAGGACTGGCTTGTGTCGATAGATCTCCTGGATGGACATTTTCATGTGCCGATCCATCAAAAGCACAGAAAGTTCCTGAGATCACTCATAGGGGACAAGCACTACCAATTCAAGGTGCTCTCCTGTGGGTTGATGTCTGCTCCGCGGGTCTTCACCAAGCTCCTGGCGGTAGTAGTGCCCCCCTCATGAGATCTGGCGTCCATGTGTTTCCGTACCTGGATGACTGGCTGATACAGGGAAGGTTGACGGAGCAGGTTTTGTCCCCATCTGAAGAGCACCTGTTCGCTACTCCATAGGCTGAGCTTCTCCCTGAACTTGCAAAAGTCCCACACAACACCAGCACAGAGGTTCCAGATCATCAGAGCAGTCACAGACACGCAGGTGCGGAAGGCTTTTCCTCCCGAGGAGAGAGTAGCCAGCGTCGGACGGATGGTTCAGTTCGTCCAGAACCACCCCACCATACCAGCGGCTTCCTTCCTCTGCCTCTGAGGTCTCATGGCCTCCTGCATTTTTCTCGTGCCAAATGCCAGGCTGCAGATGCAGTCTCTGCAATGGTTTCTGCGGGTTTATTGGTTCCAGTACTTCAGCACTTTGATGGAGATTCTCAGGGAGTCCATGTCGGTGGTCGACGACCTCTCTTGGTGGGCCAGCAGCAACAACATGTTGGCAGCAGAACACATTTGGTCTCTGTGGCCCCAGGCAGGGTGGTCACAGATGCATCCTTGAAAGGTTGGGCTGCTCATTGCAAGCAGCCTTTGCTCAGCAATGGGGGCCTGGTAGCATATAAACAGAATTATGAGCCATCAGGTTGGCCCTGAAGGCTTTTGCGCCATCTCTGAAAAGGGAAGCATGTCCTGATTATGACGGAAAATATGGTGGCAATGCACTACCTGAACAAGCAGGGAGGAGATGCAGCTGTGGTTCTGGTTGTTGGGGAACCAGAACTCGGTCTCTGCAGTCCATCTGGTGGGAACAGAGAGCAGTTTGGCGGATGCTCTGAGCAGGTAGAGCACAGTCTCACACGAGTGGGAGGTATGCCAGGAAGTCCTGGAAGAGGTATTCGCTCTCTGGGGTACCCCAGCAGTGTATCTGTTTGCCACAGAGTACAACAGGGAGTGCAGACAGTTTTGCTCAAGGGAATTCCCAGCGAACTGCGCACTAGGGGTTGCGTTTCTAGTGGACTGGACCTTCACTCTCCACTATGCCTTCCCTCTGATTCCCATCATTCTGTGGGTTCTCAGGAGGTTGAAGAGGTTTCGAGCAAACCTTATCTTGATCACCCCTGATTGGGAGAGTAGAACATGGTACTCAGAGCTTCTGGACTTGACCATCTGTCCACTTCTCCGGTTGCCTCATTGTCAGATCTATCCCAGTCGGAAGGTCGGGTACGCCACCCGAATCTGAAATATCTCAGCCTACATGCATGGCTCTTGAGAGGATGTGGTATGATGACTGGGACCTCTCAGAGGTCTCATCGGGTGCTTGAAGTGTTACTGGTAGCACGTAGACCGTCACCAAGATCGCTGTATGCATGCAGGTGTAAAAGATTTGAGGCGTGGTGCAGGGAATGCACGATTAACCCTATCTCTTGCTCGTCCACTACGGTAATGGAGTTCCTTCTGTCACTGGCCTCGTCTGGCCTTCAGGTTGCCACAGTGAAATGATACTTGCCGGCTTTGGGTCAAAGGTCCCCTGATCAAGGGTCTTTCTTTACGATCCTGGTTATGGCCTGTAGGGCCTTGTGAATACGTTTCCGCCTGTTCCCTTTGTTGTCCCTGACCGGGACCTTTACTTGGTTCTCACTTTCCTCTTGGTGCCACCCTTTGAGCCTTTACACTCTTGCTCTATTTGTTTGCTCACTTTAAAGACTGCTTTCTTGGTGGACATTGCATCAGACAGACGAGTCAGTGAGCTGCAGGCGCTGCCATGCAAGCTGCCATTCTCTGTTTTTTCAGGGAGAAGGTTTCTCTTAAGGTATGACCAAGGTTTTTACACAAAGTGGTGTCAGACTTTCATCCAGGCTTTTGACCTGCCAGTTCTCTACCCGCCTCTGATCCTCTCCAAGGAAGAGGAGCGGTTCCATAGACAAGACCCGAAGAGGCCTCTTAGCTTTTATGTTACGAGAACGGTGGAGTTTAGGCAAGCGGACCAACTGTTTGTAGCCTTCTCGATGGCAAGCAAACCATCTCTAGGTGGATCACATGCGGCATTTCAGAATGCTACCTCAGTGCAGGGAAGGAATTACCTCTGGGCGTCAGAGCCCACTCCACAAGGGGAGTGGCTGCCTCTTTGGCACTGCAGAGGGCGGAGGTTGCCAGTGAGGGACATCTGCAGAGCGGCAACTTGGTCCTCAGTGCAAACACTGCTGCCTGGATATAGCCCATGGAGCTGATGCTCGTTTTGGAAGAGTCGTTTTACAAAATGTCCTCATATAGGGACTTTCATCCCACCTCCTTCACGCATACTGCTTGGGGAATCTATCCGATGAGGAATCTGCAGAGGAAAGGCAATTCCATTGAAGGAGAAATTACTTGCCGTAATGTTCTTTCTATGGATTCTTCTCCCACAGATTCCTCATCACCCTCCCATCCAGTCCTGCTATGAAAGTGCCTGCTGTCAGTGGCTAATTCTCTCTTGGGAGGAAGAGGTGAGCTCTCATTTAAAGGGCTACCATAGACCTTATTGGTGTGTTCCGCATTCTTTTTGTTAGGATTTTTCTTTTTTCTAAGAGTTGTGGCTATCCAGCCGGATCGTTGTATTCTCCCTCCACAGAGGCTGAGCTCAGGGGTAAACCGGTGGGGCACTGGCGTAATGGGGGCCCCCGCATACCATGTCTCCTGATAGGGGGCCCCCTTGGACTAAACAAAGTCACTTTTTGTAGTCACTCTGCCTTCATAAAGAAATAATTTCTATATGAAGGCAGAGTGACTACAAAAAGAAACTATTTCTTTTTTAGGTCTGAGGGTTCCCTCCACCCCATGACATGGAAGCCTCTAGGCTGGTGGCCTCCATGTCATGGGGTTGGGAAGCTCTATGACTTCCAAAAGAAATACTTTCTTTTTGAAGTCACTCTGCCTTCATAAAGAAATTATTTCCATTATGGTTTGGTCCTTAACGGAAATAATTTCTTTATGAAGTCGGAGTGACTTCAAAAAGAAACCATTTCTTTTTGAAGTAATGGGGCTCCCCTCAACCCCATGATATGTGCATGTGCGAGTGTATGGTGAAAGGGTGCACACTTAAATGTATGGGTGGCTTCCTGGGTGTGCATGTATGGTGAAAAGGTGCACACGTAAATGTATGGGTGGCTGCCTGGGTGTGCATGAATGATGAACTTTAAAGGTGGTGGGAGGGGCAAACTTATTTGTGTGAGGCATCTAACTTCTTTATGCATTCTAATGAGACTATTCTAGTGCAGCCTCAATGTTACAAGCAGTTAACTCTCTTCTTTAAGTCTAAAAGCAGCCACTTCTGCACTGCTGTTAGAATAAGCGGTCTCCTGTCCCCTCTCTACCCTGCCAATCACTTCCCTGGCATGCAAGTACTAAACCCACATCAAGATTTCAATTGCCTAAAGAATTATACATTTGAATGCAGGTACTAACAGTGAAATGCTTTACGTTAGTAATAGTTGGACCTTTGTTAACAGCGAAACCCAGGTGCCGTTTTTACCATCTGTGTACTGTTCTGTCCGGCAACGGCTCTGTAGGTCAGCCAGGTTGAGTCAACATAGCCCAAAATGTCAAGGGGGGGGGTTGGAGGGGTGAGCTGAAGCCCAGCCAGCTCAATGATGTTGCGCCACTACTTGTGTTTGATCCCTTGGTTACTTATTGGTAATCTCCATTACTCATATCCCTGTTCTTCTTCGTCCCAATACTTGTGCAAGAGGCACTTTGACTCATACACAAGTACTGGGACGAGGTAGAGGGACATGGAGGTAATGGCTGGCTTAGTTACCTGCAATCTTCATTACTCCTAGTCCCACTCTTCCTTATCCCAGTACTTACCTATGAGGCAAGGAGCCTCATACGTAAGCACTGGGACAAGGAAAAGGAACGTGGAGGTAATTCTGGGGCGAAAAGCTGATGTTGGGTGGTTCGGGAGAGGGGATGTGTGGGGGCTGTGGGATGGGATGGGGATTGTGCGATAAATCATAATGGTCATCCATGTACAGGCTAAACAGGCTTGCTATATGGTATTAGTGGCTTGAGAGGCATTTTGGTGCAGCCAGTCTAGTCATTTCTTAGTTTCGCTTGACTTTTTTTAACTGGGCATCTCTGATAAAGCAGTACTGCTTAGTGTAATTACCTGGCTAGAATGTCATTTGCATGCTGCCAGTCTAACCATTTCTTACTGCAGCATTGTATATTTGTCTGGGCATCTGTGTTAAAATAACCATGATAAGTATTATTGCTTCGACTGGCATTTTGGTGCAACCAGTCTAGGTATGCCTAAATGTGGCCTGGCATTCTGTACTGTAATATATTATTACGTGTCTAGACTGGTCTGCATTGTGCAGCCAGTTGGACATGTTTTCATTGTGGCATGGCATTTTTAATAGCAAAGCATTATATTAATTAAAGTATTAATGCCCCTGTGCACCGTTAATCTTAATTAATGTTCCTCCTCTTCTCCAGACTTTTCTACTGCTCTACTCTTCTCTTTGGACTCCCCTCCTATCACCTCTCCCCCCTCAAATCTGTCTACCACTCTGCCATTCGCTCCCTCTGCCTCCTCTCACCTCACGACTCCATCTCGTCTTCTCGGAACTCACTAGACTGGCTCCCATTTCATTCCCAGCTCCAATTTAACTTCCTCTGTCTAATCTTCAAAGCTCTCTATGGTCTTGCCCCTCCTTACCTATCCTCCTTTCTCACTTTCTAAACTCCTTCTCGTTCTCTCCATTCTGAGGATCACTTCCTTCTCTCTACTCCTCCTCCCCCCCTGTGCCTCCTACCGTTTCCGCTCCTTCCAACTTCTCGCTACCTTCCACTGGAACTGCCTTCCTCTCCCCGTCCGCTCCATCACCTCCTACCTCTCATTTCGCACTTCTCTAAAATCCTATCTTTTCCACTCTCACCCCTAGAACCCATGGTTTCCTCTCGCACTACTTACCCACCTCCACCCACTCCTCCTACCCCCTCTCTCACTTCTGTCCCTCTCTACTTGTACTTAACCTCATCATTAATGTAAATTGTTCTTTGTACTGTTTTCTGGTTTAGATTCATTTTCATGTATTGCTTGTTGTATTCACTTGTTCCTCTTGTAAAGTGCTTTGGATTAAAGCGCTATATAAATTAAAATAAATACAAAATACAAATACACTGTTGGTGACTTTGCTTGTATTGGCTCTTTAGATTGGTGTTACCCATCAAAACATTTGCAAACGCTCTGGCCTTTTAGCCACTTTTTCTCAGAATGTGTGCTGTATAATGCATTAAAACACAATTTATATATTTCTCCTAGTGCAGTGTGCAGAGTAGCCCTGCAGAAGCACGTTTGTGGGTATTGCGCTAGCGTGGTGATCTAGGCCGGCCTAGAGTGTGTCACGACCTGTGATGTGTTGCCGAGTTGGGGAGAGCCCTCAGCATGGCTCACAGGGGGCACCCCAAATTTTGTGTTATGCCACTGAGGTACATGGGCGTAGTATATGTACGACGACTGACGGCACACTCGGAGTCGACGACCGCTGCATCAAGGCAAGGCAGATCGACGGGCGAGTCGAGGTGCACTACGCTTCCTGTCGACAAGGTTTCAGAGCAGCTGATAATGGTATGGATATCTATCTCATGAGGAATCTGCGGGAGAAGAAGCCATAGAAAGAGCATTACGGTAAGTCATTTCTCCTTCTGGCACCATATGTCTAGGGTGGTGGATCATTGTGCTACTCGAAGACAAGGGGCCTCATTACACGGATGGCGGTAATGGTTAACGGCCACCGTTAATGGTAACGGTGACCGTTAACCATTACCGCCTTACTACGAGGTCCCTTAGCGGGTTGGTGCTTTAACGCCTGCTTTTTGCAGGCGTTAAAAACCAACCCGCTAAGGGACCTCGGAGCTAATTACGGCACCGCAAAATTGCAGTGCCGTAATAAGCGCCTTCCCCATTCCCATAGAGCCCTATGGGGCAGAAATGGGAATGGGGAAGGGCAATGGCGGAAGGGGGATTTACCGCCCCTCCAACCTTGGAATGGGGCGGTAAATCCCCTTTCCGCCAAGGCGGTGCCGGTATTTTACCGGCATGAGCCATGGCGCTAATAGCGCCATGGCTCACCGCCTACCGTGTAATGAGGCCCAAGGTTTTCACTTTTGTACTGCAAAACAAAAGCGTGCTAGTACTTCTGTTAAGAGGCATGGACTCAAATGAGAAGTGCTCAGACATTTTGGAGGACCATCTTCCATCGATTCTAATCACCTGATGGCCAAAAGAGTCATTTGTATCACAAAAATGACAGAAGGATATTTATTAAAAAGTTATTCCTCAAGCTGAGTCCCTAGCAACAACTAAATAGCCCTGTAGGTAAGTAACCTCTTAGCCCATTCCACCAGCCCTAGAAAGTGTTGGTGCGCCGACTACAAATGGGATGTAGAGGTCCTCTCCCTGTCCTCTCTCATTACTTTCCTATTTACTAAAAGTAAGTGCATACGTGGTGGTGGTCGGTCTCCGCCTTTAATGTTTCCGCCTCCAGAACGTATGTCTTATAGCATAAAATGCTTTCCCTATGTTCAATAATCAAGGGATGTAAAAATCGTATCTTTCTGTTCGCCTAACTTCAGGTTAGATAGAACTGGTGATAGTAATTGCTTCAACTACGCCCCCTATGTCTATATATTTGGGGTATCGGGGTCTGGATAACCAGTCCAGAACTTCTTAGAGGTGGGTCAACCGGTTTCAGCAGGGTTTAGTTATTAGCCACTTTCTTCAGGACGAATACTTCTAATTGTTGTATTCTCTATGTGGGCTTCCATTTGATGAAGCTTCTGAGGATGTCTTCGGGTGTCCAGTGGGCTAAAAGCATGGATCCCTGAATCCTATGGGATAAAACAACAAGAAAGACAAGTGGAACTCTCATCAGTCTATGGGCCTCATTACACGGATGGCAGTAGGGATTTACCGGTACCGGTACAATACCGGTACCGGTAAATCCCTACTGCCTTACTACGAGGTCCCTTTCCGCGTTGGGGGATTTAACGCCTGCTTTTTGCAGGGGGATTTACCGCCCCTCCAACCTTGGAATGGGGCGGTAAATCCCCTTTCCGCCAAGGCGGTGCCGGTATTTTACCGGCATGAGCCATGGCGCTAGTAGCGCCATGGCTCACCGCCTACCGTGTAATGAGGCCCTATGAGTACTTGTAAGCAGGTTGTTGCTCAGACGTGTGTGGGTTGTTTGTCCCTACAGACTGAGGCTAAGTGTTTTTCTTACCCGTGCTAGGCAGTCTTTTAATGTCGCTGCCTGTTCTATGGTGAGCTGTTCAAATGTTCAGCTTGGTATATTCCATACTGGAATCTGTGGAGGAATTAGTAAACAATGTTTGTATCTCGTATTTTAATCTACTACTCATATGGAGGAAGCGTGTTCACAACATGGCACAATACCACAGCTCATTCACCTGTATCCACTGGTAGGTCTGTGCACAATGGAAGGTTCGATTCTTCTGTCATTGAAGGCGTGCTCCTATGGACAGAAGCACACACAGAGTCCCTTAGGTGGTCGCCTCAAGAGCCTATTTCTCAACAGTCTCTATGCAACTCAGCCCAACTATGATAAGTGTGGCCCTTGTGCTCTTTTATATATAGTTAATGGCCTGTCTCTACATCCTGTACCGGGCTGTATGCATCTCTGTTCTTGTCTTTATTTGGCATCTCCCACGTTTTGCCTCTCTGTGCACATGTAAAGGACCACCATTGTTTCATATTCCATTCTCTTCTTGCATCACTATGTATACGTGGCTCCTGATTCTTTAAACAGCTATCTCTCAGGTTAGCCCCCTTAGACCAAAAGAGTCAGTCAGTATTTTGTGTTTTTAAGAGCCAACACTTCTTTACATCTTTCTTTGCACTTGTGGTAGTATGCTGGCCTTTAGTCTAACCTTTCATGAGGTCACCTTCTCTAAGAATTAAACTCACTGCCATCTCGGTCAATGTCCCATGTTGTCAGCACTGGGGACCAATCTTCCATTTTTATGAACCATGGTCAGGTCTTCAAAGGCCTGTGGCAGCAACACGTTTAGCTGGATATATAGTGGTCTCTGTCACAGTCTGGCCCAGCACATGATCTCAACAGCCTGGGCCGCCCCTGCCTTCTGATTTAGGAATCAACGATTACTCTCGTGCTCTCGCTGGTTTTGTCTGCTAATCTCTCCTGCTACTTAGAGTGGGCACCTTACCTTTACTCCATGATAGAACACAATTCTCTACTCCTACCCCACAACTGTGCTTCTCCCTCGGCTATCACCACTTCTATCTGTTCTCACCACTCTAGCTGTAGCTCGTCACCTCCTCAAATTTCTTACCACCTCCTCAAAGTGGAAGCCCTTTCCCTACCTCTTCCTCCATCGATTCTCTTACCCCTTCCTTGTCCTCCTGCATTGTTTCGTCTACCATCACCTGTTTCTTCATCTCCACTTCCCCTGGCTTTGTCTCCTGCTATATTGTCTCCCTCACCCCCTTCTTAGCACCCCTCTCCACTGCCATCCCCTTAACCTCCTCACATCCACAAACCTCTTTGCTGCTCCAGCTCACCCTGCCTGTGACTGCTAACTCCCACCCTTTTCAATTATCCGGGGCATTCTATAGGTGTGCAGGTCCTCCCATGAACCTAACAAATATATTGGAGCATGGCTTTCGTACTGTGTAAGCATTATAATTGGTTGCTCTGCGCCTGAACTATAGAAACCTCACCTGGTTTCCTTTCCTATGCATCCATCAGCATAGCACAACAGACCGAAGTATTAGGATGTATGTCATTATAATGAATTCCATTACAGATGATGCTTTTTAACCCCCACAAGGCCCTTGTTTTTGTAGAAGCCCGAGGCCACCCCAACCCCACCCGTTTAACCCCTTACCCTATCCCCCACATACATTTCTACCAAATGTCAGTGTTTTTTTGTTGTTCATGTTTTCGGTAAAAAAGCATTCTCTGTAATGTATTCAGTAAAATCACTGGATACCCAAATGGTCCCAAGGCAGCAGCCGTCCCACAGACAGGCAAATGACCTTGATCAATGCAGCCAGCTTCTCTGATGGCATTGCTGTGTCTATAGGTGAGGAGAGGGTCCCTTGTGGCGAACGCTGCATTTGAGGGTCTCAAAGCTTCCTAGGTCTCTTGTACCATATTCCAGGGGCACAAATACGCTGTCTAATCAGGTTCTCTAGAGGAAACATTGGGATGTGGCTTTATTAAAACTCTGATGTCTCGGAGCAGATGGCAGTGGTTTTATCTGGAGTTCTTTGGTATCGTTCAGGAATTGGGAACCCGCACCCACCCTGGCGGAGTGGAGGGACTGATTACCCTAGAGCAGCCCCGGTGTACCTCCCCTGGGCCCCACATCCCAGAGCAGATGATGGCACCCAGCTCCCCCAGTCCCACAACCCAGCCTCCAACATGGTACTTTGCCAGAATACTTGGATACATGCATTGCAATCCATTCTTTGATCTGTCACAGTGCAGTGTTATACGGCAAAGTTGAATGCCTTGATTTTCTTTGTTATTTGCAATGCCTGGGCCGGATCTATGTGATTATTGCGACGGCCAGAAATGGCGACTTTTTTTTTTAAACTCCTTTGCACCACACATATATGCGGGGGGAGACCAGACACCCCCCCCCCCATATTAATATTATATTCTATACCCCCCCCACATATATCCAAAATAGTAAAGTCAACATTTTCGGCTGTCGTAATTGTGAGGGTGACATTTTGATACGATTCTGCTAGGGCCTACCTCCCTGGTTTAAAGGCAAACGGCTAATGTGAGGGGGCACAGGGATTATTTAAATTTTTTAAATATTTTTTAGATAGTTTTGTCAAACTATACTATTTACTTTCCATTCAAGGCAGTTAGGTGGTCTTTACAATGCTGTTGAGATGCCATGGGGGGGTCATTTAAGATCGCTTTATTAAATTTTCTCGGTAGAACCTTACCCATTCATTCACACAACACTCAATTAAAGCTCTCAGGGTGGGGTGGTTTGGTTGTTAGAGTCGGCAATTGAACTCGGATTTCCCCTGCCCTGTGCCTAGGAGCAATAAGCTTGAACATAGATCATGTTGGTACTAGCCGTTGATCAGAGAGAGTAACAGATGTATGGTGCTCCAGCTAGTTCTTCCTTATGCTGAGAGTGACACCACAAATGCTAACCTCTTTACCAGGGAGTGTGGCCTTCAAAGATAGGAAATTGAAATACAGGAATCCTGCATGTGGGAACTAATCACTCCAGTTTGTGGGGTTAGGACTTGTGGGGGTGGTGCTAAAGGTGTAGATGAGTCTGGAGGCAATGGCCTGGATGAAGCTTCCAGGTTTCCAGGTGTGCAACCAGCAGTGGGGCAGAAGCAAAAAGTGACTATTGGGCATACCCTACGAAAGCAAGTTTTCATAATTGATTTGAAAACATTTCACCAATGAGCTCAGTAAGAGTTGATCTGAGGTACATAGAAAATGATTGTTCAAAAGTACAAACGTCTGAAAAGAAATTTCTAGTGACTGAAGCCATAGTTGTTGTCAGATAAAATGATTCTATTGAAATTATTATGAATCTTTGCATAGCGCATACAAAGAGGGTTACCTGAACTTAGTGCTTTAATATGTCGAGTAATGTTTACCTGTATGTAAAAACAACAAATGTGGGGGGGGGGCGCTAGAGAGCCCGATCAAGATGGCCGCACGCCCGTGAGTGGTCCACACTGCAAGAAATATCCGTTCACAATCCGGCCATGAAACTGCCCTGTACTCGAACCCTATACTGGACACTCTGTGAGTGAGGGTCCCCTGCACATAGTGGCGAAATATGGAGCCTCAAGAGCCCTGCACAGGTGCGCAACGAGCGAGGAAGCCTGAACCAAGGAGCTGCCGGAGACGGCGTATGGTGGGAAGGAGGAGGCGCCGGAATTCATCTCGAGTGAACATCCGGACCGCCCTGCATATCGGTTGCCTGAGGCAAGGGAACAGAGAGTGGCGCCCCCGCTGCCCACCAGATTCCAAGAGGGCAAGGAGCGGGTGCCGGAGACCCAGTGCAAACTATCTTGGAGGATGGCGGGGAGCAGGAGTTGCCCTGTTTGGCTGGTATCAGCGGGAGGAAGGCACACAAAGAGAAGACCAGACAGCCGACCGCCCGAACACCACAGTGAGTCACCCTGGGTGTCGCTTGATCCTTCCGAGGGGAGGTGTGGAAACCCGGGCACAGTGTAGGTGGGGAAGAGAGAGCCCGACCATCCGCATCCGAGCACAGCAACAACAGTAGAGCGCGGCTTCCAGGGTGGAGGAGAGGGGTTCCTACCGAGGCACAGCCATTGTCAACAGCACAGCACATATCTCACGCCCCGGGGAGCGCCATCTTTCCCCTGCCACCCTTCTACTGTTAAACTTGTGGATACATGCACAGATAGACTCTGGAGCCCTTCTCCCCCAGGCGTACGGCAGAGAGCTACTGAACATAACACCGTCGTCAGCACTGAACTGGCAAACGCGGTGAGATACAAACGTAGGCCGCACCTTGCCACCGAGACACCGGGGAGGTGGCAAGCACTCTATGAACTCTGTTATCCCCGTCCGCACTACCAGCGCAGGCTGGAAGAGAGCTTACTGCGACTCCCTATGATCAGCAATCCAAAGAAGATGTAATACGCAGCGAGAAACATACTACGGGGGAAAATAGTGCTCTCTGGCCCTGCGGACACTCAGCCCCCCAAATTGGTGCCATCATCATGGGACCACCAGACCATCAGAAGGCGCATCTAGAGGAATACCATGGCCTCAACCAAGCTAAGCACCTGACCTGCCAGCCCGAACCCTTCGGGACCACCACGCTCACCAGGGACATACCCCCAGTAACACAGAGGCAGGAGGACGAGGCCTTCACTCACATGCCCCAAAGATCGGAGGCAAGTCAATACTGAGGCGCTCCATAACAATGTGGATAAGCATTGAAGGTGTTGGATGCCAGACGCCACTACGAGTTGCAGCATGAGTCGCTGCCTACCCTGAAGGAGCAACCCCTCACGTGTAACCACACACCATCACGCTTCTACATCGGAGGACACCACCTGCACCAGCGTGACAAAGGGATACGCCATCAGCACCACAACACGCAAGGATCAGGTCAAGACACAGGGGCGACCCCCAAGCCTCACCCGACACCTCTGCCTCACAAAGCCATGTAAGCAACAGTCACTGCAGACGTCGAAGGGCGTCCCCATGGACATTTAACTGGACATGGCCTGGGATGGAGTCACCACCTGATCAACAGAACACATCATCAAAAAGACACCGGAGGCGCAGGCAACAGAACACAAGATGGGGCGCCTACTTCCTCCATCCGGTATTCTTGCAAATCCCTAAAACCACCAGGGGTACATCACTCACATAGAGGCTTGAGCAAAAGTGGTCAATACCCCACTCTCCTTTAAACAGACTGAGTGGACCTGGAATAAGAGTGCCTTTGGCCGGTGTAATATAGACCCAGAGCGTGACCACAGGAGCACCAACTACACGTATCGAAGCCACACACAGTGATCCCCAAGCAGGCAGTGTCCAAACCCATAAGCCAAAGGTACATTACGTATAAAGGGAATCGGCTGGAAAACGAGGGAGTCACTGGTGTATAGTTACAAACCGGAAGATGTCTAAGGCAAATAAGAGCAGTAAACAACAGACCAGACTTCAATTAGAGGCTGCTTCGTACTCCCAACAAGCTGAGATGACAAACCCACCTGAGAGCAGCAGCCTGCAACCAAATCTTGACTACTCAACAGCGTTCTATGATATAAAGGAAATGTTTAGTCAGCTGCAAAGTAGCATACAGTCCCTGGATGGGAAGATGGACACGCTGACCTGCAAAGTAGATCACATGCAGGTCCACTTGGAGAAAGATTGGGCGAGACGGAAGGCAGGATCTCGGTTGTCTAGGACGAGACCACCATGACGTCAAGGGACCTGCAACAGATGAAGAGAGCTCTAAAAGAACTTACCGAGAAGCAAGATGACCTAGAGTCGAGGTCAAGAAGAAACAACTTGCGATTAGTCGGCATCTCCAAGGCAGCCGACCACTGGAACATGGAAACATTGGTTGTGGAGATCCTGGGAAACACTTTTCATGGTGGAAAGAGCACACATAATACCTAGTGGCCAGAAACCAATACCCGAGGCTCCACCACGGCCGATAATTGCATGAATGCTAAACTGTCAGAACCGGCATACAGCACTGAGGAAGGCAAGAGAGAAGGGGCCCCTCGTATACAAAGGAGAGACAATAAGGATCTTCCCGGACTTCTCTGACAAAGTCCAGACATCACGCAGCATTACATAGATGTGAAAAAGAGGCTACGAGATTGTGATATCCGCTATGCCATGCTTTTTCCAGCCAAGCTGAGGGTGGAACATGAGGGGTGCACGTTGTTTTTCACTACCCGGCGGAAGCGGATGAATTCCTTGAACGATTACCTCGGCATCCAAAACCCAGGGGGAACAACGACTGATACGGCACAGAGATTAATACAATCTATAGGGACCAATTGATACTGGATCATTGAGGGAGGATGGAGGGTTCAGTGACAGACCCTATAGCTGGCAGTGTGGAGCCGTGGTCGGGCCACTTGCTGCTAACCAAGCAGAAGCAAGTTAACAGTTCTACATGCTGGCAAGTTGGGGATGCCAGCCTAGGGAGGGCAGGGGAATGTGTTTAACTGACAGTTTGGGGTTGTCCGTGGGGGTGGGGGACGGCATTAAGGAGTGGTTTATGTCAAGTGGAAGCATGACGACATGCAGGAGGTCAAGGAATGGTCGATAGGGAAGGTCGGGTATCATGTTTCAGGGCACAACTGACTCTAGAAATAAGGGCAAAGAACCACGAGAGCATCAACCTGGGATGGCTTGGTCAATTAGATACCTAAATGGAATGTACGCGGGCTGAATTGCCTGTCGAAATGCTGTAGAGTCCTGCTCTATTTGCAACGCCAACAGGTTGGAGTAGCATTTTTACAGGAGACGCATTTTACGACAACAACGGGGGCAGGCTTTGGTAAATCATGGGGCTGTCACCGCTACTTCTCATCCTGTTCATCCTATTCAAGAGGGGTGTGCACTCTTATTCATAGCACAGTGGAATTCAACTTAATCTCCACAATCAGGGATGGTGAGGGGAGGGGTCTGATAGTGCGGGTCACTATACAGGGCCGCCTATGTAGTCTGGTTAACTACTATGGACCCAATCAGGAGACGGTTGCAACACTAGAGTGACTCAACCGACAGATGGGGAAGATACCACCAGGGGACATAATATGGGCTGGGGATTTCAATGAAGTCATGGAACCCACACTAGACCGCACCACAGGCACAAACCGATCCCTGACAATAGGCCAAAACGAGATGAAAAGAATGAGTCAAGCATGAGAATTAGAAGATGTAAGGAGGCTAAAGAATCTGGCAGAGCGTCAATATACCTTTCACTCCTCAGCCCACTGCACATCCTCTCACCTAGATTTCTTTCTGATGTCCCAGGCACTTATGGGGTCAATCAAGGAGGTCACCATCCTGGCACTGTCCGATTATGCCCCGGAAATTATTAGACAGAGAACTAGCTGGGAGAGAGAGGGAGAGGAGGCCATGGAGGTTCAAAGGGGAGGCCCTGGCAGACATACTGTTCCGTGAGGGAATCTCAAAGGCTACATACACCTTCTTCGAGATCAATGAAGGCTCTGTAGAGCCGGCGGGAACTCTCTGGGAAAGCTACATATGTGTGATTCGGGAGGAATGTATTGCCAAGGAGGTTGGGATGCTTAGACAGATCAGACAGGAATTGAACACAGTCGAGTCACGGTTAAGTGCACTACAGACAGTCGAAGGTCTGGGAACTCACGGGCAACAAGCAGAAACTAAGCAACTCATCAAGCCGATCAAAATACTAACACACAGGGGGGCGAAGATACTGGGTTGGGGAGCAACTGTGAGACAATACGAAGAAGGGCAGAAACCAGGGAGGCTACTGGCACGAGAAGCTAGGCTAGAAACACACAAGAGTGGGGTTACAACTATAATGGACGCACAGGGAGTGGAAAGATTCGATGATGCTGGGATAAGTGGCACAGCAAGTAGAGCGCTCGCTTTGACATCCGTGCAGAGCCTGTTAACGCAGGTTCGAATCCCGGCAGGGCCAAACTCAGCCTTTCATCCTTCCGAGGTCGATAAAAGAGCACCACACACCGTGGGTAATAATAAGCAGCGCTCAGATACCTGAGGGTTCGTAGCGCTATATAAATGCCTAATTATTATTATTATTATTATAACGAACCAGTTTGGCCGCTTCTATGCGGTCCTATACTCGTCCCATGCAAAGGCCTCCCAAACAGAACTGGAGGCATGCCTAGATCAGACGGCCCTATACTGGTGCACAGACGAGGAAAGATCAGGGCTGAATCGTCAAAAACCCTTGAAGAAGTAACTGCAGCCATTAAATCTTTACCATCCGGAAAAGCCCTTGGCCTTATGGATTTGGAGCCGAGTTCTACAAATACTTTGCCCACAAGATAGGTCCATATTTTCTGCAAATGTACCACCAAAGCACCGAAGAGGGTAGACTCCTGGACTCCTTCAGGCAGGCCCTAGTTACTGTTTTACCTAAAACTGGTAAGCCGTTAAATGACTGCGCTTCATACAGACCAATCTCCCTCATTAACTTGGGTAACAAGATACTAGCTAAAATTCAGGCCTCCAGATTGGCACCCTTAATGAACAAGATGGTAAAAGCTGATGAAGCCGGTTTTATTCCGGGCCGATCAACGTCCTTCGGGATAAGGATGCTGTTGGATTAATCTCTGCAGTCGATAGAGAGGACCGCATAGTCGCGGCATTACTAGACACCACCAAAGTGTTTGACTCTGTGGAATGGCCCTCCCTCTTTGCAATTTTGCGCAGAATGGGGTTGGGAGCGCAATATATTGCCATGGTGGCGCTACTGTACGAGCCGCCTACCGCTAAAGTAAAGGTAAATGGCCAACTCACCCAAGGGATAACTCTGAGTAGAGGCACACGGCAGGGATGCCCCCTCTCGCCACTCTTGTTCGCTCTGGCCATTGAGCCGCTTGCGGAAAGGCTCAGAGAGATCCACATACATAGGGGCATTTGGGTCTTCATCCACAAGATGGTTATTTCACTATATGCCGATGATATAGTGCTGCTCATCAGAGACCAGGAGCAGAACCTAGACCCTGCAATGGAGGATGTAACCGAATTCTGCACTTCTCGAGCCTCATGATCAATGCAACAAAATCAGTTATTTTCCCGTTATCAGAATGCGTAGTACAATATGCTGATAAATGGGAGTTCCAATGGCACATTACACAAACCCGCTACCATGGGGTTACGATTGCCCGTGATGTGCCTATAGGATTCGAAAGCAACTACCGAAAAGTGCTTGACCTGGCGGAAGAGGCGACCACTAGGTGGAAGTGCCTACCACTGAATCTGTACAGCATGGTCTCTCTGATAAAAATGGTGCTGCTCCCTTGTTTCCTATATGTGTTTCTTAATGTACCCATACGGGTCTCTGCGGATTATTTCTGGGAGGCAAAGTCAGTAATCACCCAATTCATCTGGGCCGGTAAGCAGCCGAGAGTGGCATGGGATAAGCTTACAGCACCCGTACACAAGGGAGGACTGGCGCTGCCGGATCTGGAAACATACTACACAGTAGCGCAGGCTGGGTTTGCCATATATTGGTTTGGAGGTCAAGGGGAAATAAGGCACATGGAGGTGGGGAGGGCACTGGCAGCTCCCTTTTTGCTAAGATCCAGCATTCTCACTGCCCCGAGAAGGGGACACAGGGCGACAAACATGGTTGATCTCACCTGCATAGCACGGACACACATAGAACAGAAATCAAAGACAGAGGTCCTCTGCTCCCCAGAACTGCCGATCCTTTTCACTCCAGGCATCCCACTCACCTCTGAAAATGACTTAACCTTATGCAGAAACTGGAAGTACATCGTTACCGGGACCTGTTCCCTAAGGAGAGGTTCATCAAGTTAGATGAGCTGAAGACTAGTGGGAGCCTTAATCCCCTGGAGGTATCTTCCCGGAGCACCACTGGTAGCCCCAATACTCGATAAGACGATCTCTGGGGGGCAACATAGGAGGGTGTTCTCGACCATGTACGACCTGTGCCAAGAATCTAAACTGCAAGTGGCATCTCCTAAGTAGAAGTAGGAACACTCCTCGGGACTTGAGATCTCTGACAGGGAGTGGAAACAGTGCTGTGTAGGCACTAAAAAGACTGCAATAAATGACAGATACAAATTGATACACTGGAAATGTTTAGATCAATTCTATTACACCCCTACCCAGATTCATAGCTATTTCCCAGGGGCATTAACTGTTTTAGGTGCAACACACCAAGAGCTACTTCATGCATATGGCGTGGGAATGCCCCACAGTATACACTTTTTGGACAGCTGTATTCGAAACCATTGGCAAAATCATTGGGGAGGGACTTGAGTTGAACCCCATGATGGCTCTCCTGGGATACACCAAACCTATCCCCGGGGGCAGGAAGCTATTGGCTGGGCTGCTCCTGCTACTGGCCAAAAGGAGCGTCGCAATACATTGGAAAGGCCAAGCATTCCCCAAAATAGAGGATTGGCACGTTGATGTGCTGAGATGTAATGACATGGAGACGGGATACCGGGGCCTAACATCTTACCGCTCTGCCCTATCTAATATATGGAACCCGTACATTCACTACCTACTGCAACAAACGGGTGGTAGCCGGGAATCACAGAGCGCAGTAAGTCCAGATAACCTGTCATTGCACTACTCGCCACATAGCGGGGAGATGGACAGCCCATGTCAGAAGCTTAACCGAGAAACCAAATGTTCAAACGCTAACCATACATTGAGGAGAAAGCGGACTTCTCATAGACATCCAATCTTATCCACTAAGAGAGAGGTGGAGCGTGGACTAGCAAAATGGAAAGACCTACCCAGACTCACTGTGCCGAACTGAGAAAATGCAATAATTATACTTGACATGTGATGATTCCTATGTTGCACTCTTTGTCCAACTGAATTCTTATTCTTTCTGTTTGTCTTGGCCTAATATTGTATGCCATGTTTTTGGGTTTGCGAAATACCAATAAAAAAAATATAAAAAAAAAAAAAAAAACAACAAATGTGAGTTGAACCCCACTTGATAAATGTTCATAAAGAACAGAGCAATAGTACTAGTGTAAAGATACATAACTTTAACATGTATGTATATTTCTCTAGTGGAGCTAATGTATGAGCATTAAACATACTATAGTCTAACAATATACACTGCCCAATATGAGAAGTAAAGTTGTCGAATTCTACTCTTCTAATTACTTTTCAAATGTTGACGCTTCCTACAACCAATCAGCAATGTGTGTGTGTGTGTGTAGCCATTGTGGAACTTAAATTATACTCACAAATGTGGTCCTGTCTGGCTTGGCGAGACTGGGGACGTGTGGTTATATAGAACAACCCCTAAATAGCCCTCTAATTGGAAAGGGTTCAAAACTGCCAAACGCCCATGGCTTCTAAGAGCAGTAAACTAAGAACAACGTAAAAGCAATCTAAATCCATCAATATAAAATACAGGTTAAGCATTTGAACCCCTCTTCAAGGATTTGTCCCCCACCCCCACTTCTGATGGATACACTAAACGCGGCCAAATAATTAGGTGCTATGCCAAAATTCAGTATCAGGAAAAAATCAGCAGTATTTCACAGGTACAGGGGCAGTTGAAATGCTACATACCAAAAATATAAGTGGTAGAACTATGCAAAAAGAAAAATATATGTTGCAGAAATTGGTAACAATTTATTTATTTCATTTATTTGACAGAAGGACTTGTTCATATACAAGGGCCCAGTGAAAGGGAAAAGCACTGGTGATGACATTTATTTTACAGGATACAATCATAAAGTAGACTAGTTCCAGGGTTACATGTGGACTGTGTAAACTTTTGTAACAGGATGGCCGTGTTAGTTGAAGAGCTTAGTTTTCAGTCCTCTGTGGAACACTGTGAGGGGTGACTCATTCCTAAGAGAGACAAGTAGGGCGTTCCAGTATTTCGATGCTAGGAAAGGAAAGCTTGCGCCTCCAGCTTTGGCTCTTTTATAGGTGGGGACTAAGAGTTGGTTAGAGTGCTGGATCCGCTTGGGTCTAATCGAGGTAGCATGGTGAATTCTTTCTGATAGGTAGGGAGCAGCTGTCAGGGAGAGGCACATGTGTGTGATAGCAAGGGTTTTGAAAAGAGTATGCTCCTTAACTGGGAGCCAGTGGGTTTC
This sequence comes from Ambystoma mexicanum, assembly GCF_040938575.1. NCBI lineage: Eukaryota > Metazoa > Chordata > Amphibia > Caudata > Ambystomatidae > Ambystoma > Ambystoma mexicanum. Next base: position 91,148,959 of record NC_090935.1, on the reverse strand, counting down.
CCTTCTTGCAATGGCTTATTTCAGTCTCCAAAATATTCAAACTGTCAATAAATTAGAATTTGCTTCTAAATTATTGAAACAAGCATTACTAATCAGCTAATTCTAGGCCCATAGACAGAACTACAGTCATGGCCCAGGCATTAAAGTAGCTGCCTGCTTTCTTACCTAAGCAGTCAAGTTGTATGTTCTCTGCTGTGGTCACTTAACTCTGCCCCAATATGGAGTCTTCCGAGACCTGGCAACCGACTACTCCTGGGATGCGTCCCCTGCTGTCTTGTGCAGCTATTTAAAAAGATATAAGCCCTCCCATTTAGGCTCATCTAAAGTTCCTGTGATTCGTTGCTAGCCATTCCTGATTAATGGGTGTTTCTAATTCAATCAGTAGTTTTGAAGAAATGCTGTTGACAGTCGGTTTCAGATCAAAATACCCTTCGTTTTGCAAACTGTTTACATAAAGTGTCCTTCATCTTGGAAAAGCCTCCCAAGAACAGTGCCATCGTAGTGCAGTCTCTTATAATCTGCCCCTGATAAAGTGATCAGAACAGGCGGTCCGCAGCCCATTGAAGTTGAAACTGCTGACTTATGAACTTTCAGATTAGAACCTATACACCCATTCATATCTGCAGCCGGTTAGCATCTGCCGAGTAAGGCTGAGAATGCATGATTGAGCATATTTTTTCTTCCATGGCGTCACATTTTCAAGATAGTTAATTTGCCAGCTTTAGAGTTGCGTGGATTATCACTAAAGCCCTGCAACTGTAAATGTTACACTCCATGCTTGCATGCAGCTATTAAAATGCTTTTCCAACAGTGTGTAATTAATCTCTTCTAAATAATACACCATTGGGTTGAAAAAATTGCTGTGCTATGTATTTGAATCTTTCATTTTTCTATTTTGACAATAAAATGAGGCTAGCTGATAGCTTTGTTCTGATTCACTCATTTTGGCATTGAGCACTAACCAATGTTTTCACAAAATGATGCAAAAGCAATACATTATATGATATGAGTCATTTATAATACGCCTGTACACAAGTGTTTCCAGGCGTGAGATAGAAGTGACACCTTTCATAGTTCCTTCATGCTGTGTGCAGTTTGAATAGAGAAAAAGTATTTTTTATTAGTATTGAGATTTTCTGGCTTTGATTTAGCAAATGCCAGGTCACTTGCAGTGAACACGTTTTTTCTTAACGATCATCAGATGCAATTTTGTGTATGTTGCTTGTGCCTGCAAGTAAGATATGTTAAAGCCAATAGGTCTGTATACACAAGTGAAAATGTGAAGGGTCTGGAACCTTTGGCCTGCCAGATATTTTGGACTACAGTTCCCACTAGACCTAACCATCATAGTGAATGGTCATGGCTCATGGACGTTTTAGTCCAAAACATATGGAGAGCCACAAGTTGCACATTCCTGCTCAATTTGTTTGCCAAAACATGTCAAAGTCGATGGCCATCATTGTCCTTGGGTTCTAGGTGTATATAGATTGTAATTTATTCAAAACAAAGGTACATTAATGCAATTTGTGACAGTATGGCTGACCGAAACACCAGCCACATCTCTATGGCTCCTAATTAAACAAGGGCATTTCTCTGCATTACATCCAATAGCAGCCAATTCTATCCCCCTAACAAAATCACTATCCTGACACTAGATTGAGCCCTCAACAAAGATCCGTCTCCTGCTTACTGATTAGACTTTCTGTGGCAATGTTGCCTCACTATGGGGAAATAACCACACTAATAAGGGACGCCCTGTGAGCAGACCAAGATGGTCATGCAAAGGGTCTTCTAACCATCAGAGACATGATGGACAGTCATGTTAAACCTTTTTCATCACTTGGTAGCATTTATTTGCTTGCACTCTCTGTTGTGTGAATACACAGATTTCAACAGCACTCCTTATTGCATCCCAGAATTCTAGCTCGACATTAGGACACAGAGAACCCAACTCAATCTTCAGACAATGCGAAATACAGCCCACTTGACATCCAAATGATACACAATTTTCAGAGAGGCAATTATTCGGCATCGAAAACTAAAATGTTACAAAGGGCAAACAGCCAACCTACCAAACGATGGCCTTGGATTCTGTATGGGAATCCATCTGAGTAAACAAAAGGGGTCCTAATGAGGCTTGCACACATTTTGTTTCTTTGGCCAACATTTTTGGACACATACCAAATGCCATAGTCCTTAAACCCTCCCCAAAATACTGGCACTGTTAAGACTAGGAGGGGGACATGGAACCTATTGCCCAAATATGGACAGATGTATGGAATGCTATTAAAGCCATCCTCCCTTTACAAGGTAACATCACCTTCAATTTGGTAGTCCTCAATTCATTTGCCTACCAATATTTCCTAACACCAAAATGTTAAAACACTTTTTGACGAAATGCTATTGACAGGTATTAAAGCAATAACTACAAATTGGAAATATTTCAAATGAATTACTGTCCTTTCATGGTGGGCCTTGATCATTTCTTTGACATAGAGGATTCCAACTAAGAACTGGAAGGGGTAAGAAGTAAAGCATAGACAATGACGCAACATAGGACCCAATTTGGAACTATCTTATTGAGGATATAGCCTAACAAATCAGTACTCATTCTCCCAACTCCAATCGAATGCTTTGAAGTACTGATACTTCTACAAGGAACTACACATACCCACACTATATCTAGCATACGTATTCTGATTTCACACTCTTAATAACCTACCCTGACCATAACTTTACCTAGGACAACATAAACCACTCCTTCAAACTGTGGGATGTTTTTACCCATACATCCGAGCCCTACCTCAAAAACTGTGCAGTACTGACATGGAAAACATCATGATGGCCAGAGCTTCCCAGAAAATGCACAGGGAAATGCATGAAGAATAGGCTGCCACTCATTTTTGCCGATGTTATGGGCACAGAAGGGCACTGCCTAAAACCACCATTGGATTACCCACACAGTAGTCTGAAACCATTGGGAATGGCAATGCTGATTGCCAAAAGCAACCTAGAATGGTGGGGAATTCATTTTCTTAAATCCCAAAAATGGGTGCATTACCAGTACTCACCACTATCAGAAAGCCGGCGGTTTAAAACAACACCAGACTTTTTTCTTTTTTGTGTAAAACTGAATAAATGAACCCAAGGCAGGCCAAAGAAAGACTTACTGAGAGGTGGATACAATCTAAAGTTATATTCTGAAGTGACTTGAAGGTTTATAACAAGACTGGCTCAGTTGTGGATTTCAGCAGTTTAAGTAAATTTGGACTGAAAGACACTAAAAATCTAAATGTTTAAAAGAAATGAGTGACCTACTTTTGAGTGTCACATAGGTTGCAATTGTTTAAATGTCATAGTTTTAAACTTAGAATCAGCATTTTAGCTGCATATGTAAAAATGGTTAATTTTATTTGAATGCAGAAAACTGGGTAACTAAAAGTGACATTAGCTGGGGCCTGGCTTAAGGAACTGAATTCTGCCCACCAGCTACCCCCGACAGGAGATGAGACTTGCACAACAGCTGTGTTCCCAGGCCTAGCTGCCCTTTTGCTGCTCCCACCAAAAGGGATATGACACTTCCCTGATTGAATTACCTGGGCTCTGCAGGAAATTGAACAAAGCCCTGTCCTGACTCAGGCAAATGTTTTATTATGGGGGCCGTAAAAAGTGGCTTCCTCCTGGAAGGAAAGGGGAGGAGCACTGCCTGTGAGAGCAGGCTGGCTTGGCAGAACTGGAAAAACCAGAAATTCAACCTTGTGCTGGGGGGAAACCACACCCCTGTAGCCAGAATATGGTTTTAGAAAAAGATGAATAACTCATAGTACGGACTTGTGAAAATTATTTAAATGATACCATAATTCTTGTGATTTTTCTGCCCACATTTTAAGAGGTTTTTAGAACCGGTGGTATGATCTGGGGGCAAACTAGCAGTTAAGAGGGTATTACTTAAAATGTATGCATGTTAAAAATCTGACACTTCATCAAGTAATGTCCATACTCCTTGCGCACATGTGTATAAATTTGGGGTAATGTCCGATATTACGAAACCAGTTAAAAGTGCAAATGTTGCCATTTCTGAATGCAAGCTCCCAGGAAGAGCAGATTTGGACAGGGTATACCTCCTGTGATATGTGATGGGTGCATGTAATTTTAAACAACTGTGTACCTGTGCAAATATGTCTTTTTGATCAAATATAGATTGTGGGTAAAGTTGACAGGGGTGGGTTCTCTGTATCATAAACAGACCTCATCATGATGACACTTCATTTCATTCCCCCAATCAAGGGGAAGAGGATGAAGTGGCCAATGACAAGTGGAGAGGGGTAGAGCCTAGTGATGCTGCACACACACCCATTTTCAAAACACATAAAAGCAGACAGTCAGGACAGATAGGGACATTCAATTCCATTTGCTGCGGAGCATGCTGCCGGACCATACCACATCCAGAGATCCAGATTTCAAATCCATCAATCTCCAGAGAGAGCAGAGCTGACCCAGACCACTGTTAGCAGAACCAGAGAGCTGACCCAGATCACTGTGAAGTGCCGAGACCAGACCAGAGTCCAGTCTAAAACCTGACCAGATCCGTGGCGAGGCCCATTCTATTTCTAAATATATTGTGAGTACCTAGCAGAACTGTGCAGAACCAATCTCTTAGTTAAAATAATCTAATCCAAGCTATTTTAATCTAAGTAGAACTGCCTCATAGCTGTCACCTGTCATTTGCTAGCTGTCACTTGTCACTTTGAACTTTAAAATTTCAAATCTGAAAAACGACCTTTGCCATATCGCTCATATCTCCGTGACCGTTTGTCTTAGAGACTTGCATTCCTATTCCATACACTTTTGCCGCAATCGTGAAAAACGCACTCGCAAATTTGCCGCGATTTGCAAATTAATCCAACGTGTGAAAACAGCAGTTCTTGCTTTCCTTGTTAAAAATTCGTTTGCCTCTTAAGAACCATCCATGAATCATTGCTAGAGTGAGCCTGGACTAATATTAACTTGATACCACTCACCCTGAACCTCAAGAGGGAATTAAAAGCATTTTAGCATATTTTTCACTTCATTGCCAGCACATATAAAAGCATTTTGGGCCTGTGTTTCAAACTTCTGTAGTCTAAGCTTGCTGGGGTGAACTGAATTACATTTGTTTGCATTTCTGAGAACTGTGTGCTTTCCTCCCATTTCCTTGCATTGCATAAAGGGGGGGAGGGGATTGCCAGAGAAAAGTGATTACATTGTTTTGTTGAAATCATATTGAGTATTTTCTGTATTGCATTTTCATTCAACATTACATCCATCTGAACTTATATAAAGCATTCTCTACCACCTTATTCTTCTGTTCCTATTCACAAGTGTGCTAGTGCCAGACTATCCATTATTGATTACTGCTCAGATTCAGTGTGATATTCAATTATTAAATTATTATAAAGTGTGATATATATATATATTGTTTAAATTATCAAATAAACCTTTTTAACTTGCAAAACAGAACTACTTCTTGGCTCAGTGGGGTCAGGGGGATTCCAAGAGAGGGGTGTTATATAGGGGTAGTCATCCAGAACGCATGAACTGGACATAAAGATATATCAATAAGGGTTTCCATTCAGTATCCCAGACTAGGCATTGACTTAGCTGTAGTGTTGAATTGAATCCTCTTACAAATTGGGGGCTCGGGCCGGACGTTTGGGTTAGATCTATCACTTGTGCAGATTAATACAGTGTGCCAGCTGACCAGATACACATATCCGGTCGGATCACCACGCTGTGTTACGCTGTAAAGCACTCCTCAAAGGAACGCTCTAAGGAAAAGGTCTGTTTTGCAAAAATAAAATACAAACTTCTGTAAGTCAGGAAGGAACTCAAATTCCAGAATGACGACCTTAGTAGACATGAAAATAGCCAGAGAGCACTTCTTACATAAGTTATTTGTGAGAGGTGAGTGGACTCACCAGGACCGCATGGTCTGGTTGCAGGCCATAACGCAACAGGTCACGGAAACAGGGTCAGATATATGGAGAGATCAGGATCCCTTACATGTGGCCCTGAGTGAACTATACATGGCTCCTAAAGCTAAGGATGAACAAGACAAGATGGTTAGGATAGCGGCATACCTGTACCTATATATGGGAGACATGCAGGATAAATGTACTGAAAGCCAAGATCTGGCGAATAAGCGACAGATGGCGTTAGAGAAGGTCCAATCTGACCTGGTCTCTTCTGAGCAGAGGCTGCAGGGGAGCCAGGAGTCAGAAAATGAGAGTAGACAGCACATCATTAAAATAAAGAGGGATATGGACATCCTGCAACAGGAAAAGGCTGACCAGGATACCAGATTTCTGGCTTTGCAGAAGGAACGCCAAGACAGTTTGGACTCCCTACTGCAGAGCCAGAAAAAGCTGGAGCAACAGATCAATTTCAACAGGGCATGCACAGAGCAGGTAGCCACCCTGCAAATCCAACTAGACAGAGAGAAAGAGGAGAGCAATAAACTGATCCTGAAAGACCTGGATACCCAGGCAGAGTTTGATCAGGAGCGCCAGAAAGCTGGTGCCTTCCAAAGGCAAAGGGACGACCTGGCGGCACAGATGCAGGCTCTTAGTCAGGAAAGGGATACCTTAGGCCAGGAAGTCTGCCACTTAAAAAGGAAAATGGAAGAAAATCACCTGGCCCTCCAGGGACTGGGTGACCTCCAAAAAGAACACCATAACTTGTTAGAGCACACCAGGAAGGTGGAGGATGCTCTGGCAAGAAAGGAGCAGGCCAATAGGGACACAGCTCAGGAGGTAACCCTCCTGCAGCAAAGACTGGCCCAGTGCTCCAGGACGAATCAGGAAACGCAGAGAGAGAATGAGGCTCTCTGCCAGCACAATGATAGGCTCCAACAACAGGTAGCGATGCAGGAGAGACTGATAGAGTCTAGTAAGGCCTTAACTGAGGAACTGAAGGCGCAGGCTCTTGCATTGCAACAGGGAGCAGGGGCGGATAAAGACCAGGTTCGCTGGGAAAGGGAAACTCCTGAGCATAACCTCAGGAGCCCTAGTACCAGAGGCCTTTATCTCTCTCAGTCCCTGGACTCTGCCACCCCCATGTCCCCTGGCGCACATGAGCACCGGGCCACAGGGATGGCAGATTACTATCCAGCCAGAAGCATGGGGCTCATAGGCCAGTACCACCCAGGAATGGAGGGGCGGGCATCCGGGTATGGGCACCCAAGCACAGTGCAATTTAATGGGGAACCCCAGGAGAGTAGGCCCATTAAGGGCATCCTGAAAACCTCTGCCCAGTTAGGTCAGTGGGGGGGTATCCATCAAATCCTGGCAGCAAGGAGGGATCTGAAGACTCCTCTGAGCGGTACAGGACACAGGAGACCAGGTCCCCACATTCTGCCAGCCATTCCCAGGCTCGCAGAATCCGGGAAAACCTGGAAGAACAGACGGGAACCTCTGGGAGCAGTGCCTCTGAGTCAGAAGATGAATGGACCAGGTTTACCCGAACCAAAAAGGCCAATAAGGCAAAAAGGGCCTTGCTTAAGGACCCATTGAAACAGATTAAGGCAATCAGGAGTGTCATCACGCCTTATCATAAGAACGCCAAGTACTCTGTTTGGGAGCACTTGGAGCTCTATGAGCAAATGATGGAGACTTTTCATTTGAAGGACAGCCAAAGCTGTATCCAATATGTAAAGTGGACATTCTCCCCAGAGTACTCCAGTTTCTTTGCAGGGCTGGAGGACCAAAATCATTCCAGGTGGTCCACCTATAGGGCGGCCATATTAAAACATTTTTCTGTTCACAGAAATCCCCAAGAGGCTCGCAAGGCAGCCTACAATTTACAATGTGGGGAGGATCAGGCCCCACAAGAATTTGTGCAGGAGTTAAAGCGTGCTTTTGCACAGACCACAAGAAGGGTGCGCACGGATAGCAGAGAATTTATTAATACGTTTTTCCATGCCTTGCCCAAATATATAATGACCCAGCTCGTGAGAGATTTTCACGAGAAAAGATCTTTAGACTGGGTCATTGAACAGGCGACCCGGATCTATGAGGTGCAGAAGCCAATAGAAAATAAAAATAATGTGCCCAAAAACCCCAAAGCCAACAACACCCCTGCTGCTGCCAAGGTGGCAGAGGTAAAGGTCACCCCCGTTTTGGGTTTGGAGATGGGGGGCCTAAAAACCTACCTGCACCTAATAATGCTAGGCCCAGAAGGTCCTCGGGCCAGTCACAAACCGGGAGTCAAGGAGGTAGTCCCACAAATGGGGTCCCTCGCTCTCCTGACTATGTAAGTCCCCGTTACAAGGGAAATCGACCCATCCTGGGTTATGTGTGGACTCCTCCAGCCCAAGGGGGGGGGGATCCAGCCAAGCACCTAACCCAGGGAACTTCCCTACCAACTTCCCACAGGAGGGCAGAAATTCTCCAAATCCTGGGCAGAACTTTTTCCCCAGGTATCCACCCAATTTCCAACCCCAAAATCATCCATCCTTCTTTCCCCAATTCCCTGAGCCCAGACAACCTAATCCGGGAGAGGGGAGGCCAAGGGGAGGCCAAGGGTTTGGAGGGGTATCCAAATCTTCCAAACCAGGGGTACTACCAAAGAAGGGATAGCTACCCTTCCCGGGATCAGCCCAGGGGAGAAAACAAGGCCCTGTATCAGCCTGAGCGGGTTTCCCAGTTAGAGCGCCAGGTCCAAAATATGGCACGGGATCTGGGTCAAATACTGAGGGCGCAGCAGAACCCTCAGATGGGCATGCCGGCACAGAATGCCCCAAACTCTGGACCTGGTACTCCAGAACAATGACGGGGGCAGCACCCCGATAACTCACCGGTTCCCAGGGAGGAGGCACAAAGGGAAGGGGGGTGTAAAGCCTTGGAGGAAGCTTCCTTCCTCACTTGTAAACAGCCCCTGGAAACCCAGGAACCGGAAACAAAATCTCTTGCCCCTGAAAGTCTGCCTCCTAAGGAACAGAGGGGGGGGTAGGAGAAACAAAAGACCCAAACAGACACAGTTTGAGGAGGAGGTACAGATCTTCCAATTTGAGGGAGAGGGATCCTCAGAGGATCCTGGGAAAGGATCTTCTCCTTCAGAGAGGGGGGAACTCCTCCCAAAGAAAAATGGGTCCCTAGGGATGCAAATCCAGACTGGGGAGATGTGGAGACTGAGCTACCGCCGCCCACCATCTCATCCCAGAACCAACCGCAAGAAAATCCCCTGGTTCAAACCCATCCTGATGACTGCCTCCAAAAAGGGCGGGGCGTCCCAGAACCGGAACCAGGGGAACCCACAATGGCTCTAATCTCCAGTTGCCAACTTTTTCTTTCAGATTCCCAAGGCTCTCCACAGAATTCTGCCCAAATCTCTTCGCTAGCAAGGTCCAAAACCAGGAAGTTAGCCCACCAGTTGTCCAAAAATGTGCATTATCTGTGCCCCCTTGAGGAGAAGGAGGGAAGATACTATGCCCCGGTACAAGTACAGGGGCAGGGTACAATTTTGGCACTGGTGGACACTGGATCTCAAGCTACCCTTCTGTCCAGAAGGGCCTTTGACGAACTGAATGCAGGAAGGGGAGAGAATTACCAAATTCCTCTCACCTCTCTTCCTGGACAACTGCAGAACTTTGACGGGAAGGAAATTCCCGTTGAGGGGACTGCAGACTTGGATATTAAGATCGGGCGACACAAGGTGAAACACCCGGACATAGTAGTGACTCCAGAGGGCACCGCTTGTTTACTGGGGAATGACCTCCTGAGGAGGTTGTCACCCTTAATAGATTGCGTAAACAAGGTCCTCTGGACCCAGACTAGCCGACCAATAAAATTAAAACAGAGTGTCAACCATGTTAGTTTAAACGGCACCTGCCACATGGTTGAACAAAAATCTGACCAAGTAGAATTTCACTTCCAGAACAACCAAATTCCAGATGTGACAGTAATAGCAGTAGGACAACAGACTGGTGATGGGGGGTCCTCTCTATTTCTGAAAATCAACCTTCCTTCCAGTTTAAGGTGGTATTCCACACTGGAAGGAAACACCCTGAAATTCTTTACCAATCCACAATCAGAAACTCCCACTCCTATAGTACAGAAAGATGTGAAATCAGCTCAGAGCCTGGCTGATATTCAGCAAATTGGAGAGCAGTTGTTCATCCCTGTTCAGTTAAATGATGGGAAGGACTCTGTTCTCGCTCGAGTGTGCGTGAACAATGGTAAGAGCTTCATCAGCGAAGCCATGTTTCGCCAACTCCCAAAAGATCCAGCCATTCCCACCTTCAAACTGATAGACAAATGGGAAATTGACCTGGAAGCACCTAATTCTAAACATCTCCTGCCAAGCAGGTGTATGCTCAAAATCTCCATTGGCAACAAGAGCATAGTCCACAATTGTTGGGTCGTGCGAGACGTCCCTGCCACCTTTTACTTAGGCAGTGACATTCTCAATCGCTTTGCCATTAGTTTGGACCTAATAAACTTCAAAGCTTGGTCCCGATTAGCGGATAATCCCATGGGCTTTGATGATCCAGAAAAAGCATTTAGGTCAGCTCAATTGCTACCTTATGCAGTTGAAATTCAGATCAAAGAGGAAGTCACCATCCCAGAAAGGACCCGACAATTCTCCCTGGAAGTGAAAGCTAAAAGAGGACAATATTTGCAAAACCCTGATGCTTACATACATCTAAATGCTTCTCTCCAACAGCAAGGGTTAGGGGTAAACCCAACACCATTAGTCAACATAGAACATGACACCATTCCAATAGAGGTGGATAACAGCGACTTAAAGAGTATTACTCTAGCCGCAGGCACCATTATTGGAATGGCGGTTGATGACCGACATTTTTCCATAGATTTAGGTAATTAACTGTTAGGGCCAATCCCCAAGGACTGCTTTGACAGTGACAGTGATGACAATACAACACCAGACAGGATTTTTACCCGGCATGGGGGGAACTTCCTGGTGTACACTTCTTGCCCTTATGGTAAGGAAGATGTGACTTGTGACTTCAGGAGGGATGAGGTGATTTTCCAAGTCCATGAGGGCTGCCTTTCCCACCTGAAGCCCCCAGTCCAAATTAGCACTCTGACCAGGGACTTCTCCACCCAGCTGGAGGAGGCCGCTGAAATAGCCAAACCAGAAGTCTTTCCAGGCTTCAGGCAGATGGTGGAAGAGAGAGTCAACCTAGATGATGCCTGTGTGACTCTGGAACAAAAGCAAAAGTTGAAACAAGTTTTCTTGGATTTCCAAGATCTCTTTGCGGTAGACTCATATGACTGTGGTTGCACTGACATCCACACAACAACAATCCCCACGGACCCTGGCATGACTCCTGTGTTTGTGAAGCAATATCGCTTGCCTCTCGCATCAATGGAGTCCCTTACTGAAATAATTAAGAACCTTGAGTCCAGGGGAATAATCCGTCCCGTCCACAGCACCTTCAATAATCCGGTGCTGGGAATATTGAAGCCAAACGGCCAGTGGAGACTCTGTGCCGACCTCAGGGAGCTCAACAAACGGGTCCATACTTCCCGATGGCCTCTTCCCTACATTGACCAAGGGCTGGCCCAGATTCAGGGGTCACAGGTATTCACTGCAATAGACCTGACCAATGGATACTGGACCGTGCCGGTCAGCAGGGAGGACCAATACAAGCTGGCTTTTACCTTTGGGGGCCAGCAGTATACATGGACCCGGACTCCCTTCGGATACCTCAACTCCGGCAATGAATTCAACATTTTCCTACATAAGGCCATGCCCGACCTGGGTGCGAGGGGTAACCTGGCTTATGTAGATGATGTCCTCATCAAAAGTTCATCTGTGGAGGAACACATAGCGGAGATCCGTTATGTTCTGACGCAGTTGAGGGCCGCCGGAGCAAAACTTTCCTTTCAGAAAGCACAGTGGTGTAGAACCCGTGTTAATTTCTTGGGGCATGAGATTACTCCTCAGGGTCTCTGTCCCCAGGAAAAGAAAGTGGAAGCACTTCAAAAACTGAAAGACCCCACAACTCCGCGGGAACTAAGGAGCCTCCTTGGACTGACTAATTACAGCAGAAAGTTCATTGAGGGCTACGCAGAGATCACCAGACCCCTGATTCATCTCCTGAAGGGGGGGGTCAAGTGGGAATGGGGTCCAGAACAAGCCGAGGCAGTAAAACAACTCAAGAGAAGCCTCTCACAAGCGCCTTGCCTAGCTTACCCTGTCAGAAACAAGGAGTTCTTCCTGGAGACGGGGTTCTCTAATACGTGCTTGACAGCAGTATTATACCAAAAGCATGACAAGGTCAATAAAGTAATCTCCTATGCGGGCAAAACTTTATCCTCTGTGGAGGAAAAATTCAACGATTGTGAGAAGGCACTCCTGGCAACGGTGTGGGCATTGAAGAATTACCACCCGTTTATCCAGGGGGAACACATCATAGTGGAGACTCCACACCAGCCTCTGCAATATCTCCAAAGTGATAGAATCCGGGCCGGAAATGTGAGTAATTCCCGAATTACTTCCTGGATTCTATCAATGCAAGGCTTTCCTGTGGAGGTCAGATATGGCCAAAACAAGAAGAGTCCCCTCGCGCAAGGTCTGGCTGACTTGCATGATTGTGCCAGAGAAAACTGTCTCGAGGACGAAAGTCTAAAAATCAAGGACAACATGGAAGCATACCTTAATTCCCCACACAAAGTCTTTGAAGAAGACAAGTGTGAGGGAATGCCCACTGTCTATGTGGATGGATGCTCTTACCATGTTGACAACAACGGGGAGAAAGAACTGGTGGCCGGCGTAGGGAATGCATGGGTGAATGAGTCCCCAGAACCCTCCGCTGGATACAAAATTGGTCCCCGAAGTAGTCAGGTGGCAGAATTGATGGCTGTGCATCAGGCCATCCTCACTGCTGTCCAGCATCAACTCCACGAACTGGTCATAATCACAGATTCGGATTATGTACGGAACGGGTTCGTGGAGCACCTGGTTAATTGGAAAACCAGAGGCATGTTATGTGCTAACAACAAACCCTGGAAACATGGGAAGTTGATCCAAAACATTGATGATCTGGTCACCTCGAATGAGATGACCATCTATTGGAAAAAGATCAAGAGTCATTCCAAAGTAGAGGGACCAGACAAAACTGGAAATGACTTAGCTGATCAGCTGGCCAAAACCGGGGCCATCCAAGGGGATCTAATTGAGATTGAGTCCCTGTTGGGGGAAATCCAGGTCACTGCTATCACTAGGTCCCAGACAAATGCTCACAATGATCTTTCAATTGCACAATGGAGCAAGGAGACCCCTGATGCTGATTTGATTACAGCTCAGAAGGGGGATCCAATTATTGGTAGGTTTTACCAGCACATTGAGGACCCTGAGAACTTTCCCCTGACGGATACCGATTACATTGGGAAAGAGGACCTAAGAGTGTTGATGAAATGTCCAAAAATGTTCCGAATCCAAGACGGTTTGCTGGTAAGGAAATCCAAAGCTGGCCACGATCAGTGGGTGGTTCCTACCTCATTCCGAAGCCTGATGTTAAGTCACGCCCATGATGCGGCCACCGCCGGTCATAGGGGGTTTCACACAACGCTGGAAATCTTAAGAGAGGGTGCATACTGGCCACACATGGGCCAGGACCTCAGCCAATACTTGAAGGGGTGCCTTGTGTGTGCGCAATTTCAGCCGACGTCCCTCACACACCGCGCGCCTCTCCAAAAGCGGGGGATGACACTGCCATGGTCAGATTTACAAATCGACTTTGTAGGCCCCGTGATTCGCTCTGCTAGGGGGAATAAGTACATGTTGACTGTGACATGCTTGTTTACCAAGTGGGTGGAATGTCTCCCAGCCCCAAATTGCAAGGCAGAAACTGCAGCTGCCCTGATGATTAACCACATCTTTTCCCGTTTTGGTCTACCTCAAAGGATTGAGTCAGACAGGGGTAGCCACTTCACCAGTGAAGTAATGACAAAGATGTGGGAGATACTGGGGGTCAAAAGGAAGTTGCATATTGCTTACCGGCCAGCTTCTTCTGGGGCAGTAGAGAGATATAACCGAACCATTGTGAGCATATTAAAAAAGTTTGTGGCGGATTCTGGGCCAAGTTGGGATATCCGATTACCTCTGGTCCTAATGGCCATCAGATCTACCCCTTCATCTGCAACCAAAATGTCACCATTTGAGTTGATGACTGGGCGCAAGATGGTGCTTCCGCAGCATTTGCTCTACAGGACCCAAGAGCAGACACTAATAAATGCCTCCACAACTCACGAGTATGTGGAGAATTTAAGGAAACACCTTCAACATGCTTTTGCTTATGCTCAGCGGAATCTAGAAAGATCAGCTGATAGCATGAAGACCCACTATGACCTGAAGACTTCCAGGAAGGAATATCAGGTGGGGGACCGGGTCTATTTATACAATTTTCAAAGGAACCAGGCCAAACAGCGAATATTTTTGCCTACATGGAAGGGACCCTTTGAGATTATAGACAAAATCTCCCCTGTGGCCTACAAGATCCGCATCCTCAAAGGTGGTTTGGCAGAGGGGGAAGACAAGTGGGTCCACATAAACCAGTTGAAGTGTTGCCATCCCAGGCACACTCTGCAACAACTGGTGGAATCCTCTGGAATACTAGAGGGTACTGTCTCAGATTAATTCAGTTCTAACTTAAAATATCCTACATATCGCCTATCAAATTTTGAGTTTCTCAATGTGGGTGTTTTCGTTTTTGAATGCAAAAAGAAATGTGCATGTTCATATGTTTTGACTATAAATTTATATGCTACCCCACTATATCAATGGTGGGGGAAAAATGTCTATGAATAGGTATTGCCACTCTTCCTTTGTCGTCCTAGGAGAAAGAAAACCTGGAGACGGGCCAAGGAGGACGATCCGGAGACCGGGAGCAGAGACGCAAGGGGCCCAGTGTACCGCCCAATACTCCCATCAGGACCGGCGAGGAGAACCGATCGATCCGACCGGATGGAGAAAAAGATGCTGAACTGTGCCATCTATTGGAAGAAGATGAGGAAACATCCCAGGTCTTGCGAGCTCCATCAGTGAAACAGAATGGTCATCGCAAGAGGGGGGCTTGTGGGATGTTTTTACCCATACATCCGAGCCCTACCTCAAAAACTGTGCAGTACTGACATGGAAAACATCATGATGGCCAGAGCTTCCCAGAAAATGCACAGGGAAATGCATGAAGAATAGGCTGCCACTCATTTTTGCCGATGTTATGGGCACAGAAGGGCACTGCCTAAAACCACCTTTGGATTACCCACACAGTAGTCTGAAACCATTGGGAATGGCAATGCTGATTGCCAAAAGCAACCTAGAATGGTGGGGAATTCATTTTCTTAAATCCCAAAAATGGGTGCATTACCAGTACTCACCACTATCAGAAAGCCGGCGGTTTAAAACAACACCAGACTTTTTTCTTTTTTGTGTAAAACTGAATAAATGAACCCAAGGCAGGCCAAAGAAAGACTTACTGAGAGGTGGATACAATCTAAAGTTATATTCTGAAGTGACTTGAAGGTTTATAACAAGACTGGCTCAGTTGTGGATTTCAGCAGTTTAAGTAAATTTGGACTGAAAGACACTAAAAATCTAAATGTTTAAAAGAAATGAGTGACCTACTTTTGAGTGTCACATAGGTTGCAATTGTTTAAATGTCATAGTTTTAAACTTAGAATCAGCATTTTAGCTGCATATGTAAAAATGGTTAATTTTATTTGAATGCAGAAAACTGGGTAACTAAAAGTGACATTAGCTGGGGCCTGGCTTAAGGAACTGAATTCTGCCCACCAGCTACCCCCGACAGGAGATGAGACTTGCACAACAGCTGTGTTCCCAGGCCTAGCTGCCCTTTTGCTGCTCTCACCAAAAGGGATATGACACTTCCCTGATTGAATTACCTGGGCTCTTCAGGAAATTGAACAAAGCCCTGTCCTGACTCAGGCAAATGTTTTATTATGGGGGCCGTAAAAAGTGGCTTCCTCCTGGAAGAAAAGGGGAGGAGCACTGCCTGTGAGAGCAAGCTGGCTTGGCAGAACTGGAAAAACCAGAAATTCAACCTTGTGCTGGGGGGAAACCACACCCCTGTAGCCAGAATATGGTTTTAGAAAAAGATGAATAACTCATAGTACGGACTTGTGAAAATTATTTAAATGATACCATAATTCTTGTGATTTTTCTGCCCACATTTTAAGAGGTTTTTAGAACCGGTGGTATGATCTGGGGGCAAACTAGCAGTTAAGAGGGTATTACTTAAAATGTATGCATGTTAAAAATCTGACACTTCATCAAGTAATGTCCATACTCCTTGCGCACATGTGTATAAATTTGGGGTAATGTCCGATATTACGAAACCAGTTAAAAAGTGCAAATGTTGCCATTTCTGAATGCAAGATCCCAGGAAGAGCAGATTTGGACAGGGTATACCTCCTGTGATATGTGATGGGTGCATGTAATTTTAAACAAATGTGTACCTGTGCAAATATGTCTTTTTGATCAAATATAGATTGTGGGTAAAGTTGACAGGGGTGGGTTCTCTGTATCATAAACAGACCTCATTATGATGACACTTCATTTCATTCCCCCAATCAAGGGGAAGAGGATGAAGTGGCCAATGACAAGTGGAGAGGGGTAGAGCCTAGTGATGCTGCACACACACCCATTTTCAAAACACATAAAAGCAGACAGTCAGGACAGATAGGGACATTCAATTCCATTTGCTGCGGAGCATGCTGCCGGACCATACCACATCCAGAGATCCAGATTTCAAATCCATCAATCTCCAGAGAGAGCAGAGCTGACCCAGACCACTGTTAGCAGAACCAGAGAGCTGACCCAGATCACTGTGAAGTGCCGAGACCAGACCAGAGTCCAGTCTAAAACCTGACCAGATCCGTGGCGAGGCCCATTCTATTTCTAAATATATTGTGAGTACCTAGCAGAACTGTGCAGAACCAATCTCTTAGTTAAAATAATCTAATCCAAGCTATTTTAATCTAAGTAGAACTGCCTCATAGCTGTCACCTGTCATTTGCTAGCTGTCACTTGTCACTTTGAACTTTAAAATTTCAAATCTGAAAAACGACCTTTACCATATCGCTCATATCTCCGTGACCGTTTGTCTTAGAGACTTGCAGTAACTTTCCTCTGAAAGCTTAGAATCTTGGCTTTTCAACGAACCTAGAACCGCATTCCTATTCCATTTTGCCGCGATTTGCAAATTTCTCCACCTGTGAAAACAGCAGTTCTTGCTTTCCTTGTTAAAAATTTGTTTGCCTCTTAAGAACCATCCCTGAATCATTGCTAGAGTGAGCCTGGACTAATATTACCTTGATACCACTCACCCTGAACCTCAAGAGGGAATTAAAAGCATTTTAGCATATTTTTCACTTCATTGACAGCACATATAAAAGCATTTTGGGCCTGTGTTTCAAACTTCTGTAGTCTAAGCTTGCTGGGGTGAACTGAATTACATTTGTTTGCATTTCTGAGAACTGTGTGCTTTCCTCCCATTTCCTTGCATTGCATAAAGGGGGGAGGGGATTGCCAGAGAAAAGTGATTACATTGTTTTGTTGAAATCATATTGAGTATTTTCTGTATTGCATTTTCATTCAACATTACATCCATCTGAACTTATATAAAGCATTCTCTACCACCTTATTCTTCTGTTCCTAATCACAAGTGTGCTAGTGCCAGACATCCATTATTGATTACTGCTCAGATTCAGTGTGATATTCAATTATTAAATTATTATAAAGTGTGATATATATATCTATTGTTTAAATTATCAAATAAACCTTTTTAACTTGCAAAACAGAACTACTTCTTGGCTCAGTGGGGTCAGGGGGATTCCAAGAGAGGGGTGTTATATAGGGGTAGTCATCCAGAACGCATGAACTGGACATAAAGATATATCAATAAGGGTTTCCATTCAGTATCCCAGACTAGGCATTGACTTAGCTGTAGTGTTGAATTGAATCCTCTTACAAAACCAATTACCACTGATGCACGATTCCTGGTATTTGTGTGTCATCCCTCTCCTCTCCCCTTGTCTCAATTTTACTAAGTTATCTCCACCCTTTTACTTCAACTGAATATTTTCTTGGAGTTGATCTCTAGATTAGACATGCCCCATTGTGATTGCATATGAAGTAACACGTTTGGTGTTATTATATTATCACCAGAGCAATAACCGTACAACAATATCATTTCTCCCTATGTAGACATGTATATGTCTGTTATTACCTATTTGGTTAAAACCTATACAAATATTTGAACACAAAAGGTAAAACACTCGTAATTATGCCAGTCCACTAGAAACAAATTCAGCTCATGTCCAGTTTTAAGTCGTTCTGTACTCTTACGTCCCATCCCCTTTTCTCCATACTCCATGAGCGTCCCTTCCAAGGGACGGGAGACAGAACCTTTTTCACCAGAAAAAACCTTCTTCCTCTTTAAATTTAGAGGCGCGCGGGGGTACGGCCTTGGGAGCATGTGCTGCCCTGACTCCACCTCAGTCCCCTTTTCCGCGTCGACGGGAACAGGCCGAATTCAGCAGCGCTCCTGGCTTTGGCCATGTAATTCCTCGTGCAGATACTTCTTCTCTTCTGTATTTTTATCATTCTGGTACTCGGTCCTCAGGGGTCATGCTCCTCCCCGGTGCATGTCAACTTCTACAGGGTTCAGCAGTCTTAGCTCAATGTCTTGGCTTCCTGATGGTGCATCTGTAATTCACAATCATCCCCTTGATCCATTTGCTGGATCTTTCCAATGCCAAGAAATTAGATTGATTCCTGGTTATCAAGTTGGGGTTCTTGGTGCCTACGGGTAATGCAAGTCATTACTATGAATGGTGTTAAAGTGCTCCCAGATAAACATCTGTAGCCCTCTTTGTAATTCCTACAGACATAGCAACCCATGTATCAAATGGTTGTTCAGTTAATGCATTTATAAAAGTAATGTTTTATTATAAAGCTTCTATTGGTAATCTCATGTTTTGCCTTTATGTGCAAATATGCACCAATAGGTAACCAGGAAACCAGTCACCAAGTAAGTCAATGAGCAACCACAAGGCAGCAAAGGCAGAGGGAATGTATTGTCATTGTTGTGGGGGACTCAGCACTCGCCAGCGCCCACGCATACCATGAAACACAGAGCCACCATCATGTTCAACCTCTCTTTATTCCTCCTACCTCTTGACTGCCGTTACCCTTCCCTTGCTCCTCCCTTTCCTCCTGCCTCCCGCTCCCTCCCATAGTCCTGGGCTTCCTTCTAAAAGGGGCTCTGTCCTTTTTCCACTTACAACACCTCCCTCTTGCTTAACATGAGACTTCCCGGGTCACATTTGTTCGATGAGACGTTGGGGCCTCTTTGTGGCTCGGTGGGGCCTGCTTGGTTGCTCGTGGGTCTCTTCCCCGCTCTCTTGTTGCAGTGTTTCATAAGTCTTTGCTCTCTCCTCTTCCTTTCTCTCGATCTCTTCTCCTTTCATTGGTTCCTGCTCTTCAAAGTATAGCTCGTGGAGGAGGGAGTCCTTTGGCGTCATTTTGCCGTAGTTCTCTGTCATAGTTGTCACCTGCTCTTCGGGCATGTAGTCCTTCTTGTGGGTTACTTTGAATGACCTGTAGTGGACGCTGATGAGTGCGTGCTGTAGTGCTGTCCGGTGACTGAGACGGCTGTGTCCTCTGGCCGGACTCGGTATCATGTGGATGGTGTCCAGCACTCTGTGGTCTCCTTGGTTTGGGTCACGTCGTGACTGTCCTTTGGGCTGTTCTGTCTGTGCTGTCCTCCATTGGGCGGCATGGTCTTGGGGTTTGTCTAGGGGGTATTCTTCCACTCTTGTCTGGTACGGTTGCCTTGTAGTGCAGTTTTCTGTGACTTCTATTCCCCCCCCTCGTACGATATTTCCAAGGGCACTGGGCGGTTGCGAAGCTCATAGTCCTCTGGCAGAACGGGTGGGGTTTGTGTGCCAAGTGCTGGTCCGTAAGGGTCGAGGGGGTGTGCATTCCTGAGACTTCTGGGTGGGATGGTGTTCACGACATTGATGTCTTTCCTGATGTCTAACCGTGCTCTAGGTGCACTCGGGTCACTTGCCTGGGGTGTGGGTTGGCATGTCGAGCTTGTGGGTGGTCTTGCCCTGCACATTCTCTGAAGGTGACCTTCCTGGCCACAGCGCCAGCATGTTCGTCCAAAGGCTGGGTATGGTTGTCTGTGGGTGTGTTTCCACCCTCGCCCGTGGCATTGCTCTGTGTCCGGGCCTTCTGGCCAGTGTCTTCTCAGTTTCCTCCTTCTCCAGGGTCGAGTGGGCTCAGAGTATTGCGGTCGCTCTTCCGTGAGGGCTGCGATGGCGTCGCGTTCCACTTTCCTTTCAATGGCGTCTGCCTGTGCGTCAACTCTCTCGTATGTTTTTGCCAGATTGAGTATTTTCGCTAGTGGTAGGGGCTTTATGAGAAGGTGTTTTCTCAATGTTGACGAGGTGCATCCTTCTATGATCCTTAGTCTTATAGCTTCTTCATCATTGAAGTTGGTGAAGTCGCAGTCTCCTATCTTCTGTTGGAGACGTATGACGAACTCTCCAATGGATTCGTGTGGACGCTGCCTGTGTTGGTTAAATGCAAGGCGTTCGTAGTCTTTGTTGGATCCTACGATGAGTTTGTCGTTGATTGCATCGAGGAGACGTTGGTACATGGTTTTGTCTGTGGCTGGGATTGTCTTGATGATGTCCTTTACCCCTTTTCCTACCAAGTTCCTAAATATGCTGAGTTTGTTTGGCGGGTCTTTGTTCCCAATTGCTCCTAGAAAGTCTTCAAATTCTTCGACCCATTCCTCCCATCTTGTTCCTTGGTCGTGGTGCGGGATCAAGGCGAATGGGTTGGGCCTTCTCATGACGGTGGCATATGACATGGGGCCCAAGTCTGCTAGGGCTTGCGCACTTGCGTCGGCATCTGCTTGTGCTAGGTCAGTCATGGTGGCCAGTGTTTAGTTTGGGTATGGAGTCGCTGTGCACTTGTGTGCGGTCTTTGGCGGCAGATCGCTGTGTTTGGTCTTTTGGTTTGTATGGGCAGTGTTGCTTTTACTTTCGCTGTTGTCGGTCCTGCCTGGTATGGGTCTTCTCTGCTGCTGGTACGTGTCAATTCGGGCAGCTTTCCATGTCTGTCTTCTTTTTATTTCCTGTGCGTGTCCTTCTCTTCTGTTGACCTGGGTAGTGTTGGGTCCGCCGTGGTGGTCAGTGGCTGTCCCTCTGTGGGCTTGAGGGTCAGCGCTCCGTAGTCCTCGTACAATGTTCTTGTGACCTTTGAGTCACAGTGGCCAAATGGGCGGGGTGGTGGGCGGTCACTTTTAATCTCTCAAGTAGCGCGTTGCCCTTAGTTGCTAGCGTTGGTCGGGGCAGTCAGGGTGTTGGCAGGGTGCTTGATGCACCTTTGCGTGCTTATTCTTAGTTATGGGAGTTTCCCATGAGTGCGTTGGTTGGGGTAGCCAAGGGGGTTAACAAAATGCTGGGTGCCCCTTTGTGTGCTGGCTCTGGTTGGTTACTTTTTTTGCCGCTAGGGCGCAGTTCTGGGCCATTCTCGGGTCACTTAACTCCTGCACAGCGTGTGCTTGTCCTTGCTGCTGTTTTGAACCTGGTATGTGTACTCGTGGGTTGTGAATGGGTCCACTATAATTTTCGTCCCACTTTCCTTTTTGTTTTTTGAAAGGTGTCACGTAATGGTAGACGCGGGGTGTGAATGCGAAACCCCACGCTTGTTTATAATAATGTCACAGATGGGAGACGCGGGGATGCGCTTTCCCCACGTGTCTTTACTATGCTTGCACTTGCCGGAGTACCTTGTGCGTTGGTGGAAGCGTCCTCTGCGATCCGCTCACCTGCAGTCTACCGTGCGGCCAGGATGCAGTGGTCGGTCCTGAAGTGTGGCGTCGGGATGCTGCGGCGGTGATCTCCTCTCTCCTGCTGGGCGGCTGTGGGGGATGCACACACGGGCCACCCGAACAGTGCCTGTGACGTCTCTCGGGCACACGGGCCATCTCCACTTGCAGGGCGCGGGCCCTCTCTGACAGCTGGGCACACGGGCCCTCCTTTCCGCTTGCCAAGCAGCCGGGCACACGGGTCCTCACGGTGTGTCGGGCGCGCCGGCCCTTTTCACTTGCAGGGCACACGGCCCTTTACCTTGTCACAGGGCGCATGGGCCCCACTGCTGGGCACACGGGCCCACTTTCACCGTTGGGCTCATGGGCCCACTTTCACTGCTGGGCTCACGGGCCCTTCCACACTGCTGGGCTCACGGGCTCTTCCACACTGCTGGGCTCACGGGCTCTTCCACACTGCTAGGCTCACGGGCCCACTTTCACTGCTGGGCTCACGGGCCCACTTTCACTGCTGGGCTCACGGGCCCACTTTCACTGCTGGGCTCACGGGCCCGCTTTCACTGCTGGGCTCACGGGCCCACTTTCACTGCTGGGCTCACGGGCCCTCCTCCACTGCTGGGCTCACGGGCCCTTCCACACCGCTGGGCTCACAGGCCCACTTTCACCGCTGGGCTCACTGGCCCACTTTCACCGCTGGGCTCACGGGCCCACTTTCACTGCTGGGCTCACGGGCCCACTTTCACTGCTGGGCTCACGGGCCCACTTTCACTGCTGGGCTCACGGGCCCACTTTCGCTGCTGGGCTCACGGGCCGCTTTCACTGCTGGGCTCACGGGCCCACTTTCACTGCTGGGCTCACGGGCCCTCCTCCACTGCTGGGCTCACGGGCCCTTCCACACCGCTGGGCTCACGGGCCCACTTTCACTGCTGGGCTCACGGGCCCGCTTTCACTGCTGGGCTCACGGGCCCTTCCACACTACGGGCGCACAGGCCCTCTGTTACTGCGGGCGCGCCGGCCCTCGGTCACTGCGGGCACACGGGCCCCCGGATGCTGGTGGGCATGCAGGTCCGGCACCCGTACGCCTCTGTTGCAGGGCTCACGGGCCCTCCGTCTTCCTGTTCTGCTGGGCGCACGGGCCCCCATTGCTGCTGGGCGCACGGGCCCTCCATTATTGCTGGGCGCACGGGCCCCCACTGCTGCTGGGCACCCAGGCCCTTCTACCTCCCGCATGGGGTGTCACCTGTACCATTTCCTCCACGGCGTGGGACGTTTCCCCTCATCGCCAGTTGTTGTGGGGGACTCAGCACTCACCAGTGCCCACGCATACCATGAAACACAGAGCAACCATCATGTTCATCCTTTCTTTATTCCCCCTACCTCTTGACTGCCGTTTCCCTTCCCTTGCTCCTCCCCTTCCTCCTGCCTCCCGCTCCCTCCCATAGTCCTGGGCTTCCTTCTTAAAGGGGCACTGTCCTTTTTCCACTTACAACACCCATACTGCTGTGCTGGAACAGACAGGGATACTGGCAGAGTATCCATGTTCCAAAAATGCTGCCCCAGACAATATGAACCTCAGCGGTTTTACACAATGAGCTGCATTGAGAAAGTCAGTAAGTTGCATGTAGTCGGTTACAGTAATGAACTTCCTAATAGAGTCTGACCTTGGAGGGCTTGAATTTACAGCACCATGCAGGACCTGTTCAATTCCACATTGCATGCTTGCCTACCTGATACAGACCACTGCCCTCAGTGTACCCTTCCATTAGAGCTAATAAGACTTCAGGTCTCACAATTTACACTCACCACTAGCTGTTGGATAGCAACAATTGACTCTTGGAGAGTATGAAATTGTGTGATTTGTGCATGTGGAAAATGTAGGTGACGAGTGACCTTTCACGCCAGGCTAGTAGTTTGCAACTTGATTTTTTTTACCCATGTAAGACCTGATGCGGCATTGAGCCGCCACGTGGCACTACTCCGGTTCTCAGGTGGTAGAACACACCTTCATTTGTGACCTATAACGCATCACTGGGCATACCTGTGTCCCAGGACAAGCCTTCACACCCTGCTTACACAGCTTTATGTGCTCCTGCAGGAACACTGTGAGCAAGCGATAGATCAACCCATCACTGCCATGACACAACACAGGAAAACACAGACACTGCACAATACAACCACAGGCCCCATAAGCCAGCAAGGATCCCTGCAGACACACAGCAAAGTGACAGACTCTTCATCAAGCAGTGTTCCGGCGCACCAGGAGCGTTGACCAGACTAGAGAGGAAAAGGTGCGACTTCTGACTCAAGCTGGACTGACCACCCGTCCTTGTCAGACTTCAGAAAGTCAAAGAACTGCAACAGCTGGGGCAAAAAAAATGAACTTGGGCATCAAACAAATCCTAAATCTTCACACAACGTAAGCGGTGAGGATCAGTGGAGAAAAGGTAAGACGGGAAGCGCTTCCAAAGAAAGCAAAGCACAAGGATCACTGCAGAGAAGCCTGAATCCACCCACTGGATGAAGACCATCAGAAGAAGCATTTAAGGTCCCGGGCAAATGTGCTAGGCCTGCAAGCGGCGGCTGCCTGGAGAGTCGAGACTGAAGACACTGGAATTCCTGAGCTTCCTGCAGAGACAACCTGCTTACAAGGGAGAATGGCTGTATATCCCTTATGAGTGAACTGGGGCCCTATATTCCTGGAAAAGGAAGAAGTGTGCCAAGCACTATCCTGGACCAATTAAATATCAGCTGGGTCCTATATCCCTTTGACTACGGAAGTACAAACTTATTAAGTTTCATATTTATCAACAACTATTTAAAAAATTGGGGGGGCGTGGCTAACTAGCCATGTAATAGGGCGTGCCTGTAAGAGCTGCTCCAGGAATCCGACATCGATCCGTAAGAACATGCATTTAAAATTAACAACCTACTTCAGGAATGGAAACACGAGCGTGTGAACGGATGCTCTGCCACCACTATAAAAACTGAGCTGATCGTGTAAGCAGGAGGGGTGAAATTGACATCGAAGCTCTCGGCATCCCTGAAACAAAATATCTAAGATGGCGGGGAACAAAGGAAGAGCGGCCGCGATGGCAAGATCCGCTGAATAAGACCCGAGCGTGAAGCGAATGCAGAAACACTGTATCCTGGAGGTCGCGTGGACCTTTGCTTTCAGAACGGTGAGCGGCGATTGATAGCAAGGTTGCGTGCTACCGTGTCGGGCACAGAGCAGCGGGTGGACACAGGTTTCGAGTGCGGGATCCGCATGTTGAGAAAGAAGGGGACCGGTGTCTGGAGCCTGCGCGTCCCCCTTATCTACAGGGGACTGTTGTGCGAGCGGCTCCCGGCTGCCCGTGTGTGAAGACACGTTGAAGGCGCTGGGGCCGCATGACAACAGCAGAGGTGCGGCGAATGGCCTGTTCACAGAACAGCTGCCGGGAGTAATGCCGACAGGAAACGAAAGTTCCATGAAGGCGCGTCGGGCGCTCCATTAATACATGGGGGCACCCGCGTGAGCAAGACAGCTGTATTGAGGAGGCTTTCTGAGTCAAGAGATTTATTGGACGTTAGACCGAATAGAAAAGAGGAGCTGCACAGCCTGCTGGATGTTTTTCTTGCACGATAGGCAGAATCAAATGCTAAAATAATTGCAGTGAAGTGCTACCATCGCACAAACGCGAGTACAACAACGCAGGCATTACATAGATGCGCCCCTTGCAGCATACAACCAATACTGGGTTGAATTGGCAATGGCAGAGAGGTTCTCGCGCCGAATAATAGCGGGGTGCGCAGCTGGTAAGAGGCGGGGAAGCCTCGAGTGAACACTGATAGCCCCCTGAGCCCACGGCTGCAACCGCTCGCGGAGCATCATTAAGCAAACCAAGGTCACTTCAAACAATTAATACGTGGCAAATCGGACTGTGCAAAAAACAAAGGGACCGGCATAGTGCCAACTTAAAACGTGGGAGGACACAACCCACCTGGAGACAATGCACAATGCATATGAATCCACACGGGCACACCGAGAATAGCGGTGAAAGGTGGAGATAACACATTTGCATTAGCCATAAAATTGTGCCTGGACCTGCTATAACTACAGCTTGTACGCAATTGACTAAAATAGTGCACAGCCCTTAAGGGACATGATTGCACGGGCCGCACCCACGCCCAAAGTGCTTCTGACTATGGGAAAGGGGCCAACAAGGTTAAGCCAAGAAGGGGGGCGTGGCTTGGCAGCCATGGAATAGGCTGCTTTCTCTATGTGCTCCGGGATCCGACAGCCGATCCGGACAAGCGCATGCTTGGAAATGGTCCAAAACTGCTCTGTGGCACAATAAAACTGACTGCAACGTGGGAGGTCACAATCCACTCGCAAACTGACCTGGCCAACACATGCGTAAATAGAGATTTTCTTGAATGATTCATCCAGACCTGAAATACCGCTCTGGGCTACGTCGAATCAGAGAAGCAAGATTGATACATTTGAGACTGCATAAGCCCAGACACAAACTGAGGCTCTGAGATGTCTGGGCGTGGGGCCATAAGTAAGAATAAGAACAAGCAATCTACGATGGAATCGTTTGCCAAGGCGCAACTATCCCCAGTGACCACGGCGCCTAAGGGCACGACGACACCGACAGAAAACACTGTAACGTCAGAAAACCATCAGATTTTGGCTGCCATCACGGAACTGAGAGACTCATGGGGGATAGCGATGGCGGAACTGCGCACCTCCCTGGAGGCCAAAATAGACGCAGTAGGCGTTGACGTCGCCTTGCTACGACAAGATGTCAGAGGGTTGGCAGAGAGAACAAGCAGCTTGGAGAGTGCAGTGAAGACCAATTCGGATACTTGCGCCAACAATGGGCAAGAGGTTCATAGGTTCATGCACTGAAACAGCAAGTAGCTAACCTGGAGAATCGCGCGGAGGAAGCAGAAGGTAGAGCTAGGAGGAATAACATCCGCGTAGTTGGCCTGCCGGAGGGAGAGGAGGGACGAGACCCGACGGACTACATTGAGAACTTACTTTTACAGGAAATTGGAGCCGAACAACTCTCGCAAGGATTTGCAGTGGAACATGCACATGAGCCCTCATGAGAAAACCGCAACCAGGGGCCCCTCCCCGTGCTATAATCGCCAAAATATTGAACTATAAGGACCGCGAGAAGATACTGGAGTACTTCCGTAAAGGTGGGACAATCGAGAGAGCTTCAAGCACCATCACGGCGTATCCGTATTATACAATGCTGGTCCAGAGACAACGGTACAGTTATGTGGCTATCAAAAGGAGACTACGCATGGCTGGGATAAAATATATGCTTCTGTACCCAGCTAAACTGAAGGTGGTGCACAAGAGTAAAATGTTCTTTTTTGACACTCCGGAGGACGCATCGACGTGGCTGGATTTGGAAGGTTGCCCGGAAGGAGATGCGGAGGGGGCCCGAAAGGAACAGGATAAGTGACTGAGACATTGTATATGCATTGTCATAGAGTAAGATGGGCACTCTAGGGGTGCTTAGTTAAAACGTTGATTAATGGGTGTGGCAAAATGATGTTGTTTTTTTTTTTTTTCCTTTTTTGATAAGTGGAGGCCGACGCAACGTATTTGAAGGACTTGAATATAGTAGCGCGAATGCATGTGCAAACTGCATAGCGATGTGTAGTCAACTTTAAACTCAGTAGGAGCAGCAGGGCAACAGCACCCTACCCCCGATTTATTGTAGTAGTAGGTGCACCACTAGGACGCCCTCGCCCAGCGGAGGTTCGAGTACAGGCGTAAGCCAGAAGGAGCTAGATGCGGGGGAGCCTGAGATCCAGGGATGGAGCTGGGCAACAGTTGTTGTTGGGTAAGGGATGGGCAGTGGGTGGGGGGAGGAGTGGGAAGTTTGGGGTGTATATAGTTGTGGGGAGCTTAAGTTGGAACATGAGCCTATATAGAAGTATTAGATGGTTGAATCTGTGTCGCGAGGGAGGGTGGGATCTGCTGGAGGAGGATGAGGGGCGTGAAAGTGAGCCATGTGGGACCTTAAAATAATCACGTTGAATGTCAGGGGACTTAACAGTTACTTGAAAAGGAATAAGGTAATGCTGTATCTAAGAAGGCAAAAGATAGATATTGCGCTACTGCAGGAAACGCATCTGACACGGGAGAAGATGGGGTTGATTGTTAAGAAATGGAAAGGGGTGGTGGTGGGCTCGACATACTCTGCGTATGCCAGGGGAGTACTAATTTGGGTGGTGCCACGTTCCGTTCCAACCATTGCAGGAGGTGGCGGAGACGGATGGGAGGATGGTTATGCTGAGAGGGTTGGTGGAGAATAAGGAGATAAGCATTGTAAATACATACGCCCCCAATCGGGACACAGCAGCATATATCAGGACTCTGTGTGCCAACCTTGGCATATGTATGGGTAGCGCGGTGATTTGGGGTGGAGATTTTAATTGTGTACTGAATCCCAACGTAGACAGATCGGATGGCAAGATTGATAGACCTTCCCCGGCGGTGAAAGCACTACAGACACTGCTAGATGACTTTCGTCTGGCGGATGTGTGGAGAACGAGATACCCCCAAGAAAGGCAATACTCGCATTACTCCGCCCCTCAACAGCTACACACAAGGCTGGACTACGTCTTTGCCACGTCGGATGTGATAGCAGAGGTTACTCAGGTGGAATATAAGGCAAGGGTCCTCCAAGATCACTCGCCATTGGTTCTGGGGTGGCAGTACCGCCCCCCGAGGGCACGGATCCCGACGTGGCGCCTTCGTGCTGAGGCGCTCAAGGATCCAATCTTTAGAGAAGATATAAGGGAGGAGATTGCCAATTACTTTGAGGAGAATACGGGTAGCGTTGACTCGGCAGGTACTTTATGGGAAGCCTTTAAGGTAGTGATGCGAGGGGTTGCCATAGCAAAATCAAAAGGCCTGCAGATCGGGGTGCTTTGCAGACCTACGTCGGACGGAAGAGGAACTGGAGGGAGCATTAAAGGGCGCATGCGAAGATATGGAGCGGGTACTTGGGCTACAGCAGAAATGTGTGGAACACTGGGAGAGACTCTGCAACCTTAACTATAAAAAGTATATTGAGAGGCAGCATGCGGGAGGGGATAAAACAGGACGATTGTTAGCGTGGCTATACAAGAGCGAGGCTCCCAGACCCCCAATTAGAACGATAATGAGGGAAGATGGTACGGTAGTGGACACCCAAGAGGGTGTCAACGAGGAGTTTGCAGAATATTATAAAGTGCTGTATGCAGATGAGATGGGGGGCAGCCGGGAGGAAATAATGGAAACGTTAGAAGATATAGGACTACCCATGATAAGTGAGGAGGAAAGGGAGGAGCTAGATGCACCAATCACCCTGGAAGAATTAGAAGAAGTAGTGAGGCAGTTACCTACTTGCAAGACCCCAGGGGCGGATGGGCTCCCGAGTGAATTTTATAAGACATACAGGGAGGAAGTGCTCCCCCCGATGTTAGAAATGCTCAATGAAGCGTTTGAGGTGGGACGGTTGCCGGAATCACTTAGAGAGGCGGTCATAATACCGCTTCCCAAGCCTAATAAACCTTCACACAGCTGTGGCTCTTACAGACCTCTCTCGATGTTGAATCAGGACAGCAAGATATTGACGGCTGTCCTGGCAAACAGACTGCAGAGAGTGATTAGCAAGCTAATACACCCTGACCAGACGGGCTATGTCCCGAATAGGAATATAACTCATAATCATAGGCGACTCCGACGGGTTGTTGAGTGGGGTAGTACGGCTGAAGGCGAAATGGCAATTGTGTCTTTAGACGCATTCAAAGCTTTCGACTCGGTCAAGTGGCCGTGGTTGCAGGCGGCCTTGGAGAAGTATGGTATGGGGCCTGGTTATATGAGGTGGGTGAAGATGCTATATAGTGAGCCACTGGCCAGAGTTAAAACGGGATCAGTAATATCTGAGAGGTGGCAACTCGGTAGAGGCACAAGGCAGGGGTCCCCTTGGTCCCCGATGCTCTACATATTAGCCCTGGAGCCCCTAGCAATATACCTCAGACAGCAATATGATACGATAGGTATTGAGGTGGGGGGAGAACGACATCTGATCTCCCTATACGCAGACGACTTGTTGCTATACTTAAGGTATCCAGAGGAAAATCTCCTGTACATACTGGAGGTGATGGCGAGGTATGCAGAGTTGTCCGGGATAGTGGTGAATCCCCAAAAATCTAGTATGTTTCCACTAGGCGATTATAAGGGAACCCCTAAGAGACGGTTACCGGTGTTACAAATACCATGGGAGGTCAGTTCTTTCCGGTATCTTGGGATAGATGTGTACCATATGGTGGAGGAGGAGCACAAGCACAATACCGAGGTGGCGCTCAAGAATATCGAGAAGTGTATGCTATTTTGGGTTAAGTTGCCCTTAGCAATGATGGGTCGGGGTGCAATGCTAAAAATGGTGGTCCTGCCTAGGCTCCTGCACTATTTTAGCAATATCCCATACATGATACCTAAGAAGTTTTTTGCTAAACTTAACAGTATGTGTAGGGATTTCTTGTGGCATGGTACCCGGAACAGAGTGGCACTGTGGAAACTGCAGAACTTTTATGAAAAAGGGGGGATAAAACTGCCCAATTTTGAGGTTATTACATAGCAAGTCAGCTGCAATATGTGGCTCAGTGGCTTTCAGATGAGATGACCCCTGAATTTAGGTTATTTGGACATGATTGTGCCCCATTTCACCTAAGAGAGATGATCTGGCTGCCCAAGTCCGAAAAGAGAGATCGCCCTAGGATGATGATGCTCGGGTGGCGGATGTGGCGTCGGGCGTGCCGGATGATGGAGAACCCATTTCCATGCTCCCCGCAGGTGCCGCTAGTCGCGTTGGCAGGGGATGATAGGCAGTTAAGGGCGATTATCAGGACCCATTGGGAATCGTGGGGCTGGTGACGTTAGGAGACATCTGGCAGGTGGGGACCATTCTGGACTTTGAGGGCCTTGGGGAGCAAACAGGCTTGCATGCGGGCCAGTACATCACATACCACATGGAGGCAATATATGATATATCGGATGGGGGGCATGAGATTTCTAGGTTGTATGAGATGGGGATGTCTAAGGTTGGGAAGGACTTGACGCACTTGAGGCTAGATTGGGAGGCGGACGTGGGAACCCCGATGGAGGATGGGATGTGGGAACGGGCAGCGGGATACCATAAGAAGGTGTCAAGGAATGCCAGACTAAAACAAATACAACTATATATTACACACAGAGCATATATGACGCCTATGAGGATATCCAAGTTCGAGATCGCTGGGCGACAAGCGTGTCCCAAATGTGACGAGGAGAACGCTGATATGACACATATGTTTTGGTCATGCCCAGTAATTGAGCGTTTCTGGGGTGAAGTGGCACGAAAGCTAGCCGAGAAAGGGGTCACGTTAATCATAGATACAGCTTGGGCCTGTTTGCTGGGAGGGTTCCCCAGATCATCAAAACTTAAGCATGTCGGTAAACTGAAGGATCTGGTATATGTGCTTGCTAAACGCAGGATTGCCATGGGATGGAAGTCTTGTCACAGGCCACGGGTGGAGGTGTGGTGGAAGGAGTTACAGAAATGGGCAGAGGCGGAAACGATGGTATGGCAAGAGTCGAACACTGTAGGGGGGGAGGAAGAGACAGGGACCCTGATGGCATGGAAATCATTAATAGCGGAATTGTTTGGAGTAATACAAGTTTGGACAGAATCTATAGGAAGCGAGACCCCGCCGCATGCGGCGGACACAGAGAACGATGAACAGACAGGCTCATGAAAGGGGGTGGGAGGGGGGGGAGCAGTGACCAAGATTAAAGAACTGATATAATTATTTGGATGTGAAATGCACTGCGTGTTTGGTTGTATTGTTGTTTTGTTTGATTAAAATTAATAAAATTGTTTAAAAAAAAAACTATTTAAAAAATTGAAATCTCCAAAGGAACGGATGATTCCACAACTTGGGCCTAAGACAGAACGCTGATAACTTCAGAAAAGGAATGTGCTCCTATGGGCCCATCATTCCAGGTTCTATCTCAACCATGGCTCAGAGATTGCTCTTCTGGGGTGTCCCTGGAAAATATAGGTCCTTTATCTTTCTTGATCGTGTGTAACTTTTGGGTGACCTTCTTCTCTGTGGCGCGCCCTTGCTTGCTATACCCGCAAGCCATTGTTTCCTGGGTCAATTGTGTTGCGAGAGTCATTGAGGAGTTGTAGTTTGTGAGTAGAGACTTAAACCTGACAGCTATTAAGCTTCCACTGTATCCCCTCTGCTAGGCCACCTTAGTGCCCATTGACCTCCATGGAGATGAAAGGCACTCAGTGAGTGTCTTGAAAGTAAATACCTCAAAGACTGGGCTCCTCGCTCTTTCTCGCTCATAAATTTGGGCCTACACCTGAGTTCTCATGTTTCGCAGTTACATTTGTGAGAAAATCATGCAATCCCATTTTTTCTTGGAATTCAATTATTGTTCTGTCTTTTCCATTTTAAATTTTAGAACCACAGTTCCTAGAATTCCACAGAAAAAAAACATACCACGTGGCTTCCTGACAGGTAGAACTGGGAAACTCTAGATCTTTACATTTCATGTTTGCTTCAGCCATAACACTACATTCTCGGACAGTTAACATTTTGGCGTATTTTAGAGTCTAGTGTGAGCCTGAATGTCCACATTAAGGTGGAAGTGCTGGGTACTTTCCTCATGCTTGGACAACCCCATCCCTAGGAAAAGGGACCCTCTACTTCCTGTCACATGGCCAGTCTAACTCACCACCCAAAACTCTCAACCCGGTCAGTATTGAAGTCTCTCACCTTGTTACTGACATTTTGCATAACATATCCTAAACCACTGTTAGCAAAAAATGGGTTCCCTCGCCATCCTTCTCTACACTGCAAAACCGTTGTGGTGCGCGCACAGAGTGTGAAAGTGCAATGCTACACCTAACTGGACTACTAGAGGAAATTGGGACAGCATGCCTGTTTAGAGAGCACACAACATCACGGAAGACAGAGGCATAGACCGAAGATTGGACAGAAGGGAATTAAGTGAGGAAACAATGGCATTCCTGTTGCCAGCCAGCTACAGTCTTCTGTGTGACGGTGGCTGAAGTGCATTGCAAACCAGGTTCCACATGGTTAGATCTGTATGCAGCAGGGTAACCTGGTGTGGAACCATTCTCCCAACCATGCTCCCAAATGAGTACCCGTTGCAGGCTGTGTCTGCCCTATGCATTTATTTATTTATTTATTTGGATTTGTGAAGCGCACTAACAGCCCAAGGGCGTCAAGGCGCTGTTGCACGAAATCGTCTTAGTTGCAATCAGGTTACTTTGCTCATGGTTACAGTGAGAGTGCCAACAGTCAAGGTAGTTACATTCATGTTACTTTGATGCAGTCCACACATTACGTTTCTTTGATGCTGGTTACTTTGGTCAAGGTTACATTGAGCTTGTCACTCACCCAGTCAAGGTGGATAGACCTAAGGTAGTTGTGCCTGAGGCTCTTTAGATGAACAGCCTGGTTTTCAGTGCTTTCCTGAAGGCTAAAAGTGATTCAATACTCCTCAAGTGGGGCGGCAGAGTGTTCCAGTGAGTTACTGCCAGGACCGGAAAACTGCCCCCACCTGCCCATAACCTATGTGTTTTGGGAATAGAGATCCTGTTAGTGTAGGCAGATCTTATCGGTCTGTCTGGCGTGGGCTTGACAACTCTTTGGAACAGGGTGCCAGGTTATGCACGCATTTGTGGGTTAATGCAAGAGTTTTGAAGACTATGCTTTCTTTAATGGGGAGGCAATGGACCTGCCTCCGAGTTTCAGAGATGTGCTCCCTCCTAGAGATACCAGTGGCAGCCCTTAGGGCATTATTCTGGACAGTTTGGAGTTTAGAGATTTTTTTTAACCGATGTTCGGACAGGAAGGGTCTGGCTGCATTGATCAATTTGGAGTGGTAGGCTGAGGTTGATGCAATGGCATTGACTTGCCGATTCATGAAAAGGTCTGAGTCGAGATAGACTCCCAAGGTCTTAACAACTTGCGATACAGGGATTGGTGTAAGGTCAGTTGTGAATGAGGTATATTGTTTGTCCAGTTTACTAAGGGTGGAAGGTGAACCCACAAGTAGAAGCGCATTTGTTCCACCGTTCAAGCATAACCAGTTTTCTGCCATCGAGGTTTGGATGGTGAAGTATATAGACTTGAGGGTCGCTATGTGAACCTCATAGCCACTGGTCAGGGGGATGATGACCTGTGTGTTATCAGCGTAATTAGTATATATATATGTGATGGCGTCCAGAATAAGGAACAGTGGCCTTGTAAACAGGTTGTAGAGGGTCGGAGATACGCAGGAGCCCTGTGGGACTCCCCATTTGCTGTTGCTTGGAAACGCGCTGGCTGAGTCAGAGAAGTCTTTCATAACTCTTCCTTGAAGGAACGACGTGATCCAAGCAATAGCATTAGGAGAGAAGTTAGCAGAGGATGAGAGATGGTGGCAAAGCGTTTTATTATCCACCAGGTCAAATGCTGCAGATAGATCAAGATGCATGAATGCCAGTTTAGCAAACTCATCCCTCAGCTATAGGATTAGTATACCAAGCACTTAGGGGCTGTAAATGTAACCCTACAGTCCCTTGTTCTCCTTGCACTACCCAGAGCCGCGCTGCACTTACTCAGAGCATTGCTGCCCTGTTTTACCCTCCCCTCTCCCTTGCACTTCTTGCACAATCTGAATGACACAAGGCCTAGTAAGATCGCTTGTCTTGTCCTCCCTCTGTCTCCCCTCCCTTGTCTTGCCGCACCTAGAAACACTTGTGTACAGGTGCGTTATTAATGGCTTATTATATCATATATTGCTGGTATGCTTCTTCCCAAGGATGTACAGAGGTGGGGACTACCTCGCAAAACTCAAAACACATTCATTCATGTGCTGGATCAATGAAACGTAACAGGCATGCCTGCCGGATCTAACCCTGCAGACAGCCACCTGATAGTATGTACAGGTAGCACCATACCCAAAAAAAGAGCAGGGCCGCATGTGTTTCTCGTGCCAGCTGTGTTCTGGCATCTTCAGTGCTCAATGTTTAAATAATGGTTTGAGCAGCTGATTTAACCTCATGGGGACAGGATTCCAGCTGGGACCCTGATCTGAGAAAAATAGCCTATTGGAGACGAATGCTGAGAAAAAAGAAAAACATGCTTGTTTATGGGTTACATACAAGATTTCCTTAACCATTAAAAATGTTCTTAAAATATGAAGACATTGACAATATAGGCCACAGATCACTTGAAGCATTTATTTATATTTGAACACAAGCAACCAGCGAAAACAAGGAATAAAGAGGGAACAGTAAAATCTAATAAGCAAGTTTATAAACAAAAAATAACCCTTTAAGAGGAGCCCTTTTACAGAGCCCTATAATGGAATAGATAAAACTGCCGTGAAGAATGACTTGGAGCACATAGATTCCTCATGTACAAAAGAGACAGTGAAGGGATAGAAACTAGATGGATTCTTTCCATGAAGCATAGACATTCTGTTCAAGTTTGAAAATGTCCAGACAAAATGTTCCCTGTGAGCATTGGTATTGGTAATGTTTATTTGTATAGCGCCTATACAAAAAGTACGTTTTTCAAAGCGCTCAAGGGGAGGGGGGGAGGGAACAAGGGGAAAAAACAACAGTCGTTCAGAGCCCTTGAAACCCTGAGACGATGGCATATAATACATGTAACAGTAAAGGTAACAGCAAATATGTCTGAGGACAATTCTGAAGTTTTTCCAAGTGCTGCATCACCATGCAGGGAGGGAAGACGGGGGAGGGAGGAACCAGACGATCTTAATGCATAGTACGTTTGGATTCGCGCAAGTGCACAGACGGTTAAATGGATGGTGGTGGAGAGGGGGTGAGGTACAAGTGCGCGCAGTCGGTAGTGACTAGGGTAAGTGCAGAGAGATGCCACTCTCTAGGTCATTTATCAAGTGCAGTGATGATAAGGCAAAGTGCTAGGCCCGGAGGCAAGTGCGAGAGAACGGGCGGGGGTGCCAGGGACCTGTGAGACTCTGAGATACACCAGGCGGCCAGTCAGCAAACTGTACGGAAAGGAGGAAGGGAGGGGAAAGAGAAAAGCAGAGCAGAGAGATAGGTTAGCAGGGTAGAGGGAGAGCGAAGGAAGAGGAAGTTTGTAAGGGGTTTCCGGAACTTAAGGAGATCCGGCTCAAGGCCGGGAGCGGCAGGGAGGCTGTTTCAGAGGGATGCCCCTGCAGAGGATAAAGATCTCCCTCCAAATCTCTGCTTGGAGAACCGGCTTACTCACAGGAGGTTGGAAGTAGATGAGCGGAGGGCTCGGGAGGGACAGTATTTAGGAAGGCATTGATGAAGGTAGGCAAGTCGTAGGCCCCAGAAAGCCGTGTGGACAATGCACAGGGTCTTGAACTTAATCCTTGCTGCCACGGGGAGCCAGTGGAGAGATTTCAGAGCTAGTGAGAGGCAATCCCGGGGCTTGGGGCCAAGGATAAGTCTTGCGGTTCTGTTCTGGATGAGTTGCAGAGGGCGCAGGGCAGAGGCAGGGAGGGTAAGTAAGAGACTGTTGCAATAGTCCAGCCTTGAGAGAACCAAGGCTCTGGAGACAGTGAGCCGCTGGGGGAAGATGAGAAAAGGAAGAGTGTGCAATAGACAGTGTAAATGAAATGAAATAATATTTTTTATTTTTTTATTTTAATTTTATTGGTTTAAATTCAAACCTTTAAAATATTACACAAAACAACACAATCAACACAAACAAATAGCATCCTCCTCCCTCCCCACGTCCATTGTCACATTGTTCCAGCTTGATCAACATAAATGAGTCATCTTTAGTTTTGTTTAGCACCTTCAGTCGGCGGCCGGTCAAACACATTTAATCTGTCTTCAATTACGGCCAGAAAGGAAGTTAGAGGCATAATTAGTTTCATGTCAGATCCGTTCCACATTCTCGTCCACCATTCTTCCACATACAGTCGGATGATCATCATTCCACTGGCCCAGGTTAATTGATCTTAAATCTTTTAGTTCAGGACAGAATAGCACAAGATGCTTAAGTGATTCAGCTTCTTTATCACAAAAACGGCAGGAGAAATGTGATCCTATGTTACATGACCAGTGGCTGGACTGCTCTTTGGTTTTAATAGCGTTTAAGCGGAATACCATGAAAAGTCTTCGGGCTTTCGAATTTGGAAATAGATGCAGATATTTTTGTAACACATTAAAGCCTCTTGCTTCAGCAGGAGAGTCTTTCGTAGCACTAGCGGAATGACGCTCACTACACGTGATCACCCAATCAGCTCGCCAGATCTTCACTTTTGCTGCCGTGGGATTTGAGTGGAGGGTTTCCAAGCTAATGTTGTACGATAGCAAGAGATCTTCACAACGTTTCACCCATAGAGATAAAATGTCTTAAACGCTCAAAGTCGCATTGTGCAATATATGGAATTGCAAAATTCCTTCGTCTGCTCTGTATTTCCGAAATAAGGTCAATTGGTTCCAGCAGATCCGACTATGCAACGAAACTAAGGCAAG
Organism: Ambystoma mexicanum; assembly: GCF_040938575.1. Classification (NCBI taxonomy): domain Eukaryota; kingdom Metazoa; phylum Chordata; class Amphibia; order Caudata; family Ambystomatidae; genus Ambystoma; species Ambystoma mexicanum. Next base: position 91,111,531 of record NC_090935.1, on the reverse strand, counting down.
TTCATACCTTATACAGGCTGTCGAAATTCCGATCGGTCGACTTAAGGCTTTAGTCCAGAACATATGTTCTAGTGATCCCCAATGATTAAACGAGCATCCAAAAGCATTTTCTGCACCGTATGTTAAGATCAGCGACACTTTCTGTTCATAGAAGTTTCGCAGGGGTCGCATAGAAAATCGTCCAAACTTTCTATGTATCAATAAACCCTGACATGCCAACTGGCCAAATTTCCTCTTCCAGGGGTCATCACAGATGCTGAAGTTCAATGTCATTCCCAAATACTTTACGCTTTTTGATATACGCAGTTGGTCTTGACCAAGTTTCCAAACAAATTTTGACTCCTTTGTCTTTCATGTTGCTCTTAAATTCTGGAACACCCGTATTTCTGTCTTTGCCGCGTTGATTTTCAGATTGTTCGTGTTCACATACCTTTGGACTGCCTCAAGTTTACGTTGTAGGCCGATCGGTGTTAAATCTAGAATAACTAAATCGTCGGCATACAACAACCATCTTATTATATTTTATTCACATCATGCTCGTACACAAGTGTCTAACAATGTGAGGATCAAAGTACTGGGTTTTTGCATTCAGATGAATTGGACTTTGAGATTTTATGTTTCATTGGATAACGGAAAACGTGCCAGGTTCTGGAAATGTGTATGTTTAAATTTTCTTAGAAGGACAGCTCCTGAAAATGTGTTCCCCCCATTTTTAGTCCCAACTGCCTTAAAGCCGCCAAGGGGTGCGAAACATGTTGGCTGATTGTGTAAAAAACAGCATACTGAACCAATTAATATTTGTAGTCCATATTGTCAATGTTTCTATACTTTAGAAATATTGTAACTGTGAAAGAAACATTTGTGAAAGAAACATTGTATTTAGCCTGCAAACAGGGATTATATTCGTTTTTTGTTTTTTTTGTTTACCGTGTGCACATTTGAGGCTGAGCGCAGCTTTGTGGGTGAAAGGTGGTCATTTTGCTTGCAGCTGCTGTTGTGTGTAATCTAATGGAGCATTAGGACACTAAGGGCGACATTGAGAACAGACTCAATAAAGTGTGCAAAGGGAATGTCCTTCAATGGGCCGAAGCCATAACACTGATTTCGCTGCTTATTCAAATTAACCGTGACCAAAAATGTTATTTATTGTAAGTGAAAACAGACAACGTTGTCATAAATGCCAATCACATTATGCCTATATGTTTACACGTGTTCCGGCCTTACTCAAAACAGGGCTAATTGTAATATTCCCACTTAATTTGCGCAATACATGAGAAAATAGGACAAATTAAAGGGACGCAAAGTGCAATGCAAACATACAACGTGGGGAACAAAACGTAAAATGAACAGATGAATATATAATCACAGATCAGAGGATTGTATAGAGGGTGGATTGATAGGTAGACGAGAGAATCAAAGGAAAAATCATTAGCAGTTAAATCACATCTTATATATGTATATAAATTAGAGGCATGAGTGGCTAACAAGGAGCCTACTATCCTCATGCTAAACAAGCAGTGTTAATAAAACACATCTTGTAGGTTTAAAAAGCAAAAGTGCCTGACATGCAGTCCAATTGTCTCATGCTGCTCACAAGTAGTTAATGGGCCTCATTACGAGTCTGGCGGCTTGGCTAGGGCAAGGCTACCGCCAAACTCGCTACCGGCCCCGGCACCTGGCACCTGCGAATGGGCCATTACCGGCCCATTACGAGATGAATGCGCCTTAGGGCAGAATGGGGGTCGGGAGCATGGTTGCACTGGCACCGTTAACAATGGTGCCGTTGCAATCACGAGTTCTGCTCGCGGGTGCCGGTCTGCACGCCTGGTCAGACCACGCATGCAGTCCGGCACCGGCAAGCAGAACTCGTAATGTGGTGGAGAGGTAACAACAGCGCCGGTAGCACTACCGCCACATGTGCCTTTCCGCCACATTCGTAATGAGGCTCAATGTGTACCATATTTTAACCCACTTCCCAAGATCTCCTAATTTCCATTAAGAAATATGTCTGGTCACCATCGTTTGGCGTTTCTCCCGTGTACATGCATTAGTCAAGGACAAGAGCAGGGAGATCCCTTAGTGTGGTATTACTCTATACTGGCAATATTGTGCCTTGCACTGCTCTGCATGCATGGATGCTTACCTTGTATATTGAAAATGCTCCTAAAATGGTTGTAGTGCAAACGCACAGACTACAAATATATCGGGGATTGTTCCCCTCTCCTAAAAAGAACAAGAATCACAGTGCTCTGTAGTTAAACTCTCTACCTTCTTAACAAAGGCTTCCACTGTAACCCATCCTATATGAAAGAGGGATAAACATGCACAGCCCTGCATGTGTGGCCCCCAGGAGGGATGCGTAAGAAAAAGCACCATAACACATTTCTTCAACCTAGCTATATCACACGGTTAGGCAATCATACAATGGTACGCAGTCAGTGTTAGCTCGGTGGAACCGAGCCACCCGATGTGGTGAGCTCGGCCACCCTGTCTCACAAAGAGCTTGCCCCGATCTTCTTAAGTAAATTCATTACATTGTTGCCCAAATGTGAGAAAAGACCAATAACCTATACCAGGGTTTTCATTCTTGCGACCTAGACCGTCCTAATTCATGTTAGAGTAACCGCAATGTTTTATTGTACTCACCTTCCTGAATCAAAACGATCCCTCTTCGCGTCACACTTTCCCCATCCAGGAGCGGACTGGCCTATCTGCCATTCTGCCACCGGCCGAATCAAAATGGATTTTGGATGGGCCTGGGGCCGATTTTATAAGCCACTCTGGGCCGGTTTTATGAGACACATTAATAAACATGGAGCTGGGCTGGATTTTTGTAACTGAAGTTATACTTGTTACGTTGCCTCACACAGCCTGCCGCCAGCTGCCACACAGCGGCACATGAACGTATTTATGATTACAATGCACACAGTGTCAGTCGGAGAACATCATCAAAGAAAAGTTAACACTTAGTAATTGTTAACTTTGTTTTGATGATGCACCAATAGCATGAGTCGTGGGACTGCCAGTGTCCCAGCCATCCACTGGCTTGGCGCCAGGCAGGCAGCTTCACATTCTCTTCGAGAACAACACTTCCTGTCATGGGGGGGTGAGCAATACATCAAGTTTGCTTTTGCCTGCCTAGGGTGGGGGGCATGGTGGGGCTAACTTGGGGATGCCTTTTGAGCCCCACTCTCTCAGGGCAGGGTCAGAAGGCCTGTTGATGTGTAGCAGGCTGGCAGTGGTAGCCAATCATACACAAGAAGTGTGGGCCGTCATGCGCATTGGTGTGTTGCTGGGTGCCACACCCAGCACAATGCACAGATATTCAAAAGGAATTGTTGATGACAGAGCAGGGAGCAGGCCTCAAGCAAAGCACACCCGACAATGATGAGGGATGAAACCTGTCTGGCCCAGCCGTGAACTGCAATGGAGAGACTCGGGAGACAGAATTTGTGCACATGAGTTACACACAGTAAGTAATAAAAACATGAAATGGAATGGGCCAGCAGAGGTCAGAGAAGAGGCAGTCACTCTGAACGAGAACAGTCAAGTGAAGTGTTTATAATTAATTGTTACTATCTCTGTTATTCAAGGAAGGGCCAGAGCACTGCCACTCAGTCAGTGTGTGTCACGGCCGTGCAATCATTGTGTCAGCATGACTAACAACACATGCAACTTAAACCACAAGGGGGAGTTTGAGCACAGACAAAAACAAATACGAAAATAAAAAAGTCACATTTCCAATCAGACTAAATGAGTATCTTTTGAATGTAGATCCGGTTTTCTCAAATTGCAGGCAGCAGCATCCCTCCCATCCATGGCATATGGAATTAAGATGACTTAAACCCAATGCTATTCCTGGCGCTGTATCCAGAGCTGGTGCGGAAGGGAGGCGTGTCGTGGTCTGCGTGGGTCATTGCTTGCAACACCTTGCTCAGTGTGGGCTAGACATCGGTGGAGGGACGGCCTTTGTAGTAGTCCTAGTCCTTACAAAAGTGCACCATGGGAGACAGGAGGACTGAATCCTAAAACAACCAATTTGTGTGTACATAAATGTGCACGTGCAGGATTGCCAATTTGAATGAATGCCAGAAAAACATGCTTAAAGTAGTGTGGACTCAGCCCACATGGAAGAGCTTCCCTGGACAGACCGGGTACAGGGAAAGGTGAAATGTCCTGTCCTGGTGGCGCATGCAGGGCCTAGGTATCCTGGTTGGTGTGAAGTTTTCAGAAATAGTATCGGAAATAGTAACATTGTGCAGTCTTTCAATCTACAAATTGAAGCGTCGACCTGCTCCAAATTCCCAATCCCCTTTTACCTTTATCTTCCTGTCTCCACCCTCCATATTCTATCATGCCTGGCTCCAAGTATTCAATTGAATCCGAATGTGGGCCCAGGGAGTGATAGTGTTATCCATTTTAAGATAGCCCGGGCCGGACCCTCACTTCTTTGGGGTGCTACTCAGCGGGAGGGCTCCACAAATGGAGGAGGTCCGACTACAGTTTGGACAAATCAGGCAGGACTGGTTCTGAAGTGGCTATCTGCTGCGGCAAATTCAGGACAGAGTTACCAAATGGGCAGCCTAATGTATAAAACATTAATGATGCTCTGTGATGCTGCTCAGCAAGAGAGATGTTTATGCTGCTCTGAAAGGTGCTACGCTCCTGTCAATCCTGCTTTGTGTTAAAGGCATTTCTGTGGTGAAACAATCAGTGCTGCCCAGTGGTAAAGGCATTTGATGCTACTCAGTGTGTCAGTGTTAAAAAAGCATGGTGAAGGTAGTTAATTGTAAAGGTTTAAATTGGGGGGGCCTGGGAGGGAGTGGTGACAATACAGTATTTATGTGGCTATAGTGTCACAATAGATATGTGCAGGAAGCTCTATGTTTGGACCTGGGCTGTCCTGGGTCTATGTTATCGTTCCTGCTGGCTCCTTCATGCAGTGATATTGCATGTGTGTATGTCACACTTATCAGTTCATGATCAAGCCTCTCTGAGAGCTCTCTAAGACTGAAAACGAACTGCATCCACACCACATGTCTCTATTTAGCCCATGACGAAAGCTCTTATCTTCTAAACATGTCTGAAATTCGACATGGACAAACCACTACAGGCCAGGACAAAGCTTCATAATTTTAGTTTACAGAAATGGAAATGTCCCTTAGACTGTAGTAAATATTGCTGCATGTATATGTATGTTGTGCATGCCCGTTGACTAGGAGTGTCCAATGCACAGTGCTTCTTGTAAGAGCTGATTTCTTAAGTTCTAGTGTACAGTTATAGGACACAGTCAATTGTACTTCTGCATTAGTTATAAAGTGTAGCAAGTGTGGCAAGCACAAGTGTGCATTATAATTTGTCATGATGTGGTCCTTTCGCTCTCAGTCCGAACTGGTGGCTTTGGAGCCTAGTGTTTGATCTTGCTTCCAAACTTTGAAACATATGGTTGTCACATTCTGTAAGCCCTGGGATTGTATTTCAGAATGGACTATGTATCCAGAATATGGGGATTAAGGCAATCAGCAAAACTAATTTAATTTTGAATAAACTATTTCCCAGAATGCCTTGCACACTGCTTCCTCCTTACCTTTGCAGGTCAAGGGTGGGTGAAATAAAAAGAACATTTGTGCTGGCAGACATTTGCTTTCGCTGATACCTGAGGCGTACAATCATTATTCTCTCTTAAAAGCTCAGTTTTGTTTATTCCAATGTTAGTCACGGTCACTGGCATCTAAACGCTGGCCCTGATTCCAAACAGCCTGCTTTAATATATATTGCGTGTATGGTTGAATGTACAGCGCCTACCTTTTTTTGTGCTTGTGCACTTTCACAGCAGAACCCCAATGCACAAAATGATATGAAACAATGTTTCATCCGTGCTTCCCTGTGCATTGGGAGTTTTGTTACAGGCCCCTCAGTAGGGGACCTCTTAGAGACTGTGTATGGTTCAGATTCAGTGGCTGCATTGAGGACCCTTTCTGAAGTTGCATCAAGGCCTGATTTCTTGGACAATTTGTGTGCCTGGGAGGGAGCCCGAGGGACTCCGAGTGACATAAGGTTTATTGCACCATGTTTCCTTTGAATATGTGTGTTCTGGTGGAGGGCATGTTTGCTTAGGGTTTTGAACAGAAAACAGGAAGTTGTGAAAAGTGAGAGCTTCTCACTTCACTAAAGTCTAAATACAGCGATCTAAAGCCAGGTTATCGCTAGTGCCAGTTCTGCAGCACGCTGTGTCATACTGGTATGAGCATCACATGGTGCACTTTTCTTTTTACCCTAATTTAACGAGGGATGGTTCTCACACTGTAGAATTGGGTAGAATTGGGGAGGTGGTTACCGTAGTGTGGCATTGCTTTAGATTGGGGATTGTCTGAGCGGCATGAGGTGTGTGGCAGCACCATGGTTGTAGTGAATTGTGGCATTGTTAAGTCGTAGTTGAAACTGCATGCTTTCGGACATCACCCTTTCCTGGCACCTTACCCGCTTACAACACATACAAGCATTGGAAATCCTGGCCCCTAATCCTGTGAGAGATCTATACCTAGACAGACCCAGATGTGGGGTTCATGGATGCTTAGATTAAATGCTTCTGTCTGAACATGGATTTATCTCACTCTCATGCTGTCTGGACTAAGTGCTTGGTGATGCAGCTGCCCTTTGGTATCAGCTGTGATTCAAGAATTCTGCAGAGCCCATCATTGCACTCGACTCATGCACAATAATTTATCTTTAACTGCTATTTTCCAATAGAACAATGGGGCAGGAATTATAGAGAGTGAGGAAGGAAAGAAATAAGGAGGAATGGTAGAAGAGACAAAAACAAGGAGGGTAGTTGGATGGGTGAAAGTTAAGAGGAAAGATGGTAGGAAGACAGGAAGGAAACAATGTGAGAGAGGAAGGAAAGGAGGAGAGGAAAGATGCCCATGAAAGAAAAGAGAGAGAATGGAAGGGAAAGCAAGAGAAAAGAAAGGAACAAAAGAAAAAAGGAAATCAAGAGGAAGCGAGGGAGGGATAAGGGAGTGATGGATGATGGGAGCGAAGAAGGAAGGAACTGCTTGCTCTTCCTAGCTTACTCCAGTAATATAGACCAGCAGGTTGAGCGCTTGCTGGCACTGCTGCGATGTATGCATGATCTGCAGGTAGCAGGTTCAAATCCTGGCAAGGCCAACTCAGCCTTTCATTAATCAGAGGTTGATAAATGAATACCAACTACTTCGGTTGGGAATGATTTATGTAAATATGTGCTATGTACAGTGCTTTGGCAATCGCGATATTTAAATAACAAATAATTATCAAATGCCGGGGTGTTAGGGAGAATTCTCCAGAATGGCTAATGTCCATTACCTACTGAGTCCTTCAGCAGCTTTGCTGGATTTCTAGGATTTATTTTTCTCACCTGGTAAGAGCGTGAGCTTTTTTCCCACTCTTACATGTGTTTTGCTGTGTGTGTTTAACATTTTATTGTATTCACAGACTGTGGCGCCTCACCTACTCCACAGGCATCATCTTTTTACTGTGTGTTACACAGCACCTTCAGTGCAGTGACACAGGGTTGTCTTTTAGACTTCCCAACTCAGACTCCATTTTCTGGGACTGACTACTGTCTCCCAGAACATGTAAAGTTGTCATTAACTTTATTAGTCTTTTAAAGTCCACAGACCCAGTACAATCTATCTTACATACGGCCTCATTATGAGAATGGAGGTAGCCATGGAGCTATTAGCTCCATGGCTGCCTCTGTTCCGGGCTCCATTACCGGGTTCCTGCAATGGGGACTTGCCGGGTTACTCCGACATAGGAGGACCCAGTAATTCCTCCTTACAGGAACCCATTCCCATTTGAGCCCCCATACGGCTCAATGGGAATGGGGAGGGAGGTAATAACGGGCAGATTACATCTGGCCCGTTATTGCCTCCCTCTTCCCCTCGCGGGACCCGGAAAGCACGCCTGGTTTTACCAGGCGTGCGATCCGGGTCCCGCAATGGGATGCTCGTAATCGGCGCTCCCGGAATGAAGGGGGCCGGTCCCGTACCGGCCCCCTTCATTACGGGAGCGCCAGCCTTATAATGAGCCCCATAGAGTACTGGAAAGGGTTAATACTTATCCCTTTTTGTCTGTTTCTCTTGGAGCTTTGTTTCGCTCCCTTTTCATCAAGATTTGGATGGTGGCAGTGGTAACTACCCTATTTTTCCTACCGCGGTTATCTTAAATAACCTTGGTTAAGTTTTAGGCTATCTTGGTAGCCTCGAACTTAAACCCGCTACACCATATATGTTTTTATACAGTTCCAGCTGGGTTTATATCTTTCTCGTGTTTTACTACACACGCCAAACCAGATTTGGTTCCTTTGTTCACCATCTTTTCGCAGGCTTCTACACAGAAGCCGTTCTTAGGTGCCTGAAAGTCTGGGTAGGGAGGATGTGAGGGAGGTGTTTTAGGACCCCTGCCTTGGGTTCCCTTGGTAACCCAAGTCGCATTCCTGTTTGATTGGCTAGGTGACTGTCCCGCCAGGACAGCCACCCTGCTGTGTGATTGACAGCCAGGCTGTGTGAATGGGGGAAAACTGCATAAAAAGCAGGTCTCTGGGATTGGAAAGGCAGAGACGCCACTGGAACGAAAGAACCCATGAGGAGCTGACAGAAGAGGACCCCTACAGCGACTGAACCACCCGGTGAAGCCCTGCTGCAGGTACGAATTTTCAGACTCCAACGACAGAGAAGATCTACCAGGAATCTTCTTCCCCTGAGTTGGTGGGGCCAACCAGTCTGCCCGAACTGCAAGCCAGGACTCCCTCCTCTGGTTGAATTTGCTGTACAGAGCTACAGTGAACCGGATAGCCAGGAAGGTCGAACCCTGCTTGGGTTTTAAGGAGCGCACCTTTTATTTGTTGCTTTGCTCTGCTGCTGATTTCTTGCCTGGGCAGTGCAGGACCCTCCAGTGTTCCTACTTTGTGTCAGTCCGACAGTCACTTCAGGAACCGTGAGCCTGCAGGAACGGCCGCCTCAGCTACAGCTTCTTCTTCATTTAAAGGTGCTGTGCAAATCCGGTTTTTCATTTCGTCCAGCCGCGGTGAAGGTGTGTGAAACCTTTTGCCAATCCGAGGGCTTGTCCTTCTCTACTCTTTAAACTAACTTTTCTTCCGACCAACTTCGTCCGGAACTCTTGGCAAAGACTTAACCGCGAACTACCCTGAACTGTGTGATCTTGAGTAAAAGACTTTTGTCCTATTGACTTTGGCCCTAAGCCTTTTTGATTTGATTCTATCACTGTAATTCCTCTTTCTAGATTGCCCTGCTTACTTGCCTGTTGGTGCTGCTCAATTTGTGTCTAACTTTGTCTTTCCCTCCCTTTTAAAATGACTGGAGTGCCATTTTTCTCATACGTAATTTTGAATTTAACTTATCCAGAATCTATTGGGAGTGGTGTGGGGTATTAAGCGTGTGATTTTTCAACTGCTTTACTTTAGTGAGATGTTATACAACTGATGTGTAAATAAATGTATATTCTTTTACTCAGAAACCTTGAGTCAGTGTTTATTTGAACCATAGTAAATTGCTGTCCTTTGTGTAACTATTTGATACTGCTCTTGAAATAAGTCTGGCTGCTCAGCCATCGCTACCACTGTACTGTGTAGTACAGGCTTGTACCAAAGGTGAATTTGTACTGTCACTTGCAGTCTTAATTGTGTGTGGTGTTCCCAAAGGGTACTGCACATAATTCTGCCTAACACGGGGCCATGGAAAAGGAATGTTATCACTCGTTTTCTAAAGTCTTTACACAAAACATTACATGCAACAAACACCATTAACCCTCCATAAGTAGCATATTCTGTAAAGTTGTGAATTGACGTGATTCACGGATGCAGGTTTGAGGGCCACTTTTGTTTGAGGTGTCCGGCCCAATTCTTGTCCCAGTCCGACCCTGTCCCCAACCCCCCTGTTTCTCCCAACTTACCTGCTGGAGCATTTGGGCTCCAGTGCCAGCCCTCCTCCCATCCACGGGCGCCATGAAAACAGAAAAGGGACAATGTCCCTTTTTCTATGGCGGTAGCCATCTTGCATCTTGTTTTTCAAAATGTTTACAGGATATTGGGCTCATGCTAAAAACGCGCAGCCCATCTCACATAAAGGATTTTTTTTTTTTACTTTTCACACCCTGGAGTTCATCCATGATGATGGCCACAATGAACTAGTCCCTTTTGGAGGCTGTTGGATTCTCTATTCACAGGTCAAGTAAAGACTGCTGAAGCCCGCTGAGGGAATCCTTACATTCCCCTCACACCTAGTTATGGGGTCTAATATCTGCGAGCATACCATAGAAAGTCTGCAGTGAAACCTTGATGTCGTGGGCCATTCCAGATTCTGCTCACCAATCAGACTGCCTTCAAACGCAAGGGACATCTGACACGAGTCACAGTGTCCATCTGCCAGAAAGTGCAACCTTAATATGAAACATCAGCATCTTCTGAGACCCCTCCCCTTCCCTTGCTTACATGGACCAAATGAATCCTCCAAAGAAATTTTATGTGAAATGTAATTGTAAGTGAATTCAAGAAGTGTATTAAATTGAGAAAGACAGAGAAAGAAATAACTTACTGTAATGTTCTTTCTATGGATTCTTCTCCTGTAGATTCCTCATCTGATAGATATCCCCTCCAGCTCTGCTGCTTCGGAAAAAGTCATCGACAGGGGGCGTAGTGGACCTCGAACCAGCCATCAATTGTCAGTCTGTCTTGGCTCAGTGCTCGAACGTCGGCTCCTGACATGACATCGAGCGTCATAAATATACCAAGTCACTACGTCCCATAGCTCAGTTCCCCCCTTTTTTTCCCTGACCTTGACTGCTGCATAGGAAAACGGAGAGAAAAATTGGGGCTAAACAGTCCATAAGAGGTGAACAACATGAATACCCCCCCCCCACAACCAAAGAGAAGATAAACTTGAGGGCGAACTGCAATACGTAGGATCAGAAAGAACAAAATAAAATTGTTTCTTTTTGTTTAGTGGAGAGAAGAAACATGCGGCATGAAGACAGAAAAAGGTCATCCAAGGACCATCACCAGGTGTCAACTCACCAAAGAAGGTGTGCACCAACCGTCCAGCTTTCTGAGTGGGCATGAATGGGTGGGAAGATGAAGAATCTGTGGCAGAAGAATCCATAGGAAGAACATTAAAGTAAGTAATTTCTCCTTCAATGGATTGCCTTTCTCCCACAGATTCCTCATCTGATAAACTGCTGAAGCAGTGAGGCAAATGGGGGCGGGCAGAAAGCTATAACAGATTTTGTAGCACTGCCCTGCCAAAACGTGCATCAGCCTCCCACAGGCCACATCTAGACTGTAGGGTCTGGTAAATATGTGTAGTGAGGACCATGTTGCCGCAAGACAAATATCCCTAACCGGGACTCCCCTCGGCAAGGCGGTCGAAACAGAGACCCCTCCAGTCGAGTGTGCCCTGATTCCAGGAGGCAGCTCCCTGCCTGCAGATTGGTAGCATTCCGCTATGCACAAAATGATCCACCGGGATAGTGTTTGCTCGTTACCACCAGACCTTTACGGGCTAGCAAATAGGCCATGAAAAGCTGATCAGATTTTCGAAATTCAGCTGTCCTTGCAACGTAAAAGCTCAGGGCCCTCTTTTAGATCCAGCCGATGGAAACGTTCCTCCTCTTTGAAAGGATACAGCGGCGGATAAAAGACTGGAAGGTCTATGGCCGGAGACAGATGGAACGGAACTCGGATACCATCTTCAGCAGGAATACAGGCCTCACTTTCAGTGAGACCTTCTCCCAAAAGAACCATAAAAAGGGCGGTTTGCAGCAAAGGGCCTGTAACTCATAACTGGCAGTTGTTATAGCAAATAAGAAAGCTGTCTTCAAAGAAAGCAGCCGCAATTAACAAGTATGCATGGGCTCAAAGTGACCCACCATCAAAAAGGTTAGAACCAGATTAAGATCCCAATCTGGGACAACAAAAGGAGTTGGCGGAAACTCATTCACAAGGCCCTTCAGGAATTGGGACATAACCAGGATCGTAAAAATGAACCTTGATCCAGGGACCTCTTGAATACATACAAGGCCGCCAAATATCCTTTGACTGTGATGACCTGAAGGCCTGCTGAGGCGAGTGATAGAAGGAACTCTATCACTGTAGTGGTGGGGTAAGAGATGGGGTCAATCTGGCGTTTCCTGCACCAGGCCTCAGATCTTCTCCACCTGCACATGTACAAAGATCTTGTAGAAGGTCTGCGTGCAGCCAGCAACACCTCAAGTACCTCTTCGCAGAGGTCCCAGCCATCATATTTCATCCTCTCAAGAGCCACACATGTAAGTGAGAGACTCTGAGTTTGGCACCGACCTTCCGACTGCGATTGGAGATATGGGCGCCGAGTCAACCAGGGAGGTGGGCAGATGGTCAGATCCAGAAGGTCTGAGTACCATGATCTTCTCACCCAGTCCGGGGCAATCAGGATTATGGAGCCAAGGGGCTATTGCAATGTCCTTCTGCTAGGTACCTCTGCCAAGAACATTAACAGGCTACAAACTGCACAAAATAATGCTCTCCGAGCTGCTCTCAGTATCCCCAGGAGGGAGCATATCTCCCAGGCCAGACAAGATGCCCACTGACTCCCTATCAAAGAACGCATATTGTTCAAGGCGCTCACAATCACACACAGATGTCTTTCCCAATCAGCGCCCCAATACCTAGCTGACCAGATATACCCTGCACAATCACTCAGACCCAAGCGAGAACTCTACTCTGACCAACTTGCGGTCCCTGACTTTAATAGAGCCAAAGCCGGCGGTACTAGCTTTGAAGTATTGGCACCAAAATCCTGGAACCTACTGCCCCCCAAACTCAGGAAGGAAACATCACTCCTAGAATTTAGAAAGTCTCTGAAAACCATATTATTCAAATAACTGTTTGTTCCACTGTAACCAAGGAACTGTCTATCGCCTATTATGTATGACCCGCTTATCGCCTAATACGTTATGACCCTGAACGGGAACTGTACTCTGCTTTTGCCTGCACCCAAGTGAATATGATGTAACAGCGCCACGATGTCCTAGGGCAGTTTTGCGCTTTATAAATGGAAATAAATAAAATAAATAAATGGATGCTTGAAACCTCTTGAGCCTCCTGAGAACACAAGGAATGACGGGAATCGGAAGGAAGGCGTGGTGGAGAGTTAAGGTCCAATCCACCAGAAACGTATCCTCTAGCGCTCCGTTCGCTGGGAATTTACTCTAGCAAAACAAACTGCCTGCTCCTGTAGGAGTTTGTTGTTGCAAACAGGTCCACTGATTGGGTACCCCAGCGAGAGACGATCTCCTCTAGGACTTCCTGGGACACTGTCTTGGTGGGTTGTGGGGGTAGCACCCTCCCTGCTTTCCTAAAGCACTATAAATATATTCCCAGAGGATCAACTAACTGTGATATGATTTTGTAATGTGCCTTGCTGCTTGGTGCCGTCTTCTCGTTTTGCCCCTTTTATGCTTAAATTTGTGACTTTCTAGTCCACTGCCATGTCATATTGCTAGATGCCATGCTTGTATTTTTTATTTATTTTTGTGAAGCCCCTTTCTGGCACATGTCACTTATTTGTTTTATATTGTTTGTCTTGTATACGCTCTCACGCCTACGGGTTTATGATGCGCGATATAAATGAAATAAAGTAAAAGTAAAGTAAACTTCTCAATCGTGGGAGACGTGCTCTGCTTGCTCAGAGCATCCGCCAAACTGTTCTCTGTCCCCGCCAGATGAACTTCTGTGACAGAGATTCGGTTCTCCAACAGCCAGAACCACAGCTGCATCACCTCTCTGCAGAGGGGGAGAGAGCATGCACCACCTTGCCTGTTCAGGTTGTGCATGGCCACTGTATTGTCTGTCAGAATCAGGACATACTTCCTCTTCAGAGATGGAGTGAATGCTCTCAGGGCTAACCTGATGGCTCGCAACTCCAGCCTTTTGATATGACACATGGCTTCCATCACTGACCAGATGCCTTTCACCTTTAAGTCCCTGCAGTGAGCGCCCCAACCCTTCAGAGATGCAGCTGTGGCCACTCGGGTCTGGGGCCACAGAGGCCAGAAGGGGTCCCCCGCCATGAGGTTGCTGCTGTCAGCCCACCAACCAAGGTAGTCGACTACTGCTCTGGCTACATTGATGGAGTCCGAGAAGGCACTGAGGTACTGGGAACATTGGCCCTGTAGGAGCCACTGAACAGATCTCATGCGCAACCTAGCCTCTGGCACTAGAAAGATACAGATGTCCATGAGGCCTAAAAGGTGGGGAAGGAAGCTGCTGGTAAGTTGCTGTGGTTCTGGAACTGGTTAACCAACTGCACGGTGCTGTTGACACTCTCCTTGGGGTGGGGGGGTCTTCCCCACCTGAGTGTTTAGGACTGCTCTGATGAACTTGAACCTCTGGGCCGGCGTCACATGGTACTTCTTCATGTTCAGGGCGAAGCCCAGCCTATGGAGTAGTGATCAGTTCTATTCTAGGTGAGACAAAACCCGCTCCACTGACTTCCTTCGGATCAGCCAGTCGTCCAGGTACAGGAACACATGGACTCTGGATCTTCTACGGTGAGCCACGACTACTGCCATGAGCTTGGTGAAGACCCTTGGAGCAGAGGTCAACCCAAAAGGAAGCACCTTGAACTGATAGTGCTTGTCCCCTATGAGGAACCTCAGGAACTTCCTGTGCTTTCGATGTATCGGCACATGGAAATAAGCCTCCTGAAGGTCTATGGAAGTAACGCTTACCTTATCTCTTCAGGAGCGTAAGTTGCCTGAATACTATGTGGGCTGCAAATGCTGGATGAAAGAGGTTCCCCCTTTTGTAAACTGAGAAAAGGAACATGGATTGATTCTAAGTGTGGGTCACAATTCTATGGCTCTTCCCGACCCTGCTGTGCATCCTTATGATAATCTGGGTACCCTGTTCCCTTCTCACCTATAGGTTTAGGTTAGGGAGCTACCCATCCTACTATCGTGCAAGGGTGCGTTGGTAATGAGGCAAAAATAAATCTTCTGACTGAAGAGTTCGGCAGAGCCTCGAGGTGGTAAGTATCTTGATGTTCTGAGCATTGCTGTGGTCAGATATGTGTTGTAGTCTCTGAGGGAAAATATTTACTGTGGAGATTGATTCTCTTTGTTAATGTTTAAATCTCTCTCTCTAGCAGGTTTAACGAGGAAAAAACCACATGAGGGGAAGCAGGTGTTTTCGGAGAACACCTCAAAGTCTTGCTCCTAAAGGTAAGGCTGCGCGCGTAAATAGGAATGCGCGCAGTGATACTTGGCTTTGTGACTTGCTGCAGGTTTTCGCTGCATGGCCGAGCGCTTGGAATGCTTGGAGACGTTCCTAGGTGTTTGCGGTAAGTAAGCGCGTAGTTTTGTTCTCATGCTTGGTCTGTGATTAAATGTCTCTATTAACTAAATACCTTGGGCCTCATTACACGGTTGGCGGTCCAGTAATAACGATACCGGTAATGCATTACCGCAATCGTTTACCGGACCGGCCAATCATGACCTGCAATGCCAGCCCTACCGGCATCAAAAGGGACCCACTGTGGCCGTGCACCACCATACCGGCATGCGCACAGGCCCGTGGCCGCCGTGCCAGTACCACCAGCATTCCGCTAAGAAGACATTACGATTTGCACGGAAATGCACATACCGGCATCCAGATGCCGGTAAGAAGGGCCACCATGATGCCGGCAATACCGGCATCGCGGATCACCCATTCATAGTAAACTGCTTTGTTCCCAACTGCCACAGGTGCACACAATCAACACAGGTGGAGGCAATGGAGCCTGGCCCTGCACAAAAGGAGCACATCTACACACCACACCCCTTCCAAGACCAAAATGATTCCACTTGCAGTTGCGATACTGGAGCTGGAGGACATGCCTGCTACTCCTTGAGCAGGCAGTACAACAGAGATTACAGAGGAGACGCAGGAGGAGAAGAAGGGTGAGACCGCCCCAGCAAATTCCACCAGTGCAGGCAGTGGTTCCCCGCAGGCAGCCACCAATCCCTCTCACAAGGGCCAGACCATTCAACTTAACCCCAGCACAGATCCACACCCTGTAACGCCTGGACAGGGACACCATCACCACCATAGTGGATCGAATACATGAAGATTTGGTCAGCCTTATCAACAACCACACCGCCATCCCCCTTCTGCTGAAGGTGGCGTCTGTGCTCCACTTCCTGAACACAGGCACCTACCAGCACACAGTGGGCCGGCTGCATGGCATCTTGCAACCATGTTTCTCCGGTGTGATAAACCAAGTGTTGGATGCACTCCTAAAGCACGCAAGGGTCCACATATCCCTAACACGGACAGAACAGGAGGTGAATGACACCAAAATAGCATTTCATGCACTGGCAGGCATGCCCAATGTCATTGGTGCCCTGGAGGTGGTGTACCGCAATCAGAAGCTATACCACTCCATCAATGTGAAGATGGTGGGTGATGCCAGCAAGATGATAACACATTGCTGTGCCAGATTCCCAGGATCCACGCATGATACAATGGTGCTGCGGAACTCCTCGCTACCCCGCTATATGGAATGAGATGCTGCACAACGTGCCTGGCTACTGGGTGAGTCTGCCCTTGTAACGCTCACCTGGTATCCATGGGGACGGCACTCAGCCTGTTCTGACCTCTTACGACCTTGAACCCTTCCCTGGAGTCTACTCGACTGGAGACTGGGCCTGAAACACGCGGATTGGTAGAGTTTAACTCCCTATTGTCTCTGTGTGCTTGAACCCCTTCTTCCCCGGGGTCCAACCCTTCTCTTTGATCCACAGCTCACCTTGTTTTCTTGGAAAGTGTGCTCTCCGTCCTGCTTTCAGCGCAGGGGCGCGTTGATTGATGCAGGCTCGTTACTGCCTAGTTACTTCACTGGCAGGAGTCCGACAGGTAAGTATAATGAGTCTTTTGAACAGTTCTCTAACTTCGTTCCTTTCCTTCCTTAGATGATAGCCGGTGTCTGGGGATGGCGACGTGCTGCTGAGATGAGTAGCGCTGAATGTGAGTGAGAGCGCAATGCGCGATGTGACCCTTTCATATTTGTATTGAACTGAGTTCTTTTTCTGTGTCTTTTAGGTGCCGCAACGTTTTCAGCGTGGATGCCAGTTATGAAGAAGCTAGATGTTTCCACGCTAACCTGGAGTGTCTTTTCCCTCTTGCAGATGGATGAGAAGTTCCGGAGACAGAGTTCCCCCAGAGCGGCTGGGATTCAGGTAAGCATTTGGAGCTCGTACAGTCTTTAAAAATAAGCGAAGATTTGCTGAATGCTTACTAATGCCTTTTTTCTGTTCTTGTTCTTGCAGGAGCTGAGCGCAGAAGAAAGAAGTAGGCCTACTGGAGACCGATCCGAACACGGTGAGTGTCACGCTGCAGGTGCAGAATACACAAAGCATGTTTCTCAGCCTGGGCGTGGCTTAAATAGTCTCTGAGTATCCCAGGTGTCTCTGGGCTGAACCACACCCAAAAGACTAGACTGCACATGCAGTTTTGGGAACCAAAATATGTGGGGGCATCCATCTTGTCCCCATCAATGCACTACAAGTCCAATCCCCAATGTTATCCTATGGGAGTGAGTGAGTCTGGTGCCACAAGCGCCATGTCTGACTCCAAGTGGGTCATTGGAGGGATGGAGAGGCCCTTGAGGGCCATGTTGGTGATCGTGGCCTGGCTCCAGCCTGACATCTTGGAGGGCTGGGGACATGAGGGGCAGGAATCATGACAGCCCTCTGGGCTATGGTAGTGTATTTGGGGCTGGAGGTACATGCATATGCAACCTCTCTGCCCTCTGGGCCATAGGAGTGTCCTCAATGGGGTGTCCATGCAGGCAAACACGGTGCCCATAATCATTCAAATAAGATGCATGACGCAGAAAATGGAGGCCGACATACTCTGTCCGCACACCAATGTGTAAATGTCAGACTCACAATCAGCGCACACCCCTGAACTTGTCCACTGGAAATCACCTGACCGCACCCACAGCACCACAATGCACCATCATGCAGTCACAAAGCTGAATACACATGACCGCATTGAAGCACCTCGCAGGTCATGCATCCATGAGTGCGCAGTATGAATTCCCACTCAGGGAAATCCCCGGTCACTTCCCCTCCCCGACAGTAACACTGCATAACAACATGGCAACGTGTGCAGATGAATACAAATCGGAAAACACATGTGACAAGGATGCCTCAAATTGGACATGAAGTATTGAACAACACCTACATGGGTGCGATTGGTGCAGGAATCACCCACAGCACATGAGTACCAGCATGCAAGTCAACACCCTGCATCATCCAAGGAACATACCCCTACACTGGGGGACCCTACCAACAATCAATTGTGCCATTGTGACTGGTGTGAAGACGTCGATGGACACGTGCATGGAGTCAACAATTATCCAAAAACATGATAGACTAAACAAGCTGAATCACGTGGGGCATCAGCCTAATGCATCAAACATTGCCCAACATGCATTCGGTCTCATCCCCTGCCACACAACCCTCACATGTGAGTACATCATGGACCTTGTCACTCCATCTGGGTGGATGGTGATTCCAATGCCATAGCCCCTAAGTTGTGTACATCACCCAAGACCAGCACCATGGATTGCCAAGTTGTGTACAAGGCAGATAGTTGCGCAGATGTGAAGTCAATAGCTGCCATTGACGATATACTGCATATGAGAAATGAACGATGTACAGGCTGAGCCCAAATGGAATTGAAGAAATACCCTTACACATACCTTATTGTGCTCCCATGCAGGTGATATTGGCTATCCCCTGAAGCCGTGGCTCCTCACCCCTGTCAGGAATCCACAGAACAGGCACGAAGAGGACTTCAATCATCCCCATACACGCACTCGGGTGGTCATAGAGCAGACTTTTCGCCTGTTGAATGCACGGTGTCGCTGTCTCAGCAGGTCCGGTGGCGCACTCATTTATGGTCCTGAGAAGGTGGGCAAGATCATCATGGTATGTGCCATGCTGCACAACATGTGCCTCCGGCGGAACGTTCCTCTGCCACCTGACATGAACCAGCCACCGCCAGGTGAAGAAGAAGATGAGGAAGGAGAAGAAGTTGCACATCGGCCAGGCCGCAATGCACATGAGGGGCGTGCTGTGCGCCAATCAGTGATAGACCATAGTTTCCGATGCATTGGGATGCAGAGGGTGCTATGGATGTGGGACCCTGGGCACTAGGATGGGGGGAATATGGAAACTGGCTTTGGGGAAGAATTTGCACTGTACACTGTCATGCAATAAATTGACACATGCTGAAGAAGCAATGTAAAGTCATGTGAATTTTTTTCACAATGGGTGTTTTGAACAGATGTTATTTGCAACATGAATGAACCCTCTACCCCCACACACTCCCACACAGCGTCTCCCCCATCCCCAACACCCCCACACACACCCAAACACTTCCCCCCACCACCCCCACATACCCCCTCCCCCGTGAACCCAACACCCGCACACAGCAAGAGCACAACATGTGTCCAGATGCACTGACAGTCAACACGTGCAGGGTACCCCTGCTACTGCCGCCCACATGTAGTTATGTTTTCCATGGTGTCTGCTGGGGGGCCAACAGGTGTGTTGTGGCTTGCGTGCTGTGTGAAATGTGATTTTTGTTTGTGTATTGGGTGTGTATTGGGTGCAGGAACCGCATGCAGCATGCATTTTAATGTGACAGTGGTCAGTCCAGCTTCTCGACAGGGATGTGTGTATGTGTGTATGATGGGCCATGTATTTGCTCTCATCAGGTTCACATTTGTTGGCCTACGTTTTACTTTGGATGTCAAGTGTTTGTGGGGACTTGTGTGGTGCGCAAAGGGACACTCACCTTCATCAGCCGATGATGGGACACCATACTCCGCTCCATCAACTCCTTCAATGGCCTCCATGTCGATGGTGGAGCTACAGGTCTCTTGTTTGGACTGCTGCCTGTTGCCTCCCCCTGTCTGCAGTTGGCCAATAGGATGTTACGGACTCGCAGGCGCAGGTCGTCCCACCACTTAGTACAGTCCTTTAATGACCGTGCAGTGGTTCCAACCGCACTCACCTTTCTGGCAGTCTCCTCCCATATTCTTTTCTTCTGTAGCTGTGCTGGAAGGTGCAGGTCTGCACTGAAAACTACATCCGTCTGCTCCACTAAAGTATCAGCAAGCATATTCAGCTGATTATCACTGAAACGTGGTTTTCGCATACGTGCTGCGCCTTTCTGGTGACTTTCGACATTGTCCACCAGTAGGGATTGGGAAGTTGGTTGCTCAGGTCCTGTCTGCGGAGGATTGCAATGGATTGTGTCTTTTAAGATGGCCGCCAGTGCTTTTCTGGTTCCGGCTCGATGACATTACTTCCGCAGCCGGTAGTGACGGTACCGGTAGTGGCGGTACTGTTATTTAGGGTGCCAACAGCACCGGGGGAGGTTTCAACGCATTCCTTGATGCCGCAGGGGTGTGGGGGGACTTTACCGGCAAGCCGGTGCATCCGTTACTGGCATGCAGGTACGCGCGTGCACGCAGGCTCGTAATCGTACGTTGTTTGCGGCGTGGGTACAGCATGGACACTTTCATACTGGCATGCCGGTAATGACGGTTTTTTATGCCTACCTCGTAATGAGGCCCCTTGTCTTTCAAGTTGACTGAGTGTCAGAGGGTCGGTGGTAGCAGGCCACGGCTGAAGAAGAATGTAGCAGAACTGCGGTGCGGAATTCATAGAAGAGCTCCACCTACTTGAAGACAGCTGCGTCGGAATACATGTCAGGTACATCGGATTATTAATCTGTGGATTTTCAGGTATCTCAGTAAGTTAATAACATGACTTTTCTCTTCCTTTTACAGGTCTGTGAGCAAACCACCGGTAAGCGTCGCATCACTGTCAACGGAACCAACGCGAAGCACGTGCAAAGGCATGGGTGGGGCTTACATAGTCCTCCACGCCCAACTACTAGTTCTCTCGTGCAATTCAGTCTGTGACCCACAAGGCAGCCAGCTTAAGGGAAACCTTCAGCCATTGAATCTCTATGGGTCGCACTGTGGTTCTGGTTCTAATGAGTGTGAGGAATGTCTGCCACGCCATGCTAATAACCATCTAGACCTGCATGTCTGCACAAAGAACCCTTGCTAGCCTGCATTAATGGTCCCAGACTCCTGACCCCAGAAGTGATCATGAAAGTTTCCCCACCTCCCCCACCCAAGGCCCCTCCTAAGGATGGACCATCCGGCCCTGGCTTTGTCAGATGGTTCTGATGAAACCTTTTAAGTAGTTGAGGAGCATGGATGCTATCACTGGGTTGCCAGGTTCTGTCCTGCGGATCATACCCCTTCTAATCCACCAGGTAAAACAATTTCCTCCTGACTACCTTAGAATCTAAAATGTCTTTTACCTCAAACTCAGGCTCTCCCTCTATAATCACTGGGTCTGAGGATTCTTGCACTCTGATACCTGGACACACCGGCTTCAATAGAGAAACATGAAACACTGGGTGTAACCGCATATGTGATGTAAGAGTCAATTTCATAGCTACAGGGTTGATGACTGCTTCAACCGGAAACAGGCCCAAAAATATAGGTTGGAATTTTCACGGCCCCTTAAGAGCGATGTGCCTAGAAGCTAACCACACCTTGTCCCCCACTTGAGAACTCGGAGTGTCTCTTCGATGCTTGTCAGCAAATCTTTTTTGGATCTCTTTCGTTGCAGCCATATATGCCAAGGCTCCCTCTTTAGCTCGAGCAATGTTTTCATGTAAACTTTGCACCGCAGGCATTTCTAAGGGTTCTGGTGGTTCGAAAGCTGAGGTTCGTGGATGGCAACCATTCAAAATGTAAAAGGGAGTACAGCCGGTAGATGCGTGCTCAGAATTGTTATAAGCGTACTCTGCAATCCAAAGCAGATCCATCAAAATTTTGTCCATTTGATGGAGGAGACCTTGTAGATATTGTTCTAGGGTCTGGTTTGACCGCTCCATCTGTCCGTGAGTCTGTGGATGTTGACTGGTGGACAAGCGCACCTCGATCTTGGCTATCTCACAGCATTGCTTCCAAAACTGGGATACAAATTGGCTGCCTCTATCAGAAACCACAACTGACGGAAAACCATGCAAATGTACAATGTGCTCCAAGAAGACCTTGGCCAAGACTGATGCCAACGGAATTCCTTTCACAGCTACAAAGTGGGCCATCTTGAAAAACAAATCCACCACCACCAGGATTGTGTTGTCACCAGAACAAGTTGGCAATTCTGTAATAAAATCCATTGAGATTGTGTGCCATGGGCTGGTGGAACAGCTAAAGGTTGAAAAAGTCCCACAGGTTTTTGCTTAGAACATTTATTCTGAGCGCATATTTTGCAAGTCTGAACAAAAGCGATGATATCCTTACTCCACGTAGGCCACCAGAACAATCGCTTAACTTTGGCTGTGGTCTTAGCAATGCCCGGCTCACCCTCCAACAAAGCACCATGATAGTCAGCTAAGATGCGCTCTTGCAGAGCCCGTGTAGGCAGATAGAGACGCCCCTGGAAATACGTTAAGTCCTCCTGGATCGAACACAGAGGCCCTTTGGACCCCCAGGCATCCAACTCTGTGGTTGTCATACTGAGCTGGATCTTTGTCTTCAAGTCCTCTAAGGAGCAGTCAGTCACATCCACAACTCTCAAATTATTTTTTCCTCAGGAATGATGTTTACCGGACTGGGAGCAACATAGACATCTTCACCTTACCCTATGCATGATAAGGCGTCCGCTTTGCCGTTGTGCATCCCAGGGCGGTACATGATGACAAAGTCATGTTCAGCAAGAACAGAGCTCAACTGAGCTGACATGATGACTGGGCCTTCGCTGATCGTAGATATTGCAGATTCTGATGGTCCGTAAGGACAGTGATAGTGTGCCAAGCCTCTAACAAGTGATGTCTCCATTCTTTGAATGCGTTCTTGATAGCCAGTAATTCCTTGTCTGTGATAGCATAATTCAATTCAGATGCAGAAAACTTCTTAGACCAAAAGGCCACTGGGTGCAACTGTCCGGTGTCTGGGTCCTTTTGGACAGTACTGCTCCCATGGCAGCACTAGAATCATCAGTCTCCACCACAAACGACAGATCAGGTTGAGGATGCCGTAACACTTGAGCCGTAGTGAACGTCCCCAGCGTTCCAGTCAATGCCTGGAGGGCTTCTTCTGCCTCGACTGTCCAATCGAATTTTCTGTGTTTTTGAAGTAATGACATAATTGGATGGACAAGTTGAGAGAAACCAGGTACAAAGCGCTGATAAAAGTTGGCGAATCCCAGGAAACTTTGGACTCCTTTTAACGATCTGGGAGATGGCCAGGTTAGAACTGATTTCACCTTCCTGTTATCCATCTGAATGTCCTGTGTTGAAAAAAAACAAATCCCAGGAATTCCTTAGCGGTCACATGGAAAGAGCGCTTCTCAAGTTTGAAGTACAGTTGATGTTGCCGTAACTTGGTAAGTACTGCTCGAACATGGGCAATGTGTTCCTGGACTGAGGCTGAGTAGATCAATATGTCATCAATGTACACCACTACTCACACGTCTGACAACTCCTGTAGCATGTCGTTCGTGAAATTCTGGAAGGTTGCAGGGGCATTGAACAGCCAAAGGGCATAACTTGATACTCATACAAACCGTACCGGGTGCGGAAGGCAGTTTTCCACTCATCACCTTTCTTAATCCGCACTAGATGGTAGGCTCCCCAAAGGTCTAACTTGGTAAAAGCTTTAGCATGCTTGAATTGATCCAACAACACTGGAATGAGTGGAAGTGGGTATCTGTTCGTTACTGTGATCTGATTGAGCGCACGGAAATCTATGCAAGTTCGAAGTTCCCCCTCCTTCTTAGGCACGAAGAATAGGGGAGAGGCTGCAGGCGATTTCTAAGGTCAGATGAATCCGTTAGCGAGGTACTTATCAAGGTATGCCTTCAAATAAGTGTTTTCTTGTTCAGTCAAGGGATAGATCCGAATGCCTGGGATCCAGGTACAAGATCAATCTGGCAATCGTATGGCCGATGTGGTGGTAAAACGTTGGCCTGTTCCTTCTCAAACACGTCCTGGAAATCTCGATAATCTGGGGGTAGGATCCCCAACAGCCATAGTGTAGGGCCCCCTCTTCATTCAGCCTGTACCAGGTTTCCCGAGTCTTCTTCCACTCTATAACATGAGTTTTTGCAACCTTCTGCAAAAGTCCATGTTCTGGCGTGCCAATCAATGTGCGGGTGGTGTTCTTCTAACCATGGAATACCCGAAATAACTTTGAACTGCAGCGCACCGATTAGGTCAAACAAAATCTTTTCTCGATATCCATCCCGGCAGAGCAAGGTGCAAACCTCTGTGCACTGTATCACTAGTCCTGATATTAGCTGGGTACCGTCTACAGCCATAACGTTCTCAAACACTCGCTTAGGGTACACAGCAATACAAATCTTACTTGCAAGTTTGTGATCCATGTAGTTGCCTACCGCACAGCTGTCCATGTATGCTTCTAAAGCATGCAGTTTGGAGGGTTGATGGTGGCTAATTAGGATGATGGGTACAACAAAATTAGAGATCTAAAATTCCTTCTTCTGGCTCGACAAGCTGACCTCTATGCTTGCTGGGCGTTCGAGTTTTCCACCTGGTCTTCTTTTTCTGCCTTATCCAAGGCTCCTACGGATTTCCTGGGGGGCTTTACTGGACAATCGTGAAGGATATGTCCAGCCGAACCACAATAGAGGCAAAAGTGCTGCTGTCTTCTTTTTTCCCTTTCCTCCTTCGAGATGGGGCCCAGAATTCCCCCCAAATGCATTGGCTCAGGGTGGACCTCAGGGCCTCAGATGCATAACAAGCCCGTTTTCTTTTGGGTGGACATAGTATGACCTGTTATCTGAGCGAGAGCGATCCACTTGTCGATCTTGCAAGCGGTGGTCCAGCTGAATGGTAAAATCAATGTATTCTGCACATTCCGTGGGAGGATTCACAACCTGGGCAAGAATATCCTTCAGTTCTCCCTGCAGACCTTGATAAAAGAGTGTTGTCCTCTTTTCTTCTGGCCAGTTAGTTTCTGCTACTAACTGAATGAAAGTGGCCACATAAGCCAGCAAACCTTGACTGCCTTGTTGCAGGGATAGTAACTCATTGTCAAGGCTTGCCCCTGAGTGTGACGTGCAAGGAGTTTCTCTAGTTCTCACTGGAACCCCGGAACATTTTGTAACAAAGGATCAGTTCTGTTTACAAGAGGAATGGACCCATCTGCAGCATATCCTCCCATGTAGGACAGTACAAATGTCACTTTAGACTGGTCTGATGGAAAAAAATACTGGTCTACACAGGAAATGCAAATGGCACTGGTTCATGAACACTGCGAAACGCTTAGGGTCCCCCATAAACCGTTCTGGGGGTGCTAGTGGAATGTTTCCTGGTACAACCACCTGAACAGGGGGGCACTGGTTGAGGAATTTGAACTGGGGGAACACCACCGGGAAGTGGGGCCTGAGCTGCCTGCGCTTGGAGTAGCTGTCGGCCTAATTCATCGGTGCGATCCCTATTAACTACCAATTCCCGTCTCATGGAATTGGTTTCAGACCGTGCTGCATGGACTTCAGCTCCCCCAACAACTGGGACAGGTTATCTATATCTGTGGTCTCCATTACGCTTGGCCAGAGTAATTTTAAGTAACGGCCTCGCGTTCTATAATGCTTACCTTATCTCTGCAGGAGCATAAGTTGCCTGAATACTCTGTGGGCTGCAAATGCTGGATGGAAGAGGTTCTCCCTGTTGTCAACGAGAGAAAAGGAACATGGAATGATTCTAAATGTGGGTAACAATTCTATAGCTCTTCCCCACCCTGCTGTGCGTCCTTACGATAATCTGGGTACCCCGTTCCCTTCTCACCTGTGATTTTAGGTTTGGGAGCTCTCTGTCCTGCTATTGTGCAGGTGTGCGTTGGTAATGAGGCGAAAAGAAATCTCCTGACTGAAGAGTTTGGAAGAGCCTCGAGGTGGTAAGTATCTTGATGTTTTGAGCTTTGCTGTGGTCAGATTTGTGTTGTAGTCTCCGAGGGAAAATATTTACTGTGGAGATTGATTCTCTTTGTTAATGCTTAAATCTATCTCTCTAGCAGGTTTGACGAGGAAAAAATCACACGTGGGGAAACGCAAGCGTTTTCGGAGAACTCCACAAAGTCTTGCTCCTAAAGGTAAGGCTGCACGCGTAAATAGGAAGGTGTGCAGTGATACTTGGCTTCGTGACTTGCTGCAGGTTTTTGCTGCGTGGCCGAGCGCTTGGAATGCTCAGAGAAGTTCCTAGGTGTTTGCGGTAAGTAAGCGTGTAGTTTTGCTCTCATGCGCGGTCTGTGATTAAATGTCTCTTTTAACTAAATGCCTTGTCTTTCAGGTTGACGGAGTGTCGGAGTTTGGAGGCTCCGCAGTAGCAGGCCGCAGCTGAAGAAGAACATAGCGGGACTGCGGCGCGGAACTCAGAGAAGTGCTCCACCTACTTGAAAACAGCTGCTGCAGAATTCGTGTCAGGTACGTCAGATCGGATTTTCAGTTAACTCGATAAGTTCATAACATGACTTTTCTCTTGCTTTTACGGGTCTGTGAGCAGAGCGCCGGTAAGCGTTACACCGCTGTCAGCGGAACCAACGCGAAGCACGTGCAAAGGCATGCGCGTGGCTTATATAGTCCTCCACGCCCAACTACTAGTTCTCTCGTGCAATTCAGTCTGTGACCCACAAGGCAGCCATTTTAAGGCAAACCTTCAACCATTGAATCTCTATGGGTCCCACTGTGGTTCTGGTGCGGAATGTCTGGCATGCCATGCTAATAACCATCTAGTCCCCGCATTTCTGCACAAATAACCCTTGTTAGCCTGCATTAATGGTCTCAGCCCCCTGACCCTCAAGGTGATCATGACAATGGACACCAGCCAGTCCTGCAATTTGAGAGCATGGAGAATTTCACCTAATGTCACCATCTTGAATTTGTCCTTCCTCAGGAACTAGTTCAAGGCCCTGAAGTCCAAAATGGGACAGAAACCTCCCCCCTTCTTGGGTACCAGGAAATACCGGGAATACCAGCCCAACCCTCTCTGCTCGGACTGTACCTCTTCCATGGCACCCTTCAACAACAGGGCTCTCAGTACTTCCCGGAGCTCCTGTCCCGGTTGGCTTGGAGGTGGCTGGGGGTCTGTCCAGAGGTTTGTTTAAGAACAGCATCGCACAAGCTCCAGGGACCAAGTGTCAGAAGTAATCTCCTGCCATTGGGCCAGTGCTCCGACAGCCGTGCACCTACGGGCACGTAGTGGGAGTGGAAAATCTAAGCAGCTTAGAGGACAGAGACGCCCCCCACCTTTTGGCCTCTGGAAGCACCCCACTACCCCATTCACGGCACAAAAAAAGCTTCTGCCCTTGATGGCCTGCGGGAGCTGCGCCTTCCTGCCATAAGGCACATAGCACCTGTAGACTTTGCCCCTAGAGGCGAAGCTAAAGGCAGGGTTGGTCGGCTGCTCACTAGGGCCAGTGATTTAGCAGCACTCTTTGACTCCTTACATTTTTCCAGGGAGTCATCGGCCTTCTGGCTGAAAAGGAATTCACCCTCAAAGGGCATGTCCAGCAGTTTGTTTTGGACACTAGGCAAAAAGCCTGAGGACCTTAAATAGGCCTGCCTCCTCAATGTAATAGCCAATGCCAACAAATGCCCCCTTCCAGGCCTGTTTGCAGCGACTGCCTGGCCACCTCTTTCCCATCCTCCACCAGCTGAAGGAAGCCTTCTCGCATCTCCCCTTCTGGAATGTACTGCGAAGGCTGTTCCCATGCTTTCCAGAGACCGAAGGACTACTTCGCAAACCCACTGGCCAATTTAGTAGCCTTTAAAGGCATGCTGCCCCAGGTGAAATAGCATCAATTTTCTTCCCTTCAATTTTCTTCCCTTCTCTGTCTGGAGGCAGATTGGAGGTTGAAGATGCTGGCTTGGAGGAGAATGTGGCAGCCTGAACAACAGACATTCCGGGAAAGGGTGACAAGACAGGAAAGATGAGTCTCCTCTTGCCGGCCTGTACTACCAGGCATAGTGGAGCTGACCAGGGAAATGGAGCATGGAGGCTGCCACAGTGAGGCTACTGGATTGGCAATTGCTGTATTTAGAGGCATATTCCTCTCAGTAAATGTACCCTTGTCAAGTATGTCCGTTAACTCATACCCTTGGACTGGCACTGCCGTAGCCTGCAGTCCTAAGGTGTCAACCACCCTGTCAACTAACACCAGAAACTTGGCATGGTCATGGATATAAGGTTCACTTTGCTGAAATTCCAGGTCAGGTGACGTGTCTAGGCCACTGGCATCCTGGAGCCCCTGTGCCAACTCTAAAAGCTCAGCATGGTCGTCGAAAAAGTCGACGCCCCCTGTTCCAATATACACGGGATCGACTCCACCTTGATCATCTGCATCATTGATGCCAAAAATAGAGGACATGGTACCAAAAAAGTAGGTCCAGGAGAACGGGGTAAATGATTTCTCGCCGAGCTTCAGTGCAGAGGGCTTCGGTTGGGGCTGAGACACCGAAATGGGAGGTGTGCGTGGGAAGGCCCTGGCATTGAAGGCTGTCTGCCTAGAGCCCGAAGGCTTCCCTGATGCTGACGCTGATGGCACTGGCACTCGGGTTCGCGTGAAGTCGGGTGTACCGGGCGCCACTGCTGCCTCCTTGGCCTGCTGCTTGGAGGGTTAATCTTGCCGGCATTGGCATGTTTTTGAAACATAGAGAATTTGGACCTTAAAATCCTCCCACTCCTGTCAAGTGGTCGGTCCAGCCTATGACTTACCTCGTTCCGTCGAGGATTCCGTCTTATGTCGATGCTTCTCACTCTCCTTTTTTGGGGTTGGGCCCCTCGGTCTTGGAAAAAGGAGATTTTGAAGGCAGCCAGCCCAACGTGAGTTTAGCCGCCCTCTAACACACCGATTTCGTGTGCATCTTGGCGCACGACTCACACTCCTCCGTGTCGTGACCCGTGTAACGGCACCAGAGGGATAACTCATGTAGGTCGTTAACCGACATTTTGAAGTGGCAGTCGGACCACCGGTTGAAACCCGAAATCTGTGGCACCGACATCTCATGGTCGAATGAGGAAAACATATTTGATGAAAATGCAATGACTGAACAACCGTGTTCCTAAAGCAGCGTGTCGAGCGCGCAGAAAAAAGGAACTGAGGAATGGGGCTTAGTGACATGATATAAATAGCAAGCCTGACGTTACGTCCAGAGCCGACGGTCGAGCACCAAGCAAGATAGATCGAAGATCGATGGCTGCGTCGAGGTCCACTACTCCCAGTTTATGACTTTTTCCGAAGCAGCAGGGCTGGAGATGATATCTATCAGATAAGGAATCTGCGGGTGAAAGGCAATCCATTGAATAGGCCTTATGTAGCTATGAGGAAAAACTACCACCTTCAATTATATGCTTGCAGCCAGGATGGACAAATGCTTTATTTATTTTATTTATATGCAGGAGGAACAATGCTCTTTTTTTACATATGTTTTTATTGGCATTTTGTTCAAACTAATTATGAAAGGATATCAAACATTAAATAAACTCCCCCCCAGCTTCCCCCTCTGCTTCCCAGGTCTTGAGTGTTGCAGTCCTATTCCTCAGATTGTTTGGCGCTCATTTCCTTTTGTCCCGTTGTGCTCGATTGAACCCCCGCTTCTCTTCACGTAAGCTTGTGGATTGCCATCACTCCTTCCCTTTCCCTGTTATTCCCCCCCATCCACCTTTATTGGCTGTTGACATAACCATTTCCCATAATGTGGTGGAGCTTCAGATTACTCCCACTAATTTCATCCTACTTGGGCACCATGCGTTTTTGGAGTCATTCATAATAAATTTCATCACTAGGTCCCAGTCCATAAGGAATCTCTGGTAGTCTCCCTGGAGAGAATATGTTACCCATTCCGTGGCGGCAAAGTCCCATATTTTCCCCACCCATTCGTGTTCCGTGGGTGGGTCCTTTGATTTACACTTGCGGGCTACTACTAGGGCCCCAGCCATTAATGGAATCCTGTAGACGTTGTGTTGTGCTCTCGTGGCCAGGCTTTCCAGCTCCCCACCCGGGCCCATTATGAACAAGCCATGGTTACCCTTCTCCTCCACCCCTAATATTTCTTTCAACGCTTCTTGAATCATTAACCAAAACGTTTGGACTTTCGGGCATTGCCACCAGATGTGCCTCCAGTACCCTACTTCCCTGCATTCCTGCTAACAGAGCTTGGATGTTGTTCGGTGGAAAGTAGACAGTTTAGTATGTGCCACTGGTACTTCATGTTTATCCAGATTTCCTGTATCTGTAATGAATTTGGGGATGTTTGTCCATAGTTGTGTCCATTGGTTGTTGTCTATAGTTGGTTCTGTTTCCCTTTCCGAGTTGGCCATGAAGCATCTTTTCCCTGCTTCTTCCCCTTCTTTAATTAGGCCATATATTGCCCCCACTAAGTGTTTGTCTCCTGCGTTGGTGGTGATACATTTCTCGAATGAGGACAGGTCTCTTGTTGCCACCTCTTTTACTTTGGGATTCCCGCCCTTCCATTTACCAAATCCTGTACCAGACAGTCCCGGCGTGAATTGTGGGTTCCTGAAAACCAGAGTGAGGGGTGACGGGAAGGTGGTGAGTTTGGATCGCTTTGCAACAACGTGCCATGAGTTCCCCACCATGGTTTTGATTGCGTTGCAATACATGTTATGGGCTCTATCTTCCCTGGGCATCCAAATAACCTTCGCGAGGTGCTCACCCACCACTGCCCTGTCCATTTCTATCCACTTTCTGGCGCAGTCGTCCCTTAACCAGTCCCTGATGATTTTGATCTTTGCTGCGTAGTAGTAGGCTTTAAGGTCTGGCTCCCTCATATCCCCATGTTCTTAGGTAACCGCATCCTTTTATTTGAGAATCTTGGCTTCTTACGATCCCAAATGAAGGCCCTTGTGAATTCGCGAATAGCCCGAAAGTATGACATGGGGATACGGATGGGGAGGGCCATAAATACATATAGCAGCTTTGGTAGGAGGACCATTTTCAGAACATTGATTCTGCCCATCCAGGAAATGGTCAAAGAGCCCAAGCTATGCAACATATTCCTGATGGACGTCAGTAAGGAGGGGGGTAGTTAGCTGTGAATAGCTGGCCTATAGTTTTAGGGAGTTGGATTCCGAAGTATTTTATAGTATTGGGGGCCCATGAGTATGGGAAGTTGGATTTCAGCTCCTTTTCCCTTTCCGGCGGCGTTGACAGGTTCAGTATTTAAGACTTGTTTTGGTTTATCTTTAGGCCTGTGACCTCTGCAAATTGGGCTAAAACGTTATCTATTGCATTGAGTGATTTCCCCGGGTTAGTTATCGTTAATAACATGTCGTCGGCGAAAGCTGTCACCTTGTGTTCCCTACCTCCGAAGGGAACCCCTTCTATTTCCTTTATATTTCGTATCTTGTACTATAGTGGTTTTATGTGAATGGCGTATAGGAGGGAGGACATGGGGCAGCCCTATTTTGTTCCTCTCGTTACTGCTACTGGATCTGACAGGTCTCTGTTAATGAGCCGGAGGGATTGTGGTAGTTGGCAGCTATTTTGGCCATTAAGGGTTCCCCAATTGCCATTCTACCCTGTCAAAAGCTTTTTTATGCATCCAACGTGACCATTAGGGTTGGCGTGTGTGTTTTATTGACTTTTTGGATGATGTGGGTGATTCTTCGGGTGTTGTCATGCGTCTGTCTGCCCAGTATGAAGACTGTTTGGTCGGAGTCATATCACCATGGGAAGGAGGTTCTCCAGACGATTTGCTAGGATCTTAATGTCATTTGTGATGAGCTCTATCGGCCTGTATGAACCACATGATGTTGGTTCCTTCCCTGGTTTGGGCAACAGTACGACGTTTCCCCTCCTCCATTGAGGGTGAGGTCCCTCTGCCCAACCCGAACCATTAGAAGAGTGAGGCTAGGCGAGGGGCCAGACCTCCCCTGAATAGTTTATAAAAGTCTGTCGTAAAACTGTCTGGGCCCGGGGCTTTTTTGGATGGGAGTGACTAGATGGTTCTGCGAACCTCCTCTATGGTGTTGTCTTTTTTCGAGGTCTGCCCTCTCTTGGTCTGATATTTTTGCTAAGCTACAGTTTTTCAGGTGTTCTAATTTCTTCTGACTCTTTGGGTTGTCTGATTTATATAGGTTTGAGTAGTATTTCTTGAATTCTCTCATGAAGGACTCTTGATCTGAGCTTTCTCCCCCCTGATCTTTAGGCTAGTCCTATCTTTTTCCTCTTTTCTCAGCATCCTTTCTAGGAGCGTGTCTGCTTTTTTCGCTTTCATATATTATCTCTGTCTAAGATGCATTAGGGAGCGCTCGACTCTACTAGTTTGTATGATTTCCAGTTGGCCCCTAATTGCCCAGTATTCCCTTCTAATTTCCCCTGTCGCCCCTGATGCCATCTTATGCATAACCACTTTTAGTTTGGCTTCTAGGTCCTCCTCTAGGAGTCTGCACACTCTGCCCCTCCGGGCTTTTATCGCTATTATCTTCCCCTGTATCGTGGCCTTGAATGCGTCCCAGATCAAGAGTGGGCTTACTTCCTGGCTGTCGTTAGTTTGGAAGTAGTTCTCAATCCCCTCCCGTAATTACCCTTTCAGGGTCTCATCTTTTAAGACATGTGCTGCATATTTCCAACTCCATAACCACGGGGGGGTTTAGTTTACTTTTAATTTTCCGAGTGATAGGGGCATGGTCAGATAGTGTTATTGCTCCCACTTCTATGTCTGCCACTTGCCCTGGCAAGGATCTTGAGACCCAAATGTAGGCTATTCTCGATGCTGACCAATGTGCATGAGAGTAAAACGAATATTCCTTAGCGTCGCCTCTCTTTTCCCTCCAGTCCTCTACCAGTGATAGGTTGTCAATTTTTTGCCCGCAGTTCTTTCGAGGGTTTGTTATGGGAGTACAAGATTCTAGCGCTCCTGTCCCTTTCTGACTTCCATGTTAGGTTAAAGTCGCCTGTGAGTATTATTGTCCCCTTAGCGAATCCCTCCAGTTTTTGTAGTGTTGTTTGAATAAATCAGTATTGTCTTGTGTTGGGCACATACATGGGGGCCAGCGTGATAATCTCTCCCTTCCCCTGGAGGATTATGGCGACATATCTCTGTTTAGTATCTATGTTTACGTCTATCGTACTGAGGTCTAGGTTGTTACTCACCCCCCTTTTTCGATAAATCATTTGATTGTTGGATCTGGTTGTAGCCTTGCAATCTCATGTTTATCTTTCCCTTATGATAGTTTATGATATGATAGTTTATTTATATAGCGCATATACACAATGTGTTTCAAAGCGCTTCAAGGCAAGGGAGGGAACAAGGGGAAATGCAATGACATTCTTACAGGCCATGTGAAATTAACTATCGTACTCAGCCTGACGACATTTCAGATAGTGCAAGTGCTAAGACATAGATAAGGAAGGGAGTGGGGGAGTGGGAAGGAAAGGGAAACAGACAGGCGACTACCGTACTAGGCCTGATGCCATTTCTGGTAGAGCCGGAGGAAAACAAAAGGTGAGGGAGAGGGGTGCAGAAGGGAGGGGAGGAACAAAACAAGCGACTATCGCACTAGGCCTGACAACGTTTCAGATAGTGCTGGAGGGGGTCAGTAAGGGGATGGGGGAGAAACAGACGAGGTTGCTATCATACTAGGTCCAGGGACAATTCTGATAGAGTAAGTGCATAGAAGAAAGTAAGGGGAGGAGGGGAGGAGATAGGAAAAGGGAGAGGGGAGGGGAGGAGAGAACAGAGAGTAAGCAGTCAAAAAGAGTGGAGAAGCAAGAGGGGAGAGCGAATGCAATTGCAGAAGTCAGTAGTAACACATAATGTTGCAAGCCAGGATACAAGATGAAGATGGGAACAGCATGATTCAGGGCCACCATGAGTACAAGATGCGAAGGAGGTCCGCATGAGAGTTGAGAAAGGGTGACGCACCCTGAATCAATGAAGTCCATAAAAGTAAAATCCAGCATTGGCCACAAGACGGTGATGGTGAAACCAGAATGTATCAGGACAGTCTCCTGTGTGCAGGAAGTGGGGGGGGGGCACAAGGGAACAACACGGGGGGACCAGAGAGGGTGGGATGGCCTGTGGGGACAGAGGGTGTAAAAACATGTTGGTGCATGCTTACCTGCTGTCTTAGCAGGGGTTCGGGTCCTGGGTCCTCCTGGTCCGAACAGGTCCAAACAGGAATTGCCCTTTTCTTTGACTGCCCTTCTCTTTGGACGCCCGGGCGAGAGACGCCCTTGATCTAAGAGTTAAGAGCAGGAAAGAAGAGGCAGGGCTAAGAAGGTGGGTGGTGCTTAGGCCAGGTGACCTAGATCCACTTACACCTGCTCCCCAGCTGCAAAGGAAAAGAGGCTGGAGGGCTCCTTAAGTAGGGAAAAAACGGCAAGCCGGAAGGCACCAGGTGGGCGGGGCTTGCTAAGTGGTGAAAAGGAGCGGCAAGCAGGAAGGCACCAGGTGGGCGGGGCATGCTAAGTGGTGAAAAAGAGCGGCAACCGGGGAAGGCATCAGGTGGGCAGGCTTAGGCCAGGTGACCTAGATCCACTTTCACCTGCTCCCCAGCTGCTGAACATGGGTTTCTTGCAGGGTGGTCAGGTCTGGGTTTTCTCTCAAAAATGAAGTGTTAAAGTGTTTTCCTTTTTATTGGCGAGTGAAGGCCTTTAATGTTTAGTGATATGATTTTCTTTGGTTTTCCCTTAGCCATTATTTAAGGGTTTTTCTTATTGCAGACCTTAATTTGCGAGTGTACTTGACTGGGCTTGGACCTGTTTCCCCCCTCCAATTCATTCCCCCCCTCTGCCCCCGGTATGGCTCTACCTGTATGCTGGTTTCTTGTTCCTGCCTAGGCCTCCCCCATAATCCCCTCAATCACTTCCATGTCCCCCCCTGCCTCCCCTCCCCCTCACTGAGGTGCCTCAACCGGCCTCTAGCCCCTCCCAACTCCCTCTCTTTGAGGGTTGAGTTTCCTTCCTCTCCCAGTTTTCCCTCTTGCAGGTTGTCCCAACCCATATCTCGAGTCCACGATTCCCCCTCTCCTTCCCCCCTCCCAACCGCAGTTACTTTGTGTACCCCCTCCCCAGGTGTTTTTTGCTCTGTATTTTTCCCACAGACTTGCTTTTACGTGGAGGGGCCCCTTTCTGGGGAGTTGTTTTCCTGCTGGGCCTTCTCTGGCATAGATCTTGGGCCCCTCAGTCCCCTCTTTTTCCTCGCTTTCTTCTTTGACTCTTGGGTGGTCCATTCCCATGCCTTTCTTTTCGGCTGGTCTTTCATTGGGCTCTGGGTTTCACTGCTGTTTGAGTTGACCTCTATTCATAGGATGTTTGCTCTTTCCTCTGACAACGTGATTCTCTTTAGCCTGCCTTCAAGCTCGAACAAGAGGCCAAAGGGGAAGGTCCATCTATATTTCATCGCTCTTTTCATTAGCTCCTGCACAGTTGGGCGTATCAACCTTCTCTTAGTGAGTGTGACCTGGGAGAGGTCTTGAAAAATTTGGATAGCAGAGCCGTTAAAATTGAGATCATCTGTTCGTCTTGCGGCGGCCAAGACCTTTTCTTTTTGGGCATATTTATGCATGGCAACCAGGATGTCTCGCACATGGTTCGTTTCTTTTTGGCTCCACTCTCTGGATCCGGTCCAACATGATTTCCACTGGGTCCGCTGCGTCCACCAGGTCTGCAAAGATATGTCTTATTGTCTGGGGAAGCTCTGCAACTCCCACCACTTCAGGTATTGCTTTGATTCTTCTATTTGCTCTTCTCAATCTGTTTTCGAGGTCCTCGGTTTGGATCTCTAAATTATGAGTGGCCCTAGCTAAGTGTTCCATAAGGTCCTACACTTTATGAGAGCAATCAACCATCTTTTGCTGGGCTTTCTTGCTTCGAGCTTGTGCAGATCTCCCTTCACTTCCTTTAATGCCCCCGCCAGGTCTTCTCTCATTTTATCCATTTGGGATTGGATAGTATTCCCCATCCTGTCACCAAAGTTCTGTAAGCATTGTTCAAGGAACTTTTGTGTCACTGTTCGCTCCTCTGGCAACTCCTCTTGAGGGGCCCCCTCTTCGACCCTGGCCACCTCCTGTTCGGCCTCGGGCTGTGCCCCCCTCCTTCCTCCACATTTTCTGTATCACCCATTCATAAGTCTTTATGTACTCTTACGTCTCATCCCCTTTCCTCCATACTGTATGGGCATCTCTCGTTAAATTTAGAGGCACGTGGGGGCGTGGCCCTGGGAGCATGCGCTCGCCTGACTCCACCCAACGGCGCCACTCCTCAGTCCCCTTCTCTGCGTCGACGGGAACAAGCCGATTTCACCAGCGCTCCTGGGTTTGGCTTCAGCCATCTAATTCCACGCACTCTTCCCTGGATATTCTTCGATCTTGTCTTTTTTCTTCTTCTTTTAGATACTTGGTCCTCCAATGCCACGCTCCTCCCCGGCGCATGTCAACTTCAGCGGGCTTCAGCAGGTGTCCAGCTTGCGAGGGGCACTTCCCAACATCCGATCCCCACGCCCTTTGCCTTCGCTGCCTTGTCCCCGACCACGGCTG
This sequence comes from Ambystoma mexicanum, assembly GCF_040938575.1. NCBI lineage: Eukaryota > Metazoa > Chordata > Amphibia > Caudata > Ambystomatidae > Ambystoma > Ambystoma mexicanum. The sequence goes on along the minus strand of NC_090935.1, from coordinate 91,074,891 downwards.
GGAAGGTTGTTCCGTGTGCGACGCCCTGACTCCACGGGCACTGAAGAACAGGCTAGCTAGGCGGAGGGAGCTCTTCCAGAAGTCACCACCGGAGGACCTGAAGGACATTGTCAAATATTGCTCAAGGCCTAAGGCAAGGCCACTATTCACTATCGTACCCCGCAAGGGCGACTCCTTTCTGAGGAAGCGCCCGACCGGGAGGAACCTATCGGGTTCTAGCACCAGCACTCGTACCGAGGCTAGTCCAGGTACCGGTCTCACGGCCGAGGGGTCTCCGGATCCTTCCAATACCAGTGCTAATGGACCACAAGGTTCTTCTACCGGGATTATTCCCGAGGGGCAACTCCCTAATACCGGCAATATGTCCGAGGTGGTGCCTCTACGCAGCACTACCAGTTGCCGAGGGCAATACACCTTCCAGGCCCCAGCCTGAGGTGCGGGATAGGCCTTATGTTCCAACACCAGGCATCTTGGACGAGGGTGGTTCCAGCGGGTCAGGCACCACGACTTCGGCACGTGGCACGCAGCTTGACAAAATGGCCACCTCGCCAGACAAGGTGGCCGATCATCCAATGCCTCCTCTAACAAAGCGGGTGGAGGAATGATTCACAAGGAGGGACTGGTGTCAACCAGGTACGTGGTCTACAGTTTATTCATCAGCAGCACAGGGCAGGTTTCCCCTGCACCCCAGACAGAGGGTGCCCCGGCCCCAGCAGCCTCCGGCCACTCCATCAATATCCCCTGCCACCCCTCCAGCCTCCAAAGCAGATCTTCGAAAGGTTCCTATCACTGATGAGAACTCCACAGATGGGGGCCATCCTCCGGGATGCTATCAGGGACATGCTCCCTCCGGTCACTCCACCGGTACCCATAGTCACTCGTCCCGTGGCTCTGGTGCCTCAGGCCCCAGCCCAGCCCACGCTCCCTTTGCTGATTCTGGCCCCACTGCCCCAGGCAGTTTAGGCGGTTCCACACCAGCCTCCACAACAGATGCCGGCTCTGGTTTGCACACCGCAGCCCACGGCGCCAAGTACCCCTCAGCCAGTTCTGGATCCTCCGAGCACTCAGGTGGACACGAACGAGGAGGAGGACCCAAACACGTAATCTTCAGAAAAAGCCTTCCACAGACGCCTTGCAGCCCTAGCAGAATACGGGGCCTTCCTCAACCCGAGATTGAACAGCCCGAGGAAGGGGTCTTGGCAGATGTCCTCACCCTAAGGCCCCCCTCCAAGTTGGGGATCCCGATGCAGAAGGACGTTGTTGCCCTGGCCAAAAAGGGATGGCTCAAGCCACACTCGGCCCAACCTGTCAACCGGTGCTTCGACATCAGGTACAGGCAGGTAGAGGGGGATAAACCCTTGCTTTCGGCTCATCCTTAGCCACACTCATCAGTGATCGCTGTGGCATCACTCTATTCTAAGCCTCAGTCATCCTCAACCACCTCGTCCTCAGCGCTGATAGGCAAGGAGGTGAAGATCTTGGAGACGTACGGGAAAAAGCTGTACTCCAATGCCTCCCTGCACCTGCATCAAGCCAACGCTGATGTCATGCTGGCAGCCGTTAACCAAAGGCTCTGGCAGGAAATTGCGGACTTCCTCCAGGAACTTCGGCCCCAAAGCCAGGCTCTCTTTAGGGCGGCATTAGGAGAAACCAGGCTGTTAGCGTCCGACATCATGGAGTCCACAGTGGCCCATATCGATAGCTCAGGCTACGAAGTTCAACCCGGATGATGGCCTTGAACGCATATTGGACCTTCCATTCGAGGGTAGTGACCTCTTCCACTCCTCCACGGATGAAGAATTAGATAAGAAGAACAGGTCACAGACCGCTAAGTCTTTGTCTATTCTTACGAAGGCCATGCCCAAGGCATACACCCAATCCAATCAACAATCCACAAGGGGCGGGTGTCTGGAGGGTTCCGAGGATTCCAAGAGCGGTAGTCCAGACAACCTGACCGTTTCCCGAGTCAGCATCGGAGGAAACAACAAAAGGTGGGAGGAAAGGGTTTTTTCCAATCCCCCTCCTCCTCAACAGCCTCAGAGGGGAAAAAAGGCATGACAAGCCCCTCCGGGTCCATGTGTCTCCGTTGGGGGGCAGGCTTGCCTCTCAGGTGCAGTTCTGGCGCCAAATCTTTTCAGACCCCTGGATCCTATGTGTAGTCTCACAGGGTACCGCCTACCGGTCCCTTCCTCTCCTCCCTCCTGCCCTCCTCTCCCACAGATTGGGACAGCAACCCTGTTGGCAGAGACTCGGTCGCTCGTCCAGAGTCAGACCCTTGAAGACGTCCCAGCCTCCCAGAGAGGATTGGGCTTCTATTCCAGGATTTTCACCATACAGAAGAAGAACCAGGCTGGCCTGGGAGTTGTGTTGGACCTTTCCACCCTCAACCTCTCCCTTCCACTACAAAAATTCAAGATGGTTACGCCAGCTCTCATTGCAGAGACACTGAGCAGGGGAGACTGGATGTGCTCTCTGGATCTAAAGGACGCGTACCTACACGTCCCGATTTGGCAGCCGCATCGGTCCTTTCTGCACTTCAGGATCATGGGCTGCCATTTCCAATACAAGGTGCTACCCTTCGGCCTCAATTCTGCCCCCCCGGGTATTTACCAGATTGTTGAACGCAGTGGCGACTCTCCTCAGGGCTCAGGGCCACCACGTCTACCCATACCTGGACGACTGGCTCATCTGGGCCTCTTCCCCAGAGGCGGTTCTCCACACCTCCTCCGCGCTCAAGAACACACTCCACAACCTGGGGTTTACTATCAATCTCAAGAAGTCTCATCTACAGCCTACGCAGAAGTTGACCTTCCTGGGCCTCATCTGGGACACCGGCTCTGAGAGGGTTTTCCCTTCGGAGGACAAGGTCACGGCCATCAGCAGAGCTACCTCTCCAGGACTGTGACCTCGGCCTGGTGGTACCAACACCTGTTGGGCATTATGACACCGTCCTTTTAGCCGTACCTCACACAAGACTCAGGATAAGCAGACTGCAGTTGCACTTGGCTGCTTCATGGAATCAGGAGAGGGGCTCCCAATCTAAGCCAGTGGACATTCCCACGTCTCTCCCCCCGGACCTCATCTGGTGGTCCGTGGACTTCAACCTATGGCAGGGAAAGCCCCTCCAGCAGCCTCTCCCTCAGGTCTCTGTCACAACGGACTCGTCCCTGGAGAGCTCGGGAGCCACTCTGGACAACCACAGCGTCCACAGAGTTTGGACCCAGCAGGAACTGGAATCCCACATCAACTGCCTAGAGTTGAAGGCCATATAGCTGGCCCTCAAACCCTTCCTCCCTCTCATAGAGGGCAAGACAGTACTTATACAGACAACTCCACCAGCATGTACTATGTCAACAAGCAGGGGGTACCAGGTCCCCTCCACTATGCCACCTCACAGTCAACATGTGGGAATGGGCTCTGGAAAACAATATCTACCTCACAGCCGTCCACCTCCCGGGGGAATCGAATCTGGAAGCGGACAGGCTCAGCAGACTAGGGGTGGACAATTACGAATGGCAATTAAACAACCTGGTACTGGACGAGATCTTCCTTAGGTGGGGGCACCCCCAAGTGGATCTGTTTGCCTCCCAAGGTAACAGGAAATGCCAGTAGTACGCCTCCTAGCAGGGACAGGGCCCTGCTCCCTGGGCGATGCATTCCAGTTGCCATGGAACCACATGACGGCATATGCCTTCCCGCCCACTTCACTGGTTCACAGGGGGGTCTGCAAGATAAAGGAGTCTTGGAACCTCAGCATCATTCTGATATCTCCCTGGTGGCCGGCGAGACAGTGGTTTTCCGAGTTGCTCAGCCTATTGGACAGACCTCACATTCACCTGCCGCTGGGTCCAGCTCTGCTTCTGGACCAGCAGGGTGCTCCATCCGGACCCCCACTGTGAGGGTCTTTTTTCCTCCTCTAACCCGGTGGGCAAACAACATCTGATGGGCCTCCACAGACTCTACCCGCCTATAAAGAAGCCACAACCTGTGTGGGACCTCAATGTAGTGTTGGGTGCCTTGGTGCACAAACCATTCGAGCCAATGGCGCCTGGGAACATCAGGCTGGTCACCCTAAAAACAGCTCTGCTCGTAGGCCTCACCTCCACTCGCAGAGTCAGCGAAATCCAGGCTCTCGTGGCATCAGATCCCTACACCACCTTTCACAAGGATAAGGTGGTCCTCTGGACGCATCCTGCGTTCCTACCCAAGGTCTCGTCCTCCTGCCACCTAAACGAGTAGATAGTCTTATTTATTTATTTTACATTTTTTTTTAAAGCGCTCACACAGCCCACGGGCTTCGAGGCGCTGTTACAGGAATTGTTTCTGTTTATTTAATTGCGTAATAGTTTTTTTTTTATATTTTATTATTTTTTTGTTTTAGTTGCGTATTTATAACGCGCTTAAACACCCAGAGGTTTCTAAGCGCGGACCCGGGTATCGGACCTGTGTTGCTTCGTGTCGTCTTGCTTCCAAGGCGCGCACGTTGCCGCTGAGCTTACCTACCTTCTTTGCCGAGCCTCAGAGGGTTTTGCATCGTCTGGATGTCAGACACGCGCTGAAGTACTACCTAGACAGGACCAAGGAATTCCGCAGTTCAGTTGCCCTTTTTGTCACCTTTGGTGGTTCAAGGCCAGGTTATCAGGCTTCCAAGTCCTCCATCTCGCGGTGGATGGTCGCGGCCATCAAGGAGGCCTATGAGGGGCAGCACAAGCCAGTTCCAGCTAATTTGCATGCTCATGCGATCAGGGCCAAAGCCACGGCCATGGCATTCCAACGGCATGTACCGTGGCAAGTCATCAGCAGGCCGGCCACCTAGGCCACCCCCTTAGCTTTTGGCAAGCACTACTGTATGGACGCCGCCTTTAGGTCAGACGCGGCTTTCGGGCAGGCGGTTCTGAGAAACCTGTTTGCTTAAGGAGGATCTCCTCTCCACCCTAGGGCTACATTCAGTTGCAATCGCCCATACAGTATGGAGGAAAGGGGACGGGACATGAGTAATTAATAGTTAATCACCGTAGTGACTAACGTATTCTTAGTCCATAGTCCCCTTTCCTCCATACGTCCCACCATCCTCCCCCTAATAATATTGGTGTCATTAGGCAACGTGGTATATTGTCGACGCGTCAATGGGGACTGAGGAGTGGTGCCGGTGGGCGGAGTCAGGCAAGCGCATGCTCCCAGGGCCGCGCACCCGCGCGCCTCTAAATTTAAAGGGGAAGAATATTTTTCTGGTGAAAAAGGTTCTGTCTCCCGTCCCTCGCGACGGACGCCCATACAGTATGGAGGAAAGGGGACTATGGACTAAGAGTACATTAGTCACTACGGTGAGTAACTATTAATTTCCCCTTCGTGGGGTTCTGGCAGTCTTTCCCTTTATTTTTTGACATCTTGCCTTAGTCTGTTGTTGTGGGATGGGGTGGGGTGGAGGAGTATTCCCTTGCTGAGACTCTGTATGTGTTCTGGGTCTCCTGGTTCGTTGGAGAGGTTGGGGACTTGAGTCTAAGGGCTCCTGACAGCAATGATTGTGGTCTCCTCTCCAGTCCCACTTCCACCCTTGCGGCGGCAGATCCACTTTTACCGGTATGGCCACTACCTCAGTTGGAGCGTTGGTGTAACTTTCCTGCCTTTTCTCTTCTTTTCTTCAAAGAGGGCCTCTTATCCCTGTTCAATTTGAGCTTGCTTCTGTGCCCTGTTCTGGGTGTTTCCCATTGTTCCTCCTGGTTAGGTTCCTCCCCCGTTTCTATGGGGGCCTCCCCTTCGGGGTTGCTTTTTTCCTCCCTTGTGGACCTGGATGTTTTTTGTCCCTGAGGGTTCGGGAGCTTGCCCTCCTCTCCTCTCATGTGCTGGGCTGATTTGGGGCGGTGATTTTGGGTGTGGGTCTTTGCGTCCCTTCTGTGGAGGGCTTGTGGCCCTTTCTGTTCTTTTATTCCTATCCCAGGGACCTCTGTCAGGGGGACTTGGGCCGGGAGCGCAGGGGCGGAACCTTACTGGCTTTGCGGTTGGGCACTGCCGTCTTCTCCAACTGGCTCTCGCCTCCCAGCTCGGCTCCTTTTGGTATGACCCATACTTGCCCGTCCTTGGGTGGTCCTCTGCACCGCCTCAGGGTTGCCGGGTCAGTTGTTAGGGTCCCCGCTGCTGTCTCCTTGGTCCGTGTTTAGGGCGCTGACTCCTTCGGTGTTGTTACAGTGGATATTTGTGTTGTTACAGTGGATATTTATGTGCAGGCAGCCATCGGGCAGTGGCGCGCTGCTTGCTTGGTCCAGAGGAGGTCTCTCCCCTTCCATAGTGTACTGCCGGAGTCTATTCGTACCCTCTGTCGTCATGATGCAGATCTGCCGTGGGACCAGCCTGGTCAGGTCTTTGAGACTGCACCGTCTGTGTGCTGAGTTTTACCCGGGGAAGGTTTTTTCTACGTTTATGACAGTTTTCTGTGTAGCTGAGGACGGAGAGCACCTCTTCACCATGTTCTCGCTCCAGTGGCCATCTTGGATCAACAATACTCTTTTTTGATCACAAAAGAACATACAATAGATAAGACATCAGATTTTATGAGAAGCAGTGGCCTTCTTACAATGGGGTGAGTTAGAGGAACATTCTGAGCAGGTTGTTGGGGGTAGTAAACAGAACAGTCACCAGGGACAATTAACATTTTTAAGTGCAGATAGGCGGTACGGCCAACTGTGCTCAGCATGTGACCTAGAGTAGAGGCTTAGGTTAGAGGCGAGAGGAAAAATGTTAGCAAGAAGGCAGATGAGAGGTAGGTTAAGAGGGTAACTCCGGGGCAAAGAGGTAGGCTTTTAGTTTGGTTTAGAACAAATCAGTGTGGACTGTTTCTCAGATATCGGGGGGGGGGAAGCATTCCATGCATGTGGAGCAGGAAGCGAGAGGAAGCACAGGCACTGGAAGGCCAAGGAGCTGCAAGAGTAGTCGGAGGCAGATCAGAGATTACAAGGAGGCTTGTAGAGTTGGATATAGGAGGAAAGATACAATGGTACCTTACAGTGAATAGATTTGTGAACCAGGAGAAGATTTTAAATCTGGAACTGTTTTGCATTGCCAGCCAACCAGCCTGGTGACGGTACGAGGAAGTAGATGTGAAGTGAGGGAGTTCAAAGAGAGTCCTGGTAGGGAAGTTAATGATGTTGTCGAGAGGTCAGAAAGCATAGTTGGGGAGACGAAAGCGGATGCTGGTACAGTAGTCCAGTTTAGAGAAGACAAGAGTGGTTAAGATATGCTTGGTAGTGTTGAAAGGAATGAGGTGCCTGATTTTTCTAATATTTAGGAGGTTGAGGCGAGCTGCTGTCCCAGTTTTGGAGATGAAAGTAGAGAAGGGTCATAGATGACATTGAGGTTTCTAGCTGTATTGGTGCAAGCGCCATGAAACCCTCAGGTCTGGGCGCTACACAAATGCAATAAATAAATAAAAAGGGTGTAGTTGGAGTCATCCTTGCAGTTAATATCCTGTCCACCGTGAGCATGCGTAAAGAGCCTAACTGGAATTGTGAAGCCCAACTCATCTGTTTCGCGCATATTGCGGCTTGTCTGGGAAGAATGAAAAGGTTCAATGGCTGGTGGTCTTGGGTGAAAACAAGTCATTGGATCAGATAGGTGTGTGTGTAAAAATGCCCAATGACTATTCTTCCATATAACCGCTAGGCATCACATCCAGGTTGTTAGGGGATGTAGCACTAGAGACTGTGGCCAAGGGCCTGCAACCTTCTGCTGAACTAGAGCGGTGCAACCTGGTGTCGTGAGGGTTCCCCCATTTTTCTGCAGGGAGTATGGGGAGCAGCTCTTTGCAGAGCTACTGTGTTGACCTCTGGTGATAATGTCGCTGCATAACGGTCTGTACAACTGTCACTCCTTTGAGCTGGACACCTTAGGAGTGAAGGCCACAACAGGCTAAGTCCTCAAGCTAGTGACTTGTTTTACAACACAGACTACATGCCTAGGTAACAGCCCCACCAGAATTAGGCACTGCAGAATGCCAGTGTCACCCTAGTAGTGAAGTGTATGGCTTACAGTAGAACGTCCAAGGCCCCTACTAGAGCAGATACTGATCTCAAACTGATCAACGGGGGGATTGGAAGAACAGAAATGTGTTGCTCTCTCTCCTTCAAGACCGTCACTGATTGTCGATGCTTGAATACTTCTCCCATCTAAGGAGTCTTGACAGGTAGCGAATAGCCAAGAGTGTACAGGAGCGAGTTCAGACTTTGTTCAGAGGGCACAACAGGTGCAATAAAGATTGCAAACTCACACCTGTAGTCACGCAACACCTCCACACGCCCCTCCCCGGAAGAAAAAAAAGATAAACAGCAACACACCTATGTCCAAGAATTCATAGAAAAATGTCAACCAAATAGTGATAAATACAAACCTAATATTGAGTAATATTTCCTCAGGGAGCAGTGTACATTTTATTAAATATGGCCGATTGCTGGTACACGCATCAATGGTAAACTTCGCCTGTGTACTGGGAGGGGGCTGATAAGCTCAGACTTCGAAACGTGGGTGCTTATTTTTCAGAACGCAAAGTCGTGTGGTGCAAACGGACATGGGGTGCAAGCTCCTTGGGTCACAGGGAGATGCGCCATCACTGTATAATGGGTGGAGGACAGCTAGCACTCTGAAGATTATATAACATTACTCACTCCCCAGTGTCATAATTTCTAGTAAACGGGGTGCTTCATTTTTGTGCCAATAGTTTGCGTGGCCATCTGGTGCCAATCCCTGGCAATGGTGCATGTTGGAGGTCTCTGTACCTTTAAGGGAGAGACAGACTTTCAGGCAGGGAGCGGGATAACGATGGTGAGGAGCCGGTTGTTGGTATTTGTAGCTCGAATAAAGAAGACATATGTGTCATAGGACGTCTCGACACCGTGTAGATTCTGTGTTGCAGGATGCAGGGTCGAGGGTATCCCAAATGCAGCGGACGTGCACAGGTTGTTACCACAGCAGGACAACACGGCAACCGCATTTACTCTCGTCCGGGCGCACTCGTCTCACTTCAGACCTGGGAATGCCAAGTGTACGAAATTCAGTGTGAGGGTGCCGTGGACGCAGAGCAATGCAGTAAACCAAGTTTCGAGGGCTTCCCCAAAACGGCGGTGGTGACAGAGCAAAGCGTCCTGCGTAAGCTGGTCAGCCCACTGGTTGGCCCAGGGACACTTCCGAAGAGGCTTACTTGCAGGGTTTGATGAAGGTGCCGGGAATAGTTGATCCCACTATTCCAATGGGTCGCAGCGCCTTCGCAGACCTTCTAGGACGATCAGATGCAGAGGGGCCTTGCAGGACGACAGCGGCTCAGTGTGCCAAACCTTCAGTGGGTCGGGTCACCAGCGGTTCCTCGACTCAGCTTCTTGTTGCAGGATACTTGGCTCCTTATCCCTTGTTCGGTGTGAACTCAGGAGATCAACATGGTAGTGGTGTTTTCAGCCTCCTCTTATCCAAAGTTCCCTTTGCGCCAAAACGGAGAGGACCCAATGGGAGATCTGCTCACAAACACTCACACCATACGTGGACCACCACGGTGGTCCCAGGCATTCAGGACACTCCAGACTCTCTGGCACCCAGGATGTGTATTGGGAACAGACATCCCAGCCCACATCCTGGAGGCACACACAAGGCATGCAGAAGCCCGCAAAAGCTTTGGGGTTTCGCGGGAGAGTGCATGACCAAATAAGGACTGCCCCGGATCGGCTTGACCTGGGGGAAGGTGAAGGGGCAAGACGGTCAGCGGACAGGACAAAGAACCTCGTGGCATGGCCATTTTGGGAGCCAGGCCACCTATTCGTGCCAAACGCGGTAAGCGCGGATAACATGGCAAAAAAGGGTTCAAAACACAAAAGAATACGATAGCTGCCACCAGTCCTGTCCGTGACATACCTGCACCGGTCATAATAAGTCCAGCGAGAGTTTCTAGGGCCTTTGGAATGACTAGAGACCCAAGAGCGCGGTAATGTAAGTTACGGTGCACTCTTGTTTTATGTCGTACAAAAGCTGCAACACGAGGAAAGGACTAAGGGAAACAAAGTCTCCCAGTACTGACTGTCTTAAGAGCATGTCAGTTTCCCCATAAGAATTGAGCGAAAGCCCAGAGGAGTGCGGCGGAAGGCTGCACTTCTCTGGCAAAGTCTAGATCAGGGTGTAAAACAGCAGCAAAAAGTTTGAGGGTTGCCACATGGAGGGAAAATTACATACAATTATGAAATCTTTCCTAACAACATCCGTGCAGTGCCTGGCAATCCCGCCAAGGCACACCCAGGTGGCAATCCACCACTCCGCAGTCCGCCAGTAGCCCACGCTACTGGGGACACGTGGCAGCATGAAGACACTGCATCCGAAGGGTAAAAAAAAACAGACAGTGCAAGTGTTCCCGCCGGTGCACCACAGCAGTTACATTCACAACATGCAATCAGGGGCAGACGGCGATCCCGGCTAAAGCTTCACACAATAACGCCTGTCACCACCTCATGGCGATCCCGCCTGCAATCCGAAGAAATAAAAATAATTATTAAAAGGACATTTGAGACAGACAGAACACAACAGTCCTCCCTCTCTGCAAGGACGCACGGCCCATCCCATAGAGGACTCCCGGAGAGAAAGGCACGCCACCCACAAGGCGCAGCAGACACAATACTAACACCTAGGCCCTGAAAGCGCCAGGAATTGCACTCTGCAGAATTACCATCTCAGGAAACAACGCTCTACTCCTCCACAGGCACAGTCCCACCAGCCATCGCACACAGCCAGTCTGAGTTTGTGGCCCATTCCACAACTCAACGCCGTGTCACCATGAGCAGTCCAGAGGCGCCGCCTCTCGCCTACCACGCTAATCACCTCCTTTAACAGAAAACACACCATTGAACCTAACAGAGACTATGAAAGGTACATATTTAACCAGTGCACGCAGAAAACAGAGGAACCCGTTGACAAATTTATCACCCACCTCCGAGTGAAGAGCGCCTATTGCCAGTTTTACTAATTCTCCACAGACGAAGCGATAAGGCTGCGTGTGATAGAAGGATGCCTATCGCCAGCCCTCAGGGACAACTGCTAAAGAAACCCCTCTCCACTGACGAAGTGCGCGAGATGGCGAGAATTATTGAGAGGGTGGATGCACAAGCAGCCTCCATATCATGAAACCCAAACACAAAGCAGGAGAGAGGAGAAACCATTGCTGCCGTTCAACCAGCACCGCAACGGCCCATGGACAGAGGGACCATGCCCAACAGAGTTACCAACCAAATGGGCCTCAGAACACAGAGGCAATGCTACCGGTGTGGAATGAACTTCCCGCACTCAGGGACCTGCCCAGCACTGTCACAAAGATGCATCAACTGTGGCAGGGAAGGCTATTTCCATTCGGTCTGCAGAGAAGGGAGACCATTCCCCACTCCATGAATTAACTCATAGCCACAAAGCAGAACATACAGGTGCCCTCCCCAGCCTACCAGAACAGGCCATACTACTAAGGATAACAGCGGTACGTCAGGGCAGTAGAGGCAGTCCACCCGCAAGACTATGATCACAGCAATGACCAATACGACCAGTACTCCCGTTTCGGGGATGAATATGATGAACCCCAAAATTCACATCAGGACTATGGTGAACACCAGCAAGATACCCTGTATCGTGGAGGGGGCTACGATAAGAACTGTTTGGATGAATATGTTAACCTCATCTAGGACGATCATGAAGCGAGGGAGGCGTCCAGAATAGCGGTCAACCTAGGTAACAATTCTGTTTTCTAGTCGACTCGGAGGCGACAGTCAATATAATGGGGGAACAAAACAATAATTCCTACAGATGCCCGAAAGGCCGGAACTTGAAAGAGCCAATTCAAGAATGTTTCAATGGGGAGCAGCACTACCTCTACATTCAATCGGACGATTCAAGAGACGGCTGATACACAACGGGCTAACGCTAGATACCACCATTCATGTCACCCGAAGCCTGGCAAAAGGTTGCTGCTACCTCCGCTACCACACAGCATGCTGCCTGGGCCTCATTGACGTCCACTTACAAGAGGGCGAAGTGATTCAATCGTCTGCATTCGCAGACAATAATGGGGAGGAAGTATACACGATCAACGCTACCCCAAAAAGATTAAACCACACCACAAAGAAGAACATTCTATTCAGGTTCCCACATCTATGTAAGGGGCTAGGAAGACTCAAAAAGGCACACGTCAGACTACATATCGACGAATCTGTCAGACCAATTCCCCAACACCCCAGGAGGGTGGGTTTCCACCTACAGGAAGCCGTCTTGAAGGAACTTCACCAACTACTCCACGACAGCATCAGTGAGCCAGCGACGGGTCCCACTCCATGGGTATCCCCATTAGTCATCGTACCCAAAGAAGGGGGACGTCTATGTCTATTTGTAGACATAAGAATGGCCAACACTGCTATACAAAGGGAGCCTCATCCCGGCCCATTCATTGAGGACATGATCGTGCTGCTAAATAAATCGACAATGTTCTCGAAACTTGACTTCATACAAGGATACCACCAGCTAGAACTCCACCCAGAGTCGAGAAGCATCACTACTTTCACCACCCATGAAGGTCTATTCCGCTACAGGCACCTAAACTTCAGCATCTCATCCGCTGCAGAAATTTTCCAAGATGCCATAAGACAAATAATTTGACCAATTAAGGGTGCGCGAAACTACAGCGATGACATCCTCGTGTTCGGCACATCGCAGGAAGAACATGACAAAGCACTGCTAGCGATATGTGCAGCACTACACAAGGCCGGCCTGACACTCAACCTGGAAAAGTGCAGGTTCAGCAAAAGTAAACTGACATTTTTTGGTCACATCTTCTCGGACGACGGCATGACACCGGACCCAGACAAAGTCAGCACAATCACCAACTTACAGGAACAGGCACAAGCAGCAGATGTGTGATTGTTCCTCGGTATGGCCATATACTGCGCATGATACATCCCACACTATGCCTCTCTTACCGAACCCATGAGAAGATTTCTGCAAAAAGACTCGACATTTGACTGATAAAACGACTGCCAGGTAGCATTTGACTCCATCAAGACGGCCCTAGCTGAGGCATGCTGCCTGGCATACTTCAACCCCAATTGGCATAAGTAAATAACTCAACACCAGCCCAGTGGGACTTGGTGCCATCCTGGCACAGACGAGCGGAGCTGACATGCACCACAGACACATCGTCGCCTACATGAGCCGAGTCCTGTCCACCACGGAGTCGGCATACACGCAAGCCGAGAAGAGAGCCTAGCGGTGGTATGGGATTGCAAACATTTCCACAATTTCATCATTGGAAAAACACTGATCACGGACCACCAGGCACTGCTTTCCCTCTTTGGCAACCCATGCACGAAAATGCCACCCAGAATAAAAAGATGGGGTATCAGGTTGCAGTAATACGATTACACCATCATACACAGGCCGGGAGGAGATCAGAATCCAGCAGACTACCTTTCCGCCACCCAGCTGGGACACTTTTGACCTGCGAAGGGGACGCAGAATACATTAACTATGTAGCTACCAACGCCCTACCACCCGCAATATCACTAGAAGCCATTGCAGGTGCATCCACAGCTGACCCATCCATGGCATTGGCCATCAGCCTGACATGCAACAATAAATGGAAGGATTACCGTTGTACAATACAAAGCCACCCAGCGGTGTGCAAAGAAGAACTGGAGAGACTAGCGAGAGTGCATATAGAGCTAGCAGTCAAGGAACACTCCATTCTATTGAGAGGGTGTTGACTAATCATTCCTGCAACGCCCAGGGCTGAGGTAATCAAAACAGCACATGAAGGAAACCGGGGAGCCGACAATACAAAGACAGCTGAGGTGCCACGTATGGTTCCCATTCTTGGGCTCACTCGTAGACAGCTGGGTCAAGAACTGCCTGCCATGCCAATGCACTGCACAAGCGGATGCCCCCATCCCGCTACAGCCGACACACATACCAGACCAACCATGAGACAGAGTAGCTGTCAACTTCTATGGTCTGATGGAGTCTGGCGAATACCTTCTACTATTCATTGATAAATATTCAGGATTCCCCATCGTTAAGAAGATGACGACAGCATACCCCCAAGTGGTCACGACATTCAATGAGGTACTCAGTGAGTGGGGCATCCAATGATCCATCAAATCTGACAATGGACCCCCATTCAACAGTCACAAGTTTGTGGCCTTCGCAAAGCACATGGGATTCATGCATGAAAAGACCACTTCCAGATGGCCACAAGCCAACGGAATGGCCGAGCGATTCATGGCTTTGATTAAAAAGACAGTCCAAAGAGCTTGCATAGAAGCCACCAACCCACATCAAGCACTCTGTAGGCTACTACGAGACTATCGCAACATCCCCATGAAGCCACCAATAAGACACCTCCAAACTAATGATGCGCTATCAAGCCCACACCCGCATTGTGAAAAACACTAGTGAGCAAGAGGAGGAAGGCGAGGATATCATAAGGAGAGACACAGAGAAAAGAATGTGCAAAAACAGACTAGGCATTAGAAGGCCTCAGACTTCAAGGTTGGGGATGAAGTCCTTGTTCAACAAGCCATGACAAGGAAAACCGATGCGAGATACTCACAGAAACAGCTGAATGTGGTCGCCATCAATGGAACCATGGTGACAGCCCAGAACCCAGAACATGAAATCACAAGGAACAGCTCACAGTTAAAACACCTTAGCAAAAGAGAGGAGCCTAAAGTCTCTCCCACCAGAACCAGACCCTGAGGCCAGAGAACCGCAAGACGAGACGCGAGTTCCACCTGCATGGGATCGACATCTGATACAAAATTCACTTAATTCACTGGAATCATCAGGACACAATGAGAGTAGTGTACACCCCCAGCGTACGACCAAAAGACCTGCACGCCTGGTGGAAGAGAGCTAAGCCCGGTGTCAGAACATTTGTCCGGGGTGATGTTAGAGATCTCTGCACCTTTAAGGAAGAGACAGAGTTTCAGGCGGGAAGCGGGATAAGGATGGGCCAAGAGAGGAGACGGCAGTTGGTATTAGTAACTCGAAAAAAGAAGACCTATGCTTTAAGGGGTGCCTGCGACACCCCCAACAGTGCAATTGCTTTGACTATTGCTCACATATGATGGTAATACATGGGCATTCTATATGATGTTAATAATGATGAATGGAGAATGCATACTTGCCAACCCTACAGATTTAGGCAGTAGGCTACTGCTTTTTAAGCAGTCCTACCACCTACAGATTCGTGGGACAGATCCTACTGCTTTTTACAGTGGCAGGTCATTTTTGTGACTCTAAGGCAGGCTGCAGGACAATGCATGCAATACATGAATTAGTCTGTCTGCACCCTGGGCTGGTAGGTGATTACTTTGGGCTCAGAACAATCCACTGACCTGACAGCTATGTATCTCTGTCCTGCACTCTTGCCGGTACAAACCTTAGGTGAGCCACCAGTGAAGGCAAGTGGCAGAGCGTAACACCATCACGCAGCATAAGCCTATCAGACTGGGCTGAGGGGGGTCTCAGTCTCCACTTGCACTACAGGAATTCATATGTACTGCCCGGCTGCTGCTACAGAGCAGTGGCAAACGCTGCCTACCAGCTCTGTGGGATTACCTTCTGTGTTAACTTACCATTTAGAATTATACATTTTTAACATTTGAACATCTTTCCATGATGTGCTGTTTGATGGGTTGTGTATTTTAGAATGCTTCAATGCTGCCAACAATGTATGTTTTGTATTTTCATGTGATGCCATTATTATGCAACTTATTATTTTTGAAACTTGAAAAATCCTACATCTTTTTGGTCACAGAATGTTGGCAAGTATGAGAATGTTTGTCAAATGCCTATGCAAACACAACTATTCACTTTCTCAATGCTTGTTTTCGGTGTTCCTTCATGATTTCCACTGGGTCCGAGAATGCAGAAGGGGGGTGAAAGTGATCTGTGGTACCTGTGTGTGTGCCACTGTGTTACTGGAATTCTCAAGGTTCATCACTTTGCTGAGACGATCTACGGCACTGTTTTTCATTGCTGCTGGCCCTTTAATTGAGCTAGACTGGGCTCCCTGCAGCGTGCAACGTGCAGCGACGAAGAGGCTGCTAAGACCATACAACCACACGTCTGGCGCGGTGAACACACGAAAGTTGGTGAAAGTGGTCTGTGGGGCCTTGGGAGCGGGAACCAACCCTCCAGTGGCTTGAACAGTGTGCTCATACTCACGTAGGTACGGTAAGGCGTCCTGTCTCCCAGTCTCCTCCCCCTCTGGCTGTGCCGCTAGCTGGATAATTGGAAAATGTATTGCTTATCAAGGGAAGCAACCATGGCCTATTTATAGAATATGCCACTTGGTTACATAGCTGGAATACCCCTTTTCAACCATGCCATGCTAGGGGTTGTTGGGGGTCTGTCCTTTGCCCCCCAGGCGTGCCCGTGAGCCCCCAACCCAACAGAGCTCACACTCACACGTCCGTCAGGTTCGGGCTCCCCGGTCGCTCTACCGCTTCCGGGAACGCCCCGTTTATTTAAGCCGCACGCGGCGACGTGCAACATCACGCCGCCGCGTGCGCAGCCCTTACGGGGCAACGCCACACTCCTCCTTTTTCAGGAGGACACACAATTACGTTATTAGTTAAACACAACATATCACACAACAAACAACTTGCCCAACCTGGACCCAGGCCCCTTTAATATCAGCCACCCTCACCCCGGACGACTCTCCAACTGTCCCAACACATACTCACTGAGGTAAGCGGGTTTCCCTCGCCCAGTCCTCTGGGGGTACCTCCCGCTCACCTCCGGCACCAGCAGTCCATCAACAGTAGCCTCCCAACACGGAGAGGCCGGGACACCGAGAGGGGGCCCATCTTGCTCAGGGATCTCGGCGACACCAGGGTCCAGAGGGGGTTCAGTTCTCGAGTCCCCCAGCTTCTTGAAGAAGCTGACGTTACGGGTGACAGCCGTTCGCCCATCGGAGGCCGTCACCATTTACCCCTTCACGGCGACCACATCCAGAGGCGCTGGTTCATAAGGTAGGGACAACCTCCCGTCAGGATGG
Organism: Ambystoma mexicanum; assembly: GCF_040938575.1. Lineage (NCBI taxonomy): Eukaryota > Metazoa > Chordata > Amphibia > Caudata > Ambystomatidae > Ambystoma > Ambystoma mexicanum. The sequence continues at coordinate 91,057,832 of NC_090935.1, read as the reverse complement.
CGGTTCCGGATGAGCACCTCATCCCCGGGTTCAAGCCGGTGGGGCCGCAGGCCCCGGCGCACGTTCTCTTGGCTGATCCTGGCCAGTCGGTCGGCCTCAACCTGCTGGTCGTTGATAATCCCGGGTTCTCTCTCCTGTACCTCCGGCAGTAGACCCCTCGGGCATCGCCGGAACAGCACTTCCGCTGGGGCGACACCAGTGGAGGCATGTGGGGTGGTGCGATACACTCTCAGGAATTGATACAATGCCCGTTGGAGGGGCTGGCCTTGTCCTTGCGCAATCCGAAATGTCTTGTTTAGTGTTCGCAGCAGTCTTTCTGCATCGCCGTTGGCCCGAGGCCACAGCGGGGATATCTTTCGATGTTGAACTCCACAGCTGGCCAGGAACTCTGAGAAACGTTCGCTTTGAAATGGCGACCCATTGTCCGAGCACAGCGTCAGGGGAAATCCGTGGGTTGCAAAGATCTTTTCCACGCCGACTACCACATGCTCGAATGCCACCGATTCCACAAACTCCACTTCGGGGTACCGGGAGTACTCATCGACTATGGCCAGAAAATGGGTGCCCACGGACGTGGACCCAAAGTCTGCATGCACGACCTCCCAGGGCCTGGCCCCTCGAGGCATTGCTTCGATAGCCGGTTCCCTCTGCACCGGGGAGGCTGCCTGGCACCATACACAGGCTGCCACAAAGTCATCAACCCTTTTCTCCAGCTCCGGGAACCAGACCTTCATCCGCAGCCTCGCCTTCGTCTTGGCAGCACCCTGATGTCCGTGATGGGCCAAAGCGATCACCTCACCCACTTTGGAGTGGGGGACCACTATGCGATCCCCCCGGAGCAGGAGCCCCGACTCCGAGAAAGACAGCTCATCTTTCACCTTCCACAGCTGATCAAGGGCGGTCTTCGCCAAATGGGTCCGCCCTGCGAGAGCTTCCAAGACGAGCTTCCAGGAACCGCTCTGCATCGACTGCTTCAGTATCTGGAAGCACCCATCCTCGGCCGCCGCAGCCTCCAGCTCCGACAGGGGCAGTGCATTTGGTGTTGCTCCCTCCACCACCATCCGGACATGGTTGTCCGCTTCTTCTGCGCAGGTGTCTCCCGCCACTCCCCCACGCACTCCGGGATGACGGGAAAGGAAGTCCGCTGCATTGTTGGCACCTGGCCGGTATACCAGCGTGACCCCGTACTCAAGCAATGCGAGCATCCATCTCTCAATTCTGGCCGGGGGCTTAGATGACGAGCCCACCAGAATCGGGAGCAGGGGTTTATGATCAGTCACCACAGTCACCGGGCGCCCCAGCACATAGAGGCGAAAATGTCGGCATCCCCACAAGACCGCCAGGGCCTCCCTCTCGATCTGGGAGTACCGCTGCTCTGTTTCCGAGAGCGCCTTGCTGGCATATGCTACGGGCCGGAGGTTTCCATCCCGGTCCACCTGGGTCAGGACCGCCCCCAGGCCAAACGGACTGGCGTCGACCACAATCTCCGAGGGTAGCGCCGGGTCGAAAAATGCCATGGTGTCTTCCGTTGTTAGGGCGCTCTTGATGTCCTCGAACGCCGACTGTTCCAGTGGACCCCAGTGCCAGGCAGTCTCTTTCTTGGTAAGAGCTCTGAGCGGTTCAGACCTCGAGGCCAGGTTTTGGATGAACCGACCACAGTAGGTCACCATGCCCAGAAAACTTCTCACTTCCAACACGGATTCCGGGGGCTGTGCACTCTTTATGTCCTGAACCTTCCGCGGGTCGGGTGACACCCCTCCCTCCTTGAACACGAACCCAAAGAATTCTATTGATGGGCGCAGGAATTCACACTTGTCCCTATGGAGGGTGAGGCCCAATGACTGTAGTCTCTCGAAGGTCTTGGCCAGGCGCTTCAGGTGGATCACCTCCGTGTTGGCAAACACCAAAATGTCATCACTGATGTTGAGTACCCCTTCAAGATCAGCAAGTGCACCCCGGATAATGTTCTGAAACACTTCGGCAGCCGACGATACCCCAAAGCTCAACCTCTTGTACCTGTAGAGTCCCCGGTGGGTGGTGAATGTAGTAATGTACCGGGACTCCGGATGGAGGACAACTTGATGGTACCCTGCTCTGAGGTCGAGTTTGGAGAAGAATCTGGCCCCCTGTACCTCAGCAATTATGTCATCGATGGTCGGGGTCAGGTGTCACTCCCTTTTTATGGCCTTGTTGGGTAGCCTCATATCCACACAGATGCGAACGGAGTCCGGCTGCTTTGGTTTCCTGGCCACGACAATGGGGGACACCCATGGTGTTGGGCCTTCCACTTTCTCGATGATGTCCAAGGCCACCAGGTCGTCCAGTTCTTTGTCGACTTGCTCCCTCAGATGAAAAGGAACTCTCCGGTGTTTCAGGGCAATTGGTTGTACTGAGTCATCAATGTGTAGCCGGACTGGATCACCGGTCATTCTCCCAATGCCGTTGAACAGGGCTGCGTACTTGTCCAGTAGATCGTTGATATCTTCCAGGTATACTGAGTACGCAAAACTCACTATCCCGAGTGCCTCCACAGCCGCACAGCTCAGCAGGGTGTTGTTGCTTATGGGGGTCACATAGAACTGGGCTCTGATCTTCGAGCCTTCATGCTCCACCTTCTCCACGAAGGCTCCGTCCAGCGGTATGGGCTCGAGTCCACCGAAGGCGAAGATGCGAGCTCTTGGCACAGCCAGGTTCGGTAATGGGTCAAGAGCGTCATAATGTCCCCTCGCCATAACACTGACCGATGCCCCGGTGTCCACCAGCACGGGAACAGGCGAGCGGTTCACCTCCACCACGCACCTTGGCTGTCTCCTGCTTTTGCCTTTCAGGATCCCCATGCTTGAGACGAAGAAGATGTTTTCCTCCTCCTCTACTTCAGCCTCCTCTGCCTGAGCCTCCTCTTCCGCTTGATCCACCTGGGCCACATTGGATGGCCGGGTTTGGCGCGGAGTCCAGATTCGGGCAGGACCTCTGGGTACCATGACAGGTAGAGCCGACTTACACACTCTCGAGAAGTGATCCGGCAGTCCACATGGGCCACATGTTCTTCCTGCGGCTGGGCACTCTGTGGGGTGGGAGAGGTCATAGCCACATTTCTGACATGACTCCCCCGATCTTCCTGCCCTGTCTCGGGGGGCTCCACCAGGCCTTCTTGTTCCTCTGCCGCCCCGCCACACAGCGCACACCTCTTCGGCCTTGGTCGAGCGTGAACCCGCTTCCATCTTGTTTGCCCGTGCCTCAGCCACTTCGTGACATCGACCCAGTTCTAGTATACGGGACAGAGTGATTCCCGGCTCTCTGAGGACCGGTCTCCTCAGTTTGCCGGAGGAGCATGCTTGGATCAGCATTGTCCGTATCATGTCCTCTGCGTCCCCCCACGCGCACCCTTGGGAAAGGCGGCGTAGGCGGCCGTAAAACGTGTCCAGGGTCTCATCATCCTTCTGCTTGGCCGACAGCATCACGAATCTCTCAAAGTCCACGTTGGCAAGTGGAAGGAAGTGTGCGAGGAGAGCCGCTTTCGCCGAGTACAGCATGGTGGCTACCATGCTGTCATTGTCATCCACTCGAGCAGCCCTGAAGTACATGTCCAGGCGGGCCACCCACCTCTTCCATCGGGGCCCCAGACTGGACGGGGGGCCCGTAGGATCGAATTCTGGTATCGGTTGCAGGGCCGCCTGGGCTCTAGCTTGAGCCATAATGGGGGGCCCTTGTGGAGCGACAGGCTGTGCCCCTAGTGGTGCCTGTGGTGCAGGCCCCTGATTCCCCGGTGGCAGCGGTTGCAGAGATGCAGGCTGGGCCGCCTGACCTTCGTCCTGAGATTCTTAACCAGGATCCGCAGTTTCACCGTCCTGGTCACTGTCGGACATGGGACTGAGCGCACAGGCACCCCACTACCAGACCTGGGGCCGCAACTCAGATTCCCACCATCACCATGCGGAAGGATGCACCCCCGTGCCACACACAGCCTGGTGCAAACACACGAAGAACATCCAGAACGGCCACCACCTCGTGATGATGAAGAGGATCAAAAAAGAGTGTCCTGATGATGAACGGGGCGAGGAAGTGCCTTGTTGCCACCTTGCAGCAAAGCACTGCCGTATAGAAGTCCCAAAAATTGAGCCACGTGGATGGACTGGACTAAGCAGGCCCTACCATATTAGTCGTTATACTGGCTTACACTCGACGTAACAGTCCCAAAATCTGATGAAAACACACAAATTGGGTATGGGCGTGCAGGTCATGCACTCAGCAACCACAAAATCCAAACATTAGACCCGGATCACCTTCTCGGTCCGAACCGGAGCTCCGAGAAGTTCCGCGGCCTCGTATGCAAAATGGCCGCCAGCCGCGTGTGCGGTCCGCAGCCACAGCATGAAACGAAACGTCCGTGAAAGTTCCGATCATTTGAAAAAAATTCCGGACGCCTTTCACCGCCGGGCCCGGGCATCCGACATCACTCGTCGCCACTGTTGGGGGTCTGTCCTTTGCCCCCCAGGCGTGCCCGTGAGCCCCCAACCCAACAGAGCTCACACTCACACGTCCGTCAGGTTCGGGCTCCCCGGTCGCTCTGCCGCTTCCGGGAACGCCCCATTTATTTAAGCCACACGCGGCGACGTGCAACGTCACGCCGCCGCGTGCGCAGCCCTTACGGGGCAACGCCACAGGGGTGAGAGGTGTTCCAAAGTAAACCTTAAAGTGGTGCATTTAAAACCTCTGATTGCCAATCTTGGATCCCTTGGGACCTAGCTATACAAAGGGAGATGAAGACCCGGGGCAAATGGATGAGAAGCCCGTACAAATCAGCACTAAGAACGGTAACGCGCAGGAAAAGGATCTCTGGGCTTCCGGTGCCCATGAACCACCCACACAGACCAAAATAAAATCATTTTATAAACCCACAAAGACACTGCCTGCAGCCCCTATGGACAGTACTAAGGCCCAGTTGTTGGAAGGTAGAGATTCGGATTTTTGGTAGGTCAATAGACAATAATGGCTCCCTACTGAAACTATGTCGCGTGGTAAAAAGGAACTCAAGGGTGGCAACGCATTTTGAACTGGAAAACATTTTGTCCTCAAACCTCCCCCGGACATGGAGCATTTTCTGACCTTTCTGACCTGCCCCTGGAGAGAGCAATAATGATGAGTGTCGTAGAGAACAGGGAGATGGGCGAGGAAATTGGCCTGCTTACCTCCCTGGCAGAGAAGAACCTATTGGGGGTCCTGGAAGTGAAACCTGGGGCACTATTTGTACTCTCTCGAATATGGCGGAGGAACAGTGGTCGCTCAAAGAGGATGTGGCTGGCATAGCAAGTATGTTATGGAGCATAAAGGGCACGTATCAATGGGAAGGCGATCAACTAACAGTCATTAACACCATCAGCACCACCTCCTCACCTAAGCAGGTGGGTAATCATCAAGAAAGAGCATATGTGGTGGCGGAATCGGGTAGTGGGGCATTGGAGGCCATGTGTGCTGAACTCTCCATGCTAAATGCCCCGAACTCACCTCCCATAAGGTCAGACGACTAAAGAACTTAATAAAGAAGGGGGGCCAAATTCAGGGAATCTGGTGGCAAAACAGGCCGCTATGGGCCAGATTAAGAGACAAAAGTTGAGTAAGGGGGGAATCTGTGTGAACAATAATCTAGAGGATTGGCAGATAGGACAGGTATGCCTTAGAGGTTCCATGGATGGCTGGGTAGCCAGATCCAGATCTCTGGCCAAGACAGGCATGCTGCATGTGACTATCCCAGTGACATCTGTTAGCTGGCTAGACAGCTGAAGAATAGCAAGCAGTCGCTGCCATGCCCAAGGATGGGCAAGCCAGACCCCCTGGGAATGGCAGGCATGGTGGTTGCTGTAGGTAGGGCAAAATCAATGTTCGGAGAAGCTGTGAAGTCAAGCCAGAGGGGCAATGCCTCAGGAGAACCTTTACCAGATTTTGCTACCCCTGTGGTAGCTGTTGACCCAAAGGCAAAGACGTTAGAAATCCTGCCCCACCTCCCTCCCCCAACAAAGTTGCCAACTACTGGCCTCCGGTAAACAGTTAACCTGGTCTGACCGGGTAGGACAATTAAGGCCTAAGGTTTGGGACTTGTGAGACGAGAAAATGGACCCCACATGGTGTGCTGACCAATTGCTTATCAAGTTTATGGTGAAAAACACCACTGCACGCAGCCCTTTTCTTAATAGGTCTTGACTGCTTGAACTATTGCATTTGATTCTGGATCTTGGCCTGATTTCGACAAAGGATTTTACCAAGCCGGAATTGCCCATATTTAACAGCACTGACAATTGGGCGGTGGATACATTTGTGTCTCCTTTGGTGGTGGAGCGCATATATGTAACAATGTGAGGGCCTTAAACCAGCAAGGTATCGAAATGCTGGTTTTCATGCCAACTTGCCTAAAGGCGCTAAGCAACAGGGAGATGCAATCCAAAGCACCCCTGGGTGATTCTGGGGAAAGAAACCCATCCTGGAGGCGTTGGGGTAGATCCCACAGGCTCTGCAGTGACAAGGAAAGTTGTAGCAGTTGGTGCTTTGCATATTCTTTCATGGAATTCTAGTGGCCATGGCTCCTTCTTATGCAATGCTCAATTCTTGGAAATATTGATGAGTGTCATGCTCTTTTGTTTGCAGGAGACCTGGCTGTGTGATATGTTTGACCTAGAAGGTTACTCATTAATCTTTCGGTTGGCGGGGTTACCCACCAATGTTCGACCTAAGGGTGGCCTCTGTATTGGTGCTGAAGTAACAGCCAGTCTTACTGAGTTCTGCCTGGGCTTAGCCCTCCCCAATTTTCTATCATCATAAATAAAGAATTTGGGAGTTGGCACTGTGCTGGCAACCCTGTATGACTCCCCAGGAGGTGCGATGGTGGAAATAATAGACTCTACCGTGGAGACGCTCAGAGATTGGGTGTCGCACTTCCCGGGAGGAATTATTTTTATAACAGGGGACTTTAATGTGGATTGTGCACTTGAATCTGATTTGGGGCTGGGGCCAGTTAGAAAAGGGGGGCAGATGGTGAGGAACATGGAGTGGTTAGGAGCCCTGGCAGAGTTTGAACTCTACCCATTAAGTCTGGGAGAAGGGGTGAGTGTGATGACCTGGTCAAATGGCCCTTATAGTAGCCAAATTGATTTTATATTTACAAATAATCGTCAGTCAGAGTACAACCTGTATTGGATTTGAGAGATTGTTGGGATGGAAAGGAGTATATCCCACCCCCTAGGTGCTTTCAGATGAGGTGAACTCCATAAAAAGTGATGTAGTATTTTAGGGGGGGAGAAAACGGCACTATTAAACATAATGTCAAAGCAAGGTAGCGTCAACAGTAGATGCGCAGGGGGGTGGCGCCAGCGAGCCGACCATGATGGCAGCTCTCCCCTGAGCTCTGTGAAGGGCTCCCAGAAATCCTGTAAATGGCAGCGGCAGAGGTGGAGATAATTGACACTTAAGGTGTCAGAGGATCCTAAACAGCCCTCGGTGCCTTTGTGGGTGTGTGGTCTGCCGAGTACCCCACTGGCGCTGTGAGGACAGCTGTGGTGCGGGTGTGGGCTGGCAGACGTGAGGGCAACAAGAAGCCCAAAACAACATAGCAGCAACTAGTTGACCCGTGGGCCTCCTGGAGAGCCAGAGAAAACGGTTCAATCCCCTGTAACGCCGCAGGGTGGGGCTGCCTCGGGGCTCTCATTCCTGCACTGCAGGGGTAGGGGAGTCATTGGCCAGAGGGGCAGAACAGAGGAACAGCAGTGGTCACAGCAGCAACACCGCATCAAAGGCTCCCGCCACTGCACAGAAGTGAGATCGGCATTGGGAACGGCCTGCCCCACCAGTCGGTGAGTGAAGACATCCGCACACTGTAGCCTAGGGGGTGCAGAGAGCGCCTCAAACAAGCTCGAACAAGCCTGGGTGCCCACGGCCTTGGACCGCTTCCCTCAAACAACCGGAGGGGAAACGGGTACAGAAAGAAAGTGAGCGAGAAGGAGCCCAGCACTCCCCTGTTGCTGTGGCCCCCCATAAAGGCAAGAAACTAACACCGGGAAATGGTGCAACGTGGCCCATGAGCGGAGGTAGTGTGGAGCCCGCTCTTGAGCCCTGACCCTGGCACCCACCGTTGGAAGTCGCCACGGAGGGTGGGCCAATTGCGGTCCATAGACTAGTTGAGGGACGTAGGATAACGAGATCAATCCGACAACTCCAACAAGTCGGAACAGCTGCTCGCCAATCCAAGATACAACTGGGAGTCAGAGGCAGTTGGGAGCCCGTCTCCCAGTGGGTAAGGCAGCGCAGGTCAATTAACGAGCAACGGTACTACCAGTGGGAGGCCACCCGGGGATGAATGGAAGTCAGGCGACTTCCTGTTGAGAATAAACATCACCCATAAGAACAGTGACCGTAGAGCGGTATGGGGAAACAGACACCTTGGGATACGAGAATGTAGGAGTATTGGAGTGACTTCGATGACACGGAAGAAGAAACAAAGGGAGGGGCAGGACAAGCACCCCAGATGACACTGAGATTAGAGAGTTTATGGGACGTAAGATTAAGGGAAAGGTTTGGCAGAATAGCAAAAGGGAAGTGCAACCAAGGGCAGGAAAGGAAAGACAAAGCTGCAAATGCCCCTGATACACAAGGGCGCAGGGTGACCACACTATGTACCCTAGGCACAAATGGGCAAAAATAATCTCAAGGTACTCCCCCAACTCGCAATGGGGGCAGGGAAATGATTTACGCATTTGAGAAAAACACAGTGGGGTACCCTTAGCAATAGGGGACATTAAGAGTTTGTTGGTAGCCCTAGTGGGAGACCAGGCAGAGACAGTGTGGGTTAAGGCTGGATACACAGGAGTAACGTTGAGTAACGATGCCCATGATGGAGCATCATATAACAAGATTAGGGCACATGTATGGGATGCACTGCGACTCATGTTGCCAGACACCCCCGACTTACAATCAATAATGCAATGCACAATGGGGGATGAGGAAGATACTGCACAATATATTCTCAGGGTTCAAGAGATGTGAAGAGCAGAAACAGGCAGCACCTGGGATCAATCAAGGATTCTGAATAGAGGGCTTCCCAAAGAAGTGCAGAAAGTGCTCGATAAGATAGTGGGGGTGGAAGCAAGGGGATGGCCCGAGAAGCGACTGACCCTGAGGGAGTTGGAGGTGGATGAGCGGAGAGCTCGAAAAGGAAGATATTTAGGGAGAGAGAGTTGAAGGTATTGAGGCCCCAGGCCCCAGAAGGCCTTGTGGACGATGCAGAGGGTTTTGAACTTAATCCTCGCAGCCACTGGGAGCCAGTGCAGAGATTTCAGTCCTGGAGAGATATGATCCACTGGCTTGAGGCCAAGGACAAGTCTTGCAGTCCTGTCCTGGATAAGTTGCAGAGGGCAGAGAGCAGAAGCAGGCAGATTTAGAAAGAGGCTGTTGCAATAGTCCAGCCTAGAGAGAACCAGAATTCTGGAGACAGTGAGCTTCTGGGGGAAGGAGAGGACAGGAAGAATATCTCCGAGGAGGTGCATCTGGTAGTGTGACTTCTTAGAGATGTGAGTGGAGAAGGAGAGTGTGGACTCGAAGATGACCCCAAGGTTTTTTGCCTTGCAGGTGGGAGCAGGAAGAGGGCCAAGAGAGGCCGGCCAGAGAGCTGCAGGAAAGGAGGGAGCGGGTGTTCCAGTGAGGAGAATCTCAGTCTTACTGGCATTAAGGCAGAGGTCATTGGCGGCACACCATTCCTGGATAGCAGACAGACAGTCATAGATAAGGGAAGGAGAGGAGGAGGCCGAGGGAAGCCAGAAAATTAGCTGAGTGTCATCTGCATAGCACTGAAAGTTGGGGCAGAGAGCGGCGATGCGATGGGCAAGGAGTGCCAGCTATTGGTTGAACAGCCAGGGAGAGAGGTTAGACCCCTGGGGGACACAACAGGTAGAGGAGAAGATAGCGGAGAGGAAGGACCCAAGTTGGAGCTGGGAGAGTCGGTCAGGAAGAAAGAAGTCAGCCACGCCATAGCCTGACCAATGATACCCAGGTTATCACGGAGACGGTTGAGCAGGATGACATGGTTGACATTGTCAAAGGCAGAAGAGAGATCAAGCAGGATGAGGACGCAAGGGGTATTAGCATCAAGGTAGGAGAGCAGGTCTTCACGGGTGTTCAGGAGAGCAGTTTCCGTGCTTCTGGCAGCTTTGAAGCCAGACTGATGATCATGGAGACAACCAACAGATTCAGTGTGGAGATTAAGCTGGGAGATGGCCAGTTTCTCCAGGAGCTTGCCCAGGAAGGGAGTGAAGGGAGTGATGGAGATTGGCCGATAGTTAGCCGGGCAGGAGGGGTCGGCAGAGGGTTTCTTAAGAAGAGGGTGCACAAGGGAGTGCTTCAGGGGGGATGGGAAGACTCCAGTGGTGAAGGAGTGATTGCAGAAATCAGCCAGGGCAGGAGCCAGGCAGTCGATGTGGTCCTTGATTGTTTTGGAGGAACAGTGGGGAACCTGTTTAGACGAGACTTTCATAGATCAGACTTGTCTAGAAACATTGTCTGCAGAGAACAGGAGAAAGGCAGAGAAGGAGGGAGGGGAGGTGGCTGCAGAAGGGCTAGAGGAAGAGTAGGGAGTAGAGGGCGGGAGGAGATAGGAGGAGAGTGAGGACAGAATATCCTGGGTTTTAGAGATGAAGTGAGAAGCCAGTGCCATGCAGAGGGCCTGGGAAGGAACAGGAGAGGTAGAGACTGTGGCAGGATTGGCCAGTTCCTTGCAGATTTTAAATAGTTCACCCGAGTTGTTAGATGCCGCAGAGATGCAGGCTTGGATATGACCTCTCTTCTTGGTTAGGACAGAGAGACGGTATTGCCTTTGGAGCAGGCGGCAGGCCAGTTTTTCAGATGGTGTACACAAAGCGCGCCATTTCCTCTTGGCCACCCTGCACTTGCGTATTAGGGTGACGAGGTCCGAGTCGTACCAAGAGTTGCACTTGGCTTTGGGCTTCAGGCGGATTCCCATGACAGGTGCAAGGATATCAAGAGTATCAGATATAGCAGAGTGGAGCGTGGAGAGGGCTGTGTCAGGGTGAGAGTCAGTCAAAGGGGGAGGAGGGGGTGAGAAGGTGGCAGCAAAAGCCTCAACTGATACGCGCTTCATGGGTCGGATGACCGAGAAGGTGAGTGGCAGTGCTGGAAGTGGCTTGGCCTGAGGGGTAGGGAGGGTGAGGTGGGAGGAGAGGAGAAAGTGATCACTCCAGGAGAAAGGAGTGGAGAGAGGGACAGAGAGGGGAATGTCTTATGAGATCAGAACATCCAGAGTGTGCCCTGCAGAGTGAGTTGGGCCAGAGGGGAGAATAGTGAGTGAGAGAGAGTCGCAGAGGTCGCGAAAGAGTCCAGAGGGAGGACAGGAGGCATCCAGGTAGATGTTGAAGTCTCCAAGAAGGAGGAGTTGAGTGGTTGAGGCCAGGAGTGAGGAGGAGAGGTCCGCCCACTCAGAGAGGAAGGAGGAGATCTGACCAGGTGGCCGATAGATAGTAGCCACAGTAAGGGAATGGCTAGGGGGGAGAGAGAGCCTGCAGACGAGGTATTCAAAGGAGGAGTAGTTCTGCGTAGGAGTGACAGAGGCAGGAATCCACTTGGGGAAGATCAGGGCTACACCCCCTCCAGAGTGGTTGGACCTGGGCACAGAGAGGATCTTGTAGCTGTCAGGTAGGCGCGTGTCAAAGCTGGTGACAGAGCTAGCCGTTAACCATGTCACGGTGAGACCGAGGACACCGAGGTCAAGTTCTTCCAGGAGGCGGCAGATATCAGAGGAGTGTTTGACAGCAGAGCACGAGTTTAGAGTGGAAATATGGAGAAGGTTGCCATCCTTGAAGAACTTCCAGGGAGGGGTACAGATCAGAGGTACGCCCTTCAGAGGTGAAGAAGGAGCCCGAGAGGGGGCAGAGAGGGAAGGTGAAGGCAAGGTAGCCAAGGAGGAGGCAGAAGGGGGAGGCGCGGTAGCCAAAGAAAGGGGGAGGGGACAGCAGGAGAAGAAAGGAAATTGATGAGGCGCGGAAAGCATCTATCAAAGGCGTGAAGGTTGGCCTGAGGGCCTTGGACCAAGACGGACCCATTCAAGTAAACATTAATGATGACCTTAGAGGAATGGAAGGAGGCCAGGAGGGCGTCCCAACATGTGCCACCATTAATGGGAGAAGAGGAGAAAGGAGAGAGCACAGAGACCATATGAAGGTTTCTGGCGGAGGAACGACAAAGAGGTGTTAGGGAGAATTCTCTTATAAGGCTAATTTCCCAAACCTAGTGAGTCCCCCAGCAGCTTTGCTGGATTTTTGGGGTTTGTTTTTTTCTCCCACTCTTAGGCATGATTTGAGGTTTGTCTTTGACTTGGTATGTGCTTATGGGCTATGGGGTCTTTTACTCCATAGGGTATCCTCTGTTTTGGTATATGTGTTACACAGCACCCTCAGTGCAGTAACACAGCGGTGTCATGGTGACCCCCAAACATAGTCTCCATACCCTGGGACTGACTACTGTCTCCCAGGGCATGTAAAGTCACCATTGGCTTTATTAGTCCAAAATTGTGAACAGAACCAGTACAAACCATCATTTTGTGGAAGTACTGGAAGGGGTTAATTAGATTGCCCCTGGGTATGTTTCCAAGGGGGCACTGTCCAGTCCCCCCTTGTCGAGTTTCTGGCTGGTGGCAGTGGTTACCACGCAAAATATTCAACCAGAATATTTCCTATGGGATTTTCCCATTCATTTTAAACGCACCACTTTTTTGGTGCATTATAAAGATACCGCTGGTTTATTTAATTAATATAAAATCGCCGGTTGGGTCTTTTTGCCAGAACTCTTTTACAAAATGGCGTATGTGTCCGTCTCTGTAACTCCAACCAAGGTCGGGCCCTTTGTTCCACTTTTTGGCGGGCTTCTCCACAGAAGCCCTCCAACTGGTGCCACTATGTCTGGGATTGTGGGTGGGGGAATTGGCACTCTGTACTGTGTTGCCTTAGCAACCCAAGTCACACTCTGTTCTGATTGGCCCAGTAGTGAGCCGCCCGGCTCTCCACTTAGCATGTATGAGTGACAGCTAGGCTGTTGAATGGGGGGTTTTCTGCATAAAAGCAGGGCTTTTGGGACTGGAACTTCAGAAGTCACCACTGGACCTGAGAAATTCGAAGAGAGGAGAGAAACTGAGCCATCTGCAACGACGACACCACCAGTGGAGCCCTGCTGCAACAACCTCACCACTTCCCCGACGACAAGAGAAGATCTTCTGCTGCAAGAGTCTTCTCCCTCTGAGCTGGTGGGAACAACCAGTTCGACATTCGCCTTCCAGGACGTCCCTTGGTCGAATCGCAATTGCCAAGCACCCGGCGGCCGGATAGCCAAGCTTCAGTCCACTGGACCCGCGAATACAAGGAACGCACCTTTTAACCGAACGAACTCTGTGGCTGGTTTCATCCCTGGGCAGTGCAACGACTCCAAGTTTCCTCCTCGACGAGATCTTCTCCTTCCCTGGTCGAACCACAAACTGCACCCACCGCCAGGAACAACTGCCACCGCTGGAGCTTCCTCACTTTTAAAGGTACTGTGTTCCACCTGGCCTCCCTTTCATCGGATTGCTAAAGGTGACCCTTAAATCCTTGGCTTTCCAACTGGGTTGGCCCCCAGAACTTCCTAACTTTATCTTTCACGCCAAACCAATCTCTTTTGAACAATTTAGTAAAGACTTGAGTGCATTTTTAAACTGTGTGATCATTTAAAGTAGCCCTGGTCTATGAACTTTGGCTCTTCAGTAGACTTTGCCTTCACTAGCTTACTGTGATCTTAGAAAAGTGTTGGGACCTGTTGTATTTCCATAACCTGTCTTTTTCTCTCCCTCTAACTTTATTATTGGAGTGTCATCTAGGTTAAGCGCTCACATCTGTTTTTACAACTTGTGGTGTGTGGACCTAGATTATTAAGGGAGGTGTGTATACTTTTTCTGATTGTGTTTGAACTTGCTTTGATTTATAGTGCTTAGTGTATTTCCTAAAGTGTGTTTTAAAAGAAATAATTATATACGTTTTGATACCAAGCTCTGGTCAGTGTTTGTTTGCTCCACGGTATTATTGGCCCTATTGTGTATCCTCTGTATACTGCCCTACTCATCTTGAGGGAAGTCTGACTGCTCAGCCACAGCTACCAGGTAAATCCGGGTGGTGCAGACTGCTACCAATTGGGTTTACTGCTTACTCCTGTAGTCTTAATCTTTTTGCAGTGTTCCCCAAGGGAACTGCACAGAATTCTGCCTAACACTGGTGTACAGCGGTGGGGTTTGTATTGATTATACATTGTAGAGTGCTTCTGATACTTTGTTACAACTAACCACAAAGCTTAGCACTAAAAAGCTTATTTTCTAACAAGTCGACTATGGAAAGTTACAGCCAGGAGTCCCTTTCTGCAAATACTGCTGATTGTTTAAGAGCCCTTTTTAGACACAAGAGTCTTCCTGTAAAAGGCAAGAAAATAGAATTGATTGAAAGATTGTTAGAGAACCAAAGTCTGGGTAGTGGTTCAGAGGAGCCTATCACCACAGCAAATGTAGCCAACAGTAATGAGGTTAATATGAATCAAAGTGTTGATAGTATTGATGTAGATCCAGAAGAGGAAGGTGAGACTAATGTAACTGTCCCCACTGGCCCTGTGTCTGCTCTGCCACCTCAAGCTTTGCCTACTGGGCCCTTATCAGGTCCCACACTAAGTCCTGAATTCATAGAACTAGAACAAATTAGGCTTGAATTAGAGTTCAAAAGAATTAGTGCCCAATCTGAACAAAAGCACCAAGAACTAAGGCTCAGAGAAGTGGAGCTCAAGCATGAGCTAGAGATGAAGACATTGTCTGTGGAAAATGCTTCTCTCCCCGGATCCTCTAGGAGTTCCAGTCCCAAAAGACCCTGGATGCCTAAAGAGATTGTGGGTATGTATGAACCTAAGTTGGATGTGTTAGATTGGCTTGCTATGTTTGAGTATAATCATGGGCTCCAGGACATCACAGGGATCAGTTGCTTCCTTGGTTGTTCTCTAGGCTCCCCGCTGTTGCATCTGATGTGGTAATGGAGTTGGGGGAGGTGGATAGAATGGAATATGAATGTGTGAAACTAGCTTTAATAGCTAGATGTGGGAAGACCCCTCCCCAGTACCTTAAGAGGTTTAGGACCCTCAAAAAACATGATGGTACCCCTTGGGCTACATGGGTGAGTGAAAGTTTGAAGAATTTAGAGGGATGGATTAAGGGTTACAGAGTGAACACTTATCAGGGAATGAGAAATCTTGTTATGTTGGAGTCAATTTATGATGACTGCTCTCCTGAGCTCAGGCAGCACTTGGCTGATTCAAAGGAAATAGATCCCAAGAAGCTAGCTAAGACTGCTGACTTGTGGGTTGCCAACAGGGCTACTCACAAGGATTCTGGGGTAACTCAGAAAAAGGATGAGGGGAAACAGCCTAAAAAGGACTCCAAAGAGAATTCCAATAATTCCAATTCCAAAGAGGGCCCCAAACAGAACAATAAGGGTAAACCCCAAGGGAAACCTAATCAGGCTAGTGTACCTTCTGGTCCCAAACCAGAAGGAGGTCAGAACAAGCCACCATTCATAAAGGCATTTGGGTAATGCTTTGTTTGTAGCTCTACTGACCATGTGAAAGGGGATCCCAGATGTAAGAGTAAACCTTCAGGGGTCCACACTGTCTCCTTAGCCTTCACTCCAGAGGAGAAAGTACCAATGACAAGTGGAAACTTTCACCTACTGGCTGAAGACCCCATAAGAGTCTCAGCTAGTGTTTCTTTAGTGTCCCTGGGGTTGTGGGAACAACAGAATTTAGATGTCTATAATTCTATCCTGGATAATACTAAAGAGTATTATAAGGACATTGTCCAGGTGAATGGTCAGGAGACTCCTGCCATTAAGGACACTGGGGCCAGCATAACTGTGCTGGACAAATCTTTTTTAAAGGCAGATGATGTTGCTAGGGCACCCAAACGCCTCACCAAGTTAGCTGGAGGGCCTGTACAGATGCTTCCCCAGTTACCAGTTCTCATCCAGTGCAATGATACGACTGTGAAGATACCTGTCAGTGTACAATGCGAGGTGCCAGGAAGAGTTCTGTTGGGAAATGACCTGAAAACTCTTGGAGTAGTATCACCAGTGTTCCCTCTAAGCTGTGCGCATGTGTGCTTGCCCAGCTTCTTTCTGGGTGCCACTCAGAAGATTTTTAGCAGCACACACAGACAATTCTCACCTATTCAACAATATTTAATAAGGCACAAGCCACAGCAATAATTAATTAAAATGAGCATTCTCTTAAAATAAGCTAATAGTCTTGATATTGTGGTAGCTTGCATTAATCTACTATGCAAGGGTGACTGTAAACACCAAAAATCCCAAACAGCAAAATACACACCTAAGAGGAGTAATTGTCTCCCCTTTACACAATTCTAATATGATGACTCTGTTGTACTCGGTTTTGACATGTTCTTTGAATATTTGATGTACTTTTCTCAGTTCTCCGATTCGTTGTACATTATGTTCTTATTTAAAATGAATAGAAATGATCAAACACAAAACTAATATGAAAAATTGGCTCCATGAACAGAAGAATCTAACCAAGATATGCCTGCACACATTAACCAAATAATGTTCCCTCCCCACCCATGACTCCTAATCTTGATTCTACCACACTTTTACCTCATGACTATAACTTCTGCCCAGAACACATTAAGATGGTACCGGACACCCTCGACTCTTCCTCTTTGCTCTGTGAAAGGTTAGCAGATGTGTACCTACATCGACTTGTTTTATGTTTGTTGTAATATGAATAATATGAATAATGTTCATGTGCCAGAATTTGTTACTCATTGTGCCTTACCAAAAGCGTCACCCACGCGATGCAATCAAACTACCAGCTAAAATATTGGATACTGATTGTAAGTAAGCAGGCTACCTGGATGTGTAACCTTATCCCATACTTCCTCTTCTTTGTACATATGTCACACCAAGTGCTTTGAAGTGGCCCCCTTGCAAGTTAACGCATTATGAAACTCAAATATTAATTTGCCCTGTAAGGATTTTGAGAAGACAAATGTGATGCTCAGTATCTCCTACTTTAGCATTACTAAAATTACCCTATAAGTGGAGAGCAACATTGCAATATCAATTACTTTGCTTATAAGGGATAATGGGTAATGGAGTATGCTTTAGATTACTCGTCCATAGTATCAGGGTACCGGATATTCAGACAATCTACCTTGTTTCCAGGTGTTCAGGGTTCCTTTGGGCATAGAGCTTCACACATTATATGGTAACTCGCTCCTAAGCAAAAACAGTTTCACTGAGCACTGTGTAAACCTACACAATGATATAAGGGTGGGTTATGTTGGAAACAATCTTGTATGCACTGCAAAAGAATTGTGGACTTGCAGAGCCATGACATTCTTAAAATGCACATATGTTGAGGCATTAAATATGCCTTGCTTGCAAAGTATTGCGGGTGATGAACAAAGCAGCGCATTTCCAAAACCAAGTCAGATTTTTCGGCAGTACACTGAAGGAAATGTGTTGCTTGTTTGCTAAAGCATAGGAAATTCCAGTACCCGTCTATACCACAGCACCTTCTTTTTCTTTCAATGCTCAGCTGCACAGGGCCTTTCACTTTAACCATGTGTTCTGTGTGTAACGTCTCTAGCATCCCACTGCATCTTATTGAACTGATGACAAAGAATTACAGAAGAGGGATTCATAGTTACAAAAGAAGGCACTCCATCAGTTGCATCTATGATTAATTAATGCTAGTAACTTAAAAAGCAAATATATATATATATATATGTGATTTTGTTCAGCGGGGCTCCATAATAAACCTCCGTAAGGCTCTTAATTTAATCTAGGCTGTGGTGCGGAAGGGTGGGCAAAATTATAGACTTTAATATGTGCCCTGTCATTTAACTTCCTATGTAAGGGGTATAAGCAGGGCTCTAGTCAGATTGTGCTCCCTACTTGGAGTTAAATGATTTTTCAGGGAGTAAAAAAGTCATTAGCTTTGCCAATAAGAATACCTTCTGCTTATTAAAATATGTTCTTGCCCTTAAAATTCCTGTTGCGATAGGCATTCGTATTGTTAGAGTTCCTTCCTATGCCACTGCTCTACTGGTCACTAGTTCTTACAAATATCAGTAGTGCTTTGTCGGTTGAAGCAACAAAATGTTTATTGTTTCTCGTGTTTGTTGGGCACATTTTCATTTTTTAGGGAGTAAAAATGGATGGTGTATATGTCTCTTAGCTGTAAGGCTGGTGTTATCACTATCCAAATGACAACGTAATGTGGATAGTAAGCAGAGGCACAGAAATATTTGATCATATTTTGAGGTGCAGTTATTCTGATGCAATTATCATCCTTACACAAATTATTAGAAACATGTTCTCCTGGCCATTGAATTACTTCATTAACGTGGCACTTGAACTCCTACAGCATGTTATTTGACACATTGCTTTTCATTGCCATTAATCCATCGGCAAATGTGTATTCTGTCTGAATTTCTTGACAGCCACATCAGTTTATGACCAGAGATATTTATGTTTTGTAGTGATTTTCCAGTGGCATAAAACGTTTGCAAGGTACTGTGGCTGATGTTGCAGTCTTGGACTGGTTGATGAGTTTTCTGTTTAATCAATATGACACATTCTATTTTAGCCTATGTGTTTGGAAAAAGTGTTAGATTTATCAAGAATTGCACTGGCTGGGAAGAGGACATTCCTTTTCAATCTCTCTTCTCAATGGTAGTTCACTAAATACGGATGCTCACAAAGTGGCTTACCTCATTAGTTAGTTGCGCACATGGAAAATAATGGACACACAACAGCAAACCAGTTCCGCACATAGAGAAAAATAATTAGAGGGAACATTGGTTGGGGGGAAGGGGAGAGACACACAGGGCATGAGCGGGGGTGGGGGGAAGGGGAGAGACACACGGGGCATGAGCGGGGGCTGGGGGGAAGGGGAGAGACACGGAGCATGAGCGGGGGGTGGGGGGAAGGGGAGAGACACACGGGGAATGAGCGGGGGGTGGGGGTAAGGGGAGAGACACACGGGGCATGAGCGGGGGTTGGGGGAACAGTAGGGAGACACAGGGCATGAGCAGGGGGTGGGAGTGGAGGGAAGGGGAGAGACACACAGGGCATGAGCGGGGGATGGGGGGAAGGGGAGAGACACACGGGGCATGAGCGGGGGTGGGGGAAAGGAGGGAGACACACGGGGCATGAGCGGGGGGTGGGGGGAAGGGGAGATAGACACGGGGCATGAGCGGGGGTGAGGGGGAAGGGGAGAGACACATGGGGCATGAGCAGGGGGTGGGGGGAACAGTAGGGAGACACAGGGCATGAGTGGGGGGCGGGGGGAAGGAGGTAGACACGGGACATGAGCGGGGGAACGGGAAAGAGAAACGGAGCATGAGCGGAGGGTGGGAGGAACACACAGAGAATCAGCGAGGGGGGGGGCATGGGAGACACGGGCCATGAGTGGGGGTGGGGGGAACAAGAGAGAGACACGAGGGCCTGTGCCTCACCGCCTTTTCGTGGCCGACGCAGCCCACATCTACACTGTGCAGGCAGCAGATCCCGCACCGATAAACAAAGATGGCGGGCGTCTCTGAAAATAGACGCACTGCACGTTTTAGGGCAGCCAATAGAAAAGCATGTCAGATGTCCGCGGACATCACGCAAGCTGCTTGCCCAATCACCATCCTGTCCGCGGAGCGAACAGGGAAGTGTGTCCGCGAAGCGAACACAGATATCACTAATTTTTTCTGACCTACTTTTTGGTCATTTAAAAAAAAAGTCCTGGATGGATTTTCACCAAATCTGCAAAAGCACGCTTTCGGGACCAAGCTGCTGCTCCTGGTCCGAATTTGGTGAAAATCCGTCCAGCGGTTTGGGATGTAGGCGCGAGCAAAAAACATTTCCTATTCAGTCTATGGGGAAAAAAAAGTTTTGGGACCCCCCTATAACTTTGCCCCCCCCTGGACGAAACCTCACCAAACTTTGCCAATTCAGAGTGGGTCATATACTTTTTTTGCAAAGTTTGGTGCGGATTCGTCCAGGGGAAGCGAAGTTGTAAGCCACCCAAAAAGTGCTCTTCCTATGGAAACAGCAACTTAACCATAACTACATGGCCATGTAATATATGTGTGTATATGTATGTATATTTATATATGTATATATATGTATATATATGTATGTATATCACATGGCCATGGTAGTGGCCATGTAGTTATGGTTAAGTTGCTGTTTCCATAGGAAGAGCACTTTTTGGGCGGCTTATAACTTTGCTCCCCCTGGACGAATCCTCACCAAACTCTGCAAAAAAAGGTATATGGCCCACTCTGAATTTTCTTGCAAGGTTTGGTGAGGTTTGGTCCAGGGGGGCAAAGTTATAGGGGGGTCCCAACACGTTTAGACATAATGGGAAAAAACTTTGCTCACGCCTACAGCCCAAACCGCTGGACGGATTTACACCAAATTTGCAGCAGGAGCAGCGGCTTGGTCCCTAAAGCGTGCTTTTCTTTATTTGGTGTAATTCCGTCCAGTAGTTTTTAAAAAAAAGACAAATGTAATTGAAAAAAATGAGTGATATTTTTGCGGACACACTTCCCTGTTCGCTCCGTGGACAGGACGGGGATTGGGCAAGCGACTTGCGTGATGTTCGCGGACATCTGACGTGCTCTCCCATTGGCTGCAGTAAAGCGTGCAGTGCGTCTTAGTTTATTGTTCGTATATTGGCATCTGTGGCAAGCTCTGCGGTGACTTCAGACTTCACAAGTGATTATCAAAACGTAACAAGCAAAAATTCTGATGCGATAAGATCAGAGGACAGCGGGGCCTCCAATGGGGCTGTGTGAGGTTCATGTGGATTACACTTCCTGAACATCCCAGGCTGCTGCAGACTTGTAGGAGACACGCCATCGGTACACGGTGGCCTGCGGAGGACCGAGGAGCGGATATCCCGTTCCCCCCACCCCCGCCCATTACGTGTGTCTCCCTCCTGTATCCCCCGCTCATGCCTGTGTCTCTCTCTTGTTTCTCCCCACCCCCCTCTCATGCCCGTGTCTCTCTCTTGTTTCCCCCCACCCCCTGCTGCTTACCCGTGTCCCGCTCCTGTACCCCCCTGCTCATGCCCGTGTCGCTCTCTTGTTTGCCCCCACCCGCCGCGCATGCCCCGTGTCTCCCTCGTGTTCCTCCCTCATGCCCCATGTCTCCCTCCTGTTCCCCCCCACCCCCACTCATGCCCCGTGTCGCCCCTGTTCCCCCACCTCCCGTTCATGCCCTGTGTCTCCCTCCTGTACCCCCACCCCCCGCTCATGCCCCGTGTCTCTCTCCTGTTACCCCCGCCCCCCCTCATGCCCCGTGTCTCCCCCTTGTTGCCCCACACCCCCCCCTTTATGTCCTGTGTCTCCCTCGTGTTTTCCCCACCCCCGCTCATGCCCCGTGTCTCTCTCTTGTTGCCCCCTACCCCCTGCTCATGCCCCGTGTCTCCCTCGTGTTCCCCCCACCCCCCCTCATGCCCCGTGTCTCCCTGCTGTTGCCCCCAGCCCCCACTCATGCCCCGTGTCTCTCTCCTGTTGCCCCCCACCGCTGGTCATGCCCCGTGTCTCCCTGCTGTTGCCCTCCACCAACCGGTCATGCCCTGTGTCTCCCTGCTGTTGCCCCCCACCCCCTGCTCATGCCCCGTGTCTCTCTCCTGTTACCCCCCACACCCCTCTCATGCCCCGTGTCTCCCTCGTGTTCCCCCCACCCTCCGCTCAGGCCCTGTGTCTCCCTGCTGTTGCCCCCCACCCCCCCGCTCATGCCCCGTGTCTCCCTCCTGTTGCCCCCCCACTCATGCCCTGTGTCTCTCTCCTGTTACCCCCCACCCCCCACTCATGCCCCGTGCCTCCCTCGTGTTCCCACCACCCTCCGCTCATGCCCGTGTCTACCTGCTGTTGCCCCCACCCCCGCTCATGCCCCGTGTCTCCATCATGTTCCCCCCACCCCCCGTTCATGCCCCGTGTCTCCCTCCTGTTTCCCCCACCCCCCGCTCATGCCCCGTGTCTCCCTCTTGTTGCCCCCCACCCACAGCTCATGCCCCATGTCTCCTCCGTGTTGCCCCCACCCCCCGCTCATGCCTCGTGTCTCCCTCTTGTGAACCCCCACCCCCGGCTCAGGCCCCGTGTCTCCCTGCTGTTGCCCCCCAACCCCTGATCATGCCCCGTGTCTCTCTCCTGTTACCCCCCACCTCCCGGTCATGCCCTGTGTCTCCCTGCTGTTGCCCTCCACCCCTGTCATGCCCCATGTCTCTCTCCTGCTACCTCCCACCCCCCTCTCATGCCCCGTGTCTCTCTCCTGTTGCCCCCCACCCCCGGTCATGCCCTATGTCTCTCTCCTGTTCCCCCCACCCCCGTTCATGCCCCGTGTCTCCCTGCTGTTGCCCCTCACCCCCCGCTCATGCCCCGTGTCTCTCTCCTGTTAACCCCCACCCCCTCTCATGCCCCGTGTCTCCCTTGTGTTCCCCCCACTCCCCACTCATGCCCCGTGTCTCCCTGCTGTTGCCCCCACCCCCCGCTCATGCCCCGTGTCTCCCTCCTGTTGCCCCCCCACTCATGCCCCGTGTCTCTCATGTTACCCCACACCCCCTACTCATGCCCCTTGTGTCCCTCGTGTTCCCCCACCATCTGCTCATGCCCCGTGTCTACCTGCTGCTGCCCCCACCCCCTGCTCATGCCCCGTGTCTCCATCATGTTCCCCCCACCCCCCGCTCATGCCCCGTGTCTCCCTCCTGGTGCCCCCCACCCCTGCTCATGTCCCGTGTCTCTCTCCTGTGACCGCTCATGCCCCGTGTCTCCCTCTTGTTGCCCCCCACCCACCGCTCATGCCCCGTGTCTCCCTCTTGTTGCCCCCACCCACCCCTCATGCCCCGTGTCTCCCCCGTGTTGCCCCCACCCCCCGCTCATGCCTCGTGTCTCCCTCTTGTGAAGCCCCACCCCACGCTCAGGCCCAGTGTCTCCCTGCTGTTGCCCCCCAACCCCCGGTCATGCCCCATGTCTCTCTTCTGTTACCCCCCACCCCCGCTCATGCCCCGTGTCTCCCTCGTGTTCCCCCCACCCCTGCTCATGCCCTGTGTCTCCCTGCTGTTGCACCCCACCCTCCGGTCATGCCCTGTGTCTCTCTCCTGTTTCCCCCCACCCCCGGTCATGCCCCGTGTCTCCCTGCTGTTGCCCCCGCACCCTCGCTCATGCCCCGTGTCTCTCTCCTGTTATCCCCCCGCTCATGCCCTGTGTCTCCCTGCTGTTGCCCCTGACCCCCCGCTCATGCCCCGTGTCTCCCTGCTGTTCCCCCTCATCCCCCGCTCATGCCCCGTATCTCCCTGCTGTTCCACCCCACCCCCCGGTCATGCCCCGTGTCTCCATTCTGTTGCCCCCCACCCCCCAGTCATGCCCCGTGTCTCCATTCTGTTGCCCCCCACCCCCATTCATGCCCCGTGTCTCCATTCTGTTGCCCCCCACACCCCAGTCATGCCCCGTGTCTCCATTCTGTTGTCCCCCACCCCCCGGTCATGCCCTGTGTCTCTCTCCTGTTACCCCCACCCCCCGCTCATGCCCCGTGTCTCTCTCCTGTTGCCCCCCACCCCCTCTCATGCCCCGTGTCTCCCTGCTGTTGCCCCCCACCCCCGTCATGCCCCGTGTCTCCCTGCTGTTGCCCCCCGCCCCCCGCTCATGCCCTGTGTCTCTCTCCTGTTACCCCCCCACCCCCGCTCATGCCCTGTGTCTCCCTGCTGTTGCCCCCACCCTCGGCTCATGCCCTGTGTCTCTCTCCTGTTACCCCCCACCCCCTGCTCATGCCCCGTGCCTCTCTCCTGTTACCCCCCACCCCCCTCTCATGCCCCGTGTCTCTCTCCTGTTGCCCTCACCCCCTCTCATGCCCTGTGTCTCCCTGCTGTTGCCCGCCACCCCCCGCTCATGCCCCGTGTCTCTCTCCTGTTACTCTCACCCCCCTCTCATGCCCCGTGTCTCTCTCCTGTTGCCCCCACCCCTCTCATGCCCCGTGTCTCTCTCCTGTTGCCCCCCACCCCCTCTCATGCCCCGTGTCTCTCTCCTGTTGCCCCCCAGCCCCGGTCATGCCCCGTGTCTCCCTTCTGTTGCCCCCCACCCTCCGCTCATGCACTGTGTCTCGTTTGTGTTCCCCCCACCCCTGCTCATGCCTCGTGTCTCCCTTCTGTTGCCCCCACCCCCTGCTCATGCCCCGTGAATCTCTCCTGTTACGCCCCACCCCCCGCTCATGCCCCGTGTCTCCCTGCTGTTGCCCCCACCCCCGCTCATCCCCGTGTCTCCCTGCTGTTGCCCCTCACCCCCGATCATGCCCCGTGTCTCTCTCCTGTTACCCCCCACCCCCTGCTCATGCCCCATGTCTCCCTTGTGTTCCCCCGATCCCCCGCTCATGCCCCGTGTCTCCCTGCTGTTGCCCCCCACCCCCGCTCATGCCCCGTGTCTCCCTCGTGTTCCCCCCATCCCCCGCTCATGCCGTGTCTCCCTCCTGTTGCCCCCCACCCCCCGCTCATGCCCTGTGTCTCTCTCCTGTTACTCCCACCCCCCTGCTCATGCCCCGTGTCTCCCTCTTGTTGCCTCCACCCCCCGCTCATGCTCCGTGTCTTCCTCGTGTTCCCCCCACCCCCCGCTCATGCCCCGTGTCTCCCTCTTGTTCCCCCACCCCCGCTCATGCCCCGTGTCTCCCTGCTGTTGCCCCCACCCTCCGCTCATGCCCTGTGTCTCTCTCCTGTTACCCCCCACCCCCCGCTCATGCCCGTGTCTCTCTCCTGTTACCCCCCACCCCCCGCTCATGCCCCGTGTCTCTCTCCTGTTGCCCCCACCCCCCCTCTCATGCCCTGTGTCTCCCTGCTGTTGCCCCCCACCCCCCCGCTCATGCCCCGTGTCTCTCTCCTGTTACCCCCCCACCCCCCTCTCATGCCCCGTGTCTCTCTCCTGTTGCCCCCACCCCTCTCATGCCCCGTGTCTCTCTCCTGTTGCCCCCCACCCCCTCTCATGCCCCGTGTCTCTCTCCTGTTGCCCCCCATCCCCGGTCATGCCCCGTGTCTCCCTTCTGTTGCCCCCCACCCCCCGCTCATGCACTGTGTCTCCCTCGTCTTCTCCCCACCCCCCGCTCATGGCCCGTGTCTCCCTTCTGTTGCCCCCACCCCCTGCTCATGCCCCCGTGAATCTCTCCTGTTATGCCCCACCCCCCGCTCATGCCCCGTGTCACCCTGCTGTTGGCCCCCACCCCCCGCTCATGCCCCGTGTCTCCCTCCTGTTGCCTCCCACCCCCGGCTCATGCCCCGTGTCTCTCTCCTGTTATCCCCCACCCCCGGCTCATGCCCCGTGTCTCCCTGCTGTTGCCCCCCACCCCCAGCTCATGCCCCGTATCTCTCTCCTGTTACCCCCACCCCCCGCTCATGCCCCCTGTCTCGCTCGTGTTCCCCCCACCCCCCGCTCATGCCCCGTCTCTCCCTGCTGTTGCCCCCCACCCCCTGCTCATGCCCTGTGTCTCCCTGCTGTTACCCCCTGCTCATGCCCCGTGTCTCTCTCCTGTTGCCTCCCACCCCCGCTCATGCCCCGTGTCTCCCTGCTGTTGCCCGCACCCCCGGCCCATGCCCCGTGTCTCCCTGCTCTTGCGCCCACCCCCGCTCATGCCCCGTGTCTCTCTCCTGTTGCCCCCCACCCCACGCTCATGCCCCCTGTCTCCCTGCCTTTGCCCCCACCACCGCTCATGCCCCGTGTCTCTCTCCTGTTACCCCCCACCCCCGCTCATGTCGCGTGTCTCCCTCGTGTTCCCCCACCCCTGCTCATGCCCTGTGTCTCCCTGCAGTTGCCCCCACCCCCCGCGCATGCCCCGTGTCTCTCTCCTGTTACCCCCACCCCCCGCTCATGCCCCGTGTCTCCCTCGTGTTCCCCCCACCCCCGCTCATTCCCCGTGTCTCCCTGCTGTTGCCCCCCACCCTCCGCTCATGCCCCGTGTCTCCCTGCTGTTGCCCCCACCCCCTCTCATGCCCCGTGTCTCACTCCTGTTGCCCCCCACACCCCTCTCATGCCCCGTGTCTCTCTCCTGTTACCCCCCCACCCCCCTCTCATGCCCCGTGTCTCTCTCCTGTTGCCCCCACCCCTCTCATTCCCCGTGTCTCTCTCCTGTTGCCCCCCACCCCCTCTCATGCCCCGTGTCTCTCCCCTGTTGCCCCCCACCCCCGGTCATGCCCCGTGTCTCCCTTCTGTTGCCCCCCACCCCCCGCTCAATCACTGTGTCTCCCTCGTGTTCTCCCCACCCCCCGCTCATGGCCCATGTCTCCCTTCTGTTGCCCCCACCCCCTACTCATGCCCCGTGAATCTCTCCTGTTACACCCCACCCCCCGCTCATGCCCCGTGTCACCCTGCTGTTGGCCCCCACCCCCCGCTCATGCCCCGTGTCTCCCTCCTGTTGCCCCCCACCCCCGGCTCATGCCCCGTGTGTCTCTCCTGTTATCCCCCACCCTCGGCTCATGCCCCGTGTCTCCCTGCTGTTGCCCCCCACCCCCAGCTCATGCCCCGTATCTCTCTCCTGTTACCCCCACCCCCCGCTCATGCCCCCTGTCTCGCTCGTGTTCCCCCCACCCCCTGCTCATGCCCTGTGTCACCCTGCTGTTGCCCCTGCTCATGCCCCGTGTCTCTCTCCTGTTGCCCCCCACCCCCCGCTCATGCCCTGTGTCTCCCTGCTGTTGCCCGCACCCCCCACCCATGCCCCGTGTCTCCCTGCTCTTGCCCCCACCCCCGTTCATGCCCCGTGTCTCTCTCCTGTTTCCCCCCACCCCACGCTCATGCCCCCTGTCTCCCTGCCTTTGCCCCCACCACCGCTCATGCCCCGTGTCTCTCTCCTGTTACCCCCCACCCCCGCTCATGCCGCGTGTCTCCCTCGTGTTCCCCCCACCCCTGCTCATGCCCTGTGTCTCCCTGCTGTTGCCCCCACCCCCCGCTCATGCCCCGTGTCTCTCTCCTGTTACCCCCCACCCCCCGCTCATGCCCCGTGTCTCCCTGCTGTTGCCCCCCACCCTCCGCTCATGCCCCGTGTCTCCCTGCTGTTGCCCCCACCCCCCTCTCATGCCCCGTGTCTCACTCCTGTTGCCCCCCACACCCATCTCATGCCCCGTGTCTCTCTCCTGGTGCCCCCCACTCCCCGGTCATGCCGCGTGTCTCCCTGCTGTTGCCCCCCACCCCCGCTCATGCCCCGT
The DNA here is from genome assembly GCF_040938575.1 of Ambystoma mexicanum. NCBI lineage: Eukaryota > Metazoa > Chordata > Amphibia > Caudata > Ambystomatidae > Ambystoma > Ambystoma mexicanum. Next base: position 91,030,532 of record NC_090935.1, on the reverse strand, counting down.
GTCTCTCTCCTGTTACCCCCCACCCCCCGCTCATGCCCCGTGTCTCCCTGCTGTTGCCCCCCACCCTCCGCTCATGCCCCGTGTCTCCCTGCTGTTGCCCCCACCCCCCTCTCATGCCCCGTGTCTCACTCCTATTGCCCCCCACACCCTTCTCATGCCCCGTGTCTCTCTCCTGGTGCCCCCCACTCCCCGGTCATGCCGCGTGTCTCCCTGCTGTTGCCCCCCACCCCCGCTCATGGCCCGTGTTTCTCTCCTGTTACCCCCCACCCTCCGCTCATGCCCCGTGTCTCCCTGCTGTTGCCCCCACCCGCCTCTTATGCCCCGTGTCTCACTCCTGTTGCCCCCCACACCCCTCTCATGCCCCGTGTCTCTCTCCTGTTGCCCCCCACTCCCCGGTCATGCCCCGTGTCTCCCTGCTGTTGCCCCCCACCCCCGCTCATGCCCTGTGTCTCCCTGCTGTTGCCCCTGACCCCCCGCTCATGCCCCGTGTCTCACTGCTGTTGCCCCCCACCCCCCAGTCATGCCCCGTGTCTCCCTTCTGTACTCCCTACCCCCAGTCATGTCCCGTGTCTCCCTTCTTTTGCCTCCACCCCCCAGTCATGCCCCGTGTCTCCCTTCTGTTGCCCCCCAGCCCCCAGTCATGCCCCGTGTCTCCCTTCTGTTGCCCCGCACCCCCAGTCATGCCCCGTGTCTCCCTTCTGTTGCCCCCCACCCCCCAGTTATGCCCCGTGTCTCCCTTCTATTGCCCCCCCAGTCATGCCCCGTGTCTCAATTCTGTTGCCCCCCACCCCCCAGTCATGCCCTGTGTCTCCCTGCTGTTGCCCCCACCCCCTGCTCACGCCCCGTGTCTCTCTCCTGTTACCCCCCACCCCCCTCTCATGCCCTGTGTCTCCCTCGTGTTCCCCCATCCCCCGCTCATGCCCAGTGTCTCCCTGCTGTTTTCCCCCACCCCCGCTCATGCCCCGTGTCTCCCTGCTGTTGCCCCTCACCCAGATCATGCCCCGTGGCTCTCTCCTGTTACCCCCCAGCCCCCGCTCATGCCCCGTGTCTCCCTCATGTTGCCCCCACCCCCCGCTCATGCCCGTGTCTTCCTCGTGTTCCCCCCACCCCCGCTCATGCCCCGTGTCTCCCTCTTGTTCCCCCACCCCCCGCTCATGCCCCGTGTCTCCCTGCTGTTGCCCCCACCCTCTGCTCATGCCCTGTGTCTCTCTCCTGTTACCTCCACCCCCCACTCATGCCCCGTTTCTCTCTCCTCTTGCCCCCCACCCCCCTCTCATGCCCGTGTCTCCCTGCTGTTACCCCCCACCCCCCGGTCATGCCCCATGTCTCCCTCTTGCTCCCCACCCCCCGCTCATGCCCGTGTCTTCCTCGTGTTGCCCCCACCCCCCGCTCATGCCCCCTGTCGCCCTCTTGTTCCCCCACCTCCCGCTCATGCCCCGTGTCTCCCTTGTGTTCCCCCCACCCCCCGCTCATGCACTGTGTCTCCCTGCTGTTGCCCCCCACGCCCGGCTCATGCCCCGTGTCTCCCTGCTGTTGCCCCCCGCTCATGCCCTGTGTCTCTCTCCTGTTACCACCCCACCCCCCTCATGCCCCGTGTCTCCCTCCAGTGGCCCCCAACCCCCGCTCATGCCCCGTGTCTCCCTTCTGTTGCCCCCCACCCCCCGCTCATGGCCCGTGCCTCCCTGCTGTTGCCCCCCACCCCCCGTTCATGCCCCGTGTCTCTCTCCTGTTACCCCCACCCCCGCTCATACCCCCTGTCTCCCTCGTGTCCCCCTCATCCCCCGCTCATGCCCCGTCTCTCCCTGCTGTTGCCTCCCACCCCCACTCATGCCCCGTCTCTCCCTGCTGTTGCCCCCGCTCATGCCCCGTGTCTCTCTTCTGTTGCCCCCCACCCCCCGGTCATGCCCCGTGTCTCCCTGCTGTTGCCCCCCACCCCCCGCTTATGCCCCGTGTCTCCCTGCTGTTGCCCAACCACCCGCTCATGCCCCGTGTCTCTCTCCTCTTGCCCCCACCCCCCGCTCATTCCCCCTGCCTCCCTGCCTTCGCCCCCACCCCCGCTCATGCCCCGTGTCTCTCTCCTGTTACCCCCCACCCCCCGCTCATGCCCCGTGTCTCCCTCGTGATCCCCCCACCCCTGCTCATGCCCTGTGTCTCCCTGCTGTTGCCCCCCACCCTCCGGTCATGCCCTGTGTCTCTCTCCTGTTGCCTCCCACCCCCCAGTCATGCCCCGTGCCTCCCTGCTGTTGCCCCCCCACCCCCGCTCATGCCTCGTGTCTCTCTCCTGTTACCCCCCGCTCATGCCCCGTGTCTCCCTGCTGTTGCCCCTGACCCCCCGCTCATGCCCCGTGTCTCCCTGCTGTTCCACCCCACCCCCCGGTCATGCCCCGTGTCTCCATTCTGTTGCCCCCCACCACCCAGTCATGCCCTGTGTCTCCATTCTGTTACCCTCCCACCCCCCTCTCATGCCCCGTGTCTCTCTCCTGTTGCCCCCACCCCCTCTCATGCCCCGTGTCTCCCATGTGTTCCCCCCACCCCCCACTCATGCACTGTGTCTCCCTGCTGTTGCCCCCCACACCCCGCTCATGCCCCGTGACTCCCTGCTGTCGCCCCCCACCCCCCGCTCATGCCCTGTGTCTCTCTCCTGTTACCCCCCCACCCCCCACTCATGCCCCGTCTCTCCCTGCTGTTGTCCCCGCTCATGCCCCGTTTCTCTCTTCTGTTGCCCCCCACCCCCGGTCATGCCCCGTGTCTCCCTGCTGTTGCCCCCCGCTTATGCCCTGTGTCTCACTGCTGTTGCCACCACCACCGCTCATGCCGCCTGTCTCTCTCCTCTTGCCCCCACCCCCTGCTCATGCCCCCTGCCTCCCTGCCTTCGCCCCCACCCCCGCTCATGCCCCGTGTCTCTCTCCTGTTACCCTCACCCCCCGCTCATGCCCCGTGTCTCCCTCGTGTTCCCCCCACCCCTGCTCATGCTCTGTGTCTCCCTGCTGTTGCCCCCCACCCTCCGGTCATGCCCTGTGTCTCTCACCTGTTGCCCCCACCCCCCGGTCATGCCCCGTGTCTCCCTGCTGTTGCCCCCCCACCCCCGCTTTTGCCCGTGTCTCTCTCCTGTTACCCCCCCGCTCATGCCCCGTGTCTCCCTGCTGTTGCCCCTGACCCCCCGCTCATGCCCCGTGTCTCCCTGCTGTTCCCCCTCACCCCCCGCTCATGCCCGTGTCTCCCTGCTGTTCCACCCCACCCCCCGGTCATGCCCCGTGTCTCCATTATGTTGCCCCCCACCCCCCGGTCATGCCCCGTGTCTCCATTCTTTTGCCCCCCACCCCCCATTCATGCCCCGTGTCTCCATTCTGTTGCCCCCCCACCCCCCAGTAATGCCCCGTGTCTCCCTTCTGTTGCCCCGCACCCCCAGTCATGCCCCGTGTCTCCCTTCTGTTGCCCCCCACCCCCCAGTTATGCCCCGTGTCTCCCTTCTATTGCCCCCCCAGTCATGCCCCGTGTCTCAATTCTGTTGCCCCCCACCCCCCAGTCATGCCCTGTGTCTCCCTGCTGTTGCCCCCACCCCCTGCTCACGCCCCGTGTCTCTCTCCTGTTACCCCCCACCCCCCTCTCATGCCCTGTGTCTCCCTCGTGTTCCCCCATCCCCCGCTCATGCCCAGTGTCTCCCTGCTGTTTTCCCCCACCCCCGCTCATGCCCCGTATCTCCCTGCTGTTGCCCCTCACCCAGATCATGCCCCGTGGCTCTCTCCTGTTACCCCCCAGCCCCCGCTCATGCCCCGTGTCTCCCTCATGTTGCCCCCACCCCCCGCTCATGCCCGTGTCTTCCTCGTGTTCCCCCCACCCCCGCTCATGCCCCGTGTCTCCCTCTTGTTCCCCCACCCCCCGCTCATGCCCCGTGTCTCCCTGCTGTTGCCCCCACCCTCTGCTCATGCCCTGTGTCTCTCTCCTGTTACCTCCACCCCCCACTCATGCCCCGTTTCTCTCTCCTCTTGCCCCCCACCCCCCTCTCATGCCTGTGTCTCCCTGCTGTTACCCTCCACCCCCCGGTCATGCCCCATGTCTCCCTCTTGTTGCTCCCCACCCCCCGCTCATGCCCGTGTCTTCCTCGTGTTGCCCCCACCCCCTGCTCATGCCCCCTGTCTCCCTCTTGTTCCCCCACCTCCCGCTCATGCCCCGTGTCTCCCTTGTGTTCCCCCCACCCCCCGCTCATGCACTGTGTCTCCCTGCTGTTGCCCCCCACGCCCGGCTCATGCCCCGTGTCTCCCTGCTGTTGCCCCCCGCTCATGCCCTGTGTCTCTCTCCTGTTACCACCCCACCCCCCTCATGCCCCGTGTCTCCCTCCAGTGGTCCCCAACCCCCCGCTCATGCCCCGTGTCTCCCTTCTGTTGCCCCCCACCCCCCGCTCATGGCCCGTGCCTCCCTGCTGTTGCCCCCCACCCCCCGTTCATGCCCTGTGTCTCGCTCCTGTTACCACCCCACCCCCCTCATGCCCCGTGTCTCCCTCCAGTGGCCCCCAACCCCCCGCTCATGCCCCGTGTCTCCCTTCTGTTGCCCCCCACCCCCCGCTCATGGCCCGTGCCTCCCTGCTGTTGCCCCCCACCCCCACTCATGCCCCGTCTCTCCCTGCTGTTGCCCCCGCTCATGCCCCGTGTCTCTCTTCTGTTGCCCCCCACCCCCGGTCATGCCCCGTGTCTCCCTGCTGTTGCCCCCCACCCCCCGCTTATGCCCCGTGTCTCCCTGCTGTTGCCCAACCACCCGCTCATGCCCCGTGTCTCTCTCCTCTTGCCCCCACCCCCCGCTCATTCCCCCTGCCTCCCTGCCTTCGCCCCCACCCCCGCTCATGCCCCGTGTCTCTCTCCTGTTACCCCCCACCCCCCGCTCATGCCCCGTGTCTCCCTCGTGATCCCCCCACCCCTGCTCATGCCCTGTGTCTCCCTGCTGTTGCCCCCCACCCCCCAGTCATGCCCCGTGTCTCCCTGCTGTTGCCCAACCACCCGCTCATGCCCCGTGTCTCTCTCCTCTTGCCCCCACCCCCCGCTCATTCCCCCTGCCTCCCTGCCTTCGCCCCCACCCCCGCTCATGCCCCGTGTCTCTCTCCTGTTACCCCCCACCCCCCGCTCATGCCCCGTGTCTCCCTCGTGATCCCCCCACCCCTGCTCATGCCCTGTGTCTCTCTCCTGTTGCCTCCCACCCCCCAGTCATGCCCCGTGCCTCCCTGCTGTTGCCCCCCCACCCCCGCTCATGCCTCGTGTCTCTCTCCTGTTACCCCCCGCTCATGCCCCGTGTCTCCCTGCTGTTGCCCCTGACCCCCCGCTCATGCCCCGTGTCTCCCTGCTGTTCCACCCCACCCCCCGGTCATGCCCCGTGTCTCCATTCTGTTGCCCCCCACCCCCCAGTCATGCCCTGTGTCTCCATTCTGTTACCCTCCCACCCCCCTCTCATGCCCCGTGTCTCTCTCCTGTTGCCCCCACCCCCTCTCATGCCCCGTGTCTCCCATGTGTTCCCCCCACCCCCCACTCATGCACTGATTCTCCCTGCTGTTGCCCCCCACACCCCGCTCATGCCCCGTGACTCCCTGCTGTTGCCCCCCACCCCCCGCTCATGCCCTGTGTCTCTCTCCTGTTACCCCCCCACCCCCCACTCATGCCCCGTCTCTCCCTGCTGTTGTCCCCGCTCATGCCCCGTTTCTCTCTTCTGTTGCCCCCCACCCCCGGTCATGCCCCGTGTCTCCCTGCTGTTGCCCCCCGCTTATGCCCTGTGTCTCACTGCTGTTGCCACCACCACCGCTCATGCCGCCTGTCTCTCTCCTCTTGCCCCCACCCCCTGCTCATGCCCCCTGCCTCCCTGCCTTCGCCCCCACCCCCGCTCATGCCCCGTGTCTCTCTCCTGTTACCCTCACCCCCCGCTCATGCCCCGTGTCTCCCTCGTGTTCCCCCCACCCCTGCTCATGCTCTGTGTCTCCCTGCTGTTGCCCCCCACCCTCCGGTCATGCCCTGTGTCTCTCTCCTGTTGCCCCCACCCCCCGGTCATGCCCCGTGTCTCCCTGCTGTTGCCCCCCCACCCCCGCTTTTGCCCGTGTCTCTCTCCTGTTACCCCCCCGCTCATGCCCCGTGTCTCCCTGCTGTTGCCCCTGACCCCCCGCTCATGCCCCGTGTCTCCCTGCTGTTCCCCCTCACCCCCCGCTCATGCCCGTGTCTCCCTGCTGTTCCACCCCACCCCCCGGTCATGCCCCGTGTCTCCATTATGTTGCCCCCCACCCCCCTGTCATGCCCCGTGTCTCCATTCTTTTGCCCCCCACCCCCCATTCATGCCCCGTGTCTCCATTCTGTTGCCCCCCACCCCCCAGTAATGCCCCGTGTCTCCATTCTGTTGCCCCCCACCCCCCGGTCATGCCCCGTGTCTCCATTCTGTTGTCCCCCAGCCCCCAGTCATGCCCCGTGTTCCATTTTGTTGCCCCCCACCCCCCAGTCATGCCCCGTGTCTCCCTTCTGTACTCCCCCACCCCCCAGTCATGCCCCGTGTCTCCCTTCTGTACTCCCCCACCCCCCAGTCATGCCCTGTGTCTCCCTTCTTTTGCCCCCCAGTCATGCCCCGTGTCTCCCTTCTATTGCCCCCCCAGTCATGGCCCGTGTCTCACTTCTGTTGCCCCCCACCCCCCAGTTATGCCCTGTGTCTCCCTGCTGTTGCCCCCCACCCCCCGCTCACGCCCCATGTCTCCCTGCTGTTGCCCCCCACCCCCGCTCATGCCCCGTGCCTCCCTCCTGTTACCCCCTGCTCATGCCCCGTGTCTCCCTCGTGTACCCCCAGCCACTGCTCATGCCCCGTGTCTCCCTCGTGTTCCCCCCAGCCCCCGCTCGTGCCCCGTGTCTCCCTGCTGTTGCCCCCCACCCCCGCTCATGCCCCGTGTCTCCCTCGTGTTACCCCATCCCCTGCTCATGCCCGGTGTCTCCCTCCTGTTGCCCCCCACCCCCCGCTCATGCCCCGTGTCTCTCTCCTGTTACCCCGACCCCCGCTCATGCCCCGTGTCTCCCTTTTGTTGCCCCCACCCCCGCTCATGCCCGTGTCTTCCTCGTGTTCCCCCCACCCCCGCTCATGCCCCGTGTCTCCATGCTATTCTCCCTCACCCCCCGGTCATGCCCAGTGTCTCCCTGCTGTTCCCCCTCACCCCCAGTCATGCCCCGTATCTCCATTCTGTTGCCCCCCACCCCCCGGTCATGCCCCATGTCTCCATTCTGTTGCCCTCAACCCCCCGGTCATGCCCTGTGTCTCCATTCTGTTGCCCCCCACCCCCCAGTCATGCCCCGTGTCTCCCTTCTGTTGGGCCCCCACCCCCCAGTCATGCCCCATGTCTCCCTTCTGTTGCCCCCCACCCCCCAGTCATGCCCCGTCTCTCCCTTCTGTTGCCCCCCACCCCCAGTCATGCCCCGTGTCTCCCTGCTGTTGCCCCCACCCCCCGCTCATGCCCCGTGTCTCTCTCCTGTTACCCCCACCCCCTCTCATGCCCAGTGTCTCCCTCGTGTTCCCCCCACCCCCTGCTCATGCCCCGTGTCTCCCTGCTGCTTCCCCTCACCCCCCCGGCCATGCCCCGTGTTTCCCTGCTGTTGCGCCCCACCCCCCGCTCATGCCCCGTGTCTCCCTTGTGTTCCCCCCACCCCCGCTCATGCCCCGTGTCTCCCTGCTGTTGCCCCCACCCCCGCTCATGCCCCGTGTCTCCCTGCTGTTGCCCCCCATCCCCCGCTCATTACCAGTGTCTCCCTCCTGTATCCCCCCACCCCCCGCTCATTACCCGTGTCTCCCTCCTCTACCCCCCGCTCATTACCCGTGTCTCTCTCTTGTTTCCCCCTCACCCCCCGCTCATGCCAGTGTCTCTCTCTTGTTTCCCCCCACCCCCGCAGCTTGCCCGTGTCTCCCTCCTGTACCCCCCGCTCATGCCCGTGTCTCTCTCTTGTTTCCCCCCACCCCCCGCTCTCCCTCGTGTTCCCCCCTCATGCCCCATGTCTCCCTCCTGTTCCCACCCACCCCCGCTCATGCCCCGTGTCTCTTCTGTTGCCCCCACCCCCAGTAATGCCCCGTGTATCCCTCCTGTTCCCCCACTGCTCATGCCCCGTGTCTCTCTCCTGTTACCCCCGACCCCCCGCTCATGCCCTGTGTCTCCCTCTTGTTGCCCCCCACCCCCCGCTTATGCCCCGTGTCTCCCTCGTGTTTCCCCCACCCCCCGCTCATGCCCCGTGTCTCCTTCGTGTTCCCCCCACTCATGCCCCGTGACTCCCTGTTGTTGCCCCCACCCCCGGCTCATGCCCCGTGTCTCCCTCCTGTTGCCCCCCACTCATGCCCCGTGTCTCTCTCCTGTTACCCCCCACTCCCCACTCATGCCCCGTGTCTCTCTCGTGTTCCCCTCCGCTCATTGTCATGATGCCTACCTCCAAGGAGCCAGGTCCGACCCAGCAACCCCAGAGGCAGGCATCATTCCCCCCCAGGGAAGTGCCAGCGGGCCCAAGCTAGGGCCCTTTGGACACAGTCCTGGCGCCTTAGGCGCCAGGCTCATGTTGGACCCCTGTCCTGGCGCCTTAGGCGCCAGGCTCATAAAGCTAGACATGTGTTCAAGTGTTTTAATGTGCACTTACCTGATGCAGACCATGCTGCTACATCCAGGCCCTCTTGAGGCCTGAATGGAACTACTTTACCTGTGGGACTACTTTCCACCTGGGTGTGGTCGGGGAAGGATACATACCTGATCGGTGGAAGGGTACATGCCTGGAACTTCTTCCAAAGCTAGTTAAACCAGGCCCGATCAGCAACTCACGCTTCGCGTTGTTCTGCTCCTCGCAGCTGGACGCTCACCGTGTCAGCTCCTGCATCTGGACTTCAGCCACGCCTGTCAGCATCCTGGGTCGCCTGCAAAAGGAGATAAGAAGGAATTGGAGAGAAAGAAGACCTTACCTGCTAAATCTGCATCACAGGGATATCACACCGACGATCCTGAAAGGGAAGACATCATTTTAAAAGCATTTCGTTTCGACCGCTGCAGCGCTGCATTTCTCTCACCTTTCCTGGGCGACTCCATCTTCAGCAGCGATCATCCGGATCCGCACCCTCTTCCCAGAGCCTAGAGAGAAAAGACAAGAAAACAAGGTGAGAGAAGGAAGGGAAAAAGGAAAAGCTCAGTTTCCTTCTAAGACTTACCTGTTGGGTCATTCCCATTTCATTTCGGGTCCTGCCGCTTCCAGGCATTCCGGACCCCGGCCCCAATGGGGAAAAAAGACAAAGACATTGAATGAGCGAATGCAAAGACATTACCTGAACGCTCATCCAGAACTTACACTTCGGGTCGGCGCCATATCTCCGGCATTCCGAACCCCGGCCCCTAAGGGGAAAAAGACATAAGCATTAGCGCTTGCTGCAATAAGACAATGAACATTATTATTAAGCTTGAACTTTTGAACTTGCAACAGAACTCTTACAGCGCCTCATCTGAATAGTCAAGCTTATATTGAACTCCCATCAAACCTCAATCCAGTGAAGGAACTGGGTTTCAACGCGCCCCTGCAACAGAAGCAGGATGGAGAGCTCATCCTTCCAAACCCTAAGGTGAGACTTCACGGGGAATCGTGGAAGGGTATCGAGGAGGGTTGGAAGGGAGTGGGAGGCTTGAGCATTATTCCGTCAGTAGGTAATACTCCCTTTTCACGCACAGGGGAATATTCCTGCGAGCCAGAAAAGCCAGAGTAGAGGGGCCCTTCCTGTCCATCATCAGAGTCCTGCGCTTCACCATTGAAGAAGCATCAGCACTCGAAGCCAGACCTGCGCCTCCGTGGGAATCAGGTGAGCGTGACAGAACGCGAAGCCTACCCAAAATCTCCCACCCGGGCGCTATGGAGACTTCCGAGACAGATCAGCTGGCCCAGCTTTTGGGGGAATTACGGGCAGAAGTGCACTCAGCCCGCCAGGAGACTAACGCTCTCAAAAGAGAACTGATCCTATCCAAGGAAAGAACTGATGACCTGGCCAAAAGGTTATTGCAGGCCCAGGCAGGGCACACGCCTTTACCTAATTCCGGAGGTACTTCCACATCAATGGGTTTGAATAACCCGGTACAAATCAATCTACCTGGACACATGCCTCTGAATGTTTTGCGGGGGATCCCAAGAAATATGCCGTCTTTATGAACCAATGTCGTTTACACTTTCTATGCAGACCCGGGGCCTTCCCTAACGACCAGACCAAGGTAGCCTTTATACTATCTTACCTCAGTGGCAGTGCTGCCGACTGGTCTATTCCATTGGTAAATCAGGATGATCCAATTCTCCAGGATTTTCAGGGCTTCCAGGCCAGCATGGAAAGATTGTTTGCTCGACACTCTCAAGGACAGGCCCTTGATAACGAACTGCCATCCTTACGACAAGGTAATCAGGATCTCCTGTCCTACGTTGCCACCTTTAATAGACTGGTTGTGGAAACTGGATGGCCAGAAAACAAAAGGATCTCATTGTTTCATCGAGGCCTGCGCGGAGAGCTTAAGGATGTTCTAGCTCAGATAGTAGATCCACCCCAGGTCTGCGCAGACTACATAGACTTGGTGGTTCAACTTGATCACAGACTTCAAAATAGAAAAGCAGATCGGTTCAAGTACGAAACCCGAGTACCGATCAAAACCCACGCTAACTCCAAGAGTACCGACGTATCCGAACCTATGCAAATCGGCGGTGTTAAAGGACCATTAACGCAGAAGGAACGAGAGAGAAGGCGGCAAATGCAACTTTGTCTGTATTGCGGGACTTCCGGTCACTGTCTTCGAAATTGTCCGGTTAAACCACCTAAGAAGGTGGTTGGAGCCACTGATAACGATTTATTGGCACCTTATTCGGGAAACGACCTAGCCCGACAAGTGTAGGGGTCCGCTTGCCGAGCTTGAAAACAAACTCTTTGTCCTCGCATTTTGTCATGCCAATGGTGCTCGTGGTCCCAAAACAGCCTCAGCAGTTGCATGCTGTAAAAGCATACATCGACAGTGGAGCTATTGGAAACTACATAGACCGTGAATTGGCTTCCAGGATTAAGCTCCCTCTCCGCCCGAAAGTAACCCAAGATGTCATTACTACATTAGATGGAACCGAAATAGCCTCAGGACCTGTAACGCATTCCACTGTTGAAATGACACTGGTGGGTCAGGATGGACATCGGGAAGCAATCGTGTTTGATGTGATCAAGGCCCCACAATTTCAAGTAATTCTTGGAATTCCTTGGTTAGAAACACATAATCCCAGAATCGACTGGCGAGCAAAGAAGATAAGTTTTCCTGATTGTGAACCAACTTGTTATCCAAGAAATCCAGTTATGGGTCTAGCCTCAGCAACTTCCACCCCTGTACAGCTACCGTCAGAATACCAAGACGTTTTTCAGAAGGAACAGGCTAACACGTTACCTCCCCATCGGTCTTATGATTGCCAAATCGATCTGGTACCCAATGCTCAACTACCTTGTAGTAGGATTTATGCTCTTACGGAACCTGAGAACCTGCATTTGCGTCAGTATTTAGATCAGTACCTAGCCAATGGTTTTATTCTCCCGTCCAAGTCTCCTGTCTCCTCAGCTCTGTTCTTCGTGCCGAAAAAAGAGGGCGACCTTAGAACATGTATAGACTATCCCGCCCTAAATCAAATAACGATTAAGAATCGTTATCCTCTGCCCCTGATCCCTGAGCTTATCGACCAGGTGAAAGACGCTTGTGTGTACACCAAGTTAGATCTCTGAGGAGCTTATCACCTGGTGCGTATAAAAGAAGACGACGAATGGAAGACTGCATTTCGCACCAAATTTGGGCTCTTCGAATATCAGGTGATTTCCTTCGGTTTGTGCAATGCACCTGCCGCCTTTCAGTACTTTATGAATGATGTTCTTCGGGAACTTATCAATGTCTGTGTCATTGTTTATATTGACGACATCCTGGTGTACTCTTCTTCAGAATCCGATCACAGAAAACATGTTAGGGCAGTTCTTGAGAAATTGCGCCAGCACAGACTATTTGCAAAGCTCGAAAAATGCGTCTTTCATACCACAGAAGTTGAGTTTCTCGGATTCATCCTGACACCTCAAGGAGTCCGAATGGACTCGCGAAAGGTGGACGCCATCCTCAAATGGCCATCTCCTAGCTCGATGAAGGGAGTTCAGAGCATGCTCGGCTTCGCCAATTTCTATCGAAGATTCATTCCGGAATTTTCCCGAACAGTCCAACCCATCACAGCTCTCCTAAAGAAAAACAAACGCTTTGAATGGACTCTTGAGGCCGAACAAGCCTTTCAGGACCTAAAAACCAAATTCACCTCTGCACCTGTATTGAAGCACCCGCACCCAGATCTCCCTTACATTGTGGAAACCGACGCATCCAGTTCGGCCATGGGAGCTGTCTTGTCGCAAAGAGACCCAGAAACTAACCAACTACACCCTGTGGCCTTTTGGTCCAGGAAATTTTCTCCTCCTGAAATCAACTACGCAATTACCGACAAGGAGTTACTAGCTATTAAATCTGCTTTCAAGGCTTGGCGTCACTACCTTCTCGGGGCAAGACACACCATCACTGTAATTACGGACCACAGAAATTTACAATATTTAAAGACGGCCAAAGCTCAATCTTCACGACAACTCCGATGGGCTCTATTCTTTGCGGAATTTGATTTCGTAATTACCTATCGCCCTGGCTGCAAGAATGGTAAAGCGGACGCCTTATCCCGGATTGGCATGGAAGAACCCAATTCGAGTTTAGAACCTGTGTCAATCATACCTGAACAAAGAATCTTAGGCCTAACTTCATTGCAAACTATTGAGGACATCCAAACGCAAGTAAAACAACTTCTAGACTCTTCAGCCTTACTGGAATGGAGTCAAAAGGGTCCTCATTACACCGTTAAGGATGATTTACCCTACTTCCAGGAGCGGTTGTTTCTGCCAAGTAAAGAATTGCAAGAACTTGTTATTGCCCATCATCATGAATCATTAATGGAAGGACACCATGGTATCGATAAAACGGAGGAAAAAATCAAACGCCACTTCTGGTGGCCTTCTTGGAGAAAAGACAAAGTCTTTTGTATTGTCTTGCGGAATTTGCGCCCAAAACAAGGGTCAAAAGAAAAGGCCAGCCGGCCTACTTCAACCCTTGGATATTCCACCGGCACCATGGCACACCTTGTCAATGGACTTTATAACTGACCTGCCTCCTTGTGCTGGTTACAACACTATCCTTGTAATTGTGGATCTATTCTCCAAAATGGCCCACTTTATCCCTTTAAAAGGTTTGCCTTCAGCTTCCACCTTGGCCAAGGAATTTCTGGAGAATATAGTTCGCATACATGGTTTTCCTTCCATATTAGTCTCGGATCGTGGAAGTCAATTTATCTCCCATTTTTGGAAGAAATGTTGTCAACTAGCACAAATAGATGTGCGGTTATCCACCAGCCATCACCCCCAGACCGACGGACAAACCGAGAGAACCAATCAGACTCTCGAGCAATATCTTCGGTGCATGTTACACCAATCCGAGTTAAATTGGAAAGACATCCTTTGGATCGTAGAATATGCATACAACAATTCAGTGCATTCTGGAACCGGACAAACTCCTTTTTATACTTTGTATGGTCACCATCCTCGGACCTCTGACCTAGATCCACCTCTGACCCTGGAAATGCCCTCAGTAAATCATCTGCATTCCACAATAACCCGAGCCTTCAAAGAAGCTGCAACTCATTTACAGCAAGCCAAGAAAAAGTATAAAGAAAATGCTGATTTGCACCGAAGTAAGACTCCTCCTTACCAAGTAGGAGACCGGGTATGGCTAGCAACAAAACATTTACCCCTCAATGGCCCGCAAACCTTCATTCCCAGATTCATAGGACCTTATCCCATCAAGGCTATAATCAATCCCGTGGCCTTTAAACTGGATTTACTGTCTAACATGCGTATTCATCCAGTTTTTCATGCATCACTTTTGAAGCCAGTACAACCAGGGACCCGACTGTCCAAGCCTCCAGACCCAGTTCAAATTGAAGGGGAATTAGAATTCGAAGTTAAAGACATTTTAGACTCCAAGGTGTTAAAGTCAAAACTCTTCTATCTTGTTGACTGGAAGGGATATGGACCTCAGGAGAGATCGTGGGAGCCTAGTAACCATGTTCACACACCTCGATTAATACAAACGTTCCACCGTAGATTTCGGAACAAGCCAAAACCCCCGGAGGGAACAACCTTGGGAGGGGCCTTGAGGGGGGGTACTGTCATGATGCCTACCTCCAAGGAGCCAGGTCTGACCCAGCAACCCCAGAGGCAGGCATCATTCCCCCCCAGGGAAGTGCCAGCGAGCCCAAGCTGGGGCCCTTTGGACACAGTCCTGGTGCCTTAGGCGCCAGGCTCATATTGGACCCCTGTCCTGGCGCCTTAGGCGCCAGGCTCATAAAGCTAGACATGTGTTCAAGTGTTTTAATGTGCACTTACCTGATGCAGACCATGCTGCTACATCCAGGCCCTCTTGAGGCCTGAATGGAACTACTTTACCTGTGGGACTACTTTCCATCTGGGTGTGGTCGGGGAAGGATACATACCTGATCGGTGGAAGGGTACATGCCTGGATCTTATTCCAAAGCTATTTAAACCACGCCCGATCAGCAACTCACGCTTCGCGTTGTTCTGCTCCTCGCAGCTGGACGCTCACCGTGTCAGCTCCTGCATCTGGACTTCAGCAACGCCTGTCAGCATCCTGGGTCGCCTGCAAAAGGAGATAAGAAGGAATTGGAGAGAAAGAAGACCTTACCTGCTAAAGCTGCATCACGGGGACATCACACCGACGATCCTGAAAGGGAAGACATAATTTTAAAAGCATTTCGTTTCGACCGCTGCAGCGCTGCATTTCTCTCACCTTTCCTGGGTGCCTCCATTTTCAGCAGCGATCATCCGGATCCGCACCCACTTCCCAGAGCCTAGAGAGAAAAGACAAGAAAACAAGGTGAGAGAAGGAAGGGAAAAAGGAAAAGCTCAGTTTCCTTCTAAGACTTACCTGTTGGGTCATTCCCATTTCATTTCGGGTCCTGCCGCTTCCAGGCATTCCGGACCCCGGCCCCAATGGGGGAAAAAAGACAAAGACATTGAATGAGCGAATGCAAAGACATTACCTGAACGCTCATCCAGAACTTACACTTCGGTTCGGCGCTATATCTCTGGCATTCCGAACCCCGGCCCCTAAGGGGAAAAAGACATAAGCATTAGCGCTTGCTGCAATAAGACAATGAACATTATTATTAAGCTTGAACTTTTGAACTTGCAACAGAACTCTTACAGCGCCTCATCTGAATAGTCAAGCTTATATTGAACTCCCATCAAACCTCAATCCAGTGAAGGAACTGGGTTTCAACGCGCCCCTGCATCAGACGCAGGATGGAGAGCTCATCCTTCCAAACCCTAAGGTGAGACTTCACAGGGAATCGTGGAAGGGTATTGAGGAGGGTTGGAAGGGAGTGGGAGGCTTGAGCATTATTCCGTCAGTAGGTAATACTCCCTTTTCACGCACAGGGGAATATTCCTGCGAGCCAGAAAAGCCAGAGTAGAGGGGTCCTTCCTGTCCATCATCAGAGTCCTGCGCTTCACCATTGAAGAAGCATCAGCACTCGAAGCCAGACCTGCGCCTCCGTGGGAATCAGGTGAGCGTGACACTCATGCCCCGTGTCAACCTGCTGTTGCCCCCCACCCCCGCTCATGCCCCGTGTCTCCATCATGTTCCCCCACCCCCTGCTCATGCCCCGTGTCTCCCTCCTGTTGCCCCGCACCCCCTGCTCATGTCTCTCTCCTGTCACACCCACCTCCCGCTCATGCCCTTTGTCTCCCTCCTTTTGCCCCCTACTCATGCCCTGTGTCTCCCTCCTGTTCCCCCACCCTCCGCTCATGCCCCGCGTCTTCCTGCTGTTGCCCCCTACCTCCGCTCATGCCCCGTGTCTCCATCATGTTCCCCCCACCCCCGCTCATGCCCCGTGTCTCCCTGCTGTTGCCCCCACCCCCCTCATGCCCCGTGTCTCTCTCCTGTTACCCCCACCTCCCTCTCATGCCCCGTGTCTCTCTCCTGTTGCCCCCCCAACCCCTCTCATGCCCCGTGTCTCCCTCCTGTTGCCCCCCAACCCCCGCCCATGCCCCGTGTCTCCCTGCTGTTGCCCCCCAACCCCCGCTCATGCCCTGTGTCTCTCTCCTGTTACCGCCCACCCCCAGTCGTGCCTCCCTGCTGTTGCCCTCCACGTCCCTGTCATGCCCCGTGTCTCCCTGCTGTTGCCCCCCACCCCCCTGTCATGCCCCGTGTCTCCCTGCTGTTGCCCCCCCGCTCATACCCTGTGTCTCTCTCCTGTTCCCCCTACCCCCGGTCATGCCCCGTGTCTCCCTGCTGTTGCCCCTCACCCCCCGCTCATGCCCCCTGTCTCCCTGCTGTTGCCCCCCCACCCCTTGCTCATGCCCTGTGTCTCTGTCCTGTTACCCCCCACCCCCCGCTCATGCCCCGTGTCTCTCTCCTGTTGCCCCCACCCCCTGCTCATGCCCCATGTCTCTCTCATGTTACCCCCGACCCCCGCTCATGCCCCGTGTATCTCTCCTGTTGCCCCCACCCCCGGCTCATGCCCCGTCTCTTTCTCCTGTTACTCCCCACCCCCTCTCTTGCCCCGTGTCTCCCTGCTGTTGCCGCCCACCCTGCGCTCATGCCCTGTGTCTCCCTGCTGTTGCCCCATACCCCGCTCATGCCGTGTCTCTCTCATGTTACCCCCCACCCCCACTCATGCCCCGTGTCTCTCTCCTGTTGCCCCCACCTCCGGCTCATGCCCCGTGTCTCTCTCCTGTTACTCCCCACCCCCCCTCATGCCCCGTTTCTCCTTGCTGTTGCCCCCCACCCTCCGCTCACCCTGTGTCTCCCTGCTGTTGCCCCATCCCCCGCTCATGCCCCGTGTCTCTCTCCTGTTACCCTCCCACCCCCTCTCATGCCCTGTGTCTCTCTCCTGTTGTCCCCCACCCCCCGGTCATGGCCCGTGTCCTGCTGTTGCCCCCCACCCCCGCTCATGTCCTGTGTCTCTCTCCTGTTACCCACCAACCCCCGCTCATGCCCCGTGTCTCCCTGCTGTTGCCCCCCACCCCCTGCTCATGCCCCTTGTCTCTCTCCTGTTCCCACCCACCCCCGCTCATGCCTCGTGTCTCCCCTGTTCCCCCTTCCCCCCCACTCATGCCCCGTGTCTCCCTGCTGTTGCCCCCACACCCGCTCATGCCTTGTGTCTCTCTCCTGTTACCCACCACCCCCCTCTTATGCCCCATGTCTCTCTCATGTTCCCTCTACCCCCCGGTCATGCCCCGTGTCTCCCTGCTGTTGCCCCTCACCCCCCGCTCATGCCCCGTGTCTCCCTGCTGTTGCCCCACCACCCCCGCTCATGCCCCGTGTCTCTCTCCTGTTACCCTCCACACCCCGCTCATGCCCCGTATCTCTCTCCTGTTGCCCCCCACCCCCTGCTCATGCCCCATGTCTCTCTCCTGTTACCCCCCACCCCCGCTCATGCCCCGTGTCTCTCTCCTGTTGCCACCACCTCCGGCTCATGCCCCATGTCTCTCTCCTGTTACTCCCCACCCCCCCTCATGCCCCGTTTCTCCCTGCTGTTGCCCCCCACCCTCCGCTCATGCCCTGTGTCTCCCTGCTGTTGCCCCATCCCCCGCTCATGCCCCGTGTCTCTCTCCTGTTACCCTCCCACCCCCTCTCATGCCCATGTGTCTCTCCTGTTACCCTCCCTCTCATGCCCCGTGTCTCTCTCCTGTTGTCCCCCACCCCCCGGTCATGCCCCGTGTCTCCCTGCTGTTGCCCCCCACCCCCCGCTCATGTCCTGTGTCTCTCACCTGTTCCCACCCACCCCCCGCTCATGCCTAGTGTCTCCCCTGTTCCCCCTTCCCCCCACTCATGCCCCGTGTCTCCCTGCTGTTGCCCCCACACCCGCTCATGCCCTGTGTCTCTCTCCTGTTACCCACCACCCCCCTCTTATGCCCCGTGTCTCCCTCCTGTTGCCCCCCACCCCCTGCTCATGCCCGGTGTCTCCCTGCTGTTGCCCCCAGCCCCCGCTCATGCCCTGTGTCTCCCTGCTGTTGCTCCCCACCCCCGGTCATGCCCCGTGTCTCCCTCCTGGTTCCCCCTACCCATGCCCTGTTGTGTTCTCTTTATAACACCCCGCCTTCCCTTTCCATGGTGTCCATCTTGGTAAAAGATTTTCCTTCCTACACCGGGAATAAAAAACTATGAAATTTAATGAAAATACATTGTTAAAGGGACGTTATGGTTAAGTTGCGCTACTAAAAACCTATGAAATTCAGTGAAAAAACTTTGTTAAAGGGACGTTATGGTTAAGTTGCGCTACTAAAAACCTATGAAATTCAGTGAAAAAACGTTGTTAAAGGGACGTTATGGTTCCAAGTAAAACCGAAAAACCCTTGAAATTCGCCAGTTATGGTAAGCTAAGCAACCATAACTCGCGCCACCACCGTGCACTGCTAAGCCTAACACCCAGGACATCAAATATGACATCACAAATGTCATTGATGACATCACATGTGCATTTACCTTTCATGAAATGTCTGTACATGGGATTCTTAGTGTAATGTTAATAAAAAAAATGTCAATGATTATTGGAATAAATATCAAGTGCTAATCAATGCATTAAGTTATGCATTGATATAAAGAGCATTCTTTTATTAACTTCAATCCAGTATACTAACGTACTCATGTAGAAACATAGGAATTGTGTGCAGCATACATGATGGAGGTGCAATATTCATAAGCTTGCCATGTTGAATAGTGAAATGATAACTGTTTTCATATTACAGTTTTGCGTACAGTGAAACTTGTGATAAGTAGGTAATAAAACCCACTTACTACATAATTGCATTATTATAGACAAATCACAACACCACATACAAATATGAATATATACAAGGGAATTGAAGTAAGAAAAAAAACAGCAATAGTAGCAGAAAGTGTTCATAACCGAACTGATTACCTTTATGCAGAGAAATGATTGCTCTGTTTTAAAGCTGTTACTTACCCTATCTATATATATCACATGATATGTCTGGACCCTAAGGAAAATAGTGTGAGTACAACATATAAAAATATGAGCATATACAGGGAAAGTACAGTAATAAAAAAACATCAAAACTATCAGAAAGTGCTGATAACTCTACTGATAATTTTAATGCACAAAAAGGATTGCTGTCTTTCAAGGTTGTGTCTTCCCCTATGTATATGTTTCATATGATATGACTAGTCCATAAGGGCTTATTGTAAGAACATACTTGAAGGATAAGTCTACAAATATAGTACATTTACAATTTTTAGTTCCTGACTGTTACTGAAGAAAATCATGTGGCCTAGATATGTCAGGAAAGGAAAGAAGGGGGTGTCAGACATGTGATGTCATCAGTGATGTCATCAATGACATTTGTGATGTCATCTTTGATGGCCTGGGTGTTAGGCTTAGCAGTGCACGGTGGTGGCGTGAGTTATGGTTGCTTAGCTTACCATAACAGGCGAATTTCAAGGGTTTTTTGGTTTTACTTGGAACCATAACGTCCATTTAACAAAGTTTTTTCACTGAATTTCATAGGTTTTGAGTATAGTAGCGCAACTTAACCATAACATCCCTTTAACAAAGTTTTTTCACTGAATTTGTATATATGTATATGTGTATATATGTATATGTGTATGTGTATGTATGTATATATATGTGTGATTTTCTTACAGAGGGATCCATAATAAACCTCAATAAAGCTCTTGTTTAATTTGTCTAGTGTAGAAGGGTGGGCACAACTATAGACTACATTATGTTCCCTTTCCTTTCACTTTCTATGTCAGGGTAACCAGCAGGGCTCTAATCAGATTTTGCTCCCTACTTGGAGTTAAATGATTTTTCAGGGAGTAAAAAAGTAATTAGCTTTGCCAATAGGGATACTTTATTAAAATATGTTCTTCCCCTTAAAATTCCTGTTGAGATCAGGCATTAATATTATTAGAGTTCCTTCCTATGCCAATGCTCTACTGGTCACTAATTCATAAAAATATCAGAGGAGCTTTGTAGGTTGAAGCAACAAAATGTTCATTGTTTCTCGTTTTTGTTGGGCACATTTTCATTTATTTTTAGGGAGTAAAAATTGATGGTTTATATGTCTCTCCGCTGTAAGGCTGGTATTATCACTACCCAAAAGACAACGTAATGTGGATAGTAAGCAGAGGCACAGGAATATTTGATCTTCATATTCTGAGGTGCAGTTATTATGATGCAATTATCATCCTTGCACAAATTATTGGAAACATGTTCTCCTGGCCATTGAATTACTTCATTAAAGGGGCTCTTGAACTCCTATCAGCATGTTTTTTGACACATTGCTTTTAATTGCCATTAATCCATTGGCACATGTATTCTGTCTGAATTTCTTGACAGACACATCAGTTTAGGACAAGAGATATTTGCGTTTTGTAGTACACGAGTGATTTTCCAGTGGCATAAACCATTTGCAAGGAACTGTTGCAGATTTTGAAGTCTTGGGCTAGTTGATGAGTTTTCTGTTAAATCATATATGACATATTCTATTTTAGCCTGTATGTTTGGAAAAAATGTTGTAAGATTTGTCAATAATTGCAGTGGCTGGGAAGAGGAAATTCCTTTCCAAACTCTCTTCTGCGACAGTAGTTCACTCAATACGCATGCTCACAAAAGGGGCTTACCTCATTAGTCAGTTGCGCACATAGAAAATAATGTGTGCACAACAGCAAACCAGTTCCGCACATAGAGAAAAATAATTAGAGGGAACATTGAGTGTCACATACCTCCTAGTAAAAGGTTATAAGAGCTAACCAGACCTGCAAGAGAGAAAACCTTGAGAGGTTCTCCTAAGGAGATGATTGAAACAGAAATCACTCCTACTGCACTGGAGCTGCTAACTGCTATATCTGAGCAACCAGAAGCAAAGGGGAAACCCAAGACTTCTAGAAAGAAACCAGCAGCAAGCACTCAAGTGCTTCCAACTAGGACTTCCCCTAGGTTGTCCAAAGTTACACCTGTAACTCCACCTCCGGCTGAGTGGGAGGGACAACCCTGTGTGGTTGAACTAGACTCCGAAGAGACAGAGCTAGTAGAAGGACAAGAACTTATTGGAGATCTGGATCCTGTTGACCATCCTGAGCTCAGTAAAGGGCAAAGAGAATGTCCAACTCTGGAAGGTCTTCACCACCAGGCAGCTTCTAGGTTGCACTGGGAAGATGGCCTCTTCTAAAGTGAACTGACTGAGTCTACACCTGGAGACTACAAACAACTTGTAGTGCCCCAAGACAACAGACTCCAATTCTTGCAACTAGCCCATGAGATTCCTTTGGCTGGTCACTTGAGCTTCAAGAAGACCAAGGAAAGGCTCTCTCTCTCTACTTTTATTGGTCTAAAATGGGGGCTGAGGTGGATAAGTATTGCAAGAGTTGCCACACTTGCCAAACTTCTGGGAAAAGTGGATCCAAGAACGTGGCACCTCTAGTCCCTCTCCCTGTGGTGGGAGTACCATTTGAGAGGGTAGGAATCAACATTGTTGGTCCCCTTGACCCTCCAACTTCTTCAGGCAACAGGCTTATACTTGTTGTAGTAGACCATGCTACTAGATTTCCTCAAGCAATTCCTATGAGAACTGTTGCAGCTCCGGCTGCGGCTAAGGTCCTCCTTGGTATTTTTACCAGGGATGGGTTTCCTAAGGAGGTAATCTCTGACAGGGGGTCGCATTTTATGTCCCACTACATGAAGGCCATGTGGAAAAACTGTGGAGTTGCCTACAAGTTCTCTACCGCATACCATCCCCAAGACAAATGGGTAGGTAGAAAGGTTTAATAGAACCATGAAGAGCATGATAGATGCTTTAGAGGACCCCCTTAGAAGAAAGTGGGATCTTCTACTGCCATGCCTTCTTTTTGCTTATCAAGAAGTCCCTCAGGAGGGAGTAGGTTATAGTCTCTTTGAGCTTCTTTATGGCCATCCAGTCAGAGGTCCATTGGCCCTGATTAAGGAGGGGTTGAAGAGTGCTCCTTCCCCCAAGCCAGTCAGAGTGACTGACTATGTGATAGGTCTCTGAAGGAGAATGTCACAAATGATTGGATTAAGCTAGTGATAACCTGAAGGCTGGTTAAGCTTTGGTCAAGCACTGGCATGATCAAAAGGCTAACATGGTTGAGTTCGCTCAAGACCAACTAGTTCTTGTTATGGTGTCAACAAGGCAGAGGGCCTGCAGGACAAATGGATGGGACCCTTCAAGGTTGTGGGAAAACTTGGAGAGGTGAACTATCTGGTGGACTTGGGCAACCCCACACCAACACACTGAAGGCTTATGTCTCTAGGCCTGAAGTAGGAGCTTTGCTTCTAGATTCAGCACAAGAGGAAGAAGAGAGTGAACCTCTCTCTGATCTCCTCAGAGGCTTACCTTTGGATGAAAAAGTTGAAGGGGTTAATCTGTCTTCAAATCTAACACCTGAGCAACAAGAGGAGTGCAAATCTATGTTAAATCAGTTTGCCACCCTGTTCTCACTTTCACCAGGCTTGACCCCTTGGGGCCAGCATGACATACTCACTGGTGACTGTCTGCCAGTCAAAAGCAGAGGATACAGAATGTCAGAAAATGTAAGAACCCACATCAAAGGTGAGGTCAGCAAGATGCTTGATCTCGGGGTAATAGAGCCCTCTACTAGTCCATGGTCTAGCCCAGTTGCGTTAGTACCAAAGGCAGGATCCAAAGAATTGTGATTCTGTGTGGACTATAGAGCTCTTAATGCAGTCACCAAGACTGATGCCCATCCTTTGCCAAGGACAGACGAGTTGGTGGATAAACTTTGTTCAGCCAAGTACCTCAGCACATTTGATCTAACTTCAGGCTATTGGCAAATAGCCCTGACAAACCATGCCAAGGAGAAAACTGCATTTTCTACCCCATTTGGCTTATACCAATTAAAGGTTATGCCTTTTGGACTGAAGAATGCCCCTGCTACATTCCAAAGGATGGTAAATCAGGTTCTGAATGGGATGGAGGACTTCTGCATGGCATACTTGGATGACATTGCAGTGTTCAGCCACTCCTGGGAAGAGCATGTTGACCACCTAGGATATGTTTTGCAGGCTCTTGAGTAGGCCAATCTGACCATAAAGGCAAGTAAATGCCAGAATGGACAGAGTAAAGTGGTCTACCTTGGACATGAGAAGGAGGTGGAGAAATAAGGCCTTTGCTCAGTAAGATTGAAGCTGTGCAAAATTGGACAACACCTACTACTCAGGCCCAGGTGAGAGCCTTCTTAGGTCTCACTGGGTACTACAGGAATTTCATAGAGTACTATGGGACCATAGATTCTCCAATGAATGTGATCTCCCCTCCTAAGTTTCCTAAAAAGGTCAAATGGAATGAGGAGTGCAATCAGGCTTTTGAAAACCTGAAGAAAGCCCTTTGTCAAGCTCCAGTACTAAGAGCTCCTGACTACCACCAACCTTTCATTGTACAGACAGATGCTTCAAATGTAGGTGTAGGTGCAGTCCTTAGTCAACTGGAGTAGAAAGGTAGGGAGCACCCCATTTGCTTCATCAGTAGGAAACTGAAGGAACCTGAGACAAGGTGGGCAACCATTGAAAGAGAGTTCTTTGCTATTGTGTGGTCTCTGAAGAAGTTTAGGCCATACTTGTATGGTTCTACTTTTGTTATTCTGACTGACCACCAACCCTTGAGATTGTTGATGCAAATGAAAGGGGAGAACCCAAAACTATTGAGATGGTCAATCTGCCTCCAGGGGTTTGATTTCACCATTGAGCACAGGTCAGGGTGACACCACCAAAATGCTGATGGGCTCTCTAGGATGTTTGTAACCGACTAGAGGTATGAGATTCATCCAGGAGTGGATTCAATCCTCCGGTCCCTTAGTCTGGGGGGGGGGGGCGAGTGTAAGGGAGAATTCTCATATAAGGCTAATTTCCAAAACCTGGTGAGTCCCCCAGCAGCTTTGCTGGATTTTTGGGGTTTGTTTTTTTCTCCTGCTGAGAGTGAGACTCTTTTTCTCCCACTCTTAGGCATGATTTGAGGTATGTCTTTGACTTGGTATGTGCTTATGGGCTATGGGCTCTTTTACTCCATAGGGTATCATCTGTTTTGGTATATGTGTTACACAGCACCCTCAGTGCAGTGACACAGGGGTGTCATAGTGACACCCCACCATAGACTCCATACCCTGGGACTGACTACTGTCTTCCAGGGCATGTAAAGTCACCATTCGCTTTATTAGTCCAAAATTGTGAACAGAACCAGTACAAACCATCATATTGTGGAAGTACTGGAAGGGGTTAATTAGATTGCCCCTGGGTCTGTTTCCAAGGGGGCACTGTCCAGTCCCCACTTGTCGAGTTTCTGGCAGGTGGCAGTGGTTACCACACAAAATATTCCACCAGAATATTTCCTATGGGATTTTCCCATTCATTTTAAACGCACCACTTTTCTGGTGCATTATAAAGATACCGCTGGTTTATTTAATTAATATAAAATCGCCGGTTGGGTCTTTTTGCCAGAACTCTTTTACAAAATGGCGTATGTGTCAGTCTCTGTAACTCCAACCAAGGTCGGGCCCTTTGTTCCACTTTTTGGCAGGCTTCTCCACAGAAGCCATCCAACTGGTGCCACTCTGTCTGGGATTCAAAGGATGTGTGAGTGGGGGAACTGGCACCCTGGACTGCGTTGCCTTAGCAACCCAAGTCGCACTCGGTTCTGATTGGCCCAGTGGTGAGCCGCCCGGCTCACCACTTAGCATCTATGAGTGACAGCTAGGCTGGTGAATGGGGGTTTTCTCTGCATAAAAGCAGGGCTTTTGGGACTGGAACTTCAGAAGTCGCCACTGGACCTGAGAAATCTGAAGAGGGGAGAAGCTGTGCCATCTGCAACGACAACACCACTTGTGGAGCCCTGCTGCAACGACCTCACCACTTCTCCGACGACAAGAGAAGATCTTCTGCTGCAAGAGTCTTCTCCCTCTGAGCTGGTGCGAACAACCAGTTCGACATACGCCTTCCAGGACGTCCCTTGGTCGAATCGCTAGTGCCAAGCACCCGGCAGCCGGATAGCCAAGCTTCAGTCCATTGGGACAGCGAATAAAAGGAACGCACCTTTTAACCGAACGAACTACGCGGCTGGTTTCATCCCTGGGCAGTGCAACGACTCCAGGGTTCCTCCTCGATCTTCTCCTTCCCTGGTTGAAACCATGAACTGCACCCACTGCCTCGAACAACTGTCACCGCTTCCTCACTTTTAAAGGTACTGTGTTCCACCTGGCCTCCCTTTCATCGGATTGCTAAAGGTGACCATTAAATCCTTGGCTTTCCAACTGGGTTGGCCCCCAGAACTTCCTAACTTTATCTTTCACGCCAAACCAACCTCTTTTGAACAATTTAGTAAAGACTTGAGTGCATTTGTAAACTGTGTGATCTTGGGCACATTTCACCTTGCTCCATTTAAAGTGGCCCGGGCCTATGAACTTTGGCTCTACAGTAGACTTTGCCTTCACTAGCTTACTGTGATCTTAGAAATGTGTTGGGACCTGTTTTATTTCCATAACCTGTCTTTTTCTCTCCTTCTAACTTAATTATTGGAGTGCCATCTAGGTTAAGCGCTCGCATCTGTTTTTACAACTTCTGGTGTGTTGACCTAGACTTGTCTAATTAATTATTAAGGGAGGTGTGTATACTTTTTCTGATTGTGTTTGAACTGGCTTTGATTTATAGTGCTTAGTGTATTTCCTAAAGTGTATTTTAAAATAAATAATTATATACTTTTTGATACCAAGCTCTGGTCAGTGTTTGTTTGCTCCACGGTATTATTGGCCCTATTGTGTATGCTCTATATACTGCCCTACTGAAGGCAGTATATAGAGCGTTGCTCTATATAATGCCCTACTCATCTTGAGAGAAGTCTAACTGCTCAGCCACAGCTACCAGGTAAATCTGGGTGGTGCAGACTGCTACCAATTGGGTTTACTGCTTACTCCTGTAGTCTTAATCTTTTTGCAGTGTTCCCCAAGGGAACTGCACAGGATTCTGTCTAACAAGAGGGTTGGTTAGAGTATCCTTGGAGGAGATACTGGTGTAGGTGTCAGCGATAGGTAGGCCTGGGCTGGAGACCAGGATGTCCTTTTTAAACTTCGTCCTACCAGATTTAGTGAGGAGAGCAGGATAGTCAATAGAGAAACCGAAAAGATAGGAGTGACAGAGAGCACCATAGAGTGGGTGGGAGAGGAGAGAGGTGGAAGGGAGAAACTGGAGAAGGGCACTTGAGTAGGGAGAAGACAGCTAGCGGCAAGCAAGTTGAACAATAGGACAAGATGACTACACTCAGGATTAAGAGCGTACAAAAATGCACACTCTAACACAGGAGAAAAACACACCTAAATTTGAGAATCCTGAATAGAGGGAGAAAGGCCCAGGTTTCACAATGCAATTTTAAATACTGAGACAGTGCATATTATAACAGGAGAAAACATACCTCAATTTGAGAATCCTGAATAGAGGGAGAAAGACCTAGGTTTCACAATACAATTTTAAATACTGAGACAGTGCATATTATACAGGAAAAAACACAACTAAATTTGAGAATCCTGAATAGAAGGAGAACGGCGTATGTTTCACAATGCAATTTTAAATACTGAGACAGTGCATATTATAACAGGACAAAAACACACCTAAATTTGAGAATCCTGAATTGAGGAAGAAAGGCCTAGGTTTCACAATGCAATTTTAAATACTGAGACAGTGCATATTATAACAGGACAAAAACACACCTAAATTTGAGAATCCTGAATAGAGGGAGAAAGGCCAAGGTTTCACACTGCAATTTTAAATACTAAGACAGTGCAAATGTTAAATATTGAAGTGATGCAATTTTAAATAGACAGGAAAAATAGAAAAAATACCTACTTACATTTGTGAGTCTGCTAGGTGGAGGGGGGTAGGCAGGGAGACCTGCATCATGGACCAGGGTGATAACTGGCAACTGGCGTCCCATCGGACACCTGCAGACACAACCAGGAGCCGCCTCAGAGGGAGTCGCCCTTTGCCTAGGGGCTCTTAGCTATAGGGCTGCCCGGCACAGGGGCTGCCCACGACGGTCAGTGAAGACAAGGTGGGCACCCAATCAGGGGTGGGTGGGCGGGAGTGGGACCGGGAGGTGGATGCATGGGGAGAGTGGATGGAGAAACCAACAAGCACTCCTGGTGCCAACTGACAAGGAAACCCATGAATTAGGCACAGAGTTTTAACATACACACAATCAATGGAGGCCCTGAGGACCAGCACGCGATTTACCTGCAAGATGTTTCAGCAGGCCCAGAACAGCTCACACCCGCGTCGCCAGGCTAGAAAAAGAAGTTGGCACAAGTAGAGGAGGATTTGGGGCCTCCTTCCACAGGGGGCCGTCTGTCGATCTACACACATAATACACCAATATACCCAAAACACTCATCCAAGGATATCTTCAACAAGTCAATAACTTGGGTTAGCTGATATGCACACAACTGTTAGCTGTCCATGCATCAACAAACTAGGAGGTGGGACTGTAGTGTGCGAAACAAGGATTCCAGGTGAGCTACCTCCTTTCCCAGAACAGTTGGGTTTCACCAACAGGAGCACCCACCAAAATTGGAGCATGTATGGCCTGGTGTGTCATAGCCACAAGAAACAAGGCAAAGTCGTAACTAGCTTCTGGACATGTCTCTTTGTAATAGTAGAATGTTCCAAATACTGTTGCCGAATGTAAAAAACTCCTTGTTCAATGGGAACAGTAATGTACATATGACTAGCAGTATATGTACTAGGGTAAAGAGGCACGCAATACGTGATAGGAGAAACAAAAGACAGGCACGCCAACTTAAATACGATGCATATCATGGTTTAGGATTATATGCAGTGGAAGATATTTGTCATCCTGAACACTCAAACAGTTGGTACTCGGACATGAGTGCAATGGGAAGTCGAATGACTAATGGGAGATGCTACGTTTGTTCTTTAATACCGCACACATCTGGGGCACCCAAGGTCTTAGTACCACAAGAAGTACCCATGATAGATACCCAATGCGATGAATCTTGCGCTATGTAGGAGAAAAGTCACCTTCTAGGCACGCAATGTCCACCTAGAACTTGTCAACCTAGGCACATGAAAATGCAAAACGAGTTTTACCAACCCCAACAGTTTTAAATAGGCGCACCTGGCAATACAAGGGGCAAAGTATACAAATAATAAATGGCAAGAAACAACTCTTGTGTGCAAAACAGAAGGCCTTATAGGATATCCAGAAAAAAACAATAGCTCTCGTAGAACAGGCCTGTGCACAAAAATGGACAGAACATGTCACAAAGTTAACATGGATTGCAGCAATTGAAAAACCAGTGAAAATGCACCAAGAAAAAAACAATGAACTTTACAGCGAGGGAGCTGTCTCAGTGGGATCAAACCAACGGTGCAACAGAACTATACTGATTCCAGATCTCAGGAAAGGCACCACGGCATTGATGGATTATTATTGGGTCTGTGGCCAGCAAGTGTACTTGCACCTCCCGCCTTCTTGGAGGGGCTATTGTTCACTCGCAACGCTGCATTCTGTCCTTTTGATACCGGAAGAACACATAAGGTGTGGGCCAATGCCTGATGGAGAGCCCACTGTGCCCCCAACAACAGAGATGCAGCACACAATGTCACCCCCAGACTTTTCGTATTCTTCCGGAGAAAGAACATCATGACCAGCTGAGAAGAAAGAAACTATCCTCAAATTATTTCTCAAGACTCATCTGACCTGCTTGCACAGAAACCCGATGAATACAAGCTTTATAATTCTCAGAGAGATTCTTTGCATCACTCTTACCCAGCATCCAGACACAAGCAAATGCAAAGTGGCTCCAGATTGTCATATGGGAGCTGATCCAGTCGGCTGACGACACCGATCAGGGGTTCAATGTCATAAAATTGGAAGGAACCAAGACTTATAGCAATGCAGAACCTCTACGTACTGGATCGCTTGAAAGCCATGGAAGGAGGCGTTTGTAGAAAGATCGGGAGTTCATGCTGCACATTCGCACCTTCTGAAGATGCTGAAAATGGGACACTATCACACGTCATTGTAGCAGTACATGAACTGGGGAAGAAATTAAAAAAAGTAGCTGGGTCCAAGAAGAAGACTGGTTCACCATGGCCTTTAACCGGTCCCATCATGGCTTGGAACATTGGTGAAGATGTTGGTCCCCATCATCGTGGTTATCCTGGTGATCTTTTGCACGTGTCAATTGGGTCTCCAGTGTTGTGCCAAAGCTGTGCCTAATAGCGCAATGATCATGGTTAGTATTGGGAATACTAAGGTACCGCATGATACAAAGGAAGTAGAGACACAAACTGAGCAAAATGGCTGACCCGTTCACCACATGGTCCCAATTCCTATTGGTGATATAGTTGTTAACTTATACCACAAAAGTATTGTTCCTCCCCCTGACTATGAAAACTATAAGGAGGTATGGGCGGTCTGGTAGGTGGTTGAGGGTGCATATACATGACCTGTACACCTGAACAGTATACACAACGTGGGGAAGTTTACGACATGTGTGTAGAGCCTGGATGTCAATTAAGGGAACATCTGCATGGGATGAAGCAGAAAGGCACGCAAATGAACATAAATATGGCGGGGGGGAAATTGTTACTGTAAAAGTAATGAAAGGGGAAAATGTTGGGATGGAAATTAGTATATCCCACCGCCTAGGCGGCATCAGGTGAGGTGAACTCCATATGAAGTGATGTAGTACAAAAGGGGAGAGAACCCCACTATTAAACACAATGTAGAAGCAATGTATCATCAATAGTAGATGTGCGGCACTAGAAAACACATAGAACAAGACTCCATTTTGCATTAGGCCCAGAAAGCACAGGCTAGCATGATCGCGCTGCATTCGCCAACCTCAACGAACCCAGTTCACTAGGCCCACACTCATTAAGGCCGAATGAATTTGCGCAACCAGTTCTCACATAAGTTCACTTCCCCCTTGTCCCTCCATTGTTACAAATATTTATTATTTGATCAGAGGAATGCGCCTGCAAGAGCGTGAGACAACCCCAGGCGCTGCAGTATGCCTATCCATCTCCATTAAACTGTCATTAGACCCCTATCCCCGACCCAGCCAGTCCAGAGCCAGCCCCACACCACTGACCCGACCCCCACACCTTTACATTCCATGGTAAGCAAGCACCCTCCTGTCCCAACACAAATCAAGTGTCCATAGAAGATCTAAGCATGTGTGACTATTTCTTCGAAAATAAAACACATCCTTTGTGACATGAGGTACAGGGAGGGATAAATTAAAGACCAAACCCCGGGTGGAGACCTTGAGTGCAGGAACTGCGGTATCAATGAAGCCCTGAATGTGTGGGTCAGTGTGACTGTATTTTATCCTCCCTTTCCCCTGGCACCATTTTCTGTGCCGCCCATGTGCATGCCACAGTGATGGAATAGGGAGCGTAGCGTGTTAGCGTAGATGAAACAATGTATTTTACGAGCATCCTGACCTTCACCCAAGACTGATATGAGCCCAGCTGACCCACGTGGCTCCTGATCAACAGCAACAGAACTAACCAATTGTAGCATAACCAGCCTAACCAGTGAGCGGGAAAATGCCCGCGAAATCATCCGCACCTTGCAAGCGCGCTCAATGGCCGCTGCTACTTGCCAGCCCCTCCCCTCCTAGCATAAATAGAGGTGGAGGAGACCGGCAGGCGAAGCCGCCAGGGGAAGGCCGTAGGAAAAGGCCTGGATCCCTCTCTGCAGCTCTCTGCACCGGCAAACACACTGTCAGAAGGTAAGACACCTAGCCGCCGCACAAAAGCTACCGTGTCAGATATGTACGTCCAACTAAGGAGAGACACCCAAGAAGCCCAACCCCCCCCCTTGCCACCATATGCCCGCCCACTTCGTCCCCAGCCTCACCCATTGTAACCTAAGGCTAGGTCTCAGATGTACCCCGTTCTCACCATGCCCACTCAACAAATAATATCGCAGCGAGGCTCAGCTTGTCACACTGCATTACTCAAGCACACGGGAACACGAGGAACAAAGACACTGGGACATCTATGCAGGCACCTGAGCCCTCTGTGGCCCCTATGCCCATTAGTCATAATGTATTGCTTACTATGCCCAAACCCCTTGTGGCCCCTATGCCTGTTGAATTGTTGCCTAATAGTGATGTTGCTCTGGATACTATGCCTAAGCCCTCTGTGGCCCCTATGCCTGATGAAATGATGCCTAATAGTGATGTTGCTCTGTATACTATGCCGAAGCCCTCTGTGGCCCCTATGCCTGATGAAGTGTTGCCTAATAGTGATGTTGCTCTGTTTACTATGCCTAAGCCCTCTATTGGCCCTATGCCTGATGATGTGATGCCTGATGATGATTATGTGATGCCTAATAGTGATGATGCACTGTTCACTATGCCTACGCCCTCTGCTGCCCCTATGCCTGATGGATCTGCACTTTCAATGACTAACAGGACCCTCAGGTGCGCTGCTTTAGTCAACGCCCGCTCAGTACCTGCCCATGCCCTAGACATTAATGACCTCCTCATCAATGACAACCTTGACCTCCTAATAATTACAGAAACCTGGTTTAGTGAAAGCTCAGGCCCAGCACTATCTCTCGCCCTTCCGGAAGGTTACACCCTTTTCAGAAAATATTGTGCCCTCCAGAGAGGTGGGGGTGTAGCCCTCATTGCCCGGGAAACTTTGGCCATCAGAGAAGTGGAAGGGAAACTGGTCCACAACTCTGACTACCTCCCATTAAAAATCAATGTCTCCCACAATTGCACCATTAACATGCATATTGTTTACAGAAATCCTGGTCCGATCATAGCCTTTCAGGACACCCTTATCCACTCACTCTCCGACAACATTAAAAAGACATCCCAAGTCATCCTCTTGGGCGATCTAAACCTAGGGCTCAATGACCCAAAGGACTCCCACGCCAGATCCCTCAAGAAAGCCCTCTGTACCTTGGGCTTCACGCAATCTATCGCAGACCCTACACATGTCAAAGGACGTACTCTCGACTGAATTAGCCAACATAACTGCTTCATCCAATTCTTCGCTAATAGCCCCATTCCCTGATCTGACCACCACTATCTTCAATTCAACATCAATACAAAAAAAGGGCCTCCTGGGCCCATTACCCCCTTCCCTGCAGCACTCGCAAGGAGCTCCCGCCAACTCACTGCCGAAAACCTAGCACCATTCTTACAGGTTCCAGACTTTCAAGCCCCCTTCTCCAAAGATCCAGAAACCCTAGCCAACACCTTTTAAGAAATCGTCACTCAAGCAGTTGACGCCATAGCTCCACTCACCCTAAAAGAAAGCCAAGAAAGTTAAACATTCTAATACATGGTTCCCAAAAGAACTGTTTGACCAACGCTCACGGAAGAGGGCTGCACTCTTCGCCTGGAAAGCTAACCCCTCTGAAGCCACAAGAAACACCTTCAAAGCCATCTCCATTTCCTACAAAGACAACATCCCCCTAGCCAAATCCTCTTCATTCAACTCTAGGATAAAGGACGCCAAATAAGGGCCCAAAGAATTATTCACTATCTTTAGGGAACTAGAAAAGCCCTCCACGCCACCTCCCACTCTCCTTAAAGATGAGAAATGGTGCAACAGCATTAAGATAGCCATGCTAGATAAACTTAACTCACTCCAAACCAAAACCAGCTGCCACCAAAAAACCCTTAACAGCCTCATAGCTAACTTACATAAGGACACGCCCAAATCCTCCATGACCAAATCCTCCCCACCTTTCCATTTTAGAGAAATGACCGAGTTGGAAGGGATCACTCTGCTCAAATCTATCAAACCCTCAAACTGCAAAGGAGACGCCTGTCCTGCCCAACTCGTCAAAGACTTGGCACAAATCCTAGCACCCTTCCTTACTTCATTCATTAATTCATCCTTCCAGTCTGGACTCGTTCTATCTGATCTCAAGGAAGCATGGCTTTGCCCACTCCTCAAGAAACCATACCTTGACCCAGTGGTTCCAGGGAACTATAGGTCCATTACTACTGTCCCATTTTTGCTTAGAATTCTCGACAAAGCAGCCTACCTGCAAGTCCAAGAATTTCTGGAAGAGAATCGTCTCCTTGGCCTACGGCAATCTGGTTTCCGCCCACGTCATGGCACTGAGACGTCCCTCTTAGATTTAAAGAACCAAATGAATGATATCAGATACACAGGCAAACCTGCGCTCCTTCTGCTCTTAGACCTGTCAGCAGCCTTTGATTTAGTTGATCACAACACTCTGTCGCCATTTAGCTACTGAGGCCAAATTCTCCACCTTTCTTCAGCAGATAGTCATGAAAGTATTCTCTGACTCTGCCTGTGCCGCCCCCAGCCACATTAAATGTGGCGTTCCACAGGGATCGTGCATCGCACCTACCCTCTACAACCTTTTTACAAGGCCATTGTTCAGCATCCTTGACACCTTGCACATCTCATATACTAATTATTCTGACGACACGCAGGTGCTCATCCCAC
The DNA here is from genome assembly GCF_040938575.1 of Ambystoma mexicanum. Lineage (NCBI taxonomy): Eukaryota > Metazoa > Chordata > Amphibia > Caudata > Ambystomatidae > Ambystoma > Ambystoma mexicanum. The sequence goes on along the minus strand of NC_090935.1, from coordinate 90,996,900 downwards.
TCACAGGGGACTATGATGCAGATATGAACACACTCACCACCATTTACTCCACTATCCAATCCTGGATGGCAGACAATTGGCTCTGCCTCAATAGTGAAAAAACTGAGCTCCTTCTCATAGGGTCACCCACCACCCTGGGCAACCTCGATAAGCAGTACTCATCCTTTACCATTGACATTCCTATCAAGGTTTCTAACAATGCCAAGACACTAGGAGTCTACTTGGACGCCGACTTGACAATGGATAGACAGGTCAATGCCATTGCCTCATCATCTGCGTACTACTCTAAAGTGCTCAACGCAGCCAGACATTTCCTATCTCCTCAGAACTGCCTTACCATTGCCAGGACTATAATCGGCTCAAGGTTTGATTACTGCAATGCTCTCCTCATAGGAACGTCTCAAAAAATCTCAATAAACTTCAGCTGGTGCAAAACAACGCACTCGGGGCAGCCACAGGAACTTCTAGAAGAGACCACATCTCTGAAGTGAGAAGACAGGTTCACTGGCTCCCCGTCAAAGAAAGAATTGTCTTTAAAACCCTTGCCCTCGCCCACAAATGCCTCCATGAGCTTGCACCCCCATACCTATCCCACAGAATCACGAGGCACACTGCCACGAGTCCTCTTAGGGAAGGCTACTCCAACACGATTCTCACGCCAAAAACGCAAAAAGCCCGAGCTGGCGGCTCCAGTTTTCCTACACTGGCTGCCACTCACTGGAACACACTCCCTTCTCACCTAAGACAGATCGAATCACACCAATTATTCCGCAAAGCCATCAAAACCAAGATATTTAACTGAAAGCTTAATACCTAATACATCCAACCCTACACAGCTATAATTGCCATACTGTTACTCTCTTTATGCCTGCAACATTGATCAATTTGCATTTCATGTAACTTGTATCCATAATGATGAAGCCCGAGGGCACATGAACCTGCATTTCAAAACTTCTTACATATTCTTGTAACAGCGCCTCGATGCCTCCGGGCTGCAAGTTGCGTAAAACAAATGTAAATAAATAAATAAAGCCTGGCCTCACCTATGGAGCAGGCCCTTCTATACTGCCTAGCCAATCAGTAGTATCAGTTCATACTGAATATTATGACATCATATGGCCTTTTAAGTTTCTGCTTTGCATTTCATGTAACTTGTATCCATAATGATGAAGCCCGAGGGCACATGAACCTGCATTTCAAAACTTCTTACATATTCTTGTAACAGCGCCTCGATGCCTCCGGGCTGCAAGTTGCGCAAAACAAATGCAAATAAATAAATAAAGCCTGGCCTCACCTATGGAGCAGGCCCTTCTATACTGCCTAGCCAATCAGTAGTATCAGTTCATACTGAATATTATGACATCATATGGCCTTTTAAGTTTCTGCTTTGCTTTAGAATAACCAGAGCGCTCTCGAGCAGCAGAGTCCTTTGCGATTATTTGTATTCTGTACAATTAAACCTTTGTTACCCTTGCAACGGTATCGCCTGGCCTATTCCCCTAGAGGGTTGTCTTTATTCTGGAGTGTGCGTAAAAGGGACTTGCCTTGAAGATCTTAAGGCAAGTGACCTTGTGATGCTCTTAATGAACTGTTGTATGAGCCGGGGTAATGCCAGAGAAAGACTGGGATGTAACCCGGTGGTGAACCCCGGGGTAAACAGACTTTGTTGGTCAGTGGGAAGGATTGAGCAGCTGAATCTCTCTCTGAGAAATACCAGCCTTAATGAAATTGCAATGCTGTCACTGTGTAACAAAGACTTAAGTAACCTGTATTCCTTGATTGGCCCGTTGGAGTGTAGGTGTGTTTCCAAAAAGATTGGCCAACGGAGCAGAATACATCGTTTTGATAGTGTCATTGGCAAAGAGAAGCGTGAGTTGAACTCAGCGACCTGAAAGATAAGCAGAAATTGCTTACTCCCGGATGAAAAGAGAAAAGATCTAGTTAGGCTCACAGCCAGGTATAAGAACTGGCTTAGGAACTATAGGTTTTCTCAGAATGACACGGGCTGGAGATTCTAGAATAAGCTGATAAGGATAAACGATTCCAGGATTTTATGTCACTGGCTCGAGTCGAACCCAGCGAATTTCCAGGAGTTGGTAGGGGTAACGCAGGACAAGTGGGCTGGGTTAATTGGAATTACCTTTGATGGTGGGGATAATTGGTCATGGGAAGTCAAATCCATGGCAAACACACTAGTGAGCTTGCATATAAAGGAGGCTGATCTAGAGGCCTGCATTATTAAAACAAAGGCCTCAAGTGCAGTTGGTCCAGATGGCCTAACAAATTTGATACTGAAGGCTGACCCGCTGTTGTGGGTGCATATCTTACAACAACTGTTTATATACATTTGTGAAACAGGATTTATTCCAAGAACCTGGAAAACAGCAATCCTGATTCCTGTTCATAAAAAAGGGCCTTGCGATCTGCCAGCCAACTATAGACTGTTGGCTATGCTGGATTTCAGTTCGTAAATATTTGCCAACCTTTTGTTAGAACTACTCACTGCTTGGGTGGCGAAGAAGGGCCTATTAAATGATCAAAAAACAGGATTTAGGACGGGATGTGCAACATCCTATTCAATCTGGACCCTCCTGACCTTAATATCGGACTCCCAATCCTATCCTGGGACATCACTCTATATATTCTTTGTAGACTTCTCAGCTGCGTTTGACAGCATGGAAAGACCTAAACTATGGGACATGCTGGAAAGCTGGCAAATAGAAACCTCTCTGCTTTATTTCATCAAAGCGCTGTATAGCGACACAGAGTTCAGAGTTAGACTTTGCCAGGATGGAGAATGATCAACACCTTTCCCACCAGCAGAGGTTTGAAACAGGGGTGCTCTCTAGCCCCCATGCCTTTCAATCTGTATATCTCCCAGCTTTCCCATAGGCTGAGTGAGGGTTTGCATTTCCCGCCACAGTATTGGGGCGAGGCACTTCCGTGCATGTCCTACGTGAATGATGTGGTTATTTTAGACCATACTAAGATAGGCCTTCAGCGCTCACTGCATGCATTCCACGGTTTTGAGACCAATTTGGGCCTGAGACCAAATACAAACAAGACCAAGCTCATGGCCTGCGGTAGGGGGGCCCATGCGAAGGACCTATCTAATTGGCAGCTCGGGGGGTCGGGGGGTAAAGCCGGAAAGAACTATGGGGTATAGATTTCTGGGTACCCTTATCAGGCCAAATCTCTCTTGTGCCCACTTGGTTGATGACATTAGCCACAAGGTCTGGCATAAGTGGCTCACCCTTAAAGAAATGATTGATACTCGGGGGGAGGGGGGAAGAAACCTTGAAGCTAATATCCTGGTATATAAGACCTTTGTTGTCCCCACTATGATGTATGCGCTAGAGGTCTTCCCCCTGAGGGTGGTAGCCCCTCTTGGTAAGTTAGAGGGGAGGATCCTTTGGTCATTGTTGAACCTACTGCCTTGTATTCTAACAGAGGTGATTAGGTTTGAATTTGGTCTGCCCTCTTTAATCACAACCTGGTCTTTGGTGGCCTGTAAATTATGGCCAAGAATACAATACGAACTGGGGGGAAAGGTCTCATTACTAGGTCACTCGGTGCTACACGCTTTGACATTTTCTAGGAGTGGTTTCAGAACTAAGTGTTAGAAGGTATTTTTGGGGAGATCGGGGTGTCCCCAATCCCAGACTCATTGCTAGAATATAACATGGCCAAGATCCCATAAAAAGCCCAGACTTTTGATGCAGATCAGGCACCAATTAAATTGGGGTCTCTCGGGAAATGTGTGCTATACTCCCACTAGGCTTTTATCCTCGGAGAACCAAAGACATATTTAGTAGAATGTTGTGCACCGGCCCTCATCAGATTTATTCTCTCTGCGAGTCTACAGACTCTACCGGTCCTGGAAAATACCGGGGCATGGGTGGGCATAATCTATAAAGATAAAATTTGTAGATTCTGCTCTAAACATATTGATTCAGCACAACACATTTTGACACAATGTGCCTCACTGAACAAGGTGTATGAGAGAGCCTATGCCAAATTTAGCATGTCATGATCCGATCAATTCTGGAACAATATCTGCCTTTTATGTTTGGAAAATAGCAGCCAGCAGATTGCTGATAGCCTCTGAAAGAGTTCAATGGAATTCAATATATGAAATATTGTTATCTTTTAATGTGTATTATGTATTCATTTTAATAGAGATTTTTTTCTGGATAGCCAAATGCCTTAACAGGTTGTAAGCTGTGTTTTTATATGGTCGACTGTAATTATTTATTGTGTGTAGTGTTAAAAGGTTACTATGAAACTAAAAATCACACTGACAGGCCCTATGCAACTGTTTGTTGCTGCATAAAAGAGTTAACGCAGATGCCAGGAGGGTGAGTTTTGGGAGGGATCGGCATGGGAAATCAGTGGGTGGATTAAATAGTCAAACAGCCACAAGCTGTGTGCCCCTACCAACATCAAATCTTCCTCCTACCTTTATTCTAATGCAATAGTTTCACGTCATCCATAGTACTAAAGTGCCACCTAATAGTCAAAACTAAAATTGAGGAACTAAAACTGAATTTGATATTCAGCATTTATACTTGATTTTGCAAAATCAATCTTTCTATAAAAAGCAATATCTGGTCTGGGGTAGATGGAGATCGGTCTTGCCCTCCGTGCGATGCTCCACATGAGGATCTGGCTCACTTGGTATTTTTTTTGTCCTGCTTATGTCAATGTGATGAGCTCTGTGTTGCGTCCATTGCTATGCAAATTGGGCTTTGTCCAGTATCGACCTGCCCTAATTTAATCACTATGGGTGTTCTCGCCCCGGATTGGCTGTTATTTGCTAAAAATCCGCACTCTATATGATGAAACGTCTGCTTAGAAATATTGTAACGATTTTATAACACGGCAGACTCCAGCCAGGGATTTCTTCCACTGACCATGATTGTGGCGCACATTAAAAACACCTTTTTATCTTTAATTAACCCTGGGTTATTTTTGAGTAGGCCCCCAACCCGTCTAACACCCACCTTAACAAGCACCCCGAATCGCAATGGATAAGGAACCAGGCCGTTGTGTAACAATATGATATTTATGAATTTTATGATCAAATGAAAAATCAAGCAAAAGGAAATAATTGGGCAGCAACCACCAAAGTAGTGGCAATACAATCCAAAAGATTCCCACAATACAGTTAGTTCACAATCCTAACAAAATATACAGAAATCTTTAATAGCAAACGTAAGCAAAAACGTTTTTTTAAATAACAGATAATACTCAAGTTATGCACTCCCCCTGCAACACTCACCCCCAAGCTTCAGCTAACTAAATTCTTTGTGGATGGAAGGCAGTGGCAAGGAGTCAGAATGAAGAGGGAAAAATAGGACTTTGAATTCATCCCACCACTCCCAACAGATGGGAGATCAGAAAAGAAATTGAAAACCTTAATGAGGAGCAAAATGGCATAATTGGATTTCCCTTGTTACTTGCACAGCAGTTTGCAACTGTGATGGAATAGCTAGGACAGAAATTTGTGTTGCTACACTTGAGTGATGAGAAAGCTTACAGATTACGAACAGGACACCAAGGGGACGTGAACACAGGTAAGAAAATCGATTTCGGGAAGAAGACAGAATGCAAAAGAAAACACACGCAGCAGAAGGACAATTCTTTTTCTACACAGGGCTTTTAATGACAGGTAGCCATGGAAAGGGATGGGTTATCAAAATCGAAAATCGTTTTTAGGAGAATCAACAGCGTCACCTAACAGATGGTATTCTGATAGAAAGGGGCTACTCTTAATGGGATTACCATTTGGGTTTTTACAGGATGAAATGCAAATTGGAATTGATAGGAAAGCACAGTACACGGGCAAATCCGTTTTTTGTTAAACAAGGACTAATTCTGTTGAGACTATATTTTAATGGCTATGATTATTAAAGAAAGGCACTTGACATGAGGGGGTTGATTTCGAACATAAACCAGCTCACCGTGAATCTCTTTATAAGGGAATTCATTGATTTAATTGCAAATAATGCTAAGGATTTATACAGACTATGGAAGGACTTATCAAAGGAATACACTCATGGACTTATACAGATTTGTCTATGGAAAGGATGAACAGATTCTATTGGCAATTTGGGATTTTGAATGGGATTTCAATGGGGTGCAAGGGTCAAAAGAGCAGTATATGCAGTTTTGGGGACTGGGTGATGTGATACTTACAAGGTAGGCTTGAATTTGGGGTTCTAGACAGCCAGCAAGGTCTCTGGACAGCTGGGCCAATGTCTGGTCACGAGACCCTACTGGATGGGGTGCTGGACAGCTGGGCAAGGTCTGGTCACTGTGGACAGCTGAACAAATGGGATGCTGGACGGCTGGGCAAGGCATCTGGTCACTGGGCTCTCCTGAATGGGATCAGCTGCCTCCCCTCCTTTCTACCTTGGTTCTGGCGTATGTGCCTGGATCTGGATAGATGGATGTAGCTCTGCTTTCCTGGATCTTGAAGTCTTAGGTTTCAGTGAATTGTCTGTGTTTCTCTGTTTCACCCTTATATAGCCAAAATGACATCCTCAGTTTACAATCTAGGGTGGGGGGGTACTCTGGACTTACCCCTCTCCTGGGATAGGGCAGTATACCAGTGTTCCCTCCTCCACCTGGGCCGATTGGTTCAGGGGAAATGAGGTAATGTGTGTGTTTGCGTTTATTACTTCCCTTTGTCTCTCCAAGCCACTTTTGACCAAAAATGAGTGATCAATCAAAAAATCTAATTTGCACCAGCCACCGCCATAAGAAGTAGATATGCGGATTCACTAAGTCACAGGAAATTGGACAGTCTGAACGCCAACTCTGTGCGAGGTTGCATCGCTCTTTGGCGCAATTTCGTCATTTTTAAATAATGCCTAATATCTACAATTCTGCCAATGAGTACACATATTCACAATTACATCTTGCATTTGTCCACTTAGTTTCAGATTCATCCCATTTATAATTCACTCCAAAATGCACTTTTCATTGCCATTTCAGTTCACCACGTGCTAGAGACATGCATATGGTCTCTTTCTGTTCACCGAAACATTACATAGAACGCCATCATAATATAAGCTTATTACTCATTCAGAGTACTGAGAAAAATGTCTTAAAATTGATAAGTTCTTTACCGTCAATGTAGAGGACAGGTCACATAGGAGGTCGTACTTCAAACCCCCACAGCCAAAATGTCTCCTCCTTGCTTAGCATGCACAAAGGACATCCTGGGAAATGGGTGCTGAAGGAAATTGCACCTCAGGTTCCAACACTGGGCCACCCTTCCTTCCTTTGCCTTTTTGGGCAGTCCTGCCTGCTAGTCTAGCAGAACCAATAATTATCACATTGTCAGTCCTGGCAGATGTCATTGCAGAATTAGTTCACTTGTAGGTGCGAAAATGAGAGGCAAGACTTCCTGCCAAACTGGTGTGGCTTGAATTCCTGGGCCTCAGCCAGACTGATTTAAGTCTTATGGGGGGAAGAGCATAATATACATGGCTTTGCAGTCTCCCACCCACATTTACAATAATCTTTCTATGTTATAAAGGGCTGACATTTGGCATTTGACTTTGAAATGACATTTTTCTTAATTTAAAGTACAGATTCACACTTGTGCATGCTTTCCCTTTCGAGTTGCAAGTGCGGGCCTGCAGCCTGTGGGATTAGGTTTCATTTAATCTTCGGTAGGGCTTTTGCCAGTACCCCGGGTTCATTGATACACAAGGATACTGTAAAGAATTTCATTGATATTTAAATGGGAAAAGAGAGAGCAATGTGCTATCTCTTTTCCTTGCTGTGATTTGAATGCAATGGTTCATTTAAAAAGAAAACAAAAGCCATGTTTGTGTGAAAACAGAATTCTTTGCTCTTCAAGAATTTTATTTCCGAAAATAAACATGATGATGAAATATCAATACAAAAGTCAATAACATTGAGTCAAATCTATATATTTTTGAAGGGTGGAATCTTCAAAATCTAAAAGGGGCTGCACCAGGGTGACACATGCCCTGCTTTGGAGTGCCTCACTGTGGGCTCCTCCCCCCTTTCCCCACTGTGGGAATGGGTATGAGCTTGTGCCTTGCAAACCTGATGACTACAGCTACCAGAAGTCCTTGCAGCAGAATCACCATTGATTGTTAACACCTGCACTTGCTGTGAGCTGCAAGCTAAGACTGCCTCCCTGACGATGTGAAGAGCAAAGAAACCGGTAGGGGGAGAACACCAGTGACTGAGTAGGTTAACTGTGCAGGGAACTGGAGTGTGCCCCGCTCTTCCTTTTTGTCACATATATGTATATATATATATATATGTATATATATAAAAAAAGTGAAAATGTGTGGGTTTGTGGTAAAGCGTATGTTCCCTATACAATTCCACACGGTTTCACCAATCTGCACCAGATTGTGCACAGTCACCTGTTAAGACCCTCCGGACATTACTGGCTACATGAAATCAGGACACCGCAAGTTGTTCCCCGGTTTTCAGCAAAGGGTAAAATGTGGGTGTGGGTTTGTGGCTTCGTGTATGTTACATATAAAATTACACACTGCTGCACCAATATGCACACAATTTTGCACAGTCACCTGTTCGGACCTCCGAACATTACTGGCTACATGACATTTGGACACTCCACGCCTTTCCCTGGATTTCAGCAAAAGTCAACATTTGTTTGTGGGTTTGTGGCTCTGTTCCTTATACAATTCCACACCATTTCACCTATTTACATAACATTTTGCAGAGTTGCCTGTACCTCAGAGGGAATGAAAGCCCGGCCCACGCCGGCTATATCAGTTAGTACGGATATAAAAGCCTTAAAGCCGCAGATTAGATCACATTCAGAGCACCAATTAAAAACCTTACAACTACAAAACATACTCAAGAATCATTCATCAATAATAAACATAAGTGCGGGATGACATTGTCCAAAACCATATTCCTTAGGACTGGTAGCAAAGTACAATGTATGATTACAACATATTTAGGGCAAAAGAATATAAAATGTCTTTTGGAGTAGTTAAAGTTCAAGTGCACATGTTCTCCTTTGGTGAGTCACCTTTCCAACCAAACCCAACATCATTAAATGGTAATATATCTAATCTAAATGTATTCATTATTGAACTTGCAAACATGTCTAGAGTAGGCATGGTAATGCACCAAACGTTGTTTTTAAAGTATAAAACGTCTTACAGTGGGTTTCACCAATTAAGCCTCTTATCTAGCAACATATCTGCTTATCCTGTTATTTGGCTCTAATTATATACAGATATATCCTTGGAAGTGATTCTGGATTTGTGATCCAAGTGCCCAACCCTACCCTGGTTAGTTTTTTAAAAAGTGATTTCATGCTACCAAGCTGTTCTATTAGCTGCACCACTCTTCAATAGGTAAATTTGGGGTAACTCAGAATCAACTTTAACTAGGGCCCTTTTTATTGAATACCATAATGGAATCAGTTGGATCTATAAAAGCTCCTCAATGTATGGAACACAACCTCTGCATAAAGGATATGACATGGAACCGACCGTGAGACCTTTAATACTTCAAAGGAAACTATTTTCTACTACATAAGATGGTACATCGGTATTACCCCCAAACACCTGCACCAAAATATGTCATACCTATTGACTTTTCTTGATATACCCTAATTGGTGAAACAAGTGGTATTGACAAGCACTGCATGTGTCTGCTTAATACAGAAATCTATCCTAGCCATTGGTTAGTCTCTCTCAACTAACTGGAAACTAAGAGATCCAAATAATCGTAGGTCCCAACGCAATGTAGCGTCTCACCTTTATACCAGACTGGTCAATAAGGAGATTTCTTAAGGCCGAGAGCCATAGCTTTGCATTTAGATTTACTGATGGTTATAACCTGGCTATCCAAAAAGGTCACAAAAATATCAAAAATTGCAATGCCATGTTGTCCTAGCCAGAAAAACTGCAATGCCGGCACATAATATTGGATCGGGACGCCCTGCTACAATTGGTGCGTCTGGAATTGTAATCAATTCTCTCCCAATATAGTGCATATAAAAATTAAAGAATAGGGGCATGAGCACACACCATTGCCACCGTTGTGAAACAAAAATTGAGAATTACGTTTGCCTGACGGTCCATATTTTGAGATCTGTGTAAAGTGCCTTAAATATTACTAGGAGGGGGCGCTGGCCCATCAGGAGACTTGGAATGCAGGCTGTACTGTATGCCGCAAGCCCACGCTCTGAGCTGACTGGGCAGCCAATGCACCCTTCCCCGTTCCCCCCCTTACCCGCTTCCCCTTCACCACTTGTACGTGAAGTACTGGGTAGTCTTAACTTTGTTGCATGGGCCAGCACCGTGCTGTACTGTCAGCCAAGTCCATTATCCATGCTGATGATCTGTCAGTCATCAACATGTAAAACAGACTTCAGTGATAACAGCTATGCATGGTGCCGAACCACACAATAAAAGGTATGTTTCTTTTTTTGCATTAGAAAAACACCATACTAATTCATTCCGTCCCCTTTCCTCCATCATTGTTTGCGTCTCCCAACATGGGGACGGAACCGTTGGCAGTGAAAAATTGAGCTTCCCCTTTACATTTAGGATAGCGCGTGGCTCGGGCGTTGGAATGCCCTGCGAAGGCCCACCCTCTGGCACCTCACCTCAGTCCCCTTTTCCGCTCGGACGGTGTCTGACCTGGAAGCCAGTGCAGAGACTTTTTTAGCTTCCGCTTGCTCCCCGTTTTGTTTTTCAATCTTGTTTAACTTAACCTTCAATCCCTCACATCACCTTGTGCATGTCGGCCGCAGGGGGATTCACAAGATGTGGCTCGTGCGACCGCTCGTTCCTGGCATGGGATCCTCATGCACTCTGTTTTGAGTTTGGGGCCAGACCATCGCTGGGAGGCATGTTTCGGCTTGCAACGCTCTCGGTCACAGAGCATTGTAGAATTGGCTGTCGCGGTGGAGGGAGATGTTCCACACTTCTCCTCTGCCATACCTTAGACAAGGTAGGCCCCCTGTTCAACACGGCTCCACAGTGTGGTGACTCCTTAACAGGGGTTCACATAAATAGGGGTTCCTCAGATTCAGGTTCTGGCAGGCCCAAAGGCTACTGGCTCCCAGGCTGAGGGACACAGGGGCTCTTCTGTGTGCTCCGGGAGCACACCTGAGGCCATCCCGGGTGACCAGCTCCCAAGCTGAGGGGTTCAGGGGCCCTACCAGGCTGTCATCGGAAGGGTGATCAAGTTTGTCCTCCTCTTCTACCCCAGGGGGTAAGGGATATAGAGTGCCACCTCCCAGAGTCTGTCCTCAGCATGATCCAATAGGGTTACCGGCACAGGTACCAAGGGCGTTCAGCCTACCGGAGCTCACTCTGAGGCCGTGAATCAGGGCGTTACGACTACTGGCTGAGGGCTGAGCACCTACCAGAGGGATCTCTGAGGGTGGCTCCTCTGCTTCGGGTGCAAGACCTAAGTATCCTCCCGTGTCTGAGGCCTCTTGGCTCAGGGCCTCTGTGCCCTCCTGGCTAGGGCGTGGTGAAGGCTTCAAAATGGCAGAGAGGCATGTGGCTGAGCATGCCAGAGTGGTGGCCATCTTGGATCCAGCTCAGGTCCAGCCAGTGCTTTTGCCCATCGAATAGGCTTTGCAGGATGATCCTACCCCTTCCCTCTCGAAGAGGCATCAGATCCTACAGTGCAGGCTTCCCATCTCCTCAGTGATACATCTACCCGTCACTGCCTTACGGCTACATGCACCAGGTGCCTCAGTGCTTTGACCAGGAGCAGAGGTCCAGTGCCTCAGAGGGCCGGCAGCTTGCGAGGACCGCTTCTTCAAGTGCTTTCTCTTCTTCATGGGTTCCCCTCAGATGAAGGACATTGTGAAGGTCATCCCGCAGGTGGCGCCGCCCCAGCCCCCTCCGCTGGGTGGTACTCCTGTTCTTCCAGCGCTGCCGGTCCCTCCCCTAGTCCAGGCCCTACTGGTTTTTCTGACCCCTCCACCACCTCGTGTACCCCTAACGCCTCCCTCTCAACAGCTGTTGGATTGGTCTGTAGTTCTGAACTTCGGGGTGGGGGCTCCGCTGGCACCCATGTCCAAGCGCCTGGATTCCCCTCGGGTTGTGAAAAAGGGGATGGGATAATGAGGACAACGATGCCCAGGATGATGAACCCTTGGCATCCGTTAAAGCCTTTCATGGCCGCCTTCAGGGCCTGGCAGAGTTCTTGGGAGTATCTCTGCCTGAGGAAACCCCCCAGGATTCGGCATGGTAGCAGAGGTCTTGGGGAAGCGCACCACAATCTGGTCTGCCATCCCTCTCCAGGTGGCACAAAAGGTCTGGCAGAAGCCCGGGGCCAACGCCCAGATGAACAAGAAGTTGGACAGCAGGTTTAGACCGGTGGACCGGGAGCCAATCCTCCTTGCCTCCCACCCGCAGCTGCATTCCTCAGTGGTGGCTGCAGCCGCCTTGCATTCCAAACCATCGTCTTCCTCCACAGGAGCCACCTCCAGTTGCCTCTCCAAGGAGGACAAAGTCCTAGAGTCTTTGGGAAAGTGCTGTTATTCCATCTCAGGATCGAATCTGCAGCAAGCCAAGGCAGATGCCCTCTTGGCCGCAGCTAACCAGAAGCTGTGGCAGGAGCTCTGGGAATGTCTGCCCAACCACCCTTCGGATAAGCAGGCGTCCCTTCAAGGCCGGGCTGGCAGATGCCAGTGCCATTACGCAGGACATCATGAGTCTTCGGTCTGTCTGCCACATCAACACAGACAGTAGAGAGCTGTGCCTTGGGGTCGAGATGAGGACGGCGTGGATGCATAACACTACGATTTCCTCTGACATGCAGGAACGAGTCCAGGATATGCCCTTTGAGGGTGCGGACCTTTTTCATTAATCAACTGATGACAAGTTGACAAGAAGAAAATGTCTGCTCCAGTCGCCAAGTCTTTGGCCATCCTGACAAAACCAGGTCAGAAACCCTTCCCTCAGTCCCCGGGCAGGACCGAGTTCAAGCCATGGACCTTCTCCGGATTCAAGGAGTTCCGGGACTGCGGTACACAGATGCATTCTAGGTCGACGAGCGACAACAGGAGGCAGAAGCAGAGGATGTTCCACAGGTTTTTTTGCACCGCCTCGTCTGCTCCGACACCAAGAAGCAGTGACGTCAAGGTCAGGGAACACAGCTTGCATGTGGGGGGCCGTTTGGCTCAGTTCCAGGACACCTGGAAGCGCCTTTTTCAGCAACCCATAGGTCCTATCCATAGGCTCCAAAGGCATCAGTCTTCCTCTTCCTTTGCCTCTACCATCCTCTCCTCCTGTGCATCATATCGGGTCCCGAGCTCTTTTACAGGAGGTTGTTTCTCTCTTGGAGATGCAGATGATAGAACTGGGTCCTCTTGTAGATTGGGGCTCTGGGTACTATTCCAGGATTTTTGAGGTACCCAAGAACCACCAGGCTGGCCTGAGGGTTGTCCTCTCCGTGTCATTTCTAAATCTGTCTTTACTGCTGGAAAGCTTCAGGATGATTACTCCCGGGTACATAGAGTCTCTGTGTGCAGGAGACTGAATGTGTTCCCTGGACCTCACGGATGCATACCTGCATGTACCCATCTACCAACCGCATCAGAAGTTTCTGCAGTTTAAAATTATGTCGTACCACTTTCAGTACAAGGTGCTGTCCTTCGGCCTGTACTCAGCCCTTCGTGTCTTCCCAAAGTTGATGAATGCTGTGGTAGGCCTTCTCCGCTTGGATATGCACATCAAAGAAACTCTAACACTTATAATTTATATAAAACTAAATATTATATATACACACCAGAATCACTTTAAATACTTTAGACGTTTCTACTAGAACACTTAGGAATACCTGAGAATACTCAAAGGGCACTTTCACTTTTGTTTTGGTTTGCAGTCACATTTATAGCAAGTAATTACGCGCACCTGCAGTTTTTAACAGTTCATACAATGATACATTTACTAGCCCAGTAAGTCCCAAAATGCAACCATAGCTAAAGTCAATTTGTTGAGGGCTCAAAGTATTGACAGGCAGCAGAATACAGAGAGTTCATGTGGATTTCTTCCAGTTACCAGCATTATAGAAGCAGCAAGTTAACTAACAAGGGAGACCTGTTAAGGACTCGAAGGGACATAAGCAACAGTGACCCCGGAAACCTCTGGGTGCACTCCAGTGCTCTGGAGCAACTTCTTGGAATCAGGTAAGCAATACCTTTTTCCCTAGAGTACCTTTGGTTAGAATAAAATGTTCATGCTGGATACTCCGTGATGTTGCAGCTCTGCACCAGACCTCCAGATTCCTTGGTCTGATGGCTGAAGGCAGGAAAATGGACGAGGTCTTTCAGCAGCAGTCTCGAGGGTGGACCTGTGGCACGACTTTCAGCAACTTTTTTGTTCACTCTGCAGAATTGGTGCCTTTTCTGCAGCACCAACACAGGACACGGGATGCTTCCTCAATCTTCTTCACTTTGTAGAGGAAGAGCCAAATACTGCTACCAGAAGCTTCGGCCGCATGTTGCCTATATGTTGGGAAGCGAAAATTGCGACATGCGCAGTGCCAGTGAGGATGCCTATACCGCAAAGAGTCCTTGAGACAAGGTATCCATTGAGAAAACCCTATATGCATTCACGAAGAAATAACTGTCTTCTGGAAAATGTCCTGGAAGAAGTGTGAAAATGAACGGGAAACAAGACTGGTGATGTCATGCGAAGTAGAATTAACGGAACCCAGAAGAGACACAAATGAAGAAGGAATATAGATAATCTATAGGATCTGACGATGAAGTGTTGAAGTAAAGCAATATTTCGGGATCGAAATGACGATTGCTTGTGTAAAGAAACACTGAAGAAAATGCAGTCATTTTTCAATTGTGCATATGCAGCAACGCAAGTAGACGAAGTGATCCTGAGGCTGGCTACACAGTAAATAGATTGCGGCGATGTATATAATCTGGATGTTCCACAATGCACCTAGGCAAACTTAAACCCTATGAATGGAAAGGGCTTGAAGTGTGGCGCAGTTGGAAAATAGATGATGGCGAAGGAGAATTCAAGAAAGGCTGGCTGGCCCCCGTGTCAAGAGACAGGGCTACTGTGAGCCTGGTTATCTGTTAAGAAGCTACTTGAACATGAGAAAGAAACAAACTTCTGTTTGAGGTGTAATGGAAAAACACTGCAAGTGCCAAGAGTACTTCATTTAATAGTATTTTATGCAGCGAAAAGCTCCAAAACGTGGCCTCCAGTCACATGGTCAGATGAAAATAGACTGTGGGTCGAGAGCTACACCGAAACCAGATAAGACCATGCCACACTCCCTTTTATTCCCAGACATAGTGAGCCTCAACAAGGCCAAGTTCAAAGCCTTAATTGGATGGCTGACCGCAGGAGTGATGAGGGCTAATTGGGTGGGGAGGCATGACCAGACCAGCCCTCCCAGCACTTGTGGTAACCAGCTTGCGGGCTGCTAGCAAGTGGAATATTCCAGAAGGGTACAAGTATGCCAACCAATTGTAGAGAGCCATGTATCAAAGAGCCCTATAATTTAAGAAGCCAATAGGGTGTCGAGTATTAGTATGACACGGAAGATGACTTGCACTTGGGATGGGCTTAGTTGTCCACCTGATCTTGGAGACCCAATCACAACCCCCGTCAGTATGGAATGTATAGCTAGATGTTTCCTTTAAGCCCATCACTTTCCTTAGTAGGTTTTCTGAGTTGGGCATGTAGGATGACGTCAGTAGTGAAATCTTTAGTATAAGAATACTGTTTTTTCATGTGATGCTCTGAGAGAAATCGAGTGAACGTCCGTTGAATCCATTGTAACTCCCTGTTTTAGGTAATTGTAAATAAAACAGTACAGTGTTTTGCCAACTTCCTGAGTCAGTTTGATTATTAATGTATGAGTAAGCTCTGCATCCCTAAGTATTGCTACCTCCTCATAAAGGGCCCCAGCTCCAGGGTTTCAACTTACTGCAGTTCCACACTTAGATGAGGGGATCTGGGCGAGTTGGATTGGATCTTTGAAGGGTCCTTAAGGGTTCAGCAAACATTTTGACTGATTCAGCCTTTCCACGACAACGCACTCAGAATGTGCAGCAGGTCTCCTGGTATTGGGGTTCTGCAGCTCTGCAAACTCTTAGGACCTTGGGAGATGGCTCAATTCAAAGTTTGTCTTGGGACTGGTTGTTCCCACCAGCCAATGGGAAGGAGTCTTCTTCAGAGCTTCTCTGACGCACAGAAAATGTGGTCAGGACTGCAGTGGTCGCTTAACAGTTTTGCAAAGGGTATGCAGGCATCTCTGGTCGTCGTCTTCTTTGGTTACTTCAGCTTCCAGTGGTCAACTTGCTTTTTACTCCAGAAGGCTCACCTTTTGCACAGTTCCAGCACACACTCCTCCGCAATCTCTCAGCATTTTATAGAAAGGGGCGTTTGGCTGTCCAATCAGGACAGCCAGAACCCCTGTGGGAGTTGGTCCTATTTAGGCACTCTCGCAGACAAAGGACAGGGGGATGAGAACTCCTCTCCCACTTCCTACCTGCCCAGACACACTGGAGCCTAGGTGGGACACCCAAGGGTTCCCAGCAAAGGCAAAACACACACACGGACCTCTCCCTCCCAGAATGGTACAAAAAGGGCTAACAAAAAACAACCAGGCTAGTAATGGCAAAAAAAAGAAGGAAGGCCCCAAGTTGGTACGTGGGTGCCCCCATTGTGCACTACCAAGGCTATGGACACAGCCTGCGGTATAAAAACAACACAATATTTTGTTAGAACACATCCACTGCTAACAGCCATAACTATGAGATTGTCTATGTGACTAAAAAGTCACAGGAGCAGAGAGAAGGGGGATACTAGGTATCCCTGAAGGTGATGTGTGTCTCAGTCTATAAAGTTTTGGGAGAGATTCTAAGTATCTCTCCATCCTTGAGAGGTCTTAGTTAATTATCTGTAACTGTATTTCTCCAGCATTGGTATCTTTCATAGATTCACATGCTTGAATATTCCCTGTTGTCAGACTGGGAATCCTCTGTAATTTAAATAATACAAATAATATAAAATATCTTCCTATAGGAAGAAAGGATACACCCATAATGCCCCATAGGGCCTGGGTAGCCCTTCACTTGTGGAGTCCCTCCAAGGTCTTAGGCTCCACCCCAGTCAGCCATCTTCAGGTTTTGAACTATGACGGCTAGTAACAGATTACTGACTGGGGAGGGAGCAGCCTCTCCCCAAGGGAGGAGGGCGGGCGCATGTGGATCTATGAAAGGTGCCAACGCTGGAGAAATACAGTTACAGGTAAGTAACTAAGACTTCTCCAGCATTGGCTCTTTCATAGATTCACAAGCTTGAATAGAATACCAAGCAGTCAAATATCATCTAAAATGTCTGAGAGCCCGAAGGTTGCACCTATGAGTGCATGCGCTATATATATATCTTGTGTCACAACCTGATAGCGTAAACAGTAAGGTTACCAGAAAGAACATGTAGATGGACGGTGGGAACAAACAAAGTCAAGGAACAAGAGGCTGCTCCTACCTTAGGTGAATAAGTGCTGAAGCACTGCCTGTCCTACCACTAATTCCCTTCTGCTGTCTTCTTCCAAGCAGTAATGCCAGGCAAATGTGTGGGGGGTGCTCCAGGTGGCTGCCCGGCAGTTGTCCTTCGAAGACACTCTTGTCTGGAACGCAGTTGAGGCCGCTCTCGTTTGAGTCAAGTTTGTTCTAGGCGTGGCTAGCAGAGGGTTATTTCTGATTTGGTGACGGTGAGTAATGCAACCGAAACCAAACATGCCAGACCTTGTTTTGATATGCATTGACCCTTGATTCGCCCTGCAAAGGTGAGAAAGTCTTGTTGAAGTCCTGAATTATCTTATTCTCTCGATGTAGAATTTGAGTGTCCTCACCACATCTAGTGAATGCAGCGTCCGCTCCGCTGTGGTTGTGTGGCTGCCAAAGAAAGGGGGCAAAAATCATTCTTTCTGCTAAAATGGATTCAGACATGACTTTAGGAATGAATTTAGGGTGAGGTTGTAGACAGACCCTATCCTTGTGAAAAATTGTGAAGGGCAGCTCGGTGGATAGTGCTTGTAGCTCCCAAATATACCTGGCCAAGGTGATAGCCACTAAGAAGGCTGTTATCCATGATAAAAACGTAATGTCACACCTATGAATAGATTCATAAGGCACTCTCATTAGCGCAGCTAAGACTGTGTTAAGACTCCAGGCAGGAGCATTTTTTCTCTGCTTGGGAAAAGAGTTCATAAGCCCTTTAATGAAGGTTTTGACTGCCGTGTGTGCCACAAGTGTGTTGATGAGGCCTGGTGGTATAAGCGGAGATGGCCATAAAATGGACATTGATGAAAGAAATTGCCAAACCATTCCTTGCTAAATGTAGAAGGTAAGGTAAGATCTGTTCTGCAGATGCCGATAAGGGATCTGTGCCAGCTTCTGAATACCAAGATCTGAACCGCTTCCGTTTCTTAGTATGTCCATCTGGTGGACAGAGTCCTGGCAGCTTGCAGTATACCCCAGCATTTGGGGTCTAGGACGAGATTGTGTAATTATTGCTGCTGGGGACCCAGCCCCGGAGCGACAGGTTGGGTGGTTGTAGTGAAGTAGTTCACCCCTGTGTTGAGACAACAGGTGCGGGTGAGGCGAAAAGGCTTCTGCAGTGCTAGTTGAAGGAGTGCAGAGAACCAAATCTGGCGTGGCCTCATTGGTGCTATCAGTATCATTGTGCAGGGTTGTTAGTTTATCTTGCGCAGCAACCGCTGTATTAAAGGGGTCGGAGGGAATTTCCTCTTCCATTGGATGGAGAACGTATCGCTCACGGAGTATTTCTCCAGATACCTGAAAGCTAACTGATCGCACTTCGTGTTCGTGTGGGTTGCAAATAGGTCCATGGTGGGTTTTCCCCATCTGAGGAATAGTCTGTCGAGGTTGCGGCCGTTGATCTCGCATTCGTTGGATTGAAGGAATTGTCGGCTGAATTTGTCTGGCAAAACATTGTCCTTGCCGGGGAGATGTTCTGCCCTCAAGTGTATCGTGTGGTGTATTGCCCAGTTCCAGATCTGTTGAGCCTCCATCGAGAGGATCCTGGACCTGTTTTTTCATGTAGTGCATTGACGTGATGTTTTTCATCTGCACTGTCACCTTCTGTCCGGAATGTACCGGTTGGAAGGACCTTAGCACCCACCTGAGGGCCCTAAGCTCCAGCACATTTATGTGTAGACGGGTTTCTGCCGATGACCACACCCAGCTGGCTTGTAAATTGCCCAGATGCGCCCCCCCAATCTGTGAGTGAAGCGTCCGTTCTCAAGAGTAGAGTGGACAGGGGTTGCTGGAAGGGTAAACCTTGTAAAAGATTAGTGTTTGGCCCACCATTCAAGGGTTTTGTGGAAATTTAGCGTAAGCTGTACGATGGCCTCCTATGATCCGCTGTGTTGAGCCCATTGGCTTTCCAGCTCCTCCTGAAGCGGTCTCATCTTCCGTCTGCAATTTGGTACGAGGAAAAAACAGGTCATCATGCCCAGGAGGGACTTATATTGTCTGACAGTGGAGCTTGCGATGAGGTTTCGCATTGTGGCGACTGTCTGGAGAGGGGTGAACCCTCAGGATTCGAGTGTCCAGATATGCTCTTAAGAAGATTTCTGTCTGTGTTGGTAGTGGTGACGATGTCTTCTCGTTGATCGAGAGCCCAAGGTCCTGGAGTAGGGTTGTTTTTTCCACTGCCTCTGTCGCGGTTTCCAGAAAGCTTCCTTTCACTGGCTAGTCTAGGGATGGAAAACCCTGTACCCCAGAGCGCCTGAGGTAAGCGGCCACTGGGGCCAGGCATTTCGTAAACACTCTTGGTGCAGACTTTAGCCCGAAAGGAAGTACCTTGAACTGGAAATGTTGGTGAGCCAGAGGTACTGTCTGTGGGATGGATGGATGGGTACATGGAAGTAGGCGCCCTCCAAGTCTAGTGTAGCGAGGAAATCGCCCTTCTTGAGCCATGGAAGGACAAGTTGAAGGGAAGTCATTTTCTATTTGTAATTCTAGAACTGGCCGTTTTTCTTCTTTAGTAGAAAAAAGTGGGAATAGAATTAATTCCCACGTTCTAGAGGTTGTACCCGCTCTATGGCGGCCTTTAGTAAAAACTTGTTGGCTTCTACCTTTAGCTTTTGCAGCTGGTAGATGTTTTTCCTTGGCAGTGGGTTGCAAATAGGTCCATGGTGGGTTTTCCCCATCTGAGGAATAGTCTGTCGAGGTTGCGGCCGTTGATCTCGCATTCGTTGGATTGAAGGAATTGTCGGCTGAATTTGTCTGGCAAAACATTGTCCTTGCCGGGGAGATGTTCTGCCCTCAAGTGTATCGTGTGGTGTATTGCCCAGTTCCAGATCTGTTGAGCCTCCATCGAGAGGATCCTGGACCTGTTTTTTCATGTAGTGCATTGACGTGATGTTTTTCATCTGCACTGTCACCTTCTGTC
Organism: Ambystoma mexicanum; assembly: GCF_040938575.1. NCBI lineage: Eukaryota > Metazoa > Chordata > Amphibia > Caudata > Ambystomatidae > Ambystoma > Ambystoma mexicanum. The sequence goes on along the minus strand of NC_090935.1, from coordinate 90,976,444 downwards.
CGGAATGTACCGGTTGGAAGGACCTTAGCACCCACCTGAGGGCCCTAAGCTCCAGCACATTTATGTGTAGACGGGTTTCTGCCGATGACCACACCCAGCTGGCTTGTAAATTGCCCAGATGCGCCCCCCCAATCTGTGAGTGAAGCGTCCGTTCTCAAGAGTAGAGTGGACAGGGGTTGCTGGAAGGGTAAACCTTGTAAAAGATTAGTGTTTGGCCCACCATTCAAGGGTTTTGTGGAAATTTAGCGTAAGCTGTACGATGGCCTCCTATGATCCGCTGTGTTGAGCCCATTGGCTTTCCAGCTCCTCCTGAAGCGGTCTCATCTTCCGTCTGCAATTTGGTACGAGGAAAAAACAGGTCATCATGCCCAGGAGGGACTTATATTGTCTGACAGTGGAGCTTGCGATGAGGTTTCGCATTGTGGCGACTGTCTGGAGAGGGGTGAACCCTCAGGATTCGAGTGTCCAGATATGCTCTTAAGAAGATTTCTGTCTGTGTTGGTAGTGGTGACGATGTCTTCTCGTTGATCGAGAGCCCAAGGTCCTGGAGTAGGGTTGTTTTTTCCACTGCCTCTGTCGCGGTTTCCAGAAAGCTTCCTTTCACTGGCTAGTCTAGGGATGGAAAACCCTGTACCCCAGAGCGCCTGAGGTAAGCGGCCACTGGGGCCAGGCATTTCGTAAACACTCTTGGTGCAGACTTTAGCCCGAAAGGAAGTACCTTGAACTGGAAATGTTGGTGAGCCAGAGGTACTGTCTGTGGGATGGATGGATGGGTACATGGAAGTAGGCGCCCTCCAAGTCTAGTGTAGCGAGGAAATCGCCCTTCTTGAGCCATGGAAGGACAAGTTGAAGGGAAGTCATTTTCTATTTGTAATTCTAGAACTGGCCGTTTTTCTTCTTTAGTAGAAAAAAGTGGGAATAGAATTAATTCCCACGTTCTAGAGGTTGTACCCGCTCTATGGCGGCCTTTAGTAAAAACTTGTTGGCTTCTACCTTTAGCTTTTGCAGCTGGTAGATGTTTTTCCTTGGCAGTGGGTGAGGTTGTAGTCGCTGAAGAAAGTCTATGGTATGTCCCCCTCTTATAACTTGGAGCACCCATGTATCCGATGTTATAGCGTACCAATAATTGAGGTGCAGCAAGACGCGTCCTCCCACTCGGGTGTGAGTACGAGTCAGTTCTTCTTGGTCTGGTTCCTTCCCTGGTCTGAGCCCCTTTTTCCACGTTGGTTCTGATATGTGGTGGAACCTTGTTGCTATCTACCCCCTGATTGGAAGGAGGTCAAAGAGGACGCTTGACCATGGAACGATCTGCCGAATGACTTGTACTTGGAGCTGGTACCTCAAAAGGAATGAAAAGGACAACGGTCCTTGTCCTTTAACCAGTTAATCGCCCTAGCAGTGTTGGTCTTGATGCCCTTCAAGGGGTCATCCATTTTCTTTCCAAATAGGTATTTTCCGTCAAAGGGCATGTCTAGGATCTGCACCTGTACCTCCGGCCTGAAACTTGTGGACTTCGTCCAGGCTTGGCGCCTCAAGACTGTGCTGTGTGGCACCTGCCTGTCCGCGGTGTCCACAGATGTGCCGATCATGTGGTACGAGACTGCTTCACAATCTGTAAAAATGGACTTGGTATCTTCCTGAAACTCCTCTGGAAGGTGTTTAGTGAGACAGGACATACAGAGCCATAATTCTCTATCCAGCGTTGCCATCATGGCCATGGCGTGGTTGGCTCACATCAACGACGATGCCGCTGTTGAAAACTTGTGCCCCATCGTTTCTAGTTTACGTCCCTCTGTATCAGCAGAGCTGTGAGGGGAGAAGCAATCTTTTCCTAGCTGCCACCGTGATGACGGAATCGGGTTTAGGGTGGCCTCTGAAACATGAAGGGGCTGAGTCCGGTGCTTTGTATTTCTTTTCTGGTTTCGCCACCAGCCCTAGACTGGACAGCGGAGTGGCAAGGATCTTTTCACCTACATCCCAAATGATCGAATATTGGTATCGTGGTGATGGTGCATAGTCTTTTGTCTTTGTGCTCGGAGGACTGATGCCTTCACTTCTGTGGAGACTTGTATTTTGAAGATCTGTCGACTTTGCCACGCAGGAATGAAAAGATACGATATCATTGGGAGGTGAGGATGCCCCCAGTGAGTCACCTTTATTCTGCTTCTCGATGACAATCGACTCAGTCGTCTAGGTCTGTGCGTGGAGTATCCTGAGGCAGTTCTCCCACTTCTGGGTCGTCATGACTGTCTGGATCGGAAAATTCCCTAAATGGGTCATCAGGCTCCCTGGCGTTGTCTACAATGTCTTCCGGACATTCTGAGACTGACAATTGAAGGCATATTGCGCGCTCTGTATCTTTGATGTGAAGACCTTGGAGGAGATGGGGAGCGTCTTCCCTTCTGAGACCTGAGTGATCCACCATAGTGTGTGCTTTGTGCTGCTGCTGAATGAGACCTGGGTGATCTGCCGTAGAGTGGTGATGTGCTTTCGTGAAAGTCTGCTTACAGGAACTGCGTGCGTGACCAGGAGTCTTGTCCTTTGCCTCCTTTGGAACTCATCCATAATTCTGCGCATGCACTGTAGTAGAGAAGGGCCAAAAGGATCTGCCACGTCTTCCATCACCAGTTTCCAGTGAGGACTGTGCTCCTTTGGCTGTACTGGCCATTGTTCCTCCCCCTCTGAAAACTCCTCCTGTAATACGATGTCAGGTAGTTCGGTAATCTCAGTTATATGAGATGGAGGAGTAACGCCTTCTAACCCATCTAGCTGTGGTTTATAAGTATTTAAAACTTCCTCTGGCTGTTGAGAGGGCTCGATTACGTCTGGTGGTGTTGGGTCAACCGATTGTGTCTTGTCCTGTGCTTGGGGGCTCGTTGACTGTTTTCCCATCAACAGTTTCTCCGTTGATGACGAATGTTTAGACGTCGAGTGCTTCATCGATGAGGACACCTTCGTTGGCACATGCTTTTTGGAAGCGTCTTTCCTGGACGGCTGCTTAGTCGACAGTTCTTTCGACAATGACTATGCCTTAGTCGACGAGGTGGTTAGTTTCACAGTCGACAGGACAGTTTTAATGGATGGCAAGGTTTTTGTTGTTGTTTTAAATATTTTTGTATTGCCTTTTCTTAAACAACAACTCAGTACACAAATGGAACAGGCAAAGGACAAATAAGACAATCTAAACAGAGATTGAAAAGAACCTACATTTAGCCAGCACAAGTCCCACAGCTACCCCTTAAGTGGTCAACCTCTTAGGCCCCACACAGTAACTTTGCATTAATTTCCAGTGGACTGGGGTATGGCTATTTGGTGGGACCGGGCGACTTTGTGGTAGTTGCTCTTGGCCATGTGGGAGTATCAGGGGTATGGAGACTTCCCTCTTGCAGTGACTGACTGTGCAATGTTCAATTCTTGGCATCTGTCCCCATTATTGCTCCTCATCATCCTGCTTTGCTTGGTTCAGCAGATAATGTGTAAATGTATCCGGCAATTGAGTGGTAGGCTGTTAGACCTTCCATGTCGTTGCAAAAAAACACATCTGAGTGCCAGTCCCTAATTTAAGGGTGTGCCGGTCCTTTCCACTGCATCGCCACCCTCCTCTTGGCTAGAAGCAGAAGCAGCCCTGCCAGCCGCCTTCTGCCCTTGGGCACATGTATCCTAGGTGCGCGATCATCGGGTTTAACTCAAACCTTTCTCCAATGATTTCCCCTGATAGATTGAAATACTGCTTCCCAGAATGCAAGCACCTGTGGGATGTATCAACCCACTTATCCAAGCCCTGCAATATCACTGTGCATTTCTGGCAGCAGAAACATCATAATGGTCACTGGAAAGCATGCTGCTCGCCAGAAATCACCAGAAAATGCGCAGTGAAAAACTGAAAAATAGACTGCCATCCACTTTTGCCTATCTTAGTGAGCACAGGAGATCACTGCCTAAAACCACCATTGGGCTACCCACAAAGCAGCCTGAAACCACTTGGAAATAGCAATGCTGATTGCAAAATTGCAAAAAAACAGAGCTAGTTTCAAAAATCAGTTTTCTTGATTGTCAAAAATTGCTAAAATCCTGGCTCACAAATCACCTACAAGATCCAACCTCTTTGTTGGGTGTTCCACATTACTCTACTGCAAGAATCCACATCAATACAATGTCAGCAAGAATCATATGCTATCAAGCAAAATCCCCTTTTAAACATACTGATGGAAAGACAGCTGTCAAAAACGGGTGTAGTACCGTTACTCGCCTCTGTCAGGTGCTGGCGATTTATAATTCTAACAGGAGAACTGGTGTTTCAGAAGTTAAATATGCCAAAAAAGTGAATTCCATCAAAATGCCACAGAGTGCCACACAGTGATTTCATTGTTGAAAAACACTTGATTTAAAGATATGTTGCTGATTTAAGTTATAACTGTATTTTTTTAAACAAGGAACTATGTTGCAATTGACCAGAAGGTAATCTGATTTAGTTAAAACTTCAAGAGGCCTTCTTTTCATGAGAACCCTTCATACCTTGGGCCTTCCCACCACAATCGGGAGAGGAGGAGATTTTCTCTGCAGCCCGGAGGAAGGAACAATGGGGGCTTTGGGATGGATAGGAATACGCTGATTTGGGTGTGACTGGTCATCAACTGCTCTGGGAGAGACAGGACATGTGACCTCTGAGTCCAGCCAGATCTGGGGGCGGAGACAATCCATTGTGTGAATTGAATTGAAAGCAAATATATGTTTTATAAAATTGCTTATAACCAAGTGTACCAAGCTGGCAAAAATGAAAAACGTTGAGACGGTTAAAATGAAAAATTCACTCACAATTTAAGACTAAGCTGGACGCTGTGTGATGTTCTGAGACTAAACCCCGGAATTATTGATATTGCGGCTGCAGTGTTTTTGCTATGAACATAAGAAATTACAGTAATATGCTCAGAGAGGATATGCATGCATGTATCAAATTTGGAGCAGAATGAATATTGGGAAAAACACCAAAAGCGCAAAATGTTGTCATTTCTGAACCCAAGCTCATAGGAACATGGGACTTGAACAGAGACATGCTTTAATTAATATGTGATGTGTATATGTACTATGAACAACTTGTGTATCTGGGAAATATGTTTTTTGGGAAAAATTGATTTTCTCTGTAAAAGCAAAGGGGAGGGATGTCAGTTAAGCCATAAACACAGCATCATTCTGACTCATTCTGACACGCCTTTCTCCAGTCAGGGGACAGGGAATCCTCTAACCTATCAAATCCATAGAGGGTTGGGCATAGCGAATCAGCCTACCCACCCACTTTGGAAACACATAAATAAGGACTGCTAGGACAGATGAAAGGATACTCTTTTCCACTACTCACCAATTCCTGCAAAGCACTCTGCCGGAAGACTCCAGAATCCAGACACTCTAGAACCAAACTCTAGAACCAAGCTCTAGAACCCTGAAGCAAAGGCCCAATCCCAAAAGCTGAACTCTTTTCAGCAGGCCTCAGAATATTTTGCAACCTGATTCTAACCCCTAAACTTCCCAGGGGCATCTCAAAATTCAACAGCCTGGCTGAGCTGTTTTGCTTCTCACTAAGAACCCTGTGCTAGAACCAAGATCCAGACCCAGAGAGAGCAGTGCTGTATCCAGAACCCGTCAGACCCAGACCAGAGGCTGTGCTGTGAGCAGAACCCAGTGCCTGAGACCATCCTGTGACGAGTGAAACGAAACCCTTGACCAGATCTTTGATGAGGCCCATTCCATTCCAAAGCCTAGGAGTGAGTATCTAGTCCAGAACTGTCCATAACCAAGCTCTTAGTTTAAAGAAACGCTCTTCCATCCATTTTAACCTGTCCAGAACTGCATTATAGAATCTTGTGTCCATCCGGTTGATTTCAAATCTGTAAAGTGCATCTGTCATTTCTGAAATCTTGACTTTATTTCTGCAAAATCTACCTTCACAAAAACCTCTAACTTTGAAGCTAGAAGCAACATTTAACTGGCATTTCAAAGCTAAGATCCTAAGCTTTCCAACACACCCAAAATGATATTCCAATTCATTATAGTTTTTCTGTAATTGCGATTTACACACGCGGAAAAATTTGCCGCAAATTGCAATTTAGCTCAATTTCAACACATGTCAGAATAGCTGTTTCTTGTTTGCAACTGCTGAATTTCGTTTTCAATATGATAATGCAGATTGCCCATGCTAACTGCACTGGTCAGTCTTGATTCTATTAAAGACAAGGAGGCGAGCATTATGCTTAACTCTTTAATTTGCCACCAAAACAGCAATTCAAAATTTTTAATAAACTTTTTCAAAACAAATGTTTCTTTCTGCTTTCAGTAAAATAAATCTTTAGTTTAAAAATTTGTTTCTCTTTTCAGAGGCTCTATATCGATCTCCTACAAATCCCAAGAGCCTCCTTGTAAACAGTAGTCCTTCCTCCACCAATCAGGTGCCTGACTCCCCTATAAGGACTCCCAGCACAAGGTTCCTTCCTCTTCCTTTGTCTGCAGAAAAGTCTCAAGTCTGAATAACCTTCCAACTTTAAATTCCTCCTCGAGGCAACTGCGGTCACAGCTTGCTATCCATAAGGTCCAACAGGACAACTGGGATCACTTTTGCCTTAGCTAGCGATGCTTTCATGGGGGTTTCTGTTCATCTCCTACGAGAGACACAAAATGTAAGGGAGGGAATGCGATGTTCTGACTCAATCTGAACAGTTTCATATACATTACAATGTCAATCTTAATTTATCTTTTTCGCATTCATTTGGGTGGATATAATGCTCGCCTCCTTGTCTTTAATAGAATCAAGAATGACCAGTGAAGTTAGCATGGGCAATCTTCATTCTATGACAAGACAGAGGCGAGCATTATGCTTGTTCAAAGCTCTGTACCACCCTACTAGCCATTTCTGACACTGTCTTTAAATACAAAGTCTTAAAAGTAGATTCTGAGGACCAATCAGCTGATTTCATGACGTCTTGTAAAGACACTCCTACAGAAAAGGCTCTAGAAGCCACTGCGCCTCTAACAGAATGTGCACCAAAAAGGGTTAAATCAATGCCTGCCCACTGCATCACTTCTTTCACCCATCTAGCAATTGTCGCTGTAGCTATAGCAGGATGGGGCTTCCTACGTGCAATTAGCAATTGAGTGACGCCTTGCGGCCTAACCAGCACTGTAGCGACCTCGTAGTCTTTAATGCACTGCGCTACGCATAGCTTTTTGTTTTCGGGAAAATAGGGATAGGAAATCACTCTGGAATCGGATTTCATTCTTTGCACAATAGTAAACGCAATTCCTTCAGGAAAAAGGATCTTTCTGTCTATCTCTAATGCCTTTACATCTGAAGCTCTCCGGCATGCTGTCAGACAGAGTAACATCGCCAGTTTCCCTGAAAGCTGAGATCTGGATAGCTGACTATTTTCTGGCCATCTCATAAACAACTGTAGGACATCACGGACGTCCCATAAGGAAGAGTATTTGGGCTCCGGCGGCCTCTTTAATCTAATCCCTCTCAGTAGCCTGTGGACTGCTGGGTGTTCTCCTACTGGAGCTCCTTCCACCCTGTCATGTCCTGTGGATAGGTCGGATCTATAAACTCCCAGCATCCTGTAAGCACAGCCTTCGAGAAATGTGTTCGCTAGGAAGTTAAGGACCTATACCACAGGTGCTGAAACAGGATCCAACTGCAGGTTTGCGCACCATCGCGCACCGGCATCCCATGCCGAACTATAGCTCCTAAAAGGTGGAAGGCGCCCAGGAATCTCTTATACAGTCTGCAGCTATCTGTGAAATTCCTGGCAGTTCGCATCTCTTCCTGAAATTCTGCATGCCATGAGATGCAGAGAGCGCGCTTACACTAGAGCAGTGGTATTCAAACTGTGGGTCGCGACCCCCTAGGGGTCCGCGGGTGCATCCCAGGGGGGCCCTGAGAGCTCAGCATGAAAAAAGATTTTTTTTTTTTTTAGATTGGAAGAAATGGGCAGGGGTGGCCCACATGGGCGGGCTGAAGCATGAAACTGTCTCAGGCAACAATGAAAAAGTGGCCCACAGTTGTAAATGGATATTCATTCCTTTAGTCACAGACTGGGCCTCATTACTACTATGGCGGACCAGTAACAACGGTGCTGGTAAGCTACCGGCACCGTTGCTACCGTTCCGCCATAGTAAGAGTTGTGCTCGTGGGTGCTTGACAGCCCCCGCCAGGTCTGACCTCAGCTCGTCGGATGCACCAGCACCGTTATTAACGGTGCCGGTGCATCCGAGCTCCTCCTTCCCATTTGAGCCATATGGGGCTCAAATGGGAATGGGGATCTACCGGCACCTTCGAAAGGGCAATTATCATGTCCGCCTAACTCGGCATGACCTAGTAATTGCCCATTCGCGGGTGCCAGACCCGGATGCAACTCCAGTGGCAGCCGTGCCGGTTTTACCGGCACCGCTACCGCCAGAGTAGTTATGAAGCCCACTGTTTCAATAGTACCCAAAGGGGTGCTTTGTGTTAAAATGTAAGTAAATTGTGATATATTCAGCAACAATGGTCAACATTACTAACTGCATAGTGGCCCCTCACCCATTATGGAGGAGCTAAGGAGCCAGCCCAGTGAAACAGTGAGCACTCCCTCAGCTGCTTTATCCAGCTAATGGAGTGCTCCTGGGCTGGCTGAACTGTCAAAGGGAAACACTGTTTCCCTTTGACAGTTCAGTTTAGTTCCCCAGCCGCACATGCTCACTGAGCCATGCAAGTTCTGGGGCGTTTTGCTTCGCCAGCATTGCATAGCTCATTGGAAATGCTGGCTGGGGCACTGCATGTCTGAATGTCCGAGGGGGAGCTCCTGCGCCTCCTCGCACATACGGACAGAGCAGCTGGAGCAGCACCCACACACAGGCCAATGCAGAAGGTACATTTATGTTCATTGTTTTTATTTAAACATGTGTATGGATGCGTTATGAGTGAGTGTATGGTGATGGATGCTCATGTGAATGATAGAGTGATTGCTGTATGAATGTGCAGCGCCTTGCATATACACATAATCATGTTCATTGTGTTAGGACCAGTGGGGCCCAGGGGACAGGGATGGTATCTTTTTACCGGACATCTATCATTCAAAACCCTCTGCCTTGTCCACAAGGCTTTCTGGGGCCTCGGTCCAAAATACCTTCAGCTATTCCTCCGCAAATACCTCCCGTCTCGAGCTCTTCACTCCTCTACCTCCAACTCCCTCAGGGTCAGTCGTTTATCAAAGAAACGAGCTGGGGGTAGATCTCCGTCTTCGGCTGGGGCCTCCCTCTGGAACAGCGCCCTGCCACTCTAAAACTTGAGGAGAACCATCTTTCTTCCTGCACTTATCAGACCTACCCTGTCTGCTGCCTTAAACGTAGCACTTGCAAATTGCTGGCTGCACTACCACTGTTTGTTGCCTTTATTATTTATTTATTGTTATTTATCTGTTTCTCCTCTGCTTCGCACTTTCCACTTCTCCCCCCTTCCATGCACTTTTCCCCTCACACTTGCGCGTTCTCAATGTCACTGGGCCTAGTAAGATCGCTTTTTTATTCTCCTCTGTTCCCCTCCCTTGCCTTGTCACGCTCTGAAACACTTGTGTACGAGCGCGATAGAAATAAAATATCAATGCCTGCCCCCTGGACTCCCAGCAACAATTGCAAACTGTTTGGCTATTTACCCATTTCTTGTTAAAAGTATGCTCTATAATGCAACATTTTAACCTATTATTTAAAAAAAAATTCACAGGGGGAAACCCCCCCGAACCTCCCCTTAATGCCCCTCCACTTAAAAAAGATTCACCAGCCGCCACTGGCCCTCAGACTGTGTTGGGAACGGGATGGGGGAACCGAGGGACTATGGTGGGAGCACAATGGGCGGGAACCATGGGATAGTGATGGGAGCAGAGTGGGGAGAGCCCTGGGTGTGTGATGGGGTGGGGAGAGACCAGCGACTGGGTAGGAGTGGGATGAGGGAGCCCAGCGACTTTGATGGGAGCAGGTGACGGCGCGCAATATATACTGTCCATTTGGCATTTCTGGGGGGTCCCGACCTGCCCAAATTTTGCTCAGGGGGGCCCTGGCCAAAAAAGTTTGAAGACCACTGCACTAGAAGGTGATACTGGCCGGATGGGCTGAGGCAGAGGTGCGGGCGATGCAGGATCTTCCTCGGAAAATCCGAGGAAAGTTCCATCACTACTGGAAACCAGGGCTGAGATTTCCAAAGGGGGACCACTAGTACCAACTCTGCTTGGTCTCTGCGAAACTTCGCTAGAAGACTTGTGATCATTATGAAAGGCGGGAACGCGTAATGAACTGCACCTGTCCACGACTGTAGAAACGCATCTGTTCCCGCTGCACACGGGTCCATCCTCCAACTGAAGTAATTGGTTGTCTGTGCATTCAGTCTGGTTGCAAACAGATCTGTGTGTCGGGGACCCCACACTTGGTTTCATTTGTGAAAGACTTGGGGAAGCAGTTTCCAGTCGCTGGAATCTGTCAGGTATCGAGAGTTCCAGTCTGCTACGTCGTTCTGAGCTCCCGGAAGATATTCTGCCGCTACTGCTATCTGATGCTGAAGGCAATAGTGCCAGAAGTCTTTCGCTAGTTCTGAAAGCATTCTCAATCTGGTACCACCCAGTTTGTTTATGTATCGTACTGCGGAGACGTTGTCCATCTTCAACAGTACGGAGCACTTGACTCTGCCCTTGGTGAAAGTCTGAACCGCGAACGAGCCTGCTAGTAGCTCGAGGCAGTTTATATGCAGATGTAATTCGTCCTCTGACCATTTTCCTCTGGTCTCTATCTGACCACATCTTGCTCCCCACCCTGCTTTGCTCGCGTCGGATTCTATTATGAGCTCTGGCACATCACCGAAGATGGTGCGACCGTTCCAGGCTTCCATGTTTTGCAGCCACCAGTGAAGCTCTGAGATTGCTTTGCCGTCTAAGATTATCAATTGATGGTAGCCCAGACCTCCTTGCAAGTGTCTGGTCTTGAGCCTCTGAAGGGCTCTTCAATGTAGGGGACCCGGGAAGATGGCCTGAATGGAAGCTGCCAGAAGCCCAACTATTCTGGCTAGGTATCGAAGTGAGATGGTCTTCTTCGCTAGGACTGTCTTGATCTCCCTCTTTATCGCTCTCACTTTCTGGTTCGGGAGTTCCAGTGTTGCTTTCACTGTGTCTATGGTAAACACCAGGAATTCTATTCTTTGAACTGGCTGTAATTGAGACTTGTCGAGGTTCACCAGGAATCCCAGCGAAGATAGTAAGGTGACAACCCAACGCACATCGTTGACTAGAGAGCATTTGTTCTGGTTTAGGATCAGAATATCATCTAGATAAATTATGATCCGAATACCTCTTTCTCTTATGGCCGCATCTACTGGCCTCATCAGTTTGGTGAAGGCCCATGGGGCTGAGGCAAGACCGAAAGGAAGGCATTTGAAATGCCACACTTCCCTGTTCCAGCGGAAGCATAGGTACCTGCGATGGGCTTCTGCTATAGGCACTGTAAGATACGTGTCTTTCAGGTCTAGACGTGCTAGCCAATCTCTTTCGCGCAACAAGTCTCTGAGAAGATGGATTCTCTCCGTCTTGAAGTGATTGTACTTTAGCCATTCGTTTAGGTTTTTTAGATTGATAACTGGACGGACTTTTTCTTTTCTGTGGACGAGGAACATATTGCTTATAAACCCATGGGAAGACTGCGTCTTGTGTTCTATCGCATCTTTCTGGAGAAGCTTCACTAGCTCGCTCTGAAGAAGCGCTGCTTCCTGCACTGATGGGTGTATCGCTTGCGGCTCGGGCATTGAAAGAGGTTGCCTAAAAAGTCTATGCGCAAGCCTGCTACGGCGTTTAAAACCCAAGCATCGCAGGATAATGCGCGCCAAGCATCCAGAAATTGTAGGGTCATGCCCCCCACTTGCACACTCGAGATACTCACCACCAGTGGCGCCTGCATGTCTGTAGGATCCTCTTTTCCTGCGACCTCTCGGAAACCTCGTCCTGGAGGGGAAGAAGGCATCTTGTTGTCTTCCCTCCCAATATTGTGCTCTGTGACCTTGGGGCCTGCAGTGATAGGAATATCGACCGGACGCTCGGCCCCTTTGTCGTTCGGTCCCAGCAAAAACTCTTCCAGGAAAGATTCTTTTAATGGAGTTCTTCGCTTCTTCGAGGGCTGAATATGTTCCCACGAATTACGACATCTCCTTTGGAAAGGCTTCACCGAAAAGCAGACCTTTTGCTCCTTGCTCCGCTTCATACGACGCTAAGTCGCTTAGTTTTGAGTCCATTTTTAGGAGCACTCCTCTTCTCCTCTCCGAAGAGAGGCCGCAGTTGGCATTACCCAAGAAGCACATGGCTCTTTGCGCCCAGTTTGCTAGGACCAGAGGATCTATGGGGGACCCAGTGTCTTTGGCTTTCGCGGCCAGATCCATCATTTTCGCAAGTGGACCCGCTAAATCCAGTACCTTTTGTCTTGGCACCCTCTCCACGCTCTATCTACGCCCTTTCTAATGTCTTTAGAAACTTTTGTTACGAATGTGACCATCTTCGGGTCTAGATCGGGGGTTTACGATAACTTGTCAGGGATGTCTGGGCAGGGACATTCCGCTCTCATGTGAGATCTTACGTCTCTATCAAGTGGTTTGCGTATGTTGCGCCATGTAGAGCGCCACTTTCGGGGAAGGTATCCACTCAGATGATTTTGGGTGCCTAATGGCCTCCGAATCAAACATATCGTTTGTGTCCTCATCTTGATCTAGAGTCTCCTCTCATGCTGCGGGGTGCCCTGGAAGGTCATCCTCTTCCCCTCCTTCATCGTCGGGCGAGTAGCCCTCGTCTATGTCCTCTAAATTATTCACCCCTCGGGCAGGGGGTCTGGGCAGACATTCTGCTGACTTTTCCAGGAAGGCCTTTTTCAATCTTGCGACGGGGTCGTCTAACTTGTGGGGGTCCTGGTCAACCCTCCTTTCTTTGCTCGGGGGGGTCAAAGAGACTTTGCTCTTCCGATCCTAACACCCCTGCTCAATCCCACTATGAGGGTGTCCAGTTGACGGGCCTTCGCCTGGGCTAAGCGCCCTCTTTTTCCTAGGGGATTTCTGCTCTTTTTGTAAAATCCATGCTTCAAGCATGTCAAGTCTCTGAGCAATAGGTTGCACTCCTTCCGAAACTGCTAGTGAAAGGGATTCACCCAATACTTTTTAAAAACTGAGTGACAGGTCAGTTTCTTGAGGAGAGGGTTGCTCCTCCCACTCTTCCTCGGTATACTCTGGAGTTGTAGAATGTTCCCCTTCATAATGAGCCATAATGTCCTCTAGTTAGCAGAGCTAACGTTCTCTTTGTCGACTGAAAAGATCAGGTTCACAAAATGAGGCAGCTGTAAAACTGCAGGCCTTCTGGAGTCACGTAAGAGCTTCCTTTTTTTTTTGCCTGCTACTTGCAGCTGTAATCGCACGTGCTCCATGACAGAAAGTAATAAAATTCTTTTATTATTAATTTTTCTTTTTTTTTTTTGTCAGAGGGCACTCTACGCAGCTTTCTCCTCTCGCTCGCGATCCGAATACGAATGCCGGAGGGGCTCTGGGGAAGACGGGAAGGCTCGAGACCTCCCGCTTCCCCAGGGTCCTAGTGCACGCCTGCCGTGCGACGTGCTGTGGAGAGGGCGGATGCAGTTCGGGTTAGTTCTATTCGTAGCGCGGCTCTTCCGAGCCGCTTTAATATGATTTGGAGCGGGCATGATATTTATTTTTATATATATATATATATATATATATATACACGCTGTGCACTAACGTTCAATATAGTCGTTTTACTCAAACTCAGAAACAAAATGAACTCTATAGAGTCACATTTATTAGAGAAAATAAGCACTTATCCCGTATGTTGGCAGCAAAAAGAAAGAGGAAGGAACCTTGTGCTGGGAGTCCTTATAGGGGAGTCAGGCACCGGATTGGTGGAGGAAGGACTACTGTTTACAAGGAGGCTCTTGGGATTTGTAGGAGATCGATATAGAGCCTCTGGAAAGAGAAACAAACTTTTAAACTAAAGATTTCTTTTACTGAAAGCAGAAAGAAACATTTGTTTTGAAAAAGTTTATTAAAAATTTTGAATTGCTGTGTTGGTGGAAAATGAAAGAGTTAAGCATAATGCTCATCTCCGTCTTGTCATAGAATCATTCATGAATCATTGCTAGTGTTGACCTGAACCCATCCAAAGTAACTACCACTTATCCTGAATCTCTTTTAGTGAATTAAAATCATTTAAGCACATTTTCCCTTTCATGACAATCACATTCCAAAGTATTTTTGCCTGTTTTAAAATCATTCCTGTGTCTCTCTAAACCTGCTGAATTATTGATTGTATTCCTGAAACCTGTGTGCCCTTATTTCCATCTCTTCATATTGCATACTAGGGGGGAATGAGTAGTCACAGGGGAAAAAGTGATTATCTTGTCTTTTGATTGAAACCATATCAAGTTTATTTCTGTGTTGCATTTTACCCATTATTGCATTTCCTTGAATCACAAAGTATTCTCTACTACCGTATCCTCCATATTCATACTCCTAAGTGATTAAAGAGATTGTTGATTTTGTAACATTACCCATTGTTGATTACCGTCCATATTCATAGTGTGCTATTCAGATATTATTTTGTTCATAAAGGTGCGATATATATGTTTGTTTATTTATTTGTTAAGCGCACCAGACTCGTAAGTAAAAGGGCGCAAAGACAAGGAAATGCAAGGCTTACATAGTTACATATACACAAGTTACAGAATTTACATATAGCAAGATGAACAATTTTTGCATTACTACAGGATATATACAATATGAACAAAAGGACTGAAGCAAAGGTACATGCACTAAGGATATATAACTTATATGGTTACATATAGACAGGCTACAATATATACATAAAGAAAGAATATAGCAAGATATACAGTTTTCTTAATTGCAGGCTAGTGTCCTCAGGGGAGAGGGTGATGGGAGGCTAAGGATTGGTGGCAGCGATGTGTCTTTTTTTCCTGAAGAGTGGATATGGTTGGTCAGCTCTCAACTCCTGGGGCAGTGAATTCCAGCTTTTGGCAGCCTTAACAGTGAAGCCATTACCCCCGATGGTAGTAAGTTTGTATTCGGGGATATTTAGGCAATTGGTGTTCCCACTTCTAGTTGGTCTGAGAGAAGTTCTTCTCTGGAGTTTGTCTATAAGGTAGCTAGTGGCCGCATTGTTCAAGGCTTTGTGTGTCAAAGAGAGTGTTTTTAGAAGTATTTTATTGGGTGTGGAGAGCCATTTGTGTTGATGTCTCAAGGCAGAAATGTGGGTTTTCTTGTTTATGCCAAGGGCTGCTCTTAAGGCGTTATTCTGTAGCGTTTGGAGTTTTTGAATAGTAGATTCGTTAGCCCCAATGTAGAGGGCATTGCAATAGTCGATTCTAGAGAGTATAAGAGCTCTAGCCAGGATCAGACAACTATTGCCGGAGAGGAACGGTTTACCAGCTCTAAGAAGTTTGCATGTGTAAGCCGTAGCCGAGGTAAGGGATTTGACCTGCTTGTCAAAGGATAGTGTGGAGTCCAAGTAAAATCCCAAGGTTTTTACTTCCTTGGAGACTTTAATAGTATTGCCGTCAATATTGAAGGATGAATATTCTTGACCTAATTTTTTGGTATTGGCCTGCGAACCCAATATTATTAGTTCAGTCTTATCATCGTTCAAGCATAGACCGTGAGTGGCCATCCATGCTTGGATGATAAGGTAAACCTTGTTCACTAGGCCCATGTCCGTACCGTAATCCCCAGAAAGTGGTAAGAGAATCCGAGTATCATCTGCATAGTTAGTGTAGGTGATACCCAGCTGATCCAGATCGTCGAACAGTGGCTTAGTGAAGATGTTGTAGAGGGTAGGCGAGACGCAGGATCCTTGGGGAACACCACATAGGATAGGTGTAGGATCGGCTGATGCTGAGGGGGAGAAGACTCTCATGGTCCTCTCACTCAGGAAGGACTCGATCCACTTGATAGCGTCTGTGGAGAAGCGAGCTGCAGAGTCAAGGTGCCGACATAAGACCTTTTGGTTGACCAGGTCAAATGCAGCGGAGAGGTCGAGTAGGAGCAGGAGTACTGTCCTTCCTTTGTCTCTCAACTCGTCTATTTGGGACTGGAGGTCGATTAGAGCAGTCTCAGTTCCGTACAGTGGACGGAAGCCAGATCGTCTGTTGCCCAGGAGTTTGTGCAATTCTAAGTGTTTCTGGATTTGAATGTAGGCGGCCTTATCCAATATTTTTAATAAAAATGGTACCGTGGTAATAGGCCGGTAGTTTGTAGGAATGAGGGGATCAAGTGTCTGTTTCTTGAGGAGTGGTAGCACCCAGGATTCCTTGAGGTTGGCAGGTATAGTACCTTTAGCAAATGAGGCATTTATCAGTTTGGTTATAAATGGGGAGAGTTCTCTTGCAGCATCTTTTATTAGCTGTGCAGGGCAGATATCGCCTTTGCAGTTTGAGGGCTTCAAAGATAGGATAATTTTTTCTACCTCTAGGATGGACATTTTAGAGAAGTGGAATGTGGTATTATGTGCCGGTGGAGGCTCGTTGGGCAGGAGAGTGTTAGGCGAATGCAGTAAGTTTAGAGCCTTCTTTTTTAGTTGAATTTTATTCTGAAGTGTGTCAATTTTATGCGCTAAGTCTTGTTGTATATCTGTACACCAGGATTTGTCCTTGGTGCAGACGTCCGGGATAGCAATAGGAGACTCTAGTTCTTTGAGTATGCAGAAGAGTTCATTCATCCTTGAGTTTGAGTTAGCAATACGTTGGTCCTAGGAGTCGCGTTTTGCTTGGCAGATTTCTTTTTTGTAATGTGAGGAAAGTGCAGTTAATTTAGCTTTATTCACACTAGAGGGGCATAGTCTCCAATTTGTTTCACTTTTGTTCTTTAAGGTGCGAAGGTCTTTGCGTTGTGGGGTGAACCATTTGTTTAGGTGGGCTATGGGTTTGCTCGGTCTGAGTTTGATAGGAGCAATTTCATCCAATGTGGTGAGCATGATATTGTTAAATTCCTGAACTAGGCTGCTGGGGTCGAGATATCAGGCAGTGAGTTGAGAGTAGGCAGTATGGCGGGGATAATTTTTTCTCCCTTAATACTTTTATTGCTTCTGGTTGGGCATGGTGGCGCTCGTGGTCGAGCCAGTGGAGTGGGCCTGATAGTAGATAAGTGAAAGGAGATCAGAGAATGGTCTGTCCATGCTAAAGGCAATAAAATATTGTTTAATTCTTCATATAAACCTTTTAATTTGCAAAACAAACCTACTTCTTGGCTCAGTGAGGTCAGGGGGATTCGAAGAGAGGGGCGTTATATAAGGGTTCATCATCCAGATTTAAAGAACTTTGATATAACAATGTATAAATAAGGGCTTCCAGTGGGCATCCCATACTAAGCATTGACTTAGTTGTAGTGCTGAATTGGAGTCACTTACAGATTAGGGGCTCGTTGCGGGACTTCTGGATTAGATCTACCACTTGTGCAGCTTCATACAGTGTGCTAACTAATAGGATACATAAATCCTGTTGGGCTACCACGCTGTGTTACGCTGTAAAAGCACCTCTCAAAAAGGAACACTCTCAGGAAACTGTCTGTTTTGCAAAATAAAATAATAAACTTCTGTAAATCAGGAAGGAAATCAATTTCCAGAATGGGGACATTGGTAGATATCAAGATAGCTAGCGAGCACCTTTTGCATAAGTTATTTGTGAGAGGTGAATGGACTGAGTAGGACCAGAATGTGTAGTTGCAGGCAATCACACAACAGATCACTGCAACTGGGTTAGATATCTGGAAAGATCAGGGTCCCCTACACGTGGCCCTGAGTGAACTATATATGGGCCTTGAGCATGACAAGATTGTCAAGATAGCGGCATATTTATATTTATATATGGGAGCCATACAGGACAAATGTGCTGAAGGCCAAGATCGGGCAAGTAGGCAACTGATGGCATTAGAGAAGGCCCAATCTGACCTGGACTCTTCTGAGCAGAGGCTGCAGAGGAGCCAGGAGTCAGAAAACGAAAGTAGGCAGTATATCATTAAAATCAAAGAGGACATGGGTATCCTGCAACAGGAAAGGGCAGACCAGGATACCAGAATTATGGCCTTGCAGAAGTGGGTACCAAGAAGGTTTGGACTCCCTACTGCAGAGCCAGAAAAAGCTGGAGCAACAACTGGATTTCAATAGGGCATGCACAGAGCAGGTAGCCACCCTGCAAAGCCATCTAGATAGAGTGAAGGCAGAGAGCAATAAGCTGATTATGAAAGAACTGACACCCAGGCAGAGTTTGATGAAGAGCGCCAGAAAGGTGTGCCCTTCAAAGGCAGAGGGACGACCTGGTGGCACAGAGGCAGGCTCTTACTCAGGAAAGGGATACCTTAGGCCAGGAAGTCTGTCACTTAAAAGGGAAGCTGGAGGAAAATTACCTGGCCCTCCAGGAACTGGGTGATCTCCAAAAAGAGCATCAGGAGGGTAGAAGATGCCCTGGCAAGAAAGGAGCAGGCGAGTAGGGACGGGACTCCGGAGGTAACCCTCCTGCAGCAAAGACTGGCCCAGTACTTCAGGACCAACCAGGAAGCACAGAGGGAAAATGAAGCTCTCTGTCAGTACAATGATAGGCTCCAGCAGCAAGTAGCCATGCAGGAGAGACTGATAAAGTGTTACGCTCACCTGACTCCCACGGAGGCGCTGGCCTGGTTCGCGCTGC
Source organism: Ambystoma mexicanum (assembly GCF_040938575.1). NCBI lineage: Eukaryota > Metazoa > Chordata > Amphibia > Caudata > Ambystomatidae > Ambystoma > Ambystoma mexicanum. The sequence continues at coordinate 90,957,703 of NC_090935.1, read as the reverse complement.
TGTGACCTCTTCTAAGGTGATGCGCAGGGTTCGGCAATCGACCTCCCACTTTCCCCTCTCACCCTCCTTGAAACCCTTCTGTGATTTCTCGTAGCATCTCACCTTAGGGTCTGGAAGGACAAGCTCTCCATCCTGCTTCTGATGCAGGGGCGCGTTGGTGTCCAGTTACTTCACTGGATTTTCGGATTGGTGAGAACCAAACTTGCTTGGCTTCCAGGTAAGTTTTTTGATAAGAGGTTCCCCTTGTGTCCATGCATTAATGTACTAATGCTAGTGTCTTTTTCCCCATAGGGGCCGGGGTACGGAATGCCGGGGAACAGGCACCGACCCGAGATGAGAGGTGAAATCCTTGTAGAAATCAGGTAAGTCTTTAATGAGCGTTTTTTGGTAATGTCTTTTCATTCGCTCATTAACGCTGGTGTCTCTTTTTCATCTTAGGGGCCGGGGTCCGGAAATGCCAGGATGCGGCGCGGACCCGAAATGAAGAGGGAATGAATCAACAGGTAAGTCTTAACATGGAGATTTAGCTTTCCTTATTCCCTTCCCTCTCTCACCTTTTGTTATGGTCTTTTTCTCCCTAGGCGCTGGGGCGTGACTGCGAATCCGGATGATTGCTGCTGAACATGAAGGCGCTCTGTAAAGGTGAGTGGAATGCGGCGCTGCAGCGATCGACGCGATGAGCTTTTAAATTAAAGTCTTCCTTTTCAGGATTGTCGGCGAGATGTCTCCCGGATGCGGATTTAGCAGGTAAGGACTTTTCCTTCTTCTGTTCTCTTCATCTCTTCCTTTGCAGGTGATCCAGGATGCTGGCAGGCGTGGCAGAAGTCAGGATGCAGGAGCAGACACGGTGAGCGTCCAGCTGCTAGATGCAGAACAACGCGAAGCACGTGTGGCTGTTCGGGTGGGGTTTAAATAGCCTTGGAAGAAGTTCCAGGTATGTATCCTTCCCCGACCATGCCCGGATGGTAAATTAGTCCCACAGTTAAAGTAGTTCCTTTCAGGCCCCAAGGAGGCCGGGATCCTGCAGCATGGTCTGCATCAGGTAAGTGCACCCAAGCATTCCCATAATGAGCCTGGCGCCTATGGCACCAGGACTGATGTCTTTTATGAGCCTGATGCCATAGGCGCCAGGACACCGTCCAAAGGGCCCCTATATGGGGTTGCTGGGTCCTTCCTTGGGGACTGGATGTCCGCTTTCGGGGACGCCGGGCTTGAACCGGCTCCCCGGGAGCGGGCATCATGACAGCACTCCCCCACCCAAGGCCCCCCCAAGGTTGTTCCCTCCGGGGGTTTTGGTTTGTCTGGGAAGAGTCGGTGGAATTTCCTGACTAATCGAGGTGCATGCACATGGTCGCTGGGTTCCCACGACCTCTCCTGAGGTCCGTACCCCTTCCAATCAATTAGGTAGAAAAGTTTTGACCAAAACATTTTTGAGTCTAAAATGTTCTTCACTTTGAATTCGGGCTCCCCATCTATTAGAATAGGTTCTGGAGGTTTGAGTAGTCGGGTTCCAGGTACCACTGGTTTCAGAAGTGACACATGAAAAACAGGGTGAATTTGCATACTAGCTGGTAAATCAAGTTTAACAGCCACTGGGTTAATTATTGCCATAATAGAATAAGGTCCCAGATATTTTGGGTTAAAAGTTCGAGGCCCTTTGAGTGGTAAATGTCTGGTAGCTAACCACACTTGATCCCCAATCTGATACGGAGGTGCTTCACTCCGATGTAGATCAGCATTCTCCTTGTACTTTCTCTTGGCTTGTTGTAAATGCGTAGTTGCCTCTTTGAAGGCTTGGGTAATATTAGAATACAGATGTTCTACTGCAGGCATTCCGAGGTTCTGAGGTGAGTCAAGGTTTGAGGTTCGAGGGTGATGCCCAAACAAAGTATAAAAAGGACTGTGGCCAGTTCCATAGTGTACCGAATTATTATATGCGTATTCGGCTATCCAAAGAATGTCTTTCCAGTTGCTTTCCGATTGCTGTAACATACACCGTAAGTACTGTTCAAGGGTCTGATTTGTCCTCTCGGTCTGACCATCGGTCTGAGGGTGGTGACTGGTCGATAATTTTACGTCGATCCTCGCCATTTGACAACATTTGCGCCAGAGGTGGGAAATGAATTGGCTTCCCCGGTCAAAGATTAGTATAGATGGGAATCCATGTAGCCGAACAATATTTTCGAGGAATTCTTTGGCTAGGACAGAAGCTGAAGGTAAACCTTTCAAAGGAATAAAGTGGGCCATTTTGGAAAACAAATCCACAATTACCAGAATAGTATTGTACCCCGAACAAGGAGGCAGGTCCGTAATAAAATCCATTGATAGGGTGTGCCAGGGTGCTGGTTGTATGTCTAGAGGTTGAAGGAGACCGGCTGGTCTTTTCTTTTGACTTTTATTTTGTGCGCAAACACCACAGGACATCACAAAAGATTTAACATCTTTTCGCCAAGAGGGCCACCAAAATTGTCGTTTCACCTTTTCCTCTGTCTTGGCAATACCGGGGTGTCCCTCTATTAATGTATCATGATAACCGGAAATAACTAGTTTGTGTAATTCCTTATGTGGCAGGAATAAGCGTCCTTGGAAATAAGGTAAACCTTTATCTATGGTAAAGTCTGATCCCTTTTGTATCCATTCCTGTAGGCTTGTAGGGTCCAGGAGTTGTTTCACTCTGGCTTGAATGTCTTCAAGCGTCTGTAACGAAGTCCTGCCTAGAATCCTCTGTTCGGGAATTATTGGTACTGGTTCTGAGCTTGCATCAGATTCTCCCATTCCAATTCGGGATAAGGCGTCTGCTTTGCCATTCTTGCAGCCAGGTCGATAGGTAATCACGAAATCAAATTCAGCGAAAAACAAAGCCCATCGGAGCTGCCGTGATGACTGAGCCTTGGCGGTTTTCAAATACTGTAAATTCCGGTGATCAGTGATCACTGTGATGGTATGTTGAGCGCCAAGCAGATAATGCCGCCAGGCTTTAAAAGCGGACTTAATGTCTAACAGTTCTTTGTCCGTGATTGCATAATTAACCTCGGGTGCCGAGAATTTTCTGGACCAAAATGCTACGGGATGCAGTTGGTTGGTTTCGGGGTCTCTTTGGGACAGGACAGCTCCCATGGCTAGGCTGGATGCGTCAGTCTCGACGACATAAGGGAGATCTGGACGTGGGTGTTTCAATATAGGTGCGGAGGTAAACTTAGCTTTTAAATCCTGAAAGGCCTGCTCGGCTTCTTCAGACCATTCAAAACTTTTATTTTGCCTCAAGAGTGCAGTAATGGGTTGTACCACGCGTGAAAATTCTGGGATAAACCTGCGATAGAAATTGGCAAAGCCGAGCATGCTTTGAACCCCTTTTACAGAGCTAGGTGATGGCCATTTGAGGATGGCATCCACTTTTGAGTCCATTCGGATTCCTTTGGGCGTCAGGATGAAACCTAGAAACTCGACTTTTGTGGTATGGAAAACACATTTCTCCAATTTAGCAAATAGTTTGTGTTGGCGCAGTTTTTCAAGTACTGCCCTGACGTGTTTTCTGTGATCAGATTCCGAAGAGGAGTACACCAGAATGTCATCGATATATACGACAACACAAACATCGATGAGTTCCCGAAGGACATCATTCATGAAGTATTGGAAGGCAGCCGGCGCGTTACACAATCCGAAAGGCATCACCTGGTACTCGAATAATCCGTATTTAGTACGGAAGGCAGTTTTCCATTCGTCGCCTTCTTTAACTCGTACCAGATGATAGGCCCCCCGGAGATCTAACTTGGTGTATATGCAAGCGTCCTTCACTTGGTCAAGGAGTTCAGGGATCAGAGGCAGAGGATAACGGTTTTTAACCGTTATCTGGTTCAATGCGCGGTAATTGATACAAGTTCTAAGGTCGCCTTCTTTTTTGGGCACGAAGAACAAAGCCGAGGATGCCGGGGACTTTGACGGGCGAATAAAACCATTAGCTAGGTATTGATCCAAATATTGTCTCAAATGCAGGTTCGGTAAGGGCATAAATCCTGCTACAAGGGGGTTGTGCACTGGGTACCAGATCGATTTGGCAATCGTACGATCTGTGAGGAGGTAACGTGTTGGCCTGTTTCTTTTGGAAGACGTCCTGAAAGTCTTGGTATTCCGGAGGTAGTTGCATGGAGGCAGAGGTTACAGATGCTAGATTAATCTTCAGGTTTTCTGGGTAGCAGGTTTGTGTACAATCCGGGAAGGTTATTCTCTTAGCTCGCCAATCAATTCGAGGATTATGTGTCTCTAACCAAGGGATTCCAAGAATAACCTGAAACTGTGGAGCCTTGATAACATCAAATACAACACCCTCCCGATGGCCGTCGGGACCAATAAGAGTCACCTCAGTAGTGGAATGTGTTACCGGTCCAGAGGCAATTTCAGTTCCATCAACTGTGGTGATGACATCTTTGCTGGTTTTAGGACGGAGAGGGAGGTTAATTCTAGAGACCAATTCACGATCCACATAGTTTCCAATAGCCCCACTATCGATGTATGCCTTTATTGCATGCAACCGCTTAGGCTGTTCTGGATCTACGAGAACCATTGGCACAATGAAATCCGAGGTCTGAGAGTTAGTTTTCAAGCTCGGCAAGCAGACCCCTACACTTGTCGGGCGGAGTCGTTTCCCGAAACGGAGTCTTCATGGTTTTTATCAGCGGCTCCTACGGCCTTTCGGGGCGGTTTTGCCAGGCAATCTCGTAGAAAGTGTCCAGAATTCCCACAATAAAGACATAATTTTAACTGCTGCCTCCTTTCACGTTCCTTTTGAGTTAAGGGACCTTTAACCCCTCCAATTTGCATAGGCTCAGAGACATCAACTCCCTTGGGATTAGCATGGGCCTTGACCAACACCCGGGTCTCAAACCTGGACCGATCTGCTTTTCTGTTTTGAAGTCTGTGATCCAATTGGACCACTAAGTCTATATACTCTGTGCATTCTTGGGGCGGATTTACAACTTGGGCCAAGACATCTTTAAGTTCTCCGCGAAGGCCTCGATAAAACAATGTGTCTCTTATCCTCTGGCCATCCCGTTTCCACAATTAGTCTATTAAAGGTTGCAATATAGGATAGGAGGTCCTGATTGCCCTGTCGCAGGGATAGAAGTTCGTCATACAGAGCATGCCCCTGAGAGTGTCGAGCAAATAACCTTTCCATGCTTGCTTGAAACCTTTGAAAATCACGGAGAATCGGGTCATCTTGAGTAACCAGTGGAACTGACCAATCGGCAGCGCAGCCGCTGAGATATGACAATGCAAAGGCTACCTTGGTCTGATCATTAGGGAAGGCCCCAGGTCTGCATAGGAAGTGCAAACGACACTGATTCATGAATACGGCAAATCGTTTGGGGTCCCCAGCAAAGCGTTCGGGTGGGGCCAGCGGCAAGTTTCCAGGTAGATTAATCTGCACAGGGCTACTGGAAACCACAGGAGCAGGGTTCCCTCCGGAACCGGGTAGAGGAGTTTGCCCAGCTTGACCTTGCAAAAGCTGTCTGGCCAGGTCATCAGTTCTCTCCTTTGATATTATTAATTCCCTCTTGAGGGCATTAGTCTCTTGACGAGCGGCATGTACTTCGGCCCGTAATTCCCCCAGTAATTGGGCCAACTGATCAGTCTCAGAACTTTCCATAGCGCCTGGGTGGGAATTTGTAGGATGGCTTCGCGTTCTGTTACGCTCACCTGACTCCCACGGAGGCGCTGGCCTGGTTCGTGCTGCTGTGACCTCTTCTAAGGTGATGCGCAGGGTTTGGCAATCGGCCTCCCACTTTCCCCTCTCGCCCTCCTTGAAACCCTTCAGTGATTTCTCGTAGCGTCTCACCTTAGGGCCTGGAAGGACAAGCTCTCCATCCTGCTTCTGATGCAGGGGCGGGTTGGTGCCCAGTTACTTCACTGGATTTTCGGATTGGTGAGAACCAAACTTGCTTGGCTTCCAGGTAAGTTTTTTGATAAGAGGTTCCCCTTGTGTCCATGCATTAATGTACTAATGCTAGTGTCTTTTTCCCCATTGGGGCCGGGGTACAGAATGCCGGGGAACAAGCACCGACCCGAGATGAGAGGTGAAATCCTTGCAGAAATCAGGTAAGTCTTTAATGAGCGTTTTTTGGTAATGTCTTTTCATTCGCTCATTAACGCTGATCTCTTTTTCCCCTTAGGGGCCGGGGTCCGGAAATGCCAGGATGCGGCGCGGACCCGAAATTAAGAGGGAATGAATCAACAGGTAAGTCTTAACATGGAGATTTAGCTTTCCTTATTCCCTTCCCTCTCTCACTTTTTGTTATGGTCTTTTTCTCCCTAGGCGCTGGGGCGTGACTGCGAATCCGGATGATCGCTGCTGAACATGGAGGCGCTCTGTAAAGGTGAGTGGAATGCGGCGCTGCAGCGATCGACGCGATGAGCTTTTAAATTAAAGTCTTCCTTTTCAGGATTGTCGGCGAGATGTCTCCGGGATGCGGTTTTAGCAGGTAAGGACTTTTCCTTCTTCTGTTCTCTTCTTCTCTTCCTTTGCAGGTGATCCAGGATGCTGGCAGGCGTGGCAGAAGTCAGGATGCAGGAGCAGACACGGTGAGCGTCCAGCTGCTAGATGCAGAACAACGCGAAGCACGTGTGGCTGTTCGGGTGGGGTTTAAATAGCCTTGGAAGAGGTTCCAGGTATGTATCCTTCCTCCAATCAGGTATGCATCCTTCCCCCGACCACGCCCGGATGGTAAATTAGTCCCACAGGTAAAGTAGTTCCTTTCAGGCCTCAAGGAGGCCGGGACCCTGCAGCATGGTCTGCATCAGGTAAGTGCACCCAAGCATTCCCATAATGAGCCTGGCGCCTATGGCGCCAGGACTGATGTCTTTTATGAGCCTGACGCCATAGGCGCCAGGACACTGTCCAAAGGGCCCCTATATGGGGTTGCTGGGTCCTTCCTTGGGTACTGGATGTCCGCTTTCGGGGACGCTGGGCTTGAACCTGCTCCCCGGGAGCGGGCATCATGACAAAGTCTAGTAAGGCCTTGATTGAGGAACTGAAAGCACAGGCTCTTGCATGGCAAAAGGGAGCAGGGGCTGATAGAGATGAGGTTCGCTGGGAAAGGGAAACACCTCAGCATAACCTCAGGAGCCCTAGTACCAGAGGCCTTCATCTCTCCCATTCCCTGCACTCTGCCACCCCGTGTACCCTGGCGCACATGAGCCCAGGGCCACAGGGATGGCAGATTACTATCCAGTCTGAAATATGGGACTCACGGACCAGTACCTCCCAGGCATGGATGGGTGGGCATCTGGGTATGGGCACCCAAGTACTGTGAAGTTTAGTGGGGAACCCCAGGAGAGTAGGCCCACTAAGGGCATCCTGAAAACCTCTGCCCAGTTAGGTCAGTGGGGGGGGGGGTTACCTATCAAATCCTGGGAGAAAGGAGGAATCAGAAGACTCCTCTGAGCGTCCCAGGACACAGGAGACAAGGTCCCCACATTCTGCCAGCCATTCCCAGGCTCACAGAATCCGGGAAAACCTGGAATATCAGACAGGCACCTCTGGGAGCAGTGCTTCTGAGTCAGAGGATGAATGGACCAGGGTTACCCGAACCAAGAAGGCCCATAAGGCAAAAAGGGCCTTGCTTAAGGACCCCTTAAAACAGATCAAAGCAATAAGGAGCGTCATCACTCCTTATCAGAAGAACTCCAAGTATTCTGTTTGGGAACACTTGGAGCTCTTTGAGCAAATGATGGAGACTTTCCATTTGAAAGACAGCAGTAGCTGCATTCAGTACGTAAAATGGACATTCTCCCCAGAATACTCCAGTTTCTTTGCGGGGCTGGAGGACCAAAACCATTCAAGATGGTCCACATATAGGGCGGCCATCTTAAAACACTTTTCTGTTCATAGAAATCCCCAAGAATTTGCAATGTGGGGAGGATCAGGCCCCACAAGAATTTGTGCAGGAGTTAAAGCGTGCCTTTGCGCAGACTACCAAAGGGTGCGCACGGACAGTAAATAATTTATTAACACTTTCTTCCATGTCTTACCCAAATACATCATGACCCAGCTAGTGAGAGATTTTCATGAGTTCAGACTAGGTCATTGAACAGGCCACCCGAATCTATGAGGTGCAGAAGCCCATAGAAAATAAATATAATGCTCAGAAAAGCCCCAAACCAACCAGCACCCCTGCCGCTGCCAAGGTGGCAGAGGTAAAGGTTGCCGCCATTTTAGATTTGGAGATGGGGGGGGGGGCCTAAAAACCTGCCTGCACAGAATAATTCTAAACCCAGAAGGCCCTCGGGCCAGTCACAGACAGGGAGTCAAGGAGGTAGTCCCACAAATGGGGTCCCTCACTCCCCTGACTATGTAAGTCCCCGCTACATGGGAAACCGATCCATCCTGGGTTATGTGTGGACTCCTACAGCCTAAGGGGGTTGGGGGGATCCAACCAAGCACCTAACCCAGGGATCTTCCCTCCTAACTTCCCCCAGGTGGGCAGATATTCACCAAATCCTGGGCAGAACTTTTTCCCCAGGTATCCACAAAATTTCCAACCCCAAAATCATCCATCCTTCTTTCACCACTTCCATGAGCCCAGACCACCTAATCTGGGAGAGGGGAGGCCAAGGGTCGAGGGGTACCCAAATCTTCCCAACCCGGGGTACTACCAGAGAAGGGATAGCTACCCTTCCCGGGATCAGCCCAGGGGAGAAAACAGAACCCCGTATCAGCCTGAGCGGGTTTCACAGAGCGCCAGGTCCAAAATATGGCACAGGATCTGGGTCGCATGCTGAGGGCTCAGCAGAACCCTCAGATGGGCATGCCGGCGCAGAAAGCCCCAAACTCTGGACCTGGTGCTCCAGAACAATGACGGGGGCAGCACCCAGACATCCCACCGGTTCCCAGGGAGGAGGCACAAGGGGAAGGGGGGTGTAAAGCCTTGGAGGAAGCTTCCTTTCCCACTTGTAAACAGCCCCTGGAAACCCAGGAACCGGAAACAAAATCTCCTACCCCTGAAAGTCTGCCACCCAAGGAGCAGAGAGGGGGGGTAGGAGAAACAAAGGACCCAAACAGACCCATTTTGTGGTGGAGATACAGATCTTCCAATTTGAGGGAGAGGGATCCTCAGAGGATCCTGGGAAAAGGATCTTCTCCTTAAGAGATGTGGGAACTCCTCCCAAAGAAAAATGGGTCCCAAGGGATTCAAATCCAGACTGGGTAGATGTGGGGACTGAGCTAGCGCCGCCCATCATCCCATCCCAGAACCAACAACATCAAAATCCCCTGGTTCAAACCTATCCTGGTGACTGCCTCCAAAAAGGGGGGGCGGCCCAGAACCGGAACCAGGGGAACCCAAAACGTCTCCCATCTCCAGTTGCCAACTTTTTCTTTCCGATTCCCAAGACTCTCCACAGAATTCTGCCCAAATCGCTTTTCTCTCCATGTCCAAAACCAGAAAATTAGCCCACCAGTTGTCCAAAAATGTGCATTATCTGTGCCCCCTTGCGGAGAAGGGGGGGGAAGATACTATGCCCGGTTCAAGAACAGGGGCAGGATACAATGTTGGCACTGGATCCCAAGCTACCCTACTTTCCAAAAAAGCCTTTGATGAACTAAATTCAGGAAGGGGGGGAGAATTACAAAATTCCTCTCACCTCTCTTCGTGGACAACTTCAGAACTTTGACGGGAAGGAAATTCCAATCGGATTTGGACATTAAAATTGGGCGACACAAGGTGAAACACCCAGTCATAGTAGTGACTCCAGAGGGCACCCCTTGTTTACTAGGGAATTACCTCATGAGAAGGTTGTCACCCCTAATAGATTGCATAAACAAGGTCCTCTGGACCCAGACTAGCCGACCAATAAAGTTAAAACAGAGCGTCAACCATGTTAGTTTAAACGGCACATGCCACATGGTTGAACAAAAATCTGACCAAGTAGAATTTCACTTCCAGAACAACCAAATTCGAGAAGACAACAGACTTTTGATGGGGGGGTCCTCTCTATTTCTGAAAATCAACCTTCCTTCCAGTTTGATGTGGTATTCCACACTAGAAGGAAACACTCTGAAATTCTTTACCAAGCCACAATCGGACATTCCCACTCCAATAGTCCACAAAGATGTGAAGTCAGCTCAGAGCCTGGCTGATATTCAGCAAATTGGAGAGCAGTTGTTCATCCATGTTCAGTTAAATTAAGGGAAGGACTGTTCTCGCCCGAGTGTGTGTGAACAACGGTAAGAGCTTCAGAGAAGCCATGTTCCGCCAACTCCCAAAAGATCCAGCCATTCCCATTTTTAGCATTCTAGACAAATGGGAAATGGATCTGGAAGCACCCAATTCCAAACATCTCCTGCCAAGCAGGTGTATGCTCAAAATCTCCATATGCAACAAGAGCCTAGTCCATAATTGTTGGGTCGTGCGAGATGCCACTGTTGCCTTTTACTTAAGCAGTGACATTCGCAATCGCTTTGCCATTAGTTTGGACCTAATAAACTTCAAAGCTTGGTCCCGATTAGCGGATAATCCCATGGGCTTGGATGATCCAGAGAAAGCATTTAGGTCAGCTCAATTGCTACCTTATGCAGTTGAAATTCAGATTGGAGAGGAAGTCACCATCCCAGAAAGGACCCGACAATTCTCCCTAGAAGTGAAAGTTAAGAGGACAGAAATTGAAAAACCCTGATGCTTATCTTCATCTAAATGCTTCTCTCCAACAGCAAGGGTTGGGGGTAAACCCAACACCACTAGTCAATATAGAACATGACACCACTCTAATAGAGGTGGATAACAGCGACTTAAAGAGTATCACTCTAGCCGCAGGCACCATTATTGGAATGGCGTTTGATGACCGCCATTTTTCCATTGACTTAGGGAATTAACTGTTAGGACCGATCCCCAAGGACTGTTTTGACCGTGACAGTGATGACAATAGAACACCAGACAGGATCTTTACCCGGCATGGGGGGGAACTTCCTGGTGTCCACTTCCTGCCCTTATGGTAAGGAAGGTGCGACTTGTGACTTCAGGAGGGATGAGGTGATTTTCCAGGTCCAGGAGGGCTGCTCTTCCCACCTGAAGCCACCAGTCCAAATCAGCACTCTGACCAGGGACTTTCTCCACCCAGCTGGAGGAGGCCGCTGAGATAGCAAAACAAGAAGTCTTCCCAAGCTTCAGACAGATGGTTGAAGAGAGTCAACCTATCTGATGCCTGTGTGACTCTGGAGCAGAAGCAAAAGCTGAAACAAGTTTTCTTGGATTTCCAAGATCTCTTTGCGGTGGACTCATATGATTGTGGTCGCACCGACATCCACACAACAATTCCCACGGACCCTGGTATGACTCCAGTGTTTGTGAAGCAATATCGCTTGCCTCTCACATCAATGGAGTCCCTTACTAAAGTCATTAAGAACCTTGACTCCCATGGGATAATCCGTCCAGTCCACAGCACCTTCAATAATCCGGTGCTGGGGATATTGAAGCCAAATGGCCAGTGGAGACTCTGCGCTGACCTTAGGGAGCTCAACAAACGGGTCCATACTTCCCGATGGCCTCTTCCCTACATTGACCAAGGGCTGGACCAGATCCAGGGGGTCACAGGTATTCACTGCAATAGACCTGACCAATGGATACTGGACTGTGCCCGTCAGTAGGGAGGACCAATACAAGCTGGCTTTTACCTTTGGGGGCCAGCAGTACACATGGACCCGGACTCCCTTCGGATACCTCAACTCCGGTAATGAGTTCAACATTTTTCTGCATAAGGCCATGCTCGACCTGGGTGAGAGGGGTAAGCTGGCCTATGTAGATGTCCTCATCAAAAGCTCAACTCTGGAGGAACACATAGCGGCGATCCGTTATGTTCTGACACAGTTGCGGGCTGTCGGAGCAAAACTTTCCTTTCAGAAACCACAGTGGTGTAGAACCCATGTGAATTTCTTAGGGCATGAGATTACTCCGCAGGGTCTCTGTCCCCAGGAAAAGAAAGTGGAAGCACTGCAGAAACTGAAGGACCCCACATCTCTGCGGGAACTAAGGAGCCTCCTTGGACTAATTACAGTAGAACGTTCATTGAGGGCTATGCAGAGATCACCAGACCACTTATTCATCTTTTGAAGGGGGGGTCAAGTGGGAATGGGGTCCAGAACAATCCGAGGCAGTAAGAAAACTCAAAAGAAGCCTCTCACAAGCGCCTTGTCTAGCTTACCCTGTCAGAAACAAGGAGTTCTTCTTGGAGACAGGGTTTTCTAATACATGCTTGACTGCAGTATTATACCAAAAGCATGACAAGGTCAATAAAGTAACCTCCTATGCGAGTAAAACTTTATCCTCTGTGGAGGAAAAATTCAAAGACTGTGAGAAGGCACTCCTGGCAACGATGTGGGCATTGAAGAATTACCGCCCGTTTATCCAGGGGGAACACATCATAGTGGAGACTACACACCAGCCTCTGCAATATCTCCAAAGTGACAGAATCCAGGCCGGAAATGTGAGTAATTCCCGAATTACTTCCTGGATTCTGTCAATGCAAGGCTTTCCTGTGGAGGTCAGATATGGCCAAAACAAGAAGAGTCCCCTCGCGCAAGGTCTGGCTGACTTGCATGATTGTACCAGAGAAAACTGTCTTGAGGACGAAAGTCTAAAAATCAAGGACAACATGGAGGCATACCTTAATTCCACACACAAAGTCTTTGAAGAAGACAAGTGAGAGGGAATGCCCACTGTCTATGTGGATGGATGCTCTTACCATGTTGACAACAACAGGGAAAAAGAACTTGTGGCCGGCGTGGGAAATGCATAGGTGAATGAGTCCCCAGAACCATCCGCTGGGTACAAGATTGGTCCCCGAAGTAGTCAGGTGGCAGAGTTGATGGCTGTGCATCAAGCCATCCTCACTGCTGTCCAACATCAACTCCACGAACTGGTCATAAATACAGATTCGGATTATGTATGGAACAGGTTCGTGGCGCACCTGGTTAATTGGAAACCAGAGGCGTGCTATGTGCTAATAACAAACCCTTGAAACATGGGACGTTAATTCGAAAGATTGATGATCTGGTCACCTCGAATGGGATGCCCATCTATTGGAAAAAGATCAAGGGTCATTCCAAAGTAGAGGGACCAGACAAAACTGGAAATGACTAAGCTGATCAGCTGGCCAAGACCGGGGCCATCCAAGGGGATCTAATAGAGATCGAGTCCCTGTTGGGGGAAATCTAGGTCACTGCTATCACTAGGTCCCAGACAAATGCTCACAATGATCTTTCAACTGCACAATGGCGTAAGGAGACCCCAGATTCTGATTTGATTATGGCTCAAAAGAGGGATACAATAATGGGTAAGTTTTATCAACACATTGAGGACCCTGAGAACTTTTCCCTGACGGATACAGATTACATTGGGAAAGAGGCCCTCAGAGTGTTGATGAAATGTCCCAAAATGTTCTGAATCCAAGATGGTTTGTTGGTAAGGAAATCCCTAGCTGGCCACGATCACCTCATTCCGAAGCCTGATGTTAAGTCACGCCCATGATGCGGCCACAGCCGATCATAGGGGGTTTCATACAACACTTGAAATCTTAAAAGGTTGCATACTGGCCACACATGGGGCAGGACCTCGACCAATACTTGAAGGGGTGTCTTGTGTGTGCACAATTTTAGCCAACAACCCTCACACACCGTGCGCCTCTCCAAAAGAGTGGGATGATACTGCCATGGTCAGATTTGCAAGTAGATTTTCTTGGGCCCATGATTCGCTCCTCTAGGGGGAATAAGAACATGTTGACCGTGACGTGCTTATTTACTAAATGGGTGGAATGTCTCCCGGCCCAAAACTGCAAGGCAGAAACAGCAGCTGCCCTGATGATCAACCACATCTTTTCACTTTTTGGACTACCCCAAAGGATTGAGTCAGACCGAGGTAGCCATTTCACCAGCAAAGTAATGACCAAGATGTGGGAGATACTTGGGGTTAAAAAGAACGTTATAACAAAACCATTGTCAGCATATTAAAGTTTGTGGCAGATTCTGGGCCAAATTGGGATATTCGATTACCTCGTGTCCTAATGGCCATCAGATCTATCCCTTCATCTGCAACTAAAATGTCACTGTTTAAGCGGATGACTGGACGCAGAATGGTGCTTCCCCAGCATCTGCTTTACAGGACCCAAGAGCAGACATTGATCAATGCCTCCACAACCCATGAGTATGTTGAAAATTTAAGAAAACACCTTCAACATGCCTTTGCCTATGCTCAGCGAAATCTAGAAAGATCGGCCGATGGCATGAATACCCACTATGACTTAAAGACTACCAGGAAAGAATACAATGTAGGAGACCGTGTCTATCTATACAATTTCCAAAGGAACCAGGCCAAACAGCGAAAATGTCTGCCTACCTGGAAGGAACCTTTTGAAATTGTAGACAAGATCTCACCAGTCGCCTACAAGATCTGCATCCCCAAAGGCAGTTTGGCAGAGGGGGAAGATAAGTGGGTCCATATTAATCAGCTAAAGTGTTGCCATCCCAGGCACACTCTGCAGCAACTGGAGGAGTCCTCTGGAACCCCAGAGGGGCCCACTCCAGATCCATAAAATTCCACCCTAAAATATTTCACATATAGTTTATAATATACAATGATAAGAATACAAATGTCTCCTGATTTATAAAATGTATATGCCCGCCCCACTACATTAATAGTGGTGGGGAAATGTCTAGGAATATGTTTTGGCCTTTTTGCTTTGTCATCCTAGGAGACAGAAACCATGGAGACTGACCAAGGACGACGACCCGGGGACCGGGAGCAATGATCCGAAGGGCCCGGGGTATCGCTCAATACTCCCATCAGGACTGGCGAGGATAACCAAGCGATCCACCCCTGATGGAGGAAAGACGATGAACTGTGCCATTTGTGGAATCCGGAGAGATGAGGCCGACATCCCAGTCTTGCGAAATTCCATCGATGAAAGACCAACGGCCATCGCAGGAGGGGGGCTTGTGGGATGCATCAACCCTCTCATCCAAGCCGTGCAACATCACTGTGCATTGCTGGCAGCAGAACCATAATGGCCACTGGAAAGCATGCTGCTCGCCGGAAAATGCGCAGTGAAAACCTGAAAAATAGGCTGCCATCCACTTTTGCCTATCTTAGTGAGCACAGGAGATCACTGCCTAAAACCACCATTGGGCTACCCATAAAGCAGCCTGAAACCACTTGGAAATAGCAATGCTGATTGCAAAAGAAACAGAGCTAGTTTCAAAAATCTATTTTCTTGATTGTCAAAAATTGCTAAAATCCTGGCTCACAAATCACCTACAAGATCCAACCTCTTTGTTGGGTGTTCCACATTACTCTACTGCAAGAATCCACATCAATACAATGTCAGCAAGAATCATATGCTATCAAACAAAATCCCCTTTTAAAGATACTGATGGAAAGACAGCTGTCAAAAATTGGTGTAGTACCGTTACTCGCCTCTGTCAGGTGCTGGCAATTTATAATTCTAACAGGAGAACTGGTGTTTCAGAAGTTAAATATGCCAAAGAAGAGAATTCCATCAAAATGCCATATAGAGTGCCACACAGCGATTTCATTGTTGAAAAAGACTTGATTTAAGGATATGTTGCTTATTCTAAGTTATAAATGTATTTTTTTAACAAGGAACTATGTTGCAATTGACCAAAAGGTAATCTGATTTAGTTAAAACTTCAAGAGGCCTTCTTTTCATGAGAACCCTTCACACCTTGGGCCTTCCCACCAACTGGAGAGGATATCGCATTGACATGTAAATCAGGAGAGGAGGAGATTTTCTCTGCAGCCCGGAGGAAGGAACAATGGGGGCTTTGGGATGAATAGGAATATGCTGATTTGGGTGTGACTGGTCAACAACTGCTCTGGGAGAGACAGGACATGTGACCTCCGAGTCCAGCCAGATCTGGGGGCAGAGACAAACCATTGTGTGAATTGAAAGCAAATATATGTTTTATAAAATTGCTTATAACAAAGTGTACCAAGCTGGCAAAAATGTAAAACGTTGAGACGGTTAAAATGAAAAATTCACTCACAATTTAAGACTAAGCTGGACGCTGTGTGTTGTTCTCAGACTAAACCCCGGAATTATTAATTTTGCAGCTGCAGTGTTTTTGCTATGAACATAAGAAATTATAGTAATATGCTCAGAGAGGATATGCATGCATGTATCAAATTTGGAGCAGAATGAATATTGAATGAATATTGGGAAACCCACCAAAAGCGCGAAATGTTATTTCTGAACCCAAGCTCGTAGGAACATGGGACTTCAACAGAGACATGCCTTAATTAATCTGTGATGTGTATATGCATTATGAACAACTTGTGTATCTGGGAAATAGGTTTTTTGGGGAAAAATTGATTTTCTCTGTAAAAGCAAAGGGGAGGGAATTCATAAACACAGCATCACTGACTCATTCTGACACGCTGATCCTTTCTCCAGTCAGGGGACAGGGAATCCTCTAACCTATCAAATCCTTAGAGGGTTGGGCATAGCGAATCAGCCTACCCACCCACTTTGGAAACACATAAATAAGGACTGCTAGGACAGATGAAAGTACACTCTTTTCCACTACTCACCGATTCCTGCAAAACACTCTGCCGGAAGACTCCAGATAGGCTCTAGAACCAAACTCTAGCACCAAGCTCTAGAACCCTGAAGCAAAGGCCCAATCCCAAAAGCTGAACTCTTTTCAGCAGGCCTCAGAATCTTTTGCAACCTGATTCTAACCTCTAAACTTCCCAGTGGCATCTCAAAATTCAACAGCTTGGCTGCGCCGTTTTGCTTCTCGTTAAGAACCCTGTGCTAGAACCAAGATCCAGACCCAGAGAGAGCAGTGCTGTATCCAGAACCCGTCAGACCCAGACCAGAGGCCGTGCTGTGAGCAGAACCCAGTGCCCGAGACGGTCCGGTGACGAGTGAAGCCAAACCCTTGACCAGATCTTTGACGAGGCCCACTCCATTCCAAAGCCTAGGAGTGAGTATCTAGTCTAGAACTGTCCATAACCAAGCTTTTAGTTTAAAGTAATCCTCTTCCATCCATTTTAACCTGTCCAGAACTGCATTATAGAATCTTACAATTCTAGTTTTTCCGTAATCGCGATTTACGCACGCAGAAAAATTGCCGCAAATTGCAATTTAGCTCAATTTCAACACGTCAGAATATCCGTTTCTTGTTTGCAACTGCTGAATTTCGTTTTCAATTTGATAATCATTCATGAATCATTGCTAGTGTTGACCTGAACCCATCTAAAGTAACTACCACTTATCCTGAATCTCTTTTAGTTAATTAAAATCATTTTAGCATATTTTCCCTTTCATGACAATCACATTCCAAAGTATTTTTGCCCGTTTTAAAGTCATTCCTGTCTCTCTCTAAGTTTGCTGGGGGAACTTGGATTAAGCTACATTATTGATTGTATTCCTGAAACCTGTGTGCCCTCATTTCCATCTCTTCATATTGCCTACTGGGGGGAGTGAATAGTCACAGGGGAAAAAGTGATTATCTTGTCTTTTGATTGAAACCATATCAAGTTTATTTGTGTTGCATTTTTCCCACTATTGCATTTCCTTGAATCACAAAGTATTCTCTACTACCGTATCCTCCATATTCATACTCCCAAGTAATTAAAGAGATTGTTGATTTTGTAATATTACCCTTTGTTGATTACCGTCCATATTCAGTGTACTATTCAGATATTATTTTGTTCATAAAGGTGTGATATATATATATTGTTTCATTCTTCAAATAAACCTTTTAATTTGCAAAACAAACCTGCTTCTTGGGTCAGGGGGATTCGAAGAGAGGGGCATTATATAAGGGTTCATCATCCAGATTTAAAGAGCTTTGACATAAAAATATATGGCTTCCATTGGGCATCCCATACTAAGCATTGACTTAGTTGGAGTGCTGAATTGGAGTCATTTACACACCGAGGGGCACCGCCAGGCCATATGCATAAAATCTGCCACTGGTTCATTGCATCTAGTACAGCCAGGAGGTGCCTGTGGAAAATAGTCATGGATTTGGGCAGGAGTGTAGGAGAATTGATGTAGACCTTTCCAATAGATTAGTTTAAAATTGGCATTTATCGCAGACCTCCTGGAACCCTCACAGTAATACCTCCTCTCCTCATCGGATATCCCATGCCACAGGGACAGTACCCATCTTTCTCTGGGGGATGATTTAATCACTGAGAATGCTGGACCACAATTGAAAGGACACCACCAATGCACTCTCCACTTCCATGGGCCTCCTCTCCCCCTGGTCTCAAAACTAGTACTGGACGAACCCGGCTTGGACTACGTTAAAGTACACTTCAAAATCTGGCAAGGCCAGTCCCCCTGCGTGTATCGGTGCTGTTAGCTTATCCCACAATACTCTGGGTTGTTTACCAGCTCAGATAAACTGTGTAATCAATGCTTTTAGGGCTCAAATGTAGTCAGTTGGTACTACAATGGGGACATTGAGAAACACGTAAAGGAATCTGGGCAGTAGCACCATCTTGATCAGCGAGATTCTAACGTACAGATTAAGAGGCCGATTCTTCCATCTAATAGTGGCCTCTCTCGCCTGGTCTAATGTATTTTGGTAGTTACCTTCGTACAGTGTCTTTTCGTCTTGCGTTATGTTGATCCCTAGCTATCGGCATTGTGTGGTATGACATTGAAACCCCATTTATCAGCATATTTTGCCCCCCTCTCAATAAAAGGAGCATTAATCATGAGGACCGAGAAATGCCCAAACTGGACGACCTCCTCCATAATGGGATCCAAGTTTTGCCTGGGGTCTCTTATCAATAACACCATATCGTCCGCATAAAGCAAGATGACTACCCTGTGCCTGAAGAGTTAAATTCCCAGGTGTAAGTGGGCCTCCCTTATTCTCTCTGCCAAGGGTTCGATCGCGAAGGCAAACAGTAGTGGGGAGAGGGGGCACCACCTGTCGTGTGCCTCTACTGAGCATTATCCCTGGGGTGAGCTGACCATTCACCCGTACTTTGGCAGTAGGTGGCTTGTATAGTAGTAGCACCATGGAAATGTATGGTTCTCCCAAACCCATTCTACGCATGACGGTGAACAGGAATGGCCATTCCACTGAGTCGAATGCCTTAGTGGCATCTAGCAGTGCAGAAACCACCTGGTCTTCATTATCCACTGCTGAGATCAGCCCAAACATCCTTTGAATCCCGAAAGAGGTGGAGCGTCCCGCGATTAATCCAGCTTGGTCCGCTCTCACCATTCTGTTCATCAGGGGTGGAAAACTAGTGGCCAGTATCTTGGCTAAGATTTTGTTATCTAGGTTGACGAGGGATATTAGTCTGTATGACGCGCAATCATTCGGCTGTTTCGCTGGTTTAGGAAGTACTGTGACCAAGGCCTCCCTCATGGTTTCCGGGTGCTTCCTGTAAAAACTGAAGGGGAGTTTCTGTACTCCTGTCCTCTATATGGCAGAGTAGAAGCACAGAGTATCCCAGCCAAGATTCTCCATTTGGTAGCTATGGTTGAGCAATCAAGGCTTAAGCTTAAGGTGTTGCAGGCTGGTTCTTAAGTATAGTGTAGCGCCCAAGCACCCACAAAGGAATGTCCACACACTATGTTAGTGATAACACAGTTCTTTATGTAAATAAGGTTCAAGTTATATACACACCCAATAATACACTTTGTGCTCAGGCAATTCTATAATGATACATATATACAATATCTCTGTGGTACCACAATTCACTCTTGACTCCTTTAAAAAGTACCATCGGGCGACAGTTGCAGTAACATACAAGTCTAATAGCAATGTGAACCAACACCAGATATAGGAGAGAAACAAGTTAAACAGTTGGCAGAATTCTGGGTCTCTACCGTCAGACAGTTCTGTATGAGGATCCCACCACCTGGGCAACCTGTAAATAAAGTACATTGACAAGCCCAGTCCATATATTGCTTAGCAGAGTTTTATTTCCTTCTACAAATGTTCTACTACCCCAATGTACCTAGTTTAGCAGAATTCTTTGATGAGTCTTCGATGGATCCGTCTTGAGTGAACTCCCTTTAAGGCAGGAGCCACGGATCTTCGGGATTCCTTGAAGAGGTGAACAATGTTGTTGAGGCAGTAGCTTCGGTCCTTGAAGTGCTCGTTGACGATCGGTCAAAAATGTCCTGCAACGATGAGGCGTGCAGTGCCCCTCGATGACGAGTGTTCGTTGCTGCAAAGGGAGGACAATGAAGAACTGTATGCCCAGTAAGGGTGTCGGGTGTCTGGTCGTCGCCAGCGGCGAACAGGACTCTACCACGACTGGCTTTGGATCATCGTCAGCGTCTTTGGAGGACTTCGGGTGGCGGGAAACCCATCAGCGGATTCGCCTTGGTTAATCTGCGACCTCGACTTTCTCTGGTGGGACAAATCGGTCAACGGTGATGAGCAAGGGAGTCCTTCATTCAAAGTGTCTTAGGCAATGGAGCGCTGCGGCTCCGGTCAATGAGGTTACAGTGTTACCTCCGAACCTCGGTCGACGGCGATGGACTTCACTGTTTGGGCGCTTCACTTCAGATTCCTCAGTGGTCCCAGTCTCCGGTCAGCAGACTTTCGAGGGTCTGACTTCCAGGGAGCCTTGGTGAAGATTAGCTGGTGCATGATGGTCTCTCATAGCTCGGGAAGAGGTCTCCTAGCCAGGTCCTCTCTTGGTTCAGTTCCTAGGCAGTCGCACAGCTTTCAGATTAGCGAAGGACAGCAGCAGCAATTATTTTTCTTCTAGCGGGCTTCAAGGTTAAGCATCAAGTTTCGACCCCAGCTTCTGAACAATTTCCATCAGTGAGAGGACCCCAGAAATACTGTTAGGTCTCTCATTCACTTCGCTGGGTCACACTCAGACAACCAATCATTCAGAAGGGGATTTAGGCAGGCAGACAATCAGGCTCACAGTGCATTCAGGCCATTCTTCTCCATCCAGACGCTCAACACAGAATGTGGATTCGGACAAGCACCCAGCCATTCAGCACTCCACACTGCATTCATACCAGTTTCGTGCAGGGCTGTCTCAGTCATTGTGTCACACACCAGAAACTAGACACCCATAACATGAAATGCATATTCGTCACACACTCCATTCACCCAGGTCCTACGGGCGTACCCGCAACATACAGTTACTAGGAAAGATCCAGCCAGTCTGGCCTGGGCTACCCCAAAATACCATAAATGGATCCACCCAACAGCCAGTTAGGGGAAGGGACAGAGTCCAGGCTTCCCAGGGCTTTGGGAAAACAATGACACAGGCAATAGAAAGCAAGAGGCCACAGGGGCCATCTTGTCTCCCATCAGGAATCAACTGATTCCAATGGCAGGGCCTGGGTATCCCAAAATGAAGGATACTCCGAGCACCTGTCAAATTCAGCATGGAGCTGCCACCAGCCCCATACCCTGCTGTGTGGGCAAAACACAGCTGCCCAAAACATACTAGGGGTACAAGGTTGTACCCCCCACCCATGGGTGCCATTAGGGTATCCCAAGGGTCTGTTCACCAAACCAAAAAGAGGAAGTGCTGCACCGCCAGGAGTCCCACATGGACTCCTGTGCAGAAAATAGACCACACATGATAAAAGGAGTACAGGACAAGGACATGGAGGCCTTGTCCCTCCAATGCATTTCCAGCATCACACTTCCCTTCAAGGATGCTCTGGTGGTACATTTGTAGGGGATGGGGCCCAATCTTCGTGGCGTAGGTTTTATACAATTCCGTCGTGAAGCCATCCGGTCCTGGGGCTTTCCCGGACAGAAGGGATTTGATGGCCGCCAACACCTCCATCATTATTTGACAATTCTGTCCCGCTCTTTCCTCCTCCGAGCACCAGTGTAAAGCCACCTAGTCCAGGTAACTATTTAGTTCCGCCTGGGAGGAGTACAAATCTTTATAGAATCTGTGAAATTCTTGCAGTATCCCATCATCAAATCTCTCTGCCCCTTGCATATCTATTATTGACTGGACCCTGCCCTTGTGATCCTCCAATTTCGCAGTCTTTGCCAGCAACCAGCCTGGTTTCTGCCCTTCCCAGTAAGGTCTCACAGCTGCCCCCACACCAATAATTTCGCTTCTCTATGCGCTAATCTTTTCAACTGCTCCATTAGCTGTTTAGTTTTGGCCTGTTGACAGGGGGTTGTCTGGGGGCCAGTTGCCTCCAAAGCGCATATTTGTGACTCTCTCATATCTAGTTCCCGTCTGATTTGTTTTAACATGTCCACCTCCTTGGCAATACACTCCTCTTATCACGTACTTAAAACTCTCAGAGGGCCCCTACTGAGCCAACATTAGTCTCAAAAAAGGTCTCTATTGATTTTGATAGGCCCTCCCGGAACAGTGTGTCTGTCAGAGATTCATTTTTAAATAGCCAGGGGTTCCTTTCCCTCCCCCTTCCCTTCAGTTATATTGTTATTAGTACCAGGGCGTGGTATGAGACCATGTGGGCCAGAGTTGTTGCACTGGTCACGGCCCCCAGTAAGGTCTGAGAAATCAGAAAAATAAATCTAGTCACGATGCAGTGTTATGCACGGTTGAGTGGTAGGTGTACTGCTTCACCCCTTGGTTCCTGAGCCTCCATATATCTTCTAGCTCCCAAGTTTGACACATGCATCTTAATTCGCAAATTCCCCTCGTCGTGTGGTGTGGGGGGCCTGCCGTGCGGTCAAATGTATAGTCCATCACCTCATTAAAATCTCTGGCCCAAATTATATCTCCCACTAAGGCATCCCCCAAGTGCCGGGCGAGCCACTCCAAAGCTGTCACCGTGTCCTGGTTCGGAACATAGTAATTAACGAGCATGTACAGCCGGCCTTTTATCGTGCCACGCACTATGAGGCCCCACCCCTCACGGTCCCCCACCATGGAGATAAAGTTGAATCCCACTGCATTACGAACCAGGATTCCCACTCCTCTCATGTAGGATGGGTAAGAGGAAAAGTATCAGTTACACTCCCAGCCTTTGCGAATCTGGATTCCGTTTCCAGGGAGGGAATGCATCTCCTGTAGGAACGCAATTCTCCAGTTTAGGAGGACTCTACGACTTTTCGACGGGCAGTTTAACCCAAGTATATTCCATGTGAGGCAATTCATTGATCCCGCCATAGTTCAATTGTAGTGAGATCATGTTTCCAACCCCCATTTGCCTGGTCCAATGCTGTCCTCAACTGATGTGTCTGTCTGCACCACTTGTGCATCCCATGCCTTTCCCGATGTTGTACTGTGTCCCCGTGCTGCGTTCCCCTGTCCCGCTCCCTCCCCCACTGACAACCCCAACCTGTCATGTCAGTTAAATACATCCCCTCCCCCACACTAAGCTAGCCCCCCCCAACCAGTCAGCATTTTCCTCTGGAAAAACTGCTTCCGCTGAGAGCAGCAGCTAGTGATCCGACCTGGTCTCTGCATTCACTGCGATAAGGTCCATTCCTGACCTCCTGATTTCACTCCGCACAATACGTCAGTTTGTAGCACCTGGTAGATGTGTTTATATATATTAGGCATGGTCTCATTCGTTATTACCCCTGGGTCTCGGGTGCCTGGGTAAGCATTCCAGGAATGCGTTGGCCTCATCCAGGGTGGTAAAAAAACAGTGTCTGCCCTTCGTGTTCCAGCCGTAGTTTGGCTGGGAACATCATGGCATAGTGAATGCCCTTCTCTCCCATTCTCTTCATGTCCATGTAAGTCTTGCGTGACACCTGAACCTTTTCATAGACGTCTGGGAAGAGTTTTATTGTATCACCTTTATGTGAGGGTCCCCTTTTCTCTCGCTTTGTGGAGCACCATGTCACTGTCCGGTAATTCAGCATTCTTGTGATAATCGGGCACACTGGAGCCATGGGTTTCCTGCCACTTGATATCCTGTGCGCTCTAACCACTACAGAGATGGTTGAGAAACCCTCCAGTCCCAGCGCCTCCCTAAGGATCTCCTCCAGCATGAGTTCCACGTTTCTCTGGTCCGATGCTTCCGAAACACCCATTATCTGCAGGTTATTCCTCCTGGACCTCGATTCCAAGACATCTTGTTTCTCCATTAGTTCCTTCAGCGCTCTCTTCACTTGTTGCTAATCCCTGGATGTTGATGTCGCCTCATCATAGACTGTCTAGATTCTCCCCTCCGCCTTGTCCAATCTCTCTCCATGTCGGTCCAAGCGGACTTGAATGTAGTCCACTTTACATGTTAAAGTGTCAATTTTCCCATCAAGGGACTGTATACTGTTCTGCAATTGATGGAACATCTCCTTCATATCACGGAATACCGTTGTGGTTTCTTGGGTCAACTGTTAATTGCAGTCGTCTTAGGGTTCCATTGTTTCGTTGTGCTTCGACTGGAAAGATGCCTCAAAGTGGAGCTTAGTTTGCTGCTTCCTGCTTTTATTTGCTTTAGCCATCTTCCAATCAGCTATTCTTCTTTTGCGCCACCTCCTAACTGAAGATTGAGTTCCTCTACAGACCAGCCACTTCTTCCCGATGACCGTGTGTTATTTTCCATGCAATGGTTTGGTCTAGTGATGGCTGTTCAGGGGATTTCGTCTCTGTGGTGGCACCCCAGGCTCCCTGCTCTACCCAAGTAGTAGGAGCAGCAGCACGGCTCCACCCTGGCACACCGTGCATCCGCAGAGCCCTGGCTGGTGAGATCAACAGTGCTCGAGGGTGTGCTAGATTTCGGAGCGGTTTGCGGCCCCGCCTCTGCCCCTCTGTAGCCCCTTGGACAATTGCAGGGCAGATCTTGCCAGGACAGAGCGGGTTCGCCCGCGTAGAAATCACTTGCCTGGGTATTCACTTTCCCCCCACACCGGGGTTGCCAGGCGCCGCGGTTTGGTGCCTGCTCTGCGTGATCCCATACACTGTGCTCCGCCTTGGATGCCTCTTCGCACACGTAGGGTTCTATGCCTAACTTGGTTGCTCAGGTGCCTTCGCACCACCACACGGGGTTCACTCTGCACACCCAGCTCCCACTGCTCCGCTCAGATCCTCGCCACAAGTGGATCCCAGAGCTCTGGATTTTTATCAGTTGTGCCCTTCAGAAAGTCGTTCACTTCCTTGAAATATTACGATCGGTCATAGAAACGGCCATATCATTCACGAATTCTGTAGTGATGCAGAGAACTCACGGCCATCTTGGTTGGGCTCTCTAGCAGACGGCAAGGTTAGCTTAGCCATGGACGGTGTCCCCATTGACGGCGTTAAGTTAGCGGCGGCGAAGAGAATGAGGACCTTTTACCTTTGTTAGTTCTCTCTCCAGCAGACCTTTAGATACAGGTTCAGTTGTGGATTTTCCACTCCCCTTGCCTTTGGATGGCAGAGAGTCTGTTCTATCCACTGAAAAAGCTGTCCTCTTTGGAGCTTGCTTCTCAGGGTGCCTGGAAGAAGTTGAGGGCGCAGTTTTGCTGGATTCCTCATCAGACGACATCTGTCTGTTATCCAGGTGGAGTAACAGTCTCCTAGGCTTATCCTTCAGAGTCTTCTTGGAGAAAGTCTGACATTTTACATAACTGGATTTCATGTGGGTAAAGACAATAGATGCAAAGTTTGTGGGGGTCTCAGATGAAAATTACCTTTTTGCCACACCTGGATCAGTCCTTGAAAAGGGAGGTCTTCTCCTCGACCGCTTGTACTTGAGTCTCAGCTATGAGGTGCAAGCGAGCAGCCTAAAAACGCAACGTTTTTAGGTGGTAAGTGGTGGAAACCTGATCTCAAAGAGTTGTAATGAAAATCAAGCTTAAAAAGCTTCAAGTATGACAAAAATGTCTAGAATTAGTATTGAAAAACGAATTTGCTCAGAGAGCGGAAGAGGATTCCCCTGATCTGTAGACACAGTGAAAAATCTGAAGATGACTGGGAGCCTAAGCCCTGCTACCTCATTGGTTGGGCCATAAAAGGAGGTGGAGGAACTCCACAAGGGAAGGGCTATACAGGCCCAATGGGGCTCTATTTGTGTAGGCTTTTCTTCCTATAGGAATAAGTTTTATATTTTTCTTATTTAAATTACTGAGGATTCCCAGTCTGACGGGGAATATTCAAGCATGTGAATCTATGAAATATCCAATGCTGGAGAACTGTAGGTACTCTAGGATACAGTAAACTAATCTTAAAGGAGGACCCAAAGGGTCCCTAGCAACACTGCCCATACGGAGCTGTGTGCTGCAGTAGTATAACACTGATGCCTTTAAGAGCTATGCAGCAGACAGACTCCATAGTACAGGTAAAATATAAAGAAAAGATTTCCAAAAGACAGCCCACAAGAATGAATGAGTGGAAAAAGGTTCCACTCATGCAGGATTTAAAGAGAAAGGTCAAGGAGGCCAGCAGAAAGTGCTGGGGGCCTCACTAGGAAAGGGGATGAAGCATAAAAATGATAAATCTCCCTAATGGGGGTCTCTGGGAGATGCCTTCCAGATCTGTTGGTACAGCTGCAGGTTGTATGCGTTCAGGCCCACCACTCTGCTCCAGCAGGCTTCGGTGGGTTGCAGCCTCATTCCGATTGCCCCCCATTGGCCTTCGAGACCCAGGTTTTGGATCTGCTGCAGTGGTGCTCCCAGGGTCCTGTCCACCTTTCGACCTACAGCAGGGGATTCCTGACACAGCAGGGGGGGGGGCGGTGGAACATCTGGACCCGGCCAAGTTGACACCGGCGGCCTGGTTGCTGACCAGTTGAGGCTTCAGAATGCTCAATATTGGTAGGACAACTGTGATATCATTTGACAGGCCAGGAGCCCCTCGATTCAGTCCCAGTAAAATATTAAATGGACTAGGTTCTGCCATTGGGCTCATGACAAGGGTTTGGACCTTGCCACCTGTCCTCTGGATGACGTACTGGCTTTTTCAGCACACCTGGCTCGGTCTGGAGTTCAGGTGGATACGTGCCACACTTATTTGATGGCCATTGGGGTTATAAGAATTCCCCTGAGCATGTATTTTCTGCAGCCAACCCAGTGGTTAAGGCCGACTTTAAGTGGTTGTCCAGGCTTTTCCCACCAGTGCATAGGCCACACCATGTCTGGGATCTCAATGTGGTCCTTGCATCTTTGTAGCGCATGTCTTTCAAGCCAATGGCCTCTGTGGACATCCGCTTGCTGATGCTAACGACAGTTTTACTGGTAGCTCTCACCACTACAAGCAGGGTTAGTGAGCTTCAGGCATTGTCCCTGTACAAGAATTACACAATTTTTCACAATGACAAGGTCATCTTGCACACTCACACAAACTTCTTCCCAAGGTGGTCTCTCTTTTTTTATCTGAATCACGAGATCTGCCTGCCGGTGTTTTTCCCGAACCTACAGTCAGAGGCAGAGAGGGCCCTGCATTCCTTGGGTCCTCAAGTTAAATGACAATATCATAATTATACATGACTTTTCATATCTCTCGAACAAAATCCTTCAGGAAGTCTGTGGCATTGTTTGCGACTTTCAGAGGCTCCTCCACTAGCTGTCAGGCTTCCTTCGCCCATTGAATTGTTCAGGCCATTTCGGAAGCGTATACAGCCATGGGCAAACCCATTCCTGAGGTGATTCATGCCCAACTGATCAGAGCCAAGGCCACGGCCGTCGCGTTTCAGAGACATGCTTCTTGGGATGTCATCAGCAGGGCATTTACTTGGGCCACTCAGTCGGCCTTCTGTGAGCATAACTCACTGGACACCAGCTCCAGGTGCGATGCAGAGTTTGGTCAGGCAGTTCTGAAGAACATTTCTGCTTCATCCTAGATATGAGGCAGGTCGTCACAGTTCCACCCTATGTTTTCCCCCCTTCTTTAAAATTGAAAAAAGGAACAAAGAAGGTAGAATGCAAGCCTGGCAGAGACGAAAGATTTCTCCAAGCCAAGTCCATGCAGTGAAGTTGGCATTGGGCAAATTAGTCCCAGATGATAACCGTGTCTGTGAGATCTTCACAGACTATCAATTGCTGGTGGATCATACATACCCTGACCTCCTCAAAGAGATAACCTTGTTTATGGTTTCACCCCAGCAAAGAGTCCCTGGATTCAGACATAACAGCAGATGAGCTTTGGTCCACAATCTCATCACTCCATTCAAGTAAATTGCCAGGTCCCATTGAATTCCTAGCATAACTATGAAAAAGGTTAGGTAATAAGATTACTGGTCAAATGCTCTCCATGTTTCTGGTGCGTGTGTACATGTGACAGTTGCCTCCCAAACTTACGTCAGGCCAATACAATTATGATACCCAAGAAAAATAAAAGATGAATGCACCGCCTATAGACCTATCTTGCCCATTAATGACGTGGCACAAATATAAGCAAAAATCCTAGAATCACATCTATCGAATTTACCATCTTCTCTGATTCACCTTGATCAAATTGTTTTTTTGCCAGATTAGCCACTTGCATGAATATTCATAGAGTACACATTGCTTTGACTCAGTCTGCTGGGCCATAATTGGGGATATGGGCTTTGGGGGGAAATTTCTACAGTAGGTAAAATTGCTCTATGAACATCCACAGGCAGCAATCCGAGTTAATGGGGTAACCGCTTGTCCTTTTTCTCTGGAGCGGGGGGACATGCTGTCCTCTCGCTGCTTTTTGTCTTGGCCATGGTGCCACAAGCAAAATGGCTAGGGGGAGGGGAGGCTTCATGTGGCCAACAAGTCGTGAGAACCAAGCCTCCCCATCCATTATGGATGGCCAACCAATGCCACTTCACCCAAAATTCATCTTTTTTGGAATCTGGGGTGAAACTGCCAATGCCCATTATGAGATGCTTGTGATATCAAATGACTAAATTCTACAAAAACGCGACATAGCAGTGAATTGGTGCACCCATGACTCTCCCACAATATATAAGTGGGAACGGGGAAATGGACAATTACATGTTGGTGAAAGAGCTTTTGTGTTGCGTGAACAATCATGGGATCATGTCACTTCTCCCCAGGGGGGAGCCCTTCCTTGTGAGGCTAGGGAAGGTGAGCATGCTATGCAACATTTTCCTAGGGTTGGCGGAAAGCGGGACCTCACAAGGAGAGACTCCCCTCATGGAAGGGCTCCTATTCCATGATCGAACTCCCTAACCCCCAGACCCATAAGACCCTGAAATCCTTATCCCCTTTAGAGAATCTGACAGCACTACTGTATGTTATTGTAATACTCCCTTTCTTCCTGCACGACTTAACACCACATCTTATAAAAGTAATATGAAGACGATTGAAGGACCCATGCAAACTAGTCCTTTGCCAAGTACTAGAGGTACTGGGAAGAGGTTGCCCCGAGGTGGCCTGAAGAATACACAGTGGACACAAACCAATGACTATGGCACTCCACTGTGGAGGATCTAGCTATATGGCATATACACCGACAAAGGACTTTAGGAAGGCAGAAGCCAGTGTGATGCTTGGCAAGCTCGGGACGTTTAAACCTGGAAGCACACAAAGGTAGCAAGTATTTACTCTGGAGGACGCAGAGAGCAGATCGAAGGCATCCTCTGCAGGCTGACAGAGCGAACCTGAGGAAATGCTGGAAGACGGCCGACCGTGGTGCGATCTCGGAGGTGGACTGGGTGGTCCCTCAACTGTGCCAATAATGGCTGGCCAGAGACCCTGCATAGAAAACGCAGCGCAGCGGGGAGCAAAGATGAAGTCAAGAAGAGCGTTCATCAGGGACGCAGTGACCCTCTTCAACCACTCTTCGGGATCTCTCCCGTGGGATCGTACCTTCTCGAACCTCTCGTTGAGGCTCTTCACAGCTTCCACCAGCTCTTCCTTCAGAGGCTGAATCCATGTCCGTAATGGCCACCGCCCCCACCCTCTTTTTCCACCCGGGGTCTTCACGGGGGTCTTGTCGATGGGCTGGAAAGAGGATTCCCTCTGCGGTGGCAGGGAATCTCTGGGCCCCGAGGTCGCCTCCACTGGTATAGCCTCCACAGGCTTCAGCCGGCTCGCCGCAACTCTCTCGGTAGAGGCCTTAGCCAGGTGAATCAAGGCCTTCACCACCTTGGGCGCACTTGAGGCCTTCACCTTGGGGGAGGAGGGGGTGGGTGAGTGTCACCGCCTCGCTCCCCCTCGGCTGAATCCTTAGATCGACCGGGGCCTCTCCAGAAGCTTACCCGGGTTCTCGGATTCCCTCTTCCCCGAACCAGAGCGTTGGCTCGTGGTTGATGGTGCCGGGGAAGGTGCGCCCTGCCTGGCAGCCAAAGAGCCCGACCTTTCGGCGCTCCCGGTGCCTGCGGCCTCGCGGTGCTTAGCTTTCTGTTGGGCCTCCATCGCCGGGGCGCCCTCACAGGACTTAGAAGACTGCTCAGACCTTTTCTTCTTCTCACCTGCTGGGCCCTTCTCCAGCCAGCTGGCGAGGCGGGAACGACGATCCTTCATGGTCCGTTCCGATAGTTTCTTGCAGAACGCACAGTCCTTCTCCACGTGCGTCTTGTCCTCAAAGGCAGTAGAGACATCTCAAATACTCGTCCTCCTTGAAAATATTCTGTAACCCGCACCCAGGGCAGTTCGTGAACAGCTTGAATCCGGGCGTCGAGCTTCCCTTGTCCTGGGCTGCGTCCATGGTAGGATCATATCTTCTGGAATCCTCCAAGAAGCGTCATTCGATGAAAACCTCACCCTTGAGGGGCGTAGAAAATTCCGAAACGGGTCCCCGTTGATCGGAAGTAGAAACGGTGGAGCTTGAGGCTTGATTAAACTGAAAAATGAGAAAATCTCCTTGAAAAAGCGAGAAAACGCAGCAAAAGCTCGACAGCTATAGCACGAGGACTCCCAACACTTGAACGTGCGGTAAAAATCTGAGGATGGCTGCCAAGGGAGGGGCTTAGGGAGAGGGCAGTCATTGGCTTGGGGCAGTATGACCCAGAGATCAGTGATTTGTTACTACTAAGAAAGACCGATCAGAAATGAAACGGATACTGATTTTTTCTTTACCGAGGATTCCCAGCCTGATGACGGGGAATATTCATGCGCATGTGAATCCATGCCAGACCAGATGCTGGAAAATTTGTACATTTCTACCGGATAGAAATCAGAGCCAGGGCTTTCGCCAGAGACAGCATCCTCAATTTACTTAAAAGGTATCCTCTTAACACAAAGGCTCATGTTAGCCCTGGTTGACAAGTATCAAATGATTACTTTCAGGGGGCCTCAGAATCGAGAAATGTTTAACTCAAATTCATTTAAACCGATCATATACAGTTCCCTACAGCCAGCCACTACTAGAGACGAGAAGAAGCTGGAGAAGTTTCCTCTTGAAGTTTGCATTAGAGGTTCTCAAATCCGTTGCTTCTGGCCCCTTTCTGCATTTGGAATTGCTTTTTTTATTTAATAGGCCCATCTACAAATGCATCTTCTTGGTATGATAAATCACTCTTTACAGTAGTTAAAAGTTTGCTCTGTGCAGTTTTCAAAAATCGATCAAACCATTTCTAACTGATTTGCCACCACTGGTTTGAAGAATGGTTCTGTTGTAACAGATTTACAAATGGTCATGAGAAGGTTATAAAAAATATGCAAGATTTTTTAAAAAAGGTTCCTCTGACATTTGGGGGGTGACCTGTGTGCCATAAGGTTTTAACCTCAGTTATTCTTCGCAAAGGTTCTGATGAAACCTTCTGAGGCTAAGCCCATTATGAGAAACGTTGTCCACCACCAATCTTTGTTGTGGGGGCATAAGTTCCAAAGTGCTTAATCAAACTTGTATTTAAGGATAAAACCATTGTGGTCATGCTCAAAGCGTGTTACAACTTCCCCATCCACACCTTTACCCTAAAAACTATTATTAATCAGGAAGTCAAACAGATCGCAAAGATACCAAAACCCATTCGCATCAATTTTTTCATCCAGTAGTTAACTTCAGGAAGGGCATAAATGGAATCTATCTTTGTCAAAAAAGTGACACTCTTTGAAATAGTAGCAAAGATTTATATTAAAATCAACCCTCAATACCAGCCCATTATTCAGTCCCACGACCTTGCTTAAATATTATACTCCATCTCTGCCACTATGCATGGCATTATACAAATCTAGCACAGGGGTAGAAGTAAACCTTAACTTAGTAACCAAACACCAAATGTGTACTCAATACTAGATCAACTGCACAAATCAAATTAGTAAATCACCTTTGATAATTTCTTTGCTGAACCTGAATGCATTAGCATGAACGCTCATGTAGATCATATGACCATCAATTCTAAACTGGTCAGTCCATATTTCACGCTTTAAACCAAATATGTTTTACACTTACACCTGTGTTATTCCAGGAGCCAGCAGTAATAGCTGCATGAGCGGAGCCAGGCTTTGAATTATGTTGCCTATTATCCCAGATGCAGCATGAAAGGATGGAAATCTGTCAATACCCTCAGGTGAAGCTAAAGATGGGAAAGTATTTGGGCAAGTGAATTTTGTTAGCCCTTATTAACTAATATCCTAGGTAGTGTTTTTGCCAAGGTCTTTGTTTTTCACTTGGAAAGAGCAGAGACTTCTTACTATTGGTATTTAGTTCTAAACCATTCAATTACAGTATTCCAACTTGGTTTAGGTTTATGAAGCCACAGATTTCCTTTTAATTGGAATATCTCTTGTGTAGTCTTATTCTAGCAACGTAGGTGAAAGAAACAAGGTGAAACACACATTCGAAATTTCATTATTTGTTTTTAACTTGTAAAATGGTGTTAATCCGCACTTTATGACTATTATGGTCCAAATGATTAACTAGATTTATAGAAATAATATCAATATGTATAATAATGTTTTGCGACCAACTCAAATATTGGTGCTTTGGTAGACCTCTTTCCATTTTAGAACAAGTGCCTGAACTTTGTGATGTCACACGTTATAAATGGTGTATGCCAAGGTACTAAAAGGTCATTTTTTCACCCTAAAAGATAAGATCAGTCAAAACAGGCTTGGCATGCTATTGGGAAGAGTGGCAGCATGATTCAATTATTTATAGTAAAATCCAGCTTTCACAGAGCATAATACCTTTAAGATGGCAAACATGCCATATAGTTACCCATTATACCTTTATTCAGTCCAGGCTAGTTGGCTAACTGTTCTTTACAGCCTGATAATTCAAAACTAAGAACCAGAATGATGATGCTGTTGACTAAAAAAACAAGCCTGGCTAAATAGGTCATAAGAGATAGCTCTCCCTGCATCAACTGACCATAGGGGTGATCACAGGGATTTCATTTTTACTATCAAAGGAGAATGTGGAAATTGATTTATACTCCAATACACAAGATGCATCTAAAGGCAAAATCCTAGTTTCTCAAGTGTCCATATTGAAAATCACTTCATTGAAGTACAGGACAAAGTGAAGACATTGGGTCTCCCCTGACTCTTGTCTTAGTGCTGATACCCAAGTAGACAGTATTGATAAAGAATCCCAATATCACCTAAGATTGCCAAGGCTTATAAAACCCTATGCTACTATAAAAAGTTCTGGTGAGGGCATCTATTGGACCCGATTAGATTACAGTAACACTCGTAAGCTGCAAACATTACAAAATAACGTTGATCGTATCATTATGGGTATATCTAAGAGAGAATACATTACTGCATCTAGGAAAGAATGACACTGACTGCTGGCATACAGAATATGTAAACACCACCTCACAAACGCCTAATTGGGTGTGCTCCTTCCTACCTGAAAAAAGTCTGACAACAAACATCGGACAGAAAAAACCTTCTCTAGCTACACCTTTAGGCTTATATGCCCTAAGGTTAGAAGGGCGAGAAGGAAAGGACATTCCTTTTCGGTACAGGCAGCGGTTGCGTGGAACAGTCTGTTGATCTACGGAGGAAGAAGAATGTTCTTGCCTTCCGCAAACATTTGAAAACAGCCTTGTTCAATTAAATTGGACTGACACCCCGACTCCTGATTTCGGTCTTTTTGTTGTGATGTGTGTCAATGTGCGTCTTGATGCCTGCAGGCTTTTGGCGTGTGATAAATAAAATAAATCAATATGTTCTATGGGTTTCCTTCCACTTTGGAGGGTATATTTCCACGTTTTAGCTCACAGTTTTTTTCACAGAGGAGAAATATCAATTTGTATACCATGCTGGTCCCACCAACAAGAGCAGCCAGGATTGTTGGGCAGCAGGAAAGAGGGCCGGGGGGACCTTGGATAGAACAAATTATTTGCACACGTCTGTTCCAATTAGAGGGGGTCCCGCATTTTTTGATACTTTGAAAGAGTTGATGTTTCACCCCAGGTTAAGGATAAACCAGATGTGCACCCCTTGCTCACTATGCTTATAGAGGCCCAGCTTTACCTCACCAGAATAAGCCCAACAACGCCGAAACATGTGTCGGTGCTTGACTGCAGACCGATATGTAAATACATCGTTCTCCTCTGCAAATGAAACAGAGTTAAAACATGGTCGAAGTTCCTGAGTAGGAAACCTCCCATGGAACAGGTTATTTGGCCTGGTTTGTTCTCATTATAGGCGCTCACTTAATATTCACATATGCAAGATTAAATGCCACTCGTCCCCCATTTCCTCTCTAAAACGAGACATGTCCTTCCTTTTGGAACAAACTCCATGTGGCCTCATAGCCCAGACATGCTGGAATTATCGGACAATTATCTTTCATCCTTCTAAATTGCTGGGGAAAAGTCAATCATATTTTAAAAAGGGACCCTCACTCTAGATTAGGAAATCATTTGGCGCCTTTTCCTTGCATCCTTAAAGATAATGAAATAGCTATTCCCTGTAAAACGTGTAAGACTCCAAGCCTTCTGTGTGCAGAGATTAAGTGAACCCATGTGAATTCTGAGTACTTCATCCAGTGCTGTATGTATTATTTGTAGCCGGACTGCAGATTGCATGGTTCCTGTAATACATGTCAGACTACAAATACCAGAATTCAAAGAAAAACAAATGGCGACTGGGGGCAGCTTGAGAGCTCGGGGTGCCCCTTGAATTCATTGAACATTACTTAGTAAAGGAGTTCAAGGGTGCTGTAGCTGTGCGATGCATGAATTAGATTACAGCATATACATTTCCTAATGCAAATCACAAAGGACGACTTCCCCGGTTTTATTATGGAGGTTGCTTAACAGGACGACTTCCCCGGTTTTATTATGGAGGTTGCTTAACAGGACGACTTCCCCGGTTTTATTATGGAGGTTGCTTAACAGGACGACTTCCCCGGTTTTATTATGGCGGTTGCTTAACAGGACGACTTCCCCGGTTTTATTATGGAGGTTGCTTAACACCACATATTTTCTCGGTGCCACAACAGAGAGCTGATGCCGTCCACGTTTACTGTCCACAGCTCAGCGCAACAAAAAGGCAGCTGCACCGTAGCAGAAACTGTAAATGCTAAAGGCTATTAAGCATTTTCCTGTCAAAGTGAACCTAACCCAAGTATGAGGGGGGGAGGGGTACACTTCACTGATGTCAGTGTTGGTGCTTTGTTGGCTGGCTGTGACAGCAGTTCCCTTTGTCAGCGCAGACGGAATGTGGAATTCGGTTTTGAAAAGTTGCAGCTCATGGCTTCTCCCTGGCCAGTAGTCTCTAAGCGGATGGCTTTTGGAGCCAGGGTTCGCAAGTGACAGCTTAGATGCACAAGGGTCTCTGCACATGTGCTGAGGCTGAAATATATTTCTATGTAGTCCTTGCTACACAGGAGGCTCTGTGTCCTCTCGAGAGCCTAACATTCCTAAAGCGTGGAGAAAATAGGATGGTCAGGAGTAAACAAGCAAGTCTAGTGGGGAGACCCAGATTATTCACAGAACATGTGCAGAGAACAGGCAGTTTAGAACAAATTCTTAGTGATGCAAAGAATGAAAGGTAAACATGAGTAGAAAGAAGTAGACTACTCAACACCGTTTTTAGACTATTCGAAATTATGTGCGTTGTTGGTCATAAAAAGACAGAGCAAGGTATTTAAAATGACAGACGCACCAATTGCAAATTAATTACCAGGTGTAAAGCCAGGGCAGCTCAAAGTCCATCTGGCGGCTGGTGGGTAAGTTTCAACCCCCTCAGTGCAGTATCCAGCAATGTGTAGGCCGGGCAATAGCAAAAGTCCTACTTCCTTGGTATACACAGAAGTAATGGTGACGCCAGTTTTTTGGGGTGCCCTTCCAAGTACTGCACATAATCTTAGTCCAGCAAGATCAGATTCAGAAGCATCACCCACCACACAATTCCAATGTGGTAAACCAGCTGGGTACATGAAGGGCATGAACAATTCACGGTTGGCATTTTTATGGCGCTATGAACAAAAGGACCACCACAAAAATAACCACTCAAAGCAAACCCTCTTTAGGGTAGATTACAAAAAGGACAACAGATAAACGTCGACAGGAGGGATCATGAAAGATATAATCGCTATAAAAGTGCAAATTGTTTATTCGAAAAAAAATCAAAAAAAGACTTTCCTATCCCCAATCTGTAAAATCGCTTATTCTGACGATCTGTGCAATGGATTGTAAACCCATCAGGTTCATAACAGTGTAATAACAGCGTCGGGGAGCCTAACAGGCAATTGAATCAATTCACATACAGGGAACATTTAGGGCTGGAGAGAGGTAGGGGGCGATGGGGAGTCTCTTTGATGAAGTGGTCCAACTTTGCTTGAGAGGTGAAAGATCCCTCCATTTCCCCAAGTTGTGTGCAACAGGTAGGGTGCGTACAATGCCGAAACACAGTGAACATGGCCAATCTCTTGACAATATGTCAGCACAATCCATTTTATTCTGCCTGTAGAAAACCCTCTTCCTTTATTAGGGAGCAGACTCTTTGTAGAAGTTGTCAATCACCTCCTTGTACATCTTGGAGACGGTAGGGCGCTTCAGCTTCATTGTCGGGCCTGTGAGGTGGAAAAACAAGACAAACATAAGCAAAGAACATTCAACATCTTTCTTAATAGGCAGCAATTTGTGCTTTCAGTCTTGCTAGTTTCCATTAAAAGCAAACCCGTACACAACACTCTCTAAACTAATTAAATAAAGGAGTGCATATAAAAATGGGCTGGCTGCAATCCGGGCAAATATTATAAATTATTTTAATGTGGCAATACTGGGGGAATCAGGCTAGTTTGTGAAGGTTGCTCACCATAGCTGGTGAACAAGGAGCAGGATCGCTCATGCTCAGCGGACCCTGACCTTTGCAGGGATATAGCACCTTGGATCAAATGTAAGTGCATCATATGAAGTGCAGGTAACTTGTCTTGTCTCTTCCATCCAGCATTTGAAAGTTGTAAGGATGGAAATGTGCGGGTCTCAATGTCAGAAGCTGAAGAGAGCAAGGTAACAGACTAGGCGATTAACATTTACATACTCCCATGTATGGAGCCCTTTCCTCCTTACTTGCAGGAGATAGCCCAGCATGATTGATTATTATTATTGAATTTTTGTAATGCGCTACACGTCCGAAGGCCCAAGAGAGCAACAAAGATACAAAGCAGATACACAATACAAGTAAAAAGAAAGCAAAGTCCATACCTCAGTCAGCATCGCTGCTAAACAGCAATATGGCGCTCTAGAATGAACTTCTCCCTGCCTTTCTCCCGTGATGCAACTGATACAAGGTGCAAAAACCTGCAATTTCTCGTATGAGAAGATAACAAGTCTGTGCAAGTTCATGAAGCCCACCAGATCTATTGCCGCTCTCATCATTTTGTCTATCAGGTCTTTACCAGACGGCTCTCTTAAATCCTTCTGTACAATCACTAAATGCTTGATTCGCAGAAGCCAGTGTTCCCCCTCCCCCTTGATCATGCCATCAATCACACTTTACTCAAAGAACGATTCCTCAGACTACCAACTACTGGGCCCTGGCAATTCTCCCACCGATTTTCTTACATTATTGAAATCATAGCAGTGTGGTAGGTCCGATGAAGGAGGCGGTGTAACTTGGGGCCTTTTTACAGATATATTTTATTTAAATGATAAATAAAAAGGCCTACCCATCCCTAATGGTACAGTGTTTGCTCCAACTTAAAATCAATAACAGGGATGCTCGTCATCAGTGAGATTGTCCAAAACAATTGTCCCTATCACTATTCAAAAAGGCTCAAAATAAAAGCGGGGTCCAGGAGAATGACTCCCTTCTCCTGGACTGGCTTTTATACCCTCTACAAGGCTGTCTTGGGATGGCAACTGGCTCCAAAAAACATTGTTTAAAAAAAAAAAGAGGGTTCCACGAGAAGGATTTCCTTCTACTGGACAGGCTTCTACTTTGTCCATTATGTCTTGTTGTTTAGGTATGGTTTTAAATAAATAAATAAAATGTCAAAACAAATAAGAATACATTTGATTTCTGCAAATTATTTCCTGTTAATTTGATTACTTCATCTTAACTAGATTCTATATGTTCAATCTACACCGATACTCAATACCCAGAGCGCGAGTCACCCTCTTCAGATTTATACCTAGGTTGATCCCATGGTACACTTTAGTCTGCTTCCATCCTGTCCCCCACCTGGATCACCTGCCATTCCTTTTACCTCTCGTGACTCGGGTCGGTTTCGCCAATTCTTCCTGTGGGGGTCAGGCTGGTCTTGCATCTACAATCGCTTCAGACATTTGCTTACTTGTATCTCTTTGTGTGGCTCTGGAGCCCGGTCTGGTACGATCTCTGCGCAATTCAAGGACCACCTTGTCAACCTACTCTGGGTCAGCCACCGCCTTTAGATACTTTCTAGGCACTCCGCTTGGCTTGCTGATTTCGTTTCGCTATGCCTCCTTCAGTATCTTCTTTGTGTGGGACTTTAGCATTCTCTGGCTTCATTCCCTGCCTTGGGATTGAACTTCCCAGGCCCCAGGGACTTTCTGCTTTATTCCTCCTTTCCTTTTATCTATGCTCAGCTGGTTCCTCCCCATTATGCACGCCTAGTCCTTTCTCTGTTTTCTTGGAGCAATCTTTACTACTCGCCAAATCTAAAATTTCAGCATGGGTATCTGCAATAACAGTACTCTGCGTGGTATTACCCAAATAGGTCGAACACAAAGGTCCGAATTGACCTTTGCACAATTGACCGAATTGTGAAGGTAAATTGTTACATATATTACATATATGCAGGGGGGGTGGACCCTTCGCAACAATATATATATATATCTCGACACAGGGCGTGCCAGTAATACCATCCCTAGTGTGACGTCCACTGTACCCATGATCCCACACGCATATAGGACTCTCAGATTCTATTTTATCTGACATGAGGTAGCATGAGGAGTAGTGCGAGTACAGATTATCCAAGCAGATAGATCAGATTACAAGCCTCCATGCGCCTTCTATCAGAGGGGAGGAAGGGTGGGCGCATGTTAATCTAAGCAGATACAAGCATCAGAAATACGATTACGGTGAGTAATGTATCCCTTCTGAGGCTTGTGGAATCTGCTTAGATCACATGCTGTGCATAGATTAGCTTGCAGTGTTAGAAGGAGGTGGAATGTGAGAAGGGTCATGAGCAAACAGGTGTCTTAGAACCGCTTGTTCCACTTAGGTATCTGTCTTGGAATGAGTGTCAATGCAGTAGTGCTGAGTAAAAGTGTGAACAGAACTCCAAGTAGCTGCTTTGCAAATGGTGTCAAGAGGTACATTTGCAATGAAAGCCAGAGTGGCCCCAGTGCCTCTTGTAGAGTGGGCTCCTGGCATAAAGGGCAGAGTTCTTTCAGAAAGGGAGTAACATAGCTGGATACATTTGACTATCCACTTCGAGATGGCACAGTTAGTCTGTTTTCCTTAGCGGACTGGTCTTGTCTACATAGTAGCGGACCGCTCTTCGCACATCTAGAGTGTGTAGTTTCACCTAAGCAGAGCTTTTGGGTTCTTGGAAGAAGGCCGGAGCTCAATGGACTGGTTAATGTGGAATTTTGAAATGAACCTAGGGTGTGTTCGTAGAACCCGTCTGTCCTTCTGAACAGTAAAGAAAGGATCCTGCACGGACAGAGCCTGAATTTCACTGATCCTTCTTATGGATGTAATAGCTACTAAGAAGGCAGTTTTACAGGTCAGGTGTTTGAGACTGGCTTTATGCATGGGTTCAAATGGTGGGCCCATGATCTTAGCAAGCACCACATTAAGGTCCCATCCTGGTGGTGGGTTAGAAATTGGAGGGTGGAGTCTCTTTACCCCTTCCATGAAGGCTTTAACCACTGGTACTTTCCACCACAAAATATTGTTATGGGAGGTGGTGTAGGCTGACAGCGCTGCCAGGTGTACCTTAATACCAACCCTGCATCCAGCAGGTGGAGCTTGTAGATGACAATATTGGAAGGAGTGCAATCAACCGGGTTGATTTGTTTATTCTGGCACCAGATAACAAATCTTTTCCATTTGTTGAAGTAACAGTGCCTCGTGTTTGGTTTCCTAGATTACTTTAGGATATCCATGCATCTCTGTGGTAGGAGCCATGCTGCTAAGTTAATTGAGCTGGGTTGAGGATGCACTTTTTGACCTTGGTGCTGGGAAAGTAGGTTGTACCAGCACGGGAGCCTGATGGGTTTGCACACTGCTAGTCTGCGTAGGTGTGGGAACCACGGTTGCCTCGCCCCACATGGGAGCAACTAGGATGAGCGTCATCTATTCCCTGTGCATCTTGTTGACCACCTTCCTCATGAGAGGGGTTGGTGGAAAAGGAACAAGTTACTTACCTGTAAATGTTGTTCTCTGGCATGGATTCACATGCTCATGAATATTCCCCGTCAGGCTGGGAATCCTCGGTAAAGAAAAAATCAGTATCAGTTTCGTTTCTGATCTGTCTTTCATAGTAGTAACCAATCGCTGATCTCTGCGTCATACTGACCACAGCCAATGACTGCCATCTCCCTAAGCCCAGCCTCTGGCAGCCATCTTCAGATTTTTACCGCACGTTCAAGTGTTTGGAGTCCTCGTGCTTAGCTCTCGAGCTTTTACTGCGTGTTTCGCGCTTTTTCAGGTAAATGTTCACATGTTTTCGGTTAATCGAGCCTCAAGCTCCACCGTTTCTACTCCCGTTAACAGGTACCCGTTGCAGGATTTTCCTACGCCCCTCAAGGGTGAAGATTTCGTCGAATCAACTTCTTGGAGGATTCCAGAAGATTCGCGGCCTACTTCGAGATGGCCCAGGACGCGAGTTCGTCACCCGGACCCAAGCTATTTCGCAGCTGCCCTGGATGCGGTCTGCAGAATGTGTATAAGGAGGACGAACATTCGCGATGCCTCTACTGTCTTCATGGGGACAAGACTCATGTAGAGAAGGACTGCCAGTTCTGCAAGAACTTGTCGGAGCGGACCATGAGGGACCGTCTATCTCGTCTCACCAGCTGGTTGGAGAAGGGCTCGACGGGTGAGAAGAAGAAGAAAGGGTCCGAGCGGGCTTCCAAGTCCTGTGCGGGCGCCCCGGCGACAGGGGCCCAACACCAGGCCAAGCGCCGCGAGTCCGCTGGCTCCGGGAGCACCGAAAGGTCGGGCTCTTCGGTCGCCAGGCAGGGCGCACCTTCCCCGGCACCGTCAACCACGAGCCAGCGCTCCGGGGAAGAGGAAGTCCGAGACCCCGGGTAAGCTTCGGGAGAAGCCCCGTCCGATCTCGGGAGAGGGGGAGCGAGGCGTTGCCCCTCCCCCTAAGGAGAAGGCCCAGGACGCACCTAAGGTGGTGAAGGCCCCTACCCAGCAGGCAAAGGCCTCTATCGAGGCGATCGCGGCGACTCTGGCCAAGCTGGCAGAGACCCCGCCAGCGGAGACTGCCTCCGGGACAAGAGTTCCCTGCCGCCAAGGAGGGAATCCTCTTTTCAACCCATCGTCATGGCCCCCATGATGGAACAAGGGGGGGGGGGGAGGCACAGTAGCCTCCTCGAGCTCGGAGTCAGCTTCGGAGGGGGAACTGACCGAGGTCGCGAGGAATCTCAAAGTACAATTCGAAAAAGGTCGGTCCCACAAGGAAGATCCTCGGGAGATAACCGAGGAAGACGACGATGGCAAGGAAGAGCAGCCTTCCCTTCCGGCGCAGCCGGAACCTAGGCCTCAGGATAGCTTGGCGGCCATTTTGTTTGCGATCCAGTCTTTATGCTCTGAGATAAGGATGAGATTACCACGGCCCAGGTCGGAGGACCCGCAACCTGCCCCGTCGGGAAGTCCTCAGAACAAACGACGGAGGACCCAACCCTCTACTCCGCTCGCCCCCGTAAGGCCTGCAGTTCCCTCCTCATCCTCCCACGAGTCGGGAGATGAGGGTGCGGTGGGCTCGACAACGGGTTCTGAGGGCGACGACGACGGAACGGGTCTCCCATCTCCCGTCGCACGAGCATCTCCGCCCGACGAGATTGGCTCATTCCACGCCATGATAGCTAGGGCGTCCGAATTGTTCCAGCTCTGCCCTGAGGAGCAGAAAAAGGAAGGTTTCCTCTATCAGCGCCTG
Source organism: Ambystoma mexicanum (assembly GCF_040938575.1). Classification (NCBI taxonomy): domain Eukaryota; kingdom Metazoa; phylum Chordata; class Amphibia; order Caudata; family Ambystomatidae; genus Ambystoma; species Ambystoma mexicanum. The sequence continues at coordinate 90,915,392 of NC_090935.1, read as the reverse complement.
GAGGCCAAGAGGAAGACTGTCATCACGGTGCCTCTAATCGATGACATCTGGGAGGAGGGCCTGTCGGTACTCAAGAACCCCTCCACGGCACCAGCCAAACGGGACCGGTACGAGAAGAAGTACCGGCTCCCCGAGACCGCTCCCCTGTGCCTCAGGGCCCAGCCAACGCCAAACTCGGTCGTCTCGGCGGCGGCGAAGAAGAAAGCGGCAGGGTCAGGAGCCTCAACGTCGAATTCCCCTCCGGACGGCGAGGGAAGGAAGTTGGACGCCATGGGGCGACAGGTTATTTCGTCGGCGGCGACGATCAAAGCGGCCAACGCCCTGGCGATCGTGGCCCGTTACGACAGGGAGCTCTGGATTAAGCTGGCCCCCATATTGGACTTCCTACCGGACGACAAGAGGTCCAAGGCCCTGGAAATACTTCAAGAAGGCGAGGTGGCGTCGGACCACGCCATAACGGTGGCAACCGATATTGCCGATACCGGGTTCTGCCAGCTGGGCAACGGAGTTTGCCTACGACGACGGGGTTGGCTCCGGGCGACCGACTTCCGTCAGGACATCCAGACCAGGGTGTTGGACATGCCGTTCGACGGCAGCAACTTGTTCGGGAAGGCGGTGGACGAATCCCTCCAAGCCATAAAGACGGACACGGAGACGGCCCGCGCCCTAGGAGCCCTTCAGCAACGACGGCTCTTTTGGAGCTCTGGAGGCAGACAGGGGGGCCTCCAAGAGATCCAGCAGTGCCTCGTCGTCCTACCGCCAGGCAGCACGCTCCTCGTCTCAGGAGGCCTAGAGGGGTCGCGGCAAGCAGGGAGCGCCTCGCCGCCGTCGGCAAGGTGGCCAGGGCGGCAAGGCCACCTCCTCCAAGCAGGACTGAACCGGCCGTGGCCTCGGGCCCCCACTGAAGCACCTCGGTGGGAGGCCGGCTGACGAAGTTCGTGGGCGAGTGGAAGTCCATCTCCACCGATCGTTGGGTGCTGGATACCCTGGCAAGAGGACACTATGGAATTCCTGAAGAAGTGCCCTCACATGCCACCTGTGGCCAGGAAGGAAAATCACATCCCGCAACTGCTGTTGGAAGTACGGGCGATGCTCAGGAAAGGCGCCATCGAGCCCGTCCCGAAGAGGCTCCGGGGCGTACTCAAGGTACTTCCTCGTCAGGAAGAAGACTGGCGGCTGGCGCCCCATCCTGGACCTTCGTCGTTTTAACAAATACATCAGGTCACAAAAGTTCAGGATGGTCACCCTCCAGCACGTGCTGGGACAGCTGGAGGAAGGCGACTTTCTATCGTCGCTGGACCTGGAGGATGATTACTTCCACGTTCCCATCCTCAGAAGTCACCGAAAGTTCCTCAGGTTCGTCATCCAGGGACGCCACTACCAATTCAGAGCACTGCCGTTCGGATTGAAGTCGGCCCCCAGGGTCTTTACCAAGTGCCTAGCACCTGTGGCGGCACGGCTGCGCCTGCAGGGGATTCACGTCTACCCCTACCTGGACGACTGGCTCATCCACTCAAGGACGAGGGAACTCGCCGTCGAACACACTGCGAGGACCGTCCAGCTACTCAGAGACCTGGGATTCGCCATAAATTACCCAAAGTCCCACCTGGTGCCGTCGCAGGTGGCCCTGTTTCTGGGAGCGAAGCTCGATACAGTGAGGCGCCTGGCGGCACCGTCGGAAGAACGGACGAAGAGCATTCTGGGCAAAGTGCAGCACCTGCTAGCCACGGACGTGCCCAGGGTGAGGTCCATCAAGTCCCTCCTGGGGATGATGTCCTCTTGCATCTACCTGGTGCGCCTATGCAGACTACGGATGCGCCCTCTTCAAGAATTTCTCGACGCCCGTTGGACGCAGGCGACGGGCACCTTCGAAGACAGGGTCCCCCTCAACGAGGTGTTCCGGCGGGCGATTCAGTGGTGGGGCGTGCGAGCGCACCTCACGGCGGGCGAGGACTTTCAGACGCCGGCGTAGCAGGAGACGGTGACGACGGACGCTTCCCTGGAAGGTTGGGGCACCCACACCGGAGATCTCCACGCAAGAGGCCTCTGGCTCCCGGAGGAGAAGCTCCTGCACATCAACATCCTGGAACTTCGAGCCGTGTTCTGGGCTCTCAAATCGTTCCTCCCGTCGCTCAAGGGCAAGGTGGTGCGGATCTTCACGGACAGCACCACGACAATGTTTTACATATGGAAGCAGGGAGGTACCAGATCCCCAGCCCTATCCAAGGAGGCACAGGATCTGTGGCACTGGGCGGTCACCCAGGGGATGTTCCTGGTTCCCTTCCACCTGGCAGGAGAAAGAAACACCATCGCCGACTCTCTCAGCAGGGAGCTGCGCGCGTGTCCTGAGTGGGAGCTGCGTCAGGATCAGGTGGATCAACTCTTCCGACGATGGGGCAAACCCCAAATCGACCTGTTCGCAACATCGACGAACTCGAAGTGCCAGAGGTTCGCCAGCAGGTTTCCCCAGCCGAGAAGCATGGGCGATGCGTTCTCGTTCCCCTGGGACGGCCTATACCTGTATGCGTTCCCTCCGTTACCGTTGCTGCTTCGACTCCTCAACGAGCTCAAGAGGTCCCGGTGCAGGATGATCCTCGTCGCACCGGCATGGCCGAGGCAGATCTGGTTCCCGGACCTTCTGGACTTGTCAACGTCCCCATCCATCAAGCTGTCGGCGGACGCGGATCTTCTCTCCAGAGAAGGAGGCGCCATCTTCCACCACGACCCGGCATCGCTGAACCTGCAGGCTTGGCTTCTGCAGCGCTAGAGTTTGGAGGGTACGATATACCGGCCGACTGCAGACAGGTTCTTGCAAAGGCCAGGGCGTCCTCGACTCTCAAATGCTACGGTCACAAGTGGAAGAGGTTCACTATCTGTTGCCGAGCACAGAAGATCAACCCCCTACGGATTACGGCCCCTCAGGTGCTGCCGTACCTGCTATCGCTGGCAAAGGCTGGGCTAGCCCATGCCTCCAATAAGATTCATCTGGCGGCGATCTCCAGATATACCAGAACCACAGGACGGACGTCCCTGTGGTCCCATCGACTGGTGAAAGAGTTAATGAAAGGACTGTTCCGGTCATTCCCACCTGTGAAGGTCCCAGCCCCGGCGTGGGAACTTAACGTGGTGCTGACTAGGCTCATGGGGCCCCCATTCGAGCCGATGCACTCCGCACCGATGAAGTTTGTGTCGTGGAAGACTGCATTCCTGGCGGCCATTACATCAGCACGACGAGTGGGAGAGATCCAGGCCCTATCCTGCAAAGCACCGTACTTGACTTTCCATGCTTCGAGGGTGGTGCTTAGGACGCACCCCTCCTTTATTCCCAAGGTGCCGTCGGACTTCCATCTTAACGAGCCCCTTGTGTTACCTGTTTTCTTCCAGTCTCCTTCGTCGCCGGCCGAGAGGACTTTGCACTCGCTGGATGTGGCTAGAGCGCTGAAGTTCTACGTGGACCGCACAAAGAGTTTTCGGAGGACATCACAGCTGTTTGTGAACTTTGGACCTGTGAATCAAGGGAAGGCTCTCTCGAAGTCTTCTATTTCCAGATGGCTCTCCGGCTGCATCATGCACTGCCACCGGTTGGCTAACCGACCGCTGCCAGGCCGTCCGAGAGCCCATTCGACCAGAGCGATCGCTGCTACTACGGCGTTCCTATCTGATGTGCCCCTGCTGGAGATCTGCAGGGCTGCTACGTGGAGGTCGACGCACACCTTCACAAGATTCTACTGCGTCGATCGGGATTCCAGGGAGAAGTCCAGGGTCGGCCAAGCAGTGCTGCGCAACCTGTTCGCTTAAGGTGAGCCTGATGAGGAGGTAAGAGATGCTTAATGTTGAGTTGTATTGCTTAATGTTGAGCCTTTGCCACCTCCTGTGGTTGTGCATGTGTGTACTGCTATGTATTCTTATATTCATGAGCATGTGAATCCATGCCAGACCCCATGCTGGAGAAGGAACAAGTTACTTACCTGTAACTGTTGTTCTCCCGCATGGGTCTGGCATGGATTCACATGCGAACCCTCCCACCTACCCCTCTGCGGCTCTTCACTTGGTCATACTGCCACTTCATGTGCTACCAACCTAGGCAATCATCCCTGACCAGTTCATCCACAGGGCGCTCCACCTCGAGTCTGGCTGAGGGAACCTGGATGTGAATCCTGGGCATTGCTTGTTTTTGCTTGTGGCGAATAGGTCTATAGTGGGGAAACCCCACTGTGAGAAGATGTCTTCTATGACTTCTCTGTGTAGAAGTCATTTGTGCTCTTCTGGGAGGGGATCTCTGCTTAAAGCGTCTGCTAGTGAACTGAGATCTCCAGGAACATGTTGAGATGACCGGTAAATGTTCCGTCTGAGTGCCCATGTCCAAATTTTCTGGGCAAGCCTGGACAGATTTGGCGAACGAGTCCCTCCCTGTTTGTTTATGTAAAACATTGCTGTTGTACTCTGTTAGGATCTGTACCGACAGGTTCAACAGGTGGGGTTTGAATGCTCGAAGCGCTCTGAAGACTGCCAGGAGTTCTAGCAGATTGATAGGATTCTTGGCTACTGAGTGAGACCAGAGACCCTAAGCTGTGTGGAGGAGGAGGTGTGCTCCCCACTCTGACAGTGACGCGTCTGTAGTGACTATAGCTTGTACCTCCGGATCGTAAGTGTTTCCCTTTTGACAGTTCTTTTTAAAAAAAACTTTCATTTAGCTTGGCAGCACAAACACAGACGAGCAACATACAAGGCACATACAATACATTAGAGGTACAGGTAATACAGGTATACAGAGTCAGCTTACAGGTTGGTTGTACACTTGGGAGCTGCATGCAGAGTGGGTGCGGGATTGGGGAGACAGCAGTTCAGGGAGGGGATTTGGGAAGGGAGGGGGTGGGAGCTGGAGATGCCGTATCTGATGCAGTGTCCAATGCGGACATATAAGATCGAAACTGAGCCAAATATCTCTTGGTCTTGAGTAAGTGGGCTGCAATAGGGACTAGGATTCTTTGGTGTCTGAAGCCCAAGTGACCGCCCTGAGCCACTGTGCATGAGTAGGTTGTGTGGGCTGAAGCCAATAGAGTAGAATGGACATGCGAGTAACATGCAGAGGCCGGCCAGTTTTTTTGAGTCTCGACAGAGTTTGGGGAAGTCATGGAAGAGGCATCCCATTGGAGTTAGGGTGATAGGGTGCCCGAGAATAGTTGACATGGTAGAGCATATCGAGCTCCAGAACTGGATAAGGTGGGGACAGGACCAGATCATGCGAATGTAGTCTGCAGTATCATAGCCACATCTGGGGCATCTTGGGGAGTGGTCAACAAGCATGCGATGAAGTCTGCTTGGGGTATAGTGATACCTATGAAGTACCTTAAACTGGATTAGTTTGAAGTGAGAGTTGAAGGATACCCTGTGAATGCGTGTGCACATATCTGCCCAGCGTTCGTCGGTCATTTCCAGCCCGAGGTCATTTTCCCATGCGTGTTTCATTTTGGTGAATGCAGGGGTGGATCTGATTTGAACCATGGTGTAGAGTCTGGATACTTTACCCCTCTTGGGCATGGGGGAGGTTAGTTCCGCAATTACGGGGTCATCTGATGGCATCACCGGAAACATAGGATATTTGTGTTTAAGGGTTTTCCGAAGAGCTGAGTACTGAAGCTATATAGACTGTCTGTCTCAGGGACACCGGGAGGTCTGGCCACTCAATGAAGTTGTCCTGTTCAAAGATGTCTCGGATCAGCTTGTATCCTGCCTCGGCCCAACAGCGCACGAGTGGTGGAACATGTGGGACCCCCAGTAGGAAGTTCCAGAGTGGGAGGTTGCTGTGGAATGGGTGGGTGGTGCCGAGTAATTTCCATGCTTTTGTTAGGGCCAGGGACGTACAGGCCACCGGGTCAAGCGAGTCCGGAGCTGGCGGGATGGGTTGAACAACTAAGGAACAAATGTCCCAGTCGCTAACCGCAAGTTTCTCAAGCCCGACGTGTGGAGGGGGGTCTAATGAGTTGAACCAGTGTGATGTGAATTGGACTTGCGCTACCAGCCAGTACTTGAAGTCAGGAGCACTGAAGCCACCACCCTCCAATGGGGTGGACAAAGTCCCAAGTTTAAAGCGGACCGCCACAGAAAGGTGTTAATCGTGCGTGACAGTTTTCGAAAGAACTCTTCACCTGGCCATAAGGGGATGTTTGTGAACCTGTACGGGAGTTGGGGCAGTACTATCATCTTCAGTATCCCCATTCTGCCTGCAAGGGAGATCGGCAGTTTACTCCAGCCCAGTGTCCTAGTTGCAAGATTTGCAAGATAGTTTTGATAGTTTTCTTCGAAGGTCAGTTCGAAATGGCGGGCTATTTCTATGCCAAGAAAGGTGAATTTTGACTGAACCCAAGCAAACCCCAGGGTATCAGGAGGCGGAGGAGTGCAGTCCGTAAGCGGAAAGAGGGTGGATTTAGTGCAATTCACTTTAAGCCCCGAGATGTGTCCGAAGCGGATAACGTCTTCCAATATCGGAGCCAAATTGGAGGGGGAACGGATGAAGAGAAGCGCATCGTCAGCATAAAGAGACACTATATTAGACTGGCCCGCAGTACGTAGGCCTCTATGTACGTGGGATTGGTGTAGCATGTCAGCTAATGGTTCCATCGCTTTGGCGAAGATCAGGGGAGAGAATAGGCAGCCCTGCCTCGTCCCCCTGGCAATCTGGAAGAGGGGAGAGCATCGGTCCTCGGTGCAGACCCTGGCTACCGGGTCGGAGTATAGTAGTCTAACCCAGGAGAGAAAGGAGGAATCGAATTTGCATTTTTCAAGGACCCGCCAGAGGTACTTCCATGCGACAGAGTCAAACGCTTTTTGCATGTCGAGTGTAGCGGCTCCTGCGTGAACATTCAAATTTATTCTGCTAATTATGTTAAACAGGCTGCGCAAGTTCAATGAGGTGGAGCGCCCTGGAATGAAGCATGCTTGATCAGGATGAATAATGTGCGGCATGTAAGGAGCCAGGCGTAAAGCTAATAGTTAGATTTTGGCATCGCAGTTGATGAGCGAAAGTGGGCGGTATGAGCCACATTGTGTGTGGGGGGGGTTTACCGGGCTTCAGTAAGACTGTTATTGTGGCTTCGTGAAGAGAGGGGGACATTTTCCTGACTCCACCGATTCTTCCCAGAGGGCTATTAGGCAGGGAAGTAGGAGCGATTTATAGCGTTTGAAAAATTCAATTGGGATGCCATCTGAGCCTGGGGACTTCCCTGAGGAAAGTGAGTCTATGGGGTCTGAGAATTCCTCAGGGGTAAATGAAGAGTCAAGAGCTCCAATGGTCTCAGGGGAGAGAACCGAGAGGGGGAGGGTGTCAAGGTAGAAATCTATCTCCGATGTCGGGGCACTGTCCGCATTAGTATACAGGGATTCATAAAAGGAAAGGAATTCAGAGTTGATAACTTGCGATGAGGTGGCTAGGGAGCCATCGGGTCTTACCGCCCTGAGAATATGTGGGACCCCAAGCTCGCAACGGATAAGCCTAGCCAAAAAGTGGCGGCACATCAGAGACTAGCCATCTGTCAATTTGGGAGTAGGAGTCATGTACCGAGGAGTAGGAGCGGGAATTAGGAGAAAGGAGTCTCCATGCATCGACCAGTGCAAGTCGAGGGGGAGAGAGGACAATGTCGTATAGGCTGCTTTGGTAAGTTGACTGGGTCTGGAGCCGGATCCATCAAGGACCACATCAAAAATCGTATTAAAGCCCCTCCCCACCCCCCAGAATTGGTATTAAGGGAAAACTATCAAGGAGGGACGCGAGATGTAAATAAAATTCTGGATCATCAATGTTAGGACAGTAAACGTTCAACAGGACCACCTCTCTGTTCTGAAGGGTGGCATGGAGTAGCACATATCTGCCCTGGGGGTCGAGTTGCGAGGATATACGATCGAACTTGAAGCTCTTGTGAATTAGGGTCATGACCCCCCCCCAACTTTGGGTAGAATATTTGGTGAAGTATCTTTGGGGTCCCCACGTTTTGGCGACTTTTTCACAGTATTCAGTACAAGCGTGTGTCTCCTGCAGGAATAGGATTTTGACCCAGTGTCGTTCAGACTGCAATTGGAGTTGCCTCATTTTCTTGTAGTTACCCAGACCCCGCACATTCACAACTCATAAAAGTTAGATTATCTTCGGTTAACAGTGTAACAATGTTCGCTTAGGATCAATGTTTGTCGGAGCAGCGGCCCCGTTGACTGATGGAACGGTCTGGCAGTCCTGTAACACCATCGGTCCAATGTTACCTCGTGCCTTTGCCCATGCTGCAGCCGCCAAGCCTTTTATAAACATAACACCCAATGTAACCCGCTGTCATGATCTCTGCTTCCAAAAGATCAGGACTTGCTCGACTCCCTTGGAAGCAGACCCATAACCCCGGTTCCGAGTGCCAGCCAGTCCCAATTGGGACCTTTTGGACCCTGTCCTGGCGCCAGTGGCACCAGGCTCATAAAGATGCCCAGTCCCAGCGCTGGAAGCGCCGGGCTCATAATGCTTGGGTGGACTTACCTGCAGCAGACCATGCTGCTTACTTACCTGCCAGTTGAATCCCTCTTCTGTTTGGGACTACTTTTCCTGTTGGGTGGGGCAGGAGCCACTCCCTAGGTTCAGAACACGAACTCTTCTGGAAAGCAGGAACTCTTTTCTTACCTAGGCGTGGCTGTGGAAGGAGACACCTAAGCACTACAGGAGGCTATTTAAACCACACCCGATGGATGAATCTTGCTTTGCGTTATTCTGCATTCTCTGCAGCAGAACGCTCATCGTGTCTTCTGCTTCTGATCCTGGGCCTAAGGGAACAAAGGCTTACCATCCTGGAATCCAGTCTTCAGCAGCACCTGTAAAGACAAAGAAAGAACAGGTTAACACTACGGTCTTCAGAGGCAGCGCATCTCTTACCTGGTCCATCGGCTGTCACCAACGCCTCGCGCTGCATTCCGGCATCTGAAAGACAAAGGCTTACCTACTCTTCGCATGCTCCGGAGGTCTTCGCACTGCATTCCGGCATCTGAAAGACAAAAGCTTACCAGCTCTTCGCACGCTCCGGAGGCCTTCGGCGCTGCATCCCGCATCTGAAAGACAAAAGAAGGTGCGTTTAAAGACATTGGGCAACTTTATTACTCACGTGCCATTACTCCTTCCCACGCCGAATCCAGTGGGTATTCCAGCACCCTTCAGCTTCGCTAAAGCTCCGAACTTGTACCTGCAAGATAAAGGGGACAGTTAGTGCGCATCGTGAAGCAGGCTACAAGCGCTTACTTACGTGCTTCCAGGCGCTTCTATTCCTCACGTGGGTTCGATCCTCAACTCTCATCAGCCCGCCATCCGCCTTCGCCGGAACCCTGCAAAACAAGAGATATCATTACAAAAGACTTAAGACATTTGAAGTGCCCAGAACTTACCGTTCGTGCAGTTAACGACGGACAGCAGTCCTCTGAGGTCAAGAGGCCTGCACCCTTATCCAGTGAAGAAACTGGTTACGGCACCCTGCCCCGAGGCAGATGGAGAGCTCGGCGTTCACTTACCTAAGGTGAGGGTGTTAACCTTTGGGGTTCTACAGGAGAAGAGAAAGGGAAGAGGAGAGAGGCACCCAATATCCCCAGTTCATTAATCCCATATTTTCTATCTGCAGACATCTTACTCTTCGAGTCAGACATACAGTGCACAGAGGACCAGCCCAAAGAGCCAACCGTGTGTTACACATCACCTTTGAAGATACGGCATTCACCCAGTCAAGACCGGCGCCTCTGCGGGAATCAGGTGAGCGTTACACCCACCCCCAACCACATCCCTCCCCAAAACAGAGGAATGATAATCTCATATCCCATTAACCAAATCCAAACCAGTGGCATCAACGCCGGGGGCCTGTGGACCGGCCTGGTGGCGATGCTCCGAACCGTGGGGCAATTTAAGGATAAGCATGGTGCCTGCCAGTAATGTCATGTGTAACTTAGGTAGAATATTGTGCGCATGGGTATGGCACGTTCATACAATGGTGAACCAATTCGTCCTTGGTGAGAATAGAAGTCTCGTAGGTTACTGACACAGGGTGGTAGCTGGTTTTGGTTAACTCACAACAGGGTGACATAACAGTCAAACATGTGGTAGCGAGAGGCTTAGCCAGGGAAGCGTCTGTCAATGAACCTGGAGGCCTCCTCTGGTATTGTGAAAAAACACACCTGGTTAGAGTGTTCGATTCATACCTTAGCAGGGTACAGCATGGAGTATTTGACCCCATGGTGTCTCAATCTCTTCATTACCGCCAAGGTCTTGCGTTCCCGTTGAACAGCCAAGTTGGGGTATAGGTGTATTCTGGCACCCCCCTATCCCTCAACAGCAGTTCGCCCTTAGTTCTTGCAGCCCTGAGAAAGGCGTCGCGATATCGGAAGTTCAGGACCCTGGCTATGATGTGGCGTGGAGGCGCACCAGGTTTAGGTTTAGTTGTTAGGGCTCGGTGGGCCCTCTCTATCGCAAACTGCGGGGAGAGTTTTGGGGAATCAAGGAGCGACAGCAGTGTACGCTCGATGTAGTCCTCCATCGGCTCATTGACGCCATCCTCAGGGACACCGATAATGTGAAGCTTATTTCACGTCGATTGGGAATCGAGGTCCTCATTCTTCTTCTCGACCTCAAGGACTCGGCTGGAGAGTGAAGAGACACCCACACGGAGGGAGCCCAGGTTATCCTCGGTGGCGCTCACCATCGTCTCAATCTCTGCCACTCGGCCGTCTGTCCTCTCGATGTGGGTGTAACTCTCACCTGATTCCCACGGAGGCGCCGGTCTTGGCAGGATGGTGTCTGTGACTCGAAAAGTGAAGTGCAGGACTCGATTGGCTTCCGGGGCTGAGCCTCTTCGCACTGTGTGTCTAACTCGAAGAGTGAGATATCTGCAGGTGAAATAATATGGGGTTAATAATCTGGGGTTGTCGGTTATCTCTCTCCCTTTCCCTTCCTCGCTTTTCCGTGGAGCCCCAAGGTCAACGTGCTCACATTAGATAGGTGAATGCTGGACTCTCCATCTGCATCTGGTGCAGGGTGCCGTTGCCAGTTCCTTCACTGGGTGAAACGTAGGCCTCTTGACCTCAGAGGATTGCTACCGTCGTTAACTGCACGAACAGTGAGTTTCCGGACACCTTTTAAGTCCTTACAGTCTTTAGGTGCGTGGGCACGTTAATGTGGAACAGGGCTCTGTATAATTCTTTTTCTATTTGTCTTGCAGGGCTCTTGAGGTAGAAGATGGTGTGAAGAAAGCCGAAGTTCGAGCCAGAGTCTTGGAATGACGCGCTTGGAAATGCGTAAGTAAATGCCGGTTGCCTGCTTTTCAAAAGCTCTCTGTCTCTTTTCCCTTGCAGTTGTGAGTTCGGGTGTTGAAGAGACGCTGGAAACGCCGGAGTATTTGCAGGCGCCCTATTGTGGCGGGCGCGATGGCGCGTAAGTAAAATACCTGTCTAATGTCTCTTCTTTTGTCTTTCAGGTGCAGGATTGCAGCGTTGAAGAAAACCGGAATTCACGGAGTGCCGGTAAGTAATTCCACACAGGAATAACTATGCTTGTGTCTTCACAGGCGGAGGAGCAGCGTGAAGAGATGGTAGCTGCCGATGGATCAGGTGAGGAAAGCGCTGCGCGTGAAGGGTGCCGTGCTAACCTGTTTGTCTTTGCAGGTGCTACTGAAGGCTGGATACCGGAATTGTAAGCGTTTGTTCTTGCAGGTTCAGGATCGGAAAGAAGAAAACTGGAACAGGCACGGTGAGCGTTCTGCTGCAGATGCAGAATAACGCGAAGCACGTTTCATCAATTGGGTGTGGTTTAAATAGCCTTGGAGTGATGAGGCGTCTTCGTCCACGGCCTCGCCTAGGTAAGAAAAGAGTCCCTGTTCCAGAAGAGTTCCAGTGTTGTATCCAGGGAGTGGAGCTTGCCCCACCCAGGTAAGAAAGTAGTCCCGGCTCACAGAGGATTCCTATGTGGCTGGTAAGTAAGCACCATGGTCTGCTGCAGGTAAGTCCACCCAAGCATCTTCATACAAATTATGAGCCCGGCGCTTCCAGTGCCGGGACCAGTGACTTTGATGAGCCTGGTGCCACCGGCGCCAGGACAAGGTCCAAAAGGTCCCAGTGGGGACCGGCTGGTGCCTAGGATGAAGGATAGGGGCCTGCTTCCAAGAACGTTGGGCTGGTCCTAGCTCCTTGGAAGCAGTGATCATGACAGTGGGCCTTGATGGAGGATATGGTACCATTCATGTCGTCAAGTTTGGAGTGGAGTGTGGTGAAACACTCGCGGATGAATTCCATCATGCTCTGGGAGTCAGGAGGGTCAGTCAGTGTTGGGTTAGTCAGGACCTGCTCCGGTGCCTTCTCAGTCGATCTCGACGGCGTCTTGGCGAACATATTGATGGAGCACTGTTTTTTCCCTGTTCCCTTAGTCATAGCGCCGAATGGAGGCTTGATTGAGGCGAAAGGGAGACTTAAGGTGACCAAAAGGAGTGCAGGAAGGCAGCCTAATGGGACTCAGAAATTAGTAGACTAGTGCTTTGTGCGCTGGCAAAGAGGTGGCTACCAAGGGCTCCAGGAGAATGCGGTAGCAGCCTCTCTGTAGGATCTGGGATAGCCGGGTATAGCAGAAGGTTGAGTTGACGTGGCTCAGCAAGGGCCGTGGCTTGCTTGGTATGTCCAGAGCTGGGGGGGTGGGGGATCAAGGAAGAGGGCACCGGGGCCCACACGCCCACCCTCGCACAGTCCCAGTAGTCCAGAATGCAGGATGCATTTAATAGGGCCCTGAACCGCAATGGGGGAGAGGCTGGCGGTATTCCAGGGCCCCAACGCGTGCGAGACTCCTGGCGCAGATATCGTAGTAGTTGAGGGACCGGTAAAATGCCCCGAGTCCACCACCCGGAAGGCCACCACCCGAGGAACCAGCAGAACAGATGTTTGGGGAGAGAACGGGGGTGCCACCCCCACTATTCATTGGGCTGCGGGTGTCCGGGTACTGGATGCTAAATGTGGGCATGGGGCCCAGGATGCATACCTCTGCAGCAGTGAGCTACAAGTGGTCGCCTCAGGATTATATGCCATGTTCCAGGTAAGATGCCACAAGGGCTGCGGAGGCAGATGGCTGATCCGGGGAGGCATCAGGATATAGAGTCTAGTAATGCCAAAGCCACGCCGTGCTGAAGCGTGCGCGCCCCCTGACACAGTACACTCACAGCATTGTTTGGTGTTCCGGGGTCTCACCCCCCCCAGGAATGCTCTGAAGACCCAGAAATGACAAAGGTGGTAAGTAAGAGTGGGGGGGGGGGGGGGGGAGAGAAAGATCCCACAGGTTCACTGTATCCGCCAGAGGTGAAGGTGACTCATGGACGAGCCTCAAGCCCAGGTTCCAGGGGGCCCGGATCAGATGAGGGCCCAGATCATAGAGCGCCACCCGTTGCTCACACAGGACGGGTCGCCGGGCCCCAGAGCCACCGTCAGTGTGGGTGTTTAGCGGGTGCCCCCCCCCCCCCGGGGTATTGTGGTTCCGCGTTGTGCCTCTGTCCCCTAGGCGCTTTTTAAGCCTCTAGTAGTGCTTCCTCTGCACGTCACTAAAATGTCTATGCAGGCTTGCAGTGGTTAATAGGGGTGAATAAAATAATTATCCCTCTCGTACCTTTTTGGCTGCCGGGCACAGTAAGCTTCTATCTTCCGCTGTTGGAGGAGCGAGGCACCAGTATTCTGTTGGTGCACCGCGTCTCAACCCCGGGTGTTGAAGTCTCGCTGAGGGGGTGGGGGGTGGGAGGCAGTCCACCACGTATCAGCCCACTCGCCTCCCGCAGTGGGTATTAGTGCCGGGGGGGAGCTCACCTCCGCGGTGAGGCTTGTTTCATTCCCTCAAGCGGCCGTATGGCAGGCCCGCGGGGAACACATCCCGCGGATGCGGGAAGCGCCACATCTCGCTCTCAGACCGGGCACCGACACTCGTGTTTCTCCCTTCGAGGGTCCTGCTCCCCTGACGTGTGGGTGCAGCTGTAGGTCCTCCGACGTGTCCTCTCGATGCTAGCAGGGTGATTCCACGGATCTGGACGGGCTTCTCCCTCCTCCCAGCAGGGTCCGTTGATTTTGTCGCGTAGGATTTCGGCGGTTGGTGGGTGGCCGCAGGAACATAAGCTATCAATCTATAGCTTCCCTGCACCGTTTCTGTTCCAGGTTCGGACCGGGTGGTCCCTAGGTCAGCTGTTAAAGAAACTGATCAGTTAGGTCCACCAAAGTATCGCACCAGTACAGGATTAACAGACAAGAAAACCGCCAGTCACGGAACTCACAGATCACGCGGCCATCTTGATTGGTGCACAACAGCGCCCCTCCCCCCCTTTAACAGGTTTTCTCTTGTCCACCAGTGAAGACTTTGTACAAGTGTTGGCGAAACGACCACTAGATCGTCCCACTGACCACTTGCCTGAGACCACTGTTTCTGTAACGCTCACCTGATTCTCGCAGAGGCGCCGGTCTTGACTGGGCGACTACCGTATCTTCAAAGGTGATGTGTAGCACCCGGTTGGCTCTTTGGGCTGGACCTCTGTGCACTGTATGCCTGACTTCAAGAGTAAGATGTCTTAGGTAAGTGAATGCCGAGCTCTCCATCTGCCTCGGGGCAGGGTGCTGTAACCAGTTTCTTCACTGGATCGGTAGCGCAGGCCTCTTGACTTCAGAGGACTGCTGTCCGTCGTTTACTGCACGAACGGTAAGTTTCGAGTAATTCTATTGTCTTTAAAGTCTTTAGCAATGATGTCTCTTGTTTTGCAGGTTCCGGCGATGGCGGATGACGGGCTGAAGTGAGTTGAAGATGGAGTCCGTATGATAAATAGAAGCGCCTGGAAGTACGTAAGTAAGCGCTTGTTGCCTGCTTCACGATGCGCTCTAACTGTCTTTTATTTTGCAGGTTCGAGTTCGGAGCGGCTGCAGGGTGCCGGAATACCCACTGGGGTTGATGTGGAAAGGAGTAATGGCACGTGAGTATCAAAGTTCCCCAATGTCTTTAAACGCACCTTGTTTTGTCTTTCAGATGCAGGATGCAGCGCCGAAGGCCTCCGGAGCGTGCGAAGAGTCGGTAAGCTTTTGTCTTTCAGATGCCGGAATGCAGTGTGAAGACCTCCGGGGCGCACGAAGAGTAGGTAAGCCTTTGTCTTTCAGATGCCGGAATGCTAACCTGTTCTTTCTTGTCTTTATAGGTGTTGCTGAAGACTGGATTCAGGATGGTAAGCCTTTTTCCTTAGGCCCAGGATCCGATGCAGAAGACACGCGTTCTGCTGCAGAGGATGCAGAATAACGCAAAGCAAGATTCATCCACCGGGTGTGGTTTAAATAGCCTCCTGTAGTGCTTAGGTGTCTCCTTCCACAGCCACGCCTAGGTAAGAAAAGAGTTCCTGCTTTCCAGAAGAGTTCCAGTGTTCTGAATCTAGGGAGTGGCTCCTGCCCCACCCAACAGGAAAAGTAGTTCCAAACAGAAGAGGATCAGAGGCTCAGCTGGCAGGCAAGTAAGCAGCATGGTCTGCAGCAGGTAAGTCCACCCAAACATTATGAGCCCGGCGCTTCCAGCGCTGGGACTAGGCACATTTATGAGCCTGGTGCCACTGGCGCCAGGACTGGGTCCAAAAGATCCCAATTGGGACTGGTTGGCCCTCGGAACCTGGGTTATGGATCTGCTTCCAAGGGAGTTGGGAAAACCCTGACCTTTTGGAAGCAGAGATCATGACAGTTTCGTCAACCATTCTTGCATGGGTCGAATGTGCAGGCACGTGTGGGATACCGCGTAAATACACGACGCCATCATGCCTAGCAAATGCATCGCTTTGCGCACCCTTATCTGGTGACCAGGCTGATATAGAAGAATTTGCAGTAGTAGATTCCAAATTCTTTCCTCTGATGGAAAGGCCAACTTCTCTTGAATGTTTAGTACAGCTCTTAGGAACTGCTTGGAGGTGCTTGGCACCAGGCTTGATTTTCTCTCATTGATGGAGAAACCCAATTCGAAGAGGTCGATCAATCTTTGGATGTTTGATCTGCAAATTGCTGGGGTCTCCCCCGTGATGAGCCAGTCGTCCAGGTAAGGGTACACTGGGATTGCCTCCCTGCATAGGTGGGCTGCCGCCACAGCCAGTACCTTGGCTAATACCCTTGGAGTCAAGGCTATACCGAAGGGCAGCACCTTGAACTGGTAGTGCCGACTGTCCACCATGAAGCGCAAGAATCTTCTGTGCGCTGGGAACATAGAAATATGAAAATAGGCATCTTTCATGTCCAATGTTGCCATGTAATCTCCCCTTTTTAGGAGGGGGATTACTTTTGGAGAGTAGTCATGCAAAATTTTTGGGGCTTGACATACTTGTTTGCCGGGCGTAAGTCTAATACTGAGCACATTGTCAAATCTTTTTTTGGCACAACTTTTTACCTAGTTGCCCGGGACGAGTTCTATCGCGTCCTTTGCGAGAAGATTGACGATTTCCTCGAGGAGGATCTTCTGGTGGTCCAGTGAATATATTTTCTTGACGTGGAGGGTGGTTGTGGGGTGCTGTAGCAGTTCGATGCAGTATTCTGCGGACACTGTGGATAGCACCCATCTGTCCGATGTGATCCCTTCCCATGCTTGGGTGAAGTTGGAAATGCGCCCCCCCTAGTGGGGATGCATGAGAAGGGACCCTGAGCGGAACGTCACTGCTTTGCGGGAGGCGTACCGCCGCCTCTGCCGGAGCTGCCTCTACCTCTACCACAGGCCCTCTTGTTAACTCTGCCGTAACTTTGGGTAGTTTGCTGGTTGCCACCCCATGAAGTACCCTGTCCCTGTGAATAATGGGAGCCCCTCTGGGAATTTTGTCCGCGTGAGCGGCAAAAGTTACTATTCCCTCTGATTAGTGGGCTTGTTAGTCAACTGTCCCAGGGACTTTAGAGTCTCATACTCGTCTGACAATTTTTAGTGCGTCCTCTACCGCTTTGCCAAACAAGACATTCAGTTCCACTGGCATGTCAATAAGGGTTGCCTGGGTCTCCGGTTTAAACCCCGACTGTCTTAGCCAAGCGTGCCTCTTAATGACAGTGCTTTCTGCAATGAGCCGTCCTGTATTATCAACGGCATCATAGGTGCTCTTCAGAATGCAACCGGACACGGCTCTACCCTCCGACGCAATCTGGGCCAACTGACCCTTTAGTGGTTCCGGTGCGGAGTCAATGAGGGCAGCTACCTGCTCCCACTGGTTTAGCTGCAGAGTGGTGGTGTTGGCGTTCCTTGCCTAGAAAGCAGAAGTGGAGGCTACTTTCCTTCTTAAACCATAGATTCTTTTGCTCTCCTTGTCTGGGGGAGCCTCTGATGATTATAGAGGTGTCCCTGCTCTCTTCTTGGTGTTCGTGATTACCAAGGAGTCAGGCTTGAGTTGACCCCTTATGTAAAGAGGGTCTGACTGGGCGGCCCTGAACATCTTCTCAATTCTGGGGTTCACAGCCTTAGTGAGATTAGGATTGAGAAGGGAAGGATCAATTCTACGCTGGATTGATTTGAGAATAGGAATGGCTTGAGCAATGGGTCTCTTTTCCCCCACTAGCTCCTCTGCAAAGTCCCTCTCTTCCTGCGCCCCCTGCGTATCTATATGGAAGTGCTCTGCAGCTTTCGCCAAGACCGGATTAAGAAGGGGCTGGTTATCTATAGGTAAGTCAGAAAACTGTGGTTCCTTGTTAACCGTGGAGTCCATATTGTAGACCTCTGCCTAGTCTTCCTCCTCCTGGCCCTCGTCATCTCCATAATACTCAACCCCAATTTGGTCGTTCAGCACCATAACATCTGGGTAATCCTCATACTGCTGGTAAGGCTGAACATGGTAAGGGTCTGAAGACAGTCCCTGAGCTGGAGTATCAAGCCGAGATGTCTTATTAGGAGGCTGGGGGTCCTTGGAACCTGAAGGAGAGTAGCATTGTCAGGGGTATAGCTAAGAAAATGCTGTGGATTTTTTTCATAAAAATTAGCTAAGGAAGGCATTCTCTTCATCAACCTGTCTATGTCCTCGGTGCTCCATTCTCTGGAGCTGGGGATGACAACCTCCTGATGAGGTTCCTCTTCTAATCTTATATTGTAAGAAGTGGGAGGGGTGAGCCTGGGTGAAGTCACAGGGACAGGGGTCTTAGATTTGTCCCTATCTGACGACTTGTGTTTGTCCTTGTGTACCTGGGGTGCAGAAGTTGTAAGTGTAGACCTTTTCTGCTGTTTGTCCCCGTTCCTGTGAGTGGAAGTGTGTTTCCCTGACGGTTTGGCCTTTTCTGAATCTTTTGACGCATGGCATCGAGATTCGGGGGTACTTTCTCTCTCTTTAGAGTGCGCACGTCGAGACTCTGAGGCAGACGCCGAACGGCCTGCCGGAGCAGACTGTGGGTGTGCGGCTTGGGGATGGAGGTCGGATTCGTCTGACGAACGAACCTCCGTTACTTAAGGGAGCGAGGCACTCTTGGCAACCGTTGACGGCTGCCGTGTGTCGTGCGACGATCTCGATTCGGTGGACCGCTCTCTACGTGCCTCTTTATTCCGAGAACTCGACACAAGTGTCGAGTCTCGGTTGGACTTAGTGTTTAGATGTAGAAGAAGAAAGGGTAGCGCTCGTGTCGCCGGGTATGCTCCCCATAACTGCCCTGCCGGACAATCCTCCGAGGTTGGGGACTAGCGCTTGGGTGTCTTTCGACACCCCTGTGCCCTCGCCTTACAAATGGGCGGCGTCTCTGCCATCACTGAAGGCACCCACCACTTCCATGGCCTCAAGCTGCCTGGCGTGGTGGGCCAAATGTTTAGTGGAGCGGTCCTTCAGTGTTTTAGCTTTAAAAAGCTTGCACGCTCTGCAGTTAGCTTCGGGGTACTTGTGGTTGCACTTGGGGCAAAATTTAAATTGAGTACTCTCCATATGTCACCTTACGGCAGTTGGCTAGTGTGTGTAGGAAAATAAAGAGTGTAGAGTATGTTTCCACCCCCCCTCCCCACTCTCCCTACTTGCAGGGCCGAGGCGAGAGGCCTTCCAAGGCCCAAAGTCCGTCGTGCAACTCCCGACGGTGGTTTGTTCTTCGGACCGGCGTCGATCTTCGATGTCTCAACGTGGGAGTGAAAGAACGGAGAAATTAATATTGATTTTTTTGTCAAAATGGCTTAAGGCCAGGGAACTCTGCGCAATGCTTCAGACAAGTATGGCAGAAAAAAACAATCTGAGGGTCCTACACGCGTGAGGGATCATGGGTACAGTGGATGTCACATTAGGGATAGTATTGCTATCACGCCCTGTGTCGACGCCCATTCGAGTTTCGAAAAACTAATACTGCGTAGCTTTCACTAGATGTCGGTCTATGCACAACAAGGATTTCTTAACAGATTCCACAAGCCTCAGAAATATATATAAAATAAAATGGGGTTTTGAAGGGGTCCCCCCCCGCATATATGTAACAATTTTCCTTCACAATTCGGTCAATTGTGCAAAGGTCAATTGTAATTCGAACAATTGTAGTTCGAACAATTCGTATACAACCCTCAGCATGCTTCTCGCCTTCTTCCCATTATTAATAATGGTTGGTTGAGATATAGTATTGGTGGTAGTGCAGTAGAAAATAGTAACTGGTTGGAAGTGACTTAGCTGGTTTTCGGGTGTTCTCGTTAACTCCTCACAAAAGGGGTCTGGGGATTTCCTGGATGGACGGGAGTCCTTGTCCCCAAGAGGGGAGTCTCTCCCTGTGAGATCCCGCTTTCCACCACCTCTAGGGGACTGTTGCATAGCAGACTCACCTCCCTAGCCTCACAAGGTGAGGCTCCCCTCTGGGGAGAAGTGACTGAATCCCTTGATTTGTCAGAGCAACTAAATAGTTCAAATGCTTTTTTGCAAATGCCATCCTTCATTCTTGCCAATCTTTCAGGAGAAACATGTGAGCACATGCTTTGTCTGGGACATTCCATGTAGTTAACGCATGGCATACTTATTCCAAATTGTATAGCTGGAGTCCATCTCTCACCCTCAGCTGGCTGTCATCCTTCAGGTCAGACAGATGTAAACAGGTGACCAATGCCTGCGGGCCCATCTTCAGCGCTATGCAAATAAATACTAACTCACCCATCTGCACGATGCCCCAGAGCATCCCTCTTCCCCCCCCCTTCAGCCTTTGTATGCCTCCACGTTTCTGAACCATCCATCAATTTCAGATCATTTCTTTGGTTAAGATTCCAAGGTCTAGAGCCACATTTTCCTCTCAAATTAACTAGCTCAGTTGGGATTCTGTTTGGATTCTATAAACCCATGCACTGGATCCAAATGTCCCAAGGGAAAACCAACAACATTGTACTTTAACACAATTGTGGTTTCCTACCCTTAAATTGATGTAATGGCAAAATTCTCCACCGCCCGCCCCCATCACACACTCTTCCAGAGTACAACCTAGGAGCCCTTATGGACTGCTCCATAACCATCAGTTCTTTTCTCCCCTCTGTGCAGCTAAAGCAAAATAACTGTGTTTTTTTCCAACTCAAGCAGCTAAACATATGCAGATGTAAAACAGTTGGGAATCTTCTTACCTCCTGCCTAGACCACTGTAATTCACTCTACACCAGCCTAACCCTGGTCCTCCACTTGCCCACCTTCAACCTTTCCAAAATGCTGCAGTGAGGCCACTGGAGATGTGATCACTTCTCTACAGCCCCCACCAAACTGCATAGGCTTGACATCATAGGATCTCATTTAAACGATCATGCTGGATTCATAGGTGTCTATGGCACTCTACCCCACCTTTCTGAACCAGAACATTTGAAGGTACCAACATCCTAAAGCCCTTAGATCCTCAGACAGCGGCTTATTGGTTGTGCCCAGACTGAAGCACTGGAGAAGAAACTATTTCAGGAGAGATTCCTTCCAATAATAGGCAATGAAGCGCCAGAGGGAATCCTATCCTGTAGGACTACATTTAATTTTCTAGGACTTTATAGTTAACAAATCTCTTATTGAACGAGAGGTCATCTTCTGCAGGAAAACATGAAAAAGGGTTGGTAAAATAAAGGGGGAAGGATACAACATGTGTACAGATAAATTAGACAAGATCTGTACTATTCGATCCTAAAGGAGATTACAATAGACGGCCACTAGTAAACAGATGTTTTGAGTTATAGAGGGCAGCCATATTAAATATTCTTTTGTCAAGAACGTGAAGTAGATACAAGGAGGAAGGGCATGAAACTGAAAATGACTTGGAGTTCCAATAAGTGAATGCCAACAATAACTCATTTAGAATTTTCTACTGTTGCAATGTGGCTCTTTTTTAAAAACAAAAAAATGGTATCAAAATTGCCAGATTGATGGTTTGTTTCCCTTTTTGCATAGGTAGCACTTGGGAGTGAAATTAGTTCCGTCTCTCGATACAATCTCTTTGCAAAGTTCCTTTTTGATAAGCTCGATGCACTTGGGAGTGCATATACCAACTATGCTGACGAAACCCAAGTACTTCTACCACTAACATGATCATACGACCAAGATGCAACGGCACTATGCCAAATCTACGTCACCAACCAAGCTTGGATGGCAGCAAATGTATTATGCCTCAATGGAGACGAGACCGAGATTCTTATTCTTGGTCAAACACTAGCCAAGCTAGACCGTCTTTAGTCCAATATCAACATAGATAACTGCACCATTCCCGTCTTATCTGTAAAGACATTAGGGGTTCATATTGATGCCACATTATCTATGAACAAGCAAGTCAGTGCCATTGTCTCAGCTGCCGCCTTAAGCACTAAACTCATTAATGCCATAAAACCTTTTCTAACCAAGTCCAACTGCCTCACAATAGCTCGAGCCACCATAGGTGCCAAGGCCGACTATTGTAACGCTCTCTTAGCAGGCACCTCCATGAAGAGCAAACTCCAAATCACCCAAAATAACCCGCTAAGAGCAGCGTTAAGTATCCCGAGAAGAGACCACATCTCCCAAGCGAGGCAGGCAATTCACTGGCTCCCGTACAAAGATCGCATCACCTTTAAAATCCTCTCTACCACACACAAGTGCCTCAACTTTACTGAACCCTCCTACCCATCAGAAACACTATCCAAAATGAGCTCAGCCCAGCCCACCAGTTCACGCTATACTAATCAACTCACTATCCCACACATCAATAGGGCAAAAGCAGGAGGAATAGGCTTCCCTTACATAGGCTTGGAATGTGCTCCCTACAGTCTTCAGAGCCGAAACTTTTCTCCTTGCCTTCCGTAAAAATCTGAAAACTTCCCTTTTCAACTAACACCCCTTCTCACACGACCCAACTAACATTATTCCCCCATCCCTATCTCCTTTGCTCAACTCAATGCAAATTGTAATTTTTTGTAAAAATGGATATCTGCTATCACCTCTAAGCTCTGTTCATCCCTCTCTCCTCTGCACACCTCAATATAAATTGTAAATTGCTTTTGTAAAAATGTATATCTGCAATCAACTGCAGCTAAATTCGGTTCACCTTCTGTAACAAGCGCCACGAAGCTCACGGGTTGTTGCGCGCTCTACAAATACGAATAAATAAATACATGGCAATACTGAGAAAAATGATGAACCCCGCATTTTTTTCTTTAATGTGACTGGTAGAATAGTCTGTGGAAAGATATAAACATGCCCTCAGCTTATCAGGCTTTTTACTCCAGGACTACTTTCCCAGTGTAAGGTAAGATACTTCCTGTGCACTTCAAGAGCTAACTGAGGGTTGAGGCATGATCCAGGACACTCCGGAAAAAAGCCGGGTAGACTGGCCTGGTACGGGTTGGTTACTCGATTTGACTTGTGTGCGGGTAGGGAGGATTTTCACTGGTAGCACAAGCTCTTGATGTGAAGGCAGGGGCAGAGTCACAATGCAGTTCTTTCCGATAGGAAAGACCCAGATCCGGCAATGGATTTAGTGCAGGTTGCAACCAGCAGGGATTACCATAATGAGTGTGAACTCTGCTAAATGAGGGTACTAGCTGAGGTGGTATCCGATGTTGAACACTTTGCAGGAGAGGGTACATGTTAATATTAAACTTGCACCACTATGCGCAAATGTCCTCACTACCTTTAACCCTGTCATGATCTCTGCTTCCAAAAGGTCAGGGTTTTCCCAACTCCCTTGGAAGCAGATCCATAACCCAGGTTCCGAGTGCCAACCAGTCCCAATTGGGACCTTTTGGACCCAGTCCTGGCGCCAGTGGCACCAGGCTCATAAATATGCCCAGTCCCAGCGCTGGAAGCGCCGGGCTCATAATGCTTGGGTGGACTTACCTGCAGCAGACCATGCTGCTTACTTGCCTGCCAGTTGAGCCTCTGATCCTCTTCTGTTTGGAACTACTTTTCCTGTTGGGTGGGGTAGGAGCCACTCCCTAGATTCAGAACACTGGAACTCTTCTGGAAAGCAGGAACTCTTTTCTTACCTAGGCGTGGCTGTGGAAGGAGACACCTAAGCACTACAGGAGGCTATTTAAACCACACCCGATGGATGAATCTTGCTTTGCGTTATTCTGCATCCTCTGCAGCAGAACGCTCATCGTGTCTTCTGCATCTGATCCTGGGCCTAAGGAAAAAGGCTTACCATCCTGAATCCAGTCTTCAGCAACACCTATAAAGACAAGAAAGAACAGGTTAGCATTACGGTCTTCAGTGACAGCTCTTCACTTACCTGGCCCATCGGCTGTCACCAACGCCTCGCGCTGCATTCCGGCATCTGAAAGACAAAGGCTTACCTACTCTTCGTGCGCTCCGGAGGTCTTCACACTGCATTCCGGCATCTGAAAGACAAAAGCTTACCTACTCTTCGCACGCTCCGGAGGCCTTCGGCGCTGCATCCCGCATCTGAAAGACAAAACAAGGTGCGTTTAAAGACATTGGGGAACTTTAATACTCACGTGCCATTACTTCTTTCCACATCTAACCCAGTGGGTATTCCGGCACCCTGCAGCCGCTCCGAACTTGTACCTGCAAAATAAAAAGAGAGAACGCATCGTGAAGCAGGCAACAAGCGCTTACTTACGTGCTTCCAGGCGCTTCTATTTATCATACGGACTCCATCTTCAACTCACTTCAGCCCGTCATCCGCCATCGCCGGAACCTGCAAAACAAGAGACATCATTGCTAAAGACTTTAAAGACAATAGAATTACTCGAAACTTACCGTTCGTGCAGTAAACGACGGACAGCAGTCCTCTGAAGTCAAGAGGCCTGCGCTACCGATCCAGTGAAGAAACTGGTTACAGCACCCTGCCCCGAGGCAGATGGAGAGCACGGCGTTCACTTACCTAAGGTGAGAGCGTTAACCTTTGGGGTTCTACAGGAGAAGAGAAAGGGAAGAAGAGAGAGACATTCAATAACCCAGTTCCTTAATCCCATATTTTCTATCTGCAGACATCTTACCCTTCGAGTCAGACATACAGTGCACAGAGGCCCAGCCCTAAGAGCCAGCCGTGTGTTACACATCACCTTTGAAGATACGGTATACGCCCAGTCAAGACCGGCGCCTCTACGGGAATCAGGTGAGCGTTACACCCTGGTAGGTTTAATTGTTTTTATTTTATTGTTTAAAGGGCTGACCTAGCTCGACAGCAGCAGAGCACTGTACAGAATGTGGGAGGCAGCATTTGTGCTGGCATCTTTGAACAGTAGTATACTACTGGGAAGTCTGTGTGTCCATTGGAATTAGTCATTAGTCAGGTGTTGTTGAAAGAGATTTGCAAAATTGTGTGGGCTTTCCGAGCAGACACTGGGTCCAGTTCCAGAAGTTGGGTGCATGGCAAGAGGAGTGTTTGCAGGTCCTCTGTTTGCAGAGGAGTTGCGATTCAAGCCGGTGGTCAATTTGCAGCACAAGGAGTGTTTGCCACCAGACATATGGAGCTTAACTGCCAGGTACGCTGATGTGCTCCTCGTGGCTGCTTTGTAGATGATGCATGCAGTCTTGCAGAGTTTTCTGGCCTGGTTAATTAGCCAATGTAGTTTGCATAGGATGGGGATGATTCAGTCATATTTCTATGCTCCCGTAATAAGACATGCTGCAGAGTGGTGGACTGTTTTAGGGGAGCCAAGTGAGCAGCTGGGAGCCCTGTCTGGAGAGCATTTCCCCCATCGATGTGCAAGACCACAAGGGCCTGTACTATGGTTCACAAGTCCAGCGGTGGGATGAAGGGTTTGACAGCAACTCCTCTTGGCTGTGTATGCTTATGAATGATCTGTCTCCACAATTACTCTTTAGAAACACTTCTTCGAAGATTTAAAGTACAGTGCTAGAGCATATTTCTAAGCGCAATGCTTTATCACTAGAGAATGCATTTTGTTTCAGCATATGCGACAGCTGTTCTGCCTCGAGGAAAATGCTTTAGATCCATAGTCAGAACAAAATGAATGTATATGAATTAACTTATTTGTTTTAGGGAGTCTTTCAGCATTGTTCTTGCCTACACATGTTTAGGGGGTGATAGCAAGGCAGGTCTAGCTGAGAACTTGAGTGAGCACATGTTTTCTCTCAACATGCTACAATGGAAGGCTGATCTTGCAAGGAGTGGGAAGAGCTGCCCTATTAAAAGGAATCTATCAAGGGTTCAGATTCCAGCAGGGATTCTCCCAATAAAATAATTTAGATCCGATGACATCCACTTCCAATTTGTACAAGCTGCATTCGAGCAGTATTTTCGGGCATTTGGCCTTTGGGAAACCTGGGCCATAATCCCAGAATCCTCAGCCCAATCAGAGGTGTCTTTACAGACCCCCCCCCAGTCGGATTCAGCCTTGGATCCCAGATATCTATTCATACATGCACCAAAATGGTTCCATTCAATTGCACCAAGAAACAGTGGCAGGCTGCAGAACTCTGTACTGGATTTTACATGGGGGATGCAGACAGTTCTCGGGGCACTGTACATCAGAAATTAGGAAAAAGCTGCCAACTAGTGGAGTCCCCACAGCCAGCAATGGGAGGAGACTTCCTCAGGATACATGGTAACTTAAGGAGGCCTTTGAGTAATCATGCTATTCTCATTGCTAACTAGTCCTAGTAATGCCACTTATCTGAGAAGAAAGAAAAAAACAGGCAGGAAAAAAAAGAAAAACAGACAGTGGGCTAAATTGCGAAATTAGTAGCAGATTGAACCAGTTATAAAAGGTCATGACTGGCACAATGGATTGAACTTCTGATTTATTAAGTGTGTGTGTGTAGTGGGGGGGAGGGGGACAGAGTGTGGCAGTGTCGGGGGGGTGAGGGGTTGGAGGATGGGGGGCGTTTGGGGACAGTGGATGTCTAAGAAATAAACAAGTTACTGTTCGGGAGAATTCTCATTTATGGCTAATTTCCCTCACTTAGTGAGTCCCTAAGCAGCTTTGCTGGATTTCTGGGGTTTATTTTTTCCACCTGGTAAGAGTGTGAGCCTTTTTCCCACTCTTACACGTGTTTCCCCATGTGTATTGCAACGGTTTGTGTGATCTTGGGCTCTGGAGCTACACCACTCCATGAGCCCCACTTTTTGTGGGGTACACAGCACCTTGTCTCCAAGACTTCCCTCCGAATCCATTTTTCTGGGCTGACTACTGTCCTCCAGAAACAGGTAAAGTTGCCATTTACTTTATGTAGTCATTTAAACTGCAGGCCTAATACACCACCATTTTACAAGGAGTATTGGAAAGGGTTAATTCCTACTCCTTTTTGTCTATCTCACTGAGCTTAATTTTTTGCTCTCAACACTAAGACTTGGCTGGTGGCAGTGGTATCTACCCTAACCTTTCTACCGCGATTATACTATATAAACTTGGTACTGTTTTAGGTTATTAGAGTAGCCTCAAATTTAAACCCGCTTGACCAAATACTTTTTATTTCGGCTCTGGTTGGATTTTATCGCCATTTCTTTTTTTTAAAGTCCTTCTTGTGTTTTACTTTGCGCGGCAAACCAAGTTTACCTCCTTTGTTCGCCAACCTTTGGCAGGCTTCTGCCCAGAAGCCCTCCTCTGGCATCTGGGTGTCTAGGTGGGCTGAATATGAGGGAGGGGTTTAGTCACCCCCTGCACAGGGTCTCCTTGGAGACCCGAGTTGCACTTTGTATTGATTGGCTGAGGTAGTTGTCCGGGCCGGACAACCCCCCTGCTGAGTGATTGACAGCCAGGCTGTATGAATGGGGGATTTTGGCATAAAAGGCAGGTCTCATGTGCTGGAAGTCAGTCGCCACTGGAACTGCAAAGAACCAAAGAGAAGCGGAGAAGAAGACGGCTGCTGCAACTCTCAAGTCCCGGTGAAGTCCCGCTGCAGTCCTCAGCTATCTACCCTTCAATGACAAGAGAAGATCCAGTCCGGAGCCTTCTTCCCTTGAGCCTGGTGGGATCAACCAGCTCACCTTCCACAGGCAGAGGATCCTCCTCTTGGTCGAAAATCGCTGCACACCGCTGCAGTGGTCTAGATAGCCATCTGAAGAGCCTCTCCTGTTTTAAAGGAGCGCACCTTTTATTCACTGTTGCTTTTGCTGCTGCTGGCTTTATCCCTGGGTAGTGCAGATCGCTTCAGACGTCCTTGTCCCCACGACTGAAGCTTCAGGAACCGGGAGTCTGCAGGAACAACTGCCATGGCACCAGCTTTTCTTCATACGAATAAGGTACTGTGTCCAACTTTGAGGAACTAGGGTGAACCCCTTTTCTCCTCACCAAAGGCTTGTCCTCATCTTCCTTCCCTCTTATAACTTTTGCTAATCGTGAACGGTTATAACTAATCGTGAACTGTTCTAACCTTGTGATCCTCGAGAACATGACCCCAGTCCCATTGACACTGGTGCAGGCCTATTGACTTATCTACGTTTTAGAAGAAGTTACTTCTTACCTAGTAACGTTCTTTCAATGGTATGTTCCTCCGACGTATTCCTTATCTTTGATAATTCGTCTCCAGCTTGCTGGCCCTGGAAAAAATGTTCAGCAGAGGGCGCTGCGGATCGACGTCCGTCGAGTTGGTGTCCTTCGACAGCCACCGTATCGGCGCCAACGTGACCATGCCCGTTGCTCAGTTCCGTTTTGTAGCATAAGATGAATCATGCCTGAATTGGTTATTGACCTTGAAGGAGCGTAAGCTGCAGCCACAAGGGAAGTATTACTGCGGGATGGATGGGATGGGCGAGAAGGAATACGTCGGAGGAACATCCCATCGAAAGAACGTTACCAGGTATGAAGTAACTTGTTCTTCGAAGGGATTGTGTCCTCCGACGTATTCCTTATCTTTAATAGACTCCCATAGCCGTGTTGTGCAATTGGAGGTGGGAGTAAAAACGCCATGTTTCCTTTTAGGAATGAACAGAATGTAATACTGCTTTGCCAAACCTAGTCTCTACTGTGCGGATGCACATATATCTTGAGCCGGAACCCCTCTTTGGAGGGCCGAAGAGGCTGCGATACCCCTGGTTGAATGAGCCCTAAGAGTTTGAGGAGGCTCTTTCCCTGCTAGTTTGTAAAATTCCAGAATGGCCAAAATAATCCGGTATCGGTAGTCCCAATTTGTGCCCTGAGTAACCTACGAACAGTTGGTCTGCTTGCCTATTCCTAGCAAGTCTGCTGATGTAAAAGCTTAAAGCCCGCCTTGGGTCCAGCCTGTGTAGCCTTTCTTCCTCTTTCCCCGGATGGGGAGGAGGACAGAATGAAGGTAATATAATTTTCCTGAGTGATGTGGAATTCAGAAACCACCTTTGGGAGGAAATTAGGCTTCACCTGTAGGACAACTTTGTCTTTATGAAAAATTGTATGAGGGGGTTTACAAGATAGAGCATGTAATTCGCTCACCCTTCTAGCAGATGTTAGTGCCACTAATAAGACAGTTTTAAGGGTGAGAAATCTTAGCGAACAAGAGTGGAGTGGTTCGAAAGAAGAATCCATCAGGAAATTTAAGACTAAATTTAAGTCCCATAAGGGAACTTGGAATGGTCTTGGAGGATAGACATTAGTTAAACCCTTTAGAAATTGTATTACTAAGGGTAATTTGAAATACGATGGCTCCTCTGCAATGCGCTTGAAGATCGATAGCGCTGCAAGATAGCCCTTGATAGTGCCGACTTGAAGGCCTGAATTTGCCAAATAGAGTAGAAAGGATAACACTGTTGGTGTACCACATGAAAAGGGGTCGATATTCTCTTCTCTATACCAGCTGCAAAATGTGTTCCAACGGCAGCGGTATAAAGACTTTGTTGCTGGCTTTCTGGCCGAAAGCAAAACCTCCATAACTTCATCAGGGAGGTCCCAATCCTTGTATCTCAACCTTTCAGAAGCCAAGCGTGAAGGTTGAGGGTTCTGTCGTCTGGATGGAGAACCTGATCTCCCTTCTGTGAGAGAAGATTCTCCTTGAGTGGAAGGCGAATTGGAGGGCAGATGGACATGTCCAGAAGGTCCGGGTACCACGTTCTCCTGGCCCAGTCTGGGGCAATTAGGATCATGGTCCTCCGGAATCTTCTCAACCTCCTGATCATTTGAGGAATGACAGGGACTGGTGGAAACACGTACAGGAGGGGAACTCCCAGTCCACTACGAACGCGTCCCCTAGAGCTTCTCTCGGGGGAAATTCCCTTGAACAAAACAGGTCGGACTTCCTGTTGGTACTGGTGGTGAACAGATCATTTTGAGCGGTTCCCCAAAGGACGAAGATCTCCTGAAGGACTTCCTGAGCTAGTTCCCACTCGTGGGAGACTGCCCTGCCTGCTCAGAGCGTCCGCCGTCAAGTTCTTCTCTCCGGCTAGGTGAACTGCTGATAGATTCCTTCTTGAATTGCCCAAAACCAGAGCTGCATTGCCTCTCTGCACAGTGGCAGTGATCCCACGCCTCCTCTTTTGTTGAGGTAGTGCATGGCCACTGTGTTGTCCGTCATCAGGACATTTTTTTCCCTGAACTGATGGTAGGAAAGCTTTCAGCGCTAGTCTGATCACTCTCAGCTCCAATAGGTTGATGTGTAGTCTGGACTCCGATGGAGACCAACGACGGCTGATGGTCAAGTTGTTTGCATGGGCTGCCCACCCCGTGAGTGAGGCGTCCGTGACTACTGTTATCTCCGGCCATGGCTGCCAAAACAGTTATTTCAAAATGTTCTCTCGATAAGCTCACCATTGAAAGTCTCGGGCTATCTTGTCCGGAATCCGAAGGAGATCTGTCATTTTTCCTGAGAACTGCGACCACAGGGTTCTTAGTGCCCACTGAAGAGATCTCATTCTCAGGCGAGCCTCTGGCACAAGGAAGATGCAGGATGCCATGAGGCCTAGCAAACTCAAAAAGTCAAAGGCTGGAGATGTTGGGCATTTTGAAATTTGGTGACCATCTGCAGAATATCTTGAGCTCTCACCTCTGGTGGCGAGGCTTTTGCCAGAGAAGTGTCCAGGACCGCTCCGATGAACTAGAGCCTCTGTGATGGTATCATCTGTGACTTCTTTAAATTGAGGGAGAAGCCCAGTTTGTGAAGGAAGTGGCAGACATAATCTAGCTGGATCTGAGCTTGTTCCGAAGATACAGCCCCGATCAGCCAATCGTCCAGGTAGGGGTAGACGTGAATCCCTCCCTTCCTTAGACTTTCCGCCACTACCGACATTAACTTGGTGAAGACCCTCGGGCGGAGGTCAGCCCAATTGGCAGAACTCGAAACTGATAATGAGAGCCGCCAATTGCGAACCTCAGGTATTTCCGGTGTTTGAGATGGATTGGCACATGGAAATAAGCACCCTGGAGGTCCAGAGATACCAGCCAGTCCTGGAGCTGGAGGGCCTGAAGGATCTGAGAGAGAGTTACCATCTTGAACTTGTCCTTCCTGAGGAACTTGTTCAATTCTCGTAAGTCCAAGATAGGTCTCAGTACTCCGTCTTAGTTCGAGATGAGAAAGTAGGGGGGGGGGGGGGGGAGTACCAGCCCTTGTCCCTCTCCGCTACAGTACCGGTTCTATGGGACCTTTCTCTAGCAGGTCTACAATTTCCTGCAAGAGGAGCGGATCTGGAACTTTCAGAGAGCTGTTCCCCTGTGGATGACTGAGGGATGCGTAGAAAAGGCAGACAGTAACCTTGGGCAACTGTCTCCAATGCCCAAGCATCTGACGTAATAGCCTGCCATTCCGTCAGATGTTGAGTTAAACTGCCCCCTACTGGTGTCTTGTGAGGAGAGTCCTCAGAGCGGTTTGGAGGCGGCTGATGCAGATGCCGAGGGTAAAGAGGCACCTGCTGCTGCTGCAGCTTTTGTATTTTTAACCCGTCCACCTCGGGTGAATTTTTTCGGACCCCTTTGAACCGGCTGTCCTCTGCCTCTTCCGAATGGAAATGAAAGGACTTACCTCTCCAAGAGGTTCCTGAGGGGCGATATGGTGTCTGACGGATTGCAGCTCCCAGGGGTTTTGCTGCTGCCTTTGATGTTTGAAGCTTTTCTAAACTGTCATCCGCCTTCTTACCAAACAAAGAAGAGCCGTCAAAGGGCATATTCAAGAGTCTGCTTTGCACATCTGGAGCAAAACCAGACTTTTGCAACCAAGCAAATCTCCGGGTTGTTGTACTTGCCGCCATGGCCCTGCTGATACTGTCAACAGAATCGATGCCAGTCTGAAGGGATTCGCACATTGCGTCCTTACCATCCTTAATGATGTTGAGAAACGCTTCCCTTTCTTCTCCCTCCCGGAGGCAGTCAGCCGCTGATGAAGCACACTCCCAAAGTGTGTGGCCGAACCTTGCGAGCGTACAAGTAGCATTGATGGATTTCAACGCCATGCTATATGCAGAAAATAGTTTTTTGGCCATAGAATCATTGAATGCTTAGATCTCGAAGAGTGATGGGAACTGCTTTGAGATCTAGAACGAGAATGTCTTTTGTGATGGCGAGGAGACTAATGTCTCGACTCCGCCGAGGAAACTTTTGAAGAAGTTTTAACTGCCTTACCTCTCTCGAGCTTCCCCTTACGCTCCTTCAAGGCTTTCGCCGTCATTGACATGCAGTCCTCGCACTCCGAACAATGGTGCTCGACTCCCAGGCACCACAAACAGATCCTGTGAGGATCTGTCAACGACATTTTCTTTCCACAGTCTTGACATTTTTTGAAGCCGGACTGTGGAGTCGTCGGTTCGGATGAGGAAGCCATCGATTACAATTCAGTATTCACGAGGAATAATGAAGTATATTTGACTGAAGAACTGAGCAACGATATTCCGAGGCCCCATGAAGCGCGGAAAAACGGAACTGAGCAACGGACGCTGCGCGTGGCTATTTATGGGCATGGTGACTTCGGCACCGATACGGTGGCTGTCGAGGGACACCAACTCGACAGACGTCGATGCGCTGCGCCTTCTGCTGAAAAAAATTTCCGAGGCCAGCAAGCTGGAGACGAATTATCAAAGATGAGGAATATGTCGGAGGACACAATCCCTTCGAAAGTGTCTCTTGATTCTATCTGTCTTGACAAAAAAATTGCCTATGATTTTTGTCCCCAACTCTCTTGTGTTAATCCATGTGCTAAGTGTGTTTGACTACGGTAACATTTCTTTTCGCGGGTACGCTTCTCTTTCGTAAAACTGAACTGTGGTTACTGTCAAAAGTTGATCCCGTAATAACCCCTGGTAAGGAAAATCTAGAAGCTAGCTCGGGCCTCCATCAGAGGAAGTCTGGGTGGAGGGGAAAATCCTTGATTGAAGCCCTTCGACAGATCTGTGCTGTCCTCCGAGGAGTCATGGTGTTTTTCCCTGACCAAAGCCTCCAATGTAATTAGACTAATCTAAAAGTCATCAATTGTGTTGGAAACTGCCAGCCTTAACCTCCATCTCGCATAGCGGGTAGTACAGGGAAGACCCTTGGCATGTTTTATTAAATCCAATTAAAATGTATTTCACTATAGGGAAGCACCCACCTTAATCCTTCTCATGAAATTGTGAAGAGGGGGGAAACTGTGTAGAGCCTTTGCGCATTGAACTGCAGTTCAATCAATTAATTTCCAAATAGAAAAGCACAGGATGAGTATTGTAAGAATTCAAAACTAACAAAGTTCATGCCCAGTGTTTTAGAGCTGGTATAGACAAAGTACTTTGGTCACTAGCTTTCTGAAACCACTGTCTTCTGTACCGAAGGGGGGTGACGATAATCCCTAAATAAGTAACCCTAAAGGCTGCTATTCAAGTTAATGTAGAGCGTGCAAAACAAAATTTCCCATTTATTCCCTTGCACCCCAAACTAGAATTACCAAGCATTACACCTCAATTGTATGTGTGTTGCAAAACGAAATGACCTATTTATTCCCTTTTCCCAACCTCGCCTTTCAAATAAAAGGTTAAAAACAATTTTCCCATTCTGTTTTATTCTCAAAGATTGCCTTTCTAAAAATCAAGCCAAAATAATGGTACCATTGTATTGTGAATGTTTTCTATTGGTTAATTTGCAATTCAATCTGATATAAGTTGTGACGGCATATTTCAAAATTTTACCTGTATTGTTTAATAACTGAAAGTAACTTGGAGTTGCGATATCGTCTAGTGCCACAGCATTGGTGTTTGATGTTGGTTGATATATATATATATATATATAAATAAATAAATAAACAAACAAAAAACGTTGTTAAAGAGACATTATGGTTTAGTTGCACTACTAAAAAAACCTATGAAATTCAATGGAAAAACATTGCTACAGGGACATTATCGTTACAGGTAAAGCTGAAAAAAAACAAATTCGCCAGTTATGGTAACGCACGCACCCATAACTCACACTACCACTGTGCACTGCAAGGACTAACACCCATGACTTCAAAGATGACATTACAAATGTCATTGATGACATCACTGATGCCATCACATGTGCCTTTACTTTTAATAACAAGGCTCCACAAGGGATTGTCAATATAATGTTGCCACAAAACTATCTGAGGTCCATGGGAGAACTATCATGAGATACATAATTGAGCACACAATCCATTGCTATTAACACCATTGCACTACAGACTTCTTTCCAGTATAGCAACCACCTCATGCAGAAACGTAGGCATTTTCTGCAGCATGCACCATAGAGGTCCAATATCCACATTTTTGCCATGTTACATAGTATAATGATGAATGCTTTATTTTCAGAGTTTCGCGTACTGTGAAACATGTAATAAGTAGCTACTACCTCCTCACTTACTACATATTTGTACTACTACAAACCATTAAGAAATCACAATGCACACAAATATGCCCATATACCGGGAAAGTAAGCGAAAGAGCAGCAGTATTACCAGAAAGCTTTCATAACCTAACTGATTTTCTTCATGCACAGAAATGATTGCTGTGTTTCAGGCCTGCTTCTTCCCCTATGTACATGTATCACATGATGTGACTGAACAGTTAGGAAAAGAGTAAGGACATACGAGAAGGGTAAGGTCTACAGATATAGTACCTTTTCACTATTCACTTCCTGCCTGTCAGTGAAGAAAAGAACCTGTCCTACATATGTCAGTGAACAAAAAAAGAGGGAGCCACACGTGATGGCATCAGTGATGTCATCAATTTCATTTGTGATGTCATCTTTGAGGTCATGGGTCTTAGTCCTTGCAGTGCACAGTGGTAGCACAAGTTATGGTTGCGTACCTTACCATAACGTGTGCATTTCTGGGGTTTTTCGGTTTTACCTGTAACCATAATGTCCCAGTAGCAACGTTTTTCCATTCAATTTCATAGGTTTTTTTTAAGTAGTGCAACTTAACCATAACGTCCCTTTAACAACATTTTTTGTTAGTGAATTTCATAGTTTTTAGTAGTGCACTTTAACCATGACGTTCCTTTAGGCTAGTTTTTTCAATAAAGGGGAAATGTTTTCAGTAGCACAACTTAACCATAACGTCCCTTTAACAATGTTTTTTGCTATACACACACAAAGTGATCTTCTCTATACATGTAGACCCCCCCACCCACCTAACCAGCCAGCTCCCCCCAGGTGATATCTATTTAAACAACTCCTCATTGCAGTTTGGTAACCAGACAGCAAACTTTCCAGCAGTAGATGATGCCAGCAGTAGACGCATAAAATTGAATGTGTAGCACGTATTGTTCTGTGCGCAACTCAGTGTCAGGTCCCTGTGCCACTAACTAAACATGGGTGGCCCTCGTTGCCTCCCTCCTCCCGTGCCTCTGCCCTCCACCCGTACCCCAACTCTTGCCATTCGACTGCCCAGTAGTACTTGGCAACATCGCATTGCCTGTCTCCAAATTCTCAACTAAAACACCAACTCTGCATGCTTCCCCATCCCACCCAGCCGGCTCCCCAACACCTCAGTCGCCTCCTCTCTCATCTCTTCCAATCTAGCCCATGAGTCGCTCTCTGCCATTGCCCTGATGAGCTCAGGGGGGCCCGTCCAGGGTTGCGAACATCTCCTGGACTACTGTGTTCCACGTCGTTACATTACTGACCTTCCGTTGTCCGCTATACACTGCCCTATGCACACTATAGTCTCAGCCTAATTTCTTTAAATCGCCCCACCATGCCTCTATGCGGGGACCGTCCGATTACTCCAATGCTATAGCGATCTGTCTCTTGTCTAAGACACAAATGAAATCTTTCATCTTTGTTAGATGCACCTCCCCATGCCGCTGCGGGTACAGTCCGAATAGGCATGCCGCAGGTGGCGCCTCCTACATATCCATCATGCCACCTTTAACTGTACCCTCTATATTCCGCCAGAAAACCCTGATCACCGGGCACAACCAGGACATATGCAGCATCCCTGCTGAGTCGCTCGCAACACCTGGGGCATCTCGGTTCCTCTGCTCACGGGAACTGTGAGACGGCCTGTGGGGTCATGTATGCTCTGTGAGTGACTTGGAGCTGTATCTGCTTAACCCTAGTGTTCCTGGACACCGTTCTCGTGTATATCAGCACTCTGGCCCATTCCCAGTCTGTGAAATACCGCCCAAGATCTCCCTCCCACTTGGCTTTCACCCCAAGCTCTTTCTGGCCACGTGCACCCTGTACCAGCTTGTAGAGCCTCAAAATCGTGTCCCCCCCTTCCGCTACATTGTAAAAAGTTTCCAGCATAGTGTCCCCTTCTTCACCCTCTCTCAGCCCCGGCCATCTCTGCAGTCTTAATCAGGCTATGGTACAACAGAAATTGGAACTAAAGTAGGTTTTTCAAGTCTCACTGCGCCAACAAAATAATCAATCAGGTACTGCTTGAGTTGCAGATTTATTGCAAGAACCAATGAACAGCCCGACACGTGCTTCCTCTGAGGCTGGTACAAAACATATTGATTATAGTCAAGATGATCCCAATTTTTTACAATCCAAAAAGAACGAAAGCAAAGGAATTTGTATTTAACGTAAAAAGTTCAACATATTGAAAAAGTAGTGCTGCAGTGTGACCCACGAATTCCATGTGTACAATGCCACATGATCAGTTAATGAGAAAACGGGGCGGGCGGTGTAACAACCCAAAGTTCAAACGATGGCTTCCAGTTGATATGAATTAGGCCAAAAAAGTTGTGAGTTACCAAACCCACATTTAGCAATTTTGTAGAGAAAAAAGCATGAAAACCAGATAATAGAATATACAGTGAATTTGGTACTGCAATACGGGGGGTGCAACCTCACACTGATATTATGGAGACTTGAAGCAAGACTTATATGTCAGTATAGGACTGCGTATTGTGGACTCAAAACAGACCATGAACTTGGAGTTTTTCTTTAAGTTATGCATTGCTCTTTTATATAATTTTCCCTGCAGCTGATGTAGCTTCTTATTCAACCCAGGATACTATCCACATCCCAGTATGAATGTGTGCCCTATACTGTACCTAATCAATTGTACAGGTTCATCCC
Source organism: Ambystoma mexicanum (assembly GCF_040938575.1). NCBI lineage: Eukaryota > Metazoa > Chordata > Amphibia > Caudata > Ambystomatidae > Ambystoma > Ambystoma mexicanum. The sequence goes on along the minus strand of NC_090935.1, from coordinate 90,878,617 downwards.
CTAATTGTTAGTCACACATATTTAGAAATGGGTACAACTTGAGCGGGAAAGCTTTAGAAGCCACACAGGACATGTTTGACATTAAACATGACACGTATTAAGCAACATTAACAATTTGCATGCAGTTTTGCCTTTATGCCTCATTTCTCTACAAATAGCGTGTGACACAACCGGGCGCGCACCTTAGACTAATTAGCAATTGTATCACGACTCTTTCCTAACTAACGATAATTTATTCTTTAGTTCACAGAAAGTCGCTATTTGCACTTTATATATTATGTGCAGCCTTAACAGGCTAAAGTGATATTGACAAATTGGAATCCAGGCACAATACCTCACTTAAAATGAACTCGGTAATTGTCAGTTGACCTGTATTCTAACCATTTATATCTCCAACTATGCCATGCAGGGCTGTCTAATACCCATTACAAATAATTGTCTCCGAACCACTTCCAAATGGCCGTTGCGCACACTAAGCGTTGCAGACTGCCGTCATTACACCCAACACACGTGATCGTATTAAAATACAGACAGGTGGTCGCGTAGGAACCAGCCTCGCCGTACTGCAGCCAGAGGTAAGCTCTTTGAACATGGCCCGTTAGACCACTATCCACTGACAGAGGATCGCTAATTCAGCCCCTTCAGGGACAGCAGCTATGTTATATCCTTTGACACGTTCATAACTAGGCATGTTTATTTCTTCTCTCCGCTATACGGGGTTAACCTAATGTGCACCCGCTCGGTTGAAATCATGCAACAATCTCTTGTGACGCGTCCAGCACGGAGGGTAATATAATAATTTGCCACAATGCGAAGATTCGTAATTCAGGTACTTGCTTATCTTTTTTACACTAAAATAACAATTTGACACACTAAAGCAAAGTCGATTGGTTTTCATTGTCCATAAAACTTGTTGTATACGTTAGTGTACTAATCATACCATCTTTTCCTACAGCAATCTTACAACTTATCTGATATGACCGCATCAGTACGTTCTCAGTCATAAGGTACTTTACCAACAATATAACTTCAGCTAACTTACTGTTGCTCGCCCCTAACTTAGGCAACAAAAGCAACTCCAATGGAGGACTAATCAATCAAAGTGTCACCGTTTTGTCCCTTTCGTCCCTTTCCTCCCTCTCTCTCTCCCTCTCCTATGACTATCCTGCTTCACCAATATGTTACAACATAAACTGTGTGACGGTCCTTTTTGCATCTACAAATACAAAAACTTTTTCACATAATTGATGATTACTTGTGAATCCCTGACAAACTAATCTGCTGAATAATGTTTCATGCTTTGCCTGCAAAATCTGGGTTTGGTAACTCACATCTTTTTTGGCCTAATTTATCGAATGGAAACCATTGTTTGAACTTTGGGTTGTTACACCGCCTGCCCCATTTTCTTATTAACTGATCATGTGACATTGTACATATGAAATTCGTGTGTCACACTGCATCACTACTTTTCAATATGTTGAACCTTTTACGTTAAATACAAATTCCTTTGCTTTCGTTTTGTTTTGGATTGTAAGAATTTGGGACCATCTTGCAGCTCAGAGGAAGAGCAAGGATTGCTCAAAACACTTTTCAAGCTGTTCATTGGTTCGTGCAATAAATCTGCAACACAAGCAGTACCAGACTGATTATTTTGTTGGCGCAGTGAGACTTGAAAAACGTACTTTAGTTCTGTTTTACCGTGAAGTGCCAGGGCAAGGCACCCACACACTCTGGTCACCTGCTGCCTTCCAATCATTAACTTCACTAAACAAGCACAAGGTTCCAAAATGTGGCTTTTTTGCTACAACAGAAATTGGCCTTTAGGAATGTCATATTGCCCTGTCAGTTCCGGGAATCCCACCCACGCTCCTTCCTTATATTAATCTCCAAGGGTGATTATCACATTTGAATCCCAGGGAAGCCGATGACCGCGAACCTCTCCTGGATTCCTCCCGCCAATTGCTGCAAGGGGTATGTTACCAGAGCTCGGATCCAGTTTCCCAAATATATATATATATATATATATATATATATATATATACACACATACATATACACACACACACTCCATCTACTTTACATTTCTCAGTAAAGTAGATGCCCCTGCAATGGAAGTAGAAGGCCATTAGCACCCCCCGGTTCCCAAAGTGGGAACCCGGGATGATAAAAAAAAAATAGGATTTTCCTTTCTACACCGGGACGCCTGTGGAGTCCCGCTGTAGGAAGGACAATCCTTTTTCCAAGATGGTCACCATGGAAAAGGCAAGCTGTGTTCCATCCAAGGACCCTCTTCACTTTCCATGGCAGGCTGCAGAAGGCCAAGAAAGAACCGTATGACCATATTACCACAAGCACATTTTTCTTCACTTTCAAACCCATCCCATTTTCGACTAACTTTACCACAAAGCCAGTCCCAGGTGGACATGGCCACTTGACCCCCATTTGTTGTCCCTCGTGGTCATAGCTAGTAGGCAGATTATCTGTATCATGACCTTATTCCATGACCCAGATAATGTGGCTGCTGCCCATTGCCACAGGCTACACCTCACTCACCAAAAGGTATTTCACTATTTTTTGTACCTACATTATAACCTTGACAAAAAATAAAACACGGCCACATTTGCAACACCACGCTTTAAGGTCTTTCCCAATGCTCTTTCAGGAAGTTTGCTGTAAATTGACCCATGTTTTATTTTTTGAAAACTGTCAAATGTATGCACATACAATAGTCAAATAGCTTAGCCCCCCACTTCACAAAATCGATTCAGACCTTACAAAAAAATTTCTATCTACAAAGATTTTTTTTTACAAATGTTTGTGTACATACATCAAATTGCACCACACGTGTAAGCCTTTACAATATTAGAACCCCCCTCAAATTTTGCCCCCTTAAGGAAATCTAACCAAACTTTCCCAGTGAGCCATATATTTTTTATGCACAGTTTGGTGAGGATTCGTCCAGGGGGAGCGAAGTTACAAACCGCCCAAAAAGTGCTCTTCGTATGAGTTCAGGGCGAGCTAGCTAGTTTGAATACCCACCATGCCTTGCTGTTGTGGCTCAGAACTGGAGGTGAACTTTCAGCAATGGCTACTAGGTGGTGTGGTGGAATGTGTGACTTGGCTGAAATGGACTTTCCTATTTATAATAAGTTGCAGTTATGGTAGGCTAAGCAACCATAACTCGGGGCACCAGTGTGCACTGCAAGAACCAACACCCATAACATCAAAGATGCCATCACTAATGTCATTGATAACATCACTGATAACATGACATGTGCATTTAGTTTTCATGGAAAGCCTCCACAAGGAATTGCTATTATAATGGTGACAGAAAACTATCAAACATCAGTGAACAACTATCATGAGATATGTAGTTCACTCAGCTACACATTGCCATACACAACATTCTATTACAAACGTCCTTACAGTACATGAACCAACTCATGTGAACACGTAGCCATTGGGGGCACCATGCCCCATACAAGTGCAATCGTACATTCTTGCCACATGACACACTTACATCATGAATGCTTTCATTTTAGAGTTTCGGGTACTGTAAAACTTGTAATAGGTAGATACCATTGCCTTACCAAGTTCATAATTGCACTACTGCACAAAACACATTAAGACACCACAATGCATACAACTATTAGCATATAAAGAGAATTTGCAGTAGGCGAACAAAGAGCAATATTACCAGAAAGTGTTCATAATATAACTGATAACCTTCAAGCACAGAAATGATTGGTGATTTTTTACGCTTTCTTCTTCCCCCTATATGTGTATATATCATATGATATGAGTGAACCCTGAGGAAACTAGTGTAACATATGAGAAGGGAGTTGCACACAAATATGGACCATTTTAATTTGTTACTTCCTGACTGGCAGTGAAGAAAGGCATCAAGCCTACTTATGTCAGTTAACAAAAAAGGCGAAGGCACACATGTAATGTCATCAATTAGATGTCTGGTGTGTATCTTTGATGTCATGAGTGTGGGTCCTTGCAGTGCGCACTGGTGGCGCGAGTTGTGGTGCCTTAGCCTACCATAACTGCCGAATTTCAGGGGGGTTCCAGCTTGATCTGTAACCATAAGGTCCCTTTAACAACGGTTTTCCATTCAATCGCATAGGTTTTTGCTAGTGCTACTTAACGATAACATCCCTGTAACAACGTTTTTTGCTAGTTAATTGCATATGTTGTTACTAGGGCACTGTAAAAATAATGTAGCTTGAGCAAAGTGCATTTACAAATGATGGTACGTTTGTAGTACCGCATCTTCACCATAACGTCCCTTTAGGAATATTTTTTTTGCCCAACTATGATATAAAGTTTGAGTGTCGCAATGTAAGCGGCAATGAAGGAAGGAATGCAACCCGCATCTTATACCCTCCACACAATTGTGTGCTAAATGGAAGAAACCGTGGTACTGTGGAAAACAGTGCAGTGGCATCTGGTAAAAATGGGTGGCTGTTCAAACAGATGGTTGTGCATGTTGCAGTGCATTTGCAAGAGCGCAAGTGTGCAACAGGAAGCACAAACAGTATTGCTATACTTGCAAAAAGCGCAGCAAGGCAATGTGTACAGAGCGCACACAAAGAGAAAATGCAGTAATATCAAGTAGAATGCTACTTGTGGGAAAAACTGTTTGTGCTGTGAAACCATACATTCCCATTTGTACAGTATGGCAATGGCACAAGTTGTAGAAATACACTTCACCGTGTACTGCGGTTTCTCCATTTCCAGACCACATAAACCATACCGTCTCTACATGGGTGTCTGCATATTGGGCTAAAAAATTACGCAGGAGTTTGCACACATAACCATTACCTGGCCTACTGCCTCCCTCAGCACAAAGGCCAGTGAAAATCGTGTTACATAGTATGCATTTGTCCCTCCACAATCAACAGCAATAATGTCGTCGGAATGGAGCATCACCAAAGTTGCGCACAAACCAAAAGCAATTACTTCATTGCGAATGTTCCATACGCTTGCATACCCACATGATACAGTATACACAACTCCCACCGGGCTCTGGTTTCCATTCACTGTCAAGTAATGTATGTGCAATTCACCCACAAAGCATACGCTGCGGCTGGTACAACGCGCACCCATAAGCTCACCCCCTGCCGGTAGGTCGACAAATGTACCATGTAGCACAGTTTGTGCATCCACTCCACACCAAGAAAGCTTATTGCGCAATCCTGTGTCCTCCACAGTCCCAAATATCAGATGGCCATGTGCAAAAGGGGCGTATGATACACGTACAACCGTCGCAATGACAGCAAACCTTTGCAGGTATGCGCACGCGGGAGTAGGGGGAATACATTTCAACCAGGGTAGGGGATGTGCTTTGTAGTGGTGGCTCTTAAGAGCAATTTATTTTTTTAAACAGCTTCCACATTCACAACACTTTTTGCAGGCTTTTACATTTGTATTTATTTGTTGCACGGCGCCTCACATTCTTACCGTAGCGTCTTCAGTACAGCCTGTAGATTCGAAAACCAAATGTCATTGCCACTGGACAACAATGCAATTTACATTGAGACACTGGACATATCGATAACCAACTTTGTCATTGTCACAGGAGTACATCCCAGCAGCACGCAGAAAGTTGCACATGCTTCTGTTGATAAGATGCCGTTCCACCTCTGGCTGCCGACATTCAATAGAATAGTTATAAGCTGGACTTGGTGGTATATATGAGAAAAGCACCTTTGCAGTGGGAAACTTGCGCTGCACTTTTTTCATCATCTTTTTCAGCTGACGGTACATACTTGTACAAGCTATGGAACCCACCAGCAAAGCTCCAAAGTGCACTACCCCAACGTGTACAGTACCTAAAGTGGCCACTCGTCCACATTCTGCAAGCAAATGGTTGAAAGTATGGACCGCAACACTGCACCACAAAGCCTCCACTTCGTCCAAATTCAAATTGTCAGTAAGTCCTCTTTCCACGGCATACTGGAGCAGATCTACCACAAAGCGATCACCCACTATGAAAACTGTGTCTCGCCATCTCTGCCAGCCGCACTACACAAACTAATGAAAGAAAATATGGCCGCCCTTTCTTGTGACGCACTCTCTAACCACCTGATTGGTCTATTGCAACAATGGCATTCCCATTGCCCAGCATAAGCGCACAATTTAGCATGTGCACCTCGCTCAGTATTGTAAGAGCCACGCCCCAGTCATTCATGAACAGTGGTCCTTCCCTTTTCAATATCCTCTTCCCACCACACCCTTATTACGTATTGCTAAGTACTCACACGCATGCACCAATGCCCTTCAAAAACGTCAGCATCCTATAGTATCAGTCGTCCAGAAGACTTCATTTCTACCGTTACAAAATCTGCCTACACGTCTGCTGTTATTTCGAAAGCATGTGCAGTGGAAAGTTCATTGACACATTCCAGGATTATACATGCAGTCATCCACATAAGCACCATGACCACAAAAGAAAGGTGTGAACATTTTTTTGGCATTATGGCCAGAACTCTGTCATAAGTGCCTCAGCGCACAATATCTGCCTCTAACAGTCCACTACGTGATGCCAAAGCATACTGACGTTCTTGCCATCTGCTATCATGAAGTGGTAATTTGTTGGTATGCGCTTGCAACGTTCTCACTTTCCCATTTCATACACTACAGTAGCGAAACAGGAACTCTGTTTCCATCCTACTATGATACATACATTTCTCCCCACTAACACTCCAACTACATAGCTCATAGTAAGAAGGCACTAAAGGCACCACTGCATGTCAGTGTCTGCAGGGCGGTGGTGCCTTGCACACTTCACTCGTGCCACAGGCTCTTTAAATATGGCAACTTCCGCTGTGCCCCGCCAGCAACTCATCCATAAAAGGAGTACACAACTTATCCTTCACCTCAACGGCATTGTATCTCTGGTGCACTACAATGTCTGCTATAGCTCCTAGTGGCTGCAACCAATAAAATGAAAGCCCAGGGCATTACTCAGAAGGCATTCTAATCCCTGGCACCTCAATACCTTGCACTCTCATTTCTTAATTATCAGCTTGCTCCAGCTCCTTCCTCATCCGCCTCCTACTCCCTCCACATCAGTTGCGTCTACACATAACCATATGGCGGTAGATGTGTTTCTTCTGCTGGGGCCTCCCCGTGGAACACGCTCTCATTGTCCATGGACCTACAGTAGAAAGATGTGGGCTTTGAAAGCACCTGAAAACCTTTCCATGTGCTTCTTTTTCACCTCCTCTCCCCGGCGCACTTCCTGGCGGAAAAGCATTGTGCACTTGTTTCCTACCCACCCTATCATCTGTGCCCTAGGCCACTTCCCTCCCTACATTTCCACCTCTGCACTGACCTTCTGCCAGCCCCCACCCTTTGGGACTGTTCTCTAGAACCCTCAAAGTCCAGGCACTACTTCATGTCTACACTTATCCATGCACTTGCCAGCACTGGCCGGATGTGCATGCATTTCTATTTTGTATTGTTCCCATGTACTACACTTTGCCCTCCCCCTTCCCATTCACTTGCGCACTCGCAATGTCAGCTGGCCTAGAGGAATGTATGTGTGTGTGGCTTCCGTTCCGCCTCCCTTTCCTCAGCACACCTTCACACACTTGTATGTAGGCGCGACACAAATTGCACAAAATACCACAGTACATCATATTATAGATTGCGCACACACAGCATGCGTAACATGACTGCTGCCACGTACCTTGTACACTACACAATATTATCTTCCCATTGTAATACATACACTACAAATGCCAGAAAAGTAATCCTAACAAAAGCAACAAGGAATATATATTAGTAACGGAAAGCAACTGCGTGCAGTGCGTGCACACAAACAGGATGCATGCCCCTTACCTTGCACATTGTCGTCATACCATCCTACATTTAACTGTACAAATAGATCTTATGTCAGTGTTTACGTACACACCACACCCAACAACCACATTGCCCACTGGCTTAGCCTGTACAGTGTCAATGCTATAGCTGTCTTCGTATAAACAGCCGGATGTGCCACGTGTGCTCCTCAAAATCCTGCAGAATCCACGGCTGTACCATGCGGCAAAGTGGAGGGGGTTCACGTGTTGTTTTGGGGTTGGTAAGATGACTAACACAGGGGTGGGGATTGCGTCTTTAGGATTGTCTCTAAAAATACATTTTTCTTTTTTATTTATTTTGTCATGTTTTTCTTATGTACGTGCATTCATACATTTTTCTGTTTGTTTTCCTCTTTTGTTCACTGTGTTTGCTTCTCCTCCTGACATTTTTCTCGACCGAAGATGTACCCTTATCTTACATGTCTACAGGATTTTCTCCAATGTTTCGTGCAGAGTGGCAAACACAACAGCACTCCCAATTGAGGGTAAAAAAAAAAATGCCATTTCCTTTGAACCACTGGAAATCTTTCTGGTTATTAATGCTTTCATGTTTGATGCAGAACATCTCAGCCCTGCACATAAAGTTGCACATGCTACTGTTTATCCAGCATCGCGTGACCTCAGCCTGCGGACAACATATACCGGCCTGCTCCCAATTTTCTCTCATCATCGAGGAGAAAATCACTTTTGCAGTAGGAAATAGTTGCATCACAGCTGGCATCAACTTCTGTACGTTAGCAAGCAAACGGGAGCATGGCATGTGCCCCAAAAGTAGTCCTCCGAAATACACTACCACCACATCTATAGTACCAAAAGAGGCCACAAATTTGCAAAGCAGATCCATGCACCCAAAACACCACTTGCAAACTGTGCCCCAAAAAGCCTGCACTCCTTCCAACTGAAAGTCAGTATCGCAGCCTCTTTCCACAGCATATTAGTATAAATCACGCTCAAAAGTATCGCCGACTATAAGCATGCACCGTCTGTCCATCTCGGCCAACCTCACAGCATACAATTTTTGGTTAATATGGCACTGTCCCTTCCAGTGAACTACACCCTTCAATTCTCATTGGAAAATCCCCACGCTTCCATTCGCGAAAGCTCCATGCTCACAAGGCCATGATGTGGCACGTGCGCTTGGACAGGTACAACTAGGGCTGCGCACCAATAAAGCAGACAATACTTGTATCCTTTGGACTCCATTTTTCCAAAACTCCCTTTGTGGCACCTATTGGCGACTTATTTTTCCAAAAATCCCTGCACCAATCACAAAGTGACCCTCAGCATTCCACAATATCACTTCTGTACACAACTCCATACTTCCCGTGAAAAACAGACAACACGTTCTCTTTGCTTATAAAGGCCCTTCAACCAGAAACCTTTTCTAGATGCCGTATTGCAGCATCCGTGATCGTCCTGCGGTGCACCCAGCACACCCGTCGCCATGCACACAACAATCCACCCTTGCCCCCACCCAGCACTACACTATGAATCCATGCATGCGACCATGTGTGGGCAGCTAATATTGCACACATACATAACATACGTGGCACCATTTCAACCCAACTCCCTCACACCATGCAGCACCCATTTACAACATCATAACGGATTTAGCAGCATCCATAAACATACCACATCCTCCACCACCCCTACCCACACGCGTTCACAAAGTATTCCATCTCTACCAACCTAGCCCCTACCTTTGCACAACATTGACCCTACTTTTCCAAACGTGCACCCAGCATAGTAACCAAGCACATTAAAGTTGCACTTCTACCAATTCCTCTTCCATACTAACAGTATGTAAACCCAGCACCCACTGCCCACAGGGCATGACTTGACATCACTGTTGCCAAGTTCACATCACTATCTTTGCCATCTTGTAACACTGGCCTCACCTGCTATACCAAACATGAACGCATGCCAGCTCACTTCTGCTGCTCTACAGCACCCAATAGGGCAGTCGTTCAACACACGCACTGCAAAATAACAGCACCATGCAATTCACCATTTCACCAAGTACGCCAACCCACATGCACAGCACCAGCACTCCTACCCCACCTGTAGACGCACCCATCAATGACTTACGCACACCACCCATTTAGCAACACAGGTCGCTATCTGCACAATTCAAAAACACCACAGCCTCCACCACCCCTACCCACACTTATTCACAAAGCATTCTCTCACTACCAACCTCACCACAACTCTTTGCTAACCTTGCGGTACGTCAACAATTCAGCACACATCATAGTAACCAAGCACAATTAAGGTACACTTCTACCACATTCTGTTCCATACTGACAGTATACAAACCCCGCACCCAGTGTCCACACTGCATAGCTTTCCCAGGCACCATCACCATGTACACATCACAAACTTAACCATGTACTGTGTCCTCACCTGCAAAACCAAACATCCACACATGCAGCTCATGCATTGCACCATATTACCAACTACGCCAATCCACATACACATTAGTGCCACCAGTCCAACCCAATTTGCACACTCATCCACCAATCACATACTGAAGGTGTACACTGAACCCATTCATGACAACAGGTCACCAGCACCACAATCCACAAACATACCACAGCCTCCATCACCCCTTCCCACACCCATGGACAAAGTATTGCATCACTTCCAACATAAGCACAACTTATACTTAACATTGACCCTACTTAAACAATGCAGCGCACAGCATAGCAACCAAGCACAATTAAGGTACACTTCTACCACATATGCTTCCATACTGACAGTGTGCAAACCCAGTACCCACACTGCATTACTTTTCATAGCACCATCGCCAACTATACATCTAAACCTTTACCATGTTCTACCAGTGTGCTCACCTCCAAAACCAAACGTACACGTATGGGAGCTCACTTTTCCTGCTCTATTGCATCTCAAATGTGCTCCACACCCATTCCTTACAGGTAACTAACAACCTACTGCAGCATAATCCAAAAATCATTACTACTGTGTGTGTCCTAAAGTGCGAGCCTCTTGAGTGGTAGGCCCACGGCCTACAGCCCTCAGACATGCATCAAACCGTCTGCGGCTTTAACACTCTCTCTGCAACATAATAGCACCATCCATTTCACCATATTACCAACTCGAATATCCACATACACAGCACTACCACCAACACTGCTACCCAACGTTGGCCCCACCATGGACATGTGCAGCAACAAATGGCACCAGTTACCATAATGTAGAAAGAAAACACTATACTCCATCCCTGTGCACTTTCATTCATGGCACCGCTTCATTCCCAAACTAATGCGTCACTGCCTAAGTACCCACAACGTAAAGCTACATGCATTTCACCACACCACCAACTATACCAATCAACATACACAACTCTGCCAGCAGCTCTCCTACCTAACCTACACACACATCCACCAATAACATACTGAACCTCTGCATTGCATCTATTCCTAAAACCAGATTGATATGAACCGAATCCACAAACATACCACACCCTCCACCATCCCTATCCACACCCATTCACAAATTGTGTCTCCACCAACCCAACCACAACTTTTCCCCACATTGTCCCTACTGCAATAATTAAACAGACAGCACTGTATCTAAGGACATTGAAGGTGCACTTCTACCATATCCTTTTCCACAGTAACGGTATGCAGACCCTGAACCCAGTGGCCACAATGCTGGACTGTTCACTACACCGCGCCAAGTACAGATGAAAACATTTACCATGTTTTACGAGTGTCCTCACCTGTAAAAGTAAACATGCACACATGCCAGCACACTTCTCCTGCTCTATTGTGTGTCAAATTTGCTACCCAGTAGCAGTATGCGCGAAAACTGCTGGCACTCCCCTACGTCGTCTTCCACTTAACTACATATGTCACATGAACCACTTCTCAATCCCCCACCCGTTCCCTCCTTTCTTGCTACCAACACATGCCGTATGGTACAATTTCCAGACCCGTCCGTCGCCGCATTTCCTCTGATACAACATGGCAGCGTTTCCCAAAAACTTTGAGGCACATCACGCTTCCCTGTAACCAGCCACCGGCCGCGTTCAACGCTCTCTGACATCACGCCGCACCTCGCACCAATGACACATCGGTCCGCGGAGTGAACAGGGAAATGGTACATTTCAGTATTTTGCAACAAAATTAGGGATCCGATTACCACCAAACACACAAAAGCACAATTTTTGGCCCAAGCACTCGCTGCTGGCACAAATTTGGTGAGAATCCATCCAGCCATTCGGGCTGTAGCTCTGCGCAGTTTATCCCCATTTAGTCTATAGGAAATAAATATTTTGGGACCTAGCCCCCCTCCTGCACGAAACCTCGCCCAACTTGGAAAACACATTCAGAGCCGGCCATATACTTTTTCTGCAAAGATTAGTGAGGATTCCTCCAGGGGGAGCGAAGTTATAAGACACCGAAAAAGTGCTCTTCCTATGTGTTTAGCAACTTAACCATAACTACGCATTGTTACAGGTACGTTGCTGTTACAGGTAAAACCGGAAACCCCCAGAAATCCACAAGTTATGGTAAGCTAAGGAACCATAACTCACGCTACCACTGTGCACTGCAAAGACTAACGCCCATGACATCAAAGATGACATCACATGTGTATGTTTTCATGAAAAGCTTCCACAAGGGATTGTCATTGTAGTGTTGTCAGAAAACTATCAGATCATTGGACGAACTATCATGAGTTAAATAGTTCATTAAGTAATGCTTTGCTATAAACAACATTGCAATACATAATTCTTTCCAGTACATGAACCAACTCATGTGGAAACAAAGGCATTGTCTTTAGCATGCACCATAGACGTGCAATATTCAAGATCTTCCCATGTTGGATACTAAAATGAGGACTGCTTTTGTTTCAGAGTTGTGTACTGTGAAACATGTAATAAGTAGGTAAGCATGCCTCACTTACAACATAATTGTACTACTGTACACAAAACAAAGACCACAACGCATACACATGTGAGCATACACAGGGAAAGTAAACTTAACAAAAATTTGCAGTACTACCAGAAAGTGTTCATGCACAGAAATTATTGCTGTGTTTGAGGCTTGCTTCGTCCCCTATGTATATGCATCATATGATGTGACTGAACCCTAAGAAAAGTAGTGTAAGAACATATGAGAAGGGTAAGGTCTACACATATAGTACCTTTTGATGTTTTAGTTCCTGACTGAGTGAAGAAAAGCACCTAGTGTACATATGTCACTGAAGAAAAAAGAGGGAGTCAGACATGTGATGCCAATGACATTTGTGATGTCATCTTTGATGTCATGGGTGTTAGTCCGTGCACTGCACAGTGGTAGCATGAGTTAGGGTTACTTAGCTTACCACAACTGGCAACTTTGAGTTTTTCGGTTTTACCTGCAACCATAACGTCGCTGTAACAACGTTTTGCCACTGAATTTCATAGGTTTTTACCAGGATACCCTAAGTTTGTATAGATTTAACATACAGATTACCAAATGGATCTCTGCATGCCGATGAGCACACTAACTGCCGACTGTGCGTCTCCTTGCGGATAGGGGCTAGCATTCAAATTGCTGAAAAAGGAAGGGGTTCTATTACATACTGGTAGCATGCAGCAAAGAGAAGGCACATGTAAAAAAAAGCACCATGTATGTGCATTCCAATTAATAATAAAGTAGGTCTGCAAACTCTGTACTTGTCAAACTGAGCAAAAGCATAGCGTGTACACCTTAATAGAATGTACCAATAGATGAAGTAAAGTCTGCGTCCAACACTATTCCCGCAAACCAGTTTCACATGGAAAGGAAGATGGAAATGGCAGAGTAAGGACTGCAAAGTATTGAGAGCAGAACGTCAGTTAAACGCGGTAAGTACACAAGCTTCTATAATTGCACAGCTTGTGCAGTGTACAGCCATGAAGAAACGTACTTCTTTTTGTACGCATCAATGCAAAGCACCCTAAAATGGCTGGAAGAGAATTTCCCTTGTCACGAAATGAGTAACATTAGTAATGCCATTGGCACGTAGCACCGTCTGAAAAATAAGTCAGGTTCTATGTAGTGCTTCAATTACACCCAAGAGATATTTTTCTCTTGAACATAACATACTGGAAATAAAAGTAATGCAGCAGAAGTGGCACCTATAGGACAACAGCATAAGGCCACAGGAAATGAAGGAAATGCGTTAAAAGGCAACCTATACAGCTAAGAGGTCAAAATAGAACAATTGCTAAACAATGTAGCCCACTTAAAAGATGTTGTAGAAGGACATATTATTGGAGAAATAAAATGCCACTTCCCAGCCTTTACCTCTATCCCCTTCACCATATCCCAGCCCACCATCCCCAACAATACCTCTGTGAGCAGAGACGTAACGATAAGATCCCAATCCTTGCCTCCCCTCATGACGAACTGGTTGAAATCCCAAATTGCGCTGTGTATGTATCCATTTGTGCTACCCGTTCCCTTTCGTAATAGGGTGTAAGTATCATACACATTAAATATGTACATGTAAAGTGTTGGCGAGTGTGTAAGTGGCTTTTCCTTTTGCGTTGAAATTGCAAAGTAAGTCTGTGGTTCACAATACTGTCCGGGATGGCAGCATGTAAGCAAAATGGAGATTTCCTAGGGAGACTGCACCTGCCGGGCATATGTGCAATCACAATGGAGGTATCCGTAGGACTCAAGTACTGACTGCATGTCTGCATCTTCTTCTGTACTTTTAATAAGTAGTGGGAGCGCACATCTGTCCAATCCACAGCTATGCGCATAGGGTTTGCACCTCTAAGTCCTGCTAACAGTGGCCCTGTCGTAGGGTGGGCGTGTTAAATAGCCCATTACTTTGATTAATGTGCTGCTTGCCCTTCCATGACCCGTGAAACAGACACAGCGTCTCTGCACTGAGCACCATGAGGTAAAGTGTGAAGTTCTTGCCTGCGGTGTGTGCAGTTAGATAATGGATTTCACTGCAAGTGGCAGTCTACAAAAGGACATCGCTGTTGCTGCTTGGTTACTCCCATACAACTAAATGTAAGGACAACTAAGTAAACAGCAGAAACTTCTGATCTCAATATCAGCAGTGGTGTCAAATGCACTGTGGCCACATGGGGCTGCCAGAATTATTATGTTCTTGCTCCACGTAATGAAGGCGAGTTTCTCCTTGTTCAAAGCAGTTGTGGATTGCACGATTTACTCATTTCCGTGATTGCAGATGCTACGGCTAATGCCGTACCATCAAGTGACCATATTCCATGCAACATCACCTGAAATCAAAACAGAAGGCAATAGTGCACAGAGTACTGCCCTTCCAACAATGCAGTATGTTAGTTACTTTCCTCTACATCACTCTTCGCATCTGGTCCTGCGAACACCAGGGACACTCCTGTAAGGCAGAGGTGCCCTAAAACACCCTTGCAAACCATATGCTGCGCACCAGACCATTACCTGTCAAAGGTCACTGTATTGTGCATGTGCTGCAACATGGTTATCTGTAGGAGGGAGCAACTTCGAAGTGCTTGCAAATGTTCGGTCCGGGAGCATGACAATTACTGCCGCCTATTTAAGGAAAGGCCACCCAGCAGCTCACTCTCTCTGCACTTACCCCATCTTATCCTTATAGGTAGTGGCCCTCCCTTTCCTTCCTTTAATTCTGTGTTGTGTGTTATAAGACCAAGAAACATATAAAAGAATGGAAAATCGAAAAAAAAAAATCTTTCAAAAAGGTAAAAATTGGAATTGCCAATGAAAGGATGCAGGCCGCCGCACAGTGTATATGCTCTGCATATTGCGTGGCAAATAATGGGAGACGTGGCTCTGTGGAAACCATAGCAGTCGGGTGCGGTACAAAGGACTGGCTGTAAAAAGAGGTTTCTTCTTCTGTTAGTTTGCGTTTCGAAGGGTCGAAGGACTCATTACCTACTAGAAAAATGCTTCCTATACTTCCAAAAAAGGGCACCAATGCATTTTGGATATGTCGCAGAGAAACCCGATTGCTATTATCAGTTCTATGAATGTCACTGGTGCGAAACATCCTTGCGCTGTGAAACGTAATATTTTCATTGTGGAAGTAGGACATGGTCACATGTCTGAAAAAGGCTCAATAGCCTTCGTAACAATATGCCTCGCTTTCTCTATGTGCGGGCCAAATCAAGAAGAATGCAGCCACATCCGTGTCCACGTAAAGCTACAAGAAATTATGCAGCAGTTTGAAAACATGCACTTGACCTGCCCAACTGCCTCCATCGCAAACTGCAGACAAATTCCAGTAACATGTCCTAAACGTTTCCCTCCCACAATGAAAAATAGTAATGGCTGGATATTCATGCGTCACCGAAGTGTCACAAAGAGGAACCACACTCAGCCACTTTATTGCACATACTCCATACCAGTGCACATTCACATGATCGAATCCAAAATGAGCTGCCAATGCACAGTGTTTTGTATTCACTTTCAACCAATGCATCTAGGACTCCCCTAAAATCCATACAGTGACTCCTGAAACACACAGCCATAACTGTACGCCTCAGCATTTCTCTCGACAAACACTTTCTACCAGTCTGTGCGTAGTACACACCACACCCAGAAACCTTATTCAGCAATCCCTTAGCCTTCACAGTCCCATTTCCACAGCCGCCATCCTGAAAAGCCCCAGATGTGGCACATGTAATCCTGCAACGACCGCAGCCTTTGACCACTTTTCGTGCTCTGTGTGGAAGTGGGTGAATACATTTCAACCAGGGTAGGTATTGTAAATAAATTGACACATTCTGGATTTGTACCTTGATATCTTTATTACTCCAATAACAGCAGCAGTACAAAGTATGGAAAATGGTGCACCTTCATTCCACAGGCCATTAACAGAACAGGGTGGTTTGGTGGATAATATCCCAAAAGTCTCTTTATGTCTCCCTTATGAGGAGCGCTGGGTGCACGACCTGCTCTGTGTCCTCTGAGCCGTCATAATCACGCTCTCTCGCTCTTTCCCCTGCTCTTACAGGTTCTGCCCGAAATCACGCGAGACTACGCGTCCCGCCAGATCCGACCAGTGGGGATTTATTTTCAAATCGTGCATTTGTTTGGTAGTGGTGGCTCTTTTTTTTTTTTTTTTAGGTGCTTCCAAAAAAGTAATGCCCGACTCCCTGCTCACTGTGCTTAGAGAGACTCAGCTTCACCTCACTGATGATGCCCAACAAGGCTGAAACACGTGTATGGGGTTGCTGATGGTACTCTTGTTCAGAGAGGAATTGCCATAGCATTTTGGTGCTGGACTGCCCTTGTGGGCGGGACAAAGACTGATATGCAAATGGATATTTCCCATCTGTGAAGGTACAGTGAGCAAAAAGCAATGGCTGCGAACTCTCAATGTGGTTGATAACCACTGAACAGGTTATCATGCCTTGTTCTTTCGAGAGAAGGGCGCCTGCTACCTTTTTTGTATTTGTGATTTCTTGTCCTCCTCGCATTCTTACAATAACGTCTTCGATGCAGCTTGTAAATTGTAAAACAAAAGAGCATTGCCAGTGGGGGACAAGGAAATGCCATTTGCATGGAAATAGTGCACATGTCAAGAACCAATGTCATTGTCACAGGAGACCATCCCAGCAGCTCTCATAAAAATCACACATGCTTCTGTTGATAAGACACCTTCCGACCTCTGGCTGGGGACAGCACACATTGGCAGACTCCCATACTTTTCTTGGGGGTATACATGAGAAAAGTACCTTCACCTGTCGGAAAACTGAACTTCACTGCTTTCATTAACTTCTTCAGTTGACGGAACACATTTGAACAAAGCACAAGACCTATATGGTAGGCTCAGCAATGCACAAACACAACATGAACCTTAGCGAAAGTGGGGACGTGTCTACAATGTGCAAGCACAACGCCGAAACTGGACACATCGACACCGCACCACAAAGTCTCCACTTCCTCCACATCGAAATTGCCATGAAGGCCTCTTTCCATGGCATACTTGTGCAGATCTAGCACAAAGGCATCCCCGACCAGCAACACGTCTCCATTTCTGCCGGACTCACTATGCAGAGTAATACAAAAAATGTTACCACTCCTTCCTAAGAAACATCCTCAGCATCTGCTTGAATAATCCCCACAGTCCCATTCCCAGAATGCAGAGAATGACAGGATGTGGCACGTGCGCTTCCCTAACTACTGCGAGTGCTGCGGCCCAGTAAAGCAGGAGCTGTCGTCATTTCCTTTCTACTATTTTTTGTCCAGCACTACCTCATTGGGTACTGTTCAATAGTCACACACGCATCCACCTATCACATCCAAGACTTCAGCATCTAACGCTGTCAGTTCTGTACAACACTTCATATGTACCTTTACACATTCAGACTTCAAGTGTCGTGTGATTCAAAAGCACCTCTAGTAGAAATTTCACTAAAACAATCCAAGATTTCTGCATCCTCATTCCTCCACATGCGCACCCATCACCACAAAGTACAGGTAGGAATACTTTTTGTGCAGTAGGTTTACAAGTCCGTTATAAGTGCCTCTGAGCAGTGTGTGCACACAGTGTGCACAGCAGTGTGGGCCTGCTGAGTGCTCCTCTCTTCTCTCCTCACTCGCCCTTTCCGAGACCTGTCTTGGAGACCTCCTGTGCTCTGTGCTGGCCCGACTCTATTCCGCAGCGGGGGTCCCGGCTGGGAGAGGCCGTTCTGAGCCCATCATCTTGACTCCGCTCACCACTGACAGCCTTCCTGGCACGCGCGTGGACTCCGCTTCTGCAGTCACCAACTTCATCCTTTCTCCTCTGGCACTCGGTGGATCTTTGTTGAGTTTCTGGCTCCTTATCACCTGGCACCTTTTCTTGATCCTGGTGCCTACCTTGCAGCTGTACTCTCCTGGTGCCTGCCTTGCCGCTGCTCTCCCCTTGTCGCCTGTTCCTTTCTGTCTACTGAGATCCTGCCGTGCCACTGTGCCCTCCTGGAACCTGCACTTCTGCTGCACCCCCAGTGCCATCACCCTTCCACTCTGGCCACTGGGGTCCCGGGGGTGAAGCTGCCCAGAGTTCCACCTCCTTGGTTCCCTCCCCTGCCGGCAGCCCTCCTATTGCACGCAAGGTGTCGGAGCCTGCTGTCACCCATAACATCTTGCGGTGCCACCGTGTTCTCCTGTGCCTGGATCGCCACTGCTCTGCCCCTGGCACAGGTTCTAGGTCATTTGGTCGAATCTAAATGGTCGACAGGACAAATGGTCGACAGGTAAAATTGTAGAATTTTTTTTTGTTTTTTCACAGTTTGGGGGGGGGGGGTCCCACTCCCAACCCCCTTTTTTTGCTAAAAACCCCTTTTTTTCCCTAAACGAAAACCTAAAAAATATATATAAATAAAATATAAAATTCAACCATTTGACCTGCCGACCAAATTGTGTCGACCATTTGACTAGACACCCCTGGCACATCCACCTGTCACACTAACCCTCAGGATCCTGGCAGGACTGACTGCTTGGGGTACCCCCTGCCATCTCTGAGCCGCAGCCACCGGTGCGCTGCCACTGGAGCCTGCCTTGCAGCTGTACTCTCCTGGTGCCTGCCTTGCTGCTGCTCTCCCCTTGTCATCCGTCTCCATTCTGACTACTGGGATCCTGCTGTGCCACTGTGCCCTCCTGGTACCTACCCTACCGCTGCACCCCCCAGTGCCATCACCCTTCCATTCTGGCTACTGGGATCCCGAGGGGGGAGCTTCCCAGAGTTCCTCCTCCTTGACTCCCCCCAGCTGCCGGCAGCCCTTCTAGTGCATGGAAGGCATTGGAGCCTGAAGTCACCCATAACATCTAGCGGTGCCACAGTTCTCCTGTGCCTGGATCGACTGCTCTGCCCCTCCTGCCATCCCTGACCCGCTGCCACCGGCCCGCCCCGCCTGACACCAATCCGGCTACTTGGGTTTGCCCTTTTTAGCCTGGCTCCTCCTGGCTGACTACTTGGGATTCTGTCCAGCCTCACTGCCTCTGAAGTCTGAAGTTCACCCCCCCGCGGCTGCCTAGGTCTCCAACCCCTCTTCGCCACCAGCAATCCCTTCCCACTCTAGTACGGGTCCACTCACATAACTTCACTGCTTCTGCCCACCCTCCTTGCCTGACTCTATTCTCCTCTTGTGCTGTAAGAGGATTCAATTCAACACTACAGCTAAGTCAACGCCTAGTCTATAATACTGAATGAAAACCCTCATTGATATATCTTTATGTCCAGTTCATGCGTTCTGGATGACTACCCCAATATAACACCCCTCTCTCAGAATCCCCCTGACCCCACTGAGCCAAGAAGTAGTTCTGTTTTGCAAGTTAAAAGGTTTATTTGAGAAGTAAAGCAATATCTATCTATATCACGCTTTATAATAAATTAATAATTGGATATCACACTTAATCTGGTATGATAAAGATTAACAACGGAGAATCTGGCACTAGCACACTTCTTGATAATCACTAAGGAGTTGACATGAAATGGATAAGATAGCAACAATACTTTTATAGTTTCAAATGGATGCAATGTGGAATGAAATGCAGTAAAGAAAATGACTTGATAGGATTTCAGCAAAAGACAATGTAATCACTTTCTTGGACAATTCACCCCCCCCCCCCCTTTTATGCAATGCAAGGAAATGGAAGGAAGGCACACAGTTCTCAGAAATGCAATCAAATGTGATTCAGTTCACCCCAGCAACTTAGACTACAGAAGTTGAAAACACAGGCAAAATGCTTTGATATGTGCTGGCAATGGAGTGAAAATATGTTAAAATGCTTTTAATTCCCTCTAGAGGTTCAGGGTGAGTGAAATCAAGTTAATATTAGTCCAGGCTCACTTTAGCAAGGATCTAGGGTGTAACTAGCAGGTTAAACAAATTTTTGGCAACTGAAACAAAAACAAACTGCTGTTTTCACAGGTGGAGAAATTTGCAAATCGCGGTAAAATTCGCGGGTGCGTCTTTCGCGATTACGGTAAAACTATAGGGGGTAGGAATGCGATTAAATAAAGGTCGTTTTTCAGATTCGAGATTTTAAAGTTCAAAAAGACAAGTGCAGCTTGCAACTAGAAAATGACAAGTGACAGCTTTGCAAATGACAGGTGACAGTTAAGAGACAGTTCTACTTAGATTAAAATAGGATTGACTTATATTATTTTAACTAAGAGATTGGTTCTGCACAGTTTTCTAGGTACACACACTATATTCTTGAATGAAATGGGCCACGCCACGGATCTGGTCAGGTTTTAGACTCGCCTCTGGTCTCTGCACTTCACAGTGATCTGGGTCAGCTCTCTCTGGTTCTGCTAACAGGTCAGCTCTACTCTGCTGGTCGGGTCTGGGTCTCTGGTTCTGCTAACAGTGATCTGGGTCAGCTCTCTCTGCTGGTCTGGTCTGGGTCTCTAGTTCTGGATAGATTGAAGTCTCTAGTTTGGCTTTCTGGAGGTTTGATGGAGGCAAGGTATGGATTTTCCCGGCAGAGCTTCCAGCTGCAAATGGATTTGAAGGTCCCTATCTGTCCTGTCTGTCTGCTTTTATGTGTTTTCAAAATGGGTGTGTGTGAGCATCATCACTAGCCAGCCCCTCTCCACTTGTCATTGGCCAAGCTTCATTTCTCCCCTGATTGGGGGAGCTAAGTTGTGTCAGAGTGATGTCATTTTACAGCCTGCAGAAAGTCCACTCCTCCTGTCAACTTGCACACAAATCTAGATTTGAACCAAATACATATTTGCAGAGGTACATATTGTTTTAAAATCATATGCACCCATCATGCATTACAGGAGGTATACCCTGTTCAAACTCTGCTCTTCCTGGGGGCTTGCATTCAGAAATGGCAATATTTTGCACTTTTTAACTGGTTTGCAATACCGGACATTACCCCAAATTTGCACACATGTGCGCAAGGAGTATGGACATTAGTTGATGAAGTGTCAGATTTTTCACATGCACACATTTTGAGTAATATCCTCTTTTCCGCTAAAACTCCCCAGAACATGCCACCGGTTCTAAAAACCTCTTAAAATGTGGGCAGAAAAATCACAAGAATTATGGTATCATTTAAATAATTTTCACAAGTCCGTACTATGAGTTATTCATCTTTTTAGAGTTATTTTCTGGCCCCAAAGGGGTGTGGTTTTCCTCCAGCACAAGGTTGAATTTCTGGTTTTTCCAGTTCTGCCAAGCCAGCTTGCTCTCACAGGCAGTGCCCCTCCCCTGTGCTTCCAGAAGAAATCTCCATTTACGACTCCCGCCATAAAACATTTGCCTGAGTCAAGACAGGCCTTTGTTCAATTTCCTGCAGAGCCCAGGTAATTCAATCAGGGAAGTGTCATATCCCTTTTGGTGTGAGCAGCAAAAGGGCAGCTAGGCCTGGGAACACAGCTGTGACTCAAGTTTCACTCCTGATGGGGGTAGTTGCCAGGCAAATTGGAATCTCTTTAAGCCAGTTTTTAGCTACATGTCATTTCTGTTCCCCAGTTTCTGCATTCAAATAAACTAACAATTTCACATATGCAGCTAGAATGCTGATTCTAAGTTTAAAACTATGACATTTAAACAATTGCAACCTATGTGACACTCAAAAGTAGGTCACTCATTTCTCTTAAACATTGAGATTTTTAATGTCTTTCAGTCCAAATTTACTTAAACTGCTGAAATCCACAGCTCAGCCAGTCTTGTTATAAACCTTCAAGTCACTTCAGAATATAACTTTACATTGGATCCACCTCTCAGTAAGTATTTCTTTGGCCTGTTTTGGGTCCATTTATTCAGTTTTACAAACAAAAGTAAAATCTGGTGTTTTAAAATGCCGGCTTTTGGATAGTGGTGAGTACTGGTACTGCACCCATTTTTGGGATTGAAGAAAATGAATTTCCAACAGTTATGGGTTTGCTTTTGGCAATCAGCATTGCCACTCTCAATGGTTTCAGCCTACTGTGTGGGTAGTCCAATGGTGGTTTTAGGCAGTGTCCTTCTGTGCCCATAACATCGGCAAAAATGAGTGGCAGCCTATTCTTCATGCACTTCCCTGGGCATTTTCTGGGAAGCTCTGGCCATCATGATGTTTTCATGTCAGTACTGCACAGTTTTGAGGTAGGGCTCGGATGCATGGGTAAATACATCCCACAAGCCCCCCTTCTTGCGGTGGCCATCTGATCCTTCACTGGTGGGACCCGCAAGATCTGGGATGTTTCCTCATCTTCTTCCAATAGATGGCACAGTTCAGCATCTTTTCCTCCATCCGGTACTGGTCGATCGGTTCTCCTCGCCGGTCCTGATGGGAATATTGGGCGGTACCCCGGGCCCGTTGCGTCTCTGCTCCCGGTCTCCGGATCGTCCTCCTTGGCCCGTCTCCAGGTTTTCTTTCTCCTAGGACGACAAAGGAAGAGCGGCAATACCTATACATAGACATTTTTCCACCACTGTTGAGATAGTGGGGCAGCATATGCATTTCATCATAACGAAACATTACATTCTTATTTTGAAAAAAAAAACAGTATAACTAAGAGACAGTTTCATGCAAATCACAATATTTTAGAGACTAGATGTGGTATGTTTTATGGTTGGAACTGAATTAATCTGAGACAGTACCCTCTAGGATTCCAGTGGATTCCTCCAGTTGTTGCAGAG
This sequence comes from Ambystoma mexicanum, assembly GCF_040938575.1. Classification (NCBI taxonomy): domain Eukaryota; kingdom Metazoa; phylum Chordata; class Amphibia; order Caudata; family Ambystomatidae; genus Ambystoma; species Ambystoma mexicanum. Next base: position 90,855,148 of record NC_090935.1, on the reverse strand, counting down.
TGTGCCTGGGATGGCAACATTTCAACTGGTTTATGTGGACCCACTTGTCTTCCCCCGCTGCCAAAGGACCTTTGGGGATGTGGATTTTGTAGGCCACAGGGGAGATCTTGTCGATGATCTCAAAGGGTCCCTTCCATGTAGGCAAAAATTTGCGCTGCTTGGCCTGGTTCCTTTGGAAGTTGTATAGATAGACCGGGTCTTCCACCTGATATTCCTTCCTGGAAGTTTTCAGGTCATAATGGGTCTTCATGCTATCAGCCGATCTTTCTAGATTCCGCTGAGCATAAGCAAAAGCATGTTGAAGGTGTTTCCTTAAATACTCCACATACTCATGAGTAGTGGAGGCATTTATCAGTGTCTGCTCTTGGGTCCTGTAGAGCAAATGCTGCGGAAGCACCATCTTGCGCCCAGTCATCAACTCAAATGGTGACATTTTGGTTGCAGATGAAGGGGTAGATCTGATGGCCATTAGGACCAGAGGTAATCGGATATCCCAACTTGGCTCAGAATCTGCCACAAACTTCTTTAATATGCTCACAATGGTTCGGTTATATCTCTCTACTGCCCCAGAAGAAGCTGGCCGGTAAGCAATGTGTAGCTTTCTCTTGACCCCCAGTATCTCCCACATCTTTGTCATTACTTCACTGGTGAAGTGGCTACCCCTGTCTGACTCAATCCTTTGAGGTAGACCGAAACGGGAAAAGTGGTTAATCATCAAGGCAGCTGCAGTTTCTGCCTTGCAGTTTGGGGCTGGGAGACATTCCACCCACTTGGTAAACAAGCATGTCACAGTCAACATGTACTTATTCCCCCTAGCAGAGCGAATCACAGGGCCTACAAAGTTGATTTGTAAATCTGACCATGGCAGTGTCATCCCCCGCTTTTGGAGAGGCGCACGGTGCGTGAGGGATGATGGCTGAAATTGTGCACACACAAGACACCCCTTCAAGTATTGGTCGAGGTCCTGCCCCATGTGTGGCCAGTATGCAACCTCTCTTAAGATTTCCAATGTTGTGTGAAACCCCCTATGACCGGCGGTGGCCGCATCATGGGCGTGACTTAACATCAGGCTTCGGAATGAGGTAGGAACCACCCACTGATCGTGGCCAGCTTTGGATTTCCTTACCAACAAACCGTCTTGGATTCGGAACATTTTTGGACATTTCATCAACACTCTTAGGTCCTCTTTCCCAATGTAATCGGTATCCGTCAGGGGAAAGTTCTCAGGGTCCTTAAGGTGTTGGTAAAACTTACCAATAACTGTATCCCCCTTCTGAGCTGTAATCAAATCAGCATCAGGGGTCTCCTTACTCCATTGTGCAATTGAAAGGTCGTTGTGAGCATTTGTCTGGGACCTAGTGATAGCAGTGACCTGGATTTCCCCCAACAGGGACTCAATCTCAATTAGATCCCCTTGGATGGCCCCGGTTTTGGCCAGCTGATCAGCTAAGTCATTTCCAGTTTTGTCTGGTCCCTCTACTTTGGAATGACCCTTGATCTTTTTCCAATAGATGGTCATCTCATTCGAGGTGACCAGATCATCAATGTTTTGGATCAACTTCCCATGTTTCAAGGGTTTGTTGTTAGCACATAACATGCCTCTGGTTTTCCAATTAACCAGGTGCTCCACGAACCCGTTCCGTACATAATCCGAATCTGTGATTATGACCAGTTTGTGGAGTTGATGCTGGACAGCAGTGAGGATGGCCTGATGCACAGCCATCAATTCTGCCACCTGACTACTTCGGGGACCAATTTTGTATCCAGCGGAGGGTTCTGGGGACTCATTCACCCATGCATTCCCTACGCCGGCCACCAGTTCTTTCTCCCCGTTGTTGTCAACATGGTACGAGCATCCATCCACATAGACAGTGGGCATTCCCCCACACTTGTCCTCTTCAAAGACTTGGTGTGGGGAATTAAGGTATGCCTCCGTGTTGTCCTTTATTTTTAGACTTTCGTCCTCGAGACAGTTTTCTCTGGCACAATCATGCAAGTCAGCCAGACCTTGCGCGAGGGGACTCTTCTTGTTTTGGCCATATCTGACCTCCACAGGAAAGCCTTGCATTGACAGAATCCAGGAAGTAATTCGGGAATTACTCACATTTCCGGTCCGGATTCTATCACTTTGGAGATATTGCAGAGGCTGGTGTGGAGTCTCCACTATGATGTGTTCCCCCTGGATAAACGGGCGGTAATTCTTCAATGCCCACACCGTTGCCAGGAGTGCCTTCTCACAATCGTTGAATTTTTCCTCCACAGAGGATCAAGTTTTGCTCGCATAGGAGATTACTTTATTGACCTTGTCATGCTTTTGGTATAATACTGCCGTCAAGCACGTATTAGAGAACCCCGTCTCCAGGAAGAACTCCTTGTTTCTGACAGGGTAAGCTAGGCAGGGCGCTTGTGAGAGGCTTCTCTTGAGTTGTCTTACTGCCTCGGCTTGTTCTGGACCCCATTCCCACTTGACCCCCCCCTTCAGGAGATGAATCAGGGGTCTGGTGATCTCTGCGTAACCCTCAATGAACTTTCTGCTGTAATTTGTCAGTCCAAGGAGGCTCCTTAGTTCCCGCAGAGTTGTGGGGTCTTTCAGTTTCTTAAGTGCTTCCACTTTCTTTTCCTGGGGACAGAGACCCTGAGGAGTAATCTCATGCCCCAAGAAATTAACACGGGTTCTACACCACTGTGCTTTCTGAAAGGAAAGTTTTGCTCCGGCGGCCCTCAACTGCGTCAGAACATAACGGATCTCCGCTATGTGTTCCTCCACAGATGAACTTTTGATGAGGACATCATCTACATAAGCCAGGTTACCCCTCGCACCCAGGTCGGGCATGGCCTTATGTAGGAAAATATTGAACTCATTACCGGAGTTAAGGTATCCGAAGGGAGTCCGGGTCCATGTGTACTGCTGGCCCCCAAAAGGTAAAAGCCAGTTTGTATTGGTCCTCCCTACTGACAGGCACAGTCCAGTATCCATTGGTCAGGTCTATTGCAGTGAATACCTGTGACCCCTGGATCTGGGCCAGCCCTTGGTCAATGTAGGGCAGAGGCCATCGGGAAGTATGGACCCGTTTGTTGAGCTCCCTGAGGTCGGCGCAGAGTCTCCACTGGCCGTTTGGCTTCAATATTCCCAGCACCGGATTATTGAAGGTGCTGTGGACTGGACGGATTATTCCCCTGGACTCAAGGTTCTTAATTATTTCAGTAAAGGACTCCATTGATGCGAGAGGCAAGCGATATTGCTTCACAAACACAGGAGTCATGCCAGGGTCCGTGGGGATTGTGGTTGTGTGGATGTCGGTGCGACCACAGTCATATGAGTCTACCGCAAAGAGATCTTGGAGATCCAAGAAAACTTGTTTCAACTTTTGCTTTTGTTCCAGAGTCACACAGGCATCAGCTAGGTTGACTCTCTCTTCCACCATCTGCCTGAAGCCTGGAAAGACTTCTGGTTTGGCTATTTCAGCAGCCTCCTCCAGCTGGGTGGAGAAGTCCCTGGTCAGAGTGCTGATTTGGACTGGAGGCTTCAGGTGGGAAAGGCAGCCCTCGTGGACCTGGAAAATCACCTCACCCGTCCTGAAGTCACAAGTCACATCTTCCTTACCATAGGGGCAGGAAGTGTACACCAGGAAGTTCCCCCCATGCCGGGTAAAAATCCTGTCTGGTGTTGTATTGTCCTCACTGTCACTGTCAAAACAGTCCTTGGGGATTGGTCCTAACAGTTCATTTACTAAGTCGATGGAAAAATGTCGGTCATCAACCGCCATTCCAATAATGGTGCCTGCGGCTAGAGTAATACTCTTTAAGTCGCTGTTATCCACCTCTATTGGAATGGTGTCATGTTCTATGTTGACTAATGGTGTTGGGTTTACCCCCAACCCTTGCTGTTGGAGAGAAGCATTTAGATGTATGTAAGCATCAGGGTTTTTCAACTCTTGTCCCCTTTTAACTTTCACTTCCAGGGAGAGTTGTCGGGTCCTTTCTGGGATGGTGACTTCCTCTTTAATCTGAATTTCAACTGCATAAGGTAGCAATTGAGCTGACCTAAATGCTTTTTCTGGATCATCAAAGCCCATGGGATTATCCGCTAATCGGGACCAAGCTTTGAAGTTTATTAGGTCCAAACTAATGGCAAAGCGATTGAGAATGTCACTGCCTAAGTAAAAGGCGGCAGTGACGTCTCGCACGACCCAACCATTATGGACTATGCTCTTGTTGCCAATGGAGATTTTGAGCATACACCTGCTTGGCAGGAGATGTTTGGAATTAGGCGCTTCCAGGTCCATTTCCCATTTGTCTATCAGTTTGAATGTGGGAATGGCTGGATCTTTTGGGAGTTGGCGGAACATGGCTTCGCTGATGAAGCTATTACCGTTGTTCACACACACTCAAGCGAGAACAGAGTCCTTCCCATCATTTAATTGGACAGGGATGAACAACTGCTCTCCAATTTGCTGAATATCGCCAGGCTCCGAGCTGATTTCACATCTTTCTGGACTGTAGGAGTGGGAGTTTCTGATTGTGGATTAGTAAAGAATTTCAGGGTGTTTCCTTCCAGTGTGGAATACCACCTTAAACTGGAAGGAAGGTTGATTTTCAGAAATAGAGAGGACCCCCCATCACCAGTCTGTTGTCCTACTGCTATTACTGTCACATCTGGAATTCGGTTGTTCTGGAAGTGAAATTCTACTTGGTCAGATTTGTGTTCAACCATGTGGCAGGTGCCGTTTAAACTAACATGGTTGACACTCGGTTTTAATTTTATTGGTCGGCTAGTCTGGGTCCAGAGGACCTTGTTTACACAATCTATTAGGGGTGACAACCTTCTCAGGAGGTCATTCCCCAGTAAACAAGGGGTGCCCTCTGGAGTCACAACTATGACTGTGTGTTTCAACTTGTGTCGCCCAATTTTAATGTCCAAGTCTGCCGTCCCCTCGACGGGAATTTCCTTCCCGTCAAAGTTCTGGAGTTGTCCAGGAAGTGAGGTGAGAGGAATTTGGTAATTCTCTCCCCTTCCTGCATTCAGTTCGTCAAAGGCCCTTCTGGACAGAAGGGTAGCTTGAGATCCAGTGTCCACCAGTGCCGAGATTGTACCCTGCCCCTGTACTTGTACCGGGGCGTGGTATCTTCCCTCCTTCTCCTCAAGGGGGCACAGATAATGCACATTTTTGGACAACTGGTGGGCTAACTTTCTGGTTTTGGACATTGCAAGAGAAGAAATTTGGGCAGAATTCTGTGGAGAGCCTTGGGAATCTGAAAGAAAAATTTGGCAACTGGAGATCAGAGCCATTGTGGGTTCCCCTGGTTCCGGTTCTGGGCCGCCCCCCACATTTTTGGAGGCAGTCCCCAGGATGGGTTTGAACCAGGGGATTTTCTTGCTGTTGGTTCTGGGATGAGATGGTGGGCGGCGGTAGCTCAGTCTCCACATCTCCCAGTGTCTGGATTTGCATCCCTAGGGACCCATTTTTCTTTGGGAGGAGTTCCCCCCTCTCTGAAGGAGAAGATCCTTTTCCCAGGATCTTCTGAGGATCCCTCTCCCTCAAATTGGAAGATCTGTACCTCCTCCTCAAACTGAGTCTGTTTGGGTCTTTTGTTTCTCCTACCCCCCCTCTGCTCCTTAGGCGGCAGACTTTCAGGGGCAAGAGATTTTGTTTCCGGTTCCTGGGTTTCCAGGGGCTGTTTACAAGTGAGGAAGGAAGCTTCCTCCAAGGCTTTACACCCCCCTTCCCCTTGTGCCTCCTCCCTGGGAACCGGTGAGTTATCGGGGTGCTGCCCCCGTCATTGTTCTGGAGCACCAGGTCCAGAGTTGGGTGCATTCTGCGCCGGCACACCCATCTGAGGGTTCTGCTGAGCCCTCAGTATGTGACCCAGATCCCGCGCCATGTTTTGAACCTGGCGCTCTAACTGGGAAACCCGCTCAGGCTGATACGGGGCCCTGTTTTCTCCCCTGGGCTGATCCCGGGAAGGGTAGCTATCCCTTCTTTGGTAGTAGCCCTGGTTGGGAAGATTTGGATACCCCTCCACCCTTGGCCTCCCCTCTCCCGGATTCAGTGGTCTGGGCTCAGGGAATTGGGGTAAGAAGGATGGATGGTTTTGGGGCTGAAAGTCGGGTGGATATCTGGGGAAAAAGTTCTGCCCAGGGTTTGGTAAATTTCTGCCCTCCTGTGGGAAGTTTGGAGGGAAGTTCCCTGGGTTCGGTGTTCGGTTGGATCCCCCCCCTTGGGCTGGGGGAGTCCACACATAACCCAGGATTGGACTGTTACCTTTGTAGCGAGGACTTACATAGTCAGGAGAGCGAGGGACCCCATTTGTGGGGCTGCCTCCTTGGCTCCCTGTCTGTGACTGACCCGAGGACCTCCTGGGCCTAGCATTATTAGGTGCATGTAGGTTTTTAGGCATCTCCAAATCCAAAACGGGGGTGACCTTTACCTCTGCCACCTTGGCAGCAGCAGGGGTGCTGTTGGCTTTGGGGTTTTTCTGGGCATTACTTTTGCTATCTTCCGGTTTCTGCACCTCATAGATCCGGGTAGCCTGTTCAATGACCCAGTCTAAAGATCTTTTCTCGTGAAAATCCCTCACGAGCTGGGTCATTATGTATTTGGGCAAGGCATGAAAAAATGTATTAATGAATTCTCTACTGTCTGTGCGCACCCTTCTGGTGGTCTGCGCAAAAGCATGTTTCAGTTCTTGCACAAATTCTTGTGGGGCCTGATCCTCCCCACATTGCAAATTGTAGGCTGCCTTGCGAGCCTCTTGAGGATTTCTGTGAACAGAAAAGTGTTTCAAGATGGCCGCCTTATAGGTGGACCATCTTAAATGATTTTGGTCCTCCAGCCCTGCAAAGAAACTGGAGTATTCCGGGGAGAAGGTCCACTTTACATATTGAATACAGCTTTGGCTGTCCTTCAAATGGAAAGTCTCCATCATTTGCTCAAACAACTCTAAGTGCTCCCAAACAGAATACTTAGCGTTCTTATGGTAAGGCGTGATGACGCTCCTGATCGCCTTAATCTGCTTTAAGGGGTCCTTAAGCAAGGCCCTTTTTGCCTTATTGGCCTTTTTGGTTCGGGTAACCCTTGTCCATTCATCCTCTGACTCAGAGGCACTGCTCCCAGAGGTTCCTGTCTGCTCTTCCAGGTTTTCCCGGATTCTGCGAGCCTGGGAATGGCTGGCAGAATGTGGGGACCTGGTCTCCTGTGTCCTGCGCAGTAAAGAGGAGTCTTCAGATTCCTCCTTGCTGCCAGGATTTGATGGGTACCCCCTCCACTGACCTAACTGGGCAGAGGTTTTCAGGATGCCCTTAATGGGCCTACTCTCCTGGGGTTCCCCATTAAATTGCAATGTGCTTGGGTGCCCATACCCGGATGCCCGCCCCTCCATTCCTGGGTGGTACTGGCCTATGAGCCCCATGCTTCTGGCTGGATAGTAATCTGCCATCCCTGTGGCCCTGTGCTCACGTGCGCCAGGGGACATGGGGGTGGCAGAGTCCAGGGACTGAGAGGTATGAGGGCCTCTGGTACTAGGGCTCCTGAGGTTATGCTCCGGAGTTTCCAATTCCCAGCGAACCTCATCTCTATCCACCCCTGCTCCCTGTTGCAATGCAAGAGCCTGCATTTGTGCCTTCAGTTCCTCAGTTAAGGCCTTACTAGACTATCAGTCTCTCCTGCATCGCTACCTGTTGTTGGAGCCGATCATTGTGTTGACAGAGGGCCTCATTTTCCCTCTGTGCTTCCTGGTTGGTCCTGGAGAACTGGGCCAGTCTTTGCTGCAGGAGGTTTACCTCCTGAGTCCCATCCCTACTGGCCTGCTCCTTTCTTGCCAGAGCCTCTTCCACCCTTCTGGTGTGCTCTACCAAGTTCTGGTTTTCTTTTTGGAGGTCACCCAGCCCCTGGAGGGCCAGGTGATTTTCTTCAATTTCCTTTTTTAAGTGGCAGACTTCCTGGCCTAAAGTGTCTCTTTCCTGACTGAGAGCCTGCATCTGTGCTGCCAGGTCGTCCCTCTGCCGTTGAAAGGCACCAGCTTTTTGGCGCTCCTGATCAAACTCTGCCTGGGTATCCAGGTCTTTCAGAATTAGTTTGTTGTTCTCTGCCTTCACTCTATCTAGGTGGCCTTGCAGGGTGACTACCTGCTCAGCACATGCCCTATTGAAGTCTAGCTGTTGCTCCAGCTTTTTCTGGCTCTGCAGTAGGGAGTCCAAACCTTCTTGGTACTCCTTCTGCAAGGCCAGAAATCTGATATCCTGTTCTGCCTTTTCCTGTTGCAGGATGTCCATATCCTTTTTACTTTAATGATATACTGCCTACTATCATTTTCTGACTCCTGGCTCCCCTGCAGCCTCTGCTCAGAAGAGACCAGGTCAAATTGGACCTTCTCTAATGCCATCTGTTGCCTATTTGCCAGATTTTGGCTTTCAGCACATCTATCCTGCATGTCTCCCATATATAGGTACAGGTATGCCGCTATCCTAACAATCTTGTCGTGTTCATCTTTGGCCTTCGGGGCCATGTATAGTTCACTCAGGGCCACATGTAGTGGACCCTGATCTCTATATATATCTGACCCCGTTTCAGTGACCTGTTGTGTGATTGCCTGCAACCACGCATCCTGGCCCTGTTCGGTCCATTCACCTCTCACAAATAGCTTATGTAAGAGGTGCTCTCTGGCTATTTTCATGTCCACGAGTGTCGTCATTCTGGAAATTTGATTTCCTTCCTGACTTACAAGAGTTAGTATTTTATTCTTGCAAAACAGACCGTTTCCTTGGAGCGTTCCTATGAGGAGTGCTTTACAGCGTAACACAGCGTGGTGATCCGACCGGATATGTGTATCTGGTCAGCTGGCACGCTGTATTAATCTGCACAAATGGTAGATCTAACCCAAACGTCCGGCACGAGCCCCCAATTTGTAAGAGGATTCAATTCAACACTACAGCTAAGTCAACGCCTAGTCTATAATACTGAATGAAAACCCTTATTGATATATCTTTATGTCCAGTTCATGCGTTCTGGATGACTACCCCTATATAACACCCCTCTCTCAGAATCCCCCTGACCCCACTGAGCCAAGAAGTAGTTCTGTTTTGCAAGTTAAAAGGTTTATTTGAGAAGTAAAGCAATATCTATCTATATCACGCTTTATAATAAATTAATAATTGATATCACACTTAATCTGGTATGATAAAGATTAACAACGGAGAAACTGGCACTAGCACACTTCTTGATAATCACTAAGGAGTTGACATGAAATGGATAAGATAGCAACAATACTTTTATAGTTTCAAATGGATGCAATGTGGAATGAAATGCAGTAAAGAAAATGACTTTATAGGATTTCAGCAAAAGACAATGTAATCACTTTCTTGGACAATTCACCCCCCCCTTTTATGCAATGCAAGGAAATGGAAGGAAGGCACACAGTTCTCAGAAATGCAATCAAATGTGATTCAGTTCACCCCAGCAACTTAGACTACAGAAGTTGAAAACACAGGCAAAATGCTTTGATATGTGCTGGCAATGGAGTGAAAATATGTTAAAATGCTTTTAATTCCCTCTAGAGGTTCAGGGTGAGTGAAATCAAGTTAATATTAGTCCAGGCTCACTTTAGCAAGGATCTAGGGTGTAACTAGCAGGTTAAACGAATTTTTGGCAACTGAAACAAAAACCAACTGCTGTTTTCACACGTGGAGAAATTTGCAAATCGCTGTAAAATTCGCGGGTGCGTCTTTCGCGATTACGGTACAACTATAGGGGGTAGGAATGCGGTTCTAGGTTCGTAGGAAAGCCACGGTTCTCAGCTTTCAGAGGAAAGTTACTGCAAGTCTCTAGAACAAACGGTCACGGAGATATGAGCGATTAAATAAAGGTCGTTTTTCAGATTCGAGATTTTAAAGTTCAAAAAGACAAGTGCAGCTTGCAACTAGAAAATGACAAGTGACAGCTTTGCAAATGACAGGTGACAGTTCTACTTAGTTAAAATAATATAATTCAATCCTATTTTAATCTAAGAGATTGGTTCTGCACAGTTTTCTAGGTACTCACACTATATTCTTCAATGAAATGGGCCACGCCATGGATCTGGTCAGGTTTTAGACTCGCCTCTGGTCTCTGCACTTCACAGTGATCTGGGTCAGCTCTCTCTGGTTCTGCTAACAGGTCAGCTCTACTCTGCTGGTCTGGGTCTCTGGTTCTGCTAACAGTGATCTGGGTCAGCTCTCTCTGCTGGTCTGGTCTGGGTCTCTAGTTCTGGATAGATTGAAGTCTCTAGTTTGGCTTTCTGGAGGTTTGATGGAGGCAAGGTACGGATTTTCCCGGCAGAGCTTCCAGCTGCAAATGGATTTGAAGGTCCCTATCTGTCCTGTCTGTCTGCTTTTATGTGTTTTCAAAATGGGTGTGTGTGAGCAGCATCACTAGCCAGCCCCTCTCCACTTGTCATTGGCCAAGCTTTCATTTCTCCCCTGATTGGGGGAGTTAAGTTGTGTCAGAGTGATGTCATTTTACAGCCTGCAGAAAGTCCACTCCTCCTGTCAACTTGCATACAAATCTAGATTTGAACCAAATACATATTTGCAGAGGTACATATTGTTTTAAAATCATATGCACCCATCATGCATTACAGGAGGTATACCCTGTTCAAACTCTGCTCTTCCTGGGGGCTTGCATTCAGAAATGGCAATATTTTGCACTTTTTAACTGGTTTGCAATACCGGACATTACCCCAAATTTACACACATGTGCGCAAGGAGTATGGACATTAGTTGATGAAGTGTCAGATTTTTCACATGCACACATTTTGAGTAATATCCTCTTTTCCGCTAAAACTCCCCTGAACATGCCACTGGTTCTAAAAATCTCTTAAAATGTGGGCAGAAAAATCACAAGAATTATGGTATCATTTAAATAATTTTCACAAGTCCGTACTATGAGTTATTCATCTTTTTAGAGTTATGTTCTGGCCCCAAAGGGGTGTGGTTTTCCTCCAGCACAAGATTGAATTTCTGGTTTTTCCAGTTCTGCCAAGCCAGCTTGCTCTCACAGGCAGTGCCCCTCCCCTGTGCTTCCAGGAGAAATCTCCATTTACGACTCCCACCATAAAACATTTGCCTGAGTCAAGACAGGGCTTTGTTCAATTTCCTGCAGAGCCCAGGTAATTCAATCAGGGAAGTGTCATATCCCTTTTGGTGTGAGCAGCAAAAGGGCAGCTAGGCCTGGGAACACAGCTGTGACTCAAGTTTCACTCCTGATGGGGGTAGTTGCCAGGCAAATTGGAATCTCTTTAAGCCAGTTTTTAGCTACATGTCATTTCTGTTCCCCAGTTTCTGCATTCAAATAAACTAACAATTTCACATATGCAGCTAGAATGCTGATTCTAAGTTTAAAACTATGACATTTAAACAATTGCAACCTATGTGACACTCAAAGGTAGGTCACTCATTTCTCTTAAACATTGAGATTTTTAATGTCTTTCAGTCCAAATTTACTTAAACTGCTGAAATCCACAGCTCAGCCAGTCTTGTTATAAACCTTCAAGTCACTTCAGAATATAACTTTACATTGGATCCACCTCTCTAAGTCTTTCTTTGGCCTGTTTTGGGTTCATTTATTCAGTTTTACAAACAAAAGTAAAATCTGGTGTTTTAAAATGCCGGCTTTTGGATAGTGGCGAGTACTGGTACTGCACCCATTTTTGGGATTTAAGAAAATGAATTTCCAACAGTTATGGGTTTGCTTTTGGCAATCAGCTTTGCCACTCTCAATGGTTTCAGCCTACTGTGTGGGTAGTCCAATGGTGGTTTTAGGCAGTGTCCTTCTGTGCCCATAACATCGGCAAAAATGAGTGGCAGCCTATTCTTCATGCACTTCCCTGGGCATTTTCTGGGAAGCTCTGGCCATCATGATGTTTTCATGTCAGTACTGCACAGTTTTGAGGTAGGGCTCGGATGCATGGGTAAATACATCCCACAGTGCCCACACCACTCCTGGTCCCATTGCCTGTGGCCCTTCCAACTTAAGTGCGAGCGCAGCTACGGTGGACCCCTGCTTCGAACCATCCACCACCTGTGTTCCTATTCTAGCACCTTTCTTCCGAACCTGGTACAGCCCGCAGCCCCCCCTCAATCCTCTCTTCATCACTCTCCTAACTCATTTCCCTGACCACAGCCCCTACCTGAAACTGCCACTCTGATCTCCACTCTCTCAATCACAGGTCTCGACAGGATCGACCCATACGCAGTCGCCCATTCATCGAGTCCTCCGTTATGCAATTCTGCAAATCTCCTTCTCCCCACCCTTCCTTCCCCCTCCTCCCTCCTTTTCCCCTACTCCCATCTTCTCCTCTCCTTTTCCCTCCTAATGCCCAGTTCTTCCTCCTACCCACTCCCACACTCCTCCCGTTACTCTCCTTCCCTCTCTCACCGCCCTAACCTTCTATACCCCCCTACCATCCATTACTCTTCCCACCTGAACATGGCACTCTGGAACGCCAGATCCATCTGCAACAAAACCGCAGCTGTTAGACCTATTCTTCCGCCTTAACGTCCATTTTTTTTGTCTTACTGAAACCTGGATTCCCCCCCATAACACTTCTGTCCCCACTTCCTTAACCACCTCCTCTTATTCCTTTACTCACACCCCACGTACTACTGGCCGTGGTGGAGGCGTTGGCCTCCTATACAACCCCAAATACATCTCCTCCTCCCCATCTCTCCCTTCTTTTCCTACCTTTGAATTCCTCTACAAATCTTTCTCCTCGCCCCACCCCATTTCTTTTCTGATCATATACTGTCCCCCCTGGCTCTCTCTCTTCCTTCTATCACCTCCTCGCGCTCATCTCTCCCTCCCGCTCTCCTCTATCCGTGCTTGGTGACTTCAATCTCCATCTCCCTTCTCCCCCTCAATCCTCTCCCCTCTTCTCTATCTTTGACTCCTACCTCCTTTCCCCTCTTCCTTCTTCCTCCACCCACTCCTCTGGCTCCACCCTGGACTTCATCTTCAATTCTTCCTACCCCTCTTCCCCTGTCTCTACTCTTCCTATCTATCTTTCAGACCATGCTTTACTCTTTCTCCCTTTCTCCTCTCCCACACTCCACCCCTCCTAACCCCTCCCCTCCAACCTACTCACGGCGTGATTTTTGCAACTTTGACCCATCCCTCTTTACTGACACTTGCTCTTCTTTCCTTCCAACTCTCCAAGACTTCTCCTTATTATCTGCGGATGATGCTCTAGCCTCCCTCTCCTCTGCTATTTCCTCCTTCCTTGACAGACTCTACCCCCTTTCTCTGTTCCACCGTACCCGTAAACCCTCTCAACCTTGGCTTACTCCTCATCTCCTCTCCATGCAACGCTTTCTCTGTCGTCTCAAGAGACTTTCCCTCAAAATTCCATCGCTTTCTAACCAAACTCTTCCTACTCTTACCATACACTCTACGACTCTTGTCTTGCCTCGACTAAATCCTCTTACTTCTCTAACCTACTCCAATCTCAAGCCACTCACCCTCGCCGTATCTTCCAAACTCTTTCCAGACTTCTCTCCCCCCCCCACTCCTGATCCCTACTCCAATTCTACACTCTCCCCTTCTGACTTCGCACACTTCTTTTCCTCTAAGATGCTTACCCTTTGTCAAAAAATCCACACCCCCTCTGACTTCTTTTCTACTCCTCCGCCCTCCCCTCCCTCATCCTACATGTCCATCTTCTCTCCTGTTTCCCCTTCTGAAGTCTCCACCCTACTATCCAAAGCCCACCCCACTGCTGCCCCTCTGACCCTCTCCCTTTCATTCTCATCCCTAAGATTGACCCTCTTCTTATCCCCTACCTCACCTCCTTCAACATCTGCCTCTCCTCAGCTACTTTTCCCTCTGCCTTCAAGCATGCTACAATCATCCCCATTTTGAAGAAACCTTCTGCTGATCCTCTTCTAACCTCTAACTTTAGACCCATCTCTCTTCTCCCATTCCTCTCCAAGCTTCTCGAGCACCATGCGTACTCCCAGCTCTCATCCTTTGTCACTAACTCCTCTCTCCTGCCTCCCTACCAATCTGGCTTCTGTCCAAAACATTCGACAGAAACTGCTCTCACCTCTATTCTCAACTCCCTTCTCTCTGATCACCACGCCAAGCAATCCTCCATACTTATTCTCCTAGACCTCTCTGCAGCCTTTGACACTGTCGATCATCCCCTCCTTATTCACACTCTTTTTTTCCTTTGGCTTCAAAGACTCTGTCCTCAACTGGCTATCCTCTTACCTCTCTTCACACTCCTTTACTGTCTCCTGGGGAGGCCGCTCCTCTCCTACCTATCCTCTTGAATACGGTGTACCTCAAGGGTCGGTACTTGGTCCTTTCCTCTTCTCTCTTTACACCTCCCTCATTGTCCCTGTTATCTCGTTTGGTTTCTCCCACCACTTTTATGCTGACGACACTCAACTCTTTCTCTCTTTCTCCTCCTCCTCACCTGACCTTCACCAAAAACTCTCCTCCTGCCTTACTGCTATTAAAAACTGGATGTCTTCCCGATTTCTCTCTTAACCCAGATAAAACCGAAATTTTATTCTTTCCCTCTAACTCCCTTCTACCTCCCTCCCCTCCGCCATTCATTCACTTACCTCCCTCCAATCTTCCCATCTCTCTTCAAGCTCGTAATTTAGGGGTTCTCTTGGACTCCTCTCTCTCCTTCTCTCAACATATTTCCCTCACTTCCCGCACCTGTCACTACTACCTCTTCAATATCCTCAAAATCCGTCCTTCTCTCACCTTCCATGCTACTAAACTCTTAATCTCCTCCCTCATCTTCTCCTGCCTCTTTTACTGCTCCTCCCTACTGTTTGGGCTTCCTACTTCTCACCTTGCCCCTCTTAAATCCATCTACCACTCTGCGGTTCGAACCCTCTGTCTACTTACCACCCGTGGCTCCAGCTCTACCCCTCTCTCTTCCCTTGGCTGGTTTCCTTTCCATTCCCAACTTAAATGTCTCTGCCTGGTCTTTAAATCTCTCTATGGTCTCGCTCACCCTTATCTCTCCTCCCTTCTTTCCTTCTACTCTCCCTCCTGTTCCATCTGTTCAGCTGACTACTTCCTTCTCACTGTACCTCCCTCTCCCCCTGTGCCTCCTCTCGCTTCCGCTCCTTCCAACTCCTAACACCTCTACACTGGAACTCCCTTCCTCTTGCCATCCGCTCTACCCCCACCTTCACCTCCTTCCGCTCCTCCCTTAAATCTCTCCCCTCCATTCTCCTCCCTGAATCACCTCTCCCCATCCTGCTTCCCCCTCTCCACCCTATTCTTCCCCTAACTATCCCTCCTCTCACCCTCCCCAGCCCTCCTATCATTTTTCACCACTCTCCTCCTATCCACTCCCTCTCCCCTTCCCAAACTAACTCCCTCAGTTAATTGCTCTTCATTGTTTAGACGACTGATTCATAATGTATTTGCTTCTACTGTTATTGTTTATGTAATTTGTTCAATTGTACAGCGCTCTGGCGTAAAGCGCTTCATAAATCAATAAATACAAATAACGCGTTCTTAAAAAAACATACTGTTTCTATCCCATCAAGTGCCACTGCAATGGTAGATGCTTTCAATGTTTTGATTTACCCATATCAACCATTGCAATATTGAAACAGGAACTCGTCTTTCCTTCCAACAATGCTACAAATTGTTTTCCGCACTAACCCATCTCCTACAAACTTCATACATATATGGCACAAAAACTGCACTGAATGCATCTTAGCAACGTTAAAGAAGCACATACAGTGCATGCATACAACCAGAATGCGTGCCACTTACCATGCACACTTCAACCATAAGCTTCACCATTTCTCTGTACAAATAAACCTGCCACAGTTTTTACGTACACACAACCAAAAACCTTATTGAACAATGCCTTAGCCTCCACATTCCCGTTTCCATGCCTGCCATCCTGAAAAGCCCCAGATGTGGCACATGTAATCCTGAAGCTACTGCAGAGTGTGCTGACTTATCGTGCTAGGAACGGGAGTAGGGGAACAAATTTGACACAGGGTAGCGGATATCATCAGGGGTGGCTCTGAAAACATTTTTTATTTTTTAATTCTTTTTAACATGCTTGCAAACCTTTTTTGTTTTTGCTCTTTAAATCAGTTTCGGTTTCCTTCTGCTCCTTACATTTTTATAAAATTCTGGTCAACGCTTCTTGCACAGTGTAAAAGAAAAAAGCATTGCCAATGGCGGTGAAAAATGCCATTTGCAAGGAAACGGTGCATATTTGGCAAAGTCATGATCTCATAGTGGGTGCAGAACGAAAAAACCACCTTCGCAGTGGGGAAAATCTGCACCACTCCATTCATTAACTTCTTCAGGTGACGAGCAAACGTCCACACGACATGTAACCCAAATGTAGAGCGCCATAATGCACCACGACAAGATAAACAGTAGCGACAGAGGCCACAAATCTGCAGAGGTGAAGAATACCGCCAAGACTGCACTCAGACTGCCCCACAAAGCCTCTACTCCTTCCAACCCGAAATTAGCAGCAATGCCTCTTTGCACGGCATACCTGTGCAGATGTTACACAAAGGTATCACCGACGATCAGCACTGAACATGTCTCCATCTCTGGCAACCTCAGCACTCACAGTATTGGGAAAAAAATAGTACCGCCCCTTCTGTGAAACACACCCTACACAACTGATTGCATAATCCCCACAGTTCCATTTCCATGGCCACCATGCTCAAAAGGGCAGGATGTGGCACATGTGCTTTTCCAGCTACAGCGAGGGCCGCGCCACAGTACAGCATGGACAATCCTTCCCTTTCCACTGTTCTTTTTGCTCAACACCCTCATTGGGTACTGCGATATATTCATACACGCATGCAGCAATCACATCCAAGACCTCCACATCCAACACTATCATTTCTGTACAGCACTCCGAGTACATGTCACATGTGCTTACAAAGCACCTCAAGTATAAAGTTCTGCTAAAGAATGCACTATTTCATTATCCAAAATCATCCAGAGCAGTACCCATCAGGACTTTGGCCATGCACCAAACAGTGCACGCCTTGCGCACGCCCAACATAATGGAGCCGTGCATGCGACCATGTGGCCTGGTACCACAATCCACAAACGTTACATAGACAGCCGCACTTCTACCTAACCCATGCATCATAAAGCATGTAAAAATGTTACAGTTAGCAAAATACTCAAACCTACCACAGCCTCCAGCATCCTTACCCCTTTTTCCATTCAGAAAAGTGTTATGTCTCTGCCAACCAAAGCACATCTTCACAACATTGGGCCTACTCCCAGCATTCTGCACAAAAGGGAGTACCCAAGCTCATACAACATCCACGCTAACATTGCCCTCTTTTCTTTTTTCTTCTTCAAAATTTTATTTATTGACAGTATTCCAATACTGCACCCACTGAGCACACTGCAGGACTTGGCACTGCAGCATTTCCAGCCATTCACGGAAAACTGTAGGATGTTCTAAAAATCAACACACCAATGCAGCCAACAATATACGCATATCAGCTCACTTCCGGTGCTCTACCAAGTCTAAAATGTGCTACACAACCATTTTTAAAGATCACCACCCTCTTACAGATGCAGCGTGAAAACTGCATGGCTGCGGTGAGTGTGGTAAAGGCCTAGGCTCTTCGGTGCATGGCCTACGGCCTTCGGCCATGCACTCAATAGTCTAGGCCTTTCACCACACTGTGGGATACCAGCCCAGCGTAATTCCCTTAAATCACCAAACTGCACTTAAGCAGTTACCAGAAGAATGGCTGTGCCGGCTCTGTTGAGCACCATTGCCTTGCATCAAAACTGTTTTGCAGTCACCAAAATAATAGCTGCGCTGTTTTTAACAAGCACATATAGGGCGAGATGAAACATGGAACACCCTGAGAATGGCTGCCAGTGTTTTCCTTATGTGCACCAAAGAAAAGAATTCAAAGGCAGCGCTGCTATGCTGCCTGTTCAAAACTTCCCACTGAAAAAGATTCTGCATTTAAAATGACTGCGCACTGATACTCTCATCTTTTCAACATTATCCAGTTTGGTTCCAGTAAGACACATTCATGTACACCCATAGTCAGGGTGTACACCAGCAAATGAGGGCATTCTTCACTGAATGACAGGTTGTGTCAGGCAAAATCTGTGAAATAGCAGAGAACTTCACTCCAAGCTGACAAAACGCTTTACTTTCTGCAACAAAATAACACAGACAAACCCTTCACAAGAAGCCCTCTCTCTCTTTGCTTATGTCAGTTTCATTGGACCCTTGCCTTGGACAGACTCCTGTGTGGTAGAAATTGACTAGGGCCATGGAAATGCTCAGAACACAGATGCAAGAGAAAATTGCATTTTGTAGACAAACATTCAATATTAACCCACGTGTAAAATGGTGCGTTTTGACAAACAAGTAAATGCCTTTTAAAAAAGTGAAATGTTGAACTAAGGCTCTGTGCTTGCATGGAAATGTGATGGGGGCTTGCTTTAAACATATACCGGATATTTATTTCTAAAGAAAACTTGCTTTCTGGTCAAGGAACGAAAAATAAAGAAATACAATTACTGGGAGGCCAGCAGAACAGGTTTGACAGGCCCTGGCTTCAAAAGGCCCTGCCTTTCCTGGGAACAGAATTATCTTCCCCCAAGTGGACCATCCCACTGGAAACTATGAATGGGCAAGGGGGAGAATGTAACACCCTCGTCAGACGAAGCGGCACTGCTCTAGCATGAGACAATGGACTGCCAGGACACAGGTGTGCATTTCTAGTGACACAGCATCTACTCAAACTGTAGGACTTCAAAGGCAAATCCATGACAACAATGGGCTAAACTGACCAGGGCCTGGCACTTGGATGTGGCCTGGAAAAGAATGCCATATTTGGAACACAAAGCCAGCCCAGTTGATTTCAGAGACTATTCATTCAGTTTATGACATTTATTTTGGTTATCAAAAGACATATTAATGTGAAATTATGACCATTTAAATGTCAGGTTTGCGCCATTAAAATTAGACGTAGGTCTTTCTAACATATTGGGAATGCAAACCACAGGGAAATGTGAATTCTGGGGAAAACATATATGGTACAACTTTGAAAATTAATGAGAAGATTACCAGTGAATTTTTAGAATTTTAGCTGAACTATTTTCCATGGAAATGGCGAAAGATTGCTACAATGACTAAACAGCAGCACACCGTCTTGGGATTTGGATCAGCATGTGTCATGTAAGATAGGTAGTCTGCCCGTATAGGTTTTCTGATGACATTTGTAAATATGAGTGTTTTGTTTTGGCAAAAGTAACATTGGTAGAACAAAGCACATTAAAAAAAAAAAACCACCATAAAACGGAGTCACTTCCTTCAGTCCAATCTGCTTCCAGGGAGGAAGCGACATACATAGGCTGACCTATCCGATTCTTAGAGGTACGTCGAGCTTAGTTCTGCCCCATAGTAAAATCCTGTGATGTCATGCTCCTTATATAAAGGGGAGGAATGGGAAGCTCTGGACAGACACTGACTTTTCCAGCTCTTGCGCATCCAGAGATCCAGACATTCCAGATTCACCCTGCAAGATTCCAGATTCCACTGCCAGGCCAGAGCTAGCTGACCCTATGCAGGCAGAACCACTGACCCAGATAACTCCCACAAAAATCTCAATAATTCAAGGAGAGCCCAAGTGATCCACCTCGCTGTCCAGTGACCAGACCAGGCCCAGCTGTCCCCTTCTAGGAGAGCCTGCCGCTGTGTACAGTGACCAGACCTTGCCTCGCTGTCCAGAAGCGTGGTTCGCTGCCCAAGCTACCCCATTCAAGTGCCTGTTGTGAGTATTTCCCATCCCCAGCAACCACAAACTGCATCCCTTGCTTTGGTACCTTGTATTAGGTCCAATCCCATCGAGATCCCGTAACTGCCCTGGCAAAAATCCTTAAAACTGTAGGAATCTGTAGTGATTTTCAAGTGTTAGCGCCATTCTTTTCAACTCATTTCAGTCCTTGTAAGTCATTCGTACTATTTTGAATACATTAATTAATTCCCCCATAAAGAGGCACACAGCTTGAGGCGGTTGAAACTGAGGCTTAACCCTTTTCACTGGAAGCATTCCTCTTTTCAAGCCACTAAAATAGTTTCAGTAAAACTTGTAATTTCCTTTAAAAACCTGTGAAAATAAGCAAATGTCTTATCTTCCAAGTCGATTTTCAGAACTGAATGCCCGTTGTTCGTACATTGCCCTGTAGTTTGCTAGTGTTCTTGCATCTTTGATACTACTATAATCATTTTTACCTCATTCATTCAACCGCACATGTAAAACAAGTATGTAGTAATTCCGAGGGCTATTTTGCTCAATCTTCAAAGGTTTTCAATCAGATATTGCCTCCTATTCAGAGGGGGAAGGTCGGATTTGCATTGTTTGTTGCCTAGTATACCCAACTCCTTGCTACTGTCATGATGCCTACCCCCGGGGATCCAGACCAAGTCCAGCAACCCCGGAAGCAGGCATCAAGTTATTCCAAGCAAGCCCAACAACCCCTGCTAGGGGCTATTTGGGTGCAGTCCTGGCGTCTATGGCGCCAGGCTCATATGGAGAGTCAGTCCTGGCGCATAGGCGCCAGGCTCAGATTAAAACTTACCTGATGCAGACCATGCTGCAAGAGCTCCAAGCCAAATGAGGCTTGGAAGGGACTACTTTACCTAGGGACTATTTTTTTTACTCTGGTGGGGTCGGGGAGGAATACTTACCTGGGACTACTTTGGAGGCTATTTAAACCACACCCAAAGAGCAGCACAAGCTTTGCGTTATTCTGCATCCAGCAGCGTAACGCTCACCGTGCCTGGAAGTCTGCATCCAGCCTTCTGCCACGCCCACCTTGAGTCTGGAGCTCCTAGAAAAAGGGAGAAAGAAGGAGAAAAGGTTAGAACAAGAGCAATACCTTTGATCCTTACCTGAATTCCCGATCCACCGCGCCTTCGAGCTGGAAGAAAAGTTATTTTATGTGCGTCGCCTCGCCTGCTGCAGCGCCGAACTCACCGGCCTTCGCAGCATCTTCACTATCCTTCTGCATGTTCCCACCGCACATTCTGGCACCTAAGGGGAACACAAGAACAGCAAGGTGAGCCAATGGAATAAACAGAGGCAATATTAGTTACCCCCCATAGACTTACCTGATTTTACTGCCGGGGGTACTATTCTTCTTCACAGGTCGGCGCAGCCTACACCGCATCTTCGCCATACCCCGGCCCCTAAGGGGAACAAAAGGACAGCAAGGTGAAACAAAGGGACAAACAAGGGGAATCCTTCTCACCACAATAGACTTACCTAATTTTACCGCCAGAGGCATTATTCTCCGAAACTTCATAAGCACCTGAATAAGGGAGAAAGCAACAGGTTACATACTGACATTTTATTGAACTGTGTTGGATAATACAAATCCTTACCTGAATGTTACCGGTTGCCACGAGGAAATCTTCGCTAGGGTCAAGCTGCAACCTGCAAGGAATTGGACTAGAGTGAAAGTCAGACATTTGAACTCTTACGAACTACATACTTACGGCGTCTTACCGGAAATCTCAGAGTCAATATTGTTCTGGAACTCACCAATTCCTTTGAACCAGTGAAGCAACTGGTTATCTACGCGCCCCTGCGCTCAATGCAGGCTGGAGAGCTCATCTTTCCAAACCATCAGGTGAGACTATAAGAGGGGACATTAAAGGTAATCAGTGGGGAGAACAGAGGCCGTAGGGGGTTAACACTCAACTCCACGGGTGGTTAATTTCCTTTCTCCATTTGCAGAAGAATACTCCTACGGGCCAAGCAAACGCAGCTAGGTGGGCCAGTCCAGTCTGTCATCTTGGCACTACGCATCACATTGGTGGAGACCGCAGATGTCCAGTTCAGATCGACGTCCCTGTGGGAGCCAGGTGAGCGTAAGAGCTACCCACACAAAATTCGGTTAATATGGGTTTGAGGGAGCGTTGCAGGGGGAAATAATAACTGTGGTGCTATCAAAAAACACCTGCCAAAAAGAAATCTTGCCTTTACTAAATTGTGCGTTGTATATCTGATGTTAAAGGTCAAACAAAGTGTGTTCTTTCATTTTATAGTGTAATTATTACCACACTGGTGATTGCTGCCCTACATTAATGTGTGAGATTTTCATTGGAATTTAAAAAACAATATATTGTATTATTACACACCGGTCTGGTTCATGGTCCATTGTGACCCGGGGTGTTTGTAAAGGTGGGTGTGAGACGGGTTGGGTGCCTTCTCAAATGGAATTCATAATAAATAAAATCAAGTATTTTAATTGTGCGCTGCATCCCCGGCCAGTAGAAAGGGTCCTGGCTTGGAGTGTACCATGCCGTTGAAATCCTTAACACCCACTGCAACGTAATGCAGCCATGCATGCAAAGCTGTGGCCAAGTACCACAATGCACAAACATACCACGGCCAGCAACACTCCTACCCAACCTCTGCACCATCATACAGCTATACATGGAAACATTGAACAGTTGCCAGAATCTACAAACATTAGATGGCCTCCGGAACCCCTATCCACTGTCAGGTACATACTATGTTGTTACAGCCACCCGAATCACAGCCAACCGAATCACAAAATCTTCACAACAGTTGCCATGTTCCCACTACTCTATTCATTGCACAAAACCAATACTTCATACTGCAATACAGTAGTCCGCACTCCACGCAAAACACTATGAAAGACGATAAAATATGCAGTTGCACCCTATCCACTTCTATGTACACATTACTTTACTCAATCAGCTCCAGCCATGGAATAAACTCTGTATGATGTGCTAACAATCACGACAAACATTGAATCAACAATATCTGCAATGCTGAGAAACCACACCCACAACGCAACAACGTGAAACCTACTTGCAACCAGGGCACATAGTTGTTGGTGCAAGGCCTCCAGCCATGCATGCGAAGGGGCTACAGCCTTACCACACGCAACACACCACAGTGCATGCTATGTTGAAATGTCGATTGGCATGTACAATGCACCCCACCTTCTGCAAAAAATCTGCCACCAGCCACCATGGAAAGCGGTCTCCACACGAGCCATCATGCAAATAGCTCACATTTTTTGAGACATACTTTTCAGTTCTTTGTAGCAAAAGCAATGGTCAGATTTGCACCAAACATACAAAAGCACGCTTTTGGAACCAAGCACCCCTTCCTGCGGCAAATTTTGTTAAATCCGACCAGCCGTTTGGGCTTTAAGGGTGCAAACCTTTCTCCCCAGTCAGTCTATGTAAAAAATATATTTTTTTAAACCCCCCTATAATTTTGCCCCCCCTCTACAAAACCACATCCAACTTTCCAAACAAAAATCACAGTGGCCCATATACTTTTTTTGCTAACCTTTAGAAGAATTCGTCCTGGGAGAGCGAAGTTATAAGCCTGCTAAAAAGTGGTCTTCCAATGGGTTCATCAGCAGCTTAACCATAACTACACGACATGCTATGTTAAAATGTTCATGTCCTGTACAATGCACTCCCCTTCTGCAATTTACCTGCCACCAGTCACCACGGAAAGAGGTTCCCGCACGAGCTATCGTGCCATAACAAAGGCTGCCTCCATTCACCACACAAAGTAGTCGCCTGTGGAGGTACCCGCGAAGTAGCGCAGGACGCAGGGATACTGCAGGCACACCATCGTCTTCTTCTACCTAATCAAATGTATCATATAATATTTACTTCTCTATATATTATACTATATACTTCTCACTCCCCCACCCTTTCCATCCCTTCTTCCCACCACCACATGCCGTTAACCAGGTTTACCAGGCCCATTCCGCGCTGCACTGTCCACGGATAGAACATGGCGACGTTGCCCAAAATTGTGGAGCACAGCACACTTCCCTCCAGCCAACCACTGGCCGCGTCCAATGTTCGCCGACATCACGGCATACTGCAAGCCAATGAGACTTGTGTCCGCAGTGCAAACAGGGAAATGGGTCCGCGGAGCAGAGCCAGATTTCACTAATCCTTTGAGACGTACATTTCAGTATATGGCACCAAAAGTACTGCATTTCCAGACATACAAAAGCACGCAGTCGGAACCAAGCCCCCGCTCTTGCCGCAAATTTGGTTAAAATCCATCCATGCATTCGGGCTGTAGGCGTGTGCAAAGTTTTGGCCCATTCAGTCTATGGGGAACAAAAAAAATGTGGGATCCCCACTAGAACATTGGCCCCCTTCAAGAAACCTCAGCAAACGTGGCAATAAAAAAAAAAAAAGAAAAAAAAAATCAGAGTGGCCCAAAATCTTTTATTGCAAAGTTTATCGCAAATCAAACCTCTTGATTACTTAAGGAATGCCAGGGACTGGAGAAAACGCATAAAGGAGTGGAAACTCCCAGTTCACTACAAACGCGCCCCATAGATCTCCTCTTGGGGGAAATTCCTTGGAGCAGAGCAATTCGCACTTACAGTTGGCTCTGGTCATGAACAGATCGACTTGCGGAGTAAGAGGCGAACATCTCTTGAACTGTCTGAGCTAGTTCCTATGTGTGGGTAACTGTGCTCTGCATGTTCACAGTGTCTGCCGCTGTGTTCTCCTCTCCGGCCAGGAGAACTGCTGATAGAGAGACTCCTTATTGAATTGCCCAGAACCAGAGCTGCATTGCCTCTGCACAGTGGTAGTGACCCTACACCACCTCTCTTGTGAGGTAGTACATGACAATTGTGCTGTCCGTCATTATCAGGACATTCTTTCCCCGTACAGCAGGCAGAAAGGCCTTCAGCGCTAGGCTGATTGCCCTCAGCTCCAAAAGTTTGATAGGTAGTTTAGACTCCGATGGAGATCAACGACTGCTGACAGACAAATCGTTGGCGTGAGCTCCCAACCCCGCGAGTGAGGCATCCGTAGCTACTGTCATCTCCGGTCATGGTTGCCAAAAAGGTTATCCCTTCAGAATATTGTCTTTGCAGGCCCACCACAGGAGATCCTGTGCGACTCTACTCAGAACTTGAAGTTCTGACATCCCCACCTGAGAACTTAGACCACTCTCTCCAGAGACCCCACTGAAGGCATCTCATCCTCAGGCGAGCCTCTGGCACCAGGAAAATGCATGATGCCATGAGGCAGGGTAACTTCGAAAAAGACAAAGGCTGGGAGATGCTGGGCACTCAAATTTGTTGACCACCTGTAGAATGTGTTGAGCCCTAGTCTCGGGTGGCAAGGCTTTTCCAGAGGATGTATCCAGGACTGCTCCGATGAACTGGATCCTTCGAGATGGTATCATGTGGTACTTCTTGAAATTGAGGGAGAAGCCCAGACTGTGGAGAGAGTGGCAGGTTATGCGGAGATTCTCCAGGTGCTCTTCGGGAGAGCGAGCCTTGATCAGCCAATCGTCCAGGTTGGGGTAGACTTGACCTCCCCCTCTCCTGAGATTAACTGCCTCCACTGCCGCTTGCTGCCACCACAACATTTACTTGGTGAAGACCCTCAGGGCGGAGGTCAGCCCAAATAGTAGAACTCGAAACTGAAAGTGAAATCCGCTAACTGCGAACCTCCGCTACTTTTTGTACTTGTTATGGATAGGCACATGAAAGTAAGCATTCTGAAAGTCCAATGACAACATCCAGTCTTGGAGTTGGAGGGTCTGAAGGATCTGAGAAAGGGTAACCATCTTGAACTTGCCCTACCTGAGGAATTTTTTCAGGTTTAAGTCCAAGAAGAGTCTCAATCCTCTGTCCTTCTTGTGAATGAAGAAATAAGGGGAGTACAAACCCTTGTTCCTCTGTGCTGCAGGTACCGGTTCTATAGCGCCTTTCTCTAGCAGGGTAAAAATGTCCTGCACAAGGAACCGATCTTGAATAAGGTGTTTCCCTATGGATGATCCAGAGGCCTTTTTAGAAAGTGAAGGAAGTAACCTTCGTCTACAGCTCCAATGCCCATGCATCTGAAGTAATGCCCCGCAATTCTTTCAAATCATGCGAGAGTCTGCCGCCCACAAGGGTCTTGTGGGTTAAGGCCTCAGAGTGGTTTAGAGGCCGTTCGAACAGTAGCTGAAAGTAAAGCAGCTGCTGTTTGGGTGGATTTAGTACCTCTCCCTCGCCCACCACAAGGGAATCTTTTCTGGCCTCTGAGTAGCCTGTCCATTTGCTCTTCCATCTGAATAGACGTGACAGGACCTACCCCGCCAAGATGATGTACTAGAGTAATAATGTTGAGGTTGTCCGATTGTGGTGCTGAGAGTCTTTGCTGCCGCTTTAGAGGTCTGCAGCTTCTCCAGGCTTTAGTCAGGCTTGCTGCCACACAGCCGAGAGCCGTCAAAAGGCATATTGAGAAGCCTGGATTGCACATCCGGTGCAAACCCTGACTTTCTCAATCACGCAAATATGTTTAGTACAGTACTTGTCGCCATGGATCTGCTGCTGATTTCTGCAGTATCCAGACCTGACTGTAGGCACTTGCAGATTTCCTCTTCTCCATTTTTAATGATAGCCAGGTCAGCCGTCATTGCTACAGTCCGACAGGGTGAACGTGAATTTTGACAAGGCACAAAAGGCATTGGCAGACTTCAAGGCCATGCTCCCTGCTTTGAAGATCATACACGCCCAAGCGTCCACACGCTTGTCGTCCCTGTCCGGCGGCATAGTGGGGTATGCAGACTGTTTTGTGGACATTGCCGCCTGAAATACCAGACTTTCTGGTGTAGGATGTGTGGTCAAATATTCAGGGACACTGCTGGATGGCCTTCACTTCTTGGAGAAGTTTTTGTTAACTCCAGCAATAGTCCTTGGAGTATCTCATTTTGACCTAACCCTTTTTTGCAGAGCAATATGAAAGGGCAAGACAGGATCTTTCTGTGGGGCCCTGGTCCAGAATGTCTGTTAAATCATCTTGCTAAAAGGGGGGGAGCAGGCCTGTTCCATCCTAAAAACTCAACTATCTTGCTCATTAATTGGTACATGAGGCATCAGCGTGATCAGAACAGTCTGGTTTTCCAAACTAACTCCGGTGATGTATCTGTCTGCAGGTTGTCATATACATCTTCAATTCTGGGCTCCTCAGATATTAAGGCATCTGGGACATTTGGAATACCATACTGTAGGCCTTAAGGAGGAGTGTTGTCATCAGATGGCTCATTTTGCTCATAAATTGAGGATAATTCTTTAAATAAATCCTTCTTTGGCAAAGGTTTATAAGCTTTCTCTTGTGCCGCTGGCAACTTTGATTGTTTCAAACCTGCGGTTGACGGACGTTGAAGCTATCCACCCTGGCATCGATGTTCCCGACACAGGCGTTGATGACTCAGATGATACAGGTGTCAGTGGTTTAGACCCAGTTAGTGTCAAAGTAGTCGATGGGCTGGATTCTCGACTTGCCAAAGCCCTCATTCTCTCATCGGTTCAAGGCCTTAATGGCTCCCAATGAGATTCTCACCTGCGTCCGGGCTCTAAAACGCACAGGATTTAACATTCATTACATCCAAAGGAGTCAATGGTTTGGACGTCGACTTGTCCGTGGACTTTGTCCGTGACGGACTTTGATGACTCGACATCTTGGATTACTTTTCATTGTGACGAGTTCATTCTTTCTATGAGAATCTGGCCTTCGTACCAGGCTTGCGGGCGTGCAGGATTTGGCTCGAGC
This sequence comes from Ambystoma mexicanum, assembly GCF_040938575.1. Classification (NCBI taxonomy): domain Eukaryota; kingdom Metazoa; phylum Chordata; class Amphibia; order Caudata; family Ambystomatidae; genus Ambystoma; species Ambystoma mexicanum. The sequence continues at coordinate 90,827,542 of NC_090935.1, read as the reverse complement.
ACTTTCCTTACTGGCTCCAGAAGGCACGCTAGGGAGATTCTGACTCAAACATTTAAGCATTTCCTGCCCGAATGATTCCCATTCAGCTGGAGTAGAGGCCTTAATAGGGCAAGATCTACTCCTCTGTGGAGAGGAGTCTGATGAGGAAGACGAAGTAGGCGATTTATGAGGCATTTTCGATTTTCTTAATGACTAGAAGTGGTGAGTGCTACTCCGCGAGCTAGGCCTTTTGGTTTTCTTCTGTCAACAAGAGTCGTCAGTCGCTTCGTCTAAGGAATGTGTTTTTGATGGGTTAGTCGAAGGGGATTATTTTGTGAGTCTTCCTACTGCCAATTTCCCTTTATGATCCTCCAGAGCTTTTCCGGTCATCAATAGCATGACTGACAGGTCGAGGTCTTTTGCGCCACACCAAGGCATCACAAGCACACCCGATGTGGGTCCATCAGTGACATTTTAGCGCTGCAGTCTTGGCATTTCTTAAACCCGTTCTTCGGGGTTTTCGGAGAAGACCAAGACATTTTTCACAATTTTGAAGTAATATGAAGCGTGCCCTAGTTCACGAAGCAATAACTTACTCAGAAAAACGGAAATGAAGCCAACGGACGCATCGCATTCAACATATACCTTCGAAGACGTTGTCCTCGAGACGAAGGCCCGCGAGGGACATTGAGTCGACCACATAGATGCACAATGCCCGCTGCTGAATTTTATTTTCAAAGCACTTGAAGCTGGATATAGGAAATATAGATGAGGATTACGTAGGACAACACAATCCATTCGAAAAAGCCTCTTCAAGGCCTGTGCCTAGTGTGGCTTGAAGAAAGTTTTTGTGATTGAGCTACACAATGACTCCCCACACCATATCAGACGATTGCAACATCTGTCAATCCTTCTCCAATAAAACTTTCCGGGATCGTCACTAAAGGTTGGTCGGTGGCTCGAGGACGCAGCTGGGACTGCTTCAGTACAGAGTCATGCCTCACTTCAGCAGGATAAGCCCAACGAACCACCACTAGTAGGAGGTCAAGATCGCACGAGGAGCCCTCCAGGAGCAGTAAGGCGGCACAAGGAGACGTCCAAGGACCGACCAAGAACGTCATCAAAATCTTCCTTGCCGTCTCCATCAACCAAGGTTTGTGGCCCTTCCCTCATTGTCTTCAAAAGACACTTCTGACAGTCTACCAAGACGACAGTCGTCACCATCGACGACTCCATCCACAAAGCTGCACCCGTCGACGACCACTCTGTCCACAGAGCTGCACTAGATGACCAATGAAAATTCCTCAATCCACAACCACAGAGTCTTCACCCACGCCACTTTACGTTCACCTCCTTTTGTGCAACATTTGCACTGATTGCGCTATGTAGGAAAAAAGGAGGCTCCGAATTAGCTCTGAATTTTAGATAGGTCAGCATTTCACCAAAAACTGAAAAGTGATCCCATGTAAGACAAGGGTGCGAGTCTCTGGGGTGAATTGGTGTGAGTCAGTATTGTGAGTGCTTTGAAACATGCAAGGTAAAAGGGAGGTTTTGTATTTGGCATTACATAAAAGCTGGTATTTTCAGTTAGTCCATGCTATACCATGGTGCGGTGCTAAGTTTCAATGAAGCATAAGGCTAACAATTATTAATCACTAACCTCTACCCTACTAAATCTCTAATAACATGCTAATATTTACAGCTTAGTCCATAACCCTGTGGTACAAAATGTTGGTGCAGATCTATGGCACAAGCCAGCTTATTTTATGAAATGGTGCCAGCACAGACTATGCAATGTGCTTGGAGAGATGGGATAAACGAAGAATTAAACGTATTCTGCGGAAGACGTGACGTTGGAGATGTGGAATGTGAAAAACCATGTTGCTCAAAGTAGCCCCATTGTTCATGTTCACTCTGCAGGAAACAATGCAGAGAAATGTAATACTTTTCATCAGTTTGCTGTTCTGCATCACAGTCAATAGTGCAGGCTGAATACGTGCATTCTGGAATCTTCGAGGCTTGAAAAAGGGAGTTTTTTTTATTGGCATATGACATCACTGAGGCAGGTATCATTCTTACACTTACTATACATTTGTGGGCATATCACGGAGAGAGGATTTAAAAAGGGACGTCTGTTATGGGCGGCACTCTTGCTCTCTGGCTGTCTCTGGGTCGGAGTGTGCTGCATTCGCTGGCAGTCAGTGGAAAATACTTTGTGGAGTTTGTTAAAGACGAGAAGGAAGGAAGGAAGGAAAACCATATAAAGACATTCTTTAGTGCCGTTTCTATCCAGGCAGATGGAGGGTCCTCAGCTGTGTGGAGGGGGTCCTGACTTTTCTGTACCAGGGGTTCACAGAATTGAGCATTATTTTTGTTAAGATTCTAGTGAAAATTGAGGTGTGTGTAGACTTGCCTTGCAAGTGAATTCTGCAGACAGTTGCAGCCAGGAAAGTTATGGTCGCATTTATCAACGTAGGCAGATATTTTCATGTATTATTCATTTCATGTAACAAGTGTCAACTATAGCTGAGGTCATTCAGCTGTGAAAAGCAGATGCTATGTTCCAAGTCGCTTGATAACAATGTTTTGAACTGCAACACTAAAAGAAGGGTGTTGGAAGCCTGTTCTGAGAAAAAGCTGTTCACCACTGAGGGGGAACCTTACCAATGAAACATGTGCGTGACTTTATTTTCATTTTGTATCACAAGGGATGTCTTGCAAAAATCCAAATGCAGAACACTTTTTTCTGTACCTTTAATGAATTCTAAAATCTTATAAAGCACAAGAAAAAGGAAATAAGCTAGCTGCTGTTTACTTATGTGTCCTAGTCATTGGTGATGCTATACAGACAAAAGGGAAGCAGGTGGTAATTGCAGACCAAACTAGTCACTGTGAACTGGGTCAATTTCAGGGGCTGATTATATGAATAACAGTATCCAGGCGTACTGGAAAGTATTCTGGGTTAGCACCAAAGTGGTATTGCAGATAAAATACCACATGATGATGACATTGTGATTCAGGGCGCACCAGGTCTGGTTTTGGCGTACCGCTTATGATCCCGATATAAAAATAATATCAGGTAGTCTTATAGATTTGAAGCTCACCAGAAAGCCACAAAATACCCCAACAGGCTCACCAAAACAACAGCAAAATACCCCTTACAGCTATCACACCCATAACACCCTTTGTTTGGGGAGTGAGCAGCTCCCGGCTCCAATCGCAGAACATAGTGATTCCAGCTGATTCCGTCCTGTCAATGCCAGTGGATCCACAGCCTATTTCCTCAGATGAGGCAGAAGGGATCATGTTGCCTCCAGCTCCCCTACTCAGGATTTGCCCCCTCCCAGGGACATAGGTTGCACGGCCTCACGAGAAAGTCACATGCACCACCAAATCCCACTCCTAGCGACAGGGATCTCTCTTTGGACATTTTGAACATGCTAAGCACCTTGGTGTCCACTCTACAACAGAGGATGTCAGCTACAGTGCTTCCACCAGAGCCGAGGCATCTGCTAGCTGGGACCAGTGGTATCCCTGCCTCTCCTTCCCCCTCACCCTACGAGGGAGTAACGACAGCTGCTGCAGCCTTTACAAGTACGTGACACTGATCAGGATCTGAAAGATGATCTGGCTACCTTTCACACAACAGACACGGACGAATATGACATCCTCCCTACAGTAGGAGGAAGGCTAGCACAGTTCATCAAGGAGTGGACAAACATCACCTCTGCCGAAAGGGTGCTCTCCCAACTCCAGCAGGGACATACATTGGAATTCATAAATACACCACCAAACATTCCTCCTGTGGGCAAAGCAGAGAAGCTTCACCATCTGATGCAACGGGAGGTGCAAGCATTGCTAATTAAAGGGGCAGTGTAAAAGGTCCCGGCATCACAGCGAGGATCATGAGTCTACTCCAGGTATTTCCTAGTAAGGAAAGAGTCAGGGGGTTGGAAGCCCATCTTGGACCTAAGAGTGCTCAACAAAATCACTCAAGGGGCAAACCTTTCGTATGGTTAAATTGCAGCAGGTCCTCATCTATTACAGCAGGAAGGCTTCCTGGCATCCCTCGATCTGTATGACCCATACTTACACATTCCTATTCGTCACTCACACCGCCACCAACAGCGATTTGCGGCAGCCGGAGTACATTATCAGTTCAAGGCTCTGCCCTTGGGCTTCGGTCTGCCCCACAAGTGTTTACCTGCCTCACTCCAGTGGTAGCACATCTATGCAGAGCGGTAGCCCTGCTCAATCCTTACCTAGACGAATGGTAGAGCACCATCTTACATCGTGGTGGCAAAGAGCATCATCAACTATTCATTGTCTACAATCCCTCATCTTCTCAATCAACTTCCCCAAGTCGCGCTTAGTACCGGGGCAGCAAGCTCTATACCTGGGACAAAGCTCGACGGAATCACTGCACAGCGACGCCATAGGAAGAACGGGTAATCACCCTCCTCCGCAAGGTGCACCAGCTCAACACAACAGTAGCTTCAGTCTCCAGCTACAAGTCCCTGTTGGTCACGATGTCATGATGCACTCTTCTGATCAATCATTACAGGCTAGACATGCAGCCCCTATACAGGAGTTTCTGGACATTCAGTGAGTGCAAATCTCCATGTCCTGGGAGGACTGCATCCCGCTTACACAGCGATTCAGTGAGAGCCTTCGAGACCCACCTTGTCGAGGATGCTCCCTTTTGAGTACCCAATCACTAGGTCACCACTCTTGAAGGCTGGGGAGCTCACTCAAGACCTTCATGCCAGTGGTCATGAAGGTCTTGAGTGAGCTCCCCAGCCTTCAAGAGTGGTGACCTAGTGATTGGGTACTCAAAAGGGAGCATCCTCGACAAGGTGGGTCTCGAAGGCTCTCACTGAATCGCTGTGTAAGCGGGATGCAGGACACAGGAGGAGAAGATTCTGCTCATCAACCTTCTAGAACTGAGGGAAGTTTTCTGGGCCTGAAGTCCTTCCTCCCTCTACTCTGCAGAAAGCTGGTGTAGATCTTTACAGACAACACCACATGTTTTACATCCGCTAGCAAGGAGGAACAATATCCCTGCAACTATCAGCAGAGGCACAGTCCCTGTGGCACCGGGCGTTGCAACACCAAATGTTATTTCCCTTCCACCTTCCATGGATCCAGAACACCACAGCGGACTAAACAGAGCTCAGTTTTCGTCACAAGTGGGAACTGCACAACGATCAGCTTTACCAAGTGTTCTAGTGTTGGGGCACTCCGGAAATAGACGCATTTGCAACCTATGACAAGAGGTCCAAATCCTTCACCAGCAGATTTCACCAGCGTGGGGACGCCTTTGCGTTCCAATGGGAGGGATATTTCCTGTTTGCTTTCCCACCCATCCCTCTGGTGTCATGAGTGACCCGCTTTTCAGACTATATCGATGCAAAGTGATCTTAGTGGGTCCTGCATGGCCAAGACAGTTTTGGTATTCTGACCTTCTCACTCTCTCCTCAGCAACTCCAATCAAACTGTACCCACACCAGGAGCTACTGTCCATAGATGTTACGCTCACCTGGCCCCCACAGGGGTGTCGTTCGGACCCGGACAGCTGCGGTCTCCGTCAATGTGATGCGTAGTGCAGAGATGACTGTCTGGACTGGCCCGCCTAGTCTTGTCTGCTGGACCCGAAGAAGTATTTTCCTTATGTTTGGAAAAGGTGAGCTCTCCATCCTGTGTGTCTTGCAGGGGCGCGTAGATACCAGTTACTTCACTGGTTTGAAGGCGTTGGGAGAGTTCCGGTGCATGGACTCTGAAGCCCCAGGCGGGATTGGTAAGTATCAAGTTCAAAGAGTTCAATGTACCCGATATTCACTCTTGTCCCCTTCCTTAAGTTGCAACTGAGTTCGTGAGAAGAAGGTCTCGTAGCTGCTGCTGGCGTTCAGGTAAGAGTCTGTGTTACCCAACGCTGTCCGGTAACTATTGCATGCGTTAACGTGTTGTTTTTCTCCCTCTTTACAAATGCGGCATATGAAGATATGGAGAATAATACCGACGGTGGTAAATCAGGTAAGTCTATGGTGGTAAGAGGTATTTGTTGATTTCCTTGGCTCACCTTGTTATTCTTGTGCCCCTAGGTGCCGGAGTACGGCGAAGAAATGATGGAGCCAGTGCCGGATCGAAAAATGCTGTGAGAACTGGTGAGTATGGCGCGTGCAGGACTGATGTACTTTCCAGGTCGGGAGATGAAATGGATCCGGAATCAGGTGAGGAATTTGAAATAAGTCAGTTTTCTAACCTTGTCCTTTTCTTCCTCTTTATTCTAGGAGCTCTGGATTCGAGGCGGGCGTAGCAGAAGACTGGATGCTGGCTGCAGGCACGGTGAGAGTCACGCTGCTGGATGCAGAACACCACGAAGCATGTGCTGCTGTTCGGGCGTGGTTTAAATAGCCTCCAAAGTAGTCCCAGGAAAGAAGTTCCCCAGGACCACACACACGAGTAAAAAATAGTTCCTGTAGTAAAATAGTCCCATCCAGGTCTCACGTTGGCTTGGATTTATTTGCAGCATGGTCTGCATGAGGTAAGTAATGTCTATGAGCCTGCCGCCTATGGTGCCAGGACTGATTTTTATTATGAGCCTGGTGCCTACGGTGCCAGGACCGAACCCAGACAGCCCCTAGCTGGGGCTGCTGGGGTTTTTTATAAATGTCTGGATGCCTGCTCCCGGGGCTGATGGGCTTGATCCGGATGCCCGGGGGTAGGCATCATGACAAGGGACCTGTACTCCATCACAACTCAATCTAAGAGCCTGGCTGCTGTGTTCCTAGAATTTGGATCAATCCCACTGCCACGTGATTGCCAAAACATTCTGGCTCGTGCCCAGGCTTATTCCACCTTGGCATGTTATTTTTTTTATTCCTTTGTTTTAGTGTTTACAAACTTTTACAAAATTTAATAAAAATCATAGTTAAAATCTTGCAATACATTATTTGGCATGCTATAAAAACAAGTGGAAGCATTTTAAAATCTGGTGCAGAACCCACAGATTACAATCCTGCAGCGTCCAGCCACAGGAAGTTTTTCCATACTTGTTGACCCTGGTTTATTGTAGCATTTCTAATGCGCTTGCCAAAATCTGAAGATGGCCGACAGAGGTGGAGCTAAGGTAGCCTTTCCAATTGGCTGTGGGCAGTATTACCCAAACGTGACTATACTGGAGCACAAAGTGACTGAAGTTCAGTATAACTTTAAACTGCTCTGTGTTACAGAGGATTCCCAGCCTAACAGGAAATATTCAAAGCACGTGAATCTATGAAAGATCATGCCCAATGCAGGATAACAGGAGTTAGAAGTAACGTATTCCTTCTGCATCAAGCAAAATGCATTTGTACCCATCTATTTAATGTGCATTACAAAAAAGTGGCGTTGGCTACAAATAACAGAACAGTGAACTTATTCTCTTACAGTATGGATGCTTTTAAATATTCACAAAGGAAATATTGATGGATTAGGTGTATATAGTGCTTCGAAACTGCTTGATAATCAATATTCAAATGCTTTAGAAAGATGACTATTACACACCTGGGATAGAGTTAAGGTAGAAAGTCACTTGTGTACACTTTGTGAGATCATTCACCCTACTTAAATTTGTGATGTCCCGAGCGTTTATTCTCCAATTCTATGACAAGAACGGAGGCGAGAATTAAGCTTATTCTTTGTTATTACTGCCTCAACATAGCACTTCAAATTTATCTTCATTTTCTTTTTTTTTTATAACAGGTATAAAACAAACTTTCATCTAACATGGATCCCTTAATCCAGTCCAAGAAGTGAAACCACTACATTTCCAATGAGGCATCTGGTGTCCTGTAGTCCCAGCCTCTGTCTCAACTTCCAATAAGACTCCCTTTCCTAGTATAAGTCCCTCCTTGACCAGGTGCTTTCCTCTTTTTCGCTGCATACACAGCTAAGCAGACCTTAACCATTAACTTTAGGTTTTATGTAGTTTTGTCAAAGCAATTTTCTCATGTGACCACCGTATGTTACTCACGCGCACGTATTTGTAATATTACTGTCTTTACAGCGCAAGCGCATATTGATAATTATTTAATTAATTTAATTCATAATATAATTTGGTACGTTATAATTTTACTCTTTCTGTACCCTTGTGATTCTGTGAGTGGAGGCGTAGCCCCTGAATGTTAGGGGCTCGTCCGCTCCTCAATTTCGCATTCGCGCATGCCGCCTCAGAGGCCGCCAAGGCCTGACCTCGTGAATACGGCGGTGGCGCCGTTTACTCGCCGGCGCGATTTCGCGCATGCGCGTAGTGTCCGTTTCTTCCATTAACAGTCGAAACTCCGCTTCAGACGCGTATTTCAGCTCGGGAGTCACTGCGCCCGCAGCAAGCACCGCGTCGCAGCGTTTTCAAGCCACTGCCAGAGGCATCAAGAGAAAAAGAAAGAAAGCATAAGAAACATAAAAAAATATATATATATTATTACAGTGGCATTTCTGGAGAGAGCTCAGCTCCTCAGAGGCTCCGAAACAAGCCAGATAAGACTCCATAGCAGCGTATCACTTCTTACCCTCAAACAGGGAGCACAGCCCCATAAGCTAAGATTATGGCAAGTGACAGAGGTGAAGAGTATAGGGAGGAGTATGAGGAAGAAATGCAGGAGGAGGAGATGGGCCTATCACTGAGCTTCAAAAGAGTGTTAGGCGACTCTTATTAGAGCAGTAGCTACAACAAGATTACAAGTCCTAGAGAGTTTGCTGGGCACTAAGGCTGGCTGTCGGAAAGATCCAGATGAGGGGACCTCCGCAAGACCTCTGAAGAACACTAATAGGGGGTGTAAGGCAGCCCGGAAGAGGAAGCACTGTTCTACCCCCCCGGGCTCTGACAGGGGACTAAGAGAAAAGCCCCAGGAGGCAGCTGATGCTTTCCACAGATTGAAAGACGCCTTCTGGCGAATTCAGCGGTGCCCTGCCTCTTACCCCCAACCCCAGGGGCAGATAATATCCCCTTCAGTGCCAAGGGCGAGGCATCTAGTCCTTGGAATTGCATACGCAGTGCCAAGGACGAGGTAGCTGGTCCTTTTTGGGACCTTGTTTTGAGCGTCAAAACTGTAATCCAACCCCCGGGCTATGTGAGTGGGGAGGTCCCTCCTCACTGCCAGGGTGCTGGATTACCTTCAGTTTCACGTCGGCGTGCGTAAAGCACGTCGGCGTGAAACTGAAAGTAAATTCACTGCAGCAGCCATTTTCGGCTGCTGCGGTGAAGAGAGAAGGTAAGAGCCCTTCTTTCTCCGCCTCGATCTCCGGCTGTACTTCAAGCCAGAGATTGAGGCGAGTATCATTGGAAAGGGGAACATCTCCCCTTTCCAACGATACCCATTGTGTGACATTGATGCTCACGGCGCGCGATCCGTGGCCAGCAATGTCACTGGATGAATAGAGATCAGTTTGTGATGCAGGGGGAGGGGGAGCTGCTTACTAGGTATGCGGTCCCCTTCCCCCGTGGCCCCAAAGCAACCCACTGGACCACCAGGGATACGTTTGTGAGGTGGGGGGTGGGAGGGGCTGCTTTCAGTAAGCAAGCCCTCTCCCCGCTGGCCCCCAAAGCATGGGGGCACATGTGTGCACAACCCTGGGGGCAGATGGCTCATCTGCCTCCAGGGAAGGGGGCAAAAAAAAGAAAAAATACAGGGATGGGGGTGGGGGTCCTGGGATTTTTTTGCCCCCCTGAAATGGTGGTGGCCCGCCCCCTCACACACCAAGTGGAAAGGGGGGCCACCCCTTGTAGCCCTACCTGGGGCAGATTTATGTATCCAATTGGGGGGTGTGGGGGAGGGCCACCAGGAATTAGTGTGCAGGCCACCCAAAGGATGGGGCCTGCAGGTTAGCCCCCTCCCTGGGGGCAGATGGCTGATCATCTGCCCCATGGAAGGGGCAAACAAAAAGGGAATTTTGGGTAGGATTGGGGGGGCCACTAGCCACCAGGGATATATTTTACAGAAAAGGGGGGTGGCCCTCTCCCTCTCACCCCAAGGGGAAATGGGGGCAAATATCTGCTCGTAGGAAGGGGCATCTGACCCCAGGGAGGGCTGCATGAGATGCCCCCCCTTATCTGCCCCCATGGAGGGGGCAATGAGATGCCCCCTGCATTTGGTGTGGGGGGGTAGAGGCCAGGGAGGTGTGCAGGACAGCCCCCCCCCCCATTATCTGCCCCCAGGGAAGACTACATTTTGCTGGTGTGACCGTAGGTAACATGTTTTTGTTTTGTTTACAGCTTTTTCTACCCGAGCAGCCGCAATGTTATGTGAGTACTGTTTTTTATTATTCTATGGTTGGGGCTCACTGTCAGTGGGGTGGGTGAGACTGGGGTTGAATTGTTGGTGTGGGTGGGAATGGCCCGTCTGGGCAGATCACCTCCAACTGTCCTGGAGTTGCAGCTGGGCTGCATTACAGCTTTTCCCTTCGGGGAGGTATTGGCACACTGCCGAGACTCCTTGGGTGTTGAGAAGCTGTAACACAGGGCAGTCAGGTCTCCACAAAGTCCAGCACCCTTCTCCCATGTGGGTCTATGCTGGGGGTTCTGGGTAATAGAAACTGGGGCAATTTGTGCAAGGCAGACCTCTGGATTCCCACAGGTGTCCTCTTTTGGGAAATGCATGGGGTTCCGTGTTTCCCTTGGTGGCTTCGACACCCTAGGCCCAAATCTGTAGGTTGCCCACATGAACAAAATGGGCAGTGGCGAACGGCTTGGAGTTACCAGTGGGTTACCCTTTTCCTTTTGCGCCCCCGGTACATGTGAGGTACCGTTTTCATCGTGACACGTGTGGGGACGTGGGAAGGTAGGCCATGTGTTGTTGGCAGTGTTTCGGTGGGTGGCCAGCACAGACGTCATTTAAAGGTCGCAACTGCGACCTCAGAGGACTCCCTTGCGACCTCAAGAAAAAAAAGAAAAGTTTTTTTTTTTATAATGCAAGCTCATGGGCTGTGGCCAGCACCATGTGGCTCTTTAGTTCTGGAGTGGCTGGCGTTCTTGTTAAAGCCCCTTAAAAAAAGAAAAAGTGACACAAGTCTAACACTTTCAGCACTAACCTTAAATAAGAAAGATTAGGAATACCAAATAATGTGTCTATCTGGAATTCTATACAATAATTGCTAGACTCATTAAAGGTTTATTTCAGGCACACTTCAGAGGGTGAGTCACTGATTTAGACTGTTCTTTAACACCTCAACTCAGCCTTTCATCCTTCTGAGGTCGATAAATGAGTACCCACACAGGTTGGGTGATATTGGGTGTATATTTTTTCTATATAAAGCACTTAGGCGTATGTGCTATATAATAACACATCATTTGGTCATGGACGTCTGCTTGCATTCACAGTAATTTGGTAATATGGGCTTATACACACTGATCTTAACGATGCATATGGCGATCCATTCATGTAGGAAACGTACATCACATTATAGTGATATCGTAACCATATTTTGTGTAGTGTACAATGCTATGTGATAGCACTTCCTGTTTTGTCAACGGGTGAAAGTTTGTGTTCCATTGCATCCCGCGATAACACTTCGGGGTTTTGGTCAAATGATATCACTTCCTTTGATGTCACCAAGGGTCGTGTGATGTCACTTCCGCTACCCTAGGCATTTTGGTGAAATGACGTCCCTGGTGGCCAGACCGAAATGTCTGAGAATGGTCTTCATTTCCGGCCAATTTCAGAGATATTTCCCTGTGTCCACTCACCGAAACACGTCGCCAACAACAGATGTCATACCTTCCTGCGTTCCCACAGGTGTCCCAACGAAAACGGTACCTCACATGTGTGGGTGCACCAGCTGGGGGCGCAAAAGGAAAAGGTTAACCCACTGGTAACCGCAAGCCTTTCGGCGCAGCCTATTTTGTTTATGTGGGCAACCTACAGATTTGGGCCTAGGGTGTCGATGCCAACAAGGAAAACAGGGAACCCCATGCATTTCCCAAAAGAGGACACCCGTGGGAATGCAGAGGTCTGACTTGCACGAAGCGGCCCAAAATCTACTACCCAGAACCCCCGGCAAATTCCAAATTTGGGGGTAAAAAACAATTTCCAGACATTTCACTCTGCTCAACCAGCGAAACACGCTGCCAACAATGTCATACCTTCCAGCGTTCCCACAGGTGTCCCGACGTAAATGGTACCTCACATGTGTGGGTTCACCAATCGAACCGCAAAGGGAAAAGGCTAACCCACTGATAACCACAAAAGGGTTTGGGGAGATAACCTACAGATGTGGGCATAGGGTGTCCAAGCCAACAAGGAAAACTGGGAACCCCATGCATTTCTGAAAAGAGGGCACCAGTAGGAATCCACAGAGGTCCAACTTGCGTGAAGCGGACCAGAATGTTTTACCCAAAACCCCCGACAAAGTGAAAAACGTGGGTTTTTTCTGCACATTTCAGACTTTGCCGGGGCTACTGGGTAATACATTCTGGGCTGATTTGCACAAATCATACCTCTGCGGATTCCCAAGAGTGTCCTCTTTTCGGAAATGCATGGGGTTCCCAGTTTTCCTTGGTGGCTTGGACATCCGAGGCCCATATCTGTATGATGTGCCCGTCTGCAGAGTGTGAAATTCAGGTGTGAAAACAGACTTGGGGGTACTTGTGTTTTAGGCTTTCCTCTTGGCGCCCAGGTAGGTGCACCCACACATGTGAGGTACCGTTTTCATCTGGACACCTGTGGGAACGCGGGAAGGTATAACATTTGTTGTGTTTGTGTGGTTTTCATAACGTTTGACCCATTTTCTGGTCCCCTGTCACACAACCCTTTCATTTCGCAAACGTGACCTACATTTAGTCGCCTCTTTAGGCACCATACACTTTTGTAACCTGCACAAGTCACCTACCCTTGAAAAGGTCTATCTGTGAACTTTCAAAAAATGTATGCTTGCCATTCCTTACCACATTGGTTTTCCCGATTTACACATGCTAAGTGCGTCAGTTCAGGCCGTGAGCTTAAAACTCCTGTGTACCATGGCTCAGTGTTTGGCTTGTGGTATGCTTGTTTTGTAAAACACTACAAAAAATGTGTGCTTTCGTAACTGCAAGAGTCGGGGAATATAGCAGAGCATTGCTTTTCTCAAAATTCATAGAAGCCATTGCCGTACCAAGCCAACCATGTCCACCACATACCTTTTTTTTGGTCATTTTCCCGCTTTTCCCCCCAATCTATGGCATTTTCCCCTACCTAGTTGTTGCCCGACCTACGCAAATCACCCCTTCCCAAACTTGGAATTTTGTCTACTTTTCAGAAATATATGCCTTTCTGTCCTCCAATTCGGCTTTCTACTACCCTTTTCTTCCATTCATTTCATGCATGTCCAATTGGCAAAAATGGCCAAAATCGCCTACCTCCAACAGAACGGTTGATAACCACATCAAAATATTTTTTTTTCGTTACCGCTCAACCTTTTTCTTGAAAGCCAGGAAATTGGGGAATTTAGCACAGCAAACCATTTGTTCCCAGCTCTTGCAAGGAAAAAAACCACAGGCTTCTTTGTACATCATTTTATTTGCATTTATTTGTAAAAACCCAACTTTTTCGCCCTTTTTGCTTATTCTCTCTAACCCCCTACAGCACCCTAGGATTCCTGGGCGGCGTTACGATCGCCTACATGTGAGAAAAAAAGGAGCTAAATTTGGCCGAGATCTCATGTAACAAAAAAAAGTTACAAGACATTGAATGGCCACATACTGAAATCACCAAAAAAGGCCATGGCACTGGGGGGAAATACCCATGGCACTTAAAGGGATATGGGGGAAGAGCACTCGTCAGAGGAGTACGGACAAGAGGAGGAAGAGGATGAGAGTAATTTGGGCAAAGAGAAGGCTCTTGAGCAGCCCAAAGCAGATGCAAGTAAAGCCAGCACAGCGGAGTCAACCTCGGATAAGGATATATCTGATATGTTCGAGCCTGACACGATCAGACACCCTCGGTCCACGGAATGGACTCCTTCGCCAAGAGTGGCTATTTATATGGCTCAGAAAACAAGGAAGCCTATAGAAAAAGAGAAAAGGTTCCGGCTCACATCCAAATGCCTCAGACCAGAGCTCAACAGGAAAGTCTCAGAGACTCAGGAGTTAGATCCGAAAATGCTTACCTTTGTCACAAAAGCAAGCAAAGATGTTAGGAAAGGAATGGACCTCGCATGGCGATCCTGTCAGGATAAGGTGCTGGACCTAACACGGCCCATTGCGAAGATTATGGACCTCGCGGAAAGAGCCAAGGATACGGAGGAGCCAGTAGATCCTTTCATTCTGGCAGGCTGGGCGCAGCGAGCCGTATGTCTTCTAGAAAACGCAAACTCTGCTATATCTGCATGGAGGAGGGGATCTATGCTGCTGAAGATAGATAACAAGCTAAGTGATTCAGCCTCGTACGAAGCGGGAGAGGGCGCTCAAGAATTGCTCTTCGGCGACACTTTCGTGAAAGAGATGAGCAGGTTCACAGGAAGCTATACAGCCCTCAAGAAGGCGCAGGTCTCAATCAGAAAAGTCTTCCCCACACAGGTTTTTGCCGGGGCCGGTCGATAGAGGCTGCTCGACCGGCCGCCTTAACTCTAACCCAAGGCAGCAGGGCCGAGAGCCCAGTACTGGGAGCCGCGTCAGCAAGACGCCTTCTTTCCGAATAGAGGCAGAGGCTTCAGAGGGAGAAGATGTTTCTTCAAGCACCAGAACAACAACTCGGGTGAGAGCGCAAATCGGCATTCCCACCGGTAGGGGGCAGAACCGCGCATTTTATGCACAATTGGCGAAAGCTTTCAGCAGACGCATGGGTACTACAGTCAGTGCAGGGTTACCGGATAGATTTTGTACGTCCCCCTAGGCAAAGAAATCTCCCGCCGTGCTTACGCAGTTCAGAAGCGGAAGCAGACTTACTAGACAAAGAGTTACAAGCGCTAGCGCAGAAACAGGCCATAGAGCGCATTCTTATTCAATAGGTTTCTTGAGCAACATGTTTTTAGTGTACAGGAAGGGCAAATTTCAGCCAGTCATAAACCTGAAAGAGCTTAACAGCTGGCTAGTGTACAGACATTTCAAGATGGATGGCATCCATCTGCTATCGGACCTTCTCAGGAAAGGGGACTGGTTGGCACGGCTACATCTGAAGGACGCCTATCTGATTGTTCCTTTAGCCCACCAGGACCGACGATTTCTCCAGTTTATTTGGAGGGATCAAAGATGGCAATTCAAAACCCTGCCTTTTGGGCGAGCATCAGATCCGTGGGCGTTCACAAAGCTAATGAGGCCCCTCGCAGCCGCTCTCAAAGAAGAGAGTATTCAAATGATCATCTATTTAGAAGACATTCTTTATATGTCCGAGGACAAGGAGAGGCTATTAAAACAAGTATTATGGGCAAGTAAGCTGATTGCAGAGCTGGGTTTTTTGATCAATACAGAAAAGTCAGACTTGGTGTCAAGCAAGAGAATAGAATTCCTGGGTTTCATGAGAGACACAGGGAAAGCCACCCTGGAACTTCCCAGTTCCAAGATAAGATCGATGAAGAAAGATCTCAGAGCAGCAATGAAGAGACAGGTTATATCGCTTCGGAATCTAGCCAGGATAGTAGGCCTCCTAGCAGCCTCGATCCAAGCAATATTCACAGGTCCCTTACATTATCGAGCTCTTCAGAGGCTCAAGATAAGGTTCCTATAGAAAGGATGGAGGTATCGTCACCTAGTTCCTCTAGACGAGGACAGCAAGACAGATTCGCTGGTGACTCAGCAACATGGAAGCATGGAATGGCAGAGCCATATACGGGGACACACCAGAAATAGTCAGAGTGAGACGCCAGCAGGTCAGGCTGGGGAGTGAGATGCAGTCTCGCAGAGACAGGCGGAAAATGGTCCTGAGAAGAGTTAGAACTGCACATAAACTGCCTGGAGCTACTGGCAGGATCATAGTCAAATCATTTTCCAAGGAGCAAGCGAAATGCTCGCTTCTTGGAAGCAAAATGCAGAGCTCATTCAGCCAGAGTATCCATGGCTTCGGGAGATTTTGCAGCCGGAGTTCTGCTGCAGGAGATCTTGAAGGGATCAGACTAGTCTAGTGACTCAGTTTTCACAACCTTCTATTTTAAGCCCGTAGCAAATATTGCATCAGCAGTAATTCAAAGCTTTGAACAAGTATAATTCTAGCCTCCGGTCTTGTCATAGAATGAAGATTGCCAAAGCACATAGCGCAGGAAGTCTTGATTTTTTTTATTATTGTTGAATTTAATAAAATAATTCATTTTTACAACATCTTCAAAAACAAAAAAAAATTCTATATGTTATCCAGATTTATCACTCTAATAAAAGATAGTATTGTTAAACGATATGTAGATTTACTTAGAGGAACAGAAAAACCATAGAAGAAGGAAAGGTCTGTCGATTTAATTTTGTTTAAGTTCCAGTTTTTCCATTATTTGTTTCAGGATCTTAAAGGTGGCTAGTTGCCATGATGTTCTGTCTCCACTGATCATCCTTGCCCACCATACATCTTCATCGAAGATAGATGATCGTCGGAGAAGATGTTTCATATAAGGAAGCCTAACCCTCCTTGGTTCCAGGGCAGGACAGAATTAGATGGCGAATTGTCTCCTTATCCTTATCACAGAATCTACAGATGTTAGTCAGCGCCAGACCTCTGATGTGACGGATTTCGTTTGACTCAAGAAGATTCAGTCTTGCTCGCATTATTAGATTTCAAGCTGCACGGCTTGGGAACTTTTTGATTTAGTACTGAAGCACATTTAGTTTCTTCCATATTGGAGGTAGATGAGAAGTGATTTTGTTTCCAGCTGCTGCAGTTAAGGTACGAATCCAGTCTATCTCCTTTATTATTTTAATTATCCTTGTCGGATTGTGGATCATATCTGCTTCTGTACACTATAGTTTTTAATAGAGTAAGATTTTCGTTTTTCCAAGCATTAAGCAACTTACAATTTGATGTTTGGATTTCTTTAAGCACCAATCCATGAAGGAAAGAAGGATTTGGAAGAACACATTTCCGGTATAACATATGTGTTGCAGTCAACAGTTCCTTGCAGGGAGAGTAAACTTAGTTCTCGTCGAATTAATGTAACTGAGGTTGAGTTAGGCAATCGCAGAACTGTTCTCCAAAAATACGCCTCCAATTTGGGCCAAAGAGCTTTGGGCAGGTTGGGCATCACCTCTGCGCAATAAGTCACTGTGGGAACCACCTTAGATTTGTAGAAATTTAGCAGTGGAATGGTTGAAAATTTGCCAAATTCTCGGTCTATGTTTTAGTTGCCAACTTCGGATATTTGCAAAGAGAGCTTCTTGCATGGCCAGGTCTTTTGAAGAATTGTCTAGGACCACGCCCAGGTATTTGAATTTCATAACTTTTTCAATAGGGATCTTGTCTATTGACCAATTGACTTTTTCCAACTTCTTTGTAGAGCGTTCCATAACCATAATTTTTGTCTTTTCAATGTTAATTTCGAGGTTATTTTTGATGGAAAATTAATGCAGGTTGCCAAGTTGACGCTGCAGTCCTATTTGGGTCAAGTGAAGTAGGATGAGGTCATCAGCATACAATAGTCTGCTTATATTTGTTTGAGCCAGTTTTGGTGGAAATGATCTGACTTGATCTGCTGAGTATTGATAGTCCCCCATGTAAGTGAAAAACAGTGCTGGGGCCAACGGGCACCCCTGTTTAACACCTCTTTTTGTCTCAATTTCGGCAGATAGAAGACCTTGTTGATTCAGGCAAACTTTAATGTTGGTGTCTGTGCGCAGAGTTTTCATTGGGTTGAGAATGTCAAAGAAAGTTTTTCCCCAGAGTCTAGTACGGTCGACTCTGTCAAAAGCCTGGGAGAAGTCTATAAATGCAGTGAATCTTCTAGGACTATCCTGCTTCACTTTTCTTTTCAAGATAGTTCGCAAAAAGATGTTGATTGCGGTTCCCAAGGTTTTTTTAAAGCCTGTTTGAAAGTTTTCGTTACATGGTGCATGAGAGGCCCAGCTTTGGAATTTTTTCAATAAGAGAGATCCAAAGACTTTTCTGACCGGGTCCAATAAGGCAATAGGGCGATAGTTTATAGGGTCCTGTTTGTCGCCTTTCTTGTATATGGGAACCACAATGGCAGAAAGCCATGAGGGGGCGACATATCAATAAATCACACATCTAGAGAACACAGACCTTATAAATGTTGCCCATTCATCTGGGAATGTTTTAAGATCGAAGTTGGTAATTCCATCGGGCCCGGCGCAGGAGACTGAGTTTTCTAAGGATGTCTTGTATGTCATCGAGGTCATCCAGTTTCGTCCATCGATGGAGCTGGTTTTGGCCTTCAAATGGCTTTGTAACCAATATTTCTTTGAGCCTAGTAAGCCATACACATTAAAAGATACATTTTTATCTCCTTAGATCTGGCAGTAATAATAGTAGTGTCTTCCTGTGGCACTACGTGTACTACTGGTGAAAAGCTATCAATACAGTTGTGCGGGTCAAAGCAGGGAACAGGCTCCTGTGCGTTTGTTTCATATTTCTTGTTGGGAATATTTATTTGTACTTCCCATTTTTGGTAGTAATAGCCTCTTTCAAGGAGTATAAGGTTTACGTTACTTACCTGTAACTTGTTCTCCAGCATGGGTCACATGCTCATGAATATTCCCAGTCAGGCTGGGAATCCTCGGTAAGAGAAATAAACAGTTTCTTTTTTGCTTTAAAACTATATTTCTCCTGTAAACCAATCACTGTCCTCTGGGTCATATTGCTCCCATCCAATGTCAGTCCTTTCCCTAAGCTGTACCCCTGGTGGCTGTAAAGACTGGTAGGGGGTGTCTGTACTTCCCTCTCTATATGGTAGAGGAGAAGCACAGAAGACCCCAGCCAAGATTCTCTATAAGGTAGCAATGGGCGAGCAATCAAGGCCCAGCTTCTCAGGAGGTGATGCAGGCTGGTTCTTAAGTACAGTGTAGTCCCTGAACCCAGACAAAGGAATGTCCACACACTATTACTGAAAACACAGTCTTTATATAATGAATATTCAAAGGTATGTACATGATCACAACAACGCACTTTGTACTCGGAAGTCAAATGATAAATATATACAATCTAAAGTGGTACAACTAATGTTATCAAATCTCATTAAAGTGCATCAACTGTACGGTTAAAATGTCACACAGATCAATAACGAGGAAACCAGCAATATAGATAGGAAGGAACGCAAGATGGTTGAAACAGTAGGCAGATTACTGAAACCTACCACGAGGCACAGTTCTGAGTGGAGATCCCCCCCACCTGGGCAACCTGTAAATAAGATATATCGCACAAGCCCAGTCCATATTTTCAATAGTCTCACTTCTTCCTATTAAGGATTTTACCCCCCAATGTACGTGGTAGAGTAGAGTTCTCCGACGATGCGTCGACCGATCCTTCTCGAGTGTCTGCCTTCCAGGCGGGAGCCACGGATCGTCGAGAGGTATTGGGGAACTTGGCGTTCGGTGTCGAGGAATCGACTCCCCTTCTTGAGTGCCCTCGACAGAGCATTGGCATCCTGCAAGGAAGAGGCGCGCGGGGCACCTCGGTGACGATAGTTCTGGACCGCAAAGAGATGAAGAACTGTGGCCCAGCAAGGGCGTCGAGTCGTCGGCGTCTGTGGTCTTTAGGTGGCGGGAAACCCACCAGTGGATGCTCCTCGGCGCGCCGACGGTTGGGCCATCTCCAGCATGAGACAAGCGGATGACGATGCAGACGAGAGCGTCCGATGATCAATTAAAGTTCCTAGGCAAACGGGAGCACAGCGACGGCGGTCGTCGACAGTGGCAGAGAACAGTCCGAGGGCTTCTCCTTGGAGTTCCGCAGCAGTCCCCGTATCGGGTCGGCAGTCTGTCGAAGGTCTGTCTACCAGGGAGCGTTGGCAAAGATCAGCTGTGCATGATGGTCCCTCGTAGCTCGGGAAGAGGGCGCCTTTCCAGGTCCTTTCTGGGTCAGTCCTTGGAAACACAACAGCCTTCAGATTGCGAGGGAGAGCCACAGCACTCCTTCTCGTCCAGCGGGGGTTTCAAGGTCAAGCGTCAGTTACTCGTCGTAGTGGACTTCAGCTTCTGAACACGATTCCTAGCATTTAGAGGTCCCCAGATATACTGTTGATCTCCCATTCATACCGCTGGGTCACGACTCCGGGCATTCATGCAGGCAGCCAGCCAAACAGGCACACGAGGTATTCAGGCCATTCACTTCTCTCCAGACACTCTCAACAAGTTATGTGTATTGGGACAAGTGCCGAGCCAATCAACACTCCAAGCTGCATTCATACCGGTTTCGGGCAGGGTTGTCTCAGTGATTGTGTCAACCACCAGATACTAGACACCCACAACACAGAATGCATATTTGTCACACACTCTATTCACCCAGGTCCCACCCACAGGAGGTACCCACAACATACATCACCGGGAAGGCTCCAGCTAGTCTGGCCAGGCCTTCACAACAACACCTTATATGGCATTTCCACCCAACAGCCAGTCAGGGGGAAGGGACAGAGTCAGGGCTTCCCAGGACTTTGGGGAAACAAGTTAATGGGTAATAGAAAGCAAGAGGCCACCGGGCCATATTGTTTTCCATCAGGAATCAACTGATCCCAATGGCAGGGCCCGGGTATCCCAAAATGGAGGATACTCCGCACACCTGTCAAACTCAGCATGGAGCTGCCACCAGCCCCTACCCTGCTCTGCGGGCCACCCACAGGTGCCCAAAAACATACACTAGGGGCACAGGGTTGTACCCGCGCCCATGGGTGCCATAAGGGTATCCCACGGGTCCGTTCACCAAACCAAAAAAGAGAGAGAGCTGCACCGCCAGGAGTCCCACATGAACTCCTGTGCGGAAAACACAATAAAAAGCAGTAAAGGATACGGAGGCCCAGTCCCTCCGATGCATTTCCAGCATCACAGTGGCCATCACAAACCAAACGCATTGCACAAACGCTTCAGTGCTGGGTGTCCTCTTGCTGCTCTCCAAGCTATTTTTCATATTTGAGTGTTTGTCGACACATTTCTAGCACATTTTGACCGATTTTTGTCTCATCGTTCGTCCGGAGGTCGACTACTGACAGCGGGACCCGATATCGGCAAAGATCATACTACATTGCAGATCTTTCATCAAGTAAAGAGATGCCTCTTCAAAGTATGCGCAAAGTGTGGATTGAGGAATGTGTATGTCGAACATCAACACCATAAGTGTCTGCTTTGCCTGCATCCGGACAATGATGAGGAGGGCTGCGTTGTCTGCCGGGATTTTTGAAAAAGACCAAGAAAGACTGCTACAGCAGACTGGTGGCTTAGTTGAAGTCTGGTAAGGCCTCTGACTCTGCTTCAGGGCATGGTCATGCTTCATCCAGGTCCGGCCAGTTCCAGGAACCAACTCCCTCAGTAGAGGACACCCTGCTCCCAGGGGTTCAAAAGAAGGTTGATCCCACTGGGTTTGCCGCAGTTGCCGGTCCCAGCGCGGAAAGGACAAGGTCGCCGTCACCAATCACCTCTTGGGCCTGCCTACCAGTGAGGGTTGCTCCATCTAAGGGAAAAGTCCTGGACTCTGTCAAAACTCTGCTTACAGTCAGCAGATAAGGCATCGAAGGAGAGAACAAAAGGTGGCCCTCCTCTACCTCCATCGGGGACGCCATCATCATCAGCAGCTCAGCTGGCCAAAACAACTTCGTCAACGGCACCCACTGCCACGTCAACGAAGTCTCCAACCACCCAATCGACTATCTCATCGATGGCCTCATCGATGGCCATCACTTCTTCGTTGAAAGGGGGGGATGGCCACAACAGTGGTGTCCACTATCACGATGACACTGTCGAGTGTCAAACCCACCAAGGCATGAGGCAGCTGCTGCGGCACCTGCAAAGGACCCTGGAATGGGGACAGCATCGCTGGCTGCTCCCCCCCCAGAAGTCTCCGGAGAGGGTAAGGCGTAAGGCTTCTGCTGATACTAAGAAGGGTATGGGCCACAGAGGTCCCAGAGAAGCCGGAGCAGATTCATACCAGCTCGGGCGAGGATGATCTGCCTGAAGATTGTTCGGACCACGAAGGGAGCCTTGGACATGTCTCAGTGGGGGGACCCACAGTGAAAGCCTGGTTCATCGCCTCGCCGAAGACAACGCATCAGTCCTGAACCTCCACTGCTCGTTCCTTTCACGCCTCAACTGAAGGACATGGCCTTGGACATACTGACAATGCTGCACACGCTGGTCTGAAAAATCCAGCAGAGACTGCCTCCCACACTGGGCCCTGCTCCGTATTTGAGCCCTCCAAGACGGCAGGCCGAGAGTCTATCACGGCACAAGGCAAACAACCTCCTGGGTCAAAAGCATCAACCAACACCTCCGCCTTTGACTCTGACTGGGGACCCGGCAACAGATACGGCGGCTTTGGACACCGACTAGGCAGATGACTTCGTACCAGAAGACATGGGGTGGTTGAGCACAGATGAACCCCACACGGTCTCTCCACCGGAGGAGGTCGGCTCATTTCCCGCTATGATGTCCAGCGCCTCGGAGCCATTTCATCTGGTACCTGAGGAGATTAAAAAGGAAGGATCCCTTTACCAAAGACTTGAGTCCAGGTGGAAGACCATGTCCGTCCCCTTGCCGGACGATATCTGGGAGTAGGGCTTGGCTCTGATGAAGACCCTGAGCACCGCTCTGCCCAAGCAGGATAGACTCGAGAAGAAATACAGTGTCCCGGACTCAGCCCCCAAGCACCCGAGGCCCCAGCTTTCGCGCACGTTGTCTCAACTGCAGAAGGAAAACCATCAGCAAACCCATCGTCTCGGCCCATGGTGCCCCCGGACCTGAAGGGGAAGAAACTGGACGCAATGGGGAAAAGGATCATATACACTGCTGCCAGCACCATTAAATCTGCTAACGCCCTGGCCATTTTCTCCGGCTATAACCGAGAGCTATGGTATAAACTGGGCCCTATTCTGGACTTTACCTGATCAGAAAAAGGAAGCTCTGGCGCTGTTCCAGGAAGGGGAAGTGGCCTCATACCATGCCATTACAGTAGCAGCAGACACAGGTTTCCCGGAAATGGGCAACCGAGTATCGCTTTAATGGCAGGGATGGCCCAAAGCCACCAACTTATGACCGGACGTTCAGTCCAAACTGTTGGACAGGCTATTTGATGGTGGAACCTTTTTGGCAACACCGTCAATGAGTCTCTGCAAGTTATCAAGACGGACACAGAGACAGCAAGTTCAATAGGTACCCTGTACCAACGTTGGTCATGTTGCTTTTGTCCCTTGAGTGGAAAGTCTGGCAGGTCCTCCAAGGTATACAACACCCCTTATCGACAATCTTCCCGCTCCACGACGCAAGAGGCGTACAGAGATCGCTCACAGGTTTATGGTATCGGTGGACAGCATTAACACTGCCGAAACAAGCCTAAAACAGCCGTGGACTCCGCCCCTGTCTTGTGCACCTTAGTGTGAGACCCTTAGGCGAAGTTAGTCAGCATGTGGAAGACCATCACTGACAGATGGGTGCTGGACACTCTCGGACAGAGGCACACCTTGGAGTTCCAATGCAGGTGTCCTCGTATTCCCCCTATGGCTCGACAAGAACACGTGGCCCAGCTACTGCAGGAGGTCCAAGCCATGTTAAAAAAGGGGGCGATTGAGCCAATCTCACAGCTTCCCCGGCACTACGGAGTGTACTCTAGATACTTTCTGGTCCCAAAGACGGCAGGAGGGTGGAGGCCCATCCTGGACCCGAGACGCCGCAACAAGTACTTGAAATCCCAGAAGTTCAGAATGGTCACGTTGCAGCACATGCTCGTCCAGCTGGAACAAGGTGACTTCCTGGCATCACTGGATCTGGAGGACGCCTACATCCCCATCCAGCGGAAACACCGTAAATTCCTGCGGTTCGTGGTACAGGGATGACAATATCAGTTCAAGGCACTCCCCTTCGGCCTGAAGTCGGTCCAAGGCTCTTCACAAAGCACTTGGCTCCGGTGGGAGTGCATCTTCGTCTTAAGGGCATCCAAAACTACCCTTATCTGGAGGATCAGCTCGTCCGATCCCGCTCCCACGCGTCGGTGAGCGGACACACCAGTACTGATGACGGATCTGGGATTTTCAATAAATTATCCGAAGTCCTGCTTGGAGCCATCGCAGAACGCTCAATTTCTGGGTGCCAGACTCAACACTAACATGTCTGGCGCCGGCCCATGGAAGAGGGGGGTAGCCATCTTGGGGAAGGTACAGCGCCTGTCGGCGCTTTCTGCTACAGTGCGAGCCATCAAGTCGCTGCAGGATGATAATTGGTGCTCCGGCGTGGTGGCGACATATATGGTATCCAGATCTGCTACGCCTGTTGAAAGCACCACCCATCAGGCGGCTGCTACTTCTCAAACTTCCCGCCATAGGAGGAGGAGCGATTCTACATCACAACCCAATGTTGCTGAACCTCAGGGCCTGGCTTCTGCAGCCCTAGAATTTGGACAGTATTCTTTGCCAATGGAATATAAGGCCATCCTGGCAAACGCCAGAGCCTCTTACATGTTAACGTGGTCCAGTGATAAATGGGAGCGATTCTCTGTATGGTGCTGGGTGCAGAAGAGCACTCCCCTGCGTGTCATGGCCGCACAGCTCCTGTCAAACCTGCTTTCCTTGGTCAAGGCTGGACTGGCCCATGCCTCTATAAAAGGTGTACTTGGCCACTGTGCTATTGACTAAACTCGTGGGGGCACCATTTGAACCAATGCATCTGGTTCCCCTGAAGTTCCTCTCGTCGAAGGCGCCTTTTCTGGTGGCGATCCGGCCCTGTCCTGTAAACAGTCATACTTATCCTTCCACGCTACAAGGGTGGTACTGCGTACACATCCCACCTTTATGCCGAAAGTGCCGTCTGAGTTCCACCTCAACGAGCCTTTGGCGTTTGCCGTCATTCCGAATACGTTGTCGCTAGTGGAAAAGGAGCTGCATCTGCTGGATGTTGCTCGTGCCTTGAAGTTTTACATGGCACGCATGAAGAGTTTTCGCAAGACTTCTCCGTTCGTCAATTTTGGACCTGCGAATCACATGAAGGCTTTGTCAATGGCTTCCATCTCCAGGTGGCCCTGCAGCTGCATCATGCACTGTCATCAGCTGGCTTTCAGGCCGGCCGTGGGCCCACTGCACCAGAGCCATCACAGCAACAACAGCGTTTCTCTCTAGTGTGCCTCTACTCGACATCTGCAGGGCTGCTTCCTTTTCAAGGCATGATGCTCAATGGTGCACAGAATCCTCTGGTAATGCGCGATGTGGCAGAACAAAAATGAACGTAATTCCAGTCATATGACCATCCGGGAGCCGAATGTGAATACTCAGCCAGTAGGTTGTCTTTTCCATGGGTTAGTGCCCAGATCACTTTTTAGCCACTTTGTCAAAGATTTAACTCGCTCGCACTGCCTTTCCCAAAGGCCACCGCCATTTATTTATTTGCTTTTTGCTCTGTCCTTGCTTTAGCATTTCCTTTGTGCTTTTTCCATAGCAAGAGCTTCAGACTTTTCTACCCCCAATTTCTCTCAGCCTGGAGCTACTGACATTCCTCTCATCTTTCTCTTTAGCCACATCACCTGTCTTTACCTTTGTCTGCCTTTTCATGGGCCATAACCTAAGTTTCTTCTCTGGGGTTATGGCACCCTGCTCACACCCTTCTCTTTCATATTCCATGCCACCTTACTCCAATCTCTCTGGGGTTTTGCTCTCTACTTTTTCCAGTATAGGGTTTCTTTCTCCCAACCTCCTTTCATTCTCTGAGTTTTACAGTAAGACTTCTCATTCCGTTTGTCACCACCTACACTCCACTGTCCTTTCCTGCTCATCCAACAACTTGTCAATCTATGCACTTCAAAATTCTTGTACTTAACCCCCACAGGCTTCTGGCCTATAAATTGGGACTAGGCTGGATGTGTAATGTCTGAGCATTCTCAGTGACAAGAACGCTGTATTGCACAGAGTCTGGGATAGAAATCTTTAAATAGGTTAGCCATCATTTCTGGATGTCTTATCTGTGTGGAGCAGTGAAATGCTGTGATGGTGCTCCTGTCCCAACTCCTCTCTTGAAGCAGGACTTCCCTTAACTGCAGCCTGGTTTGGCCCGTCCCCAGTACTCAGCAGGTTAGTGTTCATGCTATGGAGTCTTTTTGAACTGGGCGTTTGGAAATTCCTTTCTCCTATTTGCTGTATGGGTAGGGTGTTACACAAATTGATTTCAATTAGGGATTTGGCAGCTGGAAAAACTCTTACAGCAGTAGGAAAAACAGAAGTTAATCAGTTAAATATTGGGCTTTATTTTCAAGCTCATGGCAGGTCTAAAAAGCCTTATGGAGCGATCATGCTGAGCTGATGTAGTGAGTGTGATGCTGGAAATGCATCAGAGGGACAGGGCCACTGTATCTTTGTCCTTTACTGCTTTTTATCGTGTGTTCTGTTGTGTTTTCTGCGCAGGAGTTCATGTGGGGCTTCTGGCGGTGCAGCTCTCTTTTGGTTTGGAGAACAGACCCATGGGATACCCTTATGGCACCCATGGGTAGGGGTGCAACCCTGAGCCCTTAGTGTATGTTTTTTGGGCATCTGTGTGTGACCCACAGAGCAGGGTATGGGCTGGTGGCAGCTCTGTGCTGAAATGATTGGTGCCCTGAGCGTCCTCCATTTTGGGATGCCCAGACCCTGTCATTGGGATCGGTAGATTCCGGATGGAGACAAAATGGCCCACATGGCCTCTTGCCTCCCATCACCTGTTACCTTGATCTCCCCGAAGTCCCGGGAAGCCCTGCCTCTGTCCCTTCCCCCCTGACTGGCTGTTGGGTGGAAGTTCCATTTATAGTAGTGTAGGGAAGTGCCGACCAGACTGGCTGGAGCCTTCTCAACAACCGCATGTTGTGGGTACGCCTGTGGGTGGGACCTGGGTGAATGGAGTGTGTGACAAATATACATTCTATGTTATGGCTGTCTAGTATCTGGTGGTTGACACAATGGTTGAGACAGCCCTGCCCGAAACCGGTATGAATGCAGCTTGGAGTGTTGAATGGCTCGGTACTTGTCCCAATACACAACTTGTTGTGAGTGTATGGAGAGAAGTGAATGGCCTGAAATGCCCCGTGTGCCCGATTGGCTGCCTGCCTGCATGAATGACCGTAGTCGTGATTGGATGCTTGAGTGTGACCCAGCGGAATGAATGGGAGATCAACCGTATATCTGGGGACCTCTCACTGCTAGGAATCGTGTTCAGAAGCTGAAGTCCACTACGAAGAGTAACTGGAGTAAAACTGAAGCTTAACCTTGAAGCCCTGCTGGACGAGAAGAATTGCTGTTGCTCTTCTTCACAATTTGAAAGCTGCTCGTCTCCAAGGATTGACCCAGAGAGGACCTGGTAAGGTGCCCACTTCCCGAGCTACGAGGGACCATCGTGCACCAGCTGACCTTTGCCAAAGCTCCCTGATAGACAGACCTACGACATGCTGCCGACCGGAGACTGCCGCGGAATCCCAAAGAGAAGCGCCCAGACGGTTGTCCGCCACTGTCGCCGACCGCCGTCGCCGTGCTCCCGTTGCCTAAGAAATTCATAGATCCAAGGACGCTCTCGTCTGCCTCGTCGCCGCTGTATCCTGCTGAGAAGGCCTGACCATCGACACGCCGAGGAGCATCCACCGGTGGGTTTCCCGCCACCCAAAGACCACAGAGACGCCGATGACTCAACACCCTTACTGGGCCACAATTCTTCAACTCTGTGTGGTCCAGAACTATTGACACTGAGGTGCCCCGCACGCCTCTTCCTTGCAGGACGTTTACGCTTCCCAGTCAACGAGCACCGCTAGGAACGACGCGGCCACTGGACCGTTGTAGCTCGACCAGTTCTTCGTCGGACGTTCGACGACCCGTGACTCCTGCCTGAAAGGGAGGACACTCAAGAAGGGTTGTCGATTTCCCCGACGAGGAACGCTCCAATGCCAGGTACTTTGGGGTTGCAGAACTATTGTAAAGTCTAGTGTGAACAATATATGGACTGGGCTTGTAGCTTTCTTCTACAATTTGCCCAGGTTGGGGGGGTTGGGCGGATCTCCACGCAGAACTGTGTTTAACTGTAGTTACCAGCACTCTGCCTATTGCTCAAACAGCTTGCTTTCCTTCCTCTCTCTACTGCTGGTTTCCTCTTTATTTGATCTGTGTGTCATTCTGACTGTATGCACTTTTAATGAGATCTAATAACGTTAGTGGTACCACTTTAGAATTGTACATATTTACCATGGTTGATTTTCGGAGTACAAAGTGAATGATCGTGTATATGACCTTGAATATTAATTATATAAAGACTGTTTTAACCGATAGTGTGTGGACATTCCTTCGTGGGTGCTTGGGGACTAAACTGTACTTAAGAACCAGCTCGCAGCACCTCATGAGAAGCTAGGCCTTCATTGCTCGTCCATTGCTACCGTAATAGAGAATCTTGGCAGGGGTCTCTGCTTCCCCTCTACCATATAGAGTGCGGAAGTACAGACTCCCACTATGGTCTTTACAGTGAGACGCGGATGTAGTGTAGCTCCCGCCGAGATGCCGAATCAATCCTGCAAGCAGCAGTCTGAACAATTTATTTCTGCTTTAAATTACACCTCGAAGTGTAAAAAAAGATCCCCCACTAACAAGCCTTTCCCTGAAGGAAATTGGAGCAGAATAGTCGGGGAATCAATCCGGGGAACTGGAGCCCTCTCCCCACCCTGCACCTCATGGCAGCTACGGCATGTGGAAGTGAGTGAGTGACGAGGCCCCTCCAGCCAACAGCATCTTTGACTGCTGCAACACCCGGGGCCCCATACCTGTACGGAACCTTGCAAAGCCAATTGGGGCATTAAGTACCTGTGGGGCTTGAGGGGCTTGATCTGGGTGAGATAGACCCAGGTAGAACACCAGATGCATTCTGCCCATTGTACCCCTACCCATGGATCCGGATCTTTTTGTTTTTATTTCTTTACTGCGCTTGGGCATTGAACACGTGGACATGTGATGCCATGCTACTGGTGACATGAACCGAAAAATATTGGGTTTGCGGTATGGTAATGTATTGATCCAAAACTTGTTACATTAATGTGTTTGATGTCTTTCTGTTATCTATGCCCTTGACCTCTCATGCATGGTGACCACATTCAATGTAACTTTGGGGTCTTTTTATTTAATGTTGGTTTGAATATGTTTTGCACGATATATTTTTGGCTTGTATCATTTGTTGATTGTAAAACACAGTCTTGCCTTGAGAAAGACTGTTGGTCAAAACACATGTCGGCAGACTTCTCTAGGATACCTAACAGAAGGACTCAAATACAAACTTCTTCAACAACTACTCACGTTTCAGCTCGATTTGTGTATATATGTAGATCGAATTTGTTGACTCTTTTTTGCTCGAGCGCTTCCGTCAAACTGGCACACCTCATTTCTACTGTTCACATTGTGTATAGGCACTATATAAATAAACTATATCATACTTCTCGCACAACAAAATACCAGCGCGCGCACACCCTAAGCAAACTTGTAGCAGCCAGAAGCGAGGGCTTCATTTTATGGGGCAGGGATTTTAACTGTTAGAAACCCCACGATGGACAGATCGACTGCACCAAATGCCAGTCCCTCCCCAGCCTCTATAGCTTTGAACGAAATGCTAACAGATCTTGTAGAGGTATGGAAGGAAATACACCCAGACAATGGAGGATACTCCTATTATTCATCCCCCCACAAACTACACACACAGATTTATTACTTCTTTACGTGATCAATGCACCTTGCTGAACTCACCAGCGCAGAATATCTAGGTTGCACAATGTTGTAGCCCTTCCCACTAGTAATTGAGTGGTGCATGGCATATCCTAGATCACCTATCCTGACTTGGTGCCTCCCTACTGGGGCCATAACTGACGTAGCCTGCAGGAAGACACAATCAGACTCCCTACTTAATTCCCCTCGAACATAATGTCGGAAGCATGAGCAGCTGTGGCACCATTTGGGAAACCCTAAAAGTGGTGACCAGAGGTGAGGTCATAGCCAGTGCAGGGGGCATTCGGCAGAAACTGCGGGAGCTCCTATAGTCCATGGAGGAAGAAATAAAAATGTTAGAATCCAAACACTCGGGCCAGCAATCACTGGAAAGAGAATTGACTGAGGGACGCTCCAGATGCCACAATGTCTGGGAAAGACTGGCCAAATTTGACTACCCTGCTCAGATAACCTGAGCTCACGCAGAAGGGGATAGGCCTGGGAAAACACTGGCATGGCTCTGTAAACGGGAACACCCAAACCCCAATGGTCTATGACAAGTGCGGGGCCCCATGGAGATCCCAACTAATGATTAACAAGCTTTACCTCCTTTTATACACAATTATAAAAGCACGATAACCCAGTCCCCCAGGAAGATCTCGATGAGGTATTCTCCCAGAGTCATCTCCCGAGACTCTGACAGTCAATGAGATTCTTTCGATATGCCCATTACTGTTGAAGAGCTAACTGAGGCCATAGCCTCCTTAGCTACCTGTACAACCCCAGGCACAGACGGACTGCCCTCAATTCTATAAGGCATTCACTACCACTCTGACCCCAGTGCTCCAGAAAGTATTTGCAGAAGCACTTGCACACTACCAGCGGGCATGAGGGAATCTTTAGTGATACTCATTCCCAAACCCGGGAAACCACTGAACAGATGCAATTCATACAGACCCCTGGCCATGTACTAGCAAAACGGCTTTGTAGAGTTAGCACAACATAAGTGCACACAGTTTAGACATGGTTTATTCCTGGGCGCTGCACGGCACTAATCCTCCGAAGACTCCAGCATATGTTAGACCAAACACACGCATGCAAGGAACAACATGTGGTGGCGTCTCTAGACCCCATCAAGGCCTTTGACTCAGTCTACTGGGAGTGGCCGTTTACATTATTACAGAACCTTGGGCTGGCTGTGAATTAATCCACTGGGTTAAACTCCTTTACCCTTCCCCAGTGGCAAGACTGAAATCAGGTAAACAAATATCTGGCGTATGGATCATACAGAGGAGCACCCGTCAGGATTGCCCGCTCTCACCTATGTTGTATGTACTGGCCGTGGAACCCATTGTGGTGTTCCTACGACAGGAATACCTGGCTGCAGGCATCTGGATAGGTGACTCCAAACACTCAGTATCACTACGCGGGCGATGCCCTACTCTTCCTTTGTGAGCCCTGACATAATTTCCCCATAATTTCTGGGGGTACTAGACAGGTTTGCAGAACTATCAGGGATTTTGTTCAATAGACAGAAATCCTGCCTCTTTCCCCTGGCTGGTCTCCTAGAGGTGGACGAGAACACCTAGCCTTACTTAGGTCTACTCTAAGAAACAAAGTCGTTCAGATACCTGGGCATCCAGATTGCACACACACCTATAGAATCACACAACAGCAACACACTCTGAGCGATGGGGGGAGGGGGCTTGAGAAATCCATTTCCTTCTGGTCCAGACTGCCACTGTCAACTATGGGCAGAATTGCCATTGTTAAAATTGTAATCCTGATATTCCTCTACAACTTTACATTCACCACTATGTAGAGGCAACTTTCTGTCGTCTCAACTCAGTGACCAGAGACTTTATATGGGGCACAGGTCGCCACAAAACTAACTCTCAATGTACTGCAACTACCTTACAAGGACAGAGGGTACAATTACCTAACCTCGACTTTATAACCTGAAAGCCAAACTAAGCTTTGTTACCAAATGGCTGGCAGACCCTCCCACATCAGAATCAAGACCATTGCAAAAACTGGCGGCCCCAGCAAGGCTCAATGAAATTCTATGGCTCCCGGGGAGCGGTGTGAACAAGTCCCCATTGCTGGTGAGACCAGGTAAACAGAAATGGTGTAGGACAATGAAACTGCTCAAAATATGTAACCCATAGTCACCTAATGTACCGATAATTACCTGTGTGTGTAAATGCAGGACAGACCTGGGAGCCGCTTCGTGTCGGGAGGAGTGGAGGGGGTCTACACATGGGGAGACATGTATGACAACGACCAGTTTAGGTACAGCCAATTCAGCACAATGATCCGGCATACCCAAAGGACAATTTCTGCAATACATGAAAGTAAAGGGAGCTGCGTGACGTAAACGGGGAGGATGGTCAGCTGAACCGGAAGAAACAGGGCTATTAGCCTTGATGTATGCGCTAGAAGATGGCTGGAGACCCATGACCAGACTACATAGTCTCCTACTGGAAGCAGTCAATATTAGAGACCCAAAACAAACTAAGATGGGAAACGGACATTGGCTCTGCTATCACTGACCAAGAATGGGATCGAGCGCTTAACTTCCCCAAACAAATGTCCCGAAATGCCAGATTAAAGTTACTCCAAACTAATGTGCTGCACCGAATATTCATGACCCCCAACAGGGTAGCTTAGTTCAACAAGGAGGCACAATGGAGGTCTTTATTACATACACCAGTGAGGCAAGTTAGGATACTTTACATTAATTCACAGAGTATTTGTGTACACCAATGTTTTCCACTGTCTCTGCTTGTCGAACCGTGGACTAAAAGCAATTCTTTTGGTTCATTAGAATTATTAAGAATAAGGCAGCATTATGACTGATCGTACCAGATTGCTTAGATGGCCATAACAAAGTGCATTTCTATCCACAAGTTCTCCCGGAGATAGCATGGCGCTAGAATACCAGAAGTTTATTATGGCAATGAGTTAACAAACAAGTCATTTGTGCTGCTGTTTTTGCTATGATTGTTATAGTGATTCTCCTTGATTTTAACTGTAAGACAGTATAGGATTGGCTCATAAATATAGGTTTCACTTTTCTTCATCTGTGCTACTGATTCTTTGAATACTCAGCAATTGTGAATATTGCAGCGTTTCTTGTAATGAACTGGGATGTTGAAATTTATAATTCAAGAACATTTGTACCTGATGCTTTGTATAGCGCTTCCCTGTGAATTTTCCTTTATATAAAAACGCAGACAGTGATAACCGTAAGAGTGAAACGCATCAGTGTTTCATGCTGTTTTTGGATGCACAAATAAATTTGAGCCGATTAGGGGGTAGGGGCTGATAAATAAACCGAGTGCTGTATTTCAATTCTGAAGCAAAATATGACGTTGCGTGGAGTGCGAGGCCATTTTGAAGAGTTTTCCCTTCATTAATATGGAACAAGTTACTTACCTGTAACTGTTGTTCTCCAGCATGGGTCTGGCATGGATTCACATGCTCATGAATATTCCCCGTCGTCAGGCTGGGAATCCTCGGTAAAGAAAAAACCAGTATCAGTTTCGTTTCTGATCTGTCTTTCGTAGTAATAACCAATCACTGGTCTCTGCGTCATACTGACCACAGCCAATGACTGCCCTCTACCTAAGCACCGCCTCTGGCAGCCATCTTCAGATTTGGAAGCACGTGAAGTGGCAGTATGACCAAGTGAAGAGCCGCAGAGGGGTAGGCGGGAGGGTTCGCATGTGAATCCATGCCAGACCCATGCTGGAGAACAACAGTTACAGGTAAGTAACTTGTTCCTTCTCCAGCATGGGGTCTGGCATGGATTCACATGCTCATGAATAAAGAATACATAGCAGTACACACATGCACAACCACGGGAGGTGGCAAAGGCTCAACATTAAGCATCACATCAACTCAACATTAAGCATCTTACCTCCTCACCAGGCTCACCTCAGGCGAACAGGTTGCGCAGCACTGCTTGGCCGACCCTGGACTCCTCCCTGGAATCCCGGTCGACGCAGTAGAATTTCGTGAAGGTGTGCGTCGACCTCCACGTAGCAGCCCTGCATATGTCCAGCAGGGGCACACCAGATAGGAACGCCGTGGTAGCTGCGATCGCTCTGGTGGAATGGGCTCTCGGACGGCCAGGCAGCGGTCGGTTTGCCAACCGGTGACAGTACATGATACAGCCGGAGAGCCATCTGGAGATGGAAGCCTTCGAGAGAGCCTTCCCCTGATTGACAGGTCCAAAGTTCACAAAGAGTTGTGACGTCTTCCGAAAACCTATCGTGCGGTCCACGTAGAACTTCAGCGCTCTAGCTACATCCAGCGAGTGCAAAGTCCTCTCAGCCGGCGACGAAGGCGACGGGAAGAACACAGGTAACACCAAGGGTTCGTTGAGATGAAAGTCCGACGGTACCTTGGGCATGAAGGAGGGGTGCGTCCTGAGCACTACCCTCGTGTCGTGGAAAGTCAAGTACGGGGCCTTGCAGGAAAGGGCCTGGATCTCTCCCACTCGTCGTGCGGAGGTGATGGCCACGAGAAAAGCTGTTTTCCACGATAGAAACTTCAACGGGGCCGAGTGCAGAGGCTCGAACGGAGGTCCCATGAGTTTGGTCAGCACCACGTTGAGCTCCCACGCCGGGGCCGGAGCCTTCACTGGCGGGAACGATCTGAACAGTCCCTTCATGAACTCTTTCACCAGACGATGAGACCACAAGGACGTCCGGCCCGTGGTTCTGGTGTATCGGGAGATCGCAGCAAGATGAATCTTGATGGACGCGTGTGCCAGACCAGCTTTGGCCAGCGTCAGCAGGTACGGCAGCACTTGGGGAGCCGTAATCCGTAGAGGGTTAATCTTCTGTGCGTGGCACCAGACAGAGAACCTCTTCCATTTGTGTCCGTAGCATTTAAGAGTCGAGGACGCCCTGGCCTTTGCAAGAACCTCTCTGCAATCGGCCGGTATGTCGTATCCTCCAAACTCTAGCGCTGCAGGAGCCAGGCCTGCAAGTTCAGCGACTTCGGGTCGTGGTGGAGGATGGCGCCTCCTTCCCTGGAGAGTAGATCCGCGTCCGCCGGCAGCTTGATTGGCGGGGACGCCGACAAGTCCAGAAGGTCCGGGAACCATATCTGCCTCGGCCACGCAGGTGCGACGAGGATCATCCTGCACCGTGACCTCTTGAGCTGGTTGACGAGCCGGATTAGCAGAGGCAAGGGAGGGAACGCGTAGAGGAACAGGCCCTCCCAGGGGAACGAGAAAGCATCGCCCATGCTCCTCGTCTGGGGAAACCTGCTGGCGAACCTCCGGCACTTGGTGTTCGTCGCCGTCGCGAACAGGTCGATCTGGGGTGTGCCCCACCGTCGGAAGAGGCGATCCACCAGATCCTGCCGTAGTTCCCACTCGTGGCACGAGCGCAGCTCCCTGCTGAGTGAGTCGGCGATGGTGTTTTTTATCCCTGCCAGATGAAACGGCACCAGAAGAATCCCTTGGGCGACGGCCCAATGCCACAGGTCCCCTTGCGTGCAGATTTTCGGTGTGCGCTCCCCACCCTTCTAGGGAGGCATCCGTGGTCACAGTCACCTGGTGGGCTGGGGTCTGGAAGTCCATGCCCGCCGTCAGATGCGCGCGGGTGCCCCACCACCGTATCGCTCGTCGGAAACTCTCGTCGAGCTTGATCCTTTCCTCGAAGCTGCCCGTCGTCTGGATCCAGCGCGCATCCAGGAACTCTTGCAACGGGCGCATCCGGAGCCTGCACATGGGAATGAGGTAGATGCAGGAAGACATCATCCCAAGGAGGGACTTGATGGACCTCACCTTGGCCGCGTCGGCCACCAACATCCGTTGCACCTTGCCCAAGATGGTCCTGGTCCTCTCCTCCGACGGGGAGGCCAGAAGGGACACTGTGTCGAGCCTCGCTCCCAGAAACAGTGCGACTTGCGCGGGCACCAGGTGGGATTTGGCGTAGTTCACGGAGAATCCCAGGTCCGTGAGGAGTTGGACGGTCCTTGCCGTGTGGACCACGGCGAGCTCCCTCGTCTTGGCGCGGATGAGCCAGTCGTCCAGGTAGGGGTAGACGTGAATCCCCTCGCGGCGCAGCTGCGCCGCCACCGGTGCGAGGCACTTGGTGAAAACCCTGGGTGCCGACCGCAGTCCGAAGGGAAGGGCTTTGAACTGGTAATGACGCCCTTGGACCACGAATCTGAGGAATTTTCGGTGCCCCTTTAGGATGGGAATGTGGAAGTAGGCATCCTCCAAATCCAACGACGATAGGAAGTCTCCTTCCTCCAGCTGACCCAGGACGTGCTGGAGGGTGACCATCCGGAACTTCTGCGCCTTGATGAACTTGTTCAGGCGTCGCAGGTCCAGGATGGGGCGCCATCCTCCCGTCTTCTTCACGAGGAAGTAACGCGAGTAGACTCCGGAGCCCCGAAGCCTCTTTGGGACGAGTTCGATGGCGCCCTTTCTGAGCATCGCCTTTACCTCCAGGAGAAGTTGAGGGACGTGAAGTTCTTTCCTGGCCACGGGGGGGACGCGCGGGCACCTTCTTTGAAACTCGAGCGCGTGGCCCCGGGCCAGGGCGTCCAGCACCCAACGGTCGGTGGAGATGGACTCCCACACGCTGACGAAGCCCGCCAGCCGGCCTCCCACTGGGGTGCTTCGGTGGGGGCCCGACCCCACGGCCGGTTCAATCCTGCTTGGACGCGGCCTTGCCGCCTTGGCCTCCTTGGCGACGACGGCGGGGTCCGCCAGACTTGCCTCGTCCTCTGTAGGCCTCTTGCGACGACGAGCGGGCCGCTTGACGGTAGGAAGCGAAACCGCCGCCGGAACCTTTGGAGGCGCCCTTGCCTCCGCCGCTCCGAAAGGGCGTCCGCCGTTGCTGCAGTACTCCAAGGGCCCGGGCCGTCTCAGTATCCGCCTTGATGGCCTGAAGGGAATCGTCCACTGTCTTCCCAAACAGGTTGTTCCCGTCGAAGGGCATGTCCAGGACCCTGGTCTGGACGTCCTGCCGAAAGTCCGTAGCCTTGAGCCATCCGCGACGTCGAAGGCAAACGCCGTTGCCCATCTGGCGGAACCCAGTGTCGGCGATGTCCGTCGCCACGGTGATGGCGTGGTCCGAGGCCACCTCACCTTCCTGCAGGATCTCAAGGGCCTCCGCCCTCTTGTCGTCCGGCAGAAAATCCAGCAGGGGAGCTATCTTGTACCAGAGTTCCCTGTCGTAGCGGGCCACGATAGCCAAGGCGTTGGCCGCTTTAATCGTCGTCGCCGCCGACGAGATGACTCTGCGTCCCATGGCATCCAATTTCTTTCCCTCGCCGTCCGGCGGGGAAGTCGACGTGGAGGCCGCACCCCCCCCCGCTTTCTTCCTGGCTGCCGCGGAGACGACGGAGTCCGGGGTAGGCTGCGCCCGGAGGCATAGGGGGGCCGAGTCCGGGACCCGGTACTTTTTCTCGTACCGGTCTCTTTTCGCTGGCGTCGTGGAAGGGTTCTTGAGGAGGGAAAGGCCCTCATCCCAAATGTCGTCCAACAGAGGCACTGCGAGGACCGTCTTCCTCTTGGTCTCGCGCCGTTGGTAAAGGAAGCCTTCCTTTTTCTTCTCCTCAGGGCAGAGTTGGAAAAGCTCGGATGCCCTGGCGATCATTGAGTGGAACGATCCAATCTCGTCGGGCGGAGAAGCCCTGGTGGGAGGCGACGACGGAAAATCCTCGTCGTATGCCTCGTCGTCCGTACCCGTCGCTGCCGTGTCAGTCCCCGTATCATCCCCTCGGGTGGACAGGGAGGAGGGCTGGACGGGGCGCGACGGTTGAAAAGGAGGCGGTGGATGGATCCTTCTTTTCTTGGTAGGGGGAACACCAGAAGGTCCCGGTTCTGGATCCCCCGACGGGAGAGGTTCCTCCGTCGGTAACGGTAGTCTCGTCCTTATCTCGGAGCATAAGGACTGTATAGCCAACAAAATGGCCGCTGAGTTGTCTTGCGGCACTGGCAGAGGGGAATCCGACGGGCGAGCAGGGGCCCCGTCGGTATCCTCGACGATGTCGTCGTCGTCACCTGCGTCGGGGCCCATTCCGACGGGCTGGTCTTGTTCCACGCCTAGGCCGTGGCTTAAGACCTCGATCAGTTCCTCTTCTGAGGTTGAGGCCGAATCTACGACGACGCCCTGCCCCCCCTTCTTCCCCACGGAGGGTTTCACGGGGGTCCTATCGATGGGCACGAAAGAAGACTCCCTCCGAGGAGGCAGGGAGATTCTGGGCCCCGAGGCCGCCACCACTGGTGCAGCCTCCACAGGCTGGGCCAGGGCCGCCGCGACCGTTTCGATAGAGGGCTTGGTCGAATGGATCAAGGCCTTCACCACCTTAGGTGCGCTCACCGCCTTATCCTTGAGGGAGGGGGCACTGCCACGCTCCTCCTCTGCCTTAGAGCTCGACCGGGGTCTCTCCAGGAGCTTCGCCGGGTGCTCGGCCTTCCTCTTACCCGACCCAGAGCGTTGGCTCGTGGTTGATGGTGCCGGGGAGGGTGCGCCCTGCCTGGCGCCCGTAGAGCCCGACCGTTCGGCGCTCCCGGTGCCAGCGGACTCGCGGTGCTTGGCCTTATGTTGGGCCCCCGTCGCCGGGGCGCCCTCAAAGGTCTTAGAAGACCGCTCAGATTTCTTCTTCTTCTCGCCAGACGGGCTCTTACCCTCCAGCCAGCTGGCGAGACGTTGATGGCGGTCCTTCATGGTCCGTTCCGACATGTTGCCGCAAAACGCACAGTCCTTCTCCACGTGCGTCTTGTCCCCATGAAGGCAGTAAAGGCAGAAAGAGTGTTCGTCCTCCTTGAAGACGTTCTGCAGCTGGCATCCAGGGCAGGCCCTGAACAGCTTTCCGGGCGTCGAGCTTCCCTTCTCCTGGGCCATCTCCGAGACCGGGCCTGAGAAGCTTCTGGAGTCCTCCGAAGTGTAGCTCGACGAAATCTTCACCCTTGAGGGGCACAGATGAATCCGACACGGGTCCCCGTTGATCGGATGTAGGATCGGTGGAGCTTGAGGCTCTTTGACCGAAAGAATCGAAGTTTTTGTGAAAAAGCGCGAAAAAATAGCACTAACGCTCGAGAGCAATAGCACGAGGATCCCAACACATGAACGTGCGGTAAAAATCTGAAGATGGCTGCCAGAGGCGGTGCTTAGGTAGAGGGCAGTCATTGGCTGTGGTCAGTATGACGCAGAGACCAGTGATTGGTTATTACTACGAAAGACAGATCAGAAACGAAACTGATACTGGTTTTTTCTTTACCGAGGATTCCCAGCCTGACGACGGGGAATATTCATGAGCATGTGAATCCATGCCAGACCCCATGCTGGAGAAACATATATACTTTTGTTTGTTGCATTGCATAAAGTAAACACCTATTAACTCATGGCCAGCTACACAAATCAGACAAGAGTACTGGCCCATATACACTCTAAAATATTCACATCTAAAAAGAAATAGGTTTGTTGGTCCACCATTATTTGCTTTTAACAGAAAATAAGACATTTTGATATGAGCACACACTGATATAGAAAAAACTGGCCACAACTTCAAAGAAAGGAACATTGCCTTGTCTCAGTTGAAGGGTTTTAGAAGGCTCCCGGTTTTATGGTATTTATTTTTCAACATTTATGCCTGTATTTAGCCATCTTTATTTTTGAGTCAATTTACATCTTTATTAACATTTAGATTTGTTCTCTAAAACAAATGTGTCAAAGTAATTGAAGGACCTTACAAGAATGATAAAATGTTCATACTCATTGGCGACAAATGGAAGAAGCTTTGCCAGGCGAGCCTTTGAACTAAGAGGGGTCAAGGTTTGCCAGTCAAGGAAATTTGTTGGACAGAAGTTTTTTTGATGAGCAAAACGAGCATGGACAGTTTTAGTTTTACTTGTAGAGACTCTCAGGCACATACAGTCAGCCTGGGCCTGAATGAATATCAATGAGCAATGGTGCAGTTATTTCACCAAACGACTCAGCAGAACTTAGGCACCAAGGAATAAGCGGTTACCTGAGCAATACCAGAAGTAATAATGGCCAATGTGTCATAAGGGCAATCCTCTGCTGTCCTGAAATGTACACATTACAAGTATGACATGGGCTGCCAGCAAATCTTTCGGAGCAACCAATTTTGAATAAACCTGTACAGTGATCGCATCCACCTATTCCTGGAACTCATTCACATAGGTGCTTCTACTACAGATGTGATGTAATAGAGTTGCCAGCTATGCAAGCAACCCATCACCAAAGGTTTTTGTAGCCGTGCATTTCAGAAAGAGAAAGCATCCTGAAAGCAAATATATCCTTTATTAGGTCTTCAATGCACCAAGACCTCTAGGGGAGCCAAGGTGTTCGCTACTAAAACAGTTTCCACGTGGCCTGATCAATAGATTATAAAACAAACCTTCAAAACCTTTTACACAAACTCACCCACCAGTCATTAAACAGATCTGGACACTCACCCAACTCGCCTCCAGCGACCGAGAAGTCTTTGTCAAGGATGATCCACTTTTGCACCCTTTGGGCATTCGATGCTGCTCGTCGGTTTACTCGGTCTACCCCTTCTTGAATTGCCTTGTACACAGCCGAATCCTTGGAGCAAACCACCTCTGATACACGCTTTGCACTGCTTCCCAGCCGCTGACAGAACTGAAGTGCTTCCGGGGTCAGTTCATCCTGGGGTTCTCCCGTATCAGCATCCGTGGTACACTGAGGGGAGGATGTGAGCTTTAGTCCATGGTAGATCAGACCAATATGATTTCATGCACAAAGTCAGTTCTGCAAAGGTGGAAAAGAAGGAACAAGTTACTTACCTGTAACTGTTCTCCAGCATGGGTCTGGCATGGATTCACATGCTCATGAATATTCCCAGTCAGGCTGGGAATCCTCGGTAAAGAAAAAAACAGTATCAGTTTCGTTTCTGATCGGTCTTTCTTAGTAGTAACCAATCACTGGTCTCTGGGTCATACTGCCCCCAACCAATGACTGCCCTCTTCCTAAGCCCCGCCCCTGGCAGCCATCCTCAGATTTGGTAGCACGTAAAGTGGCAGTATGACCAAGTGAAGAGCCGCAGAGGGGACGGAGGGAGGGTTCACATGTGAATCCATGCTAGACCCATGCTGGAGAACAACAGTTACAGGTAAGTAACTTGTTCCTTCTCCAGCGTGGGGTCTGGCATGGATTCACATGCTCATGAATACATAGCAGTACACACATGCACAACCACGGGAGGTGGCAAGGCTCAACATTAAGCATTACATAAAAGTCAACATTAAGCATCTCTTGCCTCCTTCACCAGGCTCACCTTAAGCGAACAGGTTGCGCAGCACTGCCTGGCCGACTCTGGACTCCTCCCTGGAATCCTGGTCGACGCAGTAGAATCTCATTAAGGTGTGCGTCGTCCTCCACGTAGCAGCCCTGCAGATGACCAGCAGGGGCACACCAGACAAGAACGCCATGGTAGCAGCGATCGCTCTGGTCGAATGGGCTCTCAGACGGCCGGGCAACGGTCGTTTGCCAACCGATGACAGTGCATGATGCAGCCGGAGAGCCATCTGGAAATGGAAGCCTTCGAGAGAGCCTTCCCTTGGTTCACAGGTCCAAAGTTCACAAACAGCTTTGATGTCTTCCAAAAACTCTTCGTTCGTTCCACGTAGAACTTCAGCGCTCTAGTTACATCCAGCGAGTGCAAAGTCCTCTCGGCCGGCGACGAAGGCGATGGGAAAAAGACTGGTAACACCAAGGGCTCATTGAGATGGAAGTCCGATGGCACTTTGGGCATGAAGGAGGGGTGCGTCCTCAGCACCACCCTCGTCTTGTGGAAAGTCAAGTATGGAGGCTTGCAGGAAAGGGCCCGAATCTTTCCCACGCGTCGTGCAGAGGTGATGGCCACGAGGAACTCGGTCTTCCACGACAGGAACTTCAACGGAGCTGAATGCAAGGGCTCGAATTGCAGGCCCATGAGCCTGGTCAGCACCACGTTGAGCTCCCAGGCCGGGACTGGAGCCTTCACCGGCGGGAACGATCAGAACAGTCCTTTCATAAACTCCTTTACCAGGCGATGAGACCACAGGGACGACCGTCCTGCAGTTCTGGTGCATCGGGAAATCACTGCCAGATGTATCTTGATGGAAGCGTGAGATAGTCCAGCTTTGGCCAGCGCCAGTAAGTACGGTAGCACTTGAGGGGGCTGTAATCCGTAGAGGGTTAATCTTCTGTGCACGGCACCAGACAGAGAACCTCTTCCACTTGTGTCCGTAGCACTTGACAGTTGATGACGCCTTGGCCTTTGCAAGAACCTCTCTGCAGTCAGCCGGGATATCGTACCCTCCAAACTTTAGTGCTGCAGGAGCCAGGCCTGCCAGTTCAGCGACTCCAGGTCGTGATGGAGAATGGCGCCTCCTTCTCTGGAGAGAAGATCTGCGTCTGTCGACAGTTTGACTGGTGGGGACGCTGATAAATCCAGAAGGTCCGGGAACCATATCTGTCTCGGCCCCCTCGGTGCAAGGAGGATCATCCTGCACCGGGACCTCTTGAGTTGGTTGATGAGCTTGAGCAGCAATGCGGGAACGAAAAAGCATCGACCATGCTCCTC
The DNA here is from genome assembly GCF_040938575.1 of Ambystoma mexicanum. Taxonomy (NCBI): domain Eukaryota; kingdom Metazoa; phylum Chordata; class Amphibia; order Caudata; family Ambystomatidae; genus Ambystoma; species Ambystoma mexicanum. The sequence goes on along the minus strand of NC_090935.1, from coordinate 90,785,218 downwards.
GGCAGGGGGAACCTGCTGGCGAACCTCTGGCACTTGGAGTTCGTCGCCGTCGCGAACAGCTCGATTTGGGGTTTTCCCCATCGTCGGAAGAGTTGATCCACTTGATCCTGGCGTAGTTCCCACTCGTGGTAGGAGCGCAGATCCCTGCTGAGTGAGTCGGCAATGGTGTTTTTTATCCCTGCTAGATGAAAAGGCACCAGAAACATCCCCTGGGCAACGGCCCAGTGCCACAGATCCTGGGCTTCCTTGGACAGGGCTGGGGATCTGGTTTGTCACTGCTTCCGGATGTAGAACATCGTGGTGGTGTTGTCGGTGAAGATCCTCACCACCTTGCCCTTGAGGGACGGGAGGAATGACTTGAGGGCCCAGAACACTGCTCGGAGCTCCAGTATGTTGATGTGGAGCGGCCTCTCCTCCAGGAGCCACAGGTCTCTCGCGTGAAGATCTCCGTGTGCGCTCCCCACCCCTCAAGGGAGGCATCCGTCGTCACCTGGTATGCTGGGGTCTGAAAGTCTGTGCCCGCGGTGAGATGCGCGCGGGTGCACCACCATCGAATTGCATGGCGGAATACTTTGTTGAGCGAGATCTTGTCCTCGAAACTGTCCGTCGCTTGCGTCCAACGGGCATCGAGGAACTCCTGCAGAGGACGCATCCGAAGCCTGCACAGGCGCACCAGATAGATGCAAGAGGACATCATCCCGAGAAGGGACTTGATGGACCTCACTCTGGCCACATCCGTGGCAAGCAGACGCAGTTACCTTGCCCAGGATGGCCTGCGTTCTTTCCTCCGATGGTGAGGCCAACTGCGCTACTGTATCCGAGGTTGGCTCCCAGAAACAGCGCGACCTGCGACGGAACCAGGTGGGATTTGGGGAAGTTGATGGAGAATCCCAGGTCCGTGAGCAGCCGGACGGTCTTTGCTGCGTGTTCGACGGCGAGTTCCCATGTCCCTGCTCGGATGAGCCAGTTGTCCAGGTAGGGGTAGACGTGGATCCCCTGCAGGCGCAGCCACGCCGCCACTGGTGCTAGGCACTTGGTGAACACCCTGGGCGCTGACTTCAATTCGAAAGGGAGGGCCTTGAACTGGTAGTGCCGCCCTTGGACTACGAACCTGAGAAACTTTCGGTGTCCTTTTAGGATGGGGATGTGAAAGTACGCATCCTCCAGATCCAACAACGATAGGAAGTCGCCTTCCTCCAGCTGGCCCAGCACGTGCTGGAGGGTGACCATCCGGAACTTCTGTGCCTTGATGTATTTGTTTAGCCGACGCACGTCCAGGATGGGGCGCCAACCTCCTGTCTTCTTTCTGACGAGGAAGTATCTTGAGTATACTCCAGAGCCCCGGAGCCTCTTTGGGACGAGCTCGATGGCTCCGTTCTTGAGCATCGCCCTTACCTCTAACAGCAGTTGAGGGACATGGTTTTCCCTTCCTGGCCACTGGCGGAATTCGGGGGCACTTCTTTAGAAATTCCATAGTGTGCTCGTGGGCCAGGGCATCCTGCACCAAACGGTCGGTGGAGATGGACTCCCACACGCTGACGAACTTGGGGGTGGGGGGCCTGACGCGACGGCCGGTTTAGTCTTGCTTGGAAGCAGCCTTGCCTCCCTGGCGACGACGCCGAGATCCACCTGACTTGCCTCGTCCCCTGTAGGTTTCTTGCGACGAGGAGCGGGCCGCCTGACGGCAGGTCGAGAAGCCACCGCCGAATCCTTTGGAGGCATCTTGCTTGCCTCCGGAGTTCCGAAAGGGCGGCCGCCGTTGCTGCAGAACTCCCAAGGCCAGAGAAGTCTTCGTGTCGGTCTTGATGGCCTGCAGTGACTCATCCACAGTCTTTCCAAACAGATCGTTCCCATCGAAGGGCATGTCCAAAACCTTGGCTTGCACGTCCTGGCGGAAATCCGTCGCCTTGAGCCACCCCCGCCGTTGAAGGCAAACGCTGTTGCCCAACTGGTGGAAACCGTTGTCGGCAATGTCCGTGGCCACAGTTCTGGCGTTGCCCGACGCCACCTCACCCTCCTGTAGGATCGCCAGGGCCTCTGCCCTCTTGTCTGGGAGGAAGTCCAACAGGGGGGCGATCTTGTATCACAATTCCCTGTCGAAATGGGTCACAATCGCTAGGGCGTTGGCCGCCTTAATCGGTGTTGTCGCCGCCGACGAGATGACTCGTCCCACGGCGTCCAGCTTCTTTCCCTCACCATCCGGTGGGGAAGCTGAGGATGAAGCCGGTGCCCCCCCGCCCCTGCTTTCTTCTTGGCCGCTGCTGAGACGACCGAATCCGGGGTCGGCTGCGCCCTAAGTCACAACGGGGAGGCATTGGGGACCCGGTACTTCTTCTCGTACAGGTCCCTCTTGGCAGGTGTCGTGGACGGGTTCTTGAGGAGGGCAAGACCCTCATCCCAGATGTCAACCAGCAACGGCACCGCAAGGAAAGTCTTCCTCTTGGCCTCGCGCCATTGGTAGAGGAAGCCTTCCTTCTCCTCAGGGCAGAGCTGAAAAAGCTTGGATGGCCTGACAATCATGGCGTGGAAGGAGCCAATCTCGTCGTGCGTGGACGCCCGAGGAATCGGAGACAGGAGGCTAATCCCATCGTCACTGCCGTCGTCATCCGTCCCCGTTGTGGATGTGTCCGTTCCTGTGTCGTCCCTCGGGATCGGGGAAGGCGACAAAGGCTGAGAAGGCCGTGAGGGCTAAAGGGGCACTGGATGAATTCTCCTCTTGTACAGAGGGCTTCCCGACGGACCCTGTGCACTGGGTCGTCCGTCGGGGGTAGGGGCTGTCTCATCCTCATCTCCGTGCAAAAGGCTTGGATTGCCGTCAAAATGGCCGCTGAGTTGTCCTGAGGCTCAGGTTGCGAAGGGAGCGACGGTTGTTCCTCCACGGGAACCTCGTCGTCCCCCTCCTCGGGATTCCTCCCGTGGGGCTGGGCCTCTTCCAAATTCTCGGCCAGTTCCTCCTCAGAGGTTGTATCCGTAACTGTCACCACCCCCCTCTTTTTCCACCGGGGTCTTCATGGGGGTCTTCTCGATGGGCTTAAAAGAGGATTCCCTCCGCGGAGGCAGGGAAACTCTGGGCCCCGAGGTCACCTCCACTGGGATAGCCTCCACAGGCTTTGCCAGGGCTGCAGCGACTCCCTCAATAGAAGCTTTAGCCGGGTGGATCAAGGACTTCGCCGCCTTTGGCGTGCTTGAGGCCTTCACTTTAGGGGCAGGGTCACCGCCTCGCTCCCCCTCGGCCGGTTCCTTCGAGATCAACCAGGGCCTCTGCAGAAGCCTAGCCGGGTTCTCCGATTTTCTCTTCACCGAGCCAGAGAGTTGGCTCGCGGTTGATGGAGTCGGTGAAGGTGCGCCCTACCTGGCAGCCGAGGAGCCCGACCGTTCGGCGCTCCCGGACTCGCAGTGCTTTGCCTTCTGTTGGGCCCCCGTCGCCGGGGCGCCCTCACAGGACTTAGAAGACCGCTTGGACTACTTCTTCTCACCTGCTTGGCTCTTGCCTTCCAGCCAGTTGGAGAGACGTGTCCGGCGATCCCTCAGTCTGATCCGACATGTTCATGCAAACCGCACAGTCCTTCTCCACGTGCATTTTGTCCTTGTGGAGGCAGTAAAGGCATTTTGAATGCTCGTCCTCCTTGAACACATTTTGTAGGTTGCATCCAGGGCAGATCCTAAACAGTTTGCCGGGAGTCGAGCTTCCCTTCTCCTAGGCCATGTTCTTCTCGTCCACGAGGTAGGCCTCAGAAACTTCTGGAATCCTCCAAGAAGCGTAACTCGATGAAAACTTCACCCTTGAGGGGCGTAGATAAATCCGAAACGGGTCCCTGTTCATTGGAAGTAGAAACGGTGGAGCTGGAGGCTCGATTAAACCGAAAAATGAGATGAATCTCTTTGAAAAAGCAAAAACGCAGTAAAAGCTCGAGAGCTATAGCACAAGGACTCCCAACACTTGAGCGTGCAGTAAAAATCTGAGGATGGCTGCCAGGGGCGGGGCTTAGAGAGAGGCAGTCATTGGCTGGGGGCAGTATGACCCAGAGACTAGTGATTGGTTACTACTAAGAAAGACAGATCAGAAACGCAACTGATACTGATTTTTTCCTTTACCGAGGATTCCCAACCTGACGACGGGGAATATTCACGAGCATGTGAATCCGTGCCAGACCCCATGCTGGAGAAACATTGTTATGCTATTAACAGTCTTTATAAACTGGGCTAATAAAGTTAGATAGTTGGAAACCGATTCATAAATTGATCGGATGAAGGCCTCAAAGCAGCACCATACTCTTTTGCGCAGTAGTGGTGCCCATTTCCATTTATGTTTTCAGTAAAGCATTTCACAAGCAATAAAATTAAAAAGGAAAAAAAAAAACACATCAGTTTTACTTCTTACAACTCCCATATACTATAACACCCACCACACAGTGGTGTGGTTCGTTGAAATCTTGGAAAAATATAGGGTCTGTGCCAGTGAGGCACTGTTAGACAGAAAATTGCACAGAGACGCAAAACTGTTTTTTAGGTAAGTCTTCTGAAAGCAAATCCGTTGAAACACCAGGCTAAAACCTACCATAAAAGCAACAGAGCCACCAATAAAGAATGCCCACAAAACGTAAAATGCCCATCAAATGCACAGATCAAACAAGTTGGGCTACTCGTCAGCCAAAGAAGATGCATAGAACAGTTTGTCTGAATTGGGAATTGCCCCTTGAACCTGTGTCTGTAGGAAAAGTGTTTAAAGAAGGCTTCAGTAGATAGCCACTTTGCCTACTTAAGAGCACATCAATTGGTAAAGGTTTAATTTATTTTATGTGTACAGTTCAAATAAATTAAAAAAAAATACTTGCACACATCATTTCCTTTAAAAATATATCACTTCCATTTTACGCTTCCTTTTCATATAAAATGTGAGCATATGGCTTTACAGTTGATGGTTATTCCTTAGTCGACTATTTTCAAATTTCCACTAGCCTGGTTTCTTGGCCTATCAAGCTTCCCCGAGGTTACAACTGCCTTCCAGACCTGATGAAGACCAATATGTACATATTTATTCCCTGTGTTTAGGCAATATGACTGTAAAGACTGGAGGGGTGTGTCTGTACTTCTGCTCTCTATATGGTAGAGGAGAGGCACAGAAGACCCCACCCAGGAATCTCTATTACGGTAGCAATGGACGAGCAATCAAGGCCTAGCTTCTCAGGAGGTGATGCAGGATGGTTCTTAAGTACAATGTAGTCCCCAAGCCCCCACAAAGTAATGTCCACACACTGTATTACTGAAAACAGTCTTTATATAATTAATATTCAAAGGTATGTACACAATCACAATAACACACTTTGTACTCGGAAATCAACAATGATAAATATATATAATTCTAAAGTGGTACCACCAATGTTATCAAATCTCATTAAAGTGCATCAAATGTACGGTTAAAATGTCACACAGATCAATCACGCGGTGTCATGATCTCTGCTTCCAAAAGGTCAGGGTTTTCCCAACTCCCTTGGAAGCAGATCCATAACCCAGGTTCCGAGTGCCAACCAGTCCCAATTGGGACCTTTTGGACCCAGTCCTGGCGCCAGTGGCACCAGGCTCATAAATATGCCCAGTCCCAGCGCTGGAAGCGCCGGGCTCATAATGCTTGGGTGGACTTACCTGCAGCAGACCATGCTGCTTACTTGCCTGCCAGTTGAGCCTCTGATCCCCTTCTGTTTGGAACTACTTTTCCTGTTGGGTGGGGCTGGAGCCACTCCCTAGATTCAGAACACTGGAACTCTTCTGGAAAGCAGGAACTCTTTTCTTACCTAGGCGTGGCTGTGGAAGGAGACACCGAAGCACTACAGGAGGCTATTTAAACCACACCCGGTGGATGAATCTTGCTTTGCGTTATTCTGCAACCTCTGCAGCAGAACGCTCATCGTGTCTTCTGCATCCGGTCCTGGGCCTAAGGAAAAAGGCTTACCATCCTGAATCCAGTCTTCAGCAACACCTAGAAAGACAAGAAAGAACAGGTTAGCATTCCAGCATCTGAAAGGCAAAGGCTTACCTACTCTTCGCACGCTCCGGAGGCCTTTGGCGCTGCATCCCGCATCTGAAAGACAAAACAAGGTGCGTTTAAAGACATTGGGGAACTTTAATACTCACGTGCCATTACTCCTTTCCACATCTAATCCAGTGGGTATTCCGGCACCCTGCAGCCGCTCCGAACTCTTACCTGCAAAATAAAAAGACAGTTAGAGCGCATCGTGAAGCAGGCAACAAGCGCTTACTTACGTGCTTCCAGGCGCTTCTATTCATCACACGGGCTCCATCTTTAACTCACTTCAGCCCGTCATCCGCCATCGCCGGAACCCTGCAAAACAAGAGACATCATTACTAAAGACTCTAAAGACATTTGAATGACTCGAAACTTACCGTTCGTGCAGTAAACGACGGACAGCAGTCCTCTGAAGTCAAGAGGCCTGCGCTACCTATCCAGTGAAGAAACTGGTTACAGCACCCTGCCCCGAGGCAGATGGAGAGCTCGGCATTCACTTACCCAAGGTGAGAGCGTTAACCTTTGGGGGTCTACAGGAGAGGAGAAGAGGAAAGAGATAGGGACACCCCAATAACCCCAGTTCATTAACCCCATATTTTCTATCTGCAGACATCTTACTCTACACGTCAGGCATACAGTGCACAGAGGTCCAGCCCAAGAGCCAACCGGGTGCTACACATCACCTTTGGAGATACGGTAGTCGCCCAGTCAAGACCGGCGCCTCTGCGAGAATCAGGTGAGCGTTACACGCGGAAACCAGCAATAGAGATAGGAGGGAAAGCAAGATGGTTGACACAATTGGCAGAATACTGGCCCTGTTACCTAGACACAGTTCTGTGTGGAGATCCCCCGCCCCCACCCACCTGGGCAACCTGTAAAATAAAGATATATAGCACAAGCCCAGTCCATATATTGTTCAATAGCCTGGTTTCCTCCTATTAAGGTTTCACCCGCCCAATGTACCTGGTGGAGTAGAGTTCTTCGAAGACGCGAAGGATCCTTCTTGAGTGACTCCCTTTAAAGCAGGAGCCACGGATCGTCGAGAGGCGTCGAAGATGGTGAACTTGTCTTCGACGATGAGAAGTTCAAGGGTGCCGAGACCCCGATGTCGATCCAGGCGGTGCTCGTCAGCGACCTCCTGCTAGGATGAGGTGTCCGGGGCACCACGGCGAAGGATTGTTCAGGACCGCAAAGAGTTTCAGAAGAACTGTGGCCTGACAAGGGTGTCGAGTCCAAGTCTTTGTGGCCTTCAGGTGGCGGGAAACTCACCGGCAGATTCTCCTCGGCGCGTTGGTCGTCCTCTACTTCAAAGCGGTCGACGTTGTGGTCAAGGGAGTCCTTCGATTCAAATGTTCTTAGGCAAAGGAGCAGGCGGCTCCGGTCGGCGGCGGCACGGCGTCAAGTGGTCCCCACGGCTGGGCAACACAACTTCGAAGGGCCTCCAGCGGTTACACAAACCTGCAAACCCTGGTCGACGGCAATGGACTTCGACAGCGGGGAGGTCCGGGTGCTTTGCTTCGTTCCCCTCATCGGTCCCGTCTCGGGTCGGCAGCCTTTCGAGGGTCTGACTCCCAGGGAGCTTCAGCGAAGGTTAGCGGTGCTCGATGGTCCCTCGGAGCACGGGAAGAGGGCACCTTACCAGGTCCTCTCTCGGATCAGTCCTTGACGAGTTCGGCAGCTTTCAGATCAGGCCGAAGCAAATGCAACAGCAAGTCTTCGTCTTCCAGCTGGGAGTCGAGGATCAGCAGTTCCAGTTACTCTTCAAGTGTAGACACAGCTTCTGAACAATTTCCAGTGGTGAGAGTTCCCCAGATATACTATCTTGTCTCTCATCCACACTGCTGGGTCACTCAGCAGCCAATTATACAGAAGGGCATTCATGCAGTCAGCCAATCAGGCACACAGTGCATTCAGGCCCACCTCCTCCCTCTCAGACTCTCACAACAAGGAATGTGGAATGGGACAAGTACCCAGCCATTCAACACTACACACTGCATTCAGGCCAGTTTCGGGCAGGGCTGTCTCAGTCTGTCTCTCATACCAGAAACCAGACAGCCACAACAAGAAGTGCATTTTGGTCACACACTCCATTCACCCAGTTCCCACCCACAGGGCGTACCCAAAACATACAGTCACTGGGAAGGCTCCAGTCAGTCTGGACTGGACTTCACAACACCACCATATATGGAACTTCCACCCAACAGCCAGTCAGGGGGAAGGGACAGAGTCAGGGCTTCCCAGGACTTTGGGAAAACAAGGTAACAGGTAATAGAAAGCAAGAGGCCACAGGGGCCGTCTTGTTTTCCATCAGGAATCAACTGACTCCAATGGCAGGGCCAGGGTATCCCAAAATGGAGGATACTCAGCGCACCTGTCAAATTCAGCATGGAGCTGCCACCAGCCCATACCCTGCTCTGCGGGCCACCCACAGGTGCACAAAAACATACACTAGGGGCACAGGGTTTGTACCCCCCACCCATGGGTGCCGTAAGGGTATCCCACGGGTCTGTTCACCAAACCAAAAGAGAGCTGCACCGCCAGGAGTCCCACATGAACTCCTGCACGGAAAACACGACAGAACACGATAAAAAGGCAGTAAAGGACAAGGATACGGAGGCCCTGTCCCTCCGATGCATTTCCAGCATCACAATGACCAAACACTCACTTTTTATCTCGTCATATTTTACAACATATGGCCCAAGGAGATTCATGTACAAGGGGCCAAATTCTCTACATTCGGTCAAAACATGGCGGGCAGAATCACATTTGTTACTTGGGACATGACATAAGCGACAGTTCCTGGATTGTCTGGGAATAGAACGTTCCAGTCCCAATGTAGCCAATACTGATAGTTTGTTAATTCGTAAAAGTAATTGAAATCTGTGTAACGCGGGCCCGGGGTACAATTTCAGGTAGCCCTGAGGTTCTCTGAAGGTGTGCGCCAGGTAAGGCCTCTCCTCGCCGTAGCTTTTTAATGCACTCAGATGGCTATAATTGGAAAACCAATCCCACCTTTCCAGTTTTGCGATAAAGAATGTGGTAGCGCTCTTCCAATTTAGGGTTCCGTTCCACGGTTTTAAAAACCTTGTTTGCCAAGGTAGCAAGGTTGTTAGTATATTCCCTGCTTCGTTCCTTACTAAGATGTCACAGTAGTGGACAAACTGGGGATAGTTTAGCTTTTAAGTATAGTAGTCTGCTTTTTTTAAAGACTTGGGCTACTGGTGATATCAGACCCAGCTCCAGCCTAATTATCTCTATTGGTATGCTAAGGACCACCCCCAGGACACTCCTAATATTTTCCCCCCCGAACCTTCAACCAGGATAGATCTTTCATGCATAGTGCCTTTAACCTATATAATATAGCAGCACAAAAACTTTGCCTATAAAGGGTCAATATGCCATATAACCTGAAACCTGAAGTCTCCTTGATGCACCTCGCGATTACCAAGGTCAGGGCAGCTGCTTTGCATTTCTTCTCGCCAATGATTGCAGCTTAGTCGCAGTCAGACGTTCGATCTAGACCTAGGTACTTTTATTGGTTTACCTGTTCAATATGAGGTTTCTACCTCATACCATGAATTTTGGTATTGGCATGTTTTTAGGAGCAAAATGCATAAATTTCGTTTTTTCAAAGTTTAGCTTCAGGCCATTCTCATCTGCATACAGTGCAATCAAGGAACTCTGTTCTCTTTAACAAAATCTGTGAAGAGAGTAATCAGCACCTTAGACCGGTAGGCTGCAGATCTTCTTAATACTGTGTGCGCTAGGCCCTTTGGGCCTGCTGCCCTTGAGTTTTTGAGTTTATGAATTTTTGTTCCAATAGCCGCTAGATAGTAATTTAATTCAAAGCTACTCTTAGTGAGGGAAGGTGTTGCACCCGTGGCCTTTGCTGCAGTAAATGCTTCGCCTAAGAATTTAGCCCAAACCTGTTCACCAATACAACTTGTAATTTGCAAAGCTTTAACAGAGTTGAACTTCGTCAATAAGCTCCTCATCTTTTTTTGCGCCTTAAGTGGCCACTGCTTTTAGAAGGTATTGCTATTGAGCATTTCTGTGAGAAGATTTCCAGCCCTTGATCAATTGGCTGCATCTATTTTGTGCCATGCGACAGGCTCGGTGGCTGGACAATACACCGAGGTCTGCCTGCTTGATTCCCCTAATCTCTTGCCTTATGTGTCATCCTGCATCCTGAATTACTTTTCCATATTGTACCCTCTTACCCGGTTTGTTCAGCATTACATAGCTTCCTGTATCGTCAACTCAGACATGGTTTCCTTAATCCAGGTTTCAATGGAGTCTGCCGAAAGCCCAAGAATGTTTTTAATTTGATCTGCTGTCTGGGTTGATACAATTTGTGGACTTTATCCAGATTTTTCTCAGACCATCTGATTCTGTTGCTGCCACGATTAACATCCATGTTGCCGAATTTGGAGTCAACTTCAGATCCAAAGCCTGAAATGGTGAGTGTAATCATGGGTTGGTCACTCTACATATTCTCTTCTGCTACCAACTTCTTTACTTGTAGAAAAACCGCCTCGTTATGAAAGAAATAGTCTACTGTGGATGTTGACTGTCCCCTTTTCCAAGTGGGATGGCCCGGCCTATCCCCACAGACTTACCCAGTTAGCATGACACAATCCCAGTCTAAGAGGGTATCCAAAAACAAGCTTCCCTTCCCTGTCATACATACTTTCTTCATTATTGGGAGACTACTTACATAATTCGGTTTCATTAAGTTCCTTGCTGCAACAACATCTAGCATTAATGCCCCCCCAATTATTATCTTTTCTGGTATTCTTTCAGAATTTAGATTACCCCAAATTTCTGTGGTACCTCCAATAATGCTATGGGTGAACGAGGGGCCTGCAGGATCGCAGAGGTTTATAATAGTATAATTACCCATGCCTTGAGTCAGGCTGATCCTTAGAGCAAGAATTTTGGAATTTGTTTTGGAGAGTGGAATTCTTGTGGCCGGTATTGAGTATTTAATTCCAATTGTGAGACCTCCATAAGGGCGCTCCTTGGGCCTTTGTCGGCCAGTAATTGAAACATCTGGAACCCATCAATAATTCTGTAAGCAACCAACACTCCTGTAGTAAAAAGATATCCGCCAGCAACAAGTCCAGAGACCCTGCTGTGCTCAATAGATGGGCAAAGCCTCTGGTATTCCATGAGCAACTTGTCCATTTTCAGTTGTTCGGCATAGGTTTGCATGCATTATTCTGAACACACCAGCTTAAGATTCCCATATTTTCTTGCAGTGTGTTTGGGCACTGGACATTCCGACCCTCCCTGCTGCCGGGCAGCAATTTATCCCACAGGTAATCCGCACTCGATTTTGTGGTTGTCCTAACAGGGAGTGGGGCCAGTACTGGGTCAATCTCATAGCCTAAGTCTAGGAATCTATTTTTGTGACTGCTGATCAAATGTGCAGTTTCAACAACAGTACAATGCACTCTACTACTCTGGTGCACTGTGTTTTTAATTGGCTCAAAGAATTTAAAGTCTTTAGTATTTAATATTCTAAGTGGCAAGATCTTGTGCATCAGTGACAAAAAAATCGGATCCATTAATATGTAGGCGGGAATCTTTTTCCATGGCGTTGCCGCATATTCAAAATGGGGTCTTTGCTGGATGTAAAAATATCCATTGATCTTACGGTTGCACGAGGCGCCGATACTTCAGCAATTTTTACATGGTTTTCCAGGTCTCCAGGAGCCATTTGTCCCACATCTTCCACTTCATCTCACGCAGAAACCTCTTCACAGATTGAGACTCCCCCCGCCCCCCACTTCTGCAATCGGCTTCTGGTCCGCGTTATCCAGTTTGTTATTGCCTCATTTAAAGTCCTCTCCTTTTTCTTGTTGTTTTTCTTATTGCTCTTCCTTATGTTTTGCTGTTTACCTATGGTACCCATTTGCGATTCAGTTCCTGGTTGGCTCTGGGGTTCAGTAACATCTAATGGTGTTTAAGTCGTTTCATTTGTTTACGGTCCGGTCATGTAGGTCAAGGACAGAGGGGTGGGCGGAGGAGGGGAAGAGGTGCAGTTCTTCCTTCCAATGTGGGAGGGTCATTTTTGAAGGGGTGGGGGGAACCCAGCTCCACTTTTCACCCTTCACCAAACACTTGTCACTTGCACTTCGAGCGAGAACATCACGCGTGTGACCGGATTTAAGGAAAACACCTTCTCCTTCGTTAAAGGGCCAGTAAGTCAGCGTTGTCCCATAACAATGTCAGGCTATTACAAGCCGAATGTTCTGCAGTTTCACCATCAATGAAGTGAGAGATCACAGCAGGAAGCTACACGGACATAGTACACACCAAACACTTGTCACTGACACTTCGTGAAGTGTAAGGTTTATGAAAAGCCACCGAGTCTCCATTAGATCAATGTGCAAGAAGACCTTCAGGAGCAGGAATGTTCTGTGCCCGTTAAGCCGTAAGAGTGCAGGATACCATCAATCTGACAATAGAAGCCTAAGAAGCCTCATGTCCTGGGACCCCAATGAAGGAAAAAAAATGTCTTGGGAGTTACTTTGAAAATGTGATGGAAACTTCAGAATGAAGGATAAGTTTGCAATACCACCATGTCATTGCGAAATACCGTAAAAGGTTCCCCGGTACAAAGTGATGGCAATGGGCTAATCCTTTGTGCTCTGAGGTCAGGGAAAGCATGTATACAGGAATCCAGGAGCAGGTCTACAGAGGCTATGGGCTCAGAACACAACTGACCCAAGGTTTCCACTAAAACGAAGGTCCCAGCTAGGAGGATGCCCTTCCGCCCATTGCATGAAAAATGCACAATATTGTCTAAATGATGCCAGACTACATGATTCTTACAAGAGAATGACAGAATCTGAAACGTGTAAGCACTTAAAGGATAGTTCCGGGACTTTTTTTTTTATTGTCCCTACGGTTCGGCCATGTATTTTTAAGCATAACTCGGTAGATCGTAGAAAACTTTCCTATGGACCTTACCCGACTTTTCGTCCATTAACGCACTCGAAATCAGCCGCCATTTTCTGATAATCCTATCATTTCCCCCCATCGCCCTGGCTCACCTGCTTTTGCGTCACTAAATCAAAACCCCCGCCCGAGCCTGACATCAGCAGACGCGTACCGCCCATTTGACAACGCCAAAGCACGTTTCGTGTCAACAATCGCTGCGCCTCAGCTAATGAAGTGTCGCCATGGAAATGGCAGGACGCCTCTTTCCTCTATAAGTATTAACACACCGTTTCACAACACACAGCAGCAGATTTTCGATTCCATTACTCTCTCTGTGTTACTTTGAGTATTCTGTGACTCGTTTCTGTGCTCTGGTCAGCTACCTTCGCCGCTTCTAGGCCTTGTGAACACCTGTACCATCTCTGTAAATTATTTTACTTTCTTTACCACACAATGGCTACAATAATGCCGTATATGTACGAGCCCGAGTACACCGAGGAAGAACTACTGGAAAGGCAAGCACGCGAAAACGATGGGGATTCGGACGGCAGTTGGGAGGACCAGTCAACGGATGAAGAGCCTGGACCATGTCGCATGGACGGCGTCTCCACCTGGTGCACGTGCAATCGGTGCGAGCTAATGCCAACTGAGGAGGAGAACTGCTGCTGCCGTGAAAATTCCGGGTGCTTGGCCTACATTTCGGAAGGCGAGCCAAGTCCGCAATGCATCACCGAGCTGCCAGAGTTCAGGGAAGCCTGCCTCTCACGGACCGTGTTGAGGATGATGATGGTGCTTATGCACGAACTTCGCGGCACTGTTCGTCCGCGTAATCCGAGTAACGAGTAAGTATACTCTGGTTGTGATGTCAGTGATGCCACTACTAAGTCATGGTCGTCTCCCACATGTAAAATTACATCTACATATCATTCGAATGCATGTAAATTGGTTCCATATTGTGCATTTTCTAGATAGAATTTTTTTCAAAGCAGAATGACATTTTTTACCTGAATCGACAGTGATAAGAAAGTTTTGTCATTTTAATACAGTTTGCATCTTTCGTTTTCACAGGTGGTACATGCTGGTGGCCTATCGTTGCTTCACTTGGTGGCTTCAGTGGCCTATCGTTGCTTCACTTGGTGGCTTCACGGGAGGCTCGGACACCGCGTTCGGAGAGTAATACCTGCCTGTGCGGTACTTGCCATTAGACAACATTTCCCCAGCGACAGTGGACAATACCGCGGATTTTCCCTGGATGTGCTGCAACCGGAACTTTACAATGTGTAATGTTTATTATTTATGTTCAATTGAAATTAAGATCTAAAATAAAACCCAACATATATTTTAACAATGGTTGTTTTGATTTTTTAAACGAATCTAGTGTGTCTCCATTGAATAGTCTTCCTGTGCCTTGTCTTGTCACACCACATGTCTCCGGCCAGCATCCTCCCTCACGCTGGCCGCCCACCTTCAATCCACATAACCGTTGAACCCATATGCAGCAGACATACATATGTTATTTTGCGGGTTGGCATCAAGCCTCCCGGCCTTGCCTCCTCCCCCAAAAATACTTACCACACCACTTTGTTCAAGCGTTGGCAATAAAAGGAACGCCGTTGGATTTTATTGATACAAAACATGGTTATAGGTAAATAATCAATATGGTTGATCATAATAAATCATCCTTTTGGGCACCGGGTACAGAGATGACCCCCTCTGGCCCGTGCCGCCTTGCCACCACAGGCCAGCCTGCTGCTGACTAACTGCCTAGGTGCCAAAGACCATGTACACTTCAAAGTGGTCTATAGAGCATGGGTTGTTGTTCCCATGTCTACCTCCAGACCCCGTGTCTCCTGCCAAGCATCCCCCCTCACGCTGGACGGCCCCCTGCAAACCGCATAATGCCACGACATATACACGTCATTCATTCACAAACACACCCCTGTTTCGAATTCTTTATAACCCACTTCATATTTCTAATGAGCACTTCTTTGCGCTTTGCTAGTCAACCCGTGAAGGTGCTGGTTATCTGCTCTTAGTCTATGTGAACTTCCGTGACCACTTCGAGGAAACTCCTCAGTTTGCAACCTGTGAACTGCTCCCTGTTCTACGACAAGAAACTACTCTGATCCCTGCATCTAACAGTTTGTTCGTCAAGGTAAGGCCATGTACCATAATCATTTTGCGTCCAATTTCTTTTCGTTCAAGACAGTACATGCAAGGAACTAGTCACATGTTCTGAGTTTACATTGGTATTCATAGAGAATTGTTGATCTTTACTTTACAGAACTTTCCACAATGCCTGCCTGTTCCATTGGCGGTTGCCCTTCGAAGACCCATAATAAATCTGAAGGTACTATAATGCATGTTTTCCCTAAGACAATAGATCAGATAAGAGAATGGGTCCGATATTGCGGATATCCACCGTCTGAGCTTGAAAGTAGAGTCTTAGAAGTCTTTGCGGACAAGAGGGGTGATCGATACCGCATCTGCAGCAGGCACTTTACCTCTGACATGTACTCCACATCATTGCTAATAAAGAAGAACACACCGCGAGCGAGGCGAAAATTGCTCTCAACCGCTATTCCCACTCTATTCGTCCACATCCCTCCACTGGTGAGTCAAGTTTACGTATTTATCTCTCGGCCTTGTGGTAGTGTGTAGCATTAGCTAACAATAATTTCCCCATTTATGTATCCACTCAATATGAAGGCGGAAGATTCTCCATCCGTGTCGTTATTGCAGTCATCAGCCACTTCAAGCGCCTATCGGGTAATCTTACTTGGCTATTCTGCCACTGACTTGTTTTAGGCATGTAAATCAATAGTTTTAATTTATCGTGTAATTATTTTACCTAATGGTACACCCTTGTACTCGTCCTCTAGTCTTTGTTTTCAGTTATAATTATTGTTATCCAAAATAATGCAAGTACTGTCTATCAGGGAGATGCTGAGGAGTCCAACGTATTGACGACTACCGTTGATGTCACTCAGATGCTCGAGGTACGTTTCCGGACAGTTCCATCGATGGAGATCATCAGATCTTGCATTCTTGTAGCGTGATTGTTACACACAATGTTTCTTTCGTTTTTAGCCATTGATATGTCCTTCTGTCGTCGCCCTCCTGTGTGTCTTCTTTTTTCAATATTGTGTTCATTACTAATGAAAGTCCTATGTTTCAGGGAGTCGATGGAGTATTAGTCCAAGAAGAAGGGGGAGCATGCAGTTACGGGTTGGCGCAACAGCTTGCAGAAGTGTGCACCGCAGTTACATCGTCCCTTGATGTTCTTATGCATTTCGAGGTATGGATACTGACAGTTCGATCAAGCGAAATCATATGACGTGATTACATCCGCTATACTTCCTTCTTTATTAACGCAAGTACTATGTTTCAGGGAGATGACGGAGCTTCTTCTACAAGAACATCACCCCTAGTAGTTGATGCAGATCTCTGGGTGGTGACACTTCCAACGATCGAGCAAATCGAATCATATTTACATATCCATTATTTATTTTAGACAACTGATCATTTGTGCAGGTCTATTTAGATGAGCCGTTGACGCCTGCACAAAGTTTATGTTCTTTTTAACAAAATAGAAAACCATACTAATGCAATTACTGTGTTTCAGGGAGTTACTGAAGCATCATCTTCAATAATATCATCAATGGAAGTCTATGAGGAGCCCGAGGTATGGATCTTGACAGTTCCTTCTAACTAGATCAACAATGCGTGAATAATTGTCGTTTGAATGTTCTACACAAAGCGTTCATTCGTGTTTTGCTATTGAGATGTACGTGTGTATTGGTCCCCAAGTACATTTTGTGTTTTCGATATTATTATACATACTAATGAAAGTTCTATGTTTCAGGGAGTCGATGGAGCGTCAGTGCGTGATGGATGTGCTTATGAAAATATAGTCGTTGCAGCGCAAGAAGAAGTGGAGACATGCACACACGAGTCGGAGAAACAGCGTCCTGATGTTGAAGTTCGAGGCAAGAAAGTTTCAAAGAAAAGAAAGCAAAAGAAGGTTAGTGTCCTGGTCACTATATTATGTTGTTTTTCACTGTTAATAGTTCAATACTGTAAGTTGTGTTTAAACTGAACATCCCTTTTCCAATCTGTCCTCTAGTTGCGAGTGGGTGTACGAACTAGATCTACACAGACAGTGAAGCGACGAGAGATGTTGCTTGTCAAACCTTTTGGCAGGGACTTGAGACTGGAGATGCATCGTGCCAACGGGAAGAATATGAAGTGATTGACAACGGAGCTATACCACCACCAGCCATTGATAGTGAATGTCCTCCTGGTAGTTCGGATGCAGTCGGAGATCAATTCACAGAATCCACACCCGCAAAAACTAAGACCGCGAGAAAGTTGAAGAAATTGTCCTATTCAACCATTGCCGGAGAAGGAACAGATGTTGCAATGGAAGAGAATGAAGTGGATGACAATGAAACACCATCAATATCACTGAAAATAGCGGAAGACGATATCAGAGATTCTACCTTTCATGTGAGTGACATGTCCTCAACGTTACAGGCCGAACCAGCTGGGATGCAGAGTGACAGTATAAGGAAAGAGGCCAAATTCATTGTATTCGATAGTTGTTTGATTGATATTATTATTCGGATGAAATGTGGGCATTCGGTTGGTGGGGAAGTATGTGGGGAGCCATTGATTAAAGTGACTCGTGCAATTCGAGGCACTAACCTTAAAATACATGCCACCTGTACAAAATATCATCCTTTCTCATGGTCTGCACAACCCATGCTGGGGCAACTGCCAGCAGGCAATCTACTTTGTGCAGCGGCTGCACTTTTTAGTGGTTCAAGTTTTAAAAAGTTAGAGTCTTTCTTTCAGTTTGTGGGAATCCATTTCATTGCGAAAACTCAGTTCTACAAATACCAAACCGATTATCTATTTCCAGCCATTAGCGAAGCTTGGAGAATGGAAAAAAATGTCTATTGATAGTACATTCGCGGGCAAACGGTTCAGGCTAGCCGGTGATGGACAGTGCGACAGCCCAGGATTTTCAGCCAAGTACTGCACCTACCACTTTCAGGACATGGAAAGTAAGAAAATTGTGAGTTCGGTGGTCGTGCAGGTGTCACAAAGTACATCCTCAGTGGCCATGGAGAAAGTTGGCTTTGTAGCATCATTGCAAGAACTACAATCGCGGGGAATGGTGATCGACCTGATAGCCACGGACAGACACGTTTCAATTGCCAAGACAATGAGAGAAGAGTACAAAAATATAAATCACCAATTTGACTTTTGGCATCTTGCAAAAACAATCAATAAAAAAATGTCGGCTGCAGGTAAAAAAAAAGATATGCAAGGTATTTCACAGTGGTCCAAGTCAATCAGCAACCATCTTTGGTGGAGCTCAAAAACATGTGGAGGGTCGTTGGAAATTCTACTGGAAAAATGGCGGTCAGTAATGCTACACTGTACCAACGTTCACCGTTGGAACACAAACCAACATTTCCACAATTGTGAACATGGCCATTTGTCCACAGAGGAGGCACGGAAGAAGAAGTGGTTGATTCCTTCATCACCCACTCACAAAGCCATTGAAAAGATTGTATTTGATAAAACTATAACAAGAGATTTGAGGGGACTCACAGAATTCTGCCACACAGGAGATTTGGAGGTGTTCCACAATATGTGCCTAAAGTACAGGCCAAAACGATTGCATTTTGGCATGGAGGGCATGATAAATCGGACTCTTCTAGCGGTCTTGGCACATAACCATAATGTTGGCCGTCAACAAAGTAGGACGACCGGAACTTTAGGGACGCTTCGCTACAATAAGGCCTTCACTAAAAGAAGTAAACAATGGGTGATCAAACCAGTGTTTGAGGATATGCAATATGAGTTTATTGAAAGACTTATTGTTGACGTCCTAGATAGGCACATAAATGGAGTTGTGAACGAACCTGTGCAGGGGACAACTGCATTGCCACCCAACATTGCCTGTGTTCCATGTCCACCTAAAGAAGAGCTCATTGAGAAATACACATCACGGTTTAAATGATTGTAATTTGATTGTCTGTTCTCTCGAGTCTCCTCATGTTGCAGGCCCATTGAATATGTGTATCTATGTAATGTGTAAATAAAAGTGATTGCTCAGTGTACGTGCAATGTGTCTCTCCACTGTTGCCCCTCCCTTCACCGTGCTGTTGTGCGAACCACCCGGGTGTCACCTGTGACTTTGCTCTGAAGTCTCCTCATGTCGCAGGCCCATTGAATATGTGTAGCTATGTATTGTGTAAATAAAATTGATTGCTCAGTGTACATGCAATGTGTCTATCCAACCTTGTTCATTTGCGCATTAAATGAAACCAAACAGTAATATAAATCATTTTTCAAAAAATATAGAATGTCTCCGTATTTATGGTTCTCTGGGGCTGCAAATGCACGCAGACAAAATGCAAAGATGGAGTGTAAATTTCAAGTCCTGTGAGATGGCCTTACACTGAATGTAGCTAACTAGGAATGTGTGCTCGTTCAAAGTGAAGGTCAGCTGCTTTGATTTTTTGCTCGGGTGCCGGAATGGCCCACGACTCAGTATAAGGTTCTATTGTTATTTGACCTTGACAGGCCGGGACCATCACGAAAGACTTCGTTTTGGGGGTGTGGTGCAATAACGTAAACGATAATGAATATAATTTCAGAAACGAAAGCCATTTAATGTTCGTTCATTAGAAGAAATAACGTCGGCATAGAAGGAGTGGCATTTCGGGGCTGCCCTACGCACAGACACAATGGAAAATGCAAATATAATGTAAGTAACTCTTTAGATGAGTTTATACCGCAATTTAATTACTATACAGTAGCTTTAAAGACGGGTTAAGTTGTACTTGTTCGTTCTATGTGGCATATTGTTTTGTACCGCGCACTATCTTGAGGAGAACCATCTCCTTTTACGGAAGCACCTCAAAACCTTCCTCTTTGCTTCTGCTTTCTCTCTCCCTCTCCCCTGCTACAACTGGTCCACTGTCTGCGACCTCGGTCCTGGGCCCTTCCACTCTCCACCTGCACTGCCTCCCTGTCAACACCTGCACTGGGGGACTGTCTCAGTATCCTACAGCCCCCCCTTGACGTATAATACCCAGTTGCACTGTCCTAGCTATGAAATAATTTCCCGACCTAATATATAAAATGAATAATTTTAATAAAGATCTGATGGTGAGACTAATTTCATTTTTTATGTTTTTCAAACAGGTACATCATTCATTATTGAATGTGTCACGAGTACCAGACACCGGCGGATGGGTTTTTTAACCGCCAGTTGCTTCTCCGCGTGAACAACGTTACCACCCTGACCATTTTATGGGACGATCGCCAAGTACAAGTATGCCCTTACGCGGTACTAACGGCTAGATGCAACATACAGACCGTTGTGGTGGCCTAGTGCCTCGTTGTTGGAACAGCCATGCGATTATCAGTGCGACCGAAGAGCTTATTTTATCGTAAACCAACACCCTGTGTACTGCACACGAACATCGCTTGCCTCAAGACAAACTATTTTGGATCGAGAGCAAATAAAAATGCAAATCGCTGAATATTCTCAAAACATTTGATGTCAAATAAATGTACTTTACCAAATTTACAATCTTGCGGTTTAATTTAAAAGTACAGTTTCATATTCCCAATTGTGGCGCGCTGTGTTGTGTGAGCTCATCTGTGTTGATTTCCGGGTTCTGTGTGGAGTCGCGTAGAAGACGCCTGGGCGCGTTTGCCTACGCAGCACAGTAACGTCACGGAGAGAGGCGGGGAATATGAATGTTTTGATAAAGTCTGTTTCAGGGGCGGGGGATTTGATTTAGTGCCGCAAAAGCAGGTGAGCCAGGGCGATGGGGGGAAATGATAGGATTATCAGAAAATGGCGGCTGATTTCGAGTGCGTTAATGGACGAAAAGTCGGGTAAGGTCCATAGGAAAGTTTTCTACGATCTACCGAGTTATGCTTAAAAACACATGGCCGAACCGTAGGGACAATAAAAAAAAAAAGTCCAGGAACTATCCTTTAAGGGTGCTGGGTAAGTTATGCAAGCTTCAACCTGAATCCCTCATTAAGCTAGGTGAGAACATGGTCTAGAAGTGAGGTGTCAATGTGAGGTGGACAACTTTGTAAAGGGTTTTCACCTTTAGCCACTTTATTAAATAAAAAGGTTGGATTAACATCTCGCTATTCCTACGCGGACAATTTTCCTGCCTAAAGTAAACTAAAAAACACTCACAAAAGGATATCTGCCCCTTACACTTTAACAACAAATAAAATAAGGAAATATATGGCAATGCAATTCAATATAACATATGATTTGATTCACAATATATTCAATGTCTCTTCTCATAACCTAGGTGAATTTCCCCGCCCCAGATCTGAAAAGGGTTTTCTCCACACTTGAAACGGATGTTCTTGCTTTCTTTGAACACAAAGTTCGAATTGAGTCCCAAGGGTTTATAAAAAGTTCCACAGTTCCAATAAAGTATCTCCAGAAATTAGAAGTACCCGGAGTCTCGCATTGGTTTTCCTCGCATATGCAACAATAAATGTCTGCCAGGATAAGGTAACAACTCGTGGATTCAAGAAGAAAAATTATACCAACTCCTTCTGGAGTAAGAACAGGGTTCACCTATGTAGTAACAAATGTCTTTGTCAGGATGGTTTACTTCAAACTTGACTTCAGGAAGAAGTATAACTTTTCTGCAACAAGTTTTCACAAGGCACAAATCAATACGAGTTGCTTATGTTAGAAGCACAGTTCAGCACTTGTATCAACTACTATCTGGCTTATATTTCTGCCAGGGTTACTTGCCTGCCTGTCTACTTCTTCAACAGCAAGAACAAAAAAGTGCTTCAGTGGTAACTTCCGACGTATCGCAACAGCAACTTCATTTTACTTCAGCATCAAACTTTAAACATATTGTGGGGCAAACAAGAAACCGCATTAATGCTCTTCATGACCACTTGGCAGCGATGCTCCTCTCCCCCTGGATAACCGACTCCAGAAGGGCAGTCTGTTTGCCACCTTTCTTTGCCATTTGTACCAACAACCTAATTCTGCTCACAAGATGGTCTCTTCCACATTGGCTTTGGCAATGTAGGTTATCACTTGCAGATTTGTATTTTGTAGCACATAAGCAGTAAGCTCTATAGTCATTAACCCTCTCCACATTCCCCCCGCTTGCCTTGAGTACCGTTTGTTACATTGGTTTTGCTTGTTTGTTATAAACTCTTGGCTTGGGTATTGTCTAAGCTTTTGGAACAATTACAGCTTTCCCATGGGGTTTATGGGCTTTCCACACTCATGTGCTCATTTATACAGTCATTCGCTTTTAACAAGCATAACTTATTAATTTCGTATAGTTTGGTATTCAAAATCACTTCTATTGTCACTTTCACTCATTCGCGGCCTGCTGTGAACACGTGGGCAGAGTTGGAGCGCTCTGGAGTCCATTACAAGCTGTGAACTCATTGGGTAAGTCGCTTATGTATGCTCCGCTCAGTGTTCGAAGGGCTTCGGAGCTTGTGGCTTCTCTTGGTCAGGTGGACAACCTCCTCTGGTCCTCCTCTGCTTACGCCACAAATGGTTGGAACCTTCGCTGCTCCAGAGGGGGTCAGATGCAATCCAGCCACCTTGCTCCTCACAAGAGGCACACTTCCCTCATTGCATCTGCTTCCAGCTGCATAAACTCTGCAATAGGGAGTGTCACTGGTAAAGACTCAGGACCCGCCATGGCTTCTGACGCTTCTGTGGTCACGGCATCTTCTCGCGCCTCAGTCATGCCTCTCTGCTGCAACCACGGCTTGCGTTGCTTCCTCCTCTTCTACAGTTCCGCTTCTCTCCCTCTTCTTTCTCCTAGTGCCTGCATCTCAGGAGGCTTAAGCCTCCCAGCCCCCTTCAGGTGTAGGCCATTTACACCAATTAAGAGATCACACCCACATCAGTGTTCCTCTGTATCACTCTTCCTCGTCCCAGTACTGAGGGAAATATGGGACTTGAAGTCCATGGCAACAAAGTTAGTTTTTCTAACTTTTTTTGCTTTGCTTACTGGCTTTCCATTTTCTAGAACATTCTTTGAAATAACATTACATAAATCAGTCACCAGTTTCACTTGAAGAGGAATACAGTGTTCTAAACCTTTGATTATTATTTACAGACTTCTTTCCATTTCCTTCTTTTGAGGTAGGGAAATGCTTAGCTCTATCGGTTTGAGATTGGGTTTAATTTATCTTTATACCACAGGAGCTTTGTCTGATTCTACCTACTTTTAGATGTTAAACCAACAGAGCTGTTAGATTATTGTGGCCACAAGCGATTTTGGCATTTGTAATACTTCTTCCTTAGGGGGAGATAAATACTGTGTCTCACCCAATGGATTCCTCTCACATCCCCGAGCCTTTTCTCCTCCTATGTGTTCCACCCGCAGAGCACCACCCCAATGTCAGGATTTTCCCTTGCGACCTGAGAGGAGTCTTTAGGTAGGGATATGGTGAGGGATCCGTAGGATTCATCACACAGAGTAGGCCAAAGGATTAATGTTCATGTAAAGAACTAATAGAAAAAACAAAGTATTTTTTACTACAGTACTTGGCACATGAAGAGGACCTATCAATATTTTCCTGGGAGAGTCTCAAGTGTCCTTCGGGAAAAGGATTTTGAGACCCACTCTGATAAGTCCATGAGTCAACGGTGGATGGGTAACATCCCAGACATCGGTTTCCTCAACAGATCCTTAACAGTAAACTCTGAAGGAGTTGCTAAAGGTAAGTCAGATCAAATAAATTATCTCCCAGGCTAGTAAGGTGCTAGTACAATGGAGGAGGCAGTTCCTAATTATCCCGAGTTTCGAGAACAAAGCAGGAGGACAAATCATAAATGTGCAAGGTTGTTCCAGCTAAAATAACACTGACAGACCTGTCAAGAGGCAATGTGAGGCTATCTGGTGTTCAGGTGGTATGCAAATAGGCCAACTTTCTGGAACAGCTTATACACCATCTCTGGGTGTCCACTTGTGATCCTGCAGAGTGAGACCATGTCTGAATTTTGTGAAGCTAACAGATGGTCAACCTGAAGAGAATGTCGAGAATGTCCACAGTGTATAGCCAATTAACAGATTTCTATGGCCAGGAAACATAACAGTGAAAACTCCCTCCTCCCCCCCATCTGCCTGTCCTCACTCTCCTCTACAACCCTCACATTTCCCTCACCCACGCTCAGGCCTCCTCTTCCACACTCCCCCCTTCCCTCCTACTATCCTTTCTTGTCTAGAGACTTCATCAGGTGATATGGGCAAGTCCTCTATTTTTTAAAAAAAACTTTCTTTATTGCATTTTCCTTATACAGACAACTTAAAACATAACTACTCGTCACCAGTGTGCCCGCAACTTTCTCCATAGTCTCCCCCCAATCCACTCCCCCTTTAACCTTGTTAATCTTTTAGGCACATAGATAGTATATTCTGGGATACACTTTTGGTAACCACACGCACTTCGGTACGATGCTCTTACAATTAGAGGACCTCTCTCTGGGTATATTCTATGTAGTCAGGTGGGGGAACAATATACTTGGTGCAGGAATTTATAATGTATCAGCCTAAATCAAGGACAGGCTACGAGTTTGACGCCCAATGAATGTCCGTTGTTGTTCATTCATGGTTACCCCCCAAGTTGGCTTCCCATTTGGTGCTGTAGTCTTGTGCTGTAATAGCCCTCCCTCCACTAATCATTTTATATAGTGTTGATACCAGTTTCTGGGACAACAGTGGATGTAGTAGGTATTGTAGGATGGCTTGGGCTGCGGAGGCCTTGGGGAAGTCAGGCAATCGTGACCGAAGAACTCTGATCCTATAGTACATGAGCACAGTGACCACATTCCATTCACCCCTGGTTTACAGAGCGTCCCACGTCGTAAACTGCCCATCCTGTACCAGGTCACCCAGCAATTGGATGCCTAGTCTCCGAAAAAGTGTTTGAAATGATCTTTCTTGTGTCAGTGGTATCCCCTGAATGTTGTATAGCGGGAGGTTTGGTGAATATGTGGGTGATGTACCAGTCAGGTGCAGAATATGAGCCCAGGCCTTACATGTCATTGCCATGGGTTGTACTTCTTTTCTCGGAATCTGGGGTGGCATACCCTCAAAGCATTCCCTTAATATCATGTGGGTGTGCAGCTTCTATGGCCATCCTAGAGTGAGGGAAGTCCGGAGTGGAAAGTTTGCAGCCCGCTATGCATTGTATTTGGGCTGTGAGGTAGTACACATAGATCGGTGTACTCCAGGCCCCCCCGGTTGTATGGTAGAGTGAGGGTGTCATATGGCACTCTCGCATGTTTGCCTGCCCATGACAGTCTTATCAGGCTTTTGACCCTGGACCAAAAACTGCACGGTGGCCATACAGGTACATTATTAAATACGTATAGTAGCTTGGGTAACGGGACTATTTTTGCCAGGGCTTTCCGTGGCCCCCTGGGACATGGGTAGATGTATCCAGGAGTCTACTTTTAATTCCAGGGCCTCTAGCACTTTTACATAATTATAGGTGTATAGGTCACCCATGTTTGTTGTCACCATCACACCCAGGTAACGCATTCCAGAGGGGTGTGATGCTGGAAATGCATTGAAGGGACAGGGCCTCTCTGTCCTTGTCCTGTAGTCTTTTTTCATTTGTGTTCTGTATTTTTTCTGCACAGTAGTCCATGTGGGACTCCTGGCAATGCATCTCTTCCTGTTTTTGGTTTGGTGTACAGACCCCTGGGATACCCTTATGACACCCATGGGTCAGGGTGCACCCCTGTGCCCCTAGTGTATGTTTTCGGGCACCTGTGTGTGGCCCACAGAGCAGGGTATGGGCTGGTGGCTGCTCCATGCTGAATTTGACAGGTGCCCCGAGTATCCTCCATTTTGGGATACCCAGACCCTGCCTTTGGAATCAGTGGATTCCTGATAGGAAACAAGATGGCCTCTGTGGCCTCTTGCTTTCTATTGCCTGTTACCTTGTTTTCCCAAAGTCCTGGGAACCCCCGACTCTACCTTTCCCTTGACTGGCTGTTGAGTGGAAGTTCCATACATGGTGTTGTTGTGAAGTCCAGGCCAGACTGGCTGGATCCTTCCCAGTGGCTGTGTTGTGGGTACACACTGTGGGTGGGACCTTGGGGAAAGGAGTGTGACCAATATGCACTTCTTGTTGTGGATGTCTGGTTTCTGGTGTTTGACACAATGACAGACAGCCCTGCCCGAAACTGGTGTGAATGCAGTGTGTAGTGTTCAATGGCTGGGTACTTTGCACTGGATGCCTGATTGGCTGACTGACTGCCCTTCTGAGTGATTGGTTGCCTGAGTGTGACCCAGCAGAATGAATGGGAGATCAACTAGTATATCTGGGGGTCTCTCACTGCTAGAAATCGTTCAGAAGCTGAAGTTGATACTTGAAGCTTATCCTTGAAGCCCAGCTGGAAGAAGATTTGCTGTTGCATTTGCTTCGACCGAATCTGAAAGCTGTCGAGTTAATCGAGGACCGATCCGAGAGGACCGCTGGAGGCCCGTCGAAGCCATGTTGCCCAGAAGCGGGGGCCACTGGACACCGTGCCATTGACGATCAGAGCTGCACGCTCCGTTGCCTAAGACTTTTTGATTCACGGATGCGCTCGTCCGCACCGCCGCCTGCCTTACCCCAACCAGAGAAGGCCAGGCCGTCGACGTGCCGAGGAGCATCCGCCGGTGGGTTTCCCGCCACCCAAAGACCGTAGAGACAACTCGATGCCCTTGCTGGGCTACAGTTCTTCACAAACTCTTTGCGGTCATGGAGTCTCGACATCGAGGTGCCCCGCAGGCCTCTTCCTCGCAGGACGTCTTCGACTCGTCGTTGACAAGCACTGCCGGGACCGAAGCAGCTGCCTCAAATCCGTCAAACTTCCATCGAGGATCCTCGACGCAGAGTTCACTTTCTTCGAGGCCCATCGACGATTTGTGGCTCCTACTTTAAAGGGAGTCACTCAAGAAGGATCCCTCGACGCCCCCTCAAGGAACATTGCTATTTCAGGTAAATTGGGGTGGTGGAAACATTATAGAAGGAAATAAGACTTCTGGAACAATATATGGACTGGGCTTGTAAAGTATCTTTACTTTACAGGCTGCCCAGGTGGGGGGGTGGGATCTCCACACAGGATTGTGTCTAGGTAAGAGGGCCCGTATTCTGCAATTTGTTCTAACCAATTGCTTTCCTCCTGTCTATTGTTGGTTACCTTTATTAAGTGATTTGTGTGACATTTAATTAGAGTACAGTTGATGCACTTTAATGAAATCTGATAATTGTGGTACCACTTAGAACTGTATATATTTGCCATTGTAGATTTACTGAGCACAAAGTGAGTTATTGTGATTGTGTATATAACCTTGAACCTTAATTATATAAAGACTGTTTTAAATAATACAGTGTGTGGACATTCCTTTGTGGGGTCTTTGGGACTACACTGTACTTAAGAGCCAGCCTGCATCACCTCCTGAGAAGATAGGCCTTTATTGCTCATCCATTGCTACCGTAATAGAGAATCTTGGCTGGGGTCCTCTGTGCCTCTCCTCTACCATATAGGGAGCAGAAGTACAGACCCCCCCCTCCAGTCTTTAAAAGGGGCACCAACGGAATTCCAAGCCTAGGTCTGTTTGGCCACTGCCGGTGTCAGGGGCAGCATTTCAGATTTGGTCAAGTAGATTTTGAGACCCGAAAGTTGGTCAAACCTGGTGACTTCCGGTGTAAAGAGGGGGCGAAGGGGGTGATTTTCTTTAGGGTGTTTGACATATAATAAGATGTCATCTGCATATAATGATATGATAAGAAGTGACAAGTCGTATCGCCCGATGTGCATGCAGGTCTCTGATGGGGCATGCCAGAGGTTCCGTCACCAGGACGAATAGTATACGAGAAAAAGGGCAGCCCTGTCTCGTGCCACTGGATGGGTATATGAGGTCTGCCATCATCCCATCTGTGTATACCGCCATCCACTGGCCGTATATAACAACCTAAACCATTGTATAAATTGTAGACCCATGCCTGAGAGTCGAAGTACCTCGAATAGGAATGGCCATCCTACCGAGTTAAGCGCTTTCTCCGCGTCTAGTGCTCTAATCGCTATGGGGATGTAGGGGTCAACATTGTGCATTAGTCCAAATAATCTCAGGATGTTAAGTAGATCACCCCGGCACAAACCCTGCCTGGTCCGGAAGGACCAGCGCGGGGATATGTGGACGTAATCTATCCATTAAAGTTCTTGCGAGAATCTTTTTGTCAATGTTTATCAGGGACAGGGGACGATATGAGGAACACTTCTGGGGGTCTTTGTCAGGTTTAAGCAGAATAGTGATTAATGCCGTTCTTGTAGATTCAGGGAGGGTACCTTGACAGGGCATTATCGTACATGTTTTTCAAGTTGGGGAGCAATACGTCTACATATGCCATGTAGAATTCTGCAGTAAAAAGGTCATTACCTTGGGCCTTACCACTCGGGAGGGATAGAATAGCTTTCTGGATTTCCCCTATGTGATCGGATTATGAAGTTCTCCCCCAAATTCGGGATCCAACCAACCCAGCGCGACTTTGTCTAGATATTGCAACACGCCATCATGTTCAGCCCAGGTCTGGGAAGTGTAAAGTTGCTCATAGTAGTCCCTGAAGGTAGCATTAATAGATTGCAGGTCTTTAACAAGGCTGCCCTCTTGATTTGCGATAGCCATGATGGGGTTCAACTGCCGTTCCCGTTTTATTGCCCTGGCTGAAGTCCTACTGGGCAGTCATTTCACCATATTTCATCACATTTCATCACAGCTATCGATCGGGTCCCCCATGAATCTCTCTGCCCTATTTGCAAGTGATCGCATTTCTTCCCTTAGCTCTTTGAGGGACCACAGAAACTCTTCTGTGTCCTGCTCTCCTTGCTGCACCTCAAGGGTCTTAATCTTTTCATCCAGTTTCTGCATGCAGCCCCTTAGTGCCTTTAGTACCCCTCCTTGGAGATACAGCAGCCTCTCGTGTAGGGCTTGAATGTCTCCCAGATCACCCGAGTCAGGGGCAGAGTTCAAATTTGCGGTAAAGTGTGTCTGAATATCCTGCTCTATTTCTGCATGGATCGCCACATCTTCCAGAGCAGTGGCTTTAAACCTCCATCGTAATTGTCTAGGAGGGCCAAGTGGGCCGGACAAGCACTCGAGGACTGGGGAATGGTTAGAGAGGGTGCAAGGCAGTATGGTGGACTCTATTATGCTTCTTGTCAGGTGGGAGTTGGCCATAACGTAGTCTATCCTAGACGAGCTGCCGTTGACTCCTGAGAAGTACGTGTATTCCCTTTGGTCCGTGTGAGTTTCCCACCACACGTTGTATAGGTCATATTGATTTGCTATAACTGGCCACGCTAGTGCAGCTCATGGTAGGGACAGTTGTGCAGTGGAGGCTCTGTCTACTTCCAACGTAAGGACCAGGTTAAAGTTGCCTACCTAAGTGATATTGTATCCCGGGAATTTATGGATGTGTTTAGCACATGCATGGAAGAAGTCAGGGGTGTCAGTGTTTGGCGCGTGTATGTTTATCAGAAAAGGTTTTTGTCCAAGGGTTTCCCCTGCCAGCACAACAAACCTCCCCTCATCGTCCCTTATGTGTTCGTGAAGTCTGAAATTCAGGGAGCTGTGGATGTACGTTGTGACCCCCACAGGCGTCGGTGGAGTATGAAGAGCCATATCTGTGTATGCCCCAGCCAGGGAGCCGAGGAATGGGTGCGCTTCGGGCGAGGTGTGTCTCTCGTAGGCATAGGATGTTGATGGCATGGTCCCTGCTGTAATTGCTGATCAGCCATCATTTTCTTCCTATTTGTTAGGCCCCTGACATTCCATGACATCACAGAAAGAACTGTGGTTTGACTATCCCCTCATGTCCAGTACGGGCTCTATGATTTTCATGCACTAAGCGCTTCAGCTGTGTCAGGAAACACTGCACCAAGTTTGCTACCCTACTGTACAGTGTGCCATGTAATTGGACTGAATGCATTAGAATTGTAGATTGGCCTATGCTGTATGTGTTATGTGTCGTGCCGTATAAGTATCTTTGAGGACTTGTGCCTTCCCACCCCATCCCCCATCATACCAGAAACAACAACCTACCGGCTCCCTCCCCCTTCCCCCCAAGAAACTTCCCCAACAGTAACATAATGAAACTGAACCGCAGTATGTGCGGGTGTCGGGACGCTGAGGGCGGCCCTTGCACGTGTTGCAATGGCCATTTTCATTCTAACCATGACAACCAACCGAAGCCCGCCAATACCCAGTGTGAGCCCTAGCTGTTGGTACCATCATTGCATACGACAAAAAGGATATGGTAGCTTTGTCAAGACGAGCGATGCAGGGATTTTCCCCCCGCCCCCTACCCGGATCAGGAATGTTCAATGCAAAGCATTCTGCAGCCTCAGGAGAGATGAAACATTTTCGAGCCATTGTGTTGTATACAAAGCCTTGCGGTGTACATCATGGAGTATCTTAAGCCCTCTTTCCAGAGCATATTTTGACCGCTTGGAAAGTCTTCTGCTGATCTTGGACCGCTGGGATGAAGTCTGGGAAGAGACTAATTGTGGAGCCTTCCCACCTCAGCTCTCCTTTTTCTTGTGCCAACCAGTGTACGACGTCCCTGTCCCAGTAGCACAATATCCTCGCTATTATTGCCCGTTCTGGGGCACCTGGGGGAGGGCGGGGGATGCTGAAATGGGACGAGGGGCCAGCGATCTGTGGGCTCATTCCACCATAAACATGTTGGATAACGTGGGGTTTTCCAGAATATCGAGCAGGAGCTGCTCCACAAACTTCTTCATATTATCTATATGTGTGGACTCAGGCTCTGCCATAATGCGGATATAATTTCTCCTGGAACGGTCTAGGTCTTCATTCTTGACCATAACCTTTTTCACTGACAGTTGTAGGGCTGCCATCTCGCTCAGTACGGTCGCTATCTTGTCTTCCCCTCACCAATTCTTTGTTCCGCCTCCGTCATCCGCCCACACCGCTTATCTATCTGGATCGCCGAAAATGTCAACTTTGCACGTTAGTGCATCAATCTTCACTCCTAGGTTGTCTGGACTGTTTTTTTTGTGCCAGCAGCGTCTGGTTCAAGGCCGTTACATCTACCTGTTCTGTCTGAGATGTCGTAGGGGGAGCGCAGCGGATTGGTTTTGACCATTGCGGGCAAACTGATCCATTTTCACCTCTTTTTTTGGGTTGACCATGCTGGGGGCCAGTAGGAGGGGAAGGTGCCGCCGGTTCTGTTTGTGGAGTTGTGCTTTTAGTGTCATATCGTTCACCACAACTGGGAGTGACAGGGCCAGGTAGGGCTGTCTCAGTGTTCAGGTACACTATGTAGCTGTGGTTGTAGGGCCCACTGGTGAGCCTGCCTGCAAGTTTAGGCCCACCTGTTATTCCGTATCAATTTGCATTGATGGAAGGGGTTTAGGACAGAGTGTGACCTCCCGTGCTCAGCGTGGTGCTGCTGAGTTCGCCGGCGTGTGGAGCAATACACTAGGCCACCTGCTGTCCTTTTGCGGTGACCCCAGATGTAGGCAGGTTGTTATAGGCAAGGACTAGGAGCAGGACCAACTGATGCGAGTGCCCGGGCATGCGGGCAGTATGCTGTCCCGGCAGTGAGAGACTCCGCCCCCTCTTCTAGGTGGATCTGCTAGGCGACCGGTTCCCGTGGCAGGCCAAGGAATATTGCTGACGGATTCACTGCTCTGTATCTGTGCGGAGAGCTGTAGGAGGAGGTAAACCAGGTGAGGTTTGCGCTTCAGCTTTGTGGGGCAGCTGGCAGACTGTGTCCCAGGATAACCAAGGCCGGGGCCAGAATGACGCTTTTTTATTTTTGTTATTTTTCTGAAACTGCTGTGTAGTATGGTGCTCGGGCGGTAATCTGAGGATGACTGGTGGGCCGCCTACACCTAGGCATAGGGTGGTGTAGAAGGGGGCTGCGTACGATATGAGGAGGGAGCCTCCTGCTCCGTCTCGAGCCTCATCACCTCGCAGCCTGGTTGCAGGAGTGGGGCCTGCTTCCAGTTAGGGGGCTCTCGTAGTGTAGCAGGCTGTGCAAGTAGTGTGCTGGTGAGCCCACCCGAGACGGACGGGCCTCCTAGGGTCTGCAGGGGGGTCCCGTGCTTCTGTGTCGGATGGGGGAGCCCTGGCTCATGTACCTTCTTCACTGAAGTGCTCCTCACGTTGCGGTCACCCCTAATGAATGGCGCTGCGGGTCAGCCGAGGGTGACAGTGCTGATGGAGGGAGAGTCTCCACAACCGGTTCAGAGAGCGCAGGCCTGTCCACACCGATTCTGTGCCTGCTGAAGGGGGGGTGGGCCACCCCGCAGCTCCTGCAGGTGAGGTCACCCCTAACTGTGTGCCCAGGTGGCTGGGCTACAACTCGCCTCCGTGCAGGCTGGGGCCATTCTAGGCTGCAGACAGCGCCTCGCTGGTCCTGGTTGTGGCGCTTCCTTCTCTGCTGCTGCAGCTTTCCCTGGTGAGTCGCAGGCAGTATGACCAAGTGAAGAGTCGCACAGGGGAAGGAGGGAGGGTTTGCATGTGAATCCATGCCAGACCCATGCTGGAGAACAACAAGTAACTTGTTCCTTCTCCAGCATGGGGTCTGGCATGGATTCACATGCTCATGAATATAAGAATACTTAGTATACACATGCACAAGCACGGGAGGTGGCAACAGGCTCAACATTAAGCAATACAACAACTCAACATTAAGCATCTCTTAGCTCCTCACCATGCTCACCTTAAGCGAACAGGTTGCGCAGTACTACTTGGCCGACCCTGGACTCCTCCCTGGAGTCCCGATCGACGCAGTAGAATCTTGTGAAAGTGTGCGTCGACCTCCACGCCATGGTAGCAGCGATCTCTCTGGTCGGATGGGCTCTCGGACGGCCGGGCAGTGGTCGGTTTGCCAACTGGTGACAGTGCATGATGCAGCCGGAGAGCCATCTGGAAATGGAAGCCTTCGAGAGAGCCTTCCCTTGATTCACAGGTCCAAAGTTCATAAACCGCTGTGATGTCTTCCGAAAAACTCTTTGTGCGGTCCATGTAGAACTTCAGCGCTCTAGCCACATCCAGCGAGTGCAAAGTCCTCTCGGCCGGAGACGAAGGCGACAGGAAGAAAACTGGCAACAC
Organism: Ambystoma mexicanum; assembly: GCF_040938575.1. Taxonomy (NCBI): domain Eukaryota; kingdom Metazoa; phylum Chordata; class Amphibia; order Caudata; family Ambystomatidae; genus Ambystoma; species Ambystoma mexicanum. The sequence continues at coordinate 90,752,053 of NC_090935.1, read as the reverse complement.
CAAGGGCTCGATGTGGAAGTCCAACGGCACCTTGGGCATAAAAGGAGGGTTGCGTCCTCAGCACCACCCTCGTGTCGTGAAAAGTCAAGTATGGAGGCTTGCAAGATAGGGCCTGGATCTCTCCCACTCGTCGTGCGGAGGTGATGGCCACAAGGAATGCTGTCTTCCACGACAGGAGCTTCAACGGCGCCGAATGCATAGGCTCGAATGGGGGCTCCCATGAGCCTGGTCAGCAACACGTTGAGCTCCCACGCCGGGGCAAGGGCCTTCACTGGTGGGAACGATCGGAATAGTCCCTTCATAAATTCCTTCACCAGGCGATGAGACCACAAGGACGCCCGTCCTGTAGTTCTGGTGTATCGGGAAATGGCCGCCAGATGTATCTTGGAGGCGTGAGCCAGTCCAGCTTTGGCCAGCGACAGTAGGTACGGCAATACTTGAGGGGCCGTGATCCGCAGAGGGTTAATCTTCTGTGCACGGCACCAGACAGAGTCCCTCTTCCACTTATGTCCATAGCATTTGAGAGTTGAGGACGCCCTAGCTTTTGCAAGAACCTCTCTGCAGTCAGCCGGCATATCGTATCCTCCAAACTCTAGTGCTGCAGGAGCCAAGCCTGCAAGTTCAGTGACTCTGGGTCGTGATGGAGACTGGCGCCTCCTTCTCTGGAGAGAAGATCCGCGTCCGTCGCCAGCTTGATAGGTGGGGACGCTGACAAGTCCAGAAGGTCCGGGAACCAGATCTGTCTCGGCCACGCCGGTGCGATGAGGATCATCCTGCACCTGTCCCTCTTGAGCTGGTTGATGAGACAGAGCAGCAACGGCAAAGGAGGGAACGCGTACAGGAACAGGCCGTCCCAAGGGAACGAGAAAGCATCGCCCATGCTCCTCGGTTGTGCGAACCTGCTGGCGAACCTCTGGCACTTGGAGTTTGTCGCCGTTGCGAACAGGTCAATTTGCGGTTTGCCTCACCGTTGAAAGAGCCGATCTACCTGGTCCTGGCATAGTTCCCACTCGTGGCAGGAGCGCAGCTCCCTGCTGAGTGAGTCAGCAATGGTGTTTTTTTATTCCTGCCAGGTGGAAGGGAACCAGAAACATCCCCTGGGCGACGGCCCAGTGCCACAGATCCTGGGCCTCCTTGGATAGGGCTGCGGATCTGGTGCCTCCCTGCTTCCGGATGTAGAACATCGTGGTGGTGTTGTCGGTGTAGATCCTCACCACTTTGTTCTTGAGGGAAGGAAGGAACGATTTGAGCGCCCAGAACACAGCTCGTAGCTCCAGGATGTTGATGTGAAGAGACCTCTCCTCTGGGAGCCAGAGGCCTCTTGCATGGAGATCTCCGGTGTGGGCCCACCATCCCTCCAGGGAGGCGTCCGTTGTTACCGTCTGATACGCCGGGGCCTGAAAGTCCATGCCTGCCGCGAGGTGCAAACGGGCACCCCACCATAGAATCGCCCGACGGAACTCCTCGTCGAGCGGGATCCTGTCTTCGAAGCTGCCCGCCTCTTGAATCCAGCGGGCGTCGAGGAACTCTTGTAGCGGACGCATCCGAAGTCTGCAAAGGGGCACAAGGTAGATGCATGAGGACATCATCCGGAGGAGGGCCTTGATGGACCTCACTCTGGCAACATCCGTGGCTAACAGGCGCAGCACCTTGCCCAAAATGGCCTTCGTCCTTTCTTCCGACGGAGATGCCAGTCGCTTCACTGTATCGAGCTTCGCTCCCAGAAACAGTGCCACCTGCAACGGGACCAGATGGGATTTGGGGTAGTTGATGGCGAAACCCAGCTCCGTGAGCAGGCGGACGGTCCTTGCTGTGTGTTAGACAGCGAGTTCTCTTGACCTTGCACGGATTAGCCAGTCGTCCAGGTAGGGGTAGACGTGGATCCCTTGCAGGCGCAGCCGCGCCGCCACAGGTGCGAGGCACTTGGTGAACACCCTGGGTGCCGATTTTAATCTGAACGGCAGGGCTCTGAATTGGTAGTGACGCCCCTGGACTACGAATCTGAGGAAATCTGTGTCCTTTTAGAATGGGGATGTGGAAGTAAGCATCCTCCAGGTCCAGTGAAAATAGGAAGTCGCCCTCCTCCAGCTGTCCCAGCACGTGCTGGAGGGTGACCATCCTGAATTTCTGTGCCTTGATCTACTTGTTCAACCGACGCAGGTCCAGGATGGGGCGCCAACCGCCTGTCTTCTTTCTGACAAGGAAGTACCTTGAGTATACTCCAGAGCACCGGAGCCTCTTGGGGACGAGCTCGATGGCACCCTTCTTGAGCATCGCCCTTACCTCCAACAGCAGTTGAGGGACGTGATTCTCCTTCCTGGCCACGGGAGGAATGCAAGGACACTTCTTTTGAAATTCCAGCGAGTGTCCGCGGGCCAGGGTGTCCAGCACCCAACGGTCGGTGGAGATTGACTCCCACACGCTGACTAACTTCGTCAGTCGGCCTCCCACCGGGGTGCTTCGGTGGGGGCCCCGACGCTACGGCCGGTTCAGTCCTGCTTGGAAGAGGCCATGCCGCCTTGGCCTCCTTGCCGACGGCGGCGAGACCCTCCTTGCTTGCCGCGGCCTCTGTAGGCCTCCTGGGACGAGGAGCGGGCCGCCTGGCGGTAAGTAGAAGAGCCGCCGCTGGATCCCTTGGAGGCTCCCTGTCTGCCTCCAGAGCTCCGAAAGGGCCGCTGTTGCTGAAGGACTCCTAGGGCTCGGGCTGTTTCCGTGTCAGTCTTGATGGCCTGGAGGGACTCATCCACCGTCTTTCCAAACAGGTTGTTTCCGTCGAACAGCATTTCCAACACTCTGGTCTGGACGTCCTGGCGATAGTCCGGCGCCTTGAGCTTTCCTCGTCGGAGGCAAACCCCGTTGCCCAGTTGGCGAAATCCGGTATCGGCAATGTCCGTTGCCACCGTTATGGCGTGATCCAATGCCACCTCTCCTTCCTGCAGAATCTGTAGGGCCTCGGCCCTCTTGTCGTCCGGTAGGAAGTCTAGCAGAGGAGCCATCTTGAACCAAATCTCCCTGTCGTAACGGGCCACAATCGCTAAGGCATTGGTCGCCTTAATCGTCGTCGACGAGATGACTCGTCGTCCCATGGAGTCCAACTTCTTACCCTCGCTGTCCGGCGGGGAAGTGGAAGCCGCCGCACCCGCTGCTTTCTTCTTGGCCGCTGCTGAGACAGTCCGGCGTGGGCTGGGCCCTTAGGCACAAGGGGGCGGCATCGGGGACCCGGTACTTCTTCTCGTACCTGTCCCTATTGGCGGGTGTCGTGGAAGGGTTCTTGAGGATAGCCAGCCCCTCGTCCCAGATGTCGTCAAGCCACGGCACCGCGAGGACCGTCTTTCTCTTGGCCTCTCGTCATTGGTAAAGAAAACCTGCCTTTTTCTGTTCCTCAGGGCAGAGCTGGAAGAGCTTGGATGCCCTGGCTATCATGGCGTGAAAAGAGCCAATTTCGTCGGGCGGAGAGGCCCGAGGGGTGCTGATGACGGGATGTCGCCGCCGTCGCCGCCGTCGCCCGTCCCCGTATCTGTCGCTGTATCCTCCCGAGGGTCCGGCGAGGGGGATGCGGGGTCCACAGGCCTCACGGGCATGAAGGGCGGAGCGGGGTTGACTCTCCTCCGCTTGTTCGGCGGGCTTCCCGACGGGCCTGGTTCTGGATCCTCCGTCGGGGTCCCTGGTAACCTCATCCTTATCTCAGTACATAAGGATTGGATCACCAACAAAATGGCCGCAGAGCTATCCTGGGACTCGGGTAATGGCTGCGACGGACGGGATGGCTGCTCCACTGGGCCCTCGTCGTCGCCATCATAGTTATCTTCGATCACATCAGCGGGAACCTTCCCCTGGGATCGAACCTTCTCGAACCTCTTGTTGAGGCCTAGGATCCTCTCGTTGAGGTCTTTCACGGTTTCCACCGGATCCTCCTCGGAGGCTGAATCCTAGTCGTAATGGCCAACGCCCGCCCCCCCCTCTTTTCCCACCGGGGTCTTCCCGGGGGTCTTAACGATGGTCTGGAAAGAGGATTCCCTCCGCGGCGGCAGGGAAACTCTGGGCCCCGAGGCCGCCTCCACTGGCGTAGCCTCTGCCGGCTTCGCCAGGGCCGCTGCGACAACCTCGATCGAGGCCTTTGCCGGGTGGATCAAGGCCCTTACCACCTTAGGTGCGTCCTGGGCCTTCGCTTTGGGGGGAGGGTCATCACCTCGCTCCCCCTCGGCTCCCTTCGAGATCCACCGGGGCCTCTCCAGAAGTTTACCCGGGTTCTCAGACTTCCTCTTCCCCGAACCAGAGCGCTGGCTCGTGGTTGATCGTGCCGGGGAAGTCGCGCCCTGCCTGGCAGACGAGGAGCCCGACCTTTCGGCGCTTCCGTTGCCCGCGGACTCGCGGTGCTTGGCCTTCTGGTGGGCCCCCGTCGCGCCCTCACAGGACTTAGAAGACCGCTCAGACTTTTTCTTCGCCTGCTCACATGCTGTGCCCTTCTCCAGCCAGGCGGCGAGGCAGGAATGACGATCTTGCTTGGTCCGTTCCGACAGGTTCTTGCAGAACGCACAGTCCTTCTCCACGTGCGTCTTGTCCTCATGAAGGCAGTAGACACATCTCGAATGCTCATCCTCCTTGAAAACATTTTGCAATCCGCATCCTGGGCGGCTCCTGAACAGCTTGGATCCGGGCGTCGAGCCTCCCTTGTCCTGGGCCATGTCCGTTGAGGTAGGCCACAGATCTTCTGGAATCCTCCAAGAAGCGTAACTCGACTAAAACTTCACCCTTGAGGGGTGTAGAAGAATTCTGAAACGGGTCCCCATTATCGGAGGAAGAAACAGTGAAGCTTGAGGCTCGATTAACCAAAAAAATGAGAAAAATCCTGAAAAAGTGCGAAAACGCAGTAAAAGCTCGAGAGCTAAAACACGAGGACTCCCAACACTTGAACGTGCAGTAAAAATCTGAGGATGGCTGCCATGGGAGGGGCTTAGGTAGAGGGCAGTCATTGGCTGGGGGCAGTATGACCCAGAGATCAGTGATTGGTTACTAATAAGGAAGACAGATCAGAAACGAAACCGATACTGATTTTTTCTTTACCGAGGATTCCCGGCCGGACGACGGGGAATATTCATGAGCATGTGAATCCATGCCAGACCCCATGCTGGAGAATAACGATTACACAGCAGCACATATACACAACTACAGGAGGTGGTAAGGCTCAACAGAAGCAATAAACACTCACCTCTGGAACAGACTCACCGCAAACAAACATGTTGCGCAGCACAGATTGGTTGTCTCGGGACACCTGCCTGGAATCCCTGTCGATGCAGTAGATCCTCATGAACATCTCTACGTAGCAGCCCTGCAGATGTAGAGCAGGGGCACACAGAGAAAAACGCTGTCATAGCTACAACGGTTCTGGTGGAGTGAGCACTCAGACAGCCTGGAAGCAGCCTGCTAGCCATTCAGTGACAGTGCTTGATGCAGAAGGAGAGCCACCTAGAGATGGAAGCCTTCGAACAAGGCCTTTCCCTGATTTACAGGTACAAAGTTGACGAACAACTGGAGTCTTCCAAAAATACTCAGTACTTCAAGGCACAAGCAACTTCCAGCAAATGCAAGGCCCTCTCCACCAGCAATGACGGATTAGGAAGACATGCAACACCAAAGGTTTGTTGAGGTGGCATTACGACGGTACCTTTGGCATAAAGGTGGGGTGTGTACGCAGTACCACCCTTGAAGCATGGAAAGACAAGTAACGCTGCTTGCAAGACCGGGCCTGAATCTCCCCGACCCACCTGACCGAGGTGATAGCCACGTGGAAAGCCATCTTCCAAGAAAGAAACTTGAGCAGAGCCGGATGGATAGGTTCGAAGGGCGCTCCCATGAGCGTAGTTAGCACAACATTGAGCTCCCAAGCTGGGGCAGGAGCCTTCACCAGCAGCAAAGTCCTGAAGAGCCCCTTAAGTAACTCCTTGATGAACCTGTGAGACCACAGTGAAGTTCTGCCCAGAAACCTGGTGTACCTGGAAATGGCGACGAGATGTACCTTGATAGAGACGTGAGCCAGTCCTGCTTTGGCCAAGGATAGCAAGTATGGTGGAAGTTGCAGGGCCGGTACAAGTAGAGGGGTAACCTTCTGAGTCCAGCAACACACAGAGAAGCGTTTCCATTTATGTCCGTAGCACTTAAACGTTGACGAGGCTCTGCCCAGGATGTCCTTACATTCTGCGGGTAAAGCATAACCTCCAAACTCTAGGGCTGCAGGAGCCCTGCTACTCTGGGTCATGATGCAGAATCGCTCCCCTTTCCTGGTGATATGGTCCGGGGACAGTGGCAGCTTGATGGGCAGGGCGACTGAACGTAGTAAGTCCGGATAACAGATTTGCCTCAGCCACACCGGGGAGCCAAGTAACATCGTGCAGTGGCATTGTCCGAGTGTTGATCACACATAAGAGGAGTGGAAACGGGGAAAAGCGTACAGGAACCATCACTACTATGGGAACGAGAAACCATCCCCCCCCAAGCTCATCGGTTGAGGGAACCTGCTGGCAAAACTCTGGCATTTGGCGTTCGCCGCCGTCGCAGAGATCGATTTGGGGCTGGCCCCATTTGTTGAATAAAAAATTCACCTGGGCCCCACTAGTGGCAAGAACGCAATTCCCTACTGAGCGAGTCCGCGATGGTGTTCTTGACTCCAGTTAGATGAAATGGGAGGAACATGTCTTGACAAACGGCCCAGCGCCACGTCTGAAGATCCTCACCACCTTGCCCTTCAACGACTGGAGGGCCCAGAATACAGGCCGAAGCTCCAGGACGTTGATGTGGAGGCCCTTCTCCTCTGGTTGTCAGAGGCTTCTGGCATTCAACTGTCTGGTGTGGGCTCCCCATCCCTCCAGAGAGGCGTCTGTGGTGACTATCTCCTGGTAAGGGGGAACCTGAAATGGAGCTCACTGGACGAGATGTGGCTGTACACCCCACCACTGTATCACCCAACAGAAGTCGTCGTTGAGCAAGATCTTCTCTGCAAATTTCCCAGACACCTATATCCACCTCGCATCCAGGAACTCCTGGTGAGATTCATGTGAAGTCTGCACAGGCGAATGAGGCTGATGCAGGAGGACATGTCCAGCAGACACTTGAGGGATCGAACCGTCACCTTCTGCACTGACAACAGGCATTGTACTTTGCCATGTATGGCTCTTACCCTCTCCTCTGAGGGTGACGCCAACGACGTCACTGTGTTGAGGCAGGCACCTAGAAACAGCACGTTCTGAGAGGACAAAGCAAGATTCTGGATAGTTTAGTTTATGGAGAACCCCAACTCCGTCAGCAGCTGCATGGTCCTCGATGTGTGGAGACCTGGAAGGGCACAACCCCCTGAATAGACATCATGTAAGTATGCACCAACATGTATTTACCCCCTCTGTCCCCACAGGCCACCCCAATCCCCTCTCCCTCCCCCCCCTTGATGTTCCCTTGAGCCCCCCACCCTTCTTGCACACAGGTGTTGCCCGTTTTGCATGATTCTTCTACGCTACACCTCCTCCCCCCCCTACAGCCTACTTCTGCAGGAGTCTGTCCTGATACATTCTGGTTTCACCATCACCGTCTTGAGGCCAATGCTGGATTTGACTTTAATGGACTTCAATGATTCACGGTGAGTCTCCCTTTCTCAATTCTCATGCTGGACTTCCTTTGCATCTTGTACTCATGGTGGCCCAGAATCATGCTGTTCCCATCTTAATCTTGTGTCCTGGCTTGCAACATTATGTGTTACTACTGACTTCTGCAATTGTATTCACACTCCCCTCTTGCTTCTCCACTCTTTTGTACCGCTTACTCTGTTCTCTCCTCCTCTCCCTTTCTCCCTTTTCCTATCCCCTTCCATCCTCCCCTTGCTTTCTTCTAAAGAATTGTCCCTGGACCTAGTATGATAGCAACCCTGTCTGTCTCCTCCACCCTCCCCTTACTTGTTTTTTCCTCCGCCCCCTCCAGCACTATCTGAAATGTCGTCAGGCAGAGTACTATAGTTCATGTCACATCCCTACTGTTCATGGCCTGTAAGAATCTCAAAATATTTTCCATTGTTCCCTACCTTGCCTTGAAGCGCTTTGAAACACAGTGTAGAGGCGCTATATAAATAAACTATCATATCAGTACGTGCAGGCATTTCCCACCAAAGATCAAACGTGCCACCACTGTTGCCCATTAGTTGTGGGAAAAATACCTGTGTATGCTACGGCTTGCCAGTGAGTATTCATTCTGACCAGGGACCGGATTTTGAATCTACGCTCAAAGCAGATGCTGGAGCTGGTTAACATCAAGATGACCTATACAACTCCATATCACCTACAGGGGGCTGCCCAAGTGGAAAGGTGTAATGGCCATGGCAATGCTGGGCACCCTGAGGCCAGATAAAAACATATGGAGTCAGCATGTGGACACCCGGACCCATGCTTACAACTGTAGAAAGAATGATGCCACCAAGTTTACACAATATTTCTTGATGTTTGAAAGGGACACCCGGCTGCCAGTAGAGCTGTGTTCTGGTATGTCCTCCTATAGAACAGGCAGCGCGAATTACACCAGCTCAAGTATCAACTAGAGCAGGCACATTAGCTTGCCCATGCTGCAGCAGAGAAGACAACAGAAGGGAACAGACACTGCTACGACGCCAAGGTCCGGTTTCATGGTCTCCAACCTGGTAATCGTGTGTTGGTTTGGCAGCCTGGAAAAGAGGATGCAACAAGCTAGGCGGCAAGTGGGAGTTTCCGCCTTTCGTCATAGAGCATCAGCTAAGGGAACTCACTGTCTACCGATTGCGAGAGATATCAATAACTGGCACCGGAACCATCTGCTCCCAGCTCCCAGTTGGGGCGAGGTTGAGCTGACACTGGAAGTGACTGAAAGAAGCAGCCAAGGGGATGCTAACAAGGAAGCCTGCACTCTGTGCTGAAAGGCCTGAAAAAGATATTTTGAAGGCTCAATCCCTGAAACCTTCATGCTACAGAGAACCTGAGACCATCAGAAGGCCAGCCAGAATCCAGTGAAGGAGCCAACAGCTATCAGTTTGGTTATATCAGACACTAATGTGGGTCCCTAAACACACAGATCCATATCCCACTCCTAGGGAACCTTAACCCCGACCTGAGAATGTTCCGTCAAAGTCCCATCCAGATCCTGTTCCAATCGCCCCTACTATGTTGGATGTGGTATTTATTTGCATTTTTAAAGCACTCACACAGCCCAGGGGCATCGAGCGCTGTTACAGGTGTAGGTTTAGCCCAGAGGTATCACGCGCCTAATACCCAGAGGTTTCTAAGCACGGACCTGTGTATCGAACCTGTGTTGCTTCGTGTCATCTGGCTTCCAAGATGGGCACATTGCCGATGAGCTATCCTCCCGGGACTCATACCACCAGGGAGTGCAGACTGGTTATGAAATTGATGGCCTATCCATCAGAATCATGGCTGGATGTTTATCGAACATACCAAGGCTCTCCTCGGGGCCCAGGATAGTTCAAGGGGCACAAGTAACCCCATATGCGGATTAAAAGAAAAGGCCCCCCGGTGCATCCTGAAATGAAAAAGAAAAAAAAAGGTAGAGTAAAGGAACCTCACACATGGGTTCCTTTATACAAAATAAATAAAACACAGACAGTTGAGGTGCAAGCAGAGCTCTCCGCCTGTACATAGCCGCTGCCCGGGCCTGCACTGAGGTGCTCCCTCGATAAGCATGGGAGCACCTGTGAGCATGTCAACGCCCAGGTGGAAGACAGTCAACAGCGTTGACCCCGGGCAGTTAATTACTGGTGCTTCCCATGGTGGGAAGTGCCCAATGTTTTTAGCCCTCATGTTCTGCATAAAACTGAAGGGACCGCTCCCCTGTCAGATGACCCACCACGATTCCCTGGGCCACACCTGGCAATGGTTGCCTAGTGGCAGAGTGTTGTGTGGGGTTCCTCATGCTGCATCAGATTGCTGGGCCACAGTTGTATACGCAGCGCAGCCCGAGAAAATACTTTGGGGACCCCACAAATTGTTGTTGCTGTTGCCTGCTTGCTGCCAGAGAACCATCACAAGAAAACACAAGACAAAAGAACACCAAGAAAGAGCAAGGGCCTACAAAGTTTTTTTTTTTTTTTTTAAGTTTAGTTATTTTTTATACAGTGCACTCGATGGACTTTGTATTTATTTTTTAAAGACTTCACATTTTGAAGATTTAAAAAGACTTTACATTTTTGTTTGTAAGGTTTAGATATGCAGCTGCTTAGGTGAAGTTATTTATATATAGTGCCTCATGAGTTACCCCCCCCCCTGCCTTTTTTGAGTTCCAAAACTCTAAAGACCCTGCTGGTGCACTGAAGAGAAAATTACATTTCAGCATTCATTTGGTCGCCTTTCCCCAAGTTCCCCAAGTGTAACAGTTATTTTAACTTGGTGTCTTCCTCATTAAGGGCATTTGGGGAAAGTCCAGTGATCATTTTTGCCCTTTCCTCACTTCCCCACGTCACACTGGGGCTGAACCAGGTGATATTGGTACCAGGTAATCAGGGTTGGAGACAGGTAAGAGGCGGGTAGGGTATTCAATACAGGGTTACAAGTACATTGTGTGCCCGCCTACACCAGTCTCCCAATAAGAATCGCGGTATGATCTTTCCCCACCCAACCCCCACTACGATTAGTTTGTCCACGTTGGACCACAAGGAGATCCTTTTAGAGAATGGAATAGAGATCTGCATCTATTGTGGGTCCGACTACTGATTCTCGCTCTTTACAAAATGCAGCTGTATTCTCTACATCGTAATCCTTGATAGAGGGACAGCTGACATGTGACATGTAAGAGGTGAGCGTCAGCGGCTGATGGAACTATAATGTTTGGTGCAGTTTCTAGAAAAGGAGTGAAAGGTTGCCTTCAGTATTTCCCCATAGCCTCGCCTGAGTGGCAATAAATACATGTTCCTTAACCAGACAGAACCATGAAACCTCAGCTGGTCAGATGGTGTCAAATAGGACTTATGTTGACCGAAACCCTGCCTGAAAAGTATATCTAGCAATGTCTGGAGATCAGATAGAGCCAAGCTTTGTTGGGAGCCTGTAGATGTGGACACTGCATATTGTCTGGTAAGAAGCTATGCAAATCCATGACCTTGGTGGTTAGGGAGAATTCTCATTTTATGGCTAATTTCCCTCACCTAGTGAGTCCCCCAGCAGCTTTGCTGGATGTCTGGAGTTTATTTTGTCCACTCGGTAAGAGTGTGAGCTTCCCCCCCACTCTTACCCATGTTTTGCCATGTGTATTTCCTCCGTTTTTGTGATCGTGGACTCTGGAGTACACTTCAGTAGCCCCCTTCTTTTGTGTGTTACACAGCAGCACCTTCAGTGCAGTGACACAGGGTTGTCTTTTAGACTTCCCACCGACTATTTCTGGGGCTGACTACTGTCCCCCAGAAAAGTGTAAAGTTGCTATTAACTTTACTTAGTCATTTAACCACAGATCCAGTACACCCCATCTTACATGGAGAACTGGAAAGGGTTAATCCTTAGCCCTTTTTTCTGTACCTCCTAGAGCATTGTTTCGCTCTTAACTTTTAGACTTGGCTGGTGGCAGTGGTATCTACCCTAACTTTTCTACCACGATTATACTATATTAACGTGGTATTGTTTTAGGCTATTATATTAGCCTCAAACTTAAACCTGCTTGACCAAATACTTTTTCTTTTGGCTCTGGTCGGGTTTATTCGCCATTTCTTTTTGTTAAAGTCCTTCTTGTGTTTCAATTTGCGTGGCAAACCAGGTTTGCCTTCTTTGTTCACTGTCAGTCTTTTGGCGGGCTTCTGCCAAGAAGCCCTCGTCTAGGCGCCTGGGTGTCTAGGTGGGCTGAATGTGACGGAGGGGTGTAGTCACCCCCTGCACAGGGTAACCTAGGAAACCCAAGTCGCACTTTGCCATGATTGTCTGAGGTGGTAGTCTGGGCTGGACAACCCCCCCTGCTGCGTGATTGACAGCTAGGCTGTGTGAATGGGGGATTTTCGCATAAAAGGCAGGACTCCTGGGCTAGAAGTCAGAGTCGCCACTGGAACTACAAGGAACCGAAGAGAAGCGGAGAAGAAGTCGGCTGCTGCAACTATCCCGTCCCGGTGAAGCCCTGCAGCAGTCCTAAGCTATCTACCCTTCATCAACTAGAGAAGATCCAGTCTGGAGCCTTCTTCACTTGAGCCTGTTGGGGATAACCAGCTCATCATCTTCAGCCAGAGGATCCTCTTCGTGGTCGAAATCGCTGCACCCTTCTCTAGTGGTCCGGATAGCCATCTGAAGAACCTCTCCTGTTTAAGGAGCGCACCTTTTATTCTCCGTCGCTGCTGCTAGCTTCAGCTCTGTGTGGTGCAGACCCCTCCAGACGTCGTCCTTCGTACTGAAGCTCCAGGAACCATGGGTCTGCAGGAAACTACCAGGAACAACTGCCGTGGCACCAGCTTCTTCATTGAATAAGGTTCTGTGTTCTGCTTGAGGAATTAGGGTGAATCCCTTTTCTTCACCTCCAAGCTTGCCCTGGTCTTCCCTCCTTCTTATAACTTTTGCTTCCTCTGTTGACAATATCTAAGTACTCCTGGCTATGTTGAATTGTGAACTGTCCGACTGTGTGATCCTCGACAACAGGAACCCGGTTCCACTTGACACTGGCTCCGGCCTATATGACTTCTGTCTACGAGGGTTCTCTGATTCTGCCTGCCTTGACAAAAGTATTGCCTATGATTTTTGCCCCCAACTCTCTCTGGGTATCTCAGGTGCCAAGTGTGTCTTTGCTCTGGTAACATTTCTTGCCGCGGATACGCGTTTCTTTAGTAAGATCGAACTGTCATTACTGTCTTTTGATTCACAACACCGGTCCGTTAAAACATATGGTACTTACCTTGAAGTTATACCGTATAAAGTGAATTGGTTGTAGTATATTTTACTTGTGGTTTTGAATTAATAGAAGTGTCGTGTTTATAACAAACTGTTTAAAAATAAATTATTTTTTTACCTGAAACCTTGAGTCAGTGTTTGCTTGAGTCACCGTAATTGTGGTCTCTTTGTGTAATCTCTGCTACTGCTCATATACTCTTGAGATAAGCCTGGCTGCTCTGTTACTGCTACCACTTTAACATAGTAGTACAGGCTTGTACCAAAGGTAAAACTCGTGTTGCCACCTGTAGTCTTAATTGTGTATAGTGATCCCTAAGGGCACTGCACAGGATTCTGCCCAACATTGGTAAAGAGCAGAAGGGATCAATGGAAAGAGGTGTGACCCGTCTCAGAGGTAGAATGCATTCAAACTGTCAACACAAGAAGTGCAGGAATCTGCAGTATGGAGCTAGGCATCCTTCATAAACTTTATGCAGATCAGAATGGATCTGCACTGGAGAGATCTTGAGCTGCTCCTGATGAAGAAATGTATCCACTTAAGTAATGTCATGAACCCTGTGGAGGACCCACTTGGTGTTTCCTGCTCCCAGGGAAAACAGTCAAAAAGAAGCCCCTTTTTTAAGTGGAACCTACTTTATAGAATGAATGAGAGTAGCTTTTTCACCTCTTTCCACAATATAGGACTTGCTTCCTGCAGCAAGGGATGGTGGCTGGGAAGAATGGAGGCGGGAAGGAGAGGACTAACTGGCCTTACCCATTAAGGGTTAGTCCATCTCCAACTAGAGTAAGAAGAGTTGAGATCCAGTGCTTGGTCTTGGGATCTGGTGCAAAAAGACTTGACACATTTGTTTTGCTCTAGAGACTTAGGCGAGCAATGCAGTCTTCTTTCTCTGGAAAACCAATAAAACAGACAATAGTGGACTTCTGCCAGGTTTTGATTAGTGTGCATTTGGGTTGACTCGTGTCTCTTGGGGGAGCTCCTGCTCCATTGATGGTTAGTAATTATGTATGCTTTCAAATGTGAAATCCAGGGTCTTCTCTTGTGTGTTCTGATTGAATACAGTCAGTCATTTAGGCAATAGATCTGCTGTCAAGGCCAATGGCCGTTCCTTGTGCAGATATGGGCCTCTGGCAAGTCTGCTTAAAACTCTGCAAGCTGCTTCCACAGCTTGAGCTTTCCTGCTGCTAGAGATGTAGGGCTTGTTTTGGTATGTTTTTACAACCTATGTGATCCTGAAGCTTTTCCTCTACCCCTCTATAAGGGATCACTCCAGGAGCAAGAAAGTGGATGGTTGCTTGCCCTAAAAACATTACTCATACAACCACTGGATACATTGGAGGATGGGTAGTCAGGCAGAACTTTGATGGGACAGGCCTGCAGTGGATATAATTGTTTCTACTGACTGTCTGGGCTGTATGTATGTTTCTACCAAAACATACGGTTTCACCAAGAACAACTTTATAAAGATGTAGGCCTAATCTGGTCTCTGATTTGATATGTCAAAAAGCAGATTTAACATTATTGATCCAATATAGACCCTTTTGGGAGAGGGAGATCCAAAACATCCATGATATCTTCCATACACCAAAGGAAGGTCCTCACTGAAGGGGATACCTGGTCAGCATCTCCTGAATTGTTCAAACCTGTGATTCCTAAATCTGTGGCAGCCCCTGCCGGGTTCTGTGATGGCATCATGAAGCAAGATACAGACAACGGATTCACTTTCTTAACAAAAAGGACTTTATTTTATATGTCAGGATGTATTAAGACCTAACGCCCTATGCTAATGTGGGATTCCCCTACCTAAAAAAAAAAAACGGATGGTCTGTATCAGTATATTCAACTTAAAAGTCTGTGTCCAAAAACTATGCTTGCTCTCAACTAAAGGATGTGTAGGGATGGCAGCACCAAAAATAAATCTTGTTAAGAGTTCTGAGATTCTTCCAGCGTGGGCTTGGTTCCGCATCCCAATGTTCAAACAGTTCCACAAAAAAGACTCCAGGTTCCCTTCACCAAGTGTAACAATTCCAGGATATCTCAGGGTTCCCTTTCCCCAAGATCAACACAGTTCCAAATGGTTCAAGTCTCTTGATTTTCACCAATATGGTCAACTCCAACTGGTACTCCTTTTGACGCGTACCAAAACAAATGCTCCCTCACTTCAGCATGTATATCACACAGCCTTTGTCTGAGCTTTTCTTGGCTCTTTTCCAGGTTGGGCTACTCGGTCTAGGCGCAGTTGTTAGACCACACGGCCCACCCATTACAGGTCCCGCAACTGATAACCCTTGGTACTTTTTGATGCTCTTAGTCCTTCTTGATGAACATTGGTTTTCCAACTAGCACCAGTGTTGGCAATTAACATCTGCTGTGGTTTCTTTCTGACAGCGTTCTGGCTTAATCACTCATTTATTTATTGGCAGTCGTTTGGCTTTGCCACAACTAGAATTCACCTTGATGGTGTAGGTCTTCCACCACCTTGTTTTCACCTTGCCCCTCCGAGTTCAAAAACTTGTCTTTTATACTTGCTATTCATTCAGTTCATAAATGTTCATAACAGCTTTCACTTTGTTTCTTAATGCTTGTAACATATTTCACTACTTTCAACATGTCATCAATTTTCCACTTCTTCCATGATTTCACATGATTTCCATTACTTTTCTTTAGTTCGGTATTCAATATTTGCAGATTTATTTACCCCAATACTTGCCAGGGTTTTCAGGATTCATTATTCCTCCAAAATCACTTGGTAATTTATTCATGATTCCCGATTTCTTCATTCGGGTTCCAACCCTTCTAGTTATGCGCTTTTCGCTTGTGCATAAACATTAAATGTTTTACATTAGCCCCAGAGCACTTCAGTGTGAGTATTCTTTCTCTTACTCACCGGAGCTGCTCTGCTTCACCAGGCGTCTTCGTGCTGTTCTTTGTTCTGCTCTCTATTCCTGGATAGGCGTCGGTAGTTACAGCGAGCAATGCTTCCATTCGGAAAACTTCGGTCAGCGTCCTGCAGCAGTCAGAATTTCTCCCTGACCCCAGCTCCAGCTGGGAACACAACAATGACAAGTGTTGGGGTTTTGGTCCTCTCGCGGCTCTCAACACCCCTTTGCTCCCCTGGGAACACACAGCGTCCTCTGCCAGTCCTGTTCCAGCCTGCACTTTGCCAGTAATTCTTTTTCTATGACGGAATAATTCTGTTGACTAGCCGTCAAGGTCTTAGACAAATAGGCTACGGGATGTTCTATGCCATCCTCTTCTTGGAGGAGAACGGCTCCTACAGCACCAGTTGACGCAATTGCCTCGATGATGAAGTCTCTGGATTGGTCAGGTTGACAAAGGATGGGAGCGGAACAGAAGATGTCTTAACTTCTGGAAAGCCTGCTCGGCATCTGCAGTCCATCGAAAGGGCTGTCTTTCCGTCTTCAATAACCCAGTGATGGGCAGTACCACTTCTGAGAACTTGTTTATACATTTCCAGTAAAAGTTGGCCAAACCGAGGAACCTCTGGACTTCTTTAACTGAGGAGTGAGAGGGCCAATCCAGAATGGCTGATACTTTGGAGGGATCCATCTTGACTCCTTGCTGGGAGAGAATATACCCCAAGTATAGAACACTGGGGGCATAAAAGGTGCATTTCTCCGGCTTAACTAGTAGTTGATTTTCCTGGAGTCTCTGCAATACGGTCTGCAGGTGTTTGTCGTGATCCTGAGGGTTATTGGAAAATATTAGGATGTCCTTCAAGTACACTATGGTGTTGAGAAAGAGGACATCAGAAAACATCCGATCCATAAATCGTTGGAAGATGGCAGGAGCGTTGACCAGACCAAAGGGCATGACCTTATATTCATACAGACCATAATGAGTGCGGAACACTGTCTTCCACTCATACCCACTTCTGATACGAAGCAGATGGTAAGCACTTCTAAGGTCCAGTTTAGAAAATATCGAGGCCCCTTGAACCGCCTCTAAAATGTCTTAAATGAGGGGCATGGGATAGCGATCCCCAATAGTTACCTTATTCAGGCCCCGGTAGTCTATGCACGGCCTGAGGTCAGTGGAGTCCCGTTTTGGTATGAAGAACAATGATGCACCGGCTGGTGATTTGGAAGGCTGAATGAGGCTGTTCTGCTCTCAGCGCCGCCTTCTCCACCAAGGATAGAGCAAACATCTGCCCTAAGGGAACCAGGGCGTTGGGTATTAGATCAATGGTGCAGTCCTCCGGGCGACGGGGCGGTAATTCAAGGACTGTCTTATTCACAAACACCTCATGGTACCTTCTCAGTTCTGATGGAATACAACATATGCCTATAGGTTTGTTCTCGCCGGTGGGCTGAATCTGGGCAGTGTTTCTAAGCTCTTGGGAGAAAATTCCGTTGACAATATAAAGAAAGAAAAGCCAGAGATTTCTTACACCAGTCAATTATTGGGTTGTGTCTCCTTAGCCACGCTACTCCAAGGATCACCGGAAAGTGAGCAGCTTGGATAATGTCAAAGGCTAGCTTCTCAGTGTGTTTCCCCACAGTGATTTGTAGTAATTCCGTGGTATGAGTTATCAATCCACAAGTAAGGGGAGTTCCATCCACTCCTTCAACTTTCTGATCCTCCTGGCGCTTGAGGCGACGCAATTGGACCTGATCTGCCCAGAGGGTGTCAAAGTTTCCGGCGGCTCCACAGTCTATCAAAGCTGGGGCTTCGATTGTTCTACCTTGCGTATGGATCTGGAGATGAAACACCATCAACCGGGAATCTTCAGTGTCGGTGGGAGGTGTCACCATGAGGGTCACATAGGGACTGTTGGAGCAACCTCGATACCCCGTCCCCATTAGGTCTGCGGTCGCTCGTTTCCTGACCTCCTACTAGGAACCTCCGGACAATTCCGGAGCAAGTGTCGGTCCGAACTGCAGTACATACATAATCCGGAGACTCTTCTGCGGCACCTTGCTGACGGAGGACAGAATTTTCAGTCTTTAAATTCGGGACTTCAAGTGTCAAACCTTGGAAGGCGGCTACCAGCTCCTGAATTTGCTCAGCCGTAGCCATGGTAGGATTTGGGCGTTGCAATCTGTCAACTGTTTCCCCTTCGTCCTCCAAATCCAAGTCCAAGTCCAACCCCTCCTCCTCACCTGGATTCTGTTGAAGTACCAACATTTTCTTCTTCACTTTCTTCCAGAGGTATGGTCTGCCCCGAGAGGAAGCCACAGCAGACCGTGTAGGGGGCACAGCCCACTGGACCCAGAACAGACCTTTTAGGGGGGAAAAAAGCTGGAAGGCTAAAAAATGTTTTTAAAAACCTAGTGTAATCCAGCGAGGATGAGAACTCCTGAGAGATCAGAACCAGAGAGTGGGTGTTTGTAGCGATATGATTACCGGAGGACAAGACTGTGGTAATGTACAAAGCACCGAGCAAAGGAGCTGTCCCAAGGGACTGAAGGAGAAGACAGGAGAACAGGCACCATCACAGGGATGCCAGAGTACAACTCTGGAAGTGTGTCAAAAGCAGGAGGCACAGAGGAGAAAGGAAGGCTGGAATGGCTGTAGAAAGAGAAAGGAAGGAGGAGCCGGGACCAACTGGAGGAAAGCCACATAGAGATAGAGAGAAGGCATGGGGACAGGAGGAGAAGGACGCAGGGGGAACAGGAAGAGGCACAGGTTCACCGAAAGGGAAAAAAGAACTGCAGCGTATTCACCTGCCGAGAAGAACGAACTGCGGTTGCAACGCACAAGCTGTCGGGGAAGCAGGAAGTTAAACCTCCCAGCGGCTGTGCGTCCCGACAACTAGACTGCTAACACGCATCAGGGTTGCAGCGTGTCGGAACGCTAACGGCGCCTTAGCCGCCAGCGACTCCAAACACTCTGCGAAGCCCAAGGCATGACAACCTCATTTTATACAAGTAATAGTCTTCTCTTTATTTAATCCTTATAAAATGGAGAAGACTGAGAAGTTAATCATACAGAATCCAGGCGGGCTCAGAGTTACGTCATTCGAGAAAGGAATGTCACAGGGGATGTCTCGCTATTTGTCAGCTTGGCCAGAGCTCAGATAAGCAGGGCCAAACAGACCCTGGTCAGGAGGATTTTTCTCTGCCTCTGGAATGATACTATTTAGAAAACCAAAAAGTGTCTACAGGTCATATACAACCAGAGGCTTAGTGGCTACCTCCGTTTTACAGAGTTATCCCTGTGATGGATATCTGGCAGGTGGGTACATAGGCATCAGTTGCAAATGCCAACCAAGCACCATTGCGTGGATTCTGTATCTAGTCAGGACACACGTGTTGGTCATGTGGTACTCAAGTGTGCCCTGGTGTAAGGGATGAGTCCTCACATTTCTCCCATCTCCAGGTTCCGTACCTGTGAGTCTTTCAGATTAGAAGACATCTATTAGCAGAACAAATTACTTGTCTTCAGTAAGGATTTTTCTAGTGGATCCGTTCTTATCCCAGAAGATTCCTCCTCACTCTTCCAACCCGCTCATCAATACAGATAGCTCGTAAACTGGAAGGTCTGCCGTTTCTCAGGCTCTGAATGCAAGGAAGACTGGCGGAACTGAAGATATGTGGTGCATCATGCGCCATATATACCACACAGGCTCATCTGGGCTCATGGGCATCGTGCAGAGTCAAGACGCAGAGCATCCCCCCTACCCCCACGATAGCTTACATTTATGAAGCCAGACTGCCAGCTGGTGGCCATTTTTTAAGATAAGAAATCTATCGAAGGAAGAACCAATTCATCGAAGTAGTGTGCAAGCCACTGCTTCCTCCCTGCTCCCTACACCGGCAGCAAGAGCAACATGGTGGGCTGTGGGATAAACTGCTGCAACGGTAAGCTCCTTTGTACGCTTTTTCCAGAGAGGGCTTTGTATTGCTTTCATCTACACATCCATCTGTGGAGCAGCGTTTCAGCACCACATCCATTTGGTGCTTTGTGTGCTTTTGCCGCCCTTGCCGGGCGGGCCTTTTCTGTGCATCTTTACCATCGCCAAAAATCTGCCATCATGCTCAGCACCACAGTGCTGCCGAGGGTTGCCATGGAGCTGCCTAACCATTGCTCCCGATTGGGCCTTCAGCCCCATATCCTGGCTTATCAGGAGCCGACAGGCTGAAAAGTCGGCCCCAACACGAAGGCCCAGCACAAAGGCACCCATCACGCTGCCGCTACAATCCGTCTCCCCTGACCCGAACTTCACCCTGGTGCTTTATCCATAAGCACTTCAGTTACACCGGCCGTGTGCTTTGACTTTCCTCCAGTCTGCAGTCTACTCTACACTGCTTTGACCTGCTGCCTAGCCGTAAGGGTACTTTTGACAGTGTTGCAAGGATACTTTCATTCAGGCGTGCTATAGGATCTGTGCATTCCTCCAATTGTACTGACTGTGTTTCTGGCCTAGGTGTGTCCTACAACATTGCATCCTTCTGCACTGCATGTTCTGGTGAACCTGATCTGTAGACTGCTCATCATCCTGTACCATTTTTGCCTTCTCTGCCTGTCCCTCCTCTTCAGATTGTCATTTTGTCCCTTCCCTTCCCTTCCCTTCCTCCCCCCATTCGTCTCATGTCATTCCTCTTAGACTCTCATGAATGCCATCAGGCCTAGTACAACAGTTACTACCTGATTTGTTCTCGTCTGTCCCTTCCGCACCTCCGCCTTCCTAATTCAGGTCATAGCTGTTACACTCTCTGAATTGCCGTCAGGCCTAGTACGACAGCACGGTTCTATGTTATTGTATCTACTGACTTTATGTCCCCAACATTGTTCTATGTTGCAACTTAACACTTTAGCACTTGCATTCTAAAAGACTCAAGGCCTAGAAAGAATGTTTTCTCTGCATTTTTTTTAATGGATTTAAAATGTTTACACATTTTTTTTTAACAATTTCTCAGAATTCCTCAACCTTCTCATCATGTTCTAATACATTTGAATGAGTCAAGTATCGGCAAAAAGTCTCCCCCCATACCCTGCATGAAGAAAAAGATCTGGGAAGTATGCTGAAACTGAGGATCAAAAAAAGTCATTGACGAATCAGATGGAGACACAGGATGACAAACGAAAAACCTTGGAGCAGTTACTTCTACCTAAAAAAATTGTTCATTGTTGCAACTCTTCCATCTTCACTTTATGACTTAGCTAAGTCAATATGTTGCAGAAATCGAGTTACTGCAATGGTTTTGGTTGTCCTTTCTCCCTCCATTAAGCAATTCCACCAATCCTCTTCGTAGAAGTGAAGATCCTTAAATAGATGAATCATATGTATGGTTGTTTCCCCCGTGAGGCTGCTGCAGTTCAAAAGGAGCTGTCTTAAAGTTTCCTTAAAGTCTGACCTCTCACAGAATCTACATCCGTTTGTAGGTGACATTCCTCTAATGGTCCTTATTTCATTCGTTGTCAAGATATTGAGACGTGCTCTCATAAATGTTTGTCGATATTGTTTATTTGGGGAGATCCTCAGGTATTGCCTGGTATCATTTAGTTTTCAGTT
Organism: Ambystoma mexicanum; assembly: GCF_040938575.1. Taxonomy (NCBI): domain Eukaryota; kingdom Metazoa; phylum Chordata; class Amphibia; order Caudata; family Ambystomatidae; genus Ambystoma; species Ambystoma mexicanum. The sequence continues at coordinate 90,730,695 of NC_090935.1, read as the reverse complement.
TACTGCGGTTATATGCACTGCCATTTTATATGACCCAGCTAGTTCTTGTGTCTTTATCCAATCTAAGGTTTCCAGCTTCAAGGCTACTTTTGTTGGATTATTCATTAGTTCATCTTCTGAGGATCCTATTTCCTCCAAAGTTAAGCTATTCCTCTCTCGCCACCCCTTTAGTGCTTTAGAGTTTGATTCCAGGATTTCTTTATATATATGATATTAAAGATGGGTGAGGGGTCAGGTACAAACACTTTTCTGAAGAGCATCAATCTGTTCCTCTCGACAATGGCTTGTAAGGATCAAATACATAATTCCCTTCTTATTAGAGCCATCGGAGTAGAGGCTGGTAAGTTTAATAACTCTCTCCAAAACTAACTTTCCAATTTCATCCACAGGCCCTCTGGTAGATGTAGATAAGCCTCAGCCCTGTATGTTAACGATGGAATCACCTTTGTCCGATAGTATTGGAGAATTGCTTTCAGTGAGTACCGACAACATTTCCTCTCAATAGCTTCGGCTTGGGCTGTCAGCTTCTTGACTTTGTCCCATAGATGTAGTTGCATCATTGAGTCAGTTGGGTCATTACTCATGGCGACTCTAAGATATTTAAATTCAGAAAGATATTTAAATTCAGAGACCGTCTGCAGTTTGACACCCTCCAAGTGCCAAGTAAACTTTGATATTTGGTCGAGTCGTTTTTTGAAGCGACATCTTTGTTTTAGTTGTGTTAATTTCTAGACTGTTTCCAATGTTGGACTCAAATAGTCCAACTACCTTTGAAGACCTATGGGAGCTTGATGTAATAGGATTAGATTGTCTGCATAAAGCAGGCAAGAAATCATCTCCTCCCATTTTTGGTGGATATGATCTCACTAAATTCTCAGAATCCTTAAAATCCCATATGTAAGCGTTGAACAGTGTGGGAGCCAGAGGGTATCCCTGCTTGACTCCTCCTGATGTTTGTATGGGCCCGGACAGCTTGCCCCGCTGATTTAGACGAACTGACATGGACGTCTCCATATGTAGGGCTTGAATTTGCTCCAATATAGCGCCAGGGCACTCTTTGGCTTTCAATTTCTCCCATAAAAGCTTCCGATTTACCTGGTCAAAAGCTTGGACCAGGTCAATAAGAGCCATATATAGGCCCGGTCTTCCTTCCTTGGTCTTTGATTTTAAGAGGTTAATCAGAAATATATTAGCCAGCGTTCCTACATTTTTTACAAAACCAGACTAGAATGGGTCCATTAATTCCTTATCTGTTGCCCACTTTTGAAACAGCTCCAATAAAGTTGAGCCATAGACTTTGCCAATGACGTCTAAAAGCGCTATTGGCCTGTAGTTCTTCAGATGTTCTCTGGGTCCATTTTTGTAAATCGGTACTATAGTTGCTTTTTTCCACGACCAAGGAATTGTTTTTGTTTTAGTAATAGTACTAAATACTTTACTAATGAATAAAGCCCATTCCGCTGGCGCTTGTTTTAGATGGGCATTAGTCAGACCATCGGGCCCCGGGGCTCTAGAAGTAATCAATTTTTTGATTTTCATTATAATAGATGTTAAGTCTATGGGCAGATCCCATTGTACTTTAGTCACTTCATGAGTTATGATTTCTGTGTTCGGGTTTTTGAAGAGTGCTGTAAAATGGTCATTCCACTTCTCTTCTCCTACATAGTTATGTAGCACGTTTGGTGACGTGGTTGATAGCGTCTTAATCACTGTCCGAAATCTCTTGAATTCCGTCCATTTGTTAGTCTCAGTATATGTTCTGCATCTGCTTGATACATACATGCCTTATAATATCTTAACCAGTTCTTATATGCCTTTTTTATACTAAGTGCTGCTTCCATGTCCTACTTATCGCAAGTTTTAATTGCTTATCGCACAGCCTTTCTCACTTTCTTCAACCAAAGTGTTATCATAGATGTGTTTATATCCATTAAGGTTTCTCACAGGATTGTTGCTCTTATATCGATAGATGTTTAAACATTGGTCATAATCCACCACCATCTCACTTTGGTTTGTAATTATCTTGATATATATATCTCAGTTAGACTCTTCACGTCCTCTGCATTAACTCAGAGTCTTATTCTTCCACCTGATTCTTCAATCTCAGTTCCCATTCTTTTTCGTATTTCATGGTGGGAAATCCAATCAAATTCAAGCAGATTATGATCACTCTTCTTAGTGCGGGCAACCTGGATTTTAGTGATGTACATTTGAAAATCGCGGGATACAAAGATGTGATCTAAGGTAGCTGCAAGGGATTTTTTTCCCCAGGTCGGTATAAAGTTGTCATTACCCTCTTTTAAGAGGTGAAGGTTGTGTAAGTCTCTTGCTTTCATTACTTTCGCCCATTTTATGCCTCTTTTTGTTGCCGGAGTCTTTGCAATAGCACTCCAGCTGTTCCGTTGTACTTTAGGGTATTCCAAATTTAGATCCTCACACACAATCAGGTGACAAATTTGATAGTCTGACGTAATTTTGCTCATGATATTATTTGCTTGTTTTAAACACTGATCACCACTTATCAGCGGATTCCAGTAAGAATTAATTATTATCAGGTCTTCAGATTTTGTTATTGTTTTTTGTTGATTCCCTTCTCACTTTAGATGTAGAACTTGAAAATATATAGATGACTATTATCTTCATTACTCGTAGTTCTTTGTTTGAACGAATCATGGTCAGTAGGCCCAAAGAGGGACGTCCTGATGCACCTTTTGCTGCCGCCGAAAGATATATCTCGTAGCCATCAATAGCTGATTGATCTCTTAACCACGTTTCTTGGAGATTTAATGTGTCGAAATATCCAAGGCAGACATCATTTGGTGTTAGTAGATGTAGGAAACCTCTTGTATTCCATGGGCCAAATTTCAGAGAGGTTAGTTTTTCTGGAGCTTCCTTGAAAGAGTCATCCTTGACTCCCTCTCTCTGGGTTAGTTTGCTCTGGTTCAGAGCATTTGAGATCCATCTCCATTTTTGTCCTTTTGGTGACATCTGTTCTTTGTCATTTATTGGGGGGGTCAAGTCTTCTCTATCACGCTCTTCCGGAGTAAATGTTAAATTTTAATTTTGATAGCGGACCTTTAGGAATCCGACCCACCCACAAAGGATCTTTAAGGGTTTGCCTTACATCTTTGTGATATTGAGGGTGTTTGGATCCACCCCGCCTGTATCCTTATCAGAGTTTCGGTCCACAAGGTTTTTAATTTGGATGGCTTCACATATTTCATCTTCTTTGTGGACTAGTTCTCTTTCTCGTGTTTGTGGTATTGTTTGTTCTTTTCTCAGCAAATCGCCCAATTTTTGGTCCTTGGTTCTGGCTCGGAGTTTCTCTCCAGGTTTCTGGTGTACTTCACGATAGTTAGATAATTCGTACCCCAAAATTAGGAAACTTTCACCAGCTTGAGATATCATCGCCCTCACAACAGGGGAAGGGACGTATAGTTTTCCTCTCATTCCGAATTCACCAATTTTTATGTCATCCGTTTTGATTGCGCTTATGGTAGGTATGCATTGAAAGAGTGTCATCACATGTTTCCTATTCAGAATTGTTCTGTCCAAATTTCCTATTTCGAGAGGAAAATTTCTGTCACTTTATCTTGTCCTTATAGAAGGCTCTTTCCACCCTTTTGGATTTTGATCCCTCGTCTGACTTCCTAGAGGTCTGTAGGTGTCTCAGGTTTTCTTTACCGTACTTTATCCTTTTTTCCCGTGCTCCTCTGTCAGCTTTTCTATCTCTGGAGTTTTGCTCTTCTATTTTTATCATCCCGCTTGTTTGACTGTCCCCCTTATAGCTTGCATATTTCTTGGTTCTTTCTGAAGCTGACTTTCCTGTAGTTTCTTAGGGGCGCAAATATTCCTTTGAACCTTTTCAATTTTTTTCTCTTCCGTCAGCCAGTGTCATGAATGGTGGTGATTTTCCATTAGAGCTGCTTTTTCTATTAATAGAAATGTTTTGCAGGGGTTGATTTTTTTCTTCGATGCAGTGGACTTGAGTCTACCTCCTCTATAGAGAGTATTGTGATAAATCCATCAGATCAAATCACGATTTTCTTACTCATCGGTACATTTAGAGGTTTGGACGTTTCAGCTTTAGACACCCGTTCTTGAAGGGGGTGCTTTAGAGGCACCCTTTGAGCTAGCACAGAAAGTGCTGCTTCCTCATCCATCTCTTCTTCAGAGCCTATATTTACCTCTGAGGTTCTACTTCTTCGAATATTACCCGCCTTCTCTCTTTAATATTCCTACCCGGTGGTTGGAGAAACACTGGGTACATGTCTTGCTTTGGAATTTAGAGGTTTGCGTTGCAGAGACGGTATTTCTTGAAGAGACCTTTTCTCTATACCCGTGTGTAATTCCATGATTACACAACTGAGGGCTTCTTTACTGTCCGCTGCTGAGTGGAGATCTTTCTCCTCACTAACTCTAGGCTTTTTTCTTGTTGCTTGTTCACAACTTCAGAGTTGCTTTTGACATGGGTTAGAGGTGATTATTGTCGTCTCCTTTTGTCCTTTATTTCCTGGGGCACCCTCTTCAACCTGAGGGCTATTGAGTAACCCTGGTACTTCCTTTTGCTCTGCTTTCGATAATGATGTTTGAGAGCTATGACTTGATATTTTAATTTTGTCATTTCTGTACTTTGATCCTTTGAGAGTACTTTATGATCATTTTTTTTTTGGGGGAGTACTACCTCCCTGCAACTCCACTCGTTTAGGTGTGGCACTAATAAAACCCTCCGGGAATGTCATCTTAGTGTACATCATGGCCAGTAGTGAAGTATGGTCCTTGAGTGTATCATTTAACGACTCAAAGTTTTGAGAAGGGTGCTAGTGCGATAGTTATAGTAGACATAATTGCCATCAAGTCTGCTTTTTTTGCAGGTGTCTTTTTGCGAGTTTTCAGCGAATCTTCGTAACGTACGCCTTCTTTCTGGCAAATGAAGTAGGATCTGTTTCGGTTCCATGTTACCTCATGCCTTTAACCTTACATTGTTTGATTTGATAGCTAGGGATAAGTTCTTTTTTTGAGGTGCCGCTATTGAATTAGCACCAGTGTGGGAACTTGCGACCTTTAGATGTTTCTCAGCAGGTCGACCCACTTTCAGCAAATGTATGTTAAGATTTTCAGTTTTCCCCGTCAATTCCGGCACCGCATCTTGTATGTTCTCGGTTCCGCCTATCAGCTGTTCTTTGAGTGAGTTGCATTCCCCATCTGCAACCCTGTCTTGGATTTGGGGTATCAATTTACAGACTCTACCTTTCTCCTGGGCTACGTTCGTAATATCTCTTAGGGAGTTGTCCTGGACTCCCACCACGGTGGGTGACCGAGTGAGGGACCTCTCACCCTCAGTTTGCGTCATCTTATTGCCACCATCCAAGCAAGGTAATGGCTCACCCCTTACTTGCAGATCCATGTGTTCGGATTGAGGGCATAGAACCTACTCATCAGGTTGCTTGTTTACTTCTGATGATCGGCCAGCCCACGAGAACACTTGAAGTCCTGGGAGCTGTATCCCTGGAGCTATATCCGCCCCTTGCAGGATTCCTGCATCCAACACCTCGGCCAGAGTAGAATTCGTTTCAAGATGTTTTTTGGAAAAGAATTGTGAGAAAATAGACTGACTTGGTATACCAGTTTTTGGCACTGGATTTAACCTTCTATATTTTCGTTTTGCTTTATCATCTTTGTCATTTGGTTTTTGCAAGGCTCCTTTTTTCCTTAAGAGGGTCAATGGATGAGTAAATCCATTATTTTTCTGCGGTTTTCCGGGCTTCTTTTCCTTTGGTTTCAATTTCTTCTGAGTGATAACTATTTTTTAGTTTTTTTTTTCCTGCCATATTGTTCATCCAGGTCCGTCTAATTTAAGGGATGTTTCCTTTCTTTCGTTTGTTCCAGATCGTCGTCTGGGGCCAATATACTGTCTGTCACATTTAGTGCTTCCATTTGAGTTTGTGATGACCACAGTATTTCTTCCTTTTGGGAGTTGTTCATAGTGACCCGCAAAGGGGGGCATTAAAGATATTCAGAGTCGGTTTTGAGTGAATGTCAATTTCGATTATTGTAACGCTCACCTGATTCCCACGGAGGCGCTGGTCTTGGCAGGAAGATGTCTGTGACCCGAAAAGTGATGTGCAGGACTCGATTTGCTTCTGGGGCCGAACCTCTTCGCACTGTGTGTCGAACTCGAAGAGTGAGATTTCCGCAGGTGAAAGAATATGGGGGTTAATGATCTGGGTTGTTGAATGTCCCTCTCTCTTTCTCTCTTCCTAGCTTCTCCGTAGAGCCCCCAGGTCAATGTGCTCACCTTAGATAGGTGAATGCTGGACTCTCCATCTGCGTCTGGTACAGGGTGCCGTTGCCAGTTCCTTCACTGGTGAAACAAAGGCCTCTTGACATCAGAGGATCGCTACCGTCGTTAACTGCACGAGCTGTGAGTTTCCGGACACCTTTTTAGTCCTTATAGTCTTTAGGTGCGTGGGCACGTTAATATAGAACAGGACTCTGTATAATGCTTTTTCCTATTTGTCTTGCAGGGCTCTTGAGATAGGAGATGGTGTGAAGAGAGCCGAAGTTGGAGCCAGAGCCTTGGAATGAAGCGCTTGGAAATGCGTGAGTAAATGCAAGCGCTCTGTCTCTTTTCCCTTGCAGCTGTGAGTTCGTGCTGAAGAGATGCTGGAAAACGCCAGAGTATTTGCAGGCGTTCTATTGTGGCGAGCGCGATGGACGTGAGTAAATACCTGTCTAATGTCTCTTCGTTTGTCTTTCAGATGCTGGGTTGCAGCGTTGAAGAAATCCGGAATTCGCGGAGTGCCGGTAAGTAATAACAATGCTTTTGTCTTCACAGGCGGAGGTGCAGCGTGAAGAAATGTTCGCTGCCGATGGATCAGGTGAGGAAAGCGCTGCGTGTAAAGGTTGCCGTCCTAACCTGTTTCTTGTCTTTGCAGGTGCTGCTGAATACTGGATACAGGAGTGGTAAGTATTGTTCTTGCAGCTTGAGGATCGGAAGGAAGAAAGGCTGGAACAGACTCGGTGAGCGTTCTGCTGCACATGCAGAATAACGCGAAGCACGTTTGTTCAATCGGGTGTGGTTTAAATAGCCTTGGAGTGATGAGGCATCTTCCTCCATGGCCCCGCCTAGGCAAGAAAAGAGTTCCAGTTCACAGAGGATTCCTATGTGGCTGGTAAGTAAGCAGCATGGTCTGCTGCAGGTAAGTCCACCCAAGCATCTTCATACATATTATGAGCCCGGCGCTTCCAGTGCCGGGACCGATGGCTTTGATGAGCCTGGTGCCACCGGCGCCAGCACAAGGTCCAAAAGGTCCCAGTGGGGACTGGCTGGTGCCTAAGATAACGGTTAGGGACCTGCTTCCAGGGACGTTGGGCTGTTCCTGACTCCTTGGAAGCAGTGATCATGACAATTATCAGGTTGTTGCCCCTTGAAATTTCTGATTCCAGTTCCAATATAGGTGTTTCTAGAACTATCCTATCATTGGGCACCTCCTGCATAGGATCCTTCTCTTCATTTTTTGGGATAATCTGGTTTTGTCAGGGTTTCCCCCTTCCGCGCCCAAGTATGTGCATTGGTAGTGCTGAGGTGCAAATTCACTACTTTGTCCCCACTCTTTGTCCATCTGATTAGTCTGAGACCACCAGGGCCTCTCCCACACCCAGGCTCTCGGCGCCTTGGTCCGCCTCACCGCCCTCCCCTCAGTCTCAACAAGGCCAGACTCCGGGACAGCCGTGGGTGATGGTGGGGTCGCGGGTCGGCCAATCGGGATTAGAATTCATGGTATGCAAGTCAGTTGCATGTTTTTGGATCTCATCGTGGGGCACCGAGTACAAAAGGTTAGCCCCAGGCAATTGCTGGTCGAAGCGTTCCGCCGGCGAAAAAAGTTTCATCTGTAGAGGTCTTACCTTTTTTCTTGGAACTCCCGCTGGGAAGCGCTCGTGTCAGCGGAGTACGATGTTCCAGTCCGTTTTCTTCCACACAATACCTCTGACTGCGGAGCCGCCTTCCTTCTTCGTGGTTCCGTCCTGATGCCATCTCCCGCCGTGGACTGCCGTAGACTGTCAAACTCTCCTGCCGAACTCCGCAACCGCTCCGTGGCGGCAGGCACGTTTTAAAGTCTGGCTCTTCCTTCCAATGGAAAACACAAAAAACAGACCACAGCAGTAAACGAAGCAGATTTCTAGAGGCAGACTGCCGTACACTGCCAAACTCTTTCTGCATTTTCCCTTGTTCCCTCCCCTGCCTTGAAGCGCTTTGAAACACTGTGTATAGGCGCTTTATACATGACCAATAAATAAATGCAAGTCAGGTGTTAATTTGCTAAAATACTTGATGCCTCCTCTTTGCCTGGTGACCAGTACCCAGTTAAGAGTTTGAAAAATACGACGGAATAAAAACAGCGGAAACTGGAACTTAGCCTAGGTGAACTTTCTCAAAAGTCCTAGCCAAATTAGTATAGGTCTGCACGTCCTCGCCGATTTTACTTCCAGCCCAAATCTGCCCGAACCTCCTTTAAGTGTAACAATCTTACAAGAAGTTCGGCAAAGTTCAAGCAGGTTTGGACTGCCTAATGTGGACAAAAAATGTATACTTTAAAAAATTGCAGCAGTACATGGAGAGGGAACGGGCCAGGTGAGGCTGGGCAGGGGTAAGCAATAGGAAATTGAGTCTGTGCATCTGAGTGTTCTCCAAGTCGGATAGCACATTACACTCTGCAGCAAGATCTCAGGCAGTTAATGCACCTACTGTAGAGTTCTATGTAACGTGTAGGTTACAGCTTTGCATCTGGGTAACAAAGACACCGTCCATCGTTCAGAAGTTGATCAAACTAGGAAAGTTGAAGTAGAGAATTGGTATGTCAGGCATGCTGTCATGCCTGCCAACCCCGGCCGATCTGGGTGTCTGCTTCCCCACCTATTGCTACAAGGAGGGCTTCCAATAGACTGTTCCCAACTGTCCATATGGCCCATAGGAATGCCAGGCCCTTCTATACACAGTGGAGACTCTTTGGGAAGCTGCCTGGGAAGTGTTTCCATGCTACATGTTCTTAATCGCATGATACATCTTTTTACATGTTTTTTTTTCTACATGGTTTACGATTGTTACGGCTGCATTTACCATCACGTGATCCGCCTTGCTAACGTGACAACCTTGGCAGTCCGTGACTGGTCAAGTGATTCTTTATAACGCAACGTATCCTGGTTAACGATGCTTCAGATCGTTACAGGTTACCTTGCGTTCCAGAGGTTTCGCTCTCTTTGGACTTCATCCTTACCACATCTCCCGCGGTCCTCTTGGTTTAAGTACCTGCTCCAGTTCCACCTCAGACGCGTCCTGCTCCAGTCCCGCCTCGGAGCAGCTCGCTATCTCCGACTTCAGCGGTCCTGCAAATATACTTACCCGCTCCAGCTCTGAGCTGGTCCTGTACTTACTCACTCGCTCGCGCCATTCATAACCTCGGAGCCGCGTGTAACCGCCTTCCTCAGCAGTCCTTCAGTACCACGCTCCTGCTCCACTTCCACATAGAGAGCAGGCTGTTTAGCAGATTGCATTCACCATTCCAATTCTGCCTGATATCACTACACTGATTTCCTGGACATTTGGTATTCTTGAACTGCTCTGCAAAGATAGACTTCGGGCACTATTCATCTAGAACTGCACATTCATACACCTTTGATTTGGCTTCCTCTCAGGGCGCGTGCACTGAACTTTGGACGCTATCCTGTGTGCACCAACCCGACTCTAGTGTGGCCCGTACGGGTTAGTCCCGTCTACTAACTTCCTTCCTTGTCGTTTTACCTTGGATTAATGGCTGACTATCCGGATTACCCTGTGACTGTCCTGAAATACAGGTTAGTGCATCATAGAAAGACCCGTAGTTATTGTCCTAGGGGTAGATCAGTTCCTCATGTAATTCTTGTTTTCTATCCACAGCCTGGTGTATATTTGGTTCATAATAGCCCTTTCCACTAATTACCCTCTTTGGCTGTTTACATTAACTAGTCAGAGAGTGATATTAGTTGGAAGGTCCCATATTGACGGACGTTGTCCTATCTACTCCGTACATCAGAGACGACTCCTCGTGTATCCGTTTGAATACCAACCTGTATCCTTTTATTGGTGTATATGGGTAGTATAAACCAAATCACAACACATGCCTGGTTCTGCCCTTCATCATTTAATGGTTGACACATTCTGGGGTTTTGCGGTTTAGAATACAGGTCATTCGTAACACATATCGCATATTTCGCGCCTTGAAACACTTGTGTATAGGCGCGTTACAAATACCATATCATATCATATCACATGGATCGCTGAATGGTCTATAGGGCTGGGGACTAGTCAGTCATGCATTAGCCATACGTGCATTTTCATCCTGTGGAGTTTTGTTTCCATGAAGAGTCAATATTTAATAGGGAGATTCCACAGCTGTAGGTCAACAACATCAGAAAAGCCAGTAGGGGCGAGCCAGAGTCAGTCACTGCACAATGTAGACTGAATACAATTTAGTCAGGTAGGATTGCAATGTTATGATGAATGCACCTGCACCTAGGGAAAAAAATCAGAACACATCTACAATAAGGGGGCGCCATAAACACCTCCCATCACCAATGTAGGTAGGGGGGCGGACTAGCACATCATTTGTGCTGCGGCACAGCTCTCTGGAAATACGCATGCCTTAGTGTATGTGAGCTGCTCATTGCTCAAAGTAATAAAAGAAAGCAGCTCCTGTGCATTCTTTATGTGCATTTCTTTCTGTGAATTTGGCACCAAGTATTCTTTGAAAAAAATAATACATTTTTGGCGCATGCCAACACCATTTCTACACATCAGAGAGTAAAGCGGGGTTAGTGGTTGTCATGACAACTGGAAATGCTGTGTCATAAATGCCCCACGCGGAAAATGTTATTGTTGGTACTATTATGCTGATGAAATCCAAAAGTGGTTTGTATAACTAATGTTCTCCAAACCAGGAGTACTTTAACAGGTCATGTGCCTATCACCTGGGACGCAGAGTGAGCCTTCGGGAGACGGAGGAAGTTGAACTACATCTAGATTTCCCTTTCTGGATGCTACTGCTGTCATATAAGCCATTTGCAAAGGACGCTGTGCGCAATAATGGCCCCTAGAACTTGCCTCCTTAGCCCAAAAATAATCGAAAGCGTCATGCCGTGGCAGTACAAGTAAGTGCTAGACCGCGGCAGTCTGGGCCTGCGCTGGGAGAGGGCGTCGCACAAACACGCAAATCCCTCCAAAGACAGAAGCAATGGAGGCAAGCATTCTGAGGCGAGGCTCCTAACCTACAGTATCGAGGAACTGTGAGCTTTGCGGGCGTGAATGCCCCTCGGCATGCATGCGCAATTACCAATGCGCGTTTCCTTCAATGGAAAGTGCACTGCTGATTATAGGGGTTGCAGTATAGACCATGGCGCATTTAAAGTTTATAATAATTCTGTTTTCAATACATTCCACTTTCCCCTTGGAAAAACACAATGTCGATCCAGGTTAGGCAAGATTTGGTGCATTACCCTTTGGGTGCACTACAACAACCGATCCCTCCTGGCAATAGGAACCAAACCTTTGGTATACGTCTGTACTACACAGGTTGGTAGTGTGGTTGAGCAGCCAGGCTTATCTCCGTTAGGCAGAATTATATGCAGTACCCTTTGGGAACACCACACACAGACTACAAGTGACAGTACAAATTCACCTTTGGTACAAGCCTGTACTACACAGTTAAAGTCGTAGCAGTGGCTGAGCAGCCAGACTTATCTCAAGAGTAAGTGAGCAGAATCAAATAGTTACACAAAGGACAGCGATTACTATGATTCAGGCAAACACTGACTCAAGGTTTCCACATAAAGGAATATACATTTATTTCACTCTTCAGTTGTATAACATTGCACTATTATAACCAGTTTATAAATCATACTCTTAACAAACCACACCACTCCCAATAAGTTCCAGACAAGTTAAGCTCACAAAATGAAGTGGGAGCAAAATGGCACTCCAGCAATTTAAAAGGGAGGGAAAAACAAAGTTTATAGAAATTGAACCACACCAACAGGTAAGTACTCAGGGCAATTGAGCAAGAGGAACTACAGTGATAGAATCAGGTAGAAAAGGCTTAGGGCCAAAGTCAATGGGTCAAAAGTCTTTTGCTCAAGATCACACAGTTCAGGGTAGTTTGCGGTAAAGTTTGTGCCACAGATTCCTGACGAGGTTGGTTGGCAGAAAAGTTAGTTCAAAGAAGAGAAGGACAAGCCCTGGGTTTGGAGAAAGATTTCAAACACTTTCACCGCGGCTGAACGAAACGAACAACCGGATTTGCACAGTACCTTAAAACGGAGAGAGGGAGCTGTAGCTGAGGCAGGCGTTCCTAGTAGTCCCTGCAGGCTCACTGTTCCTGAAGCGACTTTCGGACTGACAAGGAGTAGGAAGACTGGAGGGTCCTGCACTACCCAGGGAAGAAACGAGCAGCAGAGCAAAGCAACAATTAAAAGGTGCACTCCTTAAAACCTTAGCAGGGTCCGACCTTCCTTGCTATCCTGCCCACTGCAGCTCTGTACAGGGAATCCGACCAGAGGAGAGGTCCTGGTTTGAAGTTTGGGCGAACTTGTTGGTCCCACCAACTCAAGGGAAGAAGTTTCCTGGAGGAGCTTCTCTGTCGTCGGATTCTGACCTGCAGCAGGGCTTCACCGGATGGTTCAGTCGTTGTAGGGGTCCTCTTCGAGCAACTCCTCGTTGGTTCTTTCGTTCCAGCGGCGATTCTGCCTTTCAAGTCCAAGAGACTGGCTTTTTATACAGTTTTCCCCCATTCATACAGCCTGGCTGTCAATCACACAGCAGGGTGGCTGCCCTGGCAAGGCCAGTCACCCAGCCAATCAAACAGGAGTGAGATTTGGGTTACCAAGGGAACCCATGGCAGAGGTCCTAAGACCCCTCCCTCACATCCTGCCTAGCAGACTTTCAGGCACCTTAAGGAGGGCTTCTGTGCAGAAGCCTGTGAAAAGAGGGCGAACAAAGGGACCAAATCTGGTTTGGCATGCAGAATAAAACACGAGAAAGACATTTACAAAAAGAAATGGCGAATAAACCCACCCAGAACCGTAATAACATATATATGGTCAAGCAGGTTTATGTTTGAGGCTAATATAATAGCCTAAAACAATACCATGGTTATATAAGATAACCGACGTATGAAACATAGGGTAGTTACCACTGCCACCAGCCAAGTCTTGCTGTAAAGGGAGCGAAACAATGCTTCAAGAGACACAGACAAAAAGGGATAAGAATTAACCCTTTCCAATACTCCATGTAAAATGGGGTGTACTGGGTCTGTGGTTTAAAGTGACTAAAATAAAGTTAATGGCAACTAACTTTTCTTGGGGATAGTAGTCAGCCCCAGAAAATGGAGTCAGTGGGAAGTCTCAAAGACAACCCTGTGTTACTGCACTGAAGGTGCAGTGTAACACATGAAAAACATGATGCCATTGAGTAGGTGAGGCTCCATTGCCCAAGATCACACAACAAGTAAAAACGCACACAGCAAAACACAAGAGTGGGAAAAAGGCTCACACTCTTACTAGGTGAAAAAAAATAAACCCCTGCAGGACTCAGCAGGTAAGGGAAATTAGCCATTTTGGAGAATTCTCTTCAACATCTCAAGAGGGGTCAATGTGAGCAGTAAGGTGGTTACACAGAGATTAACAGTGACAAGTATCCAAATAAACACTTACACCCAAGGATTCTTTAATAAATAATTGTTTAATCAACAGTTTAAATAAGCTTTCTTCAGAAGGGGCAATAACACAGTAACACAAATACATTCCAAAATACACACTCTTAGTTTCTCTAAATCAGCAAGTACCTATTTGGGATGGCACACAGACACTTTCTACACCCTCAGGTGACTTAATAGCTAGGACCCTGTGGACAATAATAGATCACTGGTACATTTAGAGCAATACTGGGAGGAGTGTCAAAGGAAAGGTTCTCAGAATAAAACGGGATCACACAAATATTCTGAAGCAGGTTAGTACTTTCTGATCCCCCAATGCAAAGTAGGTTAACCCTTTCCTGGAAGGAAGGTAAAACACACAGAGGAAAGAAGAGTCATTCAGGGAGCCAGGCCAGCCAATGTCAATTGAGAAAAAGTCTAGGTGAGCTGAAGCACTTCTTGTAGTTAAGTAAAAGTCTTGCACAATGTTTTAGAAGTCTTTGTAGGAAAGGTAGAATCAATGTAGGGCCGCAAGCTGTTTAGGCTTGCGAGGAGTAAAGCTGTAAGCAACTCTACAGAACCAACCAAAACAAGTCTCAACTGAGAACAAGTAATGCTCCACAGTAAGAGATAAGTCCCCTTAGTTTACAGTACCATTGGCTAGAAGAAATGGTTCCAGCTGGCTTCAGTTCCTGTGCAGCTCTGCAGATCCTGTTGTTCCTGGACCTCAGTCATGGGGACAAGAGGGAGGACTTCTGGGGACTCCTGCACTGCTATAGGGCAGTCAGCAGCAGCAAAGGAAAAACTTCAATTCAGCGACACTTCGCGGTTTCAGTTTCTCAGCAAATAGCACCACCTCGGTTCTTGGCTACCACTTCAGACTTTACTCGGTTCTGGGGTCCAGCACTGTTGAGGTGGCTCAGGCTTGGTCAGTCCAGCTTCCTGGGAGTCCGGATCATCTTCCTGCAGCTCTGGCCCGACTTAAAAGTGATACACCCAATACGGTGTTCCTCTCCCTGGCACTTTGGTTCCAGCAGCAGCAGTGGAAGTACAGCCAGCTTCGAGAGGATGTCCAGACGAGTTCACTTTGGAGTTGATTGGTCCCACCAACTCAAGGGGAGTAGTCGTCCTTGCAGGGGCTTCTCCGTTGAGCTGAATTTGGAGCTTCGGCACAGCAGCAGGGCTTCACCGGGCAAACAAACGGTTCAGGAGTTGTATCAGGCATCCCTTCCAAGTTCTTCTTCAGATTCCTTCGGCCAGTGGTCGACACTGCCTTCCAAGGCAAAAAGCCTTGCTTTTTATGCAAGTATCTCCCATTCATTCCAGCCTAGCCGTCAATAACACAGCAGGGTGGCTGTCCTTGCTGGACAGCCATCGGCCAATCACTTTTTGGTGCATTCCTGTAACCAACGGGATTAAGCACAGGGATGTTCGGCAACTCCCTAACTTCCTTCCCCTGCCAGACACCCTGGAGCCAGAAATGGGCTTCACTTGTGAATCCAGACAAAGACAAAATGAACAAAGGGACCCAACCTGGTTTGGCGTGCAGAGTAAATCTCAAGAAGGACCGTTCCAGCAAGAAATGACGAAAAAAGAAGACCGGGGCCATTTTGACAAAATGGGCACCAATGGGTGCTTCACGGCAGCTGCAAACGCAGCCCGCGGTAAAAACACACAACGGTAGTTAAAAGTAAACCACTGCCACCAGCCATTAATTGTAGAAAGGGTAACATAAAATGTTACATGAGAAACTAGACCAAGGGGATACTAAGTAACCCCTCCAGCACCCTAATGTGTGCGCTGGGTCTAAAAAATTACAAATGTAAGTAAAGTCAATTTCACTTCACTGCTCTTGGAAACAGTTTATCCAAGCGAAGGCATTTATGTTATGTTAAAGGTACTTCTATAGCACACCGTCACCAACGGAATTGGTCCCCAAGCGCTCTGGCGGATCTGTAAACAGGAAGGGTGGGTATGGTTAGTCTGGAGGAGGGGAGCAGGAGAGTGGGAGAGGTGATGTACTGTTGGAAGCTTCAGCTCGGTATACACCGAGTGCTGGGCTTTGGTGCTAGTATTGGATCGGGCAAGACCTTGAGTGCTATAGGTGATGTTTATGTGGTGTTGATGCAGCATGGTATAGTGCGTGCGGATTGCTGGGAGAGAGATGCTTGTGTGGCTTTGTGTGGATTAAGTATGCAGAAGATTGAGGGTTGGGTTAGTGGGGTTTGTGTCCCGATTCAGGTACTTTCTGATTCCGTTATAGTTATATCCCTGTGTGTTGGGTTGATGCTGGTTCCTCATGGGCCGACGCGCTTTGTTGGTGCTGCACTGACCCCTGTGTATCATAGTTAGTATTGTTTGGGTTTATAGGTGCGTCTGGACCTTTCTTCTGACGTGGGGCTTGGTTTGGTAGTATCTATATTCTCTTATTATTTGGTGTGACAATGGTCAGTTGTGGTTTTGAATGGTTCAGGGTCGGAGTGAGGTTGATGTGGTGTTCTGGTGATTCTGTCTTCGTGAGCCTGTGTATTCAGTCGTACATTTCCTCTTATCAAGACTGTCTTTCCATTGGTTCATTGGTTTCTGTGGGGTGAGCATCCTTGGGGATTTTGTTAGTTGTACTTTTTGTGTGATGGGGCATTTAAACCTTTGGGAAATCCGAAAGACTTCCCTGTGCCACTGCACGGAGGGTGATGTGTGCCACAATGTAAAAAAGATGATGCCCATGGAGGTTGTCAAACTACAAAACCAAAAGAAACAGCTCAAATCACAGAAAAAGACATGAGAGAGTGGGGAAAAAGCTCCGACTCTCTCCAGGTTAAAAATTAAAATTCCCAGAGTCCAGCAAGAGAGCTGGGGATCTCAAGGAATTATCACATTTCTGAGAATTCTCCATAACAATCCCTTTTCATTACAGATATTTAAAACCCAGCCAAACATCAGGATTTCTTCATGTGCCTGGTGGACATAAAGGAGAGGAAGAACATTTTGAGCACATGATGGTATTCTGGCTCAGCAAAACCTGAGCCTGGCGTCAAACAAGAAGTATTTTTGGGGCGCCTTAGTAAATAGGAGGAGCTTTCGATGAACACAACTTTGAAAGCAAGATGGACCAAAATCGTGTACGTTTGGAGTGGCCAGCTCAGATGGCACCTTAGGTAGTCCAATGAACACTGCTGGCAGTCATTGAGCTGCATACACATTGCGTTCCCTCTCTCTCTCGTGGTATACCCATTATGGTTGTTTCCCTAACTGCCACGTGGCAGAGTGGGTTGAGCACATGCAGCCCTTCTATTCGAATCTAGACAGGTCAGAATCAGCAGTTCCTTGCTCGGATAAAAGTAGAACTGTCGAGTTGGGTGATACAAACCTACAACTAAACAGTTTAAGAGACTTGAGTTTGCTGCATGTGATAAATATATCACGCTCCTCACCCACAAAGTACATTCTTGTAGGCAAAACTGATGTTTGTGTCCTAGTAACATACTGTTTTATATAATTCCCATTTACTAAGTAACTATTCTTAAATTAATCCATAAAGCCAAAGAACAAGTTACTTTCTTACCTGGTAACTTTCTTTCAATGGGATGTTCCGACGACATATTCCACATCTAATGCAGGTAATCACCATAGCTGTGCTGCTTCGGAAAATTTTTCGGCGTCTGTGTCGATGACATCCGTACGCTGTCCTCGAGGGCCTCCGTCGAGCCGACGTCACCGGATGTTATAAGTAGGACGCACGATGCCCGTAGCCTCAGTTGTTTTTTCCCCAGAACATGTGCCACCAATCGTCTGCCAGAATGACTACAGAAAGACTTGCGGAAACGTAAGTAGCAATCACATAAGAAATTCTGTAGAGGGGCAGGCTGGGAGGGTTTGATGTGGAATACGTTGGCGGAACATCCCATCGAAAAAACTTTACCAGGTAAGAAAGTAACTTGTTCTTCGAGGGGATTGGTTCCTTTGACTTATTCCACATCTATGACAGACTCCCAAAGCAGTACCAATGTATGGAGGTGGGAAAAGAATTTAGAATTTTAGAATGCCCAATCAAATTGCAGAATAGAGGACTGCCTTACCAAAGGCCAAATCTTGCCCATGGACAGAATCCAGAGAGTAGTGTTTGACAAAAGTATGGACAGAGGCCCATGTGGCCGCTTCACAAATGTTACAAATGGGAACACCCCTCTGCAGAGCAGTAGAGGCAGCCACACCCCTAGTAGAATGGGCCCGTAAGCCTACCAGCGGGTCCTTACCCGCCAAACGGTAACATTCAGAGATTGTCAAGATAATCCATCTAGACAAAGTCTGCTTAGTAACAGTTTGTCCCAAACGCCTTCCAGCGTATCCTACAAAGAGCTGATCGTCCACTCTGATCCGGGAAATGCGTGATATATAGAAACTTAAAGCTCTCCTAGGATCCAACCTATGGAGCCTCTCCTCTTCCTTACCAGGATGCGGAGGAGGATAGAATGACGGAAGAATGACCTGGCTCAAATGAAAATCCGACACAACCTTCGGAAGAAAAGAAGGACGAACCCCAAGGACAACCCTGTCCTTATGGAACACCGTGAAAGGTGGCTTAGCAGATAGTGCCTGCAACTCACTCACTCTGCGAGCGGAAGTAACCGCAACTAAAAATACAGTTTTAAAGGTAAACAGTCTCAAAGGACAAGAATGTAAAGGCTCAAACGGAGTTCCCATTAGGAATTTTAGAACCAGGTTCAAATCTCAACCGGGCACCTGAAAGGTGACAGTGGGAACATATTAGTGAGCCCTTTCAGAAACTGAGAATCAAAGGAATCTTAAAATATGAACACTCCTCAGATGAGCGCTTAAATATGGACAGCGCTGCCAGGTAACCTTTAATAGTACCCACTTTCAGG
This sequence comes from Ambystoma mexicanum, assembly GCF_040938575.1. Classification (NCBI taxonomy): domain Eukaryota; kingdom Metazoa; phylum Chordata; class Amphibia; order Caudata; family Ambystomatidae; genus Ambystoma; species Ambystoma mexicanum. The sequence goes on along the minus strand of NC_090935.1, from coordinate 90,712,085 downwards.
CCCTTGTGGGCTAACGAAAGCAAAAAAGACAGAACCACAGGAATGGCACATGAAAAAGGATACACATTCTTAACCCTGCACCCGTCACAGAACTTTCTCCAACGGCAACAGTACAGGGACTTTGTTGCGGGCCTTCAGGCCGACAGCAACGGCTCCATCACATCTTCAGGGAGGTCCCAATCCGTATACCTCAACCTTTCTGAAGCCAAGCATAAAGGTTGAGAGACTTGACCTCTGGATGGAGAACCTGACCACCCCACTCCCGTGATAGCAGATCGTCTCGGAAGGGAAGATGGCGTGGAGGGCAGATGGACACATCAAGAAGGTCCGGGTAGCACGTTCTCATGGCCCATGCCGGAGCAATAAGGATCATTCGGGAACCGAAACACTGTAACCTATGCAGCACTTGCGGAATGACAGGGACTGGAGGAAACAACACTGGGAAGGACCACTCCACTACGAACGCGTCCCCTAAGGATCCTCTTGGAGGAAATTCCCGCGAGCAGAATCTCTCGCACTTCCGGTTGACACTGGTGGCGAAGAGATCCACTTGTGGGGTCCCCCAAAGGGCAAAGATCTCCAGGAGAATCTCCTGAGCCAGCTCCCACTTGTGAGAGACCCTGCTCGGCCTGCGCAGAGCGTCCGCCACCTCGTTTTCGTCTCCGGCCAGATGAACTGCTGAGATCAAAATTACCTGCAGGATGGCCCAGAACCAGAGCTGCATCGCGCCTCTGCACATAGGGAGAGACCCAGCCCCCCCCCTTCTTTGTTGAGGTAGTGCATGGCCACTGTATTGCCCGTCAGAAGAACAAGTTACTCTTATCTGGTAAAGTTTTTTCGATGGGATGGTCCGACGACGTATTCCATATCTATGACAGTAATCAACACAGCTGTGCTGCTTTGGAAAATGTTCGGCGTCTGCATCCTGCATCGATGACGTCGATGCGCCGTCCTCGAGGACCTCCTCCGACGGCCGACGTCATCCGATGTGATAAGTAGGACGCACAACGCCCGTTGCCTCAGTTGTAGTTTTTTCCCAGAACGTGTGCCACCAGTCTTCTGCCAGTCTGACACAAAAAGCCTTGCGGAAACGTAAGCTGCAATCGCATAAGAAATTCTGTAGCGGGGAAGCGATATGGAATACGTCGTCGGACCATCCCATCAAAAGAACGTTACCAGATAAGAGTAACTTGTTCTTCGAGGGGATTGGGTCCTCCGACATATTCCATATCTATGACAGACTCCCAAAGCAGTACCAATGCAAGGAGGTGGGAAAAGAATTTAGAAAACAGAAATTTAGCATGCCCAATCAAATTGCAGAGTAAAGGACCGCCTTGCCAAAGGCCAGATCCTGCCCCCGGATGGAATCGAGGGAACAGTGACGTACAAAAGTATGTACCGAAGCCCAGGTGGCTGCATCACAGATGTTGTGAATAGGAACACCCCTCTGCAGGGCAGCAGAAGCAGCCATACTCCTGGTTAAATGGGCCCGCAAGCCGACCGGGAGGTCCTTACCCGCCAAGCGCTAACACTCAGATAGCCAAAATAATCTAGCGAGACAAAGTCTGTTTTGTCACAGCCTGTCCCAAACGCTCGTAACCAATAAAGATCTGATCGTCCACTCTGACCTAGGACATGCGTGAAATATAAAAGCTTAACGCTCTCCTAGGATCAAGCCTATGGAGCCTCTCCTCTTCCTTACCAGGATGTGGAGGAGGATAAAATGCCGGAAGAACAACTTTCTGGCCGAAATGAAATTCCGACACCACCTTTGGAAGAAAAGAAGGACGAACTCTAAGGACAACCCTGTCCTTATGAAACACAGTGAAGGGTGGTTTAACTGAAAGTGCCTGTAACTCAATCACTCTGCGAGCGGAAGTGACCGCAACTAAAAATAAAGTTTTCAGAGTTAAGAGTCTCAAAGGGCATGAATGCAAAGGCTCAAACGGAGCACCCATCAGAAACTTGAGAACAAGGTTCAAATCCCAACCGGGCACCTGGAAAGGTGACGGAGGGAACACATTAGTGAGCACTTTCAGAAACTGAGAAATTAAAGGAATTTTAAAATAGGAACACTCTTTAGATGAGCGCTTAAATATAGACAGCGCCACCAGGAAACCTTTAATGGTACTCACTTGAAGGCCCCTGTGGGCCTAAGAAAGCAAAAAAGACAGAACCATGGCAATTTCACATGCAAAAGGATCCACATTCTTAACCCTGCACCATTCGCAGAACTTACTCCAACGGCAACGGTACAGAGACTTGGTTGCGGGCCTTCTGGCGGAAAGCAACACCTCCATCACGTCTTTTGGGAGGTCGCAATACTTATACCTCAACTTTTCAGAAACCAAACGTGAAGGTTGAGGGACCTGACCTCTGGATGGAGAACCTGAACCTCCTCCCATGTGAGCAGATCGTCTCGGTAGGGAAGATGACGTGGAGGACAGATGGACAAGTCGAGAAGGTCCGGGTACCACGTCCTCCGTGCCCACGCCGGAGCAATGAAGATCATCCTGGAACCGAACCTCAGTAACCTCTGCAGTACTTGCGGGATGACGGGGACTGGAGGAAACGCGTACAGCAGTGGGAATGACCACTCCACCACGAACGCATCTCCTAAGGATTCCCTGGTGGATCTCCTAAGGCTCCGTTTGGAGGAAATTCCCACGAGCAGAACCTCTCGCACTTCCGGTTGACACTCAGGCGAAGAGATCCACTTGAGGGGTCCCCCAAAGGGCGAAGATCTCCAGGAGAATCTCCTGAGCCAACTCCCACTCGTGAGAGATCGCGCTCTGCCTGCTCAGAGCACCCGCTGTCTCGTTTTGAGTCTCCTGCCAGATGAACTGCCGAGATCAGACTTCCTGCTGGATTGCCCAGAACCAAAGCTGCATCGCCTCACTGCACAGAGGAAGTGACCCTGCCCCCCCTTTTTGTTGAGGTAGTGCATGACCACCGTGTTGTCCGTCAGGATCAGGACATTCTTTGCTCGCACAGTCGGCAGAAAAGCCTTCAGGGCTAGCCTGATGGCCCTCAGCTCCAACAGATTGATATGGAGTCTGGACTCCGACGGAGACCAACGACCGCTGACTTTCAACTCGTCGGCATGAGCTCCCTATCCCGTGAGGGATGCGTCCGTCACGATCGTCACCTCCGGCCAGGGCAGCCAAAATGGAGCCCCCCTCATCAGATTGCCTTTGTCAGCCCACCACCGAAGGTCGCCTTCACCCCCAAACTCTCCGGAGTAGGGTGCTTGGACAAGAAGCAGAGGGCCACTACTGGCTGAGCGGTATTTTCACGGCAAAGACTTGGTCACTGCCGGGAGACTCTCCGGAGCAGTCCAAGCCGCTGCCACCCTTCTTTGCAGAGCCATATGGAATGGCAGTACCGGGTCAGTTGGTGGACCAATGTCGAGGATATCCGTAAGGTCATCCTGAACAAACTCCCCTGGGGGAGCAGAGACCCGTGACATAAGTCGCCGGTACGAAGAATCGGCATGAGTGCCAGGCTCAGGCCTCCAAAACTCCACCTCCGGAGAGGTGTCCAGCCCACTAGCATCATGTAGGGACTGCCTCAGGTCCTCAAACTGGCTATGGCCCGAGAGAATCTCGTCAGGCACCGTGTCAGGCACCATGCCATCATCAGAGCCCTCATCCACCTCTGAAATGAATTCCAAATGGCGGTAAGAAGGCACAGAACAGGAACCAAAGCCATGCTTGACCTTGACCAGAGCCTTCCTAGGTGGTTCTCCCGAGCCACGGGGTACCCCCGTCAACAGCCCCGAAAGGCGTCGAGAGAATCGGCGTCGACAGCGTCGACACAGGCCTCGAAGGCGGAGCCCCGAGCGTGTCCCTCGACATCCTGGGCGCCGAAGGCATCAACGACTTCCTCGGAGGCGGAGCCGCGAGAGTCAGTCATCACATCGGCGCCACAGGCGTCAACGTTTTCCTCGAAGACTTCACAGGTTCACACAGGTACGAGCGCGTCAAGGACCGGGACCGGGACCGGGCATGCCGCGAACGATTCCCCTTGCCCGAGCCGGACCTTTCCCGCGAATCGCGACAACAATCTGCGAACGGCGTCTCTCGGCTGATCACGACCGACCCCACTCGGAGGCATTGACGGACCAGTGCCCTGCGATTCGAGAATCGCCAACATTTTCTTCCCGAAGGACGCCCATTCCTCCGGCGTCGCATGCTTGGTGGGGTAAGCGACCCGCCGACGGGCGGAGTCCTCAGATGAGGACAGGGAAGGCGACCGATGACGGCGCTTCTGGGAGTGCCTCGAAGAGGCAGAGGAGTGGCAAGACCGACTCTGGGACCGAGACCCACTGGACTTCGACGACTATGCGGAGAGTCGCCCCTCGAGTCGTCTGTCGAAAGCCCCGCAGACCTCGACTTCCGGGGCTTGGACACCTTACCTACCGATAACTTCTTGCGCTCCCGCAAGGCTTTCGACGTGAGCGACTGGCAGTCGACACAGTCATCCGTGTCATGGGCCTCCCCGAGGCACCAGAGGCAGGCGTTGTGCGAGTCCGTGATCGACATCTTTGACCCATAGTGCCCGCACTTCTTAAAGCCCAGACGCGGTGTGAAAGACGAGGAAGACATCTTCACGAAGAAATCGTACACAAACAGGTTCGAAGAACCGTGATGAACAACAGAAACTCCAAAGAGTCGAGGCGTATCGAGATCCACGAAGCGAACACGCTTGCGGGAAAAACGGAACTGAGGCTACGGGTGTCGTGCGTCCTACTTATCACATCGGGTGACGTCGGCCGTCGGAGGAGGAGGTCCTCGAGGACGGCGCATCGACGAATGACGCAGAAAATTGTCCGAAGCAGCACAGCTGTGGTGATTACTGTCAGATATGGAATACGTCGGAGTGCCCAATCCCCTCGAATCAGGACATTCTTCCCCAGCACAGATGGCAGAAAAGCCTTCAGGGCTAGCCTGACGGCCCACAGCTCCAACAGATTGATATGGAGTCTGGACTCTGACGGAGACCAACGACCGCTGACTGTCAACTCGTTGGCATGAGTTCCCCATCCTGTGAGGGATGCGTCCGTCACGATCGTCACATTCAGCCAGGGTAGCCAAAATGGAGCCCCCTTCATCAGATTGCCTTTGATGGCCCACCACAGAAGATCCTGGGCGACCGAAGGCGGCACCTGAACGGGAGCCGACATCCCGCCGGAGGATTGTGACCACTGCATCTTGAGAGCCCACTGCAGAGATCCCATCCGCAGCCTGGCCTGTGGCACGAGGAGAATACAGGATGCCATGAGGCCGAGCAACCTTAAGAACTCCAACGCCGGGAGACTCTGGGCACATTGAAATCTGCAGAATGTGATGAGCCCTCACCAGGGGAGGCGAACACTGCCCCAGAGATGTGTCGAGCACTGCTCCGATGTACTGGAGCCGCTGGGTAGGTGTCAAGTGGGACTTCAAGTTGAGCGAGAAGCCCAACCTGTGAAGGGAGTGGCAGGTGACTGACAGATGAACCAGGACTTGCACGGAAGAGCGCGCCCTGATCAACCAATCATCCAGGTAGGGGTAGATGTGAATCCCCCCTTTCCTGAGATATGCTGCCACCACCACCATGAGCTTGGTGAAGACCCTCAGGGCAGAGGTCAATCCGAACGGCAGGACCCGAAACTGAAAGTGCGAGTCGCTAACGCGAACCTCAGGTACTTCTTGTACTTGGGATGAATCGGCACATGAAAGTAAGCGTCCTTGAGGTCGAGAGACACCAACCAGTCCTGAAGTTGAAGGGCCTGGAGGACTTGAGAAAGAGTAACCATCTTGAACTTGTCCTTCCTGAGGAGCTTGTTCAAACCACGCAAGTCCATGATGGGTCTCAATACCCTGTCTTTTTTCGGGATCAAAAAATATGGGGAATACCATCCCTTGTTCCTCTCTTCTACAGGCACCAGTTCTATGGCGCCTTTCTCCAGCAGGGATTTGATTTCCTGCGCAAGGAGCGGATGCGGATTCTTCAAAGAGATTCCCTGGTGGATTGTCGTGAGGCCTCTGCTGGAAAGGAAGACAGTAGCCGTGAGCTATGATCTCCAGAACCCAAACATCTGAAGTAATGGCACGTCATTCTACAAGATGCTGCGCCAGCCTTCCCTCAACTGGCGAAACATGGGACAAGGCCTCATGACTGAGCTGAAGCTGCAGTGCCTGAGGGCAAAGAGGCAACTGCCCGAGCGGCTTTGGCACCTCCAGTACCTTGTTTTCCACCTCTGGTCCTCCTACGTTGGCCCCTTTGACTGGCAGCTCCCCTCGAGCTACCAAAGGACGACTAGTATCGAAAGGAACCTCCCCTCCATTGCTGTCCCCTAGGACGAAAAGGCGGAGGTTGCCGAACTGCAGCGCTCAACGACTTCGCTGCAGCTTTGGAGGTCTGCAACCTCTCAAGGCTCTCGTCAGCCTTGCTGCCAAAAAGATGGTCACCATCAAAGGGCATGTTGAGAAGCCGGGCTTTTACATCAGGAGCAAAACCTTACACCCGCAACCACGCAAATCTGCGCATCACGGTGCTCGCTGCCATGGACCAGCTGACACAGTCTGCCACGTCCAGCCCCCACTGAACGGATTCACACATGGCATCCTTGCCATCTTGTACAAGGGCAAGAAAGCCATCCCGTTCCTCCCCTTCGGAAATATGTTCAGCCGCCAAAGATACACAATTCCACAGAGTATGAGTAAAACGTGCTAAGGCACACACGGAGTTGGCTGCCTTCAAAGCCATACCCCCTAAAGAAAATACTTTCTTCGCCCAATCGTCAAAACGTTTGTTGTCCCTATCAGGAGGAATGGTAGGGTACGACGCCTGCTTTGCTGGGGCTGTAGCCGCCTGCACCACCAAACTCTCCAGAGTGGGGTGCAAAGTCACATAGCCGGGGTTGCCACTGGCTGGATGGTATTTTTTCGGCAACGACTTATTCACCGCCGGGAGACTCTCATGAGCAGTCCAAGCCACCGCCACCCTTCTTTGTAAGGCCATATGAAATGGCAGTACCGGGTCAGTTGGTGGACCTTGGTCCAAGATATCTGTCAGGTCATCCTGCAGAAAATCCACTGGTGGTGCAGACCACCCCAAGTACTCCGTCACTCTCGACATGAGACACCGGTATTAAGACTCGGCGTGCGTGCCAGGCTCAGGCATACCGAACTCAACCTCCGGAGAGGTGTCCAGACCACTGGTGTCATGCAAAGACTGACAATACTTCGTCAGGAACCTCATCTGGAACCAAACGATCATGATACCCTTCATCCACCTCAGAGATGTAATCCAGAGACTGGAATAAATCCAAGGACGAGGGCACAGAAAAAGTTTCAAATACAAGCCTCACCGACTTCTTCAGGGCCTTCCTTGGAGTTTCCACCGATGCACGGGGTACCTCCGGTGAAGCCGCCTCAAAAGGCGCCGACAGAATCGCCGTTGACGTCAAGCGTGTCGCCAACGGCTTCGACACAGGCCTCGAGGCCGGAGCCCCGAGCTTGTCCTTCGACGGCCTCAGCGCCGATGACTACCTCGGAGGCGGAGCCTTGAGAGAGTCCCTCAACGGACATGGCGCCGATGGCTTAGAAGACCTCGAGGACCGGTACCTGGAACGGGCATGTTTAGAGCAATTGACCTTGTCCGATCGGGTCCTCGATGGCTCCCGATAATCGCGCCGACCGCCCGAGCCCAAAGGCGTGCGAGCGGCAGCCCTAGCGCGTTCCTTTCGAAGGCGCGGACGGAACGGAGCCCTGCGATTCAAAAATCGCCATCTTCTCCTTGCGAAATCGTCCCATTCCGCAGGAGATAAATGCTTGTTGGGACAAGCTACCTGCCGTCTGGCGGAGTCCTCGGACGAGGAGGGCGAACGGTGACTGCGCTTCCGCGAGTGCCTAGATGACGGGAACTTCTCCGGGACCGAGACCCCCTGGACTTATGCCGACGCGGAGAGTCGCCACTCGACTCGTCGGTCGAAAGCCCAGCAGATTGACTTTCGGGGTTTGGAAATTCTACCTACAGATAGCTTCTTCTGCTCCCACAAGGCCTTCGACATCAAAGACTGGCAATCGTTACAGTCATCGGTAGCGTGGTCCTCGCCGAGGCACCAGAGGCAGACTTTGTGCGGGTCCATAAGCGACACCTTGGAACCGCAGTCCCGACACTTCTTGAAACCTGACCGCGGGGTAGAAGACGAATACATGATATGTTCACAAACACCAAGTTCGCAGAACCGATAGAAACAGAAGAACCGAGGCGAACACATTCGCGGAAAAAAACGGAACTGAGGCTACGAGTGTCGTGCGTCCTACTTATAACATCCAGTGACGTCGGCTCGACGGAGACCCTCGAGGACAGCGTATCAACATCATTGATGCAGGCCGAAGACGCCGAAAATTTTTCCTAAGCACCACAACTATGGTGATTACCTGTCAGATGTGGAATACGTCGGAGGGACCAATCCCCTCGAATTAGGCTTTTTTAGTCAGCTTTCTTATTTTAAATGTAGATTTATTTTTCTTATCTGCACTTAACGTTTTAAGTGCCAAGGACGTGTATGTGCTTCCTTGTTAGGGAGAATTCTCTCTTTAGGCTGAATTTCCTAACCTAGTGAGTCTCCCAGCAGCTTTGCTGGATTTCTGGAGTTTTTTTTTTCTCCTGCCAAGAGTGAGACTCTTTCTCCCACTCTTGGACATGATTTGTGGTGTTCCTTTGACTGTTTTATGGGCTATGGGGTCCTTTACTCCATAGGGTCTCATGTGTTTTTACTATGTGTGTTACACAGCACCCTTCGTGCAGTGACACAGGGGTGTCATAGTGACACCCCACCATAGACTCCATATCCTGGGACTGTCTACTGTCTCCCAGGGCATGTAAAGTCACCATTGGCTTTACTAGTCCCAAATTATTAACAGAAACCGGTACAAACCATCATATTGTGGACATACTGGTCAGGGCAATTCGATTGCCCCGGGGTCTGTTAGTCGAGGGGGCACGTCTCCGTCCCCCCGATTGTGTTTTGGCTGGTGGCAGTGGATACTACTTTTTATATTCGACCGCGAATATATCCCTATGGGATTTTCCCATTGTTCGAGGCTACCAACTTTAATTATTTAATTCTCATAGCCTCGAACATACCGCCGATTTATTTATTTAATATTAATTCGCTGGTTGGTATTTTTTGCCAGGACTCGATACTAAAATGGCGTTTGTGTTCTCTTCTGTGACTCCAACCCAAGTCGAGCCCTTTGTTCGACTTTTTGGCGGGCTTCTCCACAGAATCCTCCAAAAGTGGTGCCACTCTGTCTGGGTACGACAGGGGGTGTGGGAGGGGGTTTAGGCACCCTGGACTGAGTTACCTTGGTAACTCAAGTCGCACTCTTGTGTGATTGGCCCAAGTGGTGAGCCGGCCGGCTCACCACCCAGCATGTTTGATTGACAGCTAGGCTGAGTGAATGGGGGTGTGCTGCATAAAAGCAGGGCTTTGGGACTGCAACTTCAGAAGTCGCCACAGGACCTGAGAATCCGACGAGGGAGAAGCTGAGCCGACCTGCCACGACGACACCACCAGTGGAGCGCTGCGGAAAAGACTCACCACTTCCCGACAACAGAGAAGATCTCCCGGCTGGAGAGGCTTCTTCCCCTGACTGGTGGGCACAACCAGTTTACCTTCTTTTCCTCGCATCCCAGGACGTCTTGTGGTCGAATTGTCCGTGCCAAGCACCCCGGCAACCGGATAGCCACTTACCACTGGACCGCGAACAAAAGGACAGCTCCTTTTACCTGAACTCCGCGGCTGGTTTCTTCCCTGGCAGTGCAACAGACTCCTGTTTTCCTCCCCGACGTGATCCTCTCTTCCCCCGGACAAATCACCGACTTGCATCCGCTGCCAGGAACAACTGCCCCCGCTGGAGTGTTCTCACCACTTTAAGGTACCGTGTGCGTCAGGCCTCCCTTTCTAAAGATTGCTACAAGGTAATAATAACCCCTTAACCTTCTGGGCTGGCCGCCTTGACCATCTAACTGGTCCCTTTCTTTTGGTCCAACTCTTTCTGAACATCTTCGAGATTTTTGTGCACTTCAACCGTGTGACCTTGGACACATTTCGTTCTGATCCTCTTAAAGTGGATCCGGCCTTCTGAACTCTAACTTCACGGTTTTACTTTGCCTTCCTCTCTTGTTGTGTTCTTGTGAAAGTGTTGGGATCTGTTTCAAATTATACTCTGCTTTTCTCTCCCTTTTAAAATGAATTATTAGAGTGCCATCTGCGTTAAGCGCTCACCGCTGTCTGAAAATAAGTGGGGCTTTACTTAAGACTTGTCTAATATTCTTTTAAGGGAGTGTATATCTTTTAGTGACCGTGTTTTTGAACTGCTTAACATTAGTGCCCGTGTGTTTTACTAGATGTGGTTTTAAATAAATAATTATATATCTTTTACACCAAGCTCTGGTCAGTGTTTACTTGTTCTACTGTGTTCTTTTGACCTATTGTGAATACTCTGTATACTGCCTAACTCTTCTTGAGGGAAGTCTGACTGCTCAGCCACAGCTACCAAGTGAATCTGTGTGGTACAGACTGCTACCAAGTGGGTTTACTGCCAAACACCTGTAGTCTTAAATCTTTTGCAGTGGTCTCAGAAGGAACTGCACAGGTTTCTGCCTAACAGTCCTTTTTGCATAGACTTACATAATAGCCTGGCACTTAAGGGGGAATAGTCACAAGAGTTACTATGGAAGAGGAAGGCAGATTGTTGAAGCTATTATTTATTCGTTTCCTGTCACTATACCTTTGGGAGAAAGGAAAGGGGGATTTTTGATCTTAGAAGTCAAATGGTCTTTTCTTCCTTATGGTATTTAAATATGTCACACCAGCTTTAACCACATCCACCAGCTTAATGTGTGGGTCATAGCAACAATAAGCCATTACATGACTTGAAATCTTTAAAAGGTTCTGCTCCATGAAGGATAAAAACAGTGTCTCATGCCATGGTATCTCCTCACCACCCTGGGCCTCGACTCACCCCCCCCCCCCCAGGTCCTCCGCCCGTGGTACACCACCCCCAAGGTCAGGATGAAGTTTCTGCCTTTCCATGGCCACGTTGGTGGAGACTTTAGGGGGGGGTTTAGTGAGGGATCCACAGGATTCATCTCAGCTGTCATTCCTCATTCATTCCCTCCATGCTGTAAGGAAGCCATGGTATCAAACAGTAAGACAGACACAAGTGATCACAGTTCAAGGGCGTTTACTGAACTTCAATTGGGTTTGGAAAATGCCCATCTAATCCTAAATCTAAAGATAGTAGCAAGCTATGACCATCAAATAATAACAGGCCTGGTCGAGTCTGTCAAAATAAAAAGGGCCTATTCTAATAAACCTATTGCCAATCCTTACAAGTAACGTGGGAAACAAAGTTATGCAAAAGAAAGTGTCCAAAAAATGAAATGTCAGGATATTCAAGCTGTTGGCTTCCCTTCCCCATGTTTTCAGCATGAGACAAAGAGGCACACTCTTTGGCTTCTCTAGCATGAGGATGCCGTTGAAAACCTCACCATCAGGACCTTCTGTGCCAAAGTCGCTTTGAAATAAGAGACTTTGAATGGTAGAGGGCCTGATGCAATACAACAAACATAGTTCCTTTCTTCTTAGGATTTCAGATATACAACTTATCGGGTGATTTTCTGTTCATCCCAGGACCCCCTCCAATGGGCTCAGACCAAATGTATCTACTTTTCCAAACGTTCTCTACTTCATCAAAGTCGAAGACTTTCGACTGTGCGCAGGATTTTGCTCGACCCGTCGCAGGACCTCTGATTCACAATTACTCGTTCTCTTCTTGATACAACCTTTTCCTCACTTTCATTTTTAGCACTTCTCAGCTGGTTACCGTACAGAGACCTTCAACTGAGCACTCTGTCAAAAGGTATTGTATCTTGTTTTTAAAGTTCAATCACTCATGAGCAGTTCAATTTTGTTTGCGTCCCTTATCACACGTGTTTTAACAGTGTTTGTGCCAGCGCCCGCCATACAATGTTGCTGCTTGCAACCTTGGCTTCAACACAGACTTGGCTTGCATCAGTTTCTCCAACTCACAGGCTGTGTTGATTTCACAGATGCTGCTTTGTTCTTGGAGCCAAGGACGGTACCACAGAGGCTGCTACTTCTCCCCACTTTGATCATTGAGGCGGGAGGGCCCCGGGTATCTCCGACACACAATGCAGGATACTTCAGCCTGGTTTCCTGGTCTTACGCTTTCTGTTCAAGGGTTCTGGAAAGTAATGTTTCCTTGTCGTAAAGGTCAAAGGAACTGCCCACCCCCTGCTTACTAACCCCTTCTGTTTTGCAGCCTTTTTTTACCTTGTGCAGCTGCTGTCCCGAAACTGCGGTTTCCTCATGTGCTTTGCCTCGCTCAGGTGCTCTGCCTTTTATCTGTGTGGGGAAGCTTAATGGAATTTAGGTGTGAGTGATGCTCAGGAATTTTCTTACCTCGCCTGACCATTGTATTGGGACAAGTCGGGTATACTGCTCGGGTTTTCTGTTCGCTCTCATAGCGGGCTGTCCATGCGTACGTGTTTGTGTTGTAAAGGGGGTGAGGGGGTTAGAGTTCTGAGATATCCTACCTGGTAGGATGGGGTAAAGGTGTTCCAGGGAAGGGGATACCGTATCTCACCATACGGTTTCCCACTCCCCGAAGATCCCCCACTCAGGTTATCCTCCCACACTGGTACACACCCAGGAACTGGATCCAAAAGCGATGGCTGTATCCTGGCCACCTGGATGACAGATCCCTGGGGACTAGTGGGTGTGAGACCTTCTGGTTTTTCACAATGCTAAGTGTAAATTGCAATAGACCACTAACGCCAAACCTATAAGCAGTTTACCAAAACGAGCATTGAAAAGCCAACAATGCTAGTTTTGGTTTCCATATTAAAGAAACAGCCAGTTACAAATTATTAGTCATCTAGACACTTTGCTTTCCTTGAGCATCCCTGGCAGGAAAGCTTTTGAACTTCTGCCCAATTCCATTATATGTTGCCTGCTTTGAAAACATGCTGGCAGGAAAGGGTCTGAACTCTAGAACCCAATGCTTACAGCAACAATTCATCTGCAAGAATAGTCATAAGCTTAACCTGCATCAGTCACCCATATCTCTTGAAATTTCGTCAAACCAAATCACTTGAATACAGTGAAAATTCACATGAATCATGGTTTGGCATAATTCTTCCACTTACGCTTAAATAGAAGCAAGGTGTCTGATTCAATCTAATGAGAAATCAGATATCAATGACCCCTAACGAAGGGGTGTTGTCCACACAATGCATACATTTTAAATAGTCTGTGTCCACTCAGTTGAATAATCTGAGAGCATGCAATAGGATTGAGCATGCAGAGGATGTATATGGGGGATAAGTGAGGATAGCCGATGGGCCAGGGTTTTAATCCTTCACCAGTTGCAGAGTGGCACCAAGAGTCAGTAAAGTAGCCTCACGTTTCTTATCCCTTCACGGTCCAAATGGGCTTTCCAAGCTCTATTAAACTCAAGCATGGAAGAAAAAATCCACATAAAAACAGAAACGCAAGTCCGCTTGCAATGAGCCAAGTCCCCACATGTGAAGAAAAACCTGGTAAACAATGCCAAAGGTATATAGAATTGACCATATTTGAGTGGTGTATTTCCCCACATTCTTAGTTGTATGATGCACTCTGTGGCTACATTGACTACAAATGTAAACCTGGATGTCAGAGACAACTTCCCTGATGGGGCTGGTTGGTTAAGTCTCATCATTTTAGTGGTGTTCAGGTGTTACCCGCTTTTCTTACTTTTGGTGTTGTAGCTGGTGGAGCTGGTGTTCTGCAGTTCTTTGTGGCTTCTCTGTATCCAGTCTCTTTGTATATTCACAGCTGTGTAACAGGTGGTACAAGACCACTCCCAGTCTCAGAGGAGATTCAAGGGTTTTTATAGACTATTGTGGGCCCTAGGGCCACCCGCTCTCGTCTAGTGTAGCACATCCACCCTAATCCGGGTATGACTGACCCCAGGTTAGTAGATGCAGAAGCTTTCCCACCTACCGTACCTGTCTAGTTCTGTCGTCTGCTAGTAGTGAGAACATAGGAAGAATGCCTCACACCTCACTGAACTCCCCCCGGAGACGACCTAACTTTGCCTACACGATCCAGTGGTTAGTTTTCTCCGGGGATTGGAGATGGTTGCTTAAAAATACTTTTTGATTTAAGCTTTGCTTAACACGCTCACTCTACTCTCTCCTTTTTCTCTGCTCTCCTACACTCCATCTCACTCCCCCACCAATCTCATGTCCCTTCAATTTTATCACTCCCAGGTCTTGCCACAACACTTTGATTTTACTCTTCCTTTCAGTACTCTACAGCTCCCTTGCTCCAGGCTCCTATTCCTCCTGCAATCCGGTGAGGTACCTCACTGCTAGACCCCTCGGGCCTCAAGGTCGGCATCTACGACTTCACCCTGGGGCTTTTTCATCACCTCTTCCGGGAATAGCTGTTGACAGAGTTCTTCTGTCTCTCATTAACTTCTTCCCTTCTCCTGCCACTCCTACACCCCCCCCCCCCCCCAACCACACCACCTCACCCATCTGGTGGTACCTCGTCCCTGTACACCTCTTCAAAAAACATTTAAAGGCAGCAATCAGCTTTACTTAGCTACCCACAATTCTTCCTCTGCTGTCAAACACTTCCCCGACAACGGTCACCTCCTCAAAGAATTTGACCTTTGACCTTGATGTCACAGTGACATGGTTCAATGCCAGCTCCGTCACCGCTTTTGACACTCTTGCTGAGGGTTACACAATCCTCTGCAAATCGGCCTGGAGGCAAGAGTGGCCCTTTTCTTATCCGAATGAATCCCTACCTCCATCATTCCCATGCAATCCTACTCCCGTCTTGTCTGCTTTGTATCTCTCCCACGCCGTCAATCACACTCGCTACTATCTGCAGGACCCTTGGCCCGGCCTCCCTCTCCTATCAGAGTGGGCCAACCTCACCTCTTCTCTCCTGACTTCTACCTCCAAGTTGCTCCTGCTCTGACACTTCAATATTCATATTGACTCATGATGCAGTCTTACCCTCCGTTTCTCTCTCACCATTCTTCCCTCTGGTCCTACTCACTCAGCAGGGCACACACTGGATGCGCTCATCTCAGCTGCCGCCCCCCCTCTCTCTCTCTCTCTCTCTCTCTCTCTAAACCTCTCATTACACCTCTCTCTTGGTATCAATTATCTGATTTCATCTGAAGCTCTTGGGCTCCCTGCCTAAGCTACTGCCTACTCCGTCATCTGACCAATGAAGCATGTGTCAGTAGCCGCCTTTGCCGCATCTTTTATTCCCTCCTCCACCCCTATTGACTTTCACCCTGACTCAGTCCTTGCTGACCTTCACCTCTCCATTTCCAATACCCTTGACATCCTTGCCCATGTCTAAAGTATCTGCATGAAGCCTGCCTCAAAAGTGCAACAGTTGGTAGGATTCCAACCTAGCAGCGCTGAAAAGCAAGTGCAGAGTTGCAGAATGGACGTAGTTGGCTTCTCACACATCCTCTGACAAACTGGCCTGTCGCCTGCTCCAAAGGCATTACAGACTCGATCCGGTCCAAGGAGCGGGCCCATATTCAAGCTTGCATCTCTGGTGCCACAGACATGGCTGGACTTTTCAAAATCTGAAAGAACTTGGCAATCCTATTGCAGTTTCTACTTCTCTTCCTTCCCAGGCCCTCTACATGGCTTTAGCCTCCCACTTCACAACCAAAACGAAGGCCATCCTGTCCTCTCTCCTTTACTCCCCTTCCTTCTTGTACACTTAAGCCTCCCTTGGCCCCTCTCTCTCCATCCCTCCTACTCTCCTCCTTCATACCCATAGCACCGGATGAGGTCACCAAGACTGTTTGCTCTATGAAGGTTGTCTCCAAACAGGTTCTTCCCTGCTCCTCTAGAACCATCAAGGACAATATTGACGCCTTTGCCACTGGCTCTTTCCCTTTACCTTTCAAGCACCCCCTTGTGCACCCCCTCCTAAAAAAGCCATCTGCGGACGCTTCCTGCCCGGCTAACTACTGCCCTATCGCCACCACCCCTTCT
The DNA here is from genome assembly GCF_040938575.1 of Ambystoma mexicanum. NCBI lineage: Eukaryota > Metazoa > Chordata > Amphibia > Caudata > Ambystomatidae > Ambystoma > Ambystoma mexicanum. Next base: position 90,695,978 of record NC_090935.1, on the reverse strand, counting down.
TGGGCAAACTTTTGGAGAAGTTGGTCATCTCCCAATTAATCCACCACACTGAATCTGTTGGCTGTCTTCACGACCACCAGTCTGGCTTAAGAGCAGCCAGGGGCACGCAAACTGCTATCCTGAACACCCGTGAAGATCTGATCTCAAAACCTTGATTCAACGCTCCATCTGTTCTCATCCTCCTTGATCTGTCCCTCTGCCTTCAACACCAATCATGCCACCCTCTTAAATCGGCTCTGCGATGCTATGGGCATCACAGCGCCGCGATGCCCATGGGCTGTTTTGTGCGCTATACAAATGTAAAAAATAAATAAATAAAATAAAATCACGGACTGGGGATGGCTTGGATGATCTCTTTCCTTTCGAACCAGGCTTCCCAGGTCCAATTGGGCCCTTTTCTCTAGACTACCTCACTCTTCTTGCGGCGTCTCTCTCACTGCGGCTTTTAAACATTTACCTTGCTCCTCTTGCCCACCTGATCTCCACCTTCGCTCCTCGCAGTGTTATGTGGATGACACTCAACCGCCTTTAAGCTCCCCTCTTCTAACTTCTCTCCTTCCTCTCTCCTTCTCATTCGCCATTGTCTGACTGCTATTCAGGCATGGTGTGCTGCTAATGATCTATGTCTTAATACAAGTAAGACCAAGATATTTCTCACTGGGACTCCACACCACCCTTCTTCCGTCTACTCTGGCCGCCCTCTGTAAAGGACTCATGGTGGCAACATGTTATGTTTGTTTCTTTATTTGTAATGCACGCCAGACCAGAGGGTATCGGGGCGCAGGGTACAGGAATATGTTCAGCTTATGGTTCCAAAGTTACATGGTTACACAATTATAATACAAATAAACAGGATACATTCAGCGGTTCAAATACAGCAGCACAGTATATACATACATTAAACATAGTCGGAAGACATTATGTGAAAAAGATAGGTTCAATAAGCTGTATGCCTAGTGGTGTCTATTTACCTTGCAAAGAATAGGGGTATTAGGACAGTGAATGAAGTGCATTTAGTGGTCGTTTTCTTTGAACCAGTTGATGTTCTGTCTGAAATTCAAGTACATTTGGTCCACCCTCAAAGCAGGGGGCAGGGAGTTCCAGAGCTGTGCGGCTTTCACTGGGAAGCTGCTTCCTCCAGCTTTTGTTAGTTTGAACTCTGGTACGATCAGGCAGTTTGCATTAGCAGTTCTGGTAGGCCGTTTGGAGGATTTTCTATTAAATATCTCTGAGATAACGAGGTGCAGCGTTTGCAGCGTTGTTTAGGCACTTGTAAGTTTGTGAGGCAATTTTGAGCTGGAGTTTGTCGCTAGTGGAGAGCCAATTGTTCTGTCTTCATACGTCTGAGATGTGCTCTTTCCTGGCTATGTACAATGCTGCTCTAAGGGCGTTATTTTGAAGAGTCTGGATTTTTCTGATGATATACTTATTGGCTCCTAGGTATAGGGCGTTACAATAGTCCAATTTGGACAGGATTAGAGCTCTGGCCAGAATAGTACAACTGTTTTTGGATATAAATGGTTTGCCAGCTCTGATCAACTTGCATGTATAAGCTGAAGCAGAGGCAATGGAGTTAACCTGTTTGGCAAAAGTTAGAGTGGAGTCTATGTAAAAACCTAATGTTTTTACCTCTTTGGCGACCATGATAGTGTCATCAATATTAAAGGAGGTATATTTGTGACCATGTTTATTGAGATTGGGTGTGGTTTCCAATATGAGTTCAGTTTTGTCATCATTCAGGCATAGATCATGGACCGCCATCCATGCCTGGATGATGAGGTAAATTTTATTTACCAAGGTCAAATCCTTATCATAATTCCCAGTAAGTGGTATGAGAATCAGGGTATCATCTGCATAGTTAGCGTAGGTGATACCAAGATAATCCAGATCATCAACAAGGAGCTTGGTAAATATATTATACATTGTGGTTGAAACACATGAACCCTACAGCACTCCACAGGTGATGGGAATAGGGTCTGCTGCTGCTGAGAAGACTCAGTCCTGTTGCTTAAAAAGGATTGGATCCAGACTATGGCCTTCTGGGAGAAGTGTGCTGCTGAGTCAAGGTGATTACATAAGACCTTGTGATCCACCAGGATGAACGCTGCCGAGAGATCAAGGAGAAGTAGTAAGGCTATTTTCCCTTTATCTCTCAACTCGTCAACCTGGGCCTTGAGGTCAATCAGCGCAGTCTGAGTGCCATGTTGGAGCCTGAATCCTGATTGCCGGACTCCTAGTAATTGGTTATTCTCCAGGTAATCCTGTATTTGGAGATATGCCACCCCATCTAAAATAAATTGTAGGAATGGCACTGCTGTTATGGGCCTATAGTTGGTGGGTATAGTGGGAACCTATGATTTTTTTGAGGAGTGGGAGTACCAGGACTCCTTTAGATTACTTGTGATGGTGCCGGTAGTGAATGAAGCATTGATTAACTTTGAGATGAAGGGCGTCAAGTCTCTGCCTGCATCTTCAATGATTTGGGCTGGGCATATACCTCCCTGGCAGTTAGAGAGAGGATGATTTTTTCAAACTCAAAGATTGAGACTTTGGCGAAGCTAAAGCGTTGTGCTGGTTTAGATAGTGGCAATGAAGTGCTAACCTGTTCGGTCCTGGTAGGTATGTTAAGTTTTTTATTGTTGATTTTTTCCTGAAGACTGGAGATTTTGTTGGTAAGGGCCTTCTGTATGTCAGAACAACATGGTTTGTCCTTTACACTGTTGTCAGGCACAGGGATCGGGGCTTCAAGTTCTTTTAGGATGACAAAAAGTTCCTTTGTACTTGAATTGGCTTGCAGGATCCTGTTATTGTAACGTTCCTGCTTGGTATTGAGTATTTCAGTTTTGTACGTGGTTGAGATGTTAATAAGGTTCACTTTATTTGCATCAGAAGGTGTCTGCCTCCAGATGCATTCGCATTTTCTTTTTTCCTTTCTTAGGGTTTTGAGGTGTGGGTTGAACCAAGAGTTCAGATGTGCCCTAGGTTTACCTTTTCTCATTTTTAGAGGGGCAAACATGTCTAAGGCTTCCGTCATGGTTTTATTATATTCATTAAGTAAGGTGGTGGGATCAGAGGTATCTGGTAGTGAATTGAGAGTTGGAAGTATTCGGGGTAGGAGTTGGTCTGTGGTAATGTTCTTTTTATTCCTGGTTAAGGTGGGTGGAGCGATAGTTATGTTTGGTTAAGAAAATTTTAGCATCTAATGTAAATCTGGTGGTCTGTCCATATTAGTGGGGTTATGCCAGTGATAGAGGCATTACAATTGTAATCTGCCACCCAATCAAGTGTTCTACCTTTGTCGTGGGTTGGTAGTGTCACTGAGTGATGCGAGTTCAGTGAGGACATTGACTATTACTACTACTGGCTGGTCTTTGGGGTCGGTGAATCCCAGGTTAAGATCCCCGAGCAGGAATACTTGCGAGGTATTTTTTAGATTGTCGGAAAGAATAGTGAAGATATCCTCCTCGAATGTGGCAATGGGGCCTGGAGGTCTGTATATTAGGTGAATGGTGAGCGTTTGGGAGTCAGAGATAGGGAGTTTGGCAGGGAAGGATTCACAGGATTTAACATCTGGGGTTGGGGCTAGTCTCAGGGCTAGGTTGGATTTCACTATGAGAGCTATGCCTCCAACGCAAGTCTCGGTTCTGTCTGCTCTGAGAATGGTATAGTTGGCGGGTACTGCGAGCATGAGGGTAGGGCATGCTGCTGCATGTAGCCAAGATTGAGTAATGGCTGGAAAGACAGTTTTCTGTCTGGATTAAATCAGCTATCTCAGTAGCATGAGCAACTAAGGACCTGGAGTTTATTAAGGCCACCTTAAGGTTTGGAACAGGACTCCCTGACAAAGGGACAGGTGAGGTGCAATTGTTGACTTCATCTGTCACTGTTGGGAAAAGGGGTTTGTTCTGCTTGAATTTCCTGTGGGTGGGACTGTCAATCTTAAGCATAGAGTGATGACATTAGTATTATTGTTTATGGTAATTTGCTTGTTGTAGTGACATTTTCTCATAGGTCCAATATTGGTTATAGAACTAGCGGGTGGTTCGAATAATTTCGATAGTCTGGAGCAGAGTCTAATGTTTCTGGACAAGAAGTGGCAGGGTATAATAGTTCTGGGTGGGCTCTGGGTAAGATTAGCAGTGAGTGGCAATTGTCGTTGGCTGAGGTTACTGGGTGCCAATGGGGTCCAAGCATCACCTGATATAGCTGCCATGATATTCATAGTGATAAAGTCTGGAACAGGAGTACTGTATAGGTCTATGAAGTCTAGTACTAGTGCCAGTAAGACCCACCGTAAAATGGACTGTGAGGCAGAGGCGTACATAGTGCATTTAAAGTTAGTTGGGGTGTGGTGTTTTCACAAATAAGGAATTCAATGTTATACATGGATAGTAGGTAGTATAAGTAATTTGCTTTCTCGTAGCATTGGCTGCTTCATTGGCCAGAAGTACAGCTATTTCCATATTAGCTATACAGGTACTAGTATACAATCTGTTTGCCAACGTAGACTCAAGTACACATAGACTGCAATAGGCTAGTTCAAATAAATTCCAAAACGCATGAGGTGCCGTAGGCTAGTTCGAATCAATTCAAAAACATTGAAATGCACATAGAATGCAGTAGGCTAGTTATGACAGGGTTTCAGGTATTTATACTTAAAAGGATACGCTGTCAAGTTGTAGATAATCCTCAGTTGCCTTATTCAGGTACATCGGTTTAATCAGATCCATCAGGAGATTAGAAGTACTATCATAGGAACCCACTGGCTCCCACCTCCCAGGCTCACATCTCAACTGCCTAGGGTGGAACTCTATTCAGGCCTAAGCATTCCAGGCTTCTAGCAAGCATTCCACACATGACATCACTCCATAGATACCTCATTCAAGCAGGGGAAATGCAACAGGAAGGAAAGCCAATTACAACACCTCCTTCCGTTACCACAAGAAGCACACAACAAAGACAAAGTACATCTCAACACGCCTCAATCAGAAACACCTCAACACATCCTTCCGTTACACCAAAAACACATACACCCATCACACTTGAAAAACGACCACACCCAAACTAGCGCAACTCTGACACCAAAATCAATCTAGATAACCAAGAGCGCGGCTGGCCAAACAAGCGTAACTAACTTTCCATTAACAGCACCCCACCAACAGAACCACCAACTTCTACCCTCAAAACAAAACCCTACACACCTTCCACCCGTCACTGACACCAGCGGAACACCAGCCTGCCATGCTAGAGCGCCAACCTGCCCACCTGGGCTACTAACCACCAAACCAAACAACCTGAAAAAGACTGGACACCGCCTGTCAACCCCTGCCACTGGCGAACCTCAGGGCTGCCACATCTGAGCGCAAACGGCCACCTATATGGGCTGGAACGAGGCCCGCTACAACACCTGCAAGAATGCGTGTATAACACCCTGAACCAGACCATAAAACTAGGGAATCAATTGATCAGGCGTATACAATCACAACACTTAAACACTCACACACCTGACTCATTCCCAACACTCACAGGCAACCAGCTGACACCCCGGTCAACCAAAACAACAAAACGCAGCCTCAAAGTGTTGGCCAGACACCTGAGCCCACAGAACTACACTAAACAAAACCGGGTGGACACAGCCACAAGGATGTTGGGTTGCCATACTCCCAGAACCATCCAAGAATCTGATACTGGATGATCCCAGAAACAACATTTCAGTTAAGCGACATGATACCTAATGAGATGCAGGCGCACATGCACCACCAGAGTCTCCGCAGGAACTCTTGACAAAACTCACACCGGTCCCAAGCCAATATTATGACTCCACAGTCTGCTGACCAGACTTGCACTGTCACAAATCATGGCTCCACAAAGCCTCTCTGACCAGCCGCAACCAGTCAGTATGCACACCAAAATACGCGGCTTCATACACAACCAGACTATCACTGGTCAAACATGACTCCGCAGAACCTCTCTGACTAGCCGCAACCAGTCACTATGGACACAAAACTCGCGCAGCTTTATACACACCCTGAATATCCAAAATCCGTAAACAGTGTCTCTCACCACATAACAAGCACTGCAGCCGCTCACAATGGTTGAACCTAACAGAACTTTACAGTGTGGGCAGGACCCTACACACACCTAATGCATGCGTACTCTCCAAACTTACAACATTTTGACCTCTAAATATGTCAGTAATGTCAAAACCTACAAGTTCACGTTGCCCTTTCCACGGTGCAACACTATTTCCTGCAAATCCCCAAAATCGGTTAAAAACTAACATGTTGTGCATCATCTAAATGATGCACTTAAAATACACATTAACATGCACATCATTCTCTGTCAAACTGTTAACACCACTCATACACAAACGTGCTTAACATATTGACTTCAAATCGTTGTGGCATACTCAAAGAATATAAACTCTTACCTCTGATGTGATACTAAACAAAGTCCATCGTCGCAGTTTCATTACCCCTCACAAAGGTTAAAAAGCCTCACAAAAGTTAAACTTGTGACCCAAAATTCCATGCCCTCAATCTCAGCTATTCATAAACTACTTTCACACCAATCTCCAAGGCACATAGGCGGTTAGCTAAAACACTGGAACGCATCGCTCACATCCATTACTCCAATATGCAGGAACATAACCTATTATAACAAAATTAACTGGTTGGGAGTTTACATACAACCAAACGCATAAGACACAGTCAATGGCTCATTGACACAAAACAGAAATATTACTCATCACTTTGGCCCAAGTCCGTTGTTAAACCTTGAGCCACTAAAAATAGCCCCCGACACTCATCACGTCGACCACCATCAACAGACCGTTACTGCAAAGACTCCTCCTTCCATTTTCTTCAGTGCCGGCTTTAACTTGCCAGAGCGTTTCACCACGCTCTGCAAAACAATCATAAGATAGGTGGCACGCACCTTACTAAGGGACCTAACGTTTCAACATAGAACAGTACCATAAGCAGCGACTCTCACTGCCTCTACGCGACGATCCGGATGGTCCTCAAAATAATACAACGCCTCATGAACACATCTCTAATGATCCGACACAGCATATTCGTAACCCTGGGGCTGACCAGGACACCTTCCTGGTCATGTCGCAACACATCCGGATGGGTGCTTTACTCGAAATCCTTGCATTGCTCGCAGGACAGCAACGAACATCACTGGATCTGTGACCTCAACATGCCGTCGGCATCAGCATTCCAAACCAACAGCCAAATCCTTTGGCTGACCCATCTACGTCATCATACCAGCAACAGGGGCAGAGTCACACAGAGCTCTGCAGCCCCAACGGCTGCCTCAACTGCACAGAGGAATGCATGGAGGCTCACGTCTGTCTCTCAGCAGCCTGGAGCGGCAGTATCCAGAGGAACACCGCAAGATGCTTCTATCAGTAGGTAAGACATTTCCTTTCCTTCCGTTGACTGTAAAATGTCTTTGTGGACTTTCACTTAGCAGACCCATCATGCTCTCCAGGCAGCTCCAGTAGCGGACACCCATACTTCCCCAAAGCACCGGCAGGGCTCTCACTGACCTCACTGTGTGCCTGCCAGGACGGTCCACACTCCTAGAGTGCGGGCCTCCTGGGCAGTCTCATGCGCTCGCTGGACATCTCTGCCAGGACTCTCCAAGCTGGGAGAACCTCTCCCACCCTTTGCTGAGCCCTGTGTGACGGCACTCTCTTCGAAGCCCTCTGAACTAGCTTCTCCTTTTAAGAGCAGCCTCCAATAATCCGCCCTGTTAGATGGCACTCTTGCGGACCCCTGGGTGCCTACCAGGACAGCGTGCCTTAGTCCGCCCTGGGCGGTGGGGCTCTTCATGGACCATCGGGGCAGTGGGTTCCCTCTCCTTAATCTCAGTCACTTTCAACTACCTCCAGCCAGCACCCCCCACAGCAGTATCTCTTCTCTCCTTTCCCTTGGCCACAACACAGGTACCTGTTCACTCCAGGGTCCATCAAGGTCCTCTCCAAGACCAGACCTCATCCCCAGAAATATTATGACAGGGTTTCTGGTAGTTATATCTAAAAGGATACGCTGTCAAGTTGTAGGTACTCTTCAGTTGCTTTATTCAGGTACATCAGTTCAATCAGATATAATCAGGTCCATTAGGAGATGGAAAGAACAGCATAGGAACCTACTGGTTCCCACCACCCAGGCTCACATCCCTCAACTGCCTGGGGTGGAACTCCATTCAGACATAAATATTCCAGGCTTCTAGCAAACATTCCACACATGCCATCACTCCATACCTACCCTCATCCAAGCAGGGGAAAGGCAAAAGGAAGGAAAGCCAATCACAACAGTAAAGACAGACAAGTGATCACAGTTCAAGGGTGTTTATTGAACTTTATAATGGGTGAGAGGAACACCTAATCGAAACCCAAATCTAGGAGGGGAGGAAGCTACAGCCATCAAAAAAAATAAGGCAGTTCTAGTGACGTCTTGTCAAATAAAAAGGGCCTATACTAAATTTGATACTGCTAAATTACAAAAAGAGTGTGGGATAATGTTCACCAGAAAAAAAAGAAGTGTTCACAAAATATATGTCAGGATGGTAAGGCTGGGGCTGCCTTCCCTACGTTTGATGGACGGGACAAGGCGGGACTCTCGGGAACTGCACCCTCCTTGGCCTCGTCAGTACAAGGTTGACAGTTCACTCCAACGATATCAAAAAACATTCAGAGCCCAAGTCTCCTTCTTTCAAAAAGTCCCTTGCCTTATAAGGCCTGTAGTGTTTCACAATGACAAACAAAATATTCTCTTGGTGATCTTGCACCTTGGGCGATTGCACTTCGCCTCCAGGATCTCCCTCCGCCAGGCTCGGGTCCGTCTTGCAGTTTTGGGCCTCCCTCCGTCAGGTTCAATACAGCCTTTCTTTAAGACAGTTCTTGTATTTTAACACAGGTCATGCATTGCACATTTTCATCAGACAGCAAGGTTTTCCTTCTCCTAGGCTTCTCACGGCATCCATCTGTCGTGTTAACACTTGCCTTTATTACACAGTTCACAATCTTCTCAGAAAGCTGGAGTCCCTTCCCCTAGATTTCCTCTTGCTACGGGTCAGAGACTTTCAATTGTATACAGGATTTGACCTAACCATTATAGGACCACCGACGCCTCACACCACCCTTTCCCAGAGCTTCTGGTTCTTGTATTTTCAAAGAATCGGTCCTGGTCAGAGTTTTTTTTTTTTTTTTTTTTTTTAATGATTACCCACGTGTTGCTGGATCCTCGGCACCTGGACCTCAACTGCGTTTACTTTACAGTTGAATCACACATACAAGTTTTGTCTTTTGGATTCCTTACGTTCAAAAATATTGCCACTTGCAACCTTGGGCTCAACACAGTTTGGTTTACTATCAGCTTCCTCCGACTGGCCGGTTGTGCTGAACAGATTGGCTTCTTTGTTCTCTAGAGTCAAGGATAGTACCACGGTTGCCAGCTTGCCTCTCCGCCTGCGTTATCAAAGGGGGATGTCCCTGTGTAACATTGATGTCTGCTGCTTTACACACCAGATGTAGCGCCCAGACTTATAATTTCCCTTTTGGAGGCTTCACAGATCTGGAGGTGAAAAGGGCAAGGGCAACTCCCCCTTCGTTGTCCATCCAGGTCTCACCGCTTTCCTTCTCTGTTTGAACTGCCGATATGGTGCATCCGTCTCCTCATGCGTTCGGCCTTGCTCAAAGTGTGCTCTGCCTTTTATCCCTGTGTGGTAGGTAAAGGGCCATTAGGTGTGCGTGATTATTGTCGATTGCCTGACTCTGCCTGACCCATGTATTGGGACATGACAGGTAAACGGCCCTGGTGTTAATCCGTTGTTTGTTACCGTGTAAGAAAGGTTTCGTTTGGGAAAAGGGGTGGTAGAGCTTCTAAATATCCTACAGGGTAGGATGTGGAAAAGATTCCCTCACATCGATGACCTTGCCAAGGCTCACTTTCAGATTCAACTCAGAGGCGTTGTAGCTTTCCTCACCTTCCCCCAGAAACCCAATATCTCCAGAGCTCTGGTCCTTGCCAGGTTGGACTACTGCAATAGCCTCTTCCTCAATCTGTCTCTATCTCCCACTTCAACTAATCCAGAATAGGACTGAGACTTATCCTTAGCCTCAAGCCAAGGGACTGCATCGCTCCAGCCCTAAAATCTCTCCACTGGCTGCCAGTGGTAAAGACCTTTTGCATCATCCACACGGCATTCTGGGGCCTGGGACTGCGGTACAACCAACTCTCTCTCCCTAAATATCTCCCTGCTAGAGCCCTTCAATCCTCTAGCTCTAATTCTCTGCAGGTCAGATTTTTCTCCAAGCAAAGAGTGGGGGCTGGATCTATTTCTTCGTGCAAGAGCTTCTCTGGAGTAGCCTGCCCGCCCCTCTCAGACTTGAGCCGGAACTTCTTAAGTTCCGGAAGCTTCTCAAGACCTTCCTTTTCTCCTCCTCTTCCTTCCGTCTCCTCCCCTTGCTTGCTGGTCTTTTAGCCGTCATCTACCTCTGACCTCACCAAAATAACCCACACTTCCTTATGTCTCCCTTGCTTTGCTGGGAGTGGATCCATGGACAGTCTGACCCGGTCTTCCCTACCCAGCGGGGTAAGTGTGTAAAGTGAAAAATGAAGACCACCCACTCACTCACGCATAGCCACAATGAAAAATGTAGATGTGACTCGGGAAGACGAGTGTTAGAGTTCTTGGACCATGTTCTGGGTATTTCCAATACAAGTTCTCTGGCAGAGGGTGCATACTTCTCCCCTTTAAGTCTCCAGTGGTCTAGAGGGCTTGTGAGTAGTTATGCGGGCCTGCCAGTATTGATTGGCAGCTCAACGAGGGCCTCTAGTCTGCCGCTTAGCAGGATGGCCTCTTCATGCGGTATACCCTCTCCCAGTCGCAGGTCTCTGCATAGTCTGGTGCAGGTCTGCAGCAATGTCGTAACTTCACTTCTTGGAGGATTTTCTTCTTTCTGGGGCCGAACACTGTTGTGGTCAGATGGCAATTAAGTACCTTTCTCTAGATGCATATCCAGATTGGTTTTCTTGCTTTCTTACTCCGGCTTCGTCTCTCTAAAAGCAACAGAAGGACACTGGCAAGTATCCGAAATTGGAGGCAAGGCTTAGGATATGGGGTCTGAACAAAAACATGCTGGCAAAAGTGGGTGGGGAGGTGCAGAAATTGGTTCCATCAACATATACTACCCCAAGGGTGGGCGCTGCCTCTCCGTTTCTCTGTGTACCTCCCATGGCCTGTGGAGATGGGGTCTTAATACTCCTTCACAAGGCCAAATAATTGGCCTGGTCATAACTGTTAATACACGTATAATGATGTAATAGTTGGGAATATTGTGTTTGTACATGTACTAATTACAATATTGGTTTATTTTAATAATCGAAAAATGTTATGCTAGTAAGTTTAGTTCTGTTAGGGGTTACTGTTGAAGTCTTGCAGGTTTTGAAAAAAGGTAATCTTAGTGCAATAAAGGTGCTCAGTTTTCTTATAAATTCTTTATTGTACGAAAACATTTACAGTAGAATCATACGGCAAATGCATCAAACCAATGCAACCAAAGCAGGGTTACACACACACATTCCTACAAACTAATAGCCAGTAGAGTGGCGTCAGGGTTAAGAACTGACCCCAAAAAGAAACCGAACTTTAACAAAGTGTAGTAAAACACAAGGTAGATGGAGCAACAAACAATGGGCGGCTTCGGGAATAGAGGCAGGAACATAAGGCAACAAATGTATTATTTACGCAGTTCATTAAAGCCATTCCAAGTCATGAGTCCAAAAAACATTTTACTACCATACATTAACCTTTCTCTGACCGATGATAGTATCAGGTCTTGAAACCAATTTGTACAGGAGGGTCTTGTCACATCTCAGTATCTCCTTTTTGCCACAATGAGGGATCTGTAGCATCAAAGTTTGAGATACTAAAGTAAATGAAAGCGGTGTGCGAATACCCCTATGAGAATAATGAGCATCCTGTGACAGTTACAGTAACACCTGCGATATTTGAAGATTTACAACCAGAAATTGTGACGCAGGCTGCAGTACCAGAAAATGAGGTCTTCATTCCCAATCTGCCAATGCCAGCACTGGTACGAAGTGGATAGCTTGCATTGGTACATTTAAATAGGTGACCAATAGAGAGGGAAGAATATATTCGGAGGAATATAGCGAAGGCACAGACTTGCGTATTCCTTGTAGTCTGGATACAGTCTTGTTCAAAGTTAACAAGTTAACATTCAGACAATTCCACAGACCACAACTACAGTGCATTGTCCAGCTTTCGCCTTTCACCTCATGCTCATACAGAAGGATATGCAAGGCTGACGCACACAAGACAGGATAAGGAGGCAGGACTTTCTTTCAAGTCTTATCCATTATCTTGGGCAACCTTTTCCCATTTTTATGCATTTTCTTCTGCTTCTTGCTCAATTGATAGATATACATCTTGTTTGTATCCAATGTCCTGCATTTCTTTCTCTCCTACGTCACTGCAAAACATCTATATTTAAAGTTGCATTAACTATTGATTGCGTCGACACATTTGTTGTAAATGGTTGTCTGGCCAATGCTTGCTTTTTCTAGTTCAGAGATTTGTTTTTTTTTTTTAAAGCATTGAAGATTGAGTTTCTGTAAACGCATGGATGTGAATAAATACGTCTTATGATTGTTTTGCTTTACATTTGTTTGTGGTTAGAAATGGGAATGAGCAGTGCTGTACTTGTTAGGCAGTTTTGGGGTACATGCTCTATTGATCTGTGGAATGTTTGGAGAGAGGATTTTATGTAGCTTTTGAAAGATGGTCTTCTGGCAAAAATAAAATGTGAGTACTAGTGCCCACTTTGAAGGGTTGCAGACCTTGTATTGTACCCTGATTAGGGACATTTCTATGAAACCCCTCAAAGTATTGTGTGATGTCATAACTTCAGTTGGAGCCAAGTATAGGCCATGATATTTGAGCTATAGTCCCAAACCATTGATGCAAGTATGGATTCATATTTAGTAAACATAAGCATTGCCATAGAAATGCCCAGTGAATTATATTTAGCAAGGCTGAACAAATAGATGTCCTAATTGTACATTGGACAGAAGATTTGGTTCGTTTGGGAGTCTGGATGGGTGCCAAGTGACCTTGTAATTAAAACACTGTGGCCTTGTAGTGTAAACAACCCCTCTAACTACACTCAAGACTTCCTGGGAAGTGGGCCAAGTGCCTCAATAAGAGTAAAACAGGGCTGAAATAGCAATCTACAAAAACTACAGAACTACATCACTTTTTGCAGAGCTTTTGGCTGCCGAGCAGCTAATGGAAGTGGGTGAAAGGTGTGTTAGCCTTGTTCTTGACGCTAGAACAATGTTGAACAGTAATACCAATACAGGGTGCTGAAAAGCTTGTTTTGGCCAGCTTTAAGATGCTGTCAGATAGGTATTCCAATAGTGGGCGTTAGTGGGAGCCCAGATAGTATAAAGGGGCTATGTTTGAAAGGTATGGAATGAGATCTTGGCTGTGCACGGACCCAACGATAGTTGGCAAGAAAAGAAGACAGGAGGCAGACGGAAGACTTGAAGAGGGAGCAGCAGATGCAGAGGGGAAGGGTCAAGTTCCTCATTTTTTCCTTACGGGAAAATTCTTTCCTTTTCTACCCAAGGCAAGACAGCTCACAACTTCAATTCTAAAATGGCTGATATGGCACCATGGTTAATCCCAATTGACAAATTCTTTTTGAAGCAATTCTTCCTATTTAATGCTTTTTGATGGAGACCAGGGTGATCTTATTGATGATTTTTGATACTTTTGCATTTTTTTTTTAAATTGTGCAAGACCACTCCCGGCATCCAACTCTCTCCAGCAGCTCTCATCTCTCTACCTCCTATGCATAGAGAGTATGAGGGCTTTTGACCACCATTCATTTCACATTGGGAACGGTATTGCGGCAGGTTTTAAAAATGAAGATTACATAGTATGATTTGTGAGGCTGTCTAGTGGACATGGAGAGGAAAGTGCTTGTTTTTGAGGAGGCTATATCTTGGAGAAGGTTGATCAGTCTTACTCTAGATTTAGACACAGAGGATTGCCGTTCATTCATTAATTACGTTTTACATTTTAAGTGTGTTGTGTGTAGTGAACATAATGCTATCTATGTTTTCTTTACTTTTTATTCCTCACAATTAACATTTTTTACTTTTGCGCTCTGAAACACTTCTGTATGGGCACAATATAAATAAAATATCATACATGAGAGTGTAAGAAGCATTCATGAGTGCTCATTACTGAGCATTTTGTCAGAAGTATTTGAACATGAACATATGTGGGATATCCATTTGAACTGTTGTGTATGGCTAGGTAATACATGTTGCATGTCTTTAATACACCTACCAAGGGCTACTGGAAGGTTTGAGCAGTGGAATATCAATAGAAATGTTTATGTGACAATAGTAAACCCCTCTTGGGCTGAGAGATTTGCCGCCTACAGCAGAGATTGTTCTCTCTTTACTGATTCACAGTGACAGGTATATGCTTTTCTGTAGCTCTATTCCTACCAAGCCACTCACTACTCCTCTGCTATGCATACCTGTGTTCTTGAGCAAGACAGCGTGTTCAGTAATTGGGTCTCCAGCTTCCTTGCAGTCAGGTCCTCTTCCTTGGTTCCTATCGCTCTAAAACAGGATTGTAGCGTAGGGGTTGTTCATTTCTGGTTTGATGCTCACACAGCGACTGGATTGCTGGATGAGGAGATGGTCCTGAATTCGCCAATTGTTTTCTGGACTCTTGCCCTGTCCCCTAGTGAGTAATTAGCATAGCAGGCTCACCGCCCTAGTCTCAAAGGGGTGGTTCCCCCCCTTGTGGAGAAGGTACAAATTTCCTGGGTTTATCAGTGGCTATGAGGATGGCTTGCCATTAGCAAACAAGTGTTGGTACTTTTTAAAGTTCTGTGAACCTGCAACCTCTCCTTGGATTTATTTTTAAGGAAGTGCATTTGCGAGTGTTGCATTTGTGCGCTTATGCATAACTTAGATTGTTATGGGCAGTAAACACAAACACTGGTATTGGGTCTGGTAGCTTCAGTGGCTGTGGGTGAGGCGACTGAATGGCTACTCAAGTTTGGAGGGATCAATTACCTGAAATGGGCACAAGTTTGGGTATCACTATAAAAGAACCATTATGTGGTGGAGTGGCTGTGCCATTAGGCTTTCCATTTCTCATGTCAGGGAGTGGGACGTGAGTGGGAGAAAGTTGTGGTTTATTTTATGAGAATATATTACTGTTCCACAAAGTCTTTCTTGGCATGTGGGAGCAGTGGGTGGGTGTGTCTAGTTTATTCTGCTAGGTGTGTCCTATTGTGCATAATATCTATGGTGTCCAAGTGATTCAGGTTTTGCTTCAGGTAGGTTATCTGTACCGTACAAGGCATGTTCTGCTGCATATTGCTTATTTCCGGTTTAGTGTCTCGTGCTACAGAACATTCAGTCAGTATATCTGGTCTACTGCAGATTTCCTATATCCTTTTCAATTCTTTGGGTTAGTCACAGCGGAGAATGGGGTTTAGGATGCATCATAAGGTGTAGGTCAGTTTGGTTCTGCAGTTTCATGTTGCGAAATATCCCTTTAGCGTCTTACTAAATATGCAATACATGTTGGTTGCGGATATGTATGTGCTTGGCAGTAGGTTAAACATCTTGTTTGGTCCTTAAAAAGGGCATCTCTCAAGTTTGATGGAGGCGATTTTGAAAATGTTTGTGGCATGCGCACTTCCATCTTAAGGCCTATGTGATGACAATTCTGACAAATGGTGGTCAAAAGTGAGATTCTTTTGGCCTGTAACGAAATTTCAATTAAAAACCTTTCAGCAATCAATTTAGACATGGAAAAGTTTATGAAACTTCACCAAATTTGTCAAGATCTCTCTGCATGCTGAATTTGGTGAACTTTCATGGGCCTGATCAAAAAAGTAAAATATATGTGGCATTTTCAGATGTAAAGTGTGATTTAACATTAACCATATTAACAGTTGTCGATCTAAAAAACATTACTAGTTTTTCAAAAAGTTAAGGTTAGTGATAAAAATAATTTGAATGTTGAAATAATAATATCTTTAATGTGATTTAGTTTAAATGATAAACTTTACACATATTCATCATAACTATGTAAAACATATAAAAACAAGCAAAATGAACAAGTTACTTACCAACTGGAAACGTTCTTTCGATTGGATGTTCCTCCAACGTATTCCCCATCTTAGATGTATTCCATCCAGCTTTGCTCTTTACTGCTCTTCGGGAAAAACCAACCCTTGTTCCTCTCCGCTGCAGGTACTGGTTCTATAGCACCTGTCTCCAGCAGGGTTAGAACTTCCTGCTGTAGGAGCGGGTTTGAAAGTTTCAACGGGTGTCTCCCTGGTGGATTGCTTTGAGGTTGCTTTAGAAAAGGAAGGCAATAACCTTGGGCTATTATTTCTAGAGCCCAAACATCTGAAGTAATGGCTCGCCATTCTTGCAGATACTGCGACAGCCTGCCTCCTACGGGTGTTTTGTGGTGCAAGTCCTCAAAGTGGTTTTGTGGCGGATGTTGCAGCTGCTGATGGCAAAGAGGCTGCAGTTGGAGATGGCTTAGCACGTTCCCTCGTCCACCACGAGTGGCCTTTCTTTTGCCCCTTTGACTGGCCATTCCTCTCGTCTTCACGTATGAGGTGTAATAACGATAGGATCGTCCCCTCCATGATTGCCCTTACGCACGAAAAAAAGGCTGAGGTTGCCTAATAGCAGCTCCTAAGGATTTTGCTGCTGCTTTTGAGGTCTGCAACCTCTCAAGGCTCTCGTCAGCCGTGTTGCCAAAAAGGTGAGACCCGTCAAAAGGCATGTTCAGGAGGCGGTTCTGTACGTCCGGTGCAAAACCCGACTTCCGTAACCACGCAAACCTGCGCATTACCGTGCTAGTGCCCATGGACCTGCTTACACTATCCGCAGTGTCCAATCCAGATTGAAGGGATTCCTGCATGGCCTCCTTTCCATCTCCAACAATGGCTAGGAAACCTTCCCCTTCTGGTATGTGCTCCGCCGCCATTGCAGTGCAATCCCATAGAGTGTACGAAAATTTTGCCAAGGCACATGTGGAGTTGGCAGATTTTGATGCCATGCTCCCGGCTGAAAATACCTTCCGTGCCCAAGCATCCACACCCTTATCGTCCCTGTCTAGAGGGATAGACGGGTACGCAAGTTTGTTGGAAGCTGCGGCTGCCTGTATGACCAAACTCTCGGGAGTTGGATGTTTTGACAGATAGCCGGGGTCGCTACTGGCTGGGCGGTATTTTGATGCGAGGGATTTATTTTCCAGAGGAATAGAATCCGGAGTTCACCAATTCTTGGCCACCCTGTTTTGTAAGGCAACATGAAAAGGTAGTACTGGGTCTTCAGTGGGACCATGGTCCAATATGTCTGTTAAATCGTCCTGGACCAATTGGGCTGGTGGTCTAGCCCATCCCAAGTAATCTACCACCTTGGTCATTAACTGACGGTAAGATGGACTGGCATGCTCTCCTGGATCTGGTCTACCGAAGTCATTCTCAGGAGAGGCGTCAATGCCACTTGCATTGTGCAAAGACTCCACCAAATCCCTCATTCTGCTTTTCTCTGAGATCAAGCATTCTGGGACATTTGGGGTGCCATACTCCAATCCAAAAGGTACATTTTCCTCCTCGGATCTCTCCTGTTCCTCAGTAATTGAGGTAAATGATTTGAAAAACTCCTTTCTAGGGAGAGGCTTGAAAACCTTCTCTGGGAGAGGAGGAGGAAGAGGTGCAGTACCAGGCTCTGAAGGAATTTCATGTTTAACTTTTTCCTTCTCTTTTTCTGGCTGCCCAGGCTTGGTCATCGACAGGGTCTGCTTCGAGGGCGTCGAGGTGGCCTTCGACGGTTTCCCCTTCGAGACGTGGTAGGTCTCGGACGGCATCGGTGACCTCGAGCGGTCGACTCGAGCGTTTATCGCTCGGCGTCCTTGAAGGTTCCCTATCCTTCCTTTTACGATCACCCGGGCTCGAGGGCACGCGAGTGTCGGAGCGATGCCGCTCCCGGCCAGCTTCCGAAGAAGGCGCAGACCGAGGCTTCGCCTTCTCAAACACCTCCATCATTTTGACCCTGAATGCTTCCCACTCTTCGGTAGACGAATGTTTTGTGGGGCATTTCATTTTCGGAGACTCGGCCGACGACAAGGTGGAGGGAGACCTTGGCGTCATTTCTTAGACGAAGACGACTAGCGATGAGAATCGTTTTGGGATCTAGACCGATGCCTTTCGCGTCGAGGAGATCTCTCCTTTCTCGCAAGGTCTTCCCCGTCATCGCCTGACACTTCGAACAGGCCTCCATGTCGTGGCCTTCCCCGAGACACCACAAACACTTGCGGTCCGTGTTCGACATTTTTGAGCCGCATGACTTGCATTTCTTAAAACCCGATCTCGGGGTCGTGGTCGGTGTCGATGACAAGGACATAATTACTTCTAGTTATATTATATTTCTTGACAGAACTCGAGGCGCGCCCAATGTCTGAAGCAACGTAACTGCGGAAAAACAGAACTGAGTCCAACGGGTGCCGTGCGTGCTACTTATACACCCGATGACGTCACCCTCGACGGAGGCCTTCGAGGGACCATCGCCTCGACATCGAAACACGGCGCCCGCTGCCGAAATTTTTTCCGAAGAGCAGCAAAGAGCAAAGCTGGATGGAATACATCTAAGATGAGGAATACGTTGGAGGACACAATCCACTCGAAATATACATAACTAAAAATAAAATACATTTTAGCAAAATCAAATAAAGTATTAAATAATAATCCTTTATCTTAGTCTAGATGAAATATTCCAAGTTTGACCTTGTTCTTCATTGCCACATTCATGCTGTACAAACAGGGCCTGAATATATCACAGGAGATTTCATAATAATATACCCAATCTGGCTTCCACCTTCAACCAAATGTTATATAGTGCAGTTAACAGGTGCATACTTTCAGAGTTAACAATGATTCCAAAACCAGGGCTCTCCTATAGTATTTTAATTGGATACATACTTTGCCAGCAGTTGTTTAATGTCACCCACCATTACCTGGCATTCGGTGAGGACATGCTTGGCTGTCTCAGGTATTTCTTGTTTCATACAGAGGCGACAGAATCGCCGTTCTTTGGGTATATTCTCTGTCACCTCCGTAGTCATTTTGATGGGAAGATGTTCTAGTCTTAACAAGAGTATACATCTTCTCAGCCTATGGGACGGGCATAACATCAGATATTGCTGAGATTTTTTAAATGTGTATAGTCTAGATTGTACAAAATTATATCTTTTTAACTTACGTAATTTTCCAGCCAGTCCCATAGCTCCAATCGTCTTTCCAATGCCACCTGCATAGCCTCCGTAAGAGGCCCAGCTCGATGCAACCAACAGATGTCTCTTATCAACTGTTCAATTTGATTGGAGAGTTGACAGGTAGATCTTTCCTCATTTATTTCCAGAGCGACTGTCGTCAACAGAGCATTATCCGTTCCCTTCACCATTTTTAGATAAAGCCCTACTCTCCTTTTCAAAACCTGTGCTTTTAAAGATATAAGTCCAAGCTCAAGTCGTAGCAGAGCCATTGGTATGCAAGAACGGAGACCCAACATCTTCCTCCAGTATTTTCCCTCAATTAGTTGTTACCAATTCAGCTCCATTTGTGTTAATGCTTCCAGCCCATACACCATCATAGGGGAAAATACTTAAATATAGAGGTGTCGGGTTCCCCAAAGGGTAAAACCTCCCTATTTTATTGTAAAGCTTTTAAAAAGAGCTGTAATTTGCGCTGCTCTTATCAAATGGCTGCGCTTGCATATAAGATATTCACCTTTGGGTTCAAGATATCTATATACTGGAACATATGTGATTTCGCCATCATTAATGTGGAGCTTAACCCGTGTAGTTCTTTTGTTCGTGTATCTTATCACATGAGTTTTCTCTATATTGATGGTAAGACCATTATTTTCTGAGTATTCCCAAAGGGCTAGTGCTGATCGGCGTAGTCCACTGATGGTGTGATCGAATACCACCAGGTCATCAGCGTATGCAAGCACTAAACAACCCTGCTTGACCCCTCTATTCTGTAAAACTTCTTCGGACATACGTCCTTGCTGGTCTAGTTTTAATTTTACCTTGGTATTCTGGTGTAAAAGCCTAAGATAATATAGAAGGTCTTCAGAGCAGCCTAGTTTTTGCAACTTCCTCCAAAGTTTCTCTCTAGGGATTGAATCAAATGCTGCTTTGAAATCAACATAGAGTGCGTACAAGGAAGGTTGACCGCACTGTAGCGCCCTACTGCGCATAATATCCATAACCAAAAGGTTATGGGTGGTAGAATAACCTTTCCTAAAACCGCATTGGAACTTAAGATTTTAATGTTGAAATACAAAGTTTGGATTATAAAATAAACTTCAGAACAGTTTTTCATAAAAAACACAAAAGCATGTATTCACTATCAAGTTTTATATTTTTTATAAAAGCTAGTAAATCTGATAAAAATTCAAAGCACAGAGCTCCCAAGCAGCCTTTTCCATCATCCTCCACAACATAATATACAACATTGTAAATAACCAAAGTGCATAGTGCAAAAGAAACATTCTAATCCTCCATAACAAACTGAGACACATGGGGTACAGGATTCTGGTAAAGAATTTATATGATACAGCAAAATGTCTTAAATTATTAAAAACAAACTCCAGGTTATACTTCAGTTAGAATATGCTCACTTTTAAGGGACAATGATGCGCAGGTGCCAGAGCAAAGAGCAGACTTAATGTTTGTCGGTAAAGCAAGCAATACTCCCTTTATTGATTTATAAAAACTGATACGAAACAAACATGGAAAAGAAAACAGAGTAAGTTATATTTCGTACATAAAACACTCGCTGGAAAGAGCAGGTTGTAAGAAATCAAAAACGTGGGTATTTTGAGCATTCGGTGCACAGGCATGTGTGGGTGGCATGGGGCACAAGACGGACTTGAAATCCATGAAGCGCAGATCATTCAAAACTGATATTAAAAAGGCTGGGTAGAAAACGTTTTATACAACAGTCAGAGGAAAGACAAAAGACATGCAAAAAGTTAACTTGAAAGATGGAATGGTGAGATGTGAGCAAATTAAGGTACTTCAATGCGTCAGATACATTATATAATACTCATAGTGACTCTTGCAATGTTTGCCCTTCTCCGATAAATGGCATGTCTGCAGCACGGGACAGGACCAACCAGTATATTACTAACAAAGGGAGAATAAACTGGAAGAGCAATACTTCAGCTGAAGGCACAAGATTGAGAACTGAAGGTTGAGTATAGATATATACGGAGCTTATCTGAAAATGCAAAACTAGCTGTAAGAGTGGACAAGAGACAGAGGATTTCGATGCAGGGAGATGATGCTATAAATCATAGGGTAGAGGGTGTTGCTGTGCCGTGGGTTTTTAAGGCGACGGGGGTTAGTATAATTCCTTAAACCTCCCCTTGTCAACCCAATATTAATGCAATGAATGCCGCAACGTATATTGTGTCTAATCCACTTGACGGAACAGGTGGTACACCAGGATTAGATAAATATAATGAAACAAATATAATAAAAAACAAACAATAAAACAAGTCTCAATTGAAGTAAAACAGTTTTGTATTTGGTTTGCACAAGCAGGTTGTGAAAGTCACTGTTTGTTTGGTGGTTATCACCACAGAGTTTTGCAACCAATGACCATGATATAAATCAAAACATGAAATGTGATAAAAAACACACAATCTGTTATGTTGTACTCATTGAAAGCATGAGCGACAGATAAAAGTAACATTGACTCTAACACACACCTTGTACATTCCTGTTCTATAATCACAGAAAATGCAGGTTTGAATCCAAGTGGTGATGTCAGGTAGAGAAGGAAAGATGTGCAGATAAGATGGAGGAATGATAGTCAGAGAGAGAAAGAAACATCCAGTTGACAGTAGCAGCGGAAATTGGGACAAGAGTGTGCCTGCCTGTCCTAACACAAAATTTAAGAGCAAATCCATAAGATCAACATGATTTGTGCTGCTTTGATTGGGAAATAACTCCTTGTTGTTCCCAATTTAAGGTCTGGAATAAACAATACAAACAGACGTTCCTGATATTTTTTTGCCTCGGGTGTATCGTCTTTTTCCGAGGAGACAAAGTCTGCCAATGCAGTGGAGGATCCCAGTTCTGAGAGAATGTCAATGTGTGGGTGGATGGAGTAACACCTACACTCCCCTCACAGTTCTTGCGTTTCGGCGGTTTACTGACCGAAAGGAAAGTAGAGGAAAATTAAGTATTCCACCTTCATCAGGGCAGTGGGGTCAAATTCTGCGAAATAGAGAGAAAGAGAAAATCTTGAAAATAGAAAATTGTAGTTAAGATGAGGTGCACAGGGCAGTATTTGCCACTCTTGTTGGTGTCCATAGGGTAGGTCAGGGTTAGGTGTGAATTTATTATTGATGAAATAAAACAGGAAAGGAAAAAAGAGGTCTCCACTAAAATTACTTATTCAGTGTTTTTAGTCATGCAAAGATTTCTACTGTGGCTGCCTGATCAACAGTGAAAGAGATAGAAAAAGGGTGCTCTTGTTCTATCTGAGTATTCCCATTTTTCCGGTGCTCAACATACTGCGTCTCCCCCTACCTGCCGTGAAACTGTGTTGCCATTGTAGGCGTGAGGAGGTGGTTAATGACTTCATGAAGTACAGTCTCTCTACCTTGATAGTCACGGGATGGGTGTCCGCGGTCAAAGGAGATAAAGTAGCCTTGAGTGGCCCCTCCTTCTCTGTAGGTGAAGGTGGCAGGGGGAGGATATCCGGCTGGAGCCCAGGCCCTGGGTTCCTCTTGGCACGTGAGTAGATGGCTCGGTGTGTGGGCTGGCAAAACAGTAAATGGTATTGGCAGGGTGTAAAAAGTTAAATGTGAGAGAGTCCGAGGGGTATGTGAAAAGGTCGGGCGGTTGCCCGTAATTCGCGTACACAGTGCTTACCTGCGTGTTAGGGTAGCCTATCGTAGATCCAGCTGAGTGGCTGGGTAAATTTGGAAGGCGTCCAGAGACGTTGAGCTGATGCACAGAAACAGTCCCCAGCCGTGGGGTTTCTGTCATGAGAGCAATTCTTGTGCAGTGTCTGTAAACGGCTTCAGCACGGACATGGCTGTGAGCGGGACTGAATCCTGGTTGTTACGAGAGCCGGGAGATAAGAGGGAGAGAGGGGAGCAGGGGGAGGGAGATGATGCAACAGGAGCGGATCATGATTTTCAAGAGGTTCCACATAGCAACAGTGATATGATGCTTCAGGTCACACTAATGGATTCATGAACTTCAACTGATGGGATACTGAGAACTATGCAGAATCTGAACTAAATCGCAGGATTAATTTATGCCCTTGACCCAACCAACTTACCTTCAGTGTTAGAAGCATGGACAGAAACTTCATCTTGTCCCCAATCAGCATTGCGTTACTTATGATTGACAGCTCCTCTTTTATAGCATCTTCGATTGGGATAGGAGGCACATTCTCACCACCAGCTGTAATGATGAGCTCTGAAACCAATCGGAGACTTACATTAGGTGGGCAAGCAAAAGAAACTAAAAGGTTTTCATTTCCAAGATTATGCCAGTAGCTTTGTATTAACCACAGTAGTGCCCTGCATGAAGCTACAAACTCCATCACAGGGTTCTGTCAGGTGTTCATGATTTGTGTATGCAAAAGGGAACATCAAGCACAACCTGCCATCAACTGTCTGCTATTTCAGGGCTGTATTCAGGACATTAAATAAAACCAAGAAAACTGGGCCTCTTCCAAACACAGCACAGCACAACTAGTACTAATGACACACTGTCAAACATGCACCACCAGTTACATACTTGCCAACCCTACCGATTTAGGCGGTAGGATACCGATTTTTAAGCAGTCATACCGCCTACCGACTTTCGTGACTGCACTATGGATTTTCAGGTGTGTGCCTGAGGCCCCAGAGCACTGGGGGCGTGACTGCCCATCTCAGATTTTGATCGATGACAGAGGCGTGCGCTTGGCCAGGCGCACGCCTCTGTCATCAATCAAATTCTGAGATGGGCAGTCACGTGACCCCGGCGCACCAAGGCTTGGTAGTGTTTGCCTGCAGCGTCAAGTGCCGTGATCCTTCGGGCAGTGCCAGTGCCTCAGCTAATTTGAGTCACTAGTGTCAGTCTGGACGACCGGACTCACTCTCAGTCAGGTAAGAGAAAAAATATTCTGTTTACACTATTCTCATCCCACATAATATAGGGTAGCACACCCTGTTAACATGGCAAAAGATAACATTGTGTGGAGCTCTTGCCACGGCAGTGGGAGGTTCTGGTGGGGGCGTGCAAGCAATACTGTGAGACAGTTTTCATGCATTGCGCTGTTTCTCAATTACTTCCAGGTACTTTGGGATACATCTTTGTGCCCGTTCGATGGTTCCTTTTCCCAGGATATCTTTAGCTTTCCCAGTGATTCGACTCGGCAAAGGTTGCTGCTCATACGGAGGCAGCACGATGCTTTCTGATTTGCAGTCTGTCATTCGCATTAATAACCTACCGGGCCTGTCACACTGTCATTCCCAGTTGCTACAACAATTTGTTACAAACACAGGACCTGATTCATAAAGAAAATTGTTGGCCTGTTTAACAGGATTCTTGGGTTATTTATGCAGAAAACGTGAAATCCGCTTTTTGATCACAAAAAATGTCACTGTCAAAGAAAAGAGGTATAACATCCAAAAGAGCAACCCCTTCATGGATCTCATTTCGGGCACATACAGAACAGCATCTATCAAATTCATTCGGTAAACTAATTCATATCATCATCACACTTCATATGCAGGCTGCAGCAGAAGCTAGAGATCCAAACCCTACCACTCCCCACACCTATCACAAAACTCCCTCTGCTCACAATCCTCCATCCTCCATCCTCCCATCACCCTGGGAATTCACCCTCCAAGGCCCTGCCAATTCCACACTGTACCTCTGTGGTGCGTTTAGTTTTGAATTCAGTTTAAATCAGTGGTATATCAAGCTTTCCAGTCAAATACAGTACTTGGTGGCATCACTGAAAGGACTTCTAATTAGAATGGATTGAAGTCCTAGGTTCCACATCAATCATATAAACAGTAAAATGATCCTGCTACCCGACTACAATTTCATAACAGACAGCAGGATCTCCTACTGCACAGGTGGTTGTACATGGAGGTGTAATTCTGAGACCCCCCCACCACCTGACTAAGGGTCCCAAACGGGCATCCCCAACCTCCTAACTCATTGCATTACTCCACACCCTATGTCTAAGTCGTGGGTAGGCTCAAGATAGTCATCCGAAGCGAAGGGCAGACAAAGACGAGGGCAATTCCTGTTTGGACCTGTTCGGGCCAGGATGACCCAGGGCCCAACCCCCTGCTCAAACAGCAGGTAAGCATGCACCAACATGTGTTTACTCCCTCTGTCCCCACAGGCCATACCCAGCCCTTCTGGTGCCCCTGTGATGTTCCCTTGTGCCCCCTCCCTTCTCGCACAGGTGTTGCCTGGTTTGCTTCATTTTTCCACCCTGCTCCCCCTCCAGCCTACTCCTGCAGGAGTCTGTCCTGATCCATTCTGGTTTCACCATCACCGTCTTGTGGCCAATGCTGGATTTGACATTTATGGACTTCATTGATTCACGGTGCGTCACCCTTTCTCAACGCTCATGCTGGACTTCCTTTGCATCTTGTACTAATGGTGGGCCTCAATCATGCTGTTCCCATCTTCAACTTGTATCCTGGATTGCAACATTATGTGTTACTACTGACTTCTGCAATTGGATTCGCTCTCCCCTCTTGTTTCTTCACTCTGACTGCTGGATCTGTTCTCTCCTCCTCTCCCTTTCACCCTTTTCCTATCTCCTCCTCCCTCCCCTTACTTTCGTCTATGCACTTACTCTATCAGAATTGTCCCTGGACCTAGTATGATAGCAACCTTGTTGGTCTCCTCTCCCCTCCACTTACTTGTTCCCCCCACCACTATCTGAAAAGTCGTCAGGCCTAGTACGATAGTCGCTTGTTTTGTTCCTCCCCCCCACCCCATTTCTGCAACCCTCTCCCTCACCTCTTGTTTTTGTACAGCTCTACCAGAAATTTCAGGCCTAGTACGGTAGTCGCCTGTCTGTTTTCGTTCATTTCCCACTCTCCCCCTCCCTTCCTTATCTATGTCTTAGCTCTTGCTCTATCTGAAATGTCGCCAGGGCGAGTGCGATAGTTAATTTCACATCCTTACTGTTCATGGCTTGTAAGAATGTCATTGTATTTTCCCTTGTTCCCTCCCTTGCTTTGAAGCGCTTTGAAACATTGTGTATATGCGCTATATAAGTAAACTATCATATCACCTAGGCATGAGGCCCGTATGAATGGATACCACTTGTGGGCTGTGGCTTTCGTGATGTTCACCCAACCGCTCTTGCAAGGCAGACCAGATTATTTCAGGGCCTCCTGTGGGATGTTTTAACCCACTAGGTTCTGCCCTGCGACATCCCTGTGTGCTGGTGGCACAGGAATCAGCAAAATGGCCGCAAAAGCCATATGCACGCCAAACCTATGAAAATTGCACTGTGAAGCCATAGAAGATGGCTGCCAATCTACTTTGCCTGTGTCAGTAGGGGAAAGAGACCACACTGCTGAAACCTGTCACTGGGCTGCCCACGGAAGGGAAAATGGAAACTGAATGAAAGGCAGTTCTTTATTGCAAGGAAACCCAGAAATTGCTCCGATATCCCTTTTTCTTGGTTCCTGAAAATACAAAATAATGGTTCCAAACATCAGAAAACATCCAACATGCTTGCTGAGTGTTACCAGTCACTGTATTTAAGGAATCAACAGGAGCACACAATGCCAGGAAAAGCAGAATCTATCATCAGAATATCCACATTAAAAAGTGTGCTTGCCTGTGAATACGCTGTCAAGATATGGGCGCAGTACCACCAGCCGCCTGTATGAGAGCTGTCAGGAATTGCATTAGAAACTTAAACTTGTAGAGTTAAGATCAAATTGTCGGAATTAAGTGACTTGCTATCAAAAGAAATATAGGTTGCAACTATTTAATCTGCCTGTCTGTTTTAAAGACTGGAATTAGAGTTCTGTTTGCCTGTTTTAAAATTTTAAGTTTAATTTCAACAAAGAAACATTTTACAATTGACTTTAAAGTAAGCCAGATTCAGAAAAACTACAAACAAGCTTCTCGCACTGGGAAAGACACCTCCCTTCTGCTTCCCACCAAAAGGCCAGGAAATCACATTCAGGTGTTGATGAAGAGGGGAGGAGATTTAGGCTGCTCCTCCTGGGAGGCACAAAGGACTTCCTTGGCTGAAAGGGTATGCAGATTAAGGTGTCAACAGTAGCTCCTGCCACAGGAAGAAGGCAGGGATTGCTCTTGAGCCACCAGAAACTTTGAGGGCGGAACAGACAGTTTTGTTGATTCTCAAAGCACAGAAAAGTATATTTTTGAAAAGGACTGTGCGAATTTGTAAAAATTGTAAAATTACAGTATTGTTAATGTGAATTCTTGGTGTACATTTAAAAGGACTCAGAACTCTGTGCGATGTTCTAAGAAGGTGTAGTGAAAATTTGGGTTTTGTAGTAATTGTATCAATGTCAGAAGCATGAAACTTCATATGATTATGCCCAGATATCAAGTGCACATATGTATGGAATTGTGGACAAATCAGACAATTGGGTCCCGGACAAAAGGGCGAAAAGTTGCCAAATCCAGACTCAAGCTCTCACAGCGACGGGGCTTGGACGAATACTTGCTCCACAAAATATGTGATATAGATATGCTATTGCTATCAAGTTTGTAGAATTATAACAATGTACTATATGAAAAGTCGATTTCATGTGCAAAGACAAAGGGGATGTTTTTCCCTGGATCATAAAACACATTGTCATGACAACACTCTGGTTTCTTCTCCAATCAAGGGAGAGGAAAGACCCTAACCAATGGACTACCTAGGGGGTGTGCCTAGGATAATTCAGCATACCCACCCCTTTAGGAAACACAGACAGCTTAGGACCTAGACACACACACATTCACACACCAACCGATTGCTGGCGGAGCACTTTGCAAGAGAAATCCATATTCCAGAATCCAGGAACTTTGAAAGAAGAAAGGCCCATTTCCAAAGCTGAACCATTCTCAGCTTGGCCTTTAAAAATCCAGAAACCAGATTTTACCCCAGACATCCAAAGGGAACCAAAAAACAGCCTGGCTGTGCTGTAAGCTGCTTTCTTGCTAAGAATTATTGCCAGAATTCAAAGATCCAACCCAGTAGAGCTGCGCTGTGACCATATAGCTGTGAACCAGAACCAGAGCCGGTGAGATCCAATCCAGTCCCACTGTGCGGTGTCCAGAGTGCCTTGCTGATTGCAGACCAGAGCGCCTTGAGTCCAGTCCGGTGTGCCTGCAGAATTCCTGTCCAGAAATCTTGACTGACCTGAATCCCTGACAGGCCCATTCAAAACATTGGTAGTGAGTATCCATAGCATAGGAATGTCACTAGCATATGTACGGTCCATAAGTCATCCCTAGCCAAACCCATCCTCTCTAATATCCAGAACTGCATTGTTAGAAATTCTTTTGTCTTGCCTGAACTCTCCATCTCATCCCCATTATCCTTTTGTAATAGTAGTGTTTAAATCATCTTTGCGCTGATATATAGTTTCTGAAGAAAGGCGAGCGTCTCGGCAGGCAAAACCAACCAGAGATATCCCGGGCTGGTGGCTGTGCTGTCGTGCAGTTTGCATCTTCATGGTCTACCCTTAGTGTAAAGAATCTTGTTTGTAGTTTTAAAAGCGCATTCTTGTTTTGCAATTTTGTCTCTTTCTGAAAAAAAGACCTCCGCAAAAACCTCCATAACTCCTTCACCTGTCGACTTGAAGCTTACATCCTAAGCTTTCCAATGAACCCCCACGCGCAGAAAAGTTTGCCATGAATTTTTCATTTGGCTCAAATCTATAATGTGTGAAATAGCTGTTCATTGCACCCAACATCAAAATTAAGTTTTCTACTTGCTAATTACTCTATAATATAATCATTGCTAGCGTTTGTCTGATACCATGCAAAGCGCCTCCCACTAGTATTGAAACAATTTTAGTGAATTAAATCAATTTTCAGTGTTTTTACCATTCATGCAAAGCTAACTGTAAAATCATTTTTGACAAGTTTGCAATCATTCCCGTTTCTCTCCGTGTTTGCTGGGGGAAATTGGGATTGATACTATTTTGTTGAACTCTGTATGCCTGAAACCTGTTTTCTCTTCTTCCATCTCTTTATATTTCATATTTTGGGGGATTGAGTAGTGTGCAGGGGGAAAGAGTGACCACATTGCATTTTGATTGAACTCACACAAAAGTATTCTCTGTGTTGCATTATTTTTCCGATCATTACTCCTTGAGATTAAAGAGATTGTTAGTGTGACATCACCCCATTGGTGATCATTGTATAACCAGTAAACCAGTGCGACATATAATCCATAAAATAAATATTTTTAACATTGCAAACCAGCCTGCTTCTTGGTTCAGTGTGACCGGGGGGATTCAAAGAGAGGGTTTCAGCTGTGCATCACACACTAGGCATTGACTTTGGTGGAGTGCTGGGTTGAAATCACTTACACTCCTCAGCAGTGACAGATGCCTGGGAACCTGTGTGCATGCAAAACCTAAAGAGATCTGCCCTTGTAGGAGAACACAAACTGAGACCCTGGGCATTGCGGAGAGAACGTGGGAGACATGGGCCTGGGACAACAGTCAGATTGTGGAGCTTAATGGGTGGGCAAGAGGAAAAGGGAGGCACCCCCGGCCCCCACATGCCTCTGCATGACAGTAGCGATAACCCAGGCAACCGGTTGCTGGAGGTCTACAACCTCACAATACTGGCACACACCAACCATTCACACCCCCCCAACCACCCTTTGAGGCTCCAATTACCTAAATCAGCAGAATCATTTGGACATGCTTCCCCTGCCCCAAAGGGCAGAGGCTGTGATGGATGAATGAGAAAGGTGTTCTTGAGGGAGCAGACAATCAGCGGAGAATGAACCCGGAACACCCTCTGCTATTCATGGCCACCCTGGCAGTAAACAAGCAGCAGAATGTAATAGTCGCTTGTTTTGTTCCTCCACTCCCTTTCTGCACCCCTCTCCCTCACCTTTTCTTTTTCTCCGGCTCTACCAGAAATGTCGTCAGGCCTAGTACGGCAGTCGCCTGTCTGTTTCCATTTCTTTCCCACTCTCCCCCTCCCTTCCTTATCTACGTCTTAGCTCTTGCACTATCTGAAATGTTGTCAGGCCGAGTACGATAGTTAATTTCACATCCTTACTGTTCATGGCCTGTAAGAATGTGGTTGTATTTTCCCTTGTTCCCTCCCTTGCCTTGAAGCGCTTTGAAACATTGTGTATAGGCGCTATATAAATAAACGATCATATAAACAAAATGGGGTTAAAAATTAAGCCTCCAGATGTGTAGCTGGGTGCCTGTGGGATTCCACCGAAGTGTACCTTATGCCACACCCTATGTCTGATGGTTGTTGTGAACACCCAGTACAGGAGATGTTTCACAGAGAAGTTGCAGAGGGAAATGTGGAAGGCACTGCTTACCTACAAAGATCCGGCAGAGCCATCATATTAGCCAGCTAAGAAGGGAGCATCGAGCCTCATCTCAAACAGTGTTAAATAAAGATTTGGGGGTAGTACCCTTCTGGTGCACTACAACCTTAGCCTCATGGTAATAGGAACCCAATCTTTGGTATAGGTCTGTACTACACAGATTGGTAGTGTGGTTGAACAGCCAGGCTTATCTCGAGAGGTCAATGTGAGCAGTAGGGTAGTTACACAACGATGCACAGTGACAAGTATCCAAATAAACACTTATACTCAAGGTTTCTTGATTAAACAATTATTCATTTATTTAACAGTCAGTTTGAATAAGCCTTCTTCAGACGGGGCAATAACACACAAATACACTCCATAATACACACTCTTAGTTTCTATAAATCAGCAAGTACCCATTTGGGATGGCACACAGACACTTTCTACACCCTCAGGTGCCTTAAATAGTTAAGACCCTGTGGACATTAATATATCACTGGTACATTTAGAGCAATACTGAGAGGAGTGTCAAAGAAAAAAGGGTTATTGGAATCAAACAAAAGATCAGACACATATTCTGTAATAGTACTTTGTGGAACCCCCCACTGCAAAGTAAGTTTACCCTTTCCTGGAAGGACGGCAAAACACAATCAGAGAGGAGAATAGTCATTCAGGGAACCAGGCCGGGCCAATGTCAATTGGACAAGAGTCTAGGTGAGCTGAAGCACTTCTTGCAGGTAAGTAAAAGCCTTGCACAATGTTTTAGAAGTCTTTGTAGAAAATCAGAATCAATGTAGGGCCAAGAACAAGCAAGGCTACAAGACAAGAGTTAAGTTCTCTTTAGGTTAAAAGACAAATTCAGCAGATGACTTCTGTTCCTGTGCATCTCTGCAGATCCTGGTGTTCCTGGGCCTCAGTCATGGGGATAAGAGGTAGGACATCTGGGGACTCCTGCACTGCAATGGGACGGTCACTGATGCCAACCAGCAATCTTCAAACAAGTGGCACTTCGGAGTTTCAGCTTCTTGCATCTACTGGAAATAGCACCACTGCGGTTTCTGGCTGTTGCATTTCCTTGCATCTGGGGTCAGGCACTCTGTTGAGGTGGCTCAGGCTCGGTCAGACCTGCTTCCTGGGAGTCCGGAGGATCTTCCTGGAGCTCTTGGCCAACTTAAAAGCAACGCACACAAACTGGTGTTCCTCTCCCTGGCTCTTCGGTTCCAGCAGCAACTGCAGTGGAAATACAGCCAGCTTCGAGAGGATATCCAGGTGGCTTACGAGTTGATTGGTCCCACCAACTCAAGGGGAGTAGTTGACCTTACAGGGCTTCTCTAGTTGAGGTGAATTCAGAGCTTCAGCACAGCAACAGGGCTTCACCGGGCAAACCAACGGTACAGGAATTGCAGCAGGCATCTCTTCCAAGTTCTTCTTCGGATTCCTTCATCCAGTGGTCGACTCTGCCTTCCAAGCCAAAAAGCCTCGCCTTTTATGCAGGTTTCTCCCATTCATTCCAGCCTAGTTGCCAGTCAAACAGCAGGGTGGCTGTCCTTGCCGGACAGCTAGCCGGCCAATCACCTAGGAGTGCATTCCCGTCTCCTAGGAAACTAAGCACAGGGAGTTTCGGGCACCTCCCTCAATTCCTGCCCCCGCCAGATACTCTGGAGCTAGAGGAGGGCTTCACTCGTGAATCCCGCCAAAGACAAAACAAAGGGACCAAACCTGGTTTGACGCGCAGAGTAAATCTCAAGAAGTACCTTTCCACAGAAAAATGAGGAAAAAAAAACAACCAGGGTAATTTTGACAAAAATAGCACTGTTAAGGATAACAGGCGACACACCTTGGTCTGCCTATTATGCAGCGCACGACCGAAATGCTCATCTTTTTATATTGATTCAATATTGCAATGGTACACCATTCATATCACACCACCTTTTCAAATACCCCGGGTTAAAATGGACCATGAACAAGGCTGGTTGGTAAAATGCAATATTTATTTATTTTAAAATTCAAAAGAAAAATCACACTTTTTAATATGGGGCAGCAATCACCAATGGGGTGATAATTACAATGAGAATGTGAGCAATGCACTGGGTTTAACCTTCTAGTTTAACCATCGGAATAGGAGCACCTTTTGGTTTAGGAAAGATAGCAACCAAGTTAGAATTTCCCCCTGCAATGTTCCCTCAACCCCCAAATAATTGAATTCTGAAGAGATAGAAAGACAGCAGGTAATCAGGAATAGGCAAGAATTGGAATCGAATTCTGACACTAATAATCACAAAGAATGGATTACCAAAAGCATACAGTTCGAAATTGAGTGGCAAGTTTAAAACAGATTGCAGCAAAATGACATGTGTGAAAGTTGCATTTTTTTATTCCCACCTAAAATTAAGCAAACGTTTATTTATAAAAACAAGTGAAACACACTGATTTGGAGTGCGGTTTTTTGGTTGGGGGGATAGCTATAGATCACAGGTACAATATGGAAGTGAAATCTCTAGCTGGTAAATTGGGTAAGTTATACAAGGTATAAAAAAGGTGCGCTTGGAGTAAAATGGAGCGGTGAAAAAGGAAAGGAAATCAGTTGTGATAACAACAGTTTTACTCTACACTAGAGTATTTAGGCTAGGCCACCAAAGAGGGACACAGTAAGCTCCAGGGTTGATTAGCGAGTTCAACCCTCTCACCCCAGCGCCCAACCTTGGCGGAAGCAGTCCGATCAC
The DNA here is from genome assembly GCF_040938575.1 of Ambystoma mexicanum. Lineage (NCBI taxonomy): Eukaryota > Metazoa > Chordata > Amphibia > Caudata > Ambystomatidae > Ambystoma > Ambystoma mexicanum. The sequence goes on along the minus strand of NC_090935.1, from coordinate 90,662,567 downwards.
TCAAAATAGGACTAATGGCTTAGGATTTACACAAGACCAAATTACTAAAGAGATAGCGCTAGCACTAGAAATCAAGGGCAGGGTTGAAAGAATGATTCTGCATCTTCAACAAGTTATCAGAATAAGGATAGTATGACTTCGAGAGTGGGATAAGAACAAAGACAAGATAGGCTATGGGTTTAGATGGGGTGACAATTTATACTCACAGTCCACTTTAGTTTCGGATTTTGAGACAGTCAACAGTTCTGGTCACCGGATGGCACTTCTGGACTGGCAATTCCAGTCACTGGATACTAAAGGTCAGCCAGATGGCAGGATTGCAGGGGGCATGCAGTTAGTGGGAAGCAAACCAGGCTGGTTCAGGATGCAAAAGGTACCACAGCTTTCACATTTTTAATGGGAGATTAGTGGGTTTGCAGATTGGAGGCCTTGCTGGGAATAGGATCAGCAATGCTTAGATTTTGCAGTGGGCCCTGGAGTAGGGTCAGCAATGCTTTGGCCTAGTAGTCGGGATCTGGAATCTGGACGGATGAACAGGAATGCAGCGCAGGAATGTCAGGAAGTGTGTGTGTCTTGTCATGGACTCTTATTTATAATACATAGTGACATCACCCAAGTATAGGACTGGGGCAGGCTTAACTCAACATATCTAACAACGGGATTGGACAAGGGTGATAGTCTCCGCCTCGCTCTGAGCTGGTTGGATTTCAGGAAAATGATGTCAATTTATGATGTGTGTTTTACAATGTCCAAAAACCTCCCAGTTACTTTAACTAAAATCCGATTTTGCCATACATGCATACAATTGCAATCTCTTAGCAAATTATATACACGGGTTACATATTTTGTAAAGCACATTGCAGTCCAATCCTCCAGTCCGTGAGACCTTGTTTTGCCCTTCTACCAGTTTTTTTCGCTTTTCAATGGGATTTATATTACTCAATATTCTATAACTTTATACATGGGTATGGATTATCATATGTATGTACAAAAATGTGCATTTGCGACATGGATGTTTTTCTTGTAATCCGCCACACATCGCCAATTCTGTCCCCAAGGTGTCAATGAATTCTACCAAGTCTTAAAATAAAGCCCAAAATTTCACTTTTACACTGCAAAAATTCTACATTTTTACAAAGTTTTAAGTTTTGCTGCAGAGATACAAGTCTTCAAAGTTTCTTTATGAAATAGTCTTTGGAAACAAATGTAGTCCTTTGTCACTGGATCATTTTTTTTTCCTTCCTTCAACTGTAACCAACTGCCATTTCCTTCAAAGCAAGGTGGGGGTTTCTCAGTCTGAAGGTTGTATTGCCCCTTCACACTTCCAGGCCAAGGAAGCTTGGAGTCCCAATGTCAGTGGGTTGGTCTAGACAAGATGCTTTCCAACCCTGCAATTATCATTCAGGTGTTAGTACCTGCAGAGAGTTTGTGTGGCTCCCTTCCTGAGGGGGAAGTTTCAGGCCCTGCCATCTGGAATAACTTTTTTGGGAGCTAGCAAATTCAGCCCATGTGTTTAAAATCTTTATTTTCTTATTTTGGCTCCTGAATTAAACAAACCTGTGGAATTAAATAGCCCATGTGTGTGTTACCACCAACAAACCCCTTTACATTGCTATATAAGGCAAGCTTTCATTCGACAATTTCCCCTTTAAACAGGCCTCTTTCCCTTCAGTTTGAAAAGGCCCATTTTTACATGTGTGGTGAAAAGCTAGCACTTCTATCCTTAATTCGGCTTGGCAGCTCCATCAGATTCCCACACTGTCTTTGCAGCCAAAATCATTTTCTTGAGAGCAGGAGTTTTGCCTGAAACACAGATATATTGAAATTGACCTGACTCGGAGAGTTAGACTCTTTGAACTGCTGCGCTTTGGATACTTCAGGAGAGAAATAAACGCATGTTCCTGGGAGAGTGAAAAGTGAAGATCCTTGTTGATTTCTCTGAGTTGGCTTGACAGGGCCTGTCATTCAGGAATTATGCCTGGTTTTGCTGAGGCACAATGAAATATCCTGGGCATGGCAGGGCCTTTTTAATCACAGTAGTTTCACAATGAACAGATGGAATTAGCATCAAAACCATATTTTTTAAAGGGTGAAAAAGTTTCATTTTGAAGGGGAATTTGGGTTTCTTATCAAAGCAGTTATGCATTTTTACTTTTTCCATCTATATGTTTCAGAACACACTGGCACGCTCCTTCAGTGTGTCCCCTTGTTCCATCCTGCCTGAAATGTGCTTGGCAGGACGGTGCGGCCCCATTTTTTTGTCGCTGCAAAAACGCACTTTTGAGGTCCTGGCGCACACAGGAGCCAGCAAAGCCATGGTGATGTGATGAAATACTGTTGTGTGGGTCAATATATCCCACAGCACCCAAGAGTGCTTTACTGCAGTTGCGGACGCAGCTCGCGGTAAAGACACCACGCTAGTAAAAAGTTAACCACTGCCACCAGCCATTAATCATAGAAAGGGTAACATAAAAATGTTACATGAGAAGTTCGACAAAGGGGATATTAAGTAATCCCTCCAGCACCCTATTGTAAGATGGTGTGTGCTGGGTCTAGAAAGTTAAAAATGTAAGTAAAGTCAATATCACTTTACTGCTCTTGGAAACAGTAGTTTATCCACGAGAAGGTATTTTAACCTTTGGGAAATCTGAAAGACTTCCTTGTGTCACTGCATTGAAGGTGCTGGGTGTAACAATGTAAAAACGTGCCTATGGAATTTGACAGACTCCAAAAACCAAAACAAACAGAGTTCAAATCACATACAAATACATGAGCGAGTTGGAAAAAGGGTCTCACTCTCTCCAGGTAAAAATGAAAAGGTCCTAGAGTCCAGCAAAAGTGCTGGGGGTCGCTAAGGTAGAGAGGAATTAGCACATTTCTGAGAATTCTCCATAACACAGACCCTAAAAGGGTTGGTGGCATGTGACAGAATGCCATCTTTGATAACAGGAAGCCTAAACCTTTTTGATTTTAATGCAAAATGATGCAGGTAATTTAGTTCCCGAAAGGAGAACTTGATAATTAGACCCCCACTTCCCTAATGCTCTGTGCCAAAAAGCATAATGCACACATGTACACTGTTGTGACCATCCGCTGACCTGCAGTGGCAGCAGGGTAGCTTCAAAAGTCACATGTACTCTGAACAAATCTGCTGGAACTTAAGGTTCCAACATTTCAATTGTATACCTCCGCACTCTGGTTGCAGTTATAAAATAAATTTAAGCCAGGCCTGTTTATGACATGGTGGCTATGGTCAGCTTGGTGGACAGCGTAAGGAAGGCATCGTATTGAAGTAAAGAGACACGTGATCACAGTTCAAGGGTGTTTATTATACTGTATAATGGGTGAGATAAATGCCTAATCTAAACCTAAATATAAGGTGCGGGCAAGCTATGATAATACAGTCCAAGTGGAGTCTAGTCAAACAAAAAGGGCCTATGCTAAAAAACCTATTGCCAGTCCTTACCACTATGCTACAAAATAGTGTGGGATAAGGTTCACAAGAAAAGTAAGTGTTCTCAAAATGATAAGTCAGGATGGTATGGATGGTGTCTCCTTCCCCACGTTTTTAGCACGGGACAAGGCGGACGCTTGAGCACAGCACACTCCTGGGCCTTTAAGGTACGAGCTTACAGTTCTTTTAAAAAAAATCAGAACCTTCTGTGGCCAAGTCTTTTTCACATAAAGTTTCTTGCCTCAGAGGGTCTGATGTGTCAAACAAAAAACAAAAGTTTCTTCGGTTTCTCTTCAAGTTGAGTGATAACTCTCCGCCCTTTGGATCCCTCTCAGCCGGGCTCTGATCCTTCTTTCAACAACAGTCTTCCTCAGTCGGGTTCACCATGGCCTTTCCTTCAAAATATCATCATCTTTAATATTCTGGAGTCTCCATGTCTTTTTAAACAATCATTAACTCAGTAACACATGAAAATGGGGGACTATGGTGTCTCATCAGTCTAAGAGGCAGCAAATTGTCGTGCACACTGCAAAATAAGCAATATAGGGCTGAAATGTGGACCGGGGCATAAAATGACTGGGTCACTCAGGATTATGACATGGAATGGGAGGGGCCTGAACTGCCCATCCAAAAGGCATAAGGTGCTACTAGACCTGCAAAGGCACCAAGTGGGACTAGCGTTTCTACAAGAGACACCAGGCAATCGAAATTTCGGGAGAGTTGGGGATGCCATTGTTACTTTTTTGTTACTCCTCATAATCTAGGAGGGTGTGCATTCTCATGAACAGTTCTGTTGGTTTCTGGCCAACTACAATGGCCAAAGATCAAGAGTGGAGAGGATTGGTAGTGAAGGGAAAATGATACAGAGCCGACAGTACACGCTAGTAAACTATTAGGGTCCAACTTTAGATACGGTTGAAGCATTAAACTGGCTTGACCGCCAACTGGGGAGGCTACCACCTAGGTAGATAATCTGGCCTGGAGACTAATGCAGTCATGGAGCAGGGCCAGGATCGCATGCAGGGAATCCACTGCCCGATATCTAAGGTAACTGGTAAACTACAAGACATGTGCTCGATATGGGAGTTGGCTGATGTCTGTAAAACTAGAAATCAGGGGAAGTTTGAATACACTTACTATTCTTCTATACACAATTCAGCATCCCGGCTAGACTACTTCCTGGTTTCCCACACATTAATGGGTAAGGTAACAGACATCTATCCTGGCGCACACGCTGTCAGACCATGTCCCAGTTCTATTAGCTATTGAATTGACAGATCGGGGGGTGGCGAGAACACCCTGGATATTTAAAAGTGAAGGGCTGACAGATGTGTCGTTTCAGGGAGGCCAGTTCGGGGCAATAGATACGTTCTTTGCAATCAATGATTGCTCGGTAGAGTCAGCTGTGAACCTATGGGAGAGTTTTAAGTTTGTGATTACGGGGAAGAGTAAGCTGGGGTTTTTAAACTAATCAGATGGAAAATGGCAGATGTCGAAGCTCATATACAAGGATCACAGACAGAGTCACAAACACCAACACTCCTAGAACAAGCAGAGATATGGAAACATCTGCTGTAAGTGCCTTGGACGAGGTATCTCGTCCTTTGGATTACCTCCCTGTTGCCAAGGACGAGATAGCTCGTCCTTGGCACTTTGGGGGTTAATGAAGGAGAAAATGTTAGAAGGCATTGAATGATGAAATACCGAAATCACCAAAAAAGTCCTTGGCACTGGGAGGGAGGGTGGGGGGGTGAGGACCCATGGCAGTTAAAAGGTTAATGACCTAGCACGCAGGGAGGTTAGGTTTCTCTGGGGGAAAGCCACAGTTCGGCAATACGGGGAGCGGCAAACGCCGAGGAGAGTGTTGCCCAAAGCAGTGAAATTGGACAATTTTAGGGACCGATGCAAAAGATACACAAAGAACGGATACGTTTGCAGACCCATCTTCCCTTATTAACATAGATAATAAAATCCTAGCCAAAATGTTGGCATCCATACTGGCACCCCTGATGCAGAAAATGGTGAAGGCAGAACAGTCGGAGTTCATACCTGGTTGCTTCACTTCTCATGGCCTCCGTAGGATGTCTGGAATGACGTCAGCAATACAGCAGGACAGGTCTATCGAAGCAGAACTCTTGGACACCACAAAAGCATTTGACTCTGTGGAATGGCCCTTTGTGTTCGAGGTACTGCATAAAATGGGGGTGGGGGAGCAGTTCATGTCCTTAGTGTTGTTGCTGTACACACTTCCTGTAGTCAAGATTAGGGTGAATGCAAGGCATGAAATAAGCAGTGTCACATAGCAATTTGCTATGCAATTCTGTAGGTTTGCTAATCAAATGGACACTTAAACTGGTAATGTTTCAATTGTACGGCTTAGCGCAGAAACTTCCTATGCTTCTCGTGAATGGGGACGTGGAAGTATGCGTCCTCCAGATCCAGCGACATCAAGAAGTCTCCTTCCTCCAGTTAGTCGAGCACGTGCTGCAACGTGACCATCCTGAATTTTTGGGACTTCAGGTATTTGTTGAGACGCTGCAGGTCTAGAATGGGCCTCCAGCCCCCGGTCTTCTTTACCAAGAAGTATCTGGAGTAGACTCCGGAGCCCCGGAGTCACTTTGGGACCAGCTGTATTGCCCCTTTTCTCATCAAGGCCCGTACTTCCTGCAAGAGCTGAGGGATGCGCTGCTGCTGCCTGAACACCGGAGGTATCCATGCACACTTGTGCTGGAACTCTAGAGTCTGTCCGTGGGTGAGAGCATCCAGCACCCATCGGTCAGTGGCGATCTTCTTCCACTCACTGACAAAGCCAACCAGCCAGCCTCCCACCGGGGTGCATGGTTGGGCCCCCCCACCCCCCAACCCTCCGACATCCTGGCCGGTTCAGTCTTGCTTCGGAGCCTGCGTGCCACCTTGGGGGCGATGACATTGGCCACCTCCATCGAAAGCCTTTCAACGGTCTCTGTAGGCCTCCTGGGTCGTGGACTGGGACAGTTTAGGTACAAAGAGGACCCTCTGCCAAAACCTTTCGAGGATCTGACTGACTTCCCGGCGGAGGCGCTAAAGCAAGACTGGTGTTGCTGAAGAGTGCCCAGGCCATGGGCTGTCTTAATGGCCTGCAAGGACTCATCGACGGCCTTCTCAAAGGGGTTGTCCCCGAAGGACATGTCCAGCACCCTAATTTGGAACGGCAGCCACGACGATGGAGGCAGACACTGTTGCCCATCTGCCGGAAACCCGTGTCAGCAATTTCCAGTGCCACTGTGATGGCATGGTCCGATGCCACCTCCCCTTCCAGGAGGATGGAGATCGCCTTGACCCGCTTGTCGGACAGGAACTCCAGAATTGGGGGCATCTTATACCACAGCTCCCTGTCGTACCTGGCCAGGATTGCAAGTGTGTTGGCCGCCTTGACTGTCGATGCTGCAGAGTAGATCACCCTTCTTCCCTTGGCATCCAACTTCTTCCCCCCGCTTTCCGGAGGGATAGAGGAAGACGACGAGGGGTTAGGCAACTTCTTCCTCGCTGCCGCTGCGTCCACAGAAGGCTGGAATCGTAGGCACTTGGGTGCAGACTCCGGCACCCAGTACTTTTTCTCCAACCTATCCCCCATGGCCGGCCGTGGCCAGATTCCTAATCAAAGCTAGGCCCTCCCCCCATACGTCATCCTGGAGGGGACCGCCATGCTGGTCTTACTCTTGGCCTTGCGCCGTTGGTAGAGGAAACCTTCCTTCTTAGTCTTTTCTGGCGTCAGTTGGAAGACTTCAGACGCTCTGGCGACCATGGCATGGTACAACCCCACTTCGTCTGGTGGAGAAGCCCTTGGCTGCTAAGAACCGCCTGCCGTGGCAATTTCGTCATCCGTAGTTACTGTAGCCATCCCCGTTTCTGGGTCCCTAGGAGGGGAAGCCACGTGGCGCTTGTGTGGAGGTTAATGTGGCAGCATAGGGTGCCGCTTCCTCTTTCGCCAGAGGTTGATCTAGGGCCACTGGGGACAGAGCTGGGGCCGGTGTCAATAGCATCCTTTACTGAATCTCAGATACCAGGGTGTGTAGGGTCGAAAGGATGTCCAGCGATACATCTCTCGGCGGGGTCGGGAAGTAGGCCTTCTAGGCCCTGCACCGGTATCTGCATCAGCATTTTCGCCATCGACCCTGTAGGCATTTCCACCGTCGACCCCCACGTCCTTCCGGATCGTGTGTATGGACACCTGGTAATCCTCGTCCGAGGAAGACATATCTGTGCCCTGGTGTACGGTCTGTCCTGAGGCCTCCTCTGACCCCCCCCATCCCTTTTTGCATCCTGAGGTGTCGGGTTCAGGCTTAGCGAAGGAATCCTTTTTTCCTGTGTTTTCTCCAATGACCCGGCCGAGACCTCCTGCCACAAGGGTAGGGACATTCTGGGAACCGCAGGGGCTACCTTGACTGGTTTCGCCCCTTTGGCCTTCGAGAGGGTGGCTGCCACCAACTCGATCGTTGAAGACGACTTCGCCTGGACCGCCTGGGCCTTCTAGGGCAGGTTGGTCGCCTTTTCTTGCACCTTTGTCTTCTCAAGCTTTTAACGCAGCTTTGCCGGGTTAGCCAATTTCCTCTTCGAGGAGTAGCTGGATCGATGGCTGGAGATGGAGGCGGATGGTGAAGATGAACGCGCCCTGCCCATCGCAGGATATGCTTGCGTGGTGACGGAAATGGACTTGCAGTGCTTGGCCTCGTCTTGGGCCACCACGGATGGGGCACCCTTGAACAACTTAGAAGCCTGCGCCTTGGACCGGCTGGTCCTGGGTGAGGCGTGCCACTGCTTGCCGCATGGGGTAGAGGCATTGACACTGAGCCACGCCACCAGTCTACTGTGAGGATCATTCATGGTTTGCTTGGAGAACCCAAGGCAGATTTCACAATCCCTTTCCCTGTGGTCCGGATGGAGAAAATAGAGGCACTGAAAGTGTTTGTCCTCTACAAACACGTTCCGCAGTCCGCAGCTGGAGCAGAGCTTGAACAGGGTGCTTCCCTCTTTCTTCTCTTCTGACATTATGCAGAGTAGGCCGACGACCTTCTGCAACCTTCAATAACACTTCGGCGATTCTTGCCCTTGAGGGACACAAATTCATCAACAAACTGATCCACTTTTGTCGGTCGATGGAGAAAAAGAGCACACTGGCTCGGTTTGACAAAAATAGGACTTTTTATTGAAAAAGCAGGAAAATCGTAAACTAGCTCACGGAGCAAAACACAAGGCCTCAACACTTGAAAGTGCTGTAAAAATCTGAAGATGGCTGTCAGAGGAGGGATTTAGGGAGAGGGCAGTCATTGGCTGGGGGCAGTATGACCAATAGTACAGTGATTGGTTTAGAGGTGAAATACAGTTTGTAAGTGAAAGTGTTTTTTCTTTTAATGAGGATTCCCGACCTGACAGGGAATATTCATGAGCATGTGAATCCATGCCAGACCCCATGCTGGAGAATCAGATATTCCTAAAATGATCGATCTTGATAAAGTTTGTTTCAAATTTGCCATACACAACTTGTGGCCTGTGTAGCCTACAAAAAGTTGGTCATCGTGTCTTATTTTAGACATCCTGGAGATGTAGAAACTCAATGCACGCTTTGGATCAAGCCTGTTTAACCTCTCCTCTTTCTTTCCAGGATGAGGAGTATAAAATGAAGGTAACATTTTCTGAGTTAACTGGAACTCAGACACAATCTTGGGTAAGAAGGTAGGTTTAACCTTTGTTCTTACAGAACATTGTATAAGGAGGCTTGCAGGACAAGGCCTGAAGTTCACTAACCCCAAGGGCTGATGTGATGGGCACTAAAAGGATGGTCTTTAAAGTTAATAACCTTAAAGGACAGGAATGGATAGGCTCAAAAGGAGCACACATTAGAAATGTTATCAAGTTAAGGTCCCAAATTATGACTTAAAATGGGACCGGAGGTCCTTTTAAGAATTGTAACACAAGTGGGATCTTGAAGAAAGATACTTCAGAGGAGCGCATAAAAATAGAGAGCCCTTTAAGATACCCCTTAAGTGTACCAACCTGGAGCCCCAGATTGGCCAGGTGTAATAAGAATAATAACACCATAGGTGTACTGCATTTAAAAGGATCCACATTCTTATCTCTGCACCAGCTGCAGAACTTGTTTCAACCGCAGCAGTACAAGGATTTTGATGCTGGCCTTCTGGCCGAATGCAAAATCTCCATTACGTCATATGGGAGGTCGCACTCCTTGCATCTCAACCTCTCAAACCATGTGTGAAGGTTGAATGTCTTGACCTCTGGATGGAGAATCCACCCGTGTCCGTCTCTCTCCTCTCTCTTTGTGGAAGACGTTTTGGAGGACAGATTGACATGTCCATGAGGCCCGGGTACCACGTCGTTCTGACCCAATCCAGAGCAATTAGGATCATGGATTTCCTGAACCTCCTGATGACTTCAGGAATGACAGGGACTGGAGGAAATTCATACAGGAGTGGAAACTCCCAGCCCACTATGAACGCGTCTCCTAGAGCTCCTCTTAGGGAACTTCCTTTGAGCAGTACCGCTTGCACCCACGGTTGACACCGGTAGGGAACATATCCACTTGAGGAGTTCCCCAAAGGGTGAATATCTCTTGAAGTACTTCCTGAGCTAGTTCACACTCGTGGGAGACTGCTCGGCCTGCTCAGAGCGTCCGCCGCCATGTTCTCCTCTAAGGATAGGTGAACTGCTGATAGGGAGATTCCTTCTTAAATTACCCAGTGCCAGAGCTGCATTGCTTCTCTAGACAGTGGTAGTGAACCTACACCACCTCTCTTGTTGAGGTAGCACATGGCCACTGTTGTCCGTCGTCATCAGGACATTCTTTCCCCGCACAGAGGGCAGAAAGGTCTTCAGCGCCAGTTTGATCGCCCTCAGCTCCAAAAGGTTGATAAGTAGTTTGTACTCCAATGGAGACCAACGACCGCTGATTGTCAGATCGTTGGTTTTTGCTCCCCACCCGTTGAATGAGGCGTTCGTTACTACCTTTATCTCCGGCCATGGCTGCCATAAAGGTTGCTTTCTTTAGAATGTTGTCCTTGCAGGCCCACCACAGGAGATCCTGTGCAACCCTGCTTGGAACCTGAAGGAGATCTGACATTCCGCCAGAGAATTGAGACCACTGGGGAGATCTCATTCTCGGGCGCGCCTTTGGCACCAGAAAAATACAGGATGCCATGAGGCCGAGCACCCTCTGAAAGTCGAAGGCTTGGAGACGCTGGGCACTTTAGAATTTGGTGACCATCTGCAGCTACTGGTGGTGAGGCTTTCCCCTTGGATGCATCTAGGAATGCTCCAATGAATTGGAGCCTTTGAGATGGTATCATGTGGGACTTCTTGAAGATGAGGGAGAAGCCCAGTCTGGAGAGAAGAACAGGTGTAGCCAAGATGATCCAGGGCCTGTTTGGGGGAACTGGTCCTCATCAGCCAATGGTTCAGGTAGGGGTAGACGTCAACCCCCACCCCTCTCCGGAGACTCGCTGCCACCGCCACTATCAACTTAGTGAAAACCCATGGGGCAGAGGTCAGCCCAAAAGGCAGAACTCGAAACTGATGAGAACCGCCAATGGAGAACCTCGGGTACTGTCTGTGCTTGTGATGGATTGGCACCTGAAAGTGAGCATCCTGAAGGTCCCATGATATCATCTAGTCCTGAAGCTGGAGCTCCCGAAAGATCTGAGCAAGGGTAACCATCTTGAACTTGTCCTTCCTGAGAAATTTGTTTAAGGCTCTTAATTCCAAAATGGGTCTAAATCCTCCGTCCTTGAGAATTAGGAAGTACAGGGAGTACCAAATCCTTGTTCCACTCCGTACTGGTTCTATAGCACCTTTCTCTAGCAGTGTCAAGATTTCCTGCATAAGGAATGGATCTGGAACTTTGAAAGAGCTGTTCCCCGGTGGATGACTGAGGATTCTTTTTAGAAAGGCAAGGCAGTAACCCTAGGCAACTGTTTCCAATGCCCAAGCATATCAAGTAATGCCTCGCCATTCTTTCAGATGCAGCGAGACTCTGCCTCCCAATGGGGTCTTATGAACTAAGTACTCTGAGGTTTTGAGGAGGCTGGAGCAGTGGCTGATGGTAAAATAGCCGCTGCCTGCACGGTCTCAGTACTTCTTCCCCATTCACCACGGGGAAATCTCTTTTGACCTCTTTGACTGGATAGTCCTTTCCCCCTTCCAACTGAGGAATAAAAAGGAAAGGACCTACCCCTCCAAGGTGTTGCAGTGGGGTGGTTTTGTGGCTGTCTAATAGCAGCACCAAGTGATTTTTCTGCTGCTTTGCGGTCTGCAGTTTCTCCAGGTTCTAGTCAGCCTTGCTACCAAATAAATGTGTGCCATCGAAGGGCATGTTAAAAAGTCTGGATTGCACTTCTGGAGCAAAACTGGACTTTAACCAGGCAAATCTGTGCATTACTGCAATAGCTGCCACTGACCTGCCGATACTGTCTGCAGTGTCGAGACCTGTCGGGAGGGATTTGGACATCACGTCCTTCCCCAACCTTGACTAGACTTAGAAATCTGTCTCTTTTGTCCCCTTTGGGTAGATGTTCAGCCGCCATTGCTATACATTCCCAAATAGTGTAAGTGAAGTTGGTCAACGTGCATGTAGCAATCACTGATTTTGGGGCCATACTCCACACAGAGAAAACGTTCTTGGCCAAAGCGTTGCAACGCTTGTCGTCTCTATCTGGGGGAATAGTCGGGTATGCGTTTTGTTTTGAGATGGATGTGGCAGCCTGTACCACCAAACCTTCAGGAGTGGGATGCTTCGTCAGATAATTGGGTCACTACTGGATGCCCTGTATTTGGATGTTTATTTACTGTCGGAATTAATTCTGGCATCTCCCAATTTGTATTTATTCAAATTAGAAGATCTGCATGAAAAATAATAGGATCCTCCCGTGTCCTTTATCTAGGATGTCTGTAAGATCATCTTCCTCATAAATTGGTGTGCGTCTTTTCCACCGCATGTATTGCACCACTGTGGACATTAAATGTCTAAGACCTTTCTGCATGGTCAGTAGGATCAGGTCTCCCAAATTCTAATTCTGGGGATGCATCTAGTCCACTTGCATTCTGCATTCAATTTTTCAACCTTGATTCTTCTGAGATCAAGAGTTCAGGAACCCCAGGTGTTCCAAATTGTAGGCCAAAGGGTTGTGAATCAGAGGAATGTTCTACTTCCTCATAAACAGAAGTTATTCAAAATATCCTTTCATGGTAGTGGTTGTAAAGACTGGTAGGGGGTGTCTGCACTTCTGCTCTCTATATGGTAGAGGAGAGGCACAGAAGACCCCAGCCAAGATTCTCTATTGTGGTAGCAATGGACAAGCAATCAAGGCCTAGCTTCTCAGGAGGTGATGCGGGCTGGTTCTTAAGTACAGTGTAGTCCCCGAACCCCCACAAAGGAATGTCCACACACTATTACTGAAAACACAGTCTTTATATAATTAATATTCAAAGGTCAAAGGTATGTACACGATCACAATAACGCACTTTGTACTCGGAAGTCAACAATGATAAATATATACAACTCTAAAGTGGTACCACCAATGTTATCAAATCTCCTTAAAGTGCATCAACTGTACGGTTAAAATGTCACACGGATTAATAACGAGGAAACCAGCAATAGAGATAGGCAGGAACGTAAGATGGTTGAAACAATAGTCTTATTTCCTCCTATTAAGGTTTTACCCCCCCAATGTACCTGGTGGAGTAGAGTTCTCCGAAGATGCGTCGACCGATCCTTCTTGAGTGACGCGTCGAGGAACTCGGCGTTCGGTGTCGGGGAATCGACGGCCCTTCTTGAGTGCCCTCCCTTTAAGGCAGGAGTCACGGGTCGAATGTCCGACGGTGAACAGGTTGAACTACGGCAGTGAAGTGGCAGCTTCGTTCCTAGTGGTGCTCGTCGACGACAGAGCGTTGCCATCCTGCAAGGAAGATGCATTTGGGGCATTTCAGTGATGATAGTTCTGGACCGCAAAGAAATGAAGAACTGTGGCCCAGCAAGGGCGTTGAGTCGTCGGCGTCTCTGTGGTCCTTAAGTGGTGGCAAACACACCGGCGGATGTTCCTCGGCGCGTCGACGGTCGGGCCTTCTCCAGCGTGATAAAGCGGGCGATGATGCAGATGAGAGCGTCCGATGATCAAATGAAGTTCTTAGGCAAACGGGAGCACGGCAGCTCCGGTCGGCGGCGGCGGTCGTCGACAGTGGCGAACAGTCCGAGTGCTTCTCTGAGATTCTGCGGCAGTCTCCGTCTCGGGTCGGCAGCCTGTCGAAAGTCTGTCTACCAGGGAGCTTTGGCAAAGATCAGCTGTGCACGATGGTCCCTCGTAGCTCAGGAAGAGGGCGCCTTACCAGGTCCTCTCTGGGTCATTCCTTGGAGGCACAACAGCTTTCAGATTGTGAAGGAGAGCAACAGCAATTCTTCTCGTCCAGCAGGGCTTCAAGGTCAAGCTTTAGTTACTCCAGTTACTCGTCATAGTGGACTTCAGCTTCTGAACACGATTCCTAGCAGTGAGAGGTCCCCAGATATACTGTTGATCTCCCATTCATTCCGCTGGCTCACACTCAAGCATCCAATCACGACTACGGGCATTCATGCAGGCAGGCAGCCAATCAGGCACACGAGGTATTCAGGCCATTCACTTCTCTCCAGACACTCACAACGAGTTATGTGTATTGGGACAAGTACCGAGCCATTCAACACTCCAAGCTGCATTCATACCGGTTTCGGGCAGGGCTGTCTCAGTCTTTGTCTCTCATACCAGAAACCAGACAACCACAACAAGAAGTGCATATTGGTCACACACTCCATTCACCCAGGTCCCGCCCACAGGAGGTACCCACAACATACAGTCACTGGGAAGGCTCCAGCTAGTCTGGCCGGGCCCTCAACACCACCATATATGGCACTTCCACCCAACAGCCAGTCAGGGGGAAGGGACAGAGTCAGGGCTTCTCAGGACTTTGGGAAAACAAGGTAATAGGTAATAGAAAGCAAGAAACCGCAGGGGCCATTTTGTTTTCCATCCGGAATCAACTGATCCCAATGGCAGGGCCGGGGTATCCCAAAATGGAGGCTACTCCATGCACCTGTCAAATTCAGCATGTAGCTGCCACCAGCCATACCCTGCTCTGCGGGCCACCCACAGGTGCCCAAAAACACACTAGGGGCACAGGGTTGTACCCACACCCATGGGTGCCATAAGGTTATCCCACAGGTCCGTTCACCAAACCAAAAGAGAGCTGCACCGCCAGGAGTCCCACATGAACTCCTGTGCGGAAAACACGACAGAACACACGATAAAAAGCAGTAAAGGACAAGGATACGGAGGCCCTGTCCCTCCGAGGCATTTCCAGCATCACAGTGGTGCAGATAATTTCTCTGTAATCCTCGATGGCGGAACTGTGATTTTCGTTGTCGTCGAGGACTTGTTAGGGTCCGACGAAGTCTTTTTCGGCGCTGATGGCATAGTTGACTACTTCCTCAATGAAGATTTGTCTCGAGTCAAGGGATCCTTCGACCACTCTTAAGGAGATTTTTCCTTGCCTCCAGGGCCTTAGGGCGCACAGGTTTTGCCCTCATATCCTTTGTTGAGTTTTCCAACCTGGGCATGGCTTTCATAAGTCTTCGAGAGGGTCAAGCTGGCATTTTCGAATACTTTCATCATTTTTACTCTGAAATTCTCCATTCAGCCAGGGAGGAACTAGACGATGAAGATGGCAACCTATGGTGCCTTTTCCTTGAACACTGCGAAGATGATTAGTAGTGAGAACCACTGCTCACCTCGAACATTTTGTCTTCTTTTGACAAGAAGAAATATTTCTCGACTCGTCTGGAGACCGTCTTTGATGGTCTTGTTGATGAAGATTTAGACATAGCTGCCGCTAACTTCCTCTGCGCTCTTTCAGGGCTTTCGCCGTCATCAATAGGCAGATCTTACAGTCTAAGGTAGCGTGAGAGGAACCGAGGCACCACAGAAACACCCAATGGGGGTCCGTAAGGGACATCTTCACCCCACAGTCCTTGAACTTCTTAAACTCCGATCTCAGAGTCGAAGACGCTGATGAGGATATTATTCTAATGATTTTTACTGGAAGATTCTCGTAGGGAACCAAAGCACACTGTATCCGAAGCAATAGCTTTTGCCGGAAAACTGAACTGAAGCAAACGATCGATGTGCGCACTTTATCCCATCGATTACATCGACATCGAGATAGAGGCCTCCGAGGAACATCGAGTCAACAGGCATTGCCGCCCAGGGCCCTCTACTGGAAAAACATCAGAAGCAGCTGCAGCTGGATATGGAAATATCATAAGATGAGGAATACGTGGGAGGACACAATGCATTTGAATAACAGGTTTGCAACAGCATTAACTACCTTCATTTTGTTTCAGAGGCAAAGTAACTATCAGTGGGCAAGAACTCAAATTGCACACAAACATTCTTTATGCCAGCCTTACATTATGGTACTGCTACTATCATGGACCTGCTCTGGCAGTGTGGGGAGATGCCGCATTTCCACCTGCCTTCACCATGGAATGGCAAATGTACATTGGTCATCCTAACATCAACTAACCTTCCTCTCTCTCTCTCTCTGCCAGGCTGACCTCCCTCCCCCTACCTACCTGTTCCCTTAAATTGTTCCATGCACAGTTTACAGCAACTATGCCTGTTTGTTTCCTGATATGTAACTAAGTATGTTCATTCTCTGTAACAAGCGCATGATGCCTCTGAGCTGATGTGCACTTTACAAATATGAATAAATAAAATCCCGCACTTGCCAGTCCGGCTTGTTCCCAAGAACCACCTTTCTGTCCATAATGTACTCCTACACCCCCGAGCCCTCTACGATAAAGAAGATTGCTGCCTTTGCCCCACAGGAAGAGGGAACATTTTTCCCAAGAAGCAGAAGATGCCTTAAAGAGAATACCCACCCAATATCTCTAAACATTATACATCTACTCTAAACATTCTTCGGTACTCATTCTTCTCGACTTTTCAGCAGCCCTTGACACTATAGATCACCCTCTACTTCTTGACTCTCTCCCCTCCTTTGGCCTCAAAGGCTCTGTCCTCAACTGGTTCACCTCCTATCTATCCAATCGCACCTTCGCAGTTTCCTGGGGTGGCTGCAACTCCCCGACCTACCCCCTCGACTAAGGTGTTCCCCAAGGTTCCGTGCTCACCCCTTTTCTCTTTTCACTGTATACCTCCTTTCTAGCTCTAATCATTTCTTCCTATGGTGTCTCTCACCACTTCTACACTGATGTCCCCCAGCCCTTCCTCTCCTTCTCTTCATTTACCCCCGACATCCATCTTAATCTCTCCTCCTGCCTCACCACTATTAAATCCTTGCTGTCTGCCTACTTTCTTACCCTGAACACTGACAAAACTGAAGTCTTATTCTTTCCCGCTAACGCACTCCCTTCCCACCTCCCTCCATTCTCTTTCCTCCCTCCCAGCTCCCCATCTCCCCCTTTGCCGGCAATCATGGTCTACACTTCGACACTCTCCTTTACTCACCACATCTCCCTCACCTTCCGTGCTTGTCGCTATAACATCCTCAAAAACCGACCCTTCCTTACCTTTCATGCCACTAAACTCCAAATATCCTCTTTAATCTTCTCTCGACTTTTCTACTGCTCTGCTCTCCGGTCTCCTTTCCTCACATCTAGCCCCCCCCCTTAAATCCATCTACCATTCTGCCATCCGTTCTCTCGGTCTTCTCTCTCTTCATGACTATCTCTTCTTCACTCCCCTCAATGGGCTGGCTCTCCTTTCACTCCCAACTCAAATTCAACTTCCTCTGTCTCGTCTTTAAATCTCTCTCTGGTCTTGCTCCACCCTACCTTTCCTCCCTCCTCTCATTCTACTCTTCTTCTCGCCAACTCTGTTCTGCTGATCATTTCCTACACACTGTTCCACCTGCACCAAACAATTTTCTGCACATTTTTAGCTCCTGGTGTGAAGGCAGACACTAATACCAAGTGGCTGCAAATCCTCCGATGGAACGTGGTTCAGCTAGCAAATGCAAACAAGCTTTGTCTAAATGCTGTGCGAGAACAACTCATGCACTCCAGGTCATGACACGCCACACTCCAGAACCGCTTCGTGTTGAACTCCTCACGGACATGGAAGAAGTAGTCTGCAAAAAGACTGGTGCCACGTGTTGCTCCTATGGCCACCCAACAACATGAACATCGGCTCCCTAAGTACTACAATTAAAGTACCTCAAATTTG
Organism: Ambystoma mexicanum; assembly: GCF_040938575.1. Lineage (NCBI taxonomy): Eukaryota > Metazoa > Chordata > Amphibia > Caudata > Ambystomatidae > Ambystoma > Ambystoma mexicanum. Next base: position 90,644,852 of record NC_090935.1, on the reverse strand, counting down.
CGAACTGGCATGGTGAAAGAAAGGGGAATTACCAGACAGCAGGATTGTGTGGCTGAATTGTTTTCATGGACGCCTAATTGGTTAACTATCGCTTGTAAAATACTTTTCCCTGGCCTGTTGTGTGTTGCAATGAAGTAAAATCAGAATACTTGCTCTAAGAACAGGTAATGACACTTCTCTTGGTAAACATGAGTGCACTCAGACGAATAGGACGAAGACAAAAAGCCTAACATGTTAAGGATTGACCAACCAATTGGTCCCTCAGGTAGTGCTTGGTCCCCACCCCCCGAAAATTACCTTGAATGCTATGTAGATCCCACAGCATATGTAGATTGCAATTTCTTAGGACGCAGCCCATGGGATGCCGAGGGAGGGGGGAGATTTGCAAAATGAGAGCAACATCTGGAAACCCAAGTATTACTTTGATTGGGCAAGCGTAGGAAGAGAAGGAAGCAGCTAGGAGATTTTCTATGGTGGTAACGAAAGGGAGCAAGATGCAAGTCCAACGCCACAAGCGTGAGAGTGACCCAGCGTCCCTACAAGCTCTACCGAGGAACAGCAGATCGAATGAAGCAGGAGAAGGAAGGCCATGAGAGCGAGAACGGCGTGCAAAGCCGACAAGAAAAGATGTGCAGACCGCCCCGGGTGAAGTGCATCAGAGCCATGGGAAGCAGCACGAAAACGGAAGGTAGCAAAGAAAAGCTGTGAGAAGACTCAGAAGCCTCAGAGTAGGAGCCGGACAACAAGGTACAGGGATGTCTGGGTCCGTAAAGGGGTCTGGGACCCAAACAAGAGAAGCCACATTAAAGGAGGATGGAGCCCAAACATGATAAACCATATTGAAGGTGTCTGGGACCCAAGAGAGAGAAAGTGAAGGGGTCTGGGACCCTAGGCAGTACCTGGCAGGTGAGTATAACACAGCGGCCCACCGAGCCAATGAAAGGGTTTCACAATGAGAAAGGCCAGGGGGAAGGGAGACATTCCCCCTACTTTGCGAACTAAATCCGGACAGAAGAAGGGAGTCATTCTTCTGGACCCAGAAGGGACAAGTCACATTCATTTTTGTTATAAGTGTAAGAGATAGAGTTTTTTTTTTTTTTTTACATAGGATAGTGGAATTTTTTGTTAGAAACATTCTGACAGTTGCTTAGTGTTTTTTTTGAGGCAGGGAACACCTTTTTCGAGTTAGGGATAGGTAGGTTTTCTACTTTCTGTTAATTAGTAAAGGACTGTGCCCAAAAACGTGCCACCTCTGTGTCGATTATCTCCGATACGCTACACTACTCTGAAAAATGAGTTATGATACTTCATAGTTCCAAAGGTAAGCATGAAAGTTGTGGGTGGGGGAGTTTATTAAACTGTCTGAGTGGCACTGTAATACTGTGCTACTAATGCAAACTGCCATGTTTGTGAGGCAAGCACTATATTCTATTGTGCATGTCTAACCCTCAACAGCTTCATCGCCTCGTGTGCAGCAGCGCTCGCCTCCACATCTCACCTCTGATGTATTTCCCTTTTGGTATTTGTGTGTTTTAGCCTGCCGCTTTCCTTGGTAAGGCGGCTTTAGCACCCCAAAGTTATACAGTATGCGAGCTTTCCTACTCAAACGTGTGAGAACTGTAGAAGTAGTTTACCATGCATGAATTACTGTATTGGTATAGGTCTTTCAGCTTGATTGTATTGTTCCGACCGTAAATGCAGCTACTGCCAGAGTCTTGTATCCAGAGACTCGGACCTTCCACCTGCAATATTGTCTGTCTCTTGTCCACAACTCACTCTCCATTGAAATGCATATGTACATTCTAGTATATAACAAAACACACTGACAGGAGTGGGGGTTGCTTGGGCCGATTCCCACACTGCCGTTGGTTTGCTATGTGGCATTGCTATTGCTAATAAAACCATTCATGTTGTAATCACCATACTGCCACACCTACCTAAAGCCAGTTCTGCTGGCAATGATTTAACCTTACATGATGTTAAAAATACCAATCCCACTGCTTTTACTCCAAATGCCATGTTTCCACTTAACTATCGCCAGTTCTGCCTCTACTGAATTAAATGCCACTGCCAATGATGCCCATACTTCTGAAAATATCATCCCAACTGCTGTAACAAATGTCACGTTGCCACATTTAACTACCCCGAGTTCTGCATGTACTGAACTGAATGCCACTGGTAATGATGCCCATACTACTGACAAGGATATTCCCAACGCTAATGATGCAAATACAACCCTAGCGACCACCAACTGCCCTCACTCCAGCCCACCTAAGCTACCACCCACAGCCACCATCGCCCACCATGAGCACCACCTCAATTGCGCCCTGGTCAATGCCCATTCCATCAATGCCCACACATTAGATATTCATAACATCACCCACAACTTGGACCTCCTCATGGTAATGGAAACCTGCCTACATGATGCCTCAGGTCCTGCGCTATTCCGAGCCACGCACCCCCCAGGCTACTCCATCACTAGACAAGACCGACTATCCAAAGGTGGCGATGTAGCCCTTATAGTTAAAGACTCCCTCTCCATCAGGAAGGTTGACAAAGACATGTACAACAACAGCGACTACCTCCAACTGAAACTCAAATCATCACAACATAGCACTATTGCTTTACATCTCATCTACCGCCCACTGGGACCTATAGGCGACTTTCAGGCAGCCCTCACCCACCTCCTTTCAGACAACTTGCAAAAAACCTACCAAAGCTATCCTACTTGGCAAACTCAATCTAGGCCATAATGACGCCAAGGACCCGGCGGCCAAGTCACTTAACTTAGCCCTAGGGTTCAGCAACTCTGTCACCAGGCCCGGCCGCGGGGTGCTGGGCGGCGGGGTCAGAAAGAGTCCGGCAGGCGAGTGATGAGAGCCCGTGAGCCGCAGGGCCGCTGGCAGCAGCGGGCGTCACTCGGCGGTGCAGCTCTCTCCCGGAGCGCGAGGGCCCAGCCCGGCCCAACATGGGGGCAGCGTTGGTGGCCGAACACAGGGTCAGGAGGTCTGATTCAGGGCCAGATTTCACAGGCAGGTAGCACTGGGTGTCAGCAAGGTAGGAGCCGAGTCTGAAGACGGAGCAGAGTAGCTAACCGTAGATGGAGGCAGATGTAAAGCAGCAGCACACGGAGCCGGAAAGCTAGGCAGCCATTTTGTCGGCTGCTCAACAGCGCCCTCCTCAGTGTTTTCTTTAGTTTCTTTAGACATGAGGTAGCAGAAGGTGTAGCACGAGTACAGTCGTATCCAAGCAGATACGTATAAGACAAGCTCATAGGCATCTATGCGCCTTCTCTCCGAGGGGAGGAAGGGTGGGTCGCATGTGAATCTAAGCAGATACAAGCATCAGAAATACGATTACGGTGAGTAATGTATCCCTTCTGAGGCTTGTGGAATCTGCTTAGATCACATGATGTGCATAGATTAGCGAGCAGTGGGAGGAGGTGGGATGTGAGAAGGTTCATGAGCGAATAAATGTCTTAGAACCACTTGTCCCACTTATGTATCTGTCTTGGAATGAGTGTCAATGCAATAGTGCTGAGTGAAAGTATGTACAGCGCTCCATGTAGCTGCCTTGCAAATACGGTCTATGGGACGCTGGCAATGAAAGCCAGAGTTGGTCCTGTGCCTCTAGTGGAGTGAGCCCTGGGCGTAAAATGCAGTGTTTTATCTGATAGGGAATAGCACAGTTGGATACATCTGACTATCCACCTAGAGATGGCATTCTTAGAAATGCTGTCACCTTCTCTGTCTGGAGCTATTTAGACAAACAATTGATCTGTTTTTCTTAGTGGTCTGGTCTTGTCTATGAAGTAGAGAACCACTCTCCTCACATCTAGTGTGTGGAGATTTACCTCAGCTGAGCTGTTGGGCTCCTGGAAGAAAGCCGGAAGCTCAATCGACTGGTTTACATGAAATTTGGAGATGAATTTAGGGGAGAACCTAGGGCGAGTACGTAAAACAGGCTTGTCTTTGTGTACAACAAAGAAAGGATCCTGCACTGACAATGCTTAAATTTCACTAACTCTTCTTATGGAGGTGATAGCCACTAAGAAGGCAGTTTTATAAGTCAGGTGTTTGAGACTAGACTTGTGCGGGTTAGAAATTGGAGGGTGGAGTCTCTTTACTCCTTCAATAATTGCCTTGATGACCGGTACTTTCCACCACGAGACATTACGAGAGGTTGTGTAGGCTGGCAAAGCCACTAGGTGGACATACAATGTACATTCAATGGGGTTGATTGGTTTAGACTGGCACCAAATTACGAATCTTCTCCATTTGTCAAAGCAACAGTGCCCAGTGTTTGGTTTTCTTGATTCTTTCAAGATATCCAACCATCTCTGTGGCAGGTTGATATGGCTGAACTGTGACTTCAGGAGCCATGTGCCAAGTTCATCGAGTGCGGGTGCACCGTTAGTCCCTCATACTGGGTGAGTAGGTTGTACTGGCATGGGAGTTTGATGGGATGCACATCGCCAGTTTGCACAGATGTGGATACCATGGTTGCTTTGCCCACATAGGAGCAACTAGGATAAGCGTCATTGGTTCCTTGTGCATCTTGTTCACCACTTTCCTCATGAGAGGTGTTGGTTGGGGGGGAGGGGGGGGCCTTAAGCCTAGCAAATTTCCCTGACCAGTTAATCCATAGGGAGTTCCCCTTGGAGCCTGGCTGGGGGAACCTGGACGCAAAGTCTGGGCATTGACTGTTTTCACTTGTGGCGAATATGTCTTATAGTGGGGAAACCACATAGAGAGAAGGTGCTCTACGGCTCCTTCGTGTAGAAGCCACTTGTGTTCCTCTGGTAGGGGGTCTCTGCTCAATGAGTCTGCTAGAGAGTTGAGTTCCCCTGGAACATGTGACGACAGGAACATCTTCCGTTTGAGTGCCCATTTCCAATTTTGCTGCGCAAGTTTGGATAGATTTTCGAATGCCTGAAAGGCTTTGAATACTGGCAGAAGGTCTAGCAGATTGATGTGGTTCTGAGCTACAGTGCGGGACCAGACCCTGTGGTGAATGTAGTGACCCCCCCCCCCCCACCCCGCCAGTGATGTGTCCGTCGTGACAACCGCCTGCACCTCTGGATCGTAGAAGGTTTTTCCCTTTTGTTAGATTTTCCCTTGTCCACCAGCGAAGATTTTCTACAAGTGTTGGCGAAACAACCACTAGATCGTCCCACTGACCGCTTGCCTGAGACCACTGATTCACCAACCACTCTTGCATGGGACGCATGCGCAGGCGCGCGTGGGGATCCAAGTAAATGCAGGATGCCATTATGCCTATTAAACGCATAGCTTTGCGCACCCTTATGTGGCGGCCGTCCTGATAGTGTGATATTTGCAGTAACACATTTTGTACTCTTTCCTCTGATGGAAAGACCCACCCCTCTGTGTTTAAGACAGCTCCTAGGAACTGGGCTAGGCTTGACTTTTTCTCATTGATGGAGAAGCCCAATTGAAAGAGAAGGTTGATTGTTCTCTGAATGTTTTGTCTGCAAATTAGGGGGGATTCCCCTGTAATGAGCCAGTCGTCCAGGTATGGGTACACTGGGATTGCCTCCCTGCGCAGGTGCGCTGCCACCACCGCCAGTACCTTTGTGAATACCCTTGGAGTAGAGGCTATTCCGAAGGGCAGCACCTTAAGTTGGTAGTGCTGGTTCTCTATCTTGAAACGCAAGAATCTTCTTTGCGCTGTGCACATTGAAATATGAAAACAGGCATCTTTCATATCCAATGTTGCCATTTAGTCCCCCTTTTTTAGTAGTGAGATTACCTCTTGTAGCATAGTCATGCAGACATTTTGTGGCTCGACATACTTTTTTGCAGAGCACAAATCTAATACTGGGTGCATTGTTAGATCTTTCTTTGGCACAAGGAAGTTGATTAAATACCCGTTTACCTGATTGGCCGGGACGATTTCGATGGTGTCCTTTAATAGAAGTGTAGCAATCTCTTCTAGAAGTATACGCTGATGTTCTTCTGAGTGGGTCTTCTGTCGTGGTGGGTGATCGTGGGGACGTTGGAGAAGTTCTATACAGTATCCGCCTGCTACTGTGGATGGCACCCATCTGTATGAGGTGATTCCCTCATGCATGGGTGAAGCTGGAAAAGTGTCCTCCTACTGGAGAAGCATGGGAGGGCACCTGAAGCGGAATGTCACTGCTTTGGAGGTGGGCGTGCCACCTCGAGCAGGACCTCTTCCCTGACCACGACCCCTGCGTTGTCCTCTCGGATATCCCTGGGAGGATTGGCCTGGATTATTTCACCAGGAGGAACCTTGGCCCCAACTATAGTTGGATCCTTGTTGAGAGTTTTGGCCTCGAAAACTGTGAAAATTGCCATTACCCCTTTGCCTGGAAGGTTTGTTGGTAAATTGACCGAAAGATTTAAGAGTGTCATACTCGTCCATTGCAGTCTTAAAGGCGTCTTCTACGGCCTTACCGAAGAGCACATTTGGTTCAACAGGCATGTTTATAAGAGTGGCCTGTGTCTGTGGTCTAAACCCTGACTGGCGCAGCCATTCATGCCTCTTAATAACAGTCCCCTGAGCAAAGACTCTTCCGGCATTGTCCGCCGCATCAAAGTCGGTCTAAAGAAGACGGGTAGAGACCGCCCTCCCCTCTGCAGCCACTTGTGCTAGCTGGGACTTTAGTGGCTCTGGGGCAGATGAAGGTAAAGCAGACATTTCTTCCCACTTGTGGCAGTTGTAACTGGCCAAAAGTGTTGAATTGTTCGCTATTCTTGTTTGATAAGCCGCAGAGGAGGTGACTTTCCTACCCATGGCATAGATCCGCTCTCCTTGTCGGGTGGAGCCTCAGAGGAAGTAAGGGGTGTGCCCGCTCTTTTTCTAGTTGTAGTCACAACTAAAGAGTCTGGCTTCAGCTGCCCTCTAATATATAATGGGTCTTGAGGTGCAGGTTTGAATAATTTCTCTACACAAGGGTTAACAGCCCGTATGAGGTTAGGTGCTTCTAAAGATGGTTGTATTCTGCGATGCACTGACTTCAGTAGCGGGATGAACTGTGCTACTGTCTTCTTGTCCCCCAAGATTTGTTCTGCAAAGTCTTTATCGTCTTGTACCTCCTGGGTGTCACTCTGAAAGTGCTTGGTCGCCTTGGCTAGCCAAGGCGACCAAGCACCTCATTAAGGAGGGGTTGATTATCAATAGGAGAATCGACAACTGGAGTGTCTTCGTTAAGAGGGGAGTCTATAGAGTACATATTGGCTTCTTGGTCAGCCTCTTGTTCCTCATCCCCATAATAAGGGCCCGCTGTAAACTCATCAATAAACGGAGGGTCAGCTGCCTCTACAAAGGAGAGGTCTTCTTGGTCTGATTGTGGGTTACAGAGATCTAGGACTGTACTCTCTAAAGGAACATTTGAACGAGACCTCTTAGATGGGGTTTGAGTAGGTAAGGCAGAGGCTTGAGAACCAGAAGGAGCTGTGGTGAGGGGAGTGGAGTTGAAGCTCTGAAGGTAATCTGGGTACTTTTTGAAACAATTGCCCATAAAGGTCATTCTTTTCATTACTGTGTCAATATCTTGTGAAGACCATTCTTTGGAATTTGGGATTACCACAGATTGAGGGGGAAAGTCCTGAGTCCTCATTGGCGGGAGGTACCACCTTAGGCCTATATTCTCTAGGTTTCTCTATGGGCTTGGATTCTATAGGCTTTCCCTTCGGAGGGGTCTTTTCTCTAAGAGGGCTTTTGTCCCTATCAGGAGTTCGAGGTCTTCTTGTGATGCCCCCCCCCACCTTGGGGCCCAGAGGATTATTTAACTGACTTTTTGGGGCCTCCCATTTTATCTGACACTGAGCGTCGAATTTCGGATGCAGGTCCGCGGACGATCGACCTTCAGAGGGAGTTTTGCGAGCAACACCCTTGCTGTCTCTCGACGGTTGGGCCCTGTCGTGTGGCGATCTCGAGCGAGATTGCCCAGAGGACCGGGACTCAGCAGACCTTTCCCTGGGTGTCGAACGTTGTCGATCACTCAACCCATGTGTTAACTGGACCTGGGTTTATGTGCTTAGTGGTATGTGTCTTTGTAGCGCTACCGCTGTCGGGTATAGTCCCCACTTTATGGCCGCAGGCCTGTCCTACGGGGTTGGGGACAGGCTGGCGGCCTGAGCTTGAGTAATTGGAGCTACTCCGTAGCCCTCGCCGTCCGAAAGGACTGCGTCGCTGCCATCGCTAAAGGCGGCTTCTACCTCCATGGCCTCGAGCTGCCTGGCGTAGTGGGCCCCGTGCTTTGTGGAGCGGTCCTTTAACGTCTTTGGCTGGAAGAGCCTGCACGCTCTAAAAGACGTTTCAACGTGGCCACTTGGAAGACACAAATTACAAACTACATTTTTGTCTACCCACATGAATTTTCCATAATTACAGGTTATGGCAGCTGGGCAAAAAAAGTGTAGGAAGGGGGGTATATACATCCTAAAATGACCTCCCCCCTCTCTCTCTACTGTCTGGGCTGAGGACCGGGGAGGCGTTCCAAGGCCGAACGGTCCGTCGCGGTAGTCCTTCGCCGGGCAGTTCTCTTGTCTTCACCGGCGTGATGTTTCGGAAGTTGGTGAAAGGATAGAAAGAAATACTCTCGATAATTTAAATAGTAAATGGCTTTACGCCGAAAGAGGAACTCTGCTATACGCGTCCATCTAGAATGGCAGAAAAAACCAATCTGAGGGACCTCGACGCGTGAGGGTTCATGGTAGTATTACTGGCACCCCCTGTCGAAGTCCCTTTTCAAGTTCGAAAACAACAACTGTAATACTCTGCCGTTTCCACTAGATGTCGGCCTATGCACAGCATATGATCTAAGCAGATTCCACAAGCTCCCCCTGTACGAATCCTCACCAAAAACTTTGCAAACAATGTATATGGCCCACTCTGAATTTTTTTTGGCAAGTTTGGGGAGGTTTTTTCAATGGGGGGGGGGGCAAAGTTATAGGGGGTCCCACATTTTTTTTTCTCCATAGACTGAATGGGCAAAAACTTTGCACACGCCTACAGGCCAAACGGCTGGACGGATTCTCACCAAATTTGCGGCAGGAGTGGGGGCTTGGTTCCGAAAGCGTGCTTTGTGTGTTTGGTAGAAATCTGACCAGTACTTTTGGTGCAATTAACTGAAATGTGGGTGGTTACCATTACAGAATGGTTGTGAAGGACATTTTAGACTTGGTAAACAACCACAGGTGCCTTGAAGTGCCTGGATCTGCATATGGTGTACGACATTGGACTTGTTGCCGTTCATGGACGGACATGCCACCATTTGTGTTTGGTATGGTGTGCCCCTGATCATACCCTTTGCTTTGGGAGGGAAGGAAGACATTGCGACATGACACGAGTTACTTAGCATCACACATTGAAAATGGATAATGTGCAGAGCGACCCACATACATTTGCACTGGACAAAACCATGTATGTGGTAAGTTCTGCCATATACAGCACGGCAGGCCATCTCACTTAGTTTTCTTTTGTCTACTTTCTGATATGGCCAACGAACGTGGTTGGCATTCCTATTGTGTGCAATTGTTGTGTGCATCGCTTGCATTACCTATACGTGTGGCACCAAACACTATGACAACAATCGCTTCTGTAGCTGACAGTTATGGACAGTCGTAGCTCATGCCGTGCACTCCAGCTATTTTCATATAGTGCGTGCCCAGCGTAGCCCATCCTGTCATGTGAGTACCTAGGTACGGAAACCAACAACATGAACAGAAGCAAAAGCAGACATGTGCACATAGACCGTACGGTCAGAGAACATTTCAATACTTTATGAACACCACAATTGTTGCACGTGCTATTCTTTGCTAGAGAATGTTGATGCAAACGTGTAAGGTGGCTGCAACCACCGCTCTTATTTTGCAAATAAATTCCACTGTGCAATGCATTCTGTGCATTTCTGTACTTTAGTCGTCTGCCAAAGGGGGAGAAAGATTACTTTATGGTCCTTGGTGGACCGTGTGGAAGATCACATTTTCTTTGCAAGATAGGAAAAGTACCAGCTGTTCTTTCTGTGATGCCTTACATTATAAAGGTTAGCAGGTTGGTTCTTATTGCCGGAAGCGCAAATGGACTTACAGGCCCACATTGCTCGGCCCAGATAAGAACGACGGAAAATACATTGCATACGGTAATCTTGCAATGATTCGTCCATCTTCCATCTATTGGAAGTGGACGGTGTGACACGCGCAGTAAGGTGCAAGGTATCTGAGAAGAAATAGGGATAAGAATACATGTAACTAGCCATTATTAGTCGCAGCGTACAGGACAAGAGTTTGCGGGAAGGATGTCGTAAACGGGCTGTAGGTGGCTGCCTCATAGACCTTTGGGCGATGTACTTTGTGTTATTGAGTAGCAGCATATGTTCTCCCACTGTCTTGCTCTCTGGTCTGTAGGTGATGCTGTCCTTCTACGGCTACACAAATGTAAAATGTCTTGCAAACTTTGCCAACAGACCCTTCTTTCATGCGTTTTTATTTTAGAAAAGATGACACTGCTAGTGAGTGTAGTTAGACCAACGGCACAATCTCTCCGTCTCTCTCCAAAGGAACATCAAAAATAAAAATGAAATCCTCATGAGGGTCCTCTTTCCGATCGCAGGAGAATGCAGGAGCTGTTTTGGTAAAAAATGCAATACTAAAATATCACCTGTCGAAGTTTGTGTGCCGGTCGAGTGGTAGGTGCACCTCAGGCCGCTATTACTTTCAATACAACGAGGGTGCGTAGAAATGTTAAATGCTTGAAAGGACATAAGGACAGAACAGACAATGTAGCAGTACACGAAAGAGCACAAGGTGTGCCGTTTCACTGCACGACTTGGGTTCCCTTTTAGTCTTGTGCTTTATGAATGGATTTTCAGGAGCTGGAGAAGCATGGCAACAAAACGAACAATAATAATAGCTGCCATGTACGCTGAATGGTGGAGACATGCCACTGTAACGCTGCGCGAGTACTGACATTGCAAACCCCTGTACATTGCACACAAATTGAGTGGTAAGGTAACTTCATAATTATGCATACAGAACTGCAGCCTATTAATGTATACACCTAATGCACATGTAATGTCAAGTTGTATTTACATAACTTCTACAAATTCCATGGTTGTATTGGGTGGACGACTAATTGCTATGTACGGTTTATGGAATCATCGTAGACTACCTTTGGGGCACATGGGCACAGCAAGTGCAGTGTTAACTTTCTTTTACTTCATAAGTACTATGCTTTGAACAAGTGTACTGTACAATGTGCGCAGTGTGTGTTTCTTTGCATAATCATTGGGTCTGTGGTGAAAAGAAATCCATGCTGGATTAAAAAAAAAAAAACCTGAATTACTTAGCTGTTATGGTGCACCATCAATTACAGTAACGTTTGCAGTGCTTATAGCAATAGTAAAGGTGTGCTCTTTAAGTAGGAGAAATTGCACTGGGTTACAATTTCTGGTCTGTACGTGTTGAAAGTATGGGTGCCATTATATAGCAGGTGGGGTTTTTTAATTGTCTGCTTCTTTTTGTAGCACTGTTTCTTTATGCGTTTGGTGGCTGCTGCTGTTTTGAAGTATTGTGCCATTGTACTGGGCTGCTGCAGAATTGTTAGGGTAGTTACGTACTTGTTGGCGTACTGTAATTGTTCATACTGTGGAAGTGTTCGAGGATATGTTTGTAGCACAGTGATTGTTGAAGGGTGACATGGGTTGTTTTGATGCTGTAAGTAACATTGTAGTATTCTGGTTGCAGTTAAATACCAGGTGCATATTCTAACAGTTTACAGTGTCCCATTCCTATAGAGTATGTTTAGATGTTTAGAAGCTTGTGCATTCCCGTTGGTACTTTCACATCTTTTCACATTCTGAAGTAGTGGTGTTCCATTATGGGTTTACATACTAATAGTTGCATCTGTATTGAGTTTTTGTGGGTATTCTTAGGCAGGCATTTCCGTACCTGGTGGTTTCAGAGGTTACTGAGGATAGTTTTGAAATGTCATACTTCGTACTTTCTCATTCGTATCATGTGGAAAATACTGCTAGTGTCTTGTTTGTACACATATTGTTTGTCTGAGTGTATTCATTGGGTTCAGTGGGGATAAAATTGTTGCATACACACTTCAATGCTTTTCTTGAATACTTGTTGTATGCCAAGTTATTTCCGGTCCATAGTGTGGAACGGAATTATTTTTTTGTGCAATTACGAAGGTACTGGTGGGTGCTGGGGAGTAGAGTATTGTAGGTTTGTATATCAATGACTACATTTTGGCACCAATAATATTAAGTAGGCATTTGCAATATATCAGGTAATCTCTGCTTTGGAATAATGGAAGTATCATTGCATTCCTACCATGAGTATTGCCTGCACTGGTTGTGTCTGTGTGGTAGATTATGGCTACTGTTGTGAAGGTTTACTTGCCAAGTGATACCTGCCTATGTGTGAAGGCAGTAAGTTTGCAGTTGTTTTTGGTTCCATCTGCATTGTATCTTAAGAGCATTACAATTACAGATGGACTATGTGAGTGTATATGTAGGGTTGAACGACAGATTGCACAACGTACACAAGATTCTATGGTTTGCATTTTGCACCAGTTGCTGGAATGGATTCACAGTTAGGTATTGATACATACGCACAGCATTTGTTAGGGACTTGTTCCTGAATGACATGGTTGCATATGTTTTTCCTTTCTAGTTTTTGAAGTACATTAGAATTTCCTGTGGATCATCTTGTCTGTTTAACGTGAATTTCACCATTTCCAGCACAGTAGTCCAATTCTTACCTTATTCCTGAGACACTGTAAATGTCAGGATTACTTACTGCATTTCTGTGAAGGACGAGCATTTGTAAACACAACTGGCCTGAGCCATTTAAATAAATGTTTTCAAGAGTTGTTTGCATTTGGAATAGAACATTCATTGTCAGATTTGCATAGCAATGAACACCTGTTGTATTAGAAAATTTGAATGGACCTGGTACTTCTGTGCCCGAGTACTTTGTTGCAGAGTTGAGTATGTGTTGCCTTTTTTAATCCTTTTGTCAGTGCTTTTGGTAGCTGATGTAGTATGAACTGATTTTACTTTCTTTGGTGGTACTGTTGCCAAATCATTTAGACCTTCTGATTGCACAAGCTTTCTTAAAAAAACCTTTGGGTTTGTGAGGAACAGGGTACATTTTCAGATGGGGTGTGTAGACGGCATGTAGTCTATTGTACTCTGAGGCAAGGAATGTCAGCGCTGACTGCACTTGCATCAAAATTTACCAGATATAGTCCTTCCAGTGTACATAGACGCGACAGTGCCACGTAACTCATGCCTTCTTTAAAGACTGTGCTGCCAATATCAATCAATGCTTAATCTAAGGTTAGACCTTGCGATTTATGAATAGTAACTGCATAAGCTAGTGACAGAAAACTGTTCTCTGCGTACATACATGCCTTTGAAAAGAAGGAATCGAGCTGTTGTGCGTCTTATCTTTTTAATCTTTGCAAGTTTATCAAACTGGATGTTGACAAACTGTATGTTGTTGTCCCGTGGGTATGTCAGGAAGCCAACAACTGTACCAAGTGCTCCATTAACTAAACCTTGCTCTAAGTCAAGGTTAAGCTTTAGCATTACTCTACAGTTAACACAATGTTAACATTTTCTCCAAACCAGTTCTGTTGGAGTTAGAGTTTAAGGTATTTAGTCGTGCTATGGCTTGTTGACAAACAGGCATTGTCATACCGTGTACATCCAATTTGTGGCATGAATTTCGACTAGTGGTTGATTTTCTTTTTTCAGCATTGTTGCACTGAATTGTGCACAGCTTGCTACAGTTGGTATTAAGGACATACAGTTCACATTTATGTGAGCTAATTGTTCCATGACATCAGTAGCTCATGTGTTGCACCCGTACAGCTCATGGATGAGTCTACTATTTGGGTAGACTGCGCCTCCTTCGATAGTACACCAATCCGTATGTTTTTTTAAATGTTGGCGTAAGTGAGGTCTGCAGACTACGCATGTTTTGAGTTAGTTCTCCGTATTGGAAATGTTGCCAGAGATTTACATTGCCGATGCTTCCAAGACAGTTACGGCACACTTTGTGTCCTAAGGTTTTGAAAATAGGTTCACCTTTCACTGGTGTTAATTGAAGGAGATCGCCGAAAACAATTACATGTTTTCCTCCAAACAGTTCTTTGTAGTCTGTTTTGAGGACCTCTTGCAATCTGAGGTGAATCAAAGCTAACAGATTGGAAACCACACTCACCTCATCTATTAGGAACATTTTCATTTGTTTCAAAACTCTGTGCAGCTCCATAGCAGCTTATGCTGAAAGTTTGTAGTACTCTAATTTGTTTTGGTGTTCTATTGGAAGGAGTAACAATTGGTTTAAAGTCACTCTACCTATGTTGTAGGCAGCTAAACCTGTGGGGGCAGTCACAACAGCTGAAAGGTGGTTAATTGTTGGAGTTATTTACTGATCATTTTTATTAAGAATGTTTTCCCAGTTCCAGCTTCACCACTTACATACAGCAGTACAGGTTTGTAGTTGTCGCAGGTACAAGTTTTAGTTTCGTGCTGTATACCATGTTCAATTTTTTCACGTATGTCTACAAAAATGGTACGCTGCTCATTGTTTAGTTGGGATTTCAGTACAACCAACTCTTCTGCAGATTGCTCATACTGTAACATGGCGGTGGTAACTTCTGCCATGGCTAATTTTGCCTCATTTGCTGTGAGCGGCTGTGCAAGTGGTTCTTGTCTGCCCGTCACAGAAGGTTCACTGCTCTCAGAAGGGTCTACAATTAGTTGTGCTCAAAGTTCTTCTTCTTGGTGGCGTTCATTGTCCAATATGGTTTTATACCGTGTAAAGTTTCCATCCGTTATGTTACTTTCACTTGCATTAAAAGCATCTCCATAGGAGGTGTCGGTGGCTAATACATCTTATCTCCATGGTTTGAAAAGTTGCAGTAGAGCCATGTGGTATAGTTCTTTGTGTTGAGTTTTTAATGACAATTTCACATGATTAATCAGGCTGCGTTTGGTAAGTTTCACCAGGCTGCCTTCACAACTTTCCACTTTAGATCTACCTTTTTTCTCATCTGCTTTAATGTTATTTTTGTATGAGAAGTTTTGGGCTACCTGGTAGAGGCATATGTCTTCTAAAGTAATACTCCTGTTTGGTAGTATGTGTTCAATAAGTGGTTTTTCAAAATGTCCTGGCTGTTGGGATCATTGTTTTGGCTATTGTTTGTATGTCTTCGTACGATTTCAGTACTCTTTCTGGAGGCAGCTGGACCAAGGCTTAGCCACACTGTTTTCAGAATTTCCATATAAGGCGGTGCCGATTAAATGGTCTGCAGCTTCTTAGCAGCCACATTCTGTACGGGCCAAAATTTTTATGCCAAAGCTGTACCATTTCTGTGCTACTGTTTTGTCAGACTATATGTCATCCCAGAGGTCTTTAAGCTGTTATCTCTGGTTTGGTTAAGTAGGCTGTGACATATCGTGCAATTGCAGTGGAATTGTCTGCTATCTACTGTACATCAATATTAGTATTCCATAGGAGGGCAATTATTGCATTGTAATCATTGATGTACTTTGATGCTTTGCTCCTTTTTATGCAGTATCTGTTCCCTTGCACACTGTGTCGAACGGAAGACAAAGTGGTTTACTTGCCCTGTTGCTGGAACTGGTCTAGGGAAACCAAAGCGGCCATGTGTTGTATTTGCCTCTGTTCTTATATTTGCGGCGACAATACTTGCCACATTTGTGTCTTTGTAACTGCAAAATGTGTGCGTGTAGGTCACTATGTGTACTTTCTGAAGGGATTTCAAAAGTGACATTTGTGAATGAACTGCAAAACAGTTTCATCAATGTCCTCACCAAATTTAGGAGCATTTCTAATCCACAAAAGCATGTGGATGGAACAAGTTACTTACCTGTAACTGTTGTTCTCCAGCATGGGTCTGGCATGGATTCACATACTCATGAATATTCCCCGTCGTCAGGCTGGGAATCCTCGGTAAAGAAAAATCAGTATCAGTTTCGTTTCTGATCTGTCTTTCGTAGTAGTAACCAATCACTGATCTCTGCGTCATACTGACCACAGCCAATGATTGCCATCTCCCTAAGCCCCGCCTCTGGCAGCCATCTTCAGATTTGGTAGCACGTGAAGTGGCAGTATGACCAAGTGAAGAGGGGTAGGCGGGAGGGTTCGCATGTGAATCCATGCCAGACCCATGCTGGAGAACAACAGTTACAGGTAAGTAACTTGTTCCTTCTCCAGCATGGGGTCTGGCATGGATGATTCACATGCTCATGAATAAAAGAATACATAGCAGTACACACATGCACAACCACGGGAGGTGGCAAAAGCTCAACATTAAGCATTACATCCAAAACTCAACATTAAGCAATTCTTACCTCCTCACCAGGCTCACCTTAGGCGAACAGGTTGCGCAGCACTGCTTGGCCGACCCTGGACTCCTCCCTGGAATCCCGGTTGACGCAGTAGAATTTCGTGAAGGTGTGCGTCGACCTCCACGTAGCAGCCCTGCAGATGTCCAGCAGGGGCACACCAGATAGGAACGCCGTGGTAGCTGCGATCGCTCTGGTGGAATGGGCTCTCGGACGGCCAGGCAGCGGTTGGTTTGCCAACTGATGACAGCACATGATACAGCCGGAGAGCCATCTGGAAATGGAAGCCTTCGAGAGAGCCTTCCCCTGATTGACAGGTCTAAAGTTCACAAAAAGTTGTGACGTCTTCCGAAAACTCTTTGTGCGGTCCACGTAGAACTTCAGCGCTCTAGCAACCTCCAGCGAGTGCAAAGTCCTTTCAGTTGGCGACGAAGGCGACGGGAAGAAAACAGGCAACACCAAGGGTTCGTTGAGGTGGAAGTCCGACAGCACCTTGGGCATGAAGGAGGGATGCGTCCTGAGCACTACCCTTGTGTCGTGAAAAGTCAAGTACGGGGGCTTGCAGGAAAATGCCTGGATCTCTCCCACCCGTCGTGCGGAGGTGATGGCCACAAGAAACGCTGTTTTCCACAACAAGAACTTCAACGGAGCTGAGTGCAGAGGCTCGAACGGAGGTCCCATGAGCTTGGTCACCACCACGTTGAGCTCCCACGCTGGGGCCGGAGCCTTCACCAGCGGGAACGATCTGAACAGTCCCTTCATGAATTCTTTCACCAGACAATGAGACCACAAAGATGTCCGTCCCGTGGTTCTGGTGTATCGGGAGATCGCAGCAAGATGAATCTTGATGGAAGCATGCGCCAGTGCAGCCTTGGCCAGCGTTAGCAGCAGGTACAGCAGTACTTGAGGAGCCGTAACCCGTAGAGGGTTGATCTTCTGTGCGTGGCACCAGACAGAACCTCTTCCATTTGTGTCCATAGCATTGAAGATTTGAGGACGCCCTGGCCTTTGCAAGAACCTCTCTGCAGTCGGCCGGTATGTCGTAACCCCCAAACTCTAACGCTGCAGGAGCCAGGCCTGCAAGTTCAGCGACTTCGGGTCGTGATGGAGGATGGTGCCTCCTTCCCTGGAGAGAAGATCCGCGTCCACTGGCAGCTTGATTGACGGGGACGCTGACAAGTCCAGAAGGTCCGGGAACCATATCTGCCTCAGCCACGCAGGTGCGACGAGGATGATCCTGCACCGTGACCTCTTGAGCTGATTGATGAGCCGGATAAGCAACGGTGATGGAGGGAACGCATATAGGAACAGGCCCTCGCAGGGGAACGAGAAAGCATCGCCCATGCTCCTCGGCTGGGGAAACCTGCTGGCGAACCTCCGGCACTTGGAGTTCGTCGCCGTCGCGAACAGATCGATCTGGGGTGTGCCCCACCATCGGAAGAGGCGGTCCACTAGATCCTGTCGTCGTTCCCACTCGTGGCACGAGCGCAGCTCTTTGCTGAGCGAGTCGGCGATGTTTTTTTTTTATTCCTGCCAGATGAAACGGCACCAGAAATATCCCTTGGGCGATGGCCCAATGCCACAGATCCTGCGCCTCCTTGGACAGGGCTGGGGATCTGGTACCGCCCTGCTTCCTGATGTAGAACATGGTGGTGGTGTTGTCGGTGAAGATCCTCACCACCTTGCCCTTGAGGGACGGAAGAAAGGACCTGAGGGCCCCAAACACTGCACGGAGCTCCAGGACGTTGATATGGAGGGACTTCTCCGTCGGCAGCCAAAGGCCCCTCGCGTGCAGATTTTCGGTGTGCACTCCCCACCCTTCCAGGGAGGCATCCTTGGTCACTGTCTTCTGGTGGCCCGGGGTCTGCAAGTCCATGCCCGCCGTCAGATGCGCGCGGGAGCCCCACCACCGGATCGCTCGTCGGAAGCTCTCGTCGAGTGTGATCCTGTCCTCGAAAATGCCCGTCGTCTGGATCCAGCGAGCGTCCACGAACTCCTGCAACGGGCGCGTCCGAAGGCTGCACAGGCGGATGAGATAAATGCAAGAAGACATCATTCCGAGGAGGGATTTGATGGACCTCACCCTGGCCGCGTCCGCAACCAGCATCCGCTGCACCTTGCCCAATATGGCCCTCGTCCTTTCCTCCGACGGAGAGGCCAGAAGCGCCACTGTGTCGAGTTTCACTCCCAGAAACAGTGTGTCTTGCGCGGGCACCAGGTGGGACTTGACGTAGTTTATGGAGAATCCCAGGTCCGTGAGTAGTTGGACGGTCCTCGCTGAGTGCTCCGCGGCAAGCTCCTTTGTCTTTGCTCCGATGAGCCAGTCGTCCAGGTAGGGGTAGATGTGGATCCCCTCCAGGCGCAGCCGCGCCGCCACCGGTGCAAGGCACTTGGTGAACACCCTGGGTGCCGACCTCAATCCGAAGGGAAGGGCTCTGAACTGGCAGTGACGCCCTTGGACCACGAATCTGAGAAACTTTAGGTGTCCCTTTAGGATGGGGATATGGAAGTAGGCATCCTCCAAATCCAACGACGACAGGAAATCGCCCTCCTCCAGCTGACCCAGGGCGTGCTGGAGGGTGACCATCCGGAACTTCTGTGCCTTGATGAATTTGTTCAGTCGTCGTAGGTCCAGGATGGGATGCCATCCTCCTGTCTTCTTCATGAGGAAGTATCTTGAGTAAACTCCGGAGCCCCGAAGCCTCTTTGGGACGAGCTCGATGGCGCCTTTCTTGAGCATCGCCTTTACCCCCAAGAGAAGTTGAGGGACGTGATGATCCTTCCTGGCCACGGGTGGGCCGCGCGGGCACTTCTTTACAAACTCTAGCGCGTGACCCTGGGCCAGGGCGTCCAGCACCCAACGGTCGGTGGAGATGGACTCCCACACGCTGACGAAGTTCGCCAGCCGGCCTCCCACCGGGATGCTTCGGTGGGGGCCCGACCCCACGGCCGGTTCAGTCCTGCTTCGACAAGGCTTTGCCGCCTTGTTCTCCCTGGCGACGACGGTGGGGTCTGCCAGACTTGCCTCGTCCCCTGTAGACTTTCTGTGATGACGAACGGGCCGCTTGACGGTGGGTGGAATATCCGCCACCGGAACCTTTGGAGGCACCGTGCTTGCCCCCGGCGCTCCGAAAGGGTGGCCGTCGTTGCTGGAGAACACCAAGAGCCCGGGCCGTCTCCGTGTCCGTCTTGATGGCTTGTAGGGAATCGTCCACTGTTTTCCCAAACAGGTTGCTCCCGTCGAATGGCATGACCAATTCTCTGGTCTGTACGTCCTGCCGGAAGTCCGTTGCCTTGAGCCATCCACGCCGTCTAAGGCACACGCCGTTGCCCAACTGGCGAAATCCAGTGTCAGCGATGTCCGTCGCTATCGTAATGGCGTGGTCCGACGCCACTTCTCCTTCCTGCAAGATCTCTAGGGCCTCCGCCCTCTTGTCATCCGGCAGGAAGTCCAGCAGGGGGGCGATCTTGTACCACACCTCCCTGTCCTAGCGGGCTACGATAGCTAAGGCGTTGGCAGCCTTAATCGTCGTCGCTGCCGATGAGATGACTTTGGATCCCATCGTGTCCAATTTCTTTCCCTCGCCGTCCGGTGGGGAGGTTGACGTAGAGGCCGAAGTCCCTCCGCTTTCTTCCTGGCCGCCGCGGAGACGACCGAGTCCGGGGTCGGCTGTGCCCGAAGGCACAAGGGGGCCGCGTCCGGGACCCGGTACTTCTTCTCGTACCGATCCCTTCTCGCAGGCGTTGTGGATGGGTTCTTGAGGAGGGCGAGACCCTCATCCCAGATATCGTTCAGTAGAGGTACAGCAAGGACCGTCTTCCTCTTGGTCTCGCGCCGTTGATAAAGGAAACCTTCCTTCTCTTCCGGGCAGAGCTGGAAAAGCTTGGATGCCCTGGCGATCATGGCATGAAACGATCGAATCTCGTCGGGCAGGGAAGCCCGGGGAGGAGGCGACGACGAAAGATCCTCGTCGTAAACCTCGTCTGTACCCGTCGCGGCCGTGTCCGTCCCCGTATCATCCCCAAGGGTCGTGGACGGGGAGGAGGGCTGAGCAGGGCGCAATGGTTGAAAAGGAGGTGGAGGATGAATCCTTCTTCTCTTAGGAGGAGGGCTCCCAGAAGGGCCTGACTCTGGGTCCCCTGTCGGGAGCAGTTCCTCCGTTGGTGGTAACGGCAATCTCGTCCTTATCTCCGAGCATAAGGACTGTATAGCCAACAAAATGGCCGCCGAGTTGTCTTGCGGCACTGGTTGAGGGGATTCCGACGGACGGTCAGGAGCCTCGTCGGCACCCTCGACGTTCTCGTCGTCTCCTACATTGGGATCCCTCCCGACGGGCTGGTCTTCTTCCACGCCAATGCCGTGGCTTAAGACTTCGATCAGCTCCTCTTCAGAGGTTGAGGCCGAATCCACGACGACCTCCTGCCCCCCCTTTTTCTTCTCCGTCGGAGGTTTCACGGGGGTCCTGTCGATGGGCTTGAAAGAGGACTCCCTCCGCGGAGGCAGGGAGACTCTGAGCCCCGAAGTCGCCTCCACTGGTGTAGCCTCCACAGGCTGAGCCAGGGCCACCACGACTGTCTCGATAGAGGCCTTGGCAGGGTGGATCAAGGCTTTCACCACCTTAGGTGCGCTCACCGCCTTCTCCTTGGGGGGAGGGTCACCGCCTCGCTCCCCCTCCGATGGGGCCTTCAAGCTCGACCGAGGTCTCTCCAGGTGCTTCGCCGGGTGTTCGGCCTTTCTCTTACCCGAGCCAGAGCGTTGGCTCGTGGTTGATGGCGCCAGGGAGGATGCGCCCTGCCTGGCAACTGTAGAGCCCGACCGTTCGGCGCTCCTGGTGCCAGCGGACTCGCGGTGCTTGGCCTTCTGTTGGGCACCCGTCGCTGGGGCGCCCTCAAAGGTCTTAGAAGACCGCTCAGACTTTTTCTTCTTCTCGCCTGACGGGCTCTTCCCTTCCAGCCAGTTGGCGAGATGCAGATGGCAGTCCTTCATGGTCCGCTCCGACATATTGCCGCAAAACGCACAGTTCTTCTCCACGTGCGTCTTGTCCTCATGCAGGCAGTAAAGGCAAAGTGAGTGTTCGTCCTCCTTAAAGACATTCTGAAGCTAGCATCCAGGGCAGACCCTGAACAGCTTTCCGGGCGTCGAGCTTCCCTTCTCCTGGGCCATGTCCGAGATGGGCCTGAGAAACTTCTGGAGTCCTTGAAAAGCGTGGCTCGCCGAAATCTTCACCCTTGAGGGGCGTAGAGGAATCCGACACGGGTCCCCGTTGATCGGATAAAGAAACGGTGGAGCTTGAGGCTCTTTTGACCGAAAAAAGAGATTTTTCCTATGAAAAAGCGCGAAAACGCACTACAGCTCGAGAGCAATAGCACGAGGATCCCAACACATGAACGTGCGGTAAAAATCTGAAGATGGCTGCCAGAGGCGGGGCTTAGGGAGATGGCAGTCATTGGCTGTGGTCAGTATGACGCAGAGATCAGTGATTGGTTACTAATATGAAAGACAGATCAGAAACAAAACTGATACTGATTTTTCTTTACCGAGGATTCCCAGCCTGACGACGGGGAATATTCATGAGCATGTGAATCCATGACAGACCCCATGCTGGAGACGTGTGGTGCTCCTCTGGCTTGATATTCCTTTCTCCAAAAGAAGTGTTCCACTTTTCCGAGGGGAGGAAGTGCTTTATTGCAAATGAAGTGCAGCATGGCAAGGAAGCGATGATTGAAGTACCGTGAAACATTTACAGGATAAAGAGAGCAAAGTTCTCCTGGTGTTTCCATGTCTACACTGGTTTTGTTTTTGTTTGCTATGCGTAGGAAAGTATGCAAGTCTTCCCACGCATACTCTGCACAACTTAAAGTGACAAACCATGTGGGTGGCTAAGGTTGCATAGCATACACCGTACATCTGCGTGCCGTCGGAACCAGTACTCTTTCGTACCACGCATGTTTGCCAAGAGATTTGTAATACTTGACTGTAAAACTTTGTCCTTGTCTTGCACCTTTTGAAGTAACTGTGTAGCCAACATGTTTTCAAAATGGGAACCAGTTTTCAATGTATGTGCAACTCAATAACACAGCGTTGCAAGTTCACTTTCAAAGAGGAGGTGTAATATGTACTCCACGTTCTGTCTAAATCTAGGGTCTTCAGAATACATTCGTAAACAGCGGTATTCTGATGCTGTTATTTGTGTGCATATTTCATCGCATATGCCACCTTTTCCAGTTGGGAAGAGTAGAGGAAAGGCTCGTGCTTCTACACTTTATTTCCCATATACTGATTGGCGCTCCTTTGGTTTGGCTTGCCGCATTTGGCATGTTTCTAGTGCATCGTCTATGGTGTCTTTGGAGTGCTGCGGGTGAATTGTACAGTGATCTAAAATGTGGGAGGCTGCCGTAGGATGTAGATGTTGAAATTGGCCACTTGTTGAGGAGTCCTGAATTATTTTGGTGGTTTCTCTCAGGTTTTCTTCAACGTTTATTTCTTTGTAGTATTCATTGTTTAAGGTATTACAAGGCTTCCCTAACTCTGTTTAAGTACACTAGTTGCTGCCAAATTATTTTGTCTTTTGTAGGTACACCATTTACGAGGATAATCAAAAGATTCTTCTATTGGCTTTTGCACTCGTAAAGTGTCTACATTTGCGATCTAATGGTAAATAAACAAAACTACTTTCCCACGAATGCCTCTAAGTAATTCGATAGCAGGCAATTTTGCAGTTTTGGGTTGAAGTGGTATTATTGCTTGAAATAGGTGCACTGATTATAATGCTCTCATACAAATTAAGCTGCTGCAATGCGTTTGGTAGTGGAAATACTTCCAAATGATTACTGATCGCCCGTGAAGGCATTTGGGTATTGTCTAGTTTTGCTGTGCAATATGTGCACAGTATGCAGGTGTTAGTAACATCATATTTGTTTTCAGCTATAAGGTACAGAGCTAATTCAAACCATTGGGATTCCTCATGGTCTTTTATTTTGTGCATTATATCTATAGATTTGGTGCTCCGTCTATAGAAAGTTTTACGACAACACATACTTGGTTTGGCATTTCAGCAGATGTGCTTTTGAACTTTTGCATTTCTTTTTTGTATGTGTGACATAAAAAGGTGACATCTGCAATGTTGTCACTACTGTTGTCCGAAAATGCTGGAGTTAAGTACTCTTTAGTTCCAAAATATTTCATTTGGATGTGCTCTTTCTTCGAGCACTTGCTTGGCTGTACTGTGTAGGAGAATATCATTTAAATGCTGCAGTGCTAAAGCTGTACTTTTTGAATAGTATTGTTTGTAAATGAGATTTCTGACCGCTGAATACTGGGTTGCTAACATTTGATATGGTGGAATGTGCTTTTGCAAGTAGGTCCAGAAATACAGGCTAAGGAAATGTCCTTATATTCCTGTGTAGTTGCGCACTGGACAGGAGTCCATAGTTTGCCAAATGTTCGTTTCTTTTCTTGTGGCCTTTCACATAGAGATTGAGGAACTGCTGCAAAGTTTTGATTGAGCATTGGCGAATGTTACATATTGATGTGCAAGGCCATTTGTAGGTGAAGCGTGTCCATTCAGTGGAATGGAGAGTGACATCCAAGTTTGATGGGGATATTTGTGAAAGCAGTGTCTCTTCTTCCATTATGGTGTTGTGTATCTTTCCATTCCCTCGTCCACTTGTATGTAAGGCAATTTGGTTTGTTTGCTCTTGTTTGAATGATTGTTCATTGAAGTATGGCTCTGTGGTGGTGGGACTCCACTCACCTATACAGATGTCGCCAAAGCTATCTATGCTGATATTGCGTTTGTTTCAAAGTACTGCTTGTAGTTTACCAATTAATGTTAGTGGTTTCATTCTGTTCAAAATTAGTAAAAACAATTTCCGTTTTACAATCATTTCACTTTCTACAAGAACTTCTAGGATTAGTTTTCTGCGATAAGTTTTCACAGTTGAGCGTGATGTATCCCCTCTATGTATAAGGCTCTGAAGGACTCGGTGCTGGAACATTTTTAGTAAAAAAAATGCTTGCTTGTGATTGCATTAACATTGGCACGTGCTTTGTTAGCAGTGGTGCGAGTTGCACTCTTAGTGTTTTTCTTTTCAATCTCACATTTTGCCAGAGGAATTACAGTTTCATTACTACTAGGTGCATACCTTTTGGTTAATGACTATTAGTTATTTGCTTTCAACTTTCTGTAGAAGTTCTGTTTGGGGCGGTTGGCTACGGTCTATGGTTTTAAGCTGCGTGGCTCTATGTCTGCGTTGTTTCCTACGGAGTGCTGTTTGGTAGGGATTGTGTACTAGCTGTTGCAGAAGAAAGGGAAGTGTGGGTGTGGAGAGTATCAAATGGTTAAGTCTGCAATGTGCATGAGTGGTTGTTTATGGAGGTAGGCATATAAATGGAAGTGTGGCACTGTGTAATGGCCTTTACCTTTCGGATGAAGACACTAACTTACTATCTGGGGATTAGTGTAATGGTGGCGACATAATAAACACAGAGCACCTGCAGAGGTGTCATGAGTAACAATCAAGTACATAGTGGTGGGTTGCCACAAATCTATATTCTCAATAAACAAATAGTGTGCTCTTGCAGTAAGACGTAAAACACTTTTATGGTATTGCACTTACTTTGTTGCTTGGTGAGTAGTCCTATGGCAGGTTGTGTTTTGAGGTGCACTCGCTAGTGGCTTTCAGGAGAGAGGTGGGTACTGCACCTGTATAAGAAGATGATGCGAACATATGTTGGCTAATGGTATAGTGATTATATTGGTACAATACATTCTTTAAAAGTGTAGGGGAATGTCTTGGTAGGAAGAGAAAGTGTGTGTGTTTGTGTCTCTAAATGGATGGTTTGGTATGTGGATTTGGGAGCATCGGCATGTTTGGTAAGGGAGGAGGGTTATTTGAAAGTGTATTGTATGACGTCCTATTTGCCAAGTGTGTGTATTGCTGTAGGACTATACATTTTGAAAATTGAGTACTTCTCATTGTGGAAGTATGAAAGAGGTTTGGAAAGATGTACAGATTGCAAAGGTATGCGCGCTTGCATGTACTTTTCTACATGTACACCCTTGCTACATGAGTGGAGCAGCTTTTTTTGTTCTTTCATCTCCTTATGCACATTTATGAATGGTAATGTCAATGCGCACAAATGTTTCTGTTTTAAGTAATCTTCCAATCTATAACGTGTGCAAGGTAAGTGGCAGGCAACCTGTTATGCATGCAATGTACGTACTTGGCTTAATTTGGTGGGATACGTTCAGTGATCCTTTTCTGTGTGATTTTTACAAATTTAATAGGAGGTGTGTTTAAGAGGGAAATCATCATAAAATTGACTGAAAGAGCCACCATTCGCATATAGCAATGGCAGCTGTGGGTAAATGCCAACTTTGGCAGCACCTAGCACTGTAAGAGCCATTTTATGGGAGGTGGTGGACAAATGACAGTATGCATTTTCAGTACGTTATCGAGATTTAGTGCAAGGTACCTGGTAGCGACGGACTTATAACAGAGTTGGAACTGCACTGTACAAAAACTAGCGCTACCTGCAGGGCGTGGTGATGGGTGGCGATGTCGATGAATGTTGATGCAAAACTCTTAGATCGTTTTATAGTACTTTCCAGTGCAGGTGCTTTTATTTGTAGAGCGTGCTACAGCCTGCAGGCATCGAGGCGATAGAGCTTTTGATTCATAGGACACTTCTTCTGTGCATGTGTAACGGTTAGTATGGAGTGTTCAAGAGAGATGATAGCGTTCGATGCAGAAATCATGGATGTGATTGGTGGATGCTTCTGTGATCGTTTAACAGTAGCCAATGAGGGAGTGCTGGACAAAGACTACTGGAAAGGAAAAGGACTGCCACTGCTTTACTGGGGTGCGGCCCTCGCAGTAGTTGGGAAAGCGCACGTGCTACATGCTGCCCTTAATATGCTTGCCATGGAAATGGGACTGCAGATTATCGAATCAGGTGTAGGTCTGCTTTTCTGTTCCATGCGGGGATGTTATTTTGTGCCATGAGAACCTTAGTACTTGTAGTGTGACATTTATCAGTGAAGCTGATTTTTTTTTTTCTCCCCCATTGAAAATAATCTTCTGTTCCAGAACGTAGAAGGTAGTTTGCAGAAGGTGGAGTAGTAATGCAAGGAGGAAAAGCAGAGAGCAATCTGCGACACATACCAATAAAAAAGGCATTTCTTTACAAGTCACTTTAAAAAAATACATTAAAAAAATCACTTCACAACTAGCAACGAGGGGTTCTCTATCCTGCTTCAAATGCGTTTCTGCAGCCCCCCCTACATACAACAATATGTGTGCGAAGGCTGCAGCATTTGGAGGTACATACATGCCACATCCGGGTCTTTTCAGGGTGGCTGGGATGGAAATTGGACTGTGCAGGCGTGGGGGTTGGTCAATAACATTTCCTGGGTGTGGTGTGTAAGAGCAGATTGCGGAAAAAGGTGTGTTTACTAATAGGAGTGCACATGGCTATGGTTATGGCTGTGCTGTTCCGTAGGCGGACTGTATGGTTTTGGGTGACTCGTGGATACATTGGTTACAAGTTCACGTACAAGCGCTGTGCACTGGCTGCACACTTTGGGTTCCATAATGTTGATGTGCACTGGTACGGAATACGTGGGATGAAGTGGATGCTGCATGTGGGTCCTCTTTGTGCCAGTTTGGTGATGCTCGATCACCCAGACATCATTATTGTTCATTGTGGAGGCAACAGTTTAGGACAGGTTAGCAGCATCTCACTGCAGTTTGCCATGAAGGAGACATTTCGGCAACTCATGGAAATGTTTCCAAAGGCGCAGATCATTTTTTCTCGCATTGCTCAGAGACAGATGTGGCTGCGTTCTTCCTCGTGTGGCCCAAAAATGGAGAAAGCGCAGCACAATGTGAAGAAGGCTGTTTGCGCCTTTTTGCAAGACGTTGGCATGCTCTCCTTCCACAATGACATTACGTTTCGAAGTAGCAACATTTTCACTGATGCTGGCAATGAGCTCTTTCTGTGCAATATCCAAAATGCAGTGCAGCACTTCTGCAAGTTTAGCAAGCATTACCCCAGTGGGTATTCACCACTTCCAACCTTACAAACAGCACAAAAAGGCTCTTTTCAGAGTCACTACTTCGTTTCGGGAATGCGTGCAATGTTTTTGACGGAGTGCCACTGCGCATTGCTCACCACCCTGTACACAGAGCTTGTAGGCAGCGGGACGGCCTGCATGCTTTCACTGAAAATCGATTTTTGAACACTGAAAGGTGGCTCCGAAAAGAGCCTCCCCCAAACCCCTTCTTCTGGTTGTGTCCTGTTCTTGTATTGTAAGACACGCCACAGAAGGAAAGGAATGGAAGAGCGGTTTGTCAAAGGGTACCAACCACAGGGATAACAGTGCAAGTGGAGAGCGGAAGGTGTTGGGTGCAGCTTACTTTGGTAGGGGCCACTGCATAACATGCTCCCGGACCAAAGCCTCGAAAGCACTTCGAAGTTGCTCTCCCCTACAGAGTACCATGTCGCAGTATATGCACAACACAGTGACCTTTGAAAGTTAAGTGTCTGCTGCTTTGTGTATGGCCTGCCAGGCTGGTTTAGGGATCTGCTGCCCCACTGGAGTGTTCCTAGTGGTTGCAGGAGCAGATGCGGAGTATGCTGTAGAGGAAATGACCCTACTGCCTTGGACAACCCTTCGAACTGCTGCCTTGTTGTTCGCCGCATGGAGGTGGTGCCGAAGCTGTACAAGTCAGGTTTTCCGCAAAACTGAGTACTACCTTGCACTACGTGCAATGCACCTGATTAGCACATGTGGGCACATTTGCTACGGTGCTAAATAGTTTCCACACCCACGACTCACGCTGGCTGCAGGCAATGGGCAATCGCTCTACTGTATCCTCATCTTTTTGAGCTCCATGTACATTATCACGCCTGTTCCCTTGTCCACGCCCTTCAGAAGGAGGTGGTGGTGGTGGTGAGGGTGCTGCTGAGTAAAAGCCAGTAGCAGCAGCCATGGTGGCCATTAGTTGGAAAGGTATGTTCGAGGCACACAATTAGTCACAAAGCAATTTCTGCAGGAAGCAATATGCACCGTTTGTTCTGGAAAGCCAAACAGACTGCAGCGCAGCTGCGGGGTCTGCCCTTTTATAGGGCTGCTGTGGAGCATGTGCAACCGGAAAGCTGCCCTACACCTTTCCCAAAAATAGGTAGATTTCGAAGGGAGAGTGTAGGACTTATATAGGCACTTTGACAGTAACAGTGCATACATTGCACAAATTAGAACTTTTTCGATGAGCAATGGCCCGGATCGTGTCTGCCAAATAAGGACCCACGCGTAGCGTGGTTGCGTTCCCATGGTGACATTGTGATTGTTCTCCATTGGGACGGCTGTCCTCAGGACGCATACTGGCCGGAATACTTTGTGTCCATGTGCATAGGTGTCGTACGGATACCCTTGGCATCCTCCGACTACTTAAAAGTATGGCACATGTGCCCCGAATATTTCTGAACAAGCTGAGTGTGTACGGTACAGTAGGTGGGATGTTCCGGTGCAAAAGGTGCCCGCTGGACGCGGGTGAGCGCTTAGACCTACTGAAAGTACATCACACATTTCTTCGCACATCTTGGCCAGGGCTGGTGTTACCAGGCCTCAGAGGAAGAGATACGCATGCGCGAAGTTGTGCGACTGACAAACGTGCGGTCCTACAAGTACTTATAGGTGGTTCTGAAGATGCGGACATGTGGCCGTTAAAGGGCTGATGCTTCCATTGTGATTGCGCATAGGCCAGCCAGGTGGAGCGTTCGTAGGACTCCTCTATTTTGCTTACTTGCGCTCATCCACACCAGTAATACTGTGCCCCTCCGAGTCATAATGGGCTTGCTAAAACAAAGTAAAAAGCACATATAAATCCAGCAACAATTTACATACAACGCTTTATTTCCACACATTCATAGCCACTGTTAGAAAAGGGAAGGGGGACCAGAAACTGATACATATACCAGGGATTTCGGCATCTCTACAAGTTGGTCGGGAGGGAAGGAAGGGAATGAGGTCTCATCGAAGCGTCTCTCATTACATGGAATTTGCGGGGATGGCGTGTTGGAAAACGAGGAAGGGAGGCACGTGCAGGTTGGGGAGTGGCATTTTATTTTCTCCATAATATGTCCTTTTACGAAATCCTTCGAGGCGGAAAAATTGTTCAGCAATTCGTCCATTTTCGCGTGCAGGCTATCTACTTTGCCATGTACAGCGTTTCCTTCAGTTCCTGTGGCTGTATGTTGTTGTGGAAGAGGTGCCGCTTGTGGTGTATTCCTTTCAATTCCCGTATATGTTCTGTTAAAGAAAAAGAAATCTATTTGCTATACATGAAGCAATATATAGACCACAATATATAGAAACGACCACTGGCTTCCGTCTTGCCCGCATCTGAGAAATCAACTTGAGGTGGGTCTCACATTGGATACGGTCCCTCCATTACCTGACATCATGCTCACTGGGCACAACGCCCCAGCCTTGGCAAATGTCCCCCCAGTGACTCCACCGGAGGCCATAGGTGTTGCTGTAACACTGGCAAGTACGCAAGTTCACTCGGCCCATTTTGGGTCGCGGAAAGGGGAGGTGCCATTGATGCCGATGACGGACTCTGGTCCTCTTATGTCTTCAGCCTCACCAGGTCAACTCAATCCTGGCATTCTGCCAGCAACTTGGCCCTTGGAGCCGCCCTCTTTGACCAACCTGTCTAGCCGGAAGGAAACATTTGACCTTCTTTCAATCAGGTCAACACTCGCCATCGCCCCGTTCACTAAACTATATGAACAATTGAATGATACCCTCAAGGACCACACTACCCCTTTAGCTATGACCCATTCTAAGCTAATATTCCTGGAGGGCTTCATAACAGGCAAGGAGCATCATGGTTTGATGTCGAGTGGCATTGGGCCTTTCCCCACGCAGAGTCACAAACTGCCAACAATTTGGGCCCTTCTGTTTCTCAGTCCACTCAGACAAGGAACTTAACCATTTCTGCCGATTTGACAAAGGATCTTACAGTTCCCTTAGGTACCATACATAATCCCCCCCCCACCCCCCCCACAGGTGCCCCGACCTCCCAAAAGCCAGCAAACGGCCCATGTATCGCTTGCGGCGCAGACCTACAAATTACTTTAATAGAGGAGGAAGGGGCGGGTGACAACCAGCCTTTTCCTATCTTCTCCAACCAAAAACGGGGGCAACAGAAGACCGTACATTCTTCTTGCTGTGAAACTTTACCAGCACAAAATAAGGTCATACCACGACCATCAGTGGATGGGCAGTGAGCCCTGAAACCCGCCCCAGAAGGGCGTTCCCACCTTGCGAGGATCTATGGCAGGCGGGGACCCGGACAAGTGGGGTGTCACTCGGGGGGCCACCACCTAGCCTCCACCTTGGCGGGTCTCACCCGAGCCCTATATCACAGGCTTTGTTGGCTCTCATCCCTCAAGACTAAGATAAGCACCAAAAAAGAATCTCTGCTCTCCTCCACCCTCCCCCCCCAGCGTACAACCCCTCCTTCAACTTCCACAAAGTATCCACCAAAGAGGTTGAAAATACCATTCTCACCCTCAAACCTTCAAACTGCCACGGAGATTTATGCCCCGCTCAACTGATCAAGGATGCTGCCCGTGATCTTGCTCCATTTATTACCAAACTAATAAATGCGTCTTTCACATCAGGCACCGTACTCAACAACTTAAAACAGTCTTGGGTCCTCCCTTTGCTTAAAAAACCGAACTTAGACCCTTCCACCCCAACTAACTACCGCCCTATCACCACAGTACCATTCCTTCTCAAAATCATTGACAAAATAGCTTACCAACAGATCCAACAACACCTTGAGCACTTCCAACTCTTAGGAGTCCGACAATCGGGCTTCAGGCCACAACACGGAACAGAAACCGCATTCATAGATCTCAAGACACAGATAGACGAGCTGAGAGACCAGGGGAAGACAGCACTATTGCTTCTCCTTGATCTCTCCGCGGCCTTTGATCTGGTCGACCATGAGATCTTGTGTAACCACCTACAAATAGCCGCCCACTTCTCTCAAGAAGCAACCAACTGGATCCATTCCTTCCTTAATAACCGTACAATGAGTCTTCTCACCATCTTCTGCGGCCGACCCCACCCCTATCACGTGTGGCGTGCCGCAAGGATCTTGCGTCTCCCCTACACTTTATAACATCTTCACGAAGCCCCTTTTCGATGATCTAGACGATCTAGGTATCACCTACACTAATTATGCCGATGATACCCAGATCCTCATCCCGTTGTCGGGGGATTATGACAAGGATTTGGCCTTCGTTAATAAAGTGTACCTCATCATCCAGGCATGGATGGCCTCACACGGTCTATGCCTGAATGATGACAAGACGGAACTTCTCATTCTAGGCTCGTCACACTACCTCAACAAACTGGGCCACAAATATTCATCATTCATAATTGACGATAACAAAATCATGGTAGCTAAGGAGGTTAAAACCCTCGGATTCTATCTAGATTCTACCCTTACCCTTAACAAACAAGTGAACGCATTGGCATCCGCCACTTCCTACACTTGCAAACTCATCAGGGCAGCCAAACCCTTTCTCTCCCCCACCAACTGCACCACCTTGGCCAGGGCGCTGATCCTTTCCAAGCTGGACTATTGCAATGCCTTATACGTAGGGTGCAACAAATATATCTCTAACAAAATCCAAATCCTCCAAAATAATGCCCTCAGAGCGGCCCTCAGTATCCCAAAGAAAGCCCATATTTCAGATTCCAGAAGATCTGTCAATTGGCTATCCACCAAGGACAAGATATTCCTTAATTCGGTGTCTCTGATTCACAAATGCCTCCACCAAGCAGCCCCCCCAATACCTCATCGCCAGATTTACCAGACCTACCCTCTCCCGCCCCTCAAGAACGGCCAACTCCAACCTTCTACTTGTGCCCAGGTTCAAACGTACTACATCTGGGGGCAATAGCTTTCCAGTAAAAGCAGCACAATTCTGGAACTCCCTCCCTCCGACTTGCAGGGAGGACCTACCCTACCACCAGTTCAGAGCCAGGACCGTCCACTGGCTCAAATCTCTCGACTCATAACGACTCTTGAGACCCGGACTCGCCAGTACCATGTGGCTCCTCATTGAATGTAAATATGTTTATAGTAATGCCCGAATATATATGCTCTAGCTTACTCATTGAATGTAAATATGTATATTACTGCCTCTAATGTACATGCTCTACCCATCCTATTTGGCGTGATACGTCCGGCAATGTAACCCCAGCTGGACCTCACCTTACTGTATGTAACAAAGCTTTGCAACCCTCTTGCTGCCTCTGCGCCCAGTTACCCTTGGGTTTGGTGCGCATTACAAATAAATAAATACAAATACAAATTTGTTGAACTTTTCAACTTAATCGATTGAGGATGCCCTGGTCGACGCCCTGAACAAAGAGCCTCTTGATCTTGTAAACATCAATGACTGAGTTAGTGCGGCGCCTGCAACGGATAACGCAATTCGCGGCTTCTCCCCGGTTTGAGTCTATGGACGACAAATGGAAACGATTAAGATCACAGGCCCCAGTGGTGGTACAAAACCAGGCTGCTACCAACATCTAAGCCCCTTATCCCAAAAGCTCAAACCATGTTGAAGAACTCCAATGCAGGGTGGGAGACAATAAAAGTAATGACCCCAGGGACAACGGGCCCACCTGCATCGGAGCAAGAGCGAAACAGGTTAACCCACAAAACTGATCATTGACATTAGAGAGGGGTTTTAGAATTATTCCAAACTTGCGTTTGCTATGGTCCTCCAATTTCCAACTCATTGAATTCTACGACAAACGCCTGGATTCGGTGTTCCTTCCCAAACACCCCAGGCCCAGACAACGGACCCACCGGACTGAGGCCGCCAACAGCACATCACTGCTCTCTTGCACTTTTTCTGCTTCCTCCCACTAACTCAACCTCCCCTCCTCTTACAGTGCCGCCAGCGGACCACTCGGTGGTGATAGTGCACGCTACAAATGTCCTTTAACATTAACATAACATAGTAATTGTTTTACTTTTTGCACTGCGGTCCCTACCAATGGGGTTACTGTGCTCTCTCATTTCGTCATGTGGGGAAATTCTCTTCCAGCCACTCTAGGGTGCTGGCCGCATACAAAAAAAACATCATGCTTTCCTACTATTGTACACTGCATGTCCTGTGCAATCACAAGGTAAACTTTGGTGTACTTACCATGTTGCAGTGACGTTCTGCTCTCAGTACTTTGCGGGCCTAACTCTGCCTCTTCGTTCTTCCTCTTGACAGAATCCCACCAAACTTTGCAAACTCATTCGGGATCAGGTCAGGAATATAATTGCGAAATTTCATGCATTTTCATTACGTAGCGCCAAAGTTATAAGCCATCCAAAAACTGTCCCCAAACATTTGAAGTGTCCCCGAACTTCACCGGACTGTTTGCGAACATCCGAACTGTTTGCAGACTTTCGCTGCAAAAAACACCATTTTTTTTGCTTCTTGCAGCCATACCCCATCCCAATCACTGCAGAGATTATTTGATAAGTTTGACAAGTGAATAGTTTTGTTTTTTTATATGTTTTTACTGCGATGTCCGGGGACAGCGGCCGCCGTCCACGAATCCAAGATGGCTGGCGCATCGAAAAAATGTGACTGACCTCACGCTTCACTCCAACCAATCAGCGAGCACGTCATCTGTCCGCGGACATGAGGTAAGCCAATTGGCCAATCAGTGTCCTGTCCGCAGATTTTTTTGACTTACATTTTGGTCGTTTAGCGGTTTGGGCAGGAGGCGTGAGCAATGTGTTTTCCCATTATGTCTAATGAAAAAGACATTTTGGGACCCCCCCCTTATAACTTCATCCAGGGTGAGCGAAGTTATAAGTCGACCAAAAAGTTCTCTTCCTATGGGTTCTGCAACTTATATATAATTACATGGCCTGCAGTAGCAGCTATATTATATACACATACATACATGCCAAGCTTCAGTGTCTGCTCTTTAAAGTGTTAGAATTCAATTTCAAACAAAGGGAACATGCCTCAATAATATGATGCATGTAGACCTATATACGCACTATGTGTGCATGTCTTTCATGAGTACACTTTGAAGACCAAAGCAAATGCTGTAGCATAATCTACTATGTAGTTTCACCATGGTCTGGAATATCAGCGTGACTTTATTTTCAAATGAATTAAGGGGAAATGGGCAGCACATCGGGCAACAAACGATTGAAACCTCTCTCACAGGGCAGACCCTCAAATGACAGGAACAGCCTTACTATAGTTCAAATGTGAAGAAATCTTAAAACAGGGAAATGTTTGAAAGAGGACTTATTCACTTTAGTATGGCATGCCCAACACCTTTTTTGTTTTTGAACAAAGCTTGACCCAGAATCTAACGACAGACGTTTTCTAACAGGTCTGGCTGAGCCAGGTGCCCCACCAACTACTTCTCTATTTCAGGGATGTTATAATGGACAGTCCTAGAGTGGTGCGGAGAACTTCAATATGGAGGGCCACATTTTGGCTGAAGTCACTTTTACTTAGCTAACTCCTGAGTTTATTGGTTCCTACCAATAAACAATTGCAGGACTTTGTGCAGAGGGCCCTGCGGTTGGTTGCCTGGGATATTTCATGATAATGAACAGTACCTAAAAAGTTTCAGGCTTTAATGGACCAAACATAAGAGGATTCTATGTCAAGACCGGAGTCTCACATTATGCTTCTCTTTCTTTATTTACTTCACAGCTCAGCAGCAAGTTTCATCCATAGCTGACCAGGGTGAAGAAAAACATACATGAACAACATTCAGGCTTAATAAACGTCATAAAAACTCTAGTCCATAGTGAAAAGTCACTTAAAACAGGAACAATTCAATTCCCCAGCAAGCTAGGTCCAAGTTCATGAGAAGGTCACCAAAACATGTGACTCCAATCCTCCAACAATAGTGCATTTCCCCCTCTTTGCTGCTCACAGCAAGAGATAAGTTAATTTCATTCTATTATCCTTTATTAGGTTAATTTAGTTAATAAGCATATAGATTTGTCATAGATCATTACCATTTTATATGCTATAACTAGCATAGCCAGCGCTGTGTACTTCATGATGGATTGGTTTGTTTTTCTTTTGAAACGCGCAATTCGCTTAGCCCGTGTGGCGTCGTTTTCTCTTTTTTGAGAACGCGTGCCGTTTGACTTTTTGCTCTCCGACGCCGGGTTTCCCCTTACAGGCCGGCGTCGGAGACTGCCTTTCAGTATCGGAGCTTTGCTCCGTTACCCACAGCTGATTTTCTTTCTTACGTTGGTCTCGGTGATCCGCGCACCGCACCTGCCCTCAGTTAGGTTCCGTGTGGCAGGGTGAGGCCACGTGGAGCGTATTCGAGCAGGCGTTGCAACGCGCGAGGACACTAGAAGGAGCTCTTGCTTCCTCTTGGTCATTTCTTCTATTCTGGCACGCGCGGCACGTATTTCCGTTGATTTACAATGGATTTCGCGAGCGCCAGAGTGAAGAGATTACAGCGAACTTCAGCATTATCAGTGGTTTAGTCTTGGAATAATAATAAACAAAAAAACAAAGGAAAGAAGGATTAATCCTATTAAATTAAGAGTGGGTTGGAGAGAAGGCGGCCAAAATCACCCACTACGTTTATAAAAAAAAAAATTTAAAAAAAGGATGCAAAGGAAAATTTATTACAATGGCAGCTCAATACTCCCCACATGCAGATCAACCCTGGTCGGAGGAGGAGGGTTATGCATGTAATGATGTGGCTATGGCAGATAGTTTTAAGAAGACTGCAAACTACTATAAAGGAAGCTTTCTGTGATTTGCTGTTATCCATTCAGCACTGTTTAGACGGCATGGAGGAACATTTACAAACAGGGCCTCAGCGGGGAAGGAAAACAACCCAGAAAAGAAAGCACCTGTCAGATGGGGGATGTACACCGACTTGCAAGAGTAAGGACTATTACCCCCCCCCCCGAGCCAGCCTAGCCAAACTAAAATTGCCATCTCGGACGCCTTCTCCAGGCTTAAAAAAGCCTCTCTTACAAGGAAGGAAACCCCTTCCGATAACATACCCTCCTCACCCCAAGGAGCACAATGCGGGTGGCAGACCCTCGAGCCTGGAGGAAGACTAGCAGGGCAGTAATGATGACTACTATATCGAGGGGGAGCGCCGGTACGATGACCGGATCCCCCTATCCTCAGAGGATGATGAGCATACTATAGGGTCTAGACCCTCTAGCTCTGGGAATATGGCAGTCCCAATTCCCAAGCAGGCACCCGGAAAACATCCCACTCTTCAGAGTATGTTCAATTCTAGATTAAGAGTCCGACTGTGGGCTAAAAAACCCCAACTGTATACCTGCAGTAGAATCAAACATCTGCATATGGACCAGAATCTTGCCAACCTGGCCATTGATTCAGACAACAAGCCAGCCCCCATCTTTTTACATGACCAACCCATACCACCCGAGAAACCCCCCGCAAAAGACAAACTCATTAAAGCAGCCTTGGTGAATGCTAGGTCTCTCCCTGCCCATGCTCTGGACATCGCTGACTTCATAACTCACGAAAAGCTCGATCTCCTTGCAGTCACGGAAACTTGGCATAATGCTGCCTCTGGTCCATCTCTGGCCCTTGCTATACCTAACAATTATGCCACTATTAGATGCAACAGAAACACTAATCAGACGAAGGGAGGTGGACTCGCCCTCATATTCAGAAATACCATTGAGATTAGAGTCATCCAGGACGTTCAAATCCCCTCTGCTGAATCCCTGTCCATCAAACTACCTCTATCACCCAACCATACGGTAACAATGCACCTTATTTACCGACCACCAGGTCCCATTTCTTCTTTTATAGAGGACATTGCATCACTTATAACCACTGACACTAAACCTAATACACAAACTATCCTACTCGGGATTTTAATCTTGGATTTAACGACCCCAAGAATACTAACGCCCATGATCTAGTCAACACCTTATCCGACTTGGGTCACACCAACATTATTCATGAGCCCACTCATATTAAAGGTAGAACACTGGACTGGCTCACTCATCTCAATTGCTCTATTGATCTCCTATCCATTGATCCATGCATCTGGTCAGATCATCATAAAATAACCTTTTCTATCAAAGCCAACACACGCCACCTGGCTCCCATCATCGCCCCAGCCACCAGCACGAGAAATAAGAGACATTACACCTGACAAACTCCTACCGATATTACTCCCCTTCCTGAACAATATTGACTCAGACGCTGACCCCACAGTTTTAGTGGATATCTACAATCCGGCAATTCTCAGAGCACTGAACACCATTGCCCCCCTAAAATTGCAGAAACCTAAACCACAGCGCCACCTTAATACTTGGTTCACGCCGCAGCTAAGAGAACTACGCAAAACTAAGAACTGCAGAGGCACACTGGAAAAGTGCCCTTCAGCAACCAATAAGAACGAGCTAACACTAGCATCCACTATTTACAAAGAAGCCATCCTTATTGCTAAAAAAAGACACCTACAACAAAAGGATTACGCAAGCGGAATCCAACACAAAATAACTTTTTAAGATTCTAAAAGAACTAGAATCCCCTATTGACAAATGTGTTACTGACACACTTTGGTGTAGTAACATTCAGAAGGCCTTATTAGATAAAATAGCTTGCCTACAATCTAAAATCAATGCGAAAAAATCCCTGCTACTAGCTGACCCTGACTACAAACAATCACCTAACAAATCACCTACCTTTAAGTCAACTTGTAAGCCATTCAGTTTCTCACCCCTCTCAATTTGGGAAGTTGAAAACATTAGGAAACTTAAAACCATCAAACTGCCAGGGTGATGCCTGCCCTGCCCCGATTATCAAAGCAGCAGCACACGATCTGGCACCATTTATTACCAACCTCATCAATGCCTCCTTCAAATCCGGAGTAGTGCCTGATAACCTAAAAGACGCGTGGGTCATTCCACTACTCAAAAAACCTACTCTTGACCCAGCCAACCCGTCTAACTATAGGCCGATAACAACCGTCCCTTTCTTATTAAAAATACTGGACAGAGCAGCCTATCTACAAATACAGGCCTACCTAGAATCGAACAATCTCTTGGGACTAAGGCAATCCGGCTTCCGACCCAGACACGGCACGGACACTGCATTAATAGATCTCACTACCCAGATCCAAATCCTAAAAGACAATGGCAAACGTGCACTCCTCTTACTACTTGACCTGTCAGCAGCTTTTGATTTGGTTAACCACCAAACACTGTCACCATTTGAAAACTGCAGCAAACTTTTCAGACACAGCCACTGCCTGGATCAGTTCCTTCTTGGCGAACAGAACCATGAGAGTCTTTTCTCCCACTGATTCAGCTGAACCCTCACCAGTACCTTGTGGAGTCCCGCAAGGCTCTTGTGTGTCCCCAACACTTTATAATCTATTCACAAAGCCCCTCTTTGATAGCCTTGACTATCTGGGTGTCACATATAATATGCGGATGACACCCAGATACTCATTCCTATCTCGGGTAACTATGAAACAGACAGCAAAACCCTCAATGAAATATGCTCAGTAATTCAAGCATGGATGGCACTTCATGGACTTTGTCTCAATGACAAACAAAAAAACGGAGCTGATCATCCTTGGCACTCACGCCAAACTAAAAAATCTTCAATCCGCTTTTAAATCTTTCACTATAGATGGTAATCTCATCCCTGTTTCAAACAACACTAAAACCCTAGATATCTACATTGATGCCACCTTATCCTTTTCCAAACAAACTAATGCAGTAGAATCATCAGCTGCCTACACTTGCAAATTAATCACTGCATGTAGGCCGTTCATCTCCTCACCCAACTGCATTACTCTTGCTAGAGCATTAGTCCTGTCCAAAATAGACTATTGTAATGCCCACTTAGGCACTAGCCACAAAATATCAACAAACTGCAAGTAATTCAAAATAACGCCATCAGGGCTGCCCTCAACATCCCTAAAAAGTCTCATATTTCTGAGACTAGACGCAATCTACACTGGCTCCCAGTAGAGCACAGAATATCCCTCAAAACGCTGGCCCTCACACACAAAGCCAGGGCGAACCTTGCACCAGCCTACCTCACCAACCAACTTACACCTCATACAGCATCAAGACCACTTAGAGCAGCTCAAGCTAACACTATGTCCATACCGAGATTCAAACTCCATAACTGGGTGGAGCTAGCTTCCCCGTACAAGCTTCGAAACTATGGAACACACTTCCCGCGCTCCTTATGTCAGAACCCTCATTTAACCTATTCAAACGCAACACGAAGCGTTGGCTTCACAACATGGACTCTGACAGCCTAACCTTCCAGATCCCAGAACGACGGACTGCCGACGGTACATTTTGTAATCTATGGATTTATTTCAGATTATTTATGTTTCTGTAATACTAAGTATTCACCTATCTATATCTGTAACCGTAACATAACCCTTGTTTACTGCACTCAAATGTAACTGTAACCAGATCTAACTTACGCGCCCGTATGCCCCCGGGCCTGGCTGCGCTTTATAAATAAAATAAATACAAATACAAACCGGAATATTTAATCTACCCCAGGTCAACAGACTGGGAACAGTCATCAAGAGATACTGAATACATTAAGGCCAGACTGTCGGCCTCTGGAGAAGGCCAGAGCCAAGCTCCACTCCAAGTGTCCCCGGCCAGAGATTCCCGAAAAAGTGGCCTTGACCACTGAATTAGATACCAAGATGATCACCTTTCTGGGGAAGAACGTTAAGGATCCAAAGAAGGGCACTGACCGGATCTGGCGTTCTCGTCAAGACAAGGTCCTTGACATCACAGTACCCCTGGCAAAAATTATGGATCAGGCCGAAGAGGCCATTGACACAGCAATCCCATTGACCCCACTATTATGGCAGGATGGTCCCAGAGGGCACGCTGTATGCTAGGAAATGCCAATTGTGCCATTTCTACGGAACGCAGAAAGAGCATTCTGCTGAAAATTGACCTAAAATTGGGCAAACTGGCAGATTCCGAGTCGGGACCAGCAGCTCAAGGGCTCTTATTTGGCGATCCCTTCTTTAAAGAAATGTCAAAGTTCGTTGGTACTTTCACTGCCCTGGACAAGGCACAAGCCTCCATTAAAAGGGTATTTGCATCCAAAATGTTTTACCAGGCCGGACGAGAGAGAGGTCGCTCCTCCGACCGATACTCTTTGACAGGAGACCTTAACATGGAAGAGAGCAACACAACTACTGGCCAGAGCGTTCAGAAACCTTCTTCCCTTCCAGGGGACGAGGAAGAGGACGCGGCTGGAGGAGAGCAGCCAGCTATCCGGCCCAACAGCCTACAGGTCAGTGCAAACATAACCGTGCCAGTGCCGCAGTTTCCCATAGGGGGGTGGAGGGGAGAATAGCTTTCTTTGCGCAAGCCTGGGACTCTATCAGGGGATGCCTGGATTCGAAGCGCAGCACAAGGTTTGCGCCTAGAGTTTTTTGCGCAGCCCTTTCAAGCTTATCGCCCCGCACAGAAAGTGATGTCCCAAGAGGACGCAGCAGTGCTAGACAGCAAAGGGAGCAGGACTGGGTCCCGTTCACTACCGGGAGTTGCAATTGCATAGGCTGAAAGGCAGTCATCTCAGACGCCGCCTTTCCTACTCTAAACGTCTAACTCTATCGCCACAGGCAAGGACGGAGCACATCTGGTGGCTCACACATATGGAAGCCCGGAACGGCAGGGCGATCTTCAGGTCCGCCTCGGATATAATAGAGTCGGACTTCAGCCGCTCAGGCTGGGGAGCGAGATGCGGTGCTGTGGCCACAGGGTGAACTTGGTCCTCTCAGGAACTGGATATGCACATACATTGCCTGGAGCTTCTAGCAGGTTCCTTTTCCATGCGATCTTTAGTCAGAGGCAGAGTGAGTTGCTGTATCTTACTGAAAATGGACAACATTTTTACAGTAAGATACATCAATCATCTGTGTGGCACCAAGTCAAGACCGCAAGCAGAACTAGCCAAGGATTTTCTGCATTTCGGCCTGGAACACTGCATTTCCGTCACAGCGGAGTACCTTCTAGGTCTCAGAAATGTAGTCGCAGATTGGCACTCCCACCACCCTACCGACTATAGCGATTGGAGGCGCAACACAGACATTTTCAGTCGGCTCCAACAAGTGTGGGGCCCCATGACCAAGGATCTCTTTTCCTCCCGCCTCAGCGCACAGCTGCCAGAGTTATACAGCTGGAGACCGGACCCAGCAGCCGCAGCGACGGATGCATTCTTACAGCAGTGGACGGGGGAATTCTTTACGCCTTTACCCCCTTCACCATGATAGCGAGGACACTGGCAAAGGCCCGCCAGGAACAGGCAGAGCTAGTCTTCATAGCCCCGGTCTGGACATCTCAGACCTGCTATCCAGTTCTTCTGGAACTTTTTGGATTTTTCAATCCTTCCACCCCAGTCTCCAGATCTTCTAAGAGGTCCGGCGGGCCAACGCCACCCCCTTCTCCTCAGACAGTCCTTAATGCTAGCAGCCTGGAGGATTTCAGGACAAGATGGAGGGTCCCAAGCATTTCTCTCAAGGCGGTCAGCCTCATTGAGGAAAGCTGGGCCCCGCTACCTACAAGAGGTACTCTAACTTTTGGAGCCCCTGGAGGCACTGCTGTTTGGACCGAGAACTCCATCCGGTGTCAGCACCTATAGAGGAGATTTTGAACTTTCTGGCTTCATTAGTAGAGCTGGGCCTCGCCTACAGGACGGTTAACGCCTACTGCTCCGCAATTTCAGCCTACCACAACCTCGTGGAAGGCCTACCAGCAGACGAACATCACCTAGTGTGCAGGATGCTTAAAGGCATCCGCCTCTCCGTACCGCCCATGTCCCGTTACTACACTATGGGACGTTAACAGAGTACTAAATCTTTTCTTTCCTGGCCTCCT
This sequence comes from Ambystoma mexicanum, assembly GCF_040938575.1. Lineage (NCBI taxonomy): Eukaryota > Metazoa > Chordata > Amphibia > Caudata > Ambystomatidae > Ambystoma > Ambystoma mexicanum. Next base: position 90,602,500 of record NC_090935.1, on the reverse strand, counting down.
AACAAGGAGTTCTCGCACTGCCCTTTCTGGTAAGCTCACTAAGCTTTTATGCTTGGTCTCCTGCAGAAGAGTATCAGATGTCAGAGCGCTCAATCTAGCAGGCAGGTCCTTTTCACCCGACCGCGTAGTATTTCATATATCCAGGAGGACCAACTGCAATTCGAAAGTAATTACATATCCTGCCTTTACAGAACAGCTTATGCGCTGCCTCATCAGATGCATGAAGGTTTACAAGGAGGTGACCGCACCACTCGGTACCTCCCCTAGCGGGCAACTTTTGATAGCACTTTGTAAGCCACATAAAGCGGTATCCGCGCCAACTCTGGCACGCTGGACACTCTCCCAGGCAGGAATAGATACAGACCTTTTGGCGCTCACTCCGTCAGAGGTGCTATGGCCTCCAAAGCCTTTCAGGTTGGAGTTCGCTTAGAGTACATCATGAAAATGGCCAACTGGGCAGGCAAGTCTATCTTTAAACAATTCTACCTGAATCTGGTAGAGCAACCAGCATCCGTAGTGGTAAGTAAGCTTTAAACAAGCATAATATGAGCTTCCGGTCTTGACATTGAATAAAGATTTTCCAAAATAACTTCCTTAGAAAGTCTTAATTCTATTAAAAGACACAGGTGAGCATTATCCCGCCCAACTGGAGAAATACAGTTGCTTAATGGAATAGTGTTTTCTCTTCCGCCCTTGTATACAGAATAGGGTTAATATATACATCAAGTAACCCTTTATATTTTCTTGTTTTTCTTAGTGATTTCGGACAAGCCAACCTGACGTGCATTTTATTTACGCAAACGTCCACTGCCGGCAACTACAGCCTGATGTTCCTCTCGTTGGCTTGATTCCAAGTTCACAGCCTCAAAAGAGGGGGAAATACACTATTGGTTCCTAATTGGAGGGGTCTACCTACTGCTATTGGAGGATTGGAGTCACATGTTTTGGTGACCTTCTCATGAACTTGGACTTAACTTGCTGGGAAATTGGAGTTTTTCCCGTTTTAAGTGACTTTCACTATGGACTAGAGTTTTTATGACATTTATTAAGCCTTAATGTTGTTCATGTATGTTTTTCTGCACCCTGGTCAGCTATGGATGTTGCTATCTGGTTTTGGGTGCATCAAAACTTGCTGCTGAGCTCTTTCTATGTGAAGTAAATAAAGAAAGAAGCATAAAGCTCGCCACCGTGCCTTTAATAGAATTAAGACTTTAAGGAAGTTATTCTGGAAAATCTTTATTCTAGTGGACATGTGACCATGATTTTTTGCCAACCTTGTGATCCCGTTCAGTAAGAGTAAATGGAGACGTGCCCACCTGATCACCCACACCTTATACATTGGCTTCTTGAATGTTTAGCTATGTTATTCGCAAAGGAGGCAAAAACCTTAAATCATGAAAAGAATTTTCGATGAAGAGACCTTTCATTATCTAAACCATGAGGAGACAAGTCCAAAGAAATAATCAACATAGTAGCTGCTGACCTCTGCCAGGAACTGGCATGCCAAAGGACCAAGGTGAAGCATTTGTATTTTGTCTTTATAGAGTGCTTTCCACTAAAGGGCTGAACATATTAAAAAACACAGTACAGATCAGGAATAATGACATCTGGAAACAAAAGAAGATAGTAGATGGTCTTTACGGCAAGAGCAGAAAAGCGGTAGGAAAAGATGGAGTTTACAGAGAGCAGGATGAACCTCCAATGAAGAGGAGCCAAGAAAAAACTAGCAGTAGCCAGTGGGAGGGGAACTGATAAAAGGAAGAGACTGGGAGTGAAGTGAACTAGAGGGAGAAGGAACAAGTTACTAACCTGTAACTATTGTTCTCCAGCACGGGTCTGCCATGGATTTACATGCTAATTTCCCAGTTGTCAGGCTGGCAATCCTCAGCAAAAGAAAAAACTGTTTCACTTTCACTTTAAAACTGTATTTCTCCTCTAAAACAATCACTGTCCTCTGGGCCATGCTGCCCCATTCAATGACAGTCGTCTCCCTAAGCTCCACCCCTGGTGGCCATCTTCAGATTTGTTAAGCTCATAAAGTGGCAGTATGAACCAAGAAGAGCGGGCTCGCAAGTGAATCCCTGCCAGACCCATGCTGGAGAGCAATAGCTACATGCAAGTAACTTGTTCCTTCTCCAGCATGGGGTCTGGCATGGAAACACATGCTCATGATTAACGATTACATAGCAGTACATATACACAACCACGGGAGGTGGTAAGGCTCAAAAGTAGTAACAAAACTCACCTCTGGAACAGACTCACCTGAAACAGGTTACTCAGCACCACTTGGCCGACTCCAGACTCTTCTATGCAATCGCAGTGGACGAAGTAGAACCTCGTGCAGGTGTGCTTGGACCTCCACGTAGTAGCCCTGCAGATGTCGAGCAGGGGCACATCAGAGAGAAACGCTGTCATAGCTGCAATGGTTCTGGTGGAGGGGACTCTTGGACGGCCTGGCAGCGGCTCTGGATGTTTGTAGCCAGAAAGCCACCTGGAGATGAAGCCTTTGACAATGCCTTTCGTTGATTTACAGGTCCAAAGTTGACGAACATCGGAGATGTCTTTCAAAAATACATTGTTCGTGCCACGCAGAATTTCAAGGCACGAGCAACGTCCAGTAAATGCAAGACCTTTCCCACCAGCAATGACAGATTCAGAAAGAATACAGGCAACACCAAAGTTTCATTGAGGTGGAATTCCGACGGTACCTTCGGCATAAAGGTGGGGTGTGTACGCAGTACCACCCTGAAGCATGGAAAGACAAGTAAGGCTGCTTGCAAGACAGGGCGTGAATATCCCCGACCCGAAGTCGGATGCATAGGTTAGAAGGGCACTCCCATGAATTTGGTCAACACCACATTGAGCTCCCAAGCTGGGACAGGAGCCTTCACTGGCAGGAAAGTCCTGTAGAGTGTAGAGCCCCTTAAGGAACTCCTTGATGACTCAGACCACAGCGAAGGTTTGCCCGGGAACCTGGTGCACCTGTATATGGAGACTAGATGTACCTTAATGGATGTGTGAACCAGTGCCGCTTTGGCCAAGGAAAGCAAGTATGGCATGAGTTGCAGAGCCGTGACACACAGAGGGGGGTAATCTTAGTCCGGCACACCACACAGAAGCATTTCCATTAATGTCAGTAGCACTTCAATGCAGACGAGGCTCTGGCCCTGGCCAGGATGTACTTTTATTCTGTGTCTAAAGCATAACCCCCAAACTCTAGGGCTGCAGGAGCCATGCCCTCCCGTTCAGAGATCCTGGGTTGTGATGCAGTCTCGCCCACCCCTCTTCTCTGGCGAGAAGGTCCGGTTACAGCGGTAGCAGGCGTAGATAGTCCAGATACCAGATCTGCCTCAGTGACGAGTATCATCCTGCAGTGGCACTGTCTGAGTGTGTTGATCACACTCAGGAGGAGTGGAAATGTGGGTGGGGCTGAGCGTATAGGAACTCTCCTTCCCACGGGAACACATCCAGCAAGCTCCTCGGTTGAGGGAACCTGCTGGAAAACCTCTGGCACTTGGTGTTCACTGCCGTCAAGAAGAGATCGATCTGGGGTCGTCCCGATTCGTCCAACAGTCAGTCCACCTGGTCCTGGCGAAGCTCCGACTCATGGCAAGAACGCAGTTCCCTGTTCATCAAGTCCACAATGGTGTACTTGACTCCTGCCAGGTGAAGTGGAATGTGGAACATGCCTTGACGAATGGGCCACTGACAAGTCCTGGAATTCCTTGTAGAGCACCAGAGAGAGCCCATTCCCCCGTTTCCGGATTTAGAACATGGTTGAGGTGTTGTCTGAAGATCCTCACCACCTTGTCCTTCAATGACGGTAGATAAGACTTGAGGGCACAGAATACGGTTCCAGGATGTTTATGTGTAGATCCCTCCGGTTGCCAGAGGCATCTGACATGCAACTGCTTGGTGCAGTCTCCCCATCCCTCTAGAGGTGTGTCTGTGGTGACCGTCTCCTGCTAAGGAGGAACCTTAAACCAAGATCCTGAGATGCTGCCGAACTCCTGGTGACCGTCTCCTGGTAAGGAGGAACCTGAAAAGAAGATCCCGAGATGCTGCCGAACACCCCACCACTGTATTGCCCAACGGAACTCTTCATTGAGAGAGATCTTGTCCGTATAGTTCCCAATACTTGCATCCAGGAACTTCTGGAGAGGTCTCATGCACAGTCTGCAGAGGCAAACATGGTTTTTGCAGGAGCAGAACAAGCCCAGAAGTAACTTGATGGATCGCACCGTTGCTGCTTTGGCCGACGACAAGCGCTGCACCTTGCCCAGTATGGTTTACACCCTCCGAAGGAGGGAGATGCCAAGCAAGTCACGGTCGAGTCGTGCATCCAGGAATAGAATGCCTCGAGATTGCTTCAAGCAAGACTTTGGATAATTTATGGAGTACCCTAGCTCCGTCAGCAGACGTATAGGCCTCGCTGTGTGCTCACTTGACCGGGACAGCAAGGGGGTACACACCAGCCAGTCGTCCAGGTAGGGGGTATACATGGATGCCCTGTAGACGAAGTGCTGCCACCGGTGCCAGGCTGTCCGTAAACACCCTCTGTGCCGACTTCAGGCTGAAAGGCCGAGCTTTAAGCTAGTAGTGCACACCCTGAACTACGAATCGCAGGAACTAGCATTGCTTTGAGAATGTGGAAGTAGGCGTCCTCCAGGTATGACAATGTCAGAAAATCTCCCTGCTCCAGCTGGCCGAGCACGTGCTGCATCGTGACCATCTAGAACTTTTTAGATGTTAAGTACTTGTTGAGATGACGTAGATCCAGAATCGGCGTCCAACCTCATGTCTTCTTTCGGACTAGAAAGTATCTGGAATATACGCCGGAGCCCAAGAGTTGCTGAGGACGGGCTCTATTGCCCCTCCGTAACATGGACCGCACCTCCTGTAGAAGCTGCGACCTGTGTCATTGCTGCTAAACAGGAGGATACAAAGACACTTGCTTTGGAACTATAAAGTGTGCTCTTGTCTGATAGCATCCAGCACCCTTCTGTCCGTGGTGATCATTTCCCACGTGCTGCTGAACTTCGCTATTCGGCCGCCCACTGGGGTGCGTAACTGGGGGGTCCGGAGCCACGGCCGATTCAGGCATGCCTTGGTGAAGTGTCCTGCCTTTCAGACTGTGCCTCCGCTGGCCTCTGCTGCCTCGAGAACGCCCCTGTACACTCGAGTGGAAGAGCACGGGCGGGTGTCTGCAAGGGGTACTATAACCCTTTGATGATCTTCATGGCTTTCCTCTGGCAGAGCAAAAGGATGAGGACCGTTGCCGCTGCAAAGTACCTTGGAAACGTGACGTCTCTGTGTCAGTCTATCACTTGCAAAGACTCATCAACTGACTTTTTCTAAGAGGTTTTCCCTGTCGAACTGCCTATCCAGCACCTTCGTCTGAGTGTCCGGTCTGAAGTTCTTAGCCTTCAACCAACCTTGATGGCGCAGACACCCCGGTCCCCATCTGGCGAAATCCTGTGTCTGCAATGTCTACCACCACCATGACTGCGTGATCCGAGGCCATCTCTCCTTCCTGAAAAAGTTCCAGTAGAAAATCCAGGATATGGTCAGGCTTTTACTGGAGTCATTACGGGCCAAAATTGCTTGTGCCTTCGCTGCCTTGATGGCAGAGGCTGCCATGTAAATTATCCTCTTGCCCATCGCATCCAGCTCTTCCCCCTCCTGTGCCGGAGGTACCATGCCTGCCAATGACTGGTTCGCAGAGGGTTTCCTTGCTGTGGCCGAGGCCACCAAATGCGGCGAAGGCTGAGATCTTAGGTACCTGGGTGCAGAGTCCGGCACCCTGTATTTCTTCTCCAATCTGTCCCGTTTTGTCGGGGCTGAAATAGGGCTCTTCATAAGGACCAGGCCCTCTTCCCAGATGTCGTCCAGAAGGGGACGGACATGGTCTTCAACCTTGACTCTCGCCGTTGGTACAGGAAGCCTTCCTTCTTGGTCTCCTCAGGGGCTAACTAACAGCTCTGAGGCCCTCGAGATGACCAAATGAAAGGAACCAACTTGATCCGGAGGGGAGGCTCCATGGGGCTCGTCCGCGTGCAGTCTCCCCGTCGGCCGCAATGAAATCAGCACCCATGTTGGTACCCGTAGCTGTGGTAGATGTGTCCGTGCCGGTGTCCGTGTGTGGATCCAGAGCTCCGGTAGGAGTCTTGTTCTGATGAGGTAGTGTTGGTGGCAGCAGGGTCGGATGATGCTGAGGACCTGTGCCCCCCCTTTGACTTACTCTTCCGCAGGGGAGAGTTTACACCTTCGGAGGTTCTGGAGGTGCCGACTCGGACGGCGGTATCCTCAGTTGGATTTCAGTGACTGTGCAAGGTAGATAAAATGTCCAGAGACATGTCCCTAGGTGTTGGGATAAACATTGCCAAAAGAGTCGAATCTGGGCTAATGAGTCCTCTTCTACACCAGTGAATGAGGTCCTTCCTCAGGTTCTCCCCTCCATGGTCCAAGTAGCATACCTCATGAGGATGGTCGTCCTTGTTGGTACTGTAGTAGATCTGTATCAGTCTACACTCAGAAGCCTGCCGGTCTGCATACCTGGGAGGCCCCACAGATGGGACCGCTTCCCAGGTTGTTGAGTCTGAGCGGCCATCTGGTCTGTACATGGCGCCGGCTCCTTCATCGCTGCTTCCGCAGCCATATCCCGCATTGGGGGCAAGGACACCCGCTAGGAACCGCCACCTCTTTCCAGGACCCGCTCTTTCAGAACCACGGTGGATGTTGTTGAATTAACCAACGAAGTGCTTATGGCTGCCTTAGTCGATGGTGCAGTCATCGATTCCATACACTTGGCCTTGGTTGAAGACTTAGCTGGCTTCGACAAGTCCTCCCCGGATTCAGTGGAAGATGATGGTGACGGCGAACGCCTCTTGCACGACTCGTAACCAGCATCAGCGGCAAACTCAGCAGTCTGGCGCTTGGCCTTCTCTTGGACACCCACACACGGGGATTCCTAAAAAGATCTTGACCTCCTCCCGGAGGGAGACTGCTCCTCGGACCGGTCGTTCCTGGATGAGGAATAACATTGACCCGCGGCTGCGTCAGAGGCCTTACTCAACTTTAGCCACGCTGACTATCTGCTGTATCTGTCCTCTTTTTTTTAAACCACAATACCTCGCATCCCTCATCATGGTGGTCTGATGTAGGCAGTACAAGCATTTATGGTGTCGATCTTCTACAAAGACTTTCCTTAGCCCACACTTTGCATAGAGTTTGAAGAGGCAGCGGCCTTCCTTCTCTTCAGCCATGCTGAAAGGGAGCGAAGCAGGCTCGAAGGCCGGGCCTTCTCGAAACTTCTGTTCATGGGGGCCAATGCCCTACCTAGCGCTGCAACATCTCTGGATTAAGACGAACATTGAAGATCAAGCAAGAAGGCAGTCTGAATTTCAAAGTCATTTTTATTCTTCACAGCAAGCCATCAGACCGCATACAGCAGGAAAATCAGCAATTCTCTGGGCTCCCTTCTAGCTACAGTTACTAACATACTGTTTCAGAGATGAGGTAATCTATCAATTAACACAGAAAACATTCCGATTGGCTTTGGCAATTAAAGAAAACCCCTTCTCCTGACCAGGGTTGGTTGCCCCAAAATGCCATTCAACAGCTTCCTACGTCAAACCTGGGCAAGCTAACCAATTATAATTGTTCTGACCATCATATCTTCAGATGTCTAGAGAAGGAATAATCTTGGCAAGCTCATCAAGGTACTTTTGGCAGTCTATATCATGCTTCCAAAAAGTCTACATATGGGCCTCAGCTGAGCGCTCTGCCCATGAGCTCAACACACTTGCTGCACTCTTATTAACTGCTCTAATGCTACCTTTTCAGGACCTAATCTAGTCTCATCGGCCCATCACTTGTCAGACTTACTGCCGAGAAGTACTGATTGTGCGTTATTTTCCACTAAACATTCAATTAACTTCTATGAGGGAATTATTTATTTTTATCAGCAGGAATTGCAGAAAAGCCCACTGTTTTGTGTCCCCAGCAACCATTTAAAAAAAAAAAAAAAACACTGCCTGTTTCCACCAAAATGGCTGATCAAATTACGAAATGACTGACCTTTTGTTTTTACTTATAGCTTAGTCCCTGCTCAGTTTTAAACCTAGAATTCTGGATACCCATTATAAATATATGCTACCCATCAGGCCATCCCCTATGCAAGGAATTCTGACCCCATAAATGTATGTTGTCCTTCAAAGTGCTTTTTTGACCTTTTAAGCACTAATTCTGATTTTTGCAATACTAGAATTAATCAACCCGTCAAGTTATCTGTATTTAGTTTGAGGGGGGGGTGGTCTACCTTCTGTACACTTCCATTACCCGAGGGTGGCCAAACACTGAAGCTTGTGCTAAAATCTGAAGATGGCCACCAGGGGTGGATCTTAGGGAGAGGACTGTCATTGGATCAGGGCACTATGACCCAGAAGACGGTGATTGGTTTAGAGGAGAATTACAGTTTTAAAGCGAAATTGAAACTGTTTTTTCTTTTATCAAGAATTCCTAGCCGGACGACTGGGAATATTCATGATCATGTGAATCCATGCCCGACCCCCTTCTGGAGAATAGAATGGTATAAAGGAAGAGAGAAGGGGGTGTGGGGTGAGTTTAGGGGTGTGTGGACAGAGATTTGAAGACCAACAAGTTACCCGTGGTAATGTTCTTTCGACTGGATGTTCCCTCCCATGTATTCCTAATCTTACAATAAATATCTCCATATCCAGCTTTATCTGCTTGGGAAAAACATTACCAACAGAGGGCGCTGCACATCGATGGCCTCCGTCTCTGTCAACTTCATCGATGGTATAGAGCGCGTGCAGCGACTGTTTGCTTCAGTTCAGTTCCGTTTTTACATGTATTTAGTTTATCCTACACCAGGCAGCTACTCCCCCTGAACGGGCGTAAGCTGCAATGAAATGCAAATTCTACTGTGCGGTAGGCTTGGAGGGGCGATGAGGAATACGTGGGAGGAACATCCAGTCGAAGAAAGTTACCAAGGGTAAATAACTTGTTCTTCGAATGGATTGAGTACTCCCACATATTCCTCATCTTATGATAGACTCCCAAAGCTGTATTTGACTCTTTAGAGGAGGAAGTCAGAATTTACAGTTTCTAATTAGAATTTAGGAGTTACTTATTGGTCTGTGTGTACAGAGTAACACTTCCTTCCAAAAAACACCTACCCAGCCTGAGGAAGAGTCCAGACTATAATGCTTGGTGAAAGTGTGGACTGAGGACCATGAAGCAGCCATGCCCCTGGTAGAATGTGCTCCGAGACCCTCAGGAGAATCGTTTCCAGCTAATCTGTAGCATTCTAAGATTCCTAGGATGATCCACCTAGATAAAGTTTGCTATGAGACCGCCATACGAAACGTATGGCCTGTGTAACCAACAAAGTTGATTGTCTTGTATTAATTGAGACATACTGGAAATGTCGAAGCTAAGTGCAGGTTTTGGTTGAAGCCCGTGTAGCCTCTCCTCTTCCTTTGGGGGATAGAAAGAAGGTAGAATGATTTTTCAAGTTAAATGAAAAACAATTTTTGGCAACTCTATCCTTAAAGACAACTGCATAAGGAGGCTTGCAGGACAAGGCTTGTAGTTCACTCACCCCAAGGGATGATGTAAGAGCCACTAAAAGGATGGTCTTTTAAAGTTAACAATCTTAAAGGACAAGAGTGAATAGACTCGAATGGAGAACCTATTAGGAATTTCAGAACTAGTTTCAGACCCCAAACCGGGACTTGAAAAGGGACTGTAGGAAAAACCTTTGTCAATCCTTTCAAAAACTGTATAAGCAGTGGGTTCTTGAAGAAAGATACGTCTTTAGAGAAGCACTTGAAAATAAATAGCGCTGCTAGATGCCCTGTAATTGTACCAACCTTGGAGGCCCAGATTGGCCAGGTGTAACAAGAATGGGAACACCAAATATGTACTGAATGTAAAAGAGTCCACATTCTTATCCCTGCACCAGCTGCAGAAATTGTTCCAATGGCAGCAGAATAAGGATTTAGGTGCTGGCCTTCTGGCCGAAAGCAACATAGATAGAGAGATTCCTTCTTGAATTTCCCAGAACCAGAGCTGCATTGCCTCTCCTAGCAGTGGTAGTGACCCTACACCACCTCTTGTTGAATTAGTACATGGCCACTGTGTTGTCTGTCATTATCAGGACATTATTTCCCTGGATAGAGGGCAGAAGGGCTTTTAGCACTAGTCCAAATGGTTGATGTGTAGTTTGAACTCCGATGGAGACCAACAACCGATGGTCAGATCGCTGGCGTCGGCTCCCCACTCCATGAGTGAGGCGTCCATCACTACTGTTCTCTCCAGCCATCGTTGCCAAAAAGTTTCTCCTTTCACAATGTTGTCCTTGCAAGCCCACCACAGAAGGTCCTGTGTGACTGCTTGGAACCTGAAGGTCTGACATACTGCTTGAGAATTGGGACCATTGAGTCATAAGAGCCCTTTGGATAGATCCCATTCTCAGGCAGGCCTCTGGCACCAGGAAAATGCAGGATGCCATGGGGTCTAGCAACCATAAAGAAATCGAAGGCCAGAAGACGCTGGGCACTCTGAAATTTGGTGACCATCTGCAGAATGCCTACAGCCCTCAGCTCAGTTGGCAAGGCTTTTCCCAAGGATGCCTCTAGGACTGCCCTGATGTATTGGAGCCTTTAAGATGGTATCATCCCAGTTGAGAGAGAAGCCCAGTCTGTGGAGTGAGTGACAGGTGGAGCGCAGATGTTCCAGGACCTGTTCGGGAGACCGTTCACTGATCAGCCAATCGTCCAGGTAGGGGTAGACGTCAATCCCCCCCCCCTCTCCTGAGACTTGCTGCCACCACTGCCATCAACTTGGTGAAACCCCTCAAGGCGGAGGTCAGCCAAATGGCAGAACTCAAAACCGATAATGAGAACCGCCAACGGTGAACTTTAGGTGTCTATGTTGGATTGGCACATGAAAGTGAAAATTCTGAAGGTACAATGGTACCATCCAGTCCTGAAGATGGAGGGCCTGAAGGATCTAAGAAAGGGTAATCATCTTGGACTTGTCCTTCCTAAGGAACTTGTTCAAGTCTCTTAAGTCCAAGATGGGTCTCAATCATCCAGCCTTCTTGGGGATTAGAAGAGGGGTGTACCAACCCATGTTCCTCTCTGCTATAGGTACCAGTTCTATAGCACCCTTCTCTAGCAGGGTCAAGATTTCCTGCATAAGGAGCAGATCTGTGAATAAGAGCCGTTTCCCGGTGGATGATCCAGAGTTCTTTTTAGAAAGAGAAGGCAGTAAGCATGGGCTGCCGTTTGCAATGCCCATTTCTTTCAGATTCGGTGAGAGTCTGCCTCCCACCTGGGCTTTGTGGACTAAGGACTCAGAGGTTTTGAGGCGGCCGATGTACAGGCTGATGGTAAAGTAAAATCTTCTCTGACCTCTTTGATTCGACGACAGTCCTCTCCCTCTTCCAACTGAGAAATAGCAAAAGCATCTTCCACTCCAAGATGTACCAGTGGGGCAAGCTTGTGGCTGTCTGACTGCTGCGCCAAGGGATTTGGATGCTGCTTTGGTTGTCTGCAGCTTCTCCGGGCTCTTGGCAGCCTTGCTGCCAAATAAATGTGTGCCGTCAAAGGGCATGTTAAGAAGTCTAGACTGCATATCTGGAACAAATCCAGCCTCTCCAGGCAAATCTGTGCATTACAGTGATAGCTGCCATAGCTCTGCTGAAACAATGAGCAGAGACGAGACCACTCTGGAGGGATTCGCACATTGCATCTTTCCCAACCTTGACAATGTTTAAGAAGCTGTCTCGTTCTTCCCTTTTCGGAGATCTGTTCAGATGCCATCGCTATGCAATCCCATAAGGTGACAGTGAACTTTGCCAGTGCACATGTGGCATTTATAGATTGAAGGGCCACAGACCCGCAGAGAAAACATTTTTAGCCAATGCGCCATCCATAACGCTAGTCATCTCTGTCTGGGAGAGGGGGGGGGGGAAGGGGTTAGGGGTAGTTGGGTATGCATTTTGATGTAGAACTGGCGGCCTGAACTATTAAACTTTTGGTAGTTGGATGCTTTGTCAGATATTAAGTGTCACTGCTGGACGCTCTGTACTTGCTTGTCAGTTTTTTGTTCACTGCTGGAATTAATTCCGGCGTCTCCCAATCAACTCTCCTTTGTAAAGCTACATGGAAAGGAATAATAGGGTCCTCCTGAGTTCCCTTATCTAAAATATCAGTGAGGTTGGTTAGGTCGTCCTGCTCAAAAAGTGGTGCAGGCCTTTTACATCCCAGATATTTTATCGCCCAAGACATCAGCTGTCTAAGATCCATCGGCATGGTCTGAGGGATCTGGTGTGCCAAACTATTTCAAAAAGACGAAATTCATCCGAAGATGGCTCATCATCCTCATAAATTGAGGAAAGAGACTTAGCTATTTTAGGCGGTGACTTAGAGTCTTTCGACGCCGATGGCAACAATGATTTTGGGTTCGAAGGAGTCTTCTCTACTTGAGGGAAGCTTTGAGGGCTCCCGAGAAGTTTTCTACTGGACTCTCTTGCCAGAGGGCGCACAGGTTTTGCCCTTTGCCCTTTTGTCGCGTTTGTCGACATGGGCATGGATGGCTCTTCTTTCTTCGAGGGGGTTGAGGCTGATTTCTTGAATACTTTGAGCATTTTTTTGTCTGGACCTCTCAGTCGGCGAAGTCTGTTTGGTCGGCACGGGGCCCGTTATGGGGTGGTACTCAACAATCTGGTCCCTTTTCTTCAACTGCCATGATAAGTGGTGCGAGCCACTGCGTGATCAGGACCTTTTATTTTTCTTCAGACGAGGAGAGTCATCATTCGACTCATTGGAGGTTTGCTTTTACAACAGGGTTGTCGAAGGGGATTTATGAGACCTGCCTGCAGCTAACTACCCTCTATGCTCTTTCAGGGCTTTCATGGTCATCGATAGGCAGGACCCACCTCTGATGTTAAATTAGTGGCTCCTAAGCACCACAGACACACCCGATGGGGGTTCGTAAGGGACATTTTCGCCCCACAATCGTGACATTTTTTTAACCCAGATCTCTGAGTCCCCGATATTCTGAAGCGATAGCTCTCGTGGGGAAAAACAGAGCTGAAGCCAACGGTCACTGCGCGCACTATATACCATCGATGACGCTGAGACAGAGGCCTTCGAGGGACATCAAGTCGACAGGTATCGACATGCAGCGCCCCATGCTGGAAACAAAATTCCAAAGCAGGTAGAACTGGATATGGCGATATCATAAGATGAGATATACGTGGGAGTGCACAATCCATTTGAAAGTTGAATTTCAGACAGGAGTGGAAAGGTAACCATTGAATAGAACAAAGGGTGGTAGAGAATAAGTCCACAGTGGAGATGTAACTCTTCTATTACATCAAGAAAACAGTAGAGTCCTGGTCACTGCAAAGGACGTAATAGGCGCGCCGGTGGCATGGTTATGTGAGAAGGTTGGGGGGCATAATGTGTTTGTAGCAGACTGGTTTCCAACAACTATTGTTTGTGGTTAACACACTAAATTGGGTGATTGAGGAGAACACAATTGCAATGTAACAACCATGTGCAAGCCACCAGGTTGGACCATGGGACTGATACAAAACATGCGATTTCCCGTCAGCTGACTGATCGCCAAACTAAAGATCAAATTGAAGCTACACAAGATCAACACTCAATCTATGAATGTACTCTCATAAAAACAGACTTTTCCAAAGAAACAGGCTGTTTGCAAGAGAGGCGACAATCGTTGATTACACTTTCACTTACAATGTTCTCACCTATATGCCAAAGGCAACATGGTTGCAGGTCAACGTTCTGAGAGCTAAGTAAAAGCTGGGCCCAGGGACTATCTCCTTATACAGCCTCATGCTTCTGAGGCTCTTCACTCAATATATATGTGTGGACTGCATGCTGATAAACATTGCATAGTAGCACCAAAGAGTAGCAATGGCAACGCCAAGGCTACCTAAGCAGAAGACCGGAGCAGCAAGCTCCCGGTTTAGAACCCCTCCAGCTCATCACTCAATATTACCTCAGGGTATCAAACGTTTCTCTATGATCCACCAAAATGCAGTAAGTTAGCTCGAGACAGAACACTGGAAATCATAAAATTATAGTTTTTTATTATTACTGAAAAGGAGTTTTAATAGATATGCATTTATAAAGTAATTAGTGAAAAAAATTGCTAATCCTGCTGGATGTCAAACCAGTCCTTACCTTTTATTCTCCCAGTGATGAAGAGGAATCCATCTTCATCCTGCTTGCCCAGGTCTCCGGAGTGTAGCCAGCCCTCCTCATCCAAAGCCTCCTTGGTCTTCTCCTCCATGTTCAAGTAACCCATGAATACGTGCCTTCCCCAGAAGCAGATCTCCCCAGTGCCATCCTCCTCGGGATTGTAAATCAGAGTTTTGCATCCAGGAATCTCTTTGCCGGTACTAAAGGGGTGAGAGGTACGGAGTTCACGTTTGGAACATTACGGACAGTACAATAGAAAAAGCAGGTATGGGGGATGCTCGTCTAAAAATGGTAAGGATTAAAAAAAAAAAGTATGTTGCCGAGTTCATATAGAACATGTCTAAAAACATTTTACAGCAAAAGCCATCCTCTCACACTCTACTCCCGCACCCTATTGCCCATCACCACTCTGCCCTACCCCTTCTACTCAACCACTTCTCCCCTACTTCTCCTTTCCAACCAAATTAGCACCCGTCCTCTGCAGCGCCAACCAATATTGTACTCCTCAAATGGGGTCAAAGACGTCCACAATCACCAGCTCTCATCTCAGAGCTCTTTAACATTACCCTTTGCAGGACGCTTCCCTGCCACCTCTACAACTGACCTACCCCTTTTGAAAAAGCCCTCCGTTAACCCAAACATTTAGGACAATTGGCACTAGGTTTCCCTCCTACCCCATTATTTTTATGTCTTTGAACCGATCAGCAAGTAACTTGAGGATAATGGTCTTGGGGGATCCGCTTCTGTTGTTAACACCACTGATACTGCACTCACACAGGTTTCCTAACTTTCTCTCTGATGCTCGCCACTCCAAACGACACTTCTATACTCATTTTAGGACCACTCTGCTGTATTCGACACCGTTGACCACCCCTCTCCTCTCTCCAATACCTTTGTTTTGGTAAATCTGCTCTCACCTAGATTACCTTTCATCTGGAAGGTTAACCATTTAAAATGTCCTGGAACTCACTAACCTCCGTCTGACCCTTCTCCTGGATTATTTTGTGCCAAGGGTCGGTACTTAGACCTCTATTCTTTACCCTCTATACCTCTCTTCAAGGACAACATCTCATCCTTGGCTTTCACCATCACTTCTTTGCTACCTACACTCCAATCTTGTTTTTGATTACTTTCTTCACCCCAGCCATCTTGCAACGGCGTGCCAACTGTTTCACTGCAATCAGTCACTAGATGGCTCTCACTTCCTCATGCTGAACTATTAAAAAACAAGGTCACCTTTCTCCTATGTTTCCAATGACATTTGTATCCTGTCACTTATCTCCCAAACTGCCTGGCTATTCTCACTCACTTAAGGGTTGAAGTCTTGGGGGCCTCTTTGTTGAAAGTCTGGCACTGCAACAATTCAAGGCCACTGCTTCTGTTATTCATATTAACCGTATCAGTATTTTAACATTGTACATATCCTATATTGCCATTATGAAAATTCCCATTGCAACCCTGTTGCTCAAACACTACAACTGCTTCTGCCTACTCCATGGGCTTCCTTCTTGCACAGAAAAACCTCAACATTGCTACTCCCACTCTACAACCTGAAAAGATCATGCCCCCACCTCTTCCTAATGCATGTTAGCTATACTCACAACTTCCTATGTAGGTTTCATCAGCTGGTCTACAAAGCCATCCATGATCTTGCTTCACAGTTACGATTTCATGGTCTACTCATCTCATTTCATCCACTCATCCTCTGCACTCAAACTCACTGTCCCATGCGCCCCCTCTTCCACACTCTCCCTAAACGTCCCACTTCATTGAAACTGGTTACCAAGCACAATCAAAGCCAGCCGACTGTGGATCTCTTCAAAGCGCTGCTCAAACTTCACTTAATTGCTAAAGAGAGAGGGAGCTCCACCTGCCGTTTCCCCTACTCTATCCACTGCTTCGTAATAATGTCATTTTGTATATTTGTACAGTGCTATTTAGTTTAAATCACTTGTCCACTAAGCTAATGTTACTTTTCCAAGTCACCTGTTTCTCACTTTTTGGGGATTTTGTCTCTTGTGTGTGCCCCACTTTCTTCACACCCTCAAATTGGCTCACCACTTGTACTCATCGTTGTGCTTTTGCACAGGCATCCTTCCTTTGAATAGCTCGGCCATCTGTAAGTGTGTTATTGCAAGGTTTCTTTTTTTAAATCCCTGTTGTTCAAATAAATACGAAACGTGAGCAATGACTGACCTCATGATGAGATGACCTCAGAACGAGGGGATAACAATATTGACTAATGCGCTGGTAAGTCATGAGGAGTCTCTAATGCAGCCACTGGCATTATGTATGAAAACATCCCTTTAAGCAATACACCTCTGTCAGAGGCTTCCTAATGCACATGTTAATGTGTCTGTGTGTGCAAAAAACCCAATCACAGTTCCCTCCAACAGACAAATAACTGGAGTGGAAGAGATTTGGCAAATGCCAGCTCTCACTGAAGAACGAGTGCTATAAAGGCAAGGTCTCAATGTAATTATCACTCACCTCATAATGCGAAAGGCACTATGCACAGATAGTGTGTGGGGACCAGTGCTTTCGCTCATGCCATACAGCTCCAATACAGGGATATTGAGGCTCATGAAGTATTCCAAAGTGTCCTTTGTGATGGGGGCCGCCCCTGTGTAACACCGTACACATCGATCAAGTCCGAGTGCCGCATGAACCCTCCTGAAGACCAGGATATTTGCTAACGTATAACCCCAGGGCATAGAGTTGACACTGCAAAAGAATAAAAGGATAACATGGCTGTGTGAGATGGAAAACATTACTGGAAAGGATTTAAGTGATTACACATCCCGAGGAACTTGCATGTAACAATTCCATCTACCAGCCAAAACACAGGCACAGCTGGAAAAATGGGCCTGTTAAATAATTACCATCTCTTGTCGTCACAATCGTGCCCTGTTGTAGGAATGAGTCTCTGCAACAATTAAAAATGGAGAGACAACAATAGGCACGACAATCCCAACTTCTTAATGAATTCAGGTAACAAATAAAGACAAACAGCTTGCTGCATGCATTATTCTCATGTTATTTAAAGGTTTTGATTCTTAAAAGGTATCCAGTAGAAATCAAAGTCCTTTGTAGTCTATGAGGGTTTATTTCCATAAATGTCAGTAGCAGCACCAAGTGTTTGGCGGGTCTCATTGGTTCCTGTGGGAAAGTATTGCCCCTTGAAACACCAATGTTGTATAGGCGCTTTACAAAATATCCAGTATCTAATAAATAAATGCTTATTGCGACAAGCACCTGTAGCTCACCCATTTCCGGCAGAGTTCTTTCCTCCTTAGGATACAATGTCAAGTTTTGCAGCCACGAAGTTCTATATGGGCATGCAGGGCCGATTGGGCAAGGCCCATGGGCATGTGTGACTGAGAATGAGAGTGGATGCAAGAGTGGATTACATGTCATGGGCCAACACAGCCTCTACTACAAGCCACCGCCCAACACATCCTTCTGGTCTACACAAGCAAGTGCAAAAAGCAGAAAAAAGCATAGAAGCTGTACATAGAAATAGAAACGTATAAAACTGTCCAATGGTGGACACTCCCGTACCCTGCACACCATCTATAGTTGGAAGTCCAACTCAAACTGTTCATGAGATTTAGGTTATGTAAACATTGAGTTAAATAAGCATTCACAAAATTATACTTGACAAATAAATAGAAGAACCAATTTTAATATCTAAAGGAAATCCATAAAAAGCTCAACCAATGCGTTTTGGAAAATCAGTCCATCAGGAGTTTATGAAATAAAGCTGGATGCCACTTTACTTGAAGATAATTGCTGTTAACTTTATTGATGAAAATTAGCAGTATAGTCCTCTGCAAACTTTTCCTTCCCTTTCAACCTCTCCCCCTCACCGGCCACTCATTCCACACTATAGAGCTTTCACCCTGCCTTCAAGCAGCAACATTCCAGTCTGTCAGGGGAACACTGTACTGGCATACATGCTAAGATATATAACACCTACCTTCATTTCTTGGGCAGTAAAATAACACAGGGATGACGGGAAGGTGTGGAGGAGGGGAACAAGAGAATGGGAGAAGGAAAAATGAAAACATACAAAGTGTGATATCAAAATAATAAGTAACTGCCTAGGGTTGTCAAAGGTTGACCATGAATATAATCCACCTTGAACACCCTCCTCTTGTTCCAACACATCTCCAGTCAACCGGACCACCGTATTCCCACAATCCATCTGAACAGTCTTGAGGCCAGAATATTTCAGAGCACATTTCCACCCCTTTTCTGGGCAGTTTGACCCGGACCTGGTCACCTATCATCTCCCTCATTTTGCACCCATGCTTGACGTCAAAGAACACTTTGGAGGCTAAACCACATGCCTTCACCCCCTCACCAACACTCCTGGCATTCATATTCATCATCCTCGAGCGGTCCAGCCAACATGGGGTCAGCAGTGTTTCGGCTTGCATCCCATCATGACCTCAAAGGGTGTAGCCCCTGTGTAAATTGCAGCGTCACCCTGTATTTGAACATCCTCCAAAGAATATCCTGTAGCCAATCCCTGTTCTGTACAGACAACCGGAACATGTCCATGAGGGTGCGGTTCAAGCGTTCCACACACACATTGCTTTGCGTGTGGCATAATGCAGACCTCTTGTGCTTCTCTCACCTCTACTGGAGCCACTCTTGGAACTCCCTCTAAGTAAACTGTGGTCTATTGACACTAAAGATTTGCAAGGGCAAACCTTCCCCCCCAAAATAGATTTTCTAAAAACGAAATGACATTCCTAGAAGTGGCATCTCGGATGACCCACGCCTCGGGCAATTTCGAAAGCAGATCCACCACCACTACTACTTAACTTGCCCCTGGAACCAGCAACGCTCAAAGGGCCCAACAGAACAATTGCAATGGCGCCCCATGGCAACAACGGCACCTGAGGAACCACCATGGGTGGCACCCGTGTTTCCAACACCTTGTCACTGCAGCGCCACGTGCCACAATCCTTGACCCGCATCTATGAAAGTGCCCATGGTCGGCCACCAGAAATCCAGTTTTATGATAGATTTTGTCCTGCAAATCCCCATGTGGCCTCTATGGCCTATTTAAAAAATGATCTTCCATATTCCTCACGGAACCAAAAGACTGTCCCCTACAAACAAATCCTCCTTCAAGACAACTTCTCCTTCACTCTCCGGTAGCCATCAAGATTGGTGTCTCGCAAGTGGTTCTCACTCCTCCACCGGTCCGATTAGCCTCTTGACAATTTGGTACTCCACATCCTCTTGACACGCTGATGCCCAATGACTTTCCTGTGATCCACCCAAAAATGTCTGATATCCTCCATCATGGTCTCGCCTCCAATCACGTCACTAACTAGGTTCCTAGAGGCCATCGGCAAACTGTTTAAACCACTATCTTCCAACTCTCTCTGAACCCATGGAACGCAGGTAAAGACAACATTTCTTGTTTGACCACCCCAAACTCCTCCTCATAGGCAGACCACCATTCAAATTGTACTCCTATCCTAGTCAACCTCCTCAAAGCCATAGTTTTATCCACCATACTCCTCAAACGTAGAATAATATTCAATGAGCCCCAAACATTAGAACACTTCCGTACTTGGTCTTGGAGGGTGACATATCAGCAATTGCCTGGACGGTGCCACGCTTGGGCCTAATGCTCTCAGCCAAAATATTGTACCAGAAGTAATCCACTGAGAACTTCCCAAATTTGCATTTCTCCAATGTCAAAGTTAAACCAACATCTCCAGGTCTCGACAAAATCGATCTTAAACCCACATCATGCTTGTTCCCATCACAGCCCCACACTGAAATGTTATCCTGGTAAAACTTCACCCCCCTTGATATCATCCAGCAGGGTTTGCATTCTTCTCTGGAAGACCCTGGCTGCAGACACCAGTCTGACCAGCATTCTGACACACCAAAACAACCTAATGTGTGTGATAAAACATCAGCATGTTGTACGAGTCTGGATGCAAGCAGACCCGATGGCACGCCAACCTCAAATCCAACAAGGAGTAAACCCTCGAACAATCTAAGTCTGAGATCATCTCATCAATCTTTGGCAATGGGAATCTTTGTCACCACATTCTTGACTTCCCTGAGGCCCATGCACAACCAGATGCTCCCGTTGCCCTTTCTTACCATTACAATGGGGCTCACCCATTCTGACACCATCCTCGAGTATCTCTTTAATTCCAACTCAACCGCAATTCATAGTGATAGATGCACAGACCTGAGTTCGGATGCGAAAGGAATCGCACCCCCCTTTAACCTGGTCCTGTGGATGAATCCTCTGAGACCTCCAAGACTCATTTCAAACACACTGGGTGCCCACTCAACCATTTTGTCGCCATCCAACGCTCCAACAGCAGACACATCAGTGTGTTCTCCCGTATAAACTTGTTCAACAGGATTGGGATAAAGTTTAATGCTTAGTGCCGCTTGCTAGCTCCACATAAGCAGATTCCTGCCAACATTAGTGACAAATACCCGACTAACTGTACACCTTCCCTTAAACATCAGAGTGGCCTGCAACTCCCCTATGAACACAATGGGGTTATCATAGGCGTCAACTCTGATCTGGCGTCCTTCAATGCACAGCATACCAAATCCCATCCCCATGATTCTCGCCTTATCAGGATGCAGTCCGCACCACTGTCAATAAGCATATTCACACCCACTCCATTAACTAGAATGATGACCTTCGGTTTTTCAATCCTCCCCTCACATGCAGAGTTGACCACCTGGAAATCTTCCAACCCATCACACTTCCAAATCGCATCCATCCGCAACATTGTCACTCACAGTTCCAGAGCGAGGTCTTGGAAAACTACAACATTTGGCAATGTGACCCACTCCTTTCATACAATCTGCTTTCAACAAAATCAGCAGGACGCTCTAACCATGACCAGATGTTGCATGCTGTTGCAGCAGTAGCAACGTCTCACTGGAGTTCCTTTCATGGCAAGGATTCTGCATATCTCGCCTGAAAGGGGTTGTGGTTGGAACAAGTTACTTACCTGTAACTGTTGTTCTCCAGCATGGGTCTGGCATGGATTCACATGCTCATGAATATTCCCTGTCGTCAGGCTGGGAATCCTCGGTAAAGAAAAAATCAGTATCAGTTTAGTTTCTGATCTGTCTTTCTTAGTAGTAACCAATCACTGATCTCTGGGTCATACTGCCCCCAACCAATGACTGCCCACTCCCTAAGCCCCGCCTCTGGCAGCCATCCTCAGATTTGGTAGCACGCCAAGTGGCAGTATGACCAAGTGAAGAGCCACAGAGGGATAGGAGGGAGGGTTCGCATGTGAATCCATGCCAGACCCATGCTGGAGAACAACAGTTGCAGGTAAGTAACTTGTTCCTTCTCCAGCATGGGGTCTGGCATGGATTCACATGCTCATGAATAAAAGAATACATAGCAGTATACACATGCACAACCACGGGAGGTGGCAAAGGCTCAACATTAAGCATTACATACCAACTCAACATTAAGCAATTCTTACCTCCTCACCAGGCTCACCTTAGGCAAACAGGTTGCGCAGTACTGCTTGGCCGACCCTGGACTCCTCCCTGGAGTCCCGATCGACGCAGTAGAATCTTGTGAAGGTGTGCGTCGACCTCCACGTAGCAGCCCTGCAGATGTCCAGCAGGGGCACACCAGACAGGAACGCCGTGGTAGCAGCGATCGCTCTGGTCGAATGGGCTCTCGGACGGCCGGGCAGCGGTCGGTTTGCCAACCGATGACAGTGCATGATGCAGCCGGAGAGCCATCTGGAAATGGAAGTCTTCAAGAGAGCCTTCCCTTGATTCACAGACCCAAAGTTCACAAACAGTTGTGACGTCTTCTGAAAACTCTTTGTGTGGCCAACATAGAACTTCAGCGCTCTAGCTACATCCAGCGAGTGCAGAGGCCTCACAGCCGGCGTCGAAGGCAATGGGAAGAAAACTGGTAACACCAAGGGCTCGTTGAGGTGGAAGTCCGACGGCACCTTGGGCATGAAGGAGGGGTGCATCCTCAGCACCACCCTCGTGTCATGAAAAGTTAAGTATGGAGGCTTGCAAGATAGGGCCTGGATCTCTCCCACTCGTCGTGCGGAGGTGATGGCCACAAGGAACGCCGTCTTCCATGACAGGAACTTCAAAGGCGCCGAATGCATAGGCTCGAATGGCGCCATGAGCCTGGTCAGCACCACACTAAGCTCCCACGCCGGGGCAGGAGCCTTCACCGGCGGGAATGATCGGAATAGTCCCTTCATAAATTCCTTAACCAGGCGATGAGACCACAAGGACGCCCGTCCCGTAGTTCTGGTATATCGGGAGATGGCAGCCAGATGTGTTTTGATGGAGGCGTGAGCCAGTCCAGCTTTGGCCAGCGACAGTAGGTACGGCAGTACTTGAGGGGCCGTAATCCGCAGATGGTTAATCTTCTGTGCACGGCACCAGACAGAGAATCTCTTCCATTTATGACCGTAACACTTGAGAGTTGAGGACGCCCTGGCCTTTGCAAGAACCTCTCTGCAATCAGCCGGTAATTCGTAACCTCCAAACTCTAGTGCTGCAGGAGCCAGGCCTGCAAATTCAGCGACTGTGGGTCGTGATGGAGAATGGCGCCTCCTTCTCTGGAGAGAAGATCCACGTCTGCCGGCAGCTTGACTGGTGGGGACGTCGACAAGTCCAGAAGGTCGGGAACCAGTTCTGCCTCGGCCACGCCGGTGCGAAGAATATCATCCTGCACCTGGACTTCTTGAGCTGGTTGATGAGGCGGAACGGCCGTCCCAAGGGAATGAGAAAGCATCGCCCATGCTCCTCGGCTGTGGGAATCTGCTGGCGAACCTCTGGCACTTGGAGTTCGTTACCGTCGCGAACAGGTCGATCTGGGGTTTGCCCCATCATTGGAAGTGCCGATCCACTTGATCCTGGCGCAGTTCCCACTAGTGGCACGAGCGCAGCTCCCTGCTGAGTGAGTCGGCGATGGTGTTTTTTTATTCCTGCCAAATGGAAGGGAACCAGAAACATCCCCTGGGCGACGGCCCAGTGCCACACATCCTGGGCCTCCTTGGATAGGGCTGGGGATCTGGTGCCCCCTTGCTTCCGTATGTAGAACATTGTGGTGGTGTTGTCGGTGAATATCCTCACCACCTTGTCCTTGAGGGACAGAAGGAACGACTTGAGAGCCCAGAACACTGCTCGGAGCTCCAGAATGTTGATGTGAAGAGACCTCTCCTCCGGGAGCCAAAGGCCTCTTGCGTGGAGATCTCCGGTGTAGGCCCCCCAACCCTCCAAAGAGGCATCCGTCTTCACAGTCTCCTGAAACGCTGGGGTTTGAAAGTCCGTGCCTGTAGTGAGGTGAGCATGGGTGCCCCACCATAGGATCGCTCGACGGGACTCCACGTCGAGAGGGATCCTGTCCTCGAAGCAGCCCCTCGCCTGAAACCAGCGGGCGTCGAGGAACTCCTGTAGCGGACGCATCCGAAGTCTGCAAAGGGGTACACGATAGCTGCATGAGGACATCATCCCGAGAAGGGACTTGATGGACCTCACCCTGGCCACGTCCGTGGCTAACAGGCGCCGCAACTTGCCCAGGATGGTCTTGGTCCTCTCCTCTGAAGGGGAGGCCAATTGCCCCACTGTATCGAGCTTTGCTCCCAGAAACAGTGCTGCTTGCGATGGAACCAGGTGGGATTTGGGGTAGATGATGGCGAACCCCCGCTCCGTGAGCAACCGGACGGTCCTCGCTGTGTGTTCGACGGCGAGTTCCCTTGCCCGGATTCGCCAGTCGTCCAGGTAGGGGTAGACATGGATCCGCAGCAGGCGCAGCCGCGCCGCCACTGGTGCTAGGCACTTGGTGAAAACCCTGGGTGCCGACTTTAATCCGAACGGTAGGGCTCTAAATTGGTAGTGGTGTCCCTGAACCACGAACCTGAGGAACTTCCTGCGCCGTTTTAGAATGGGGATGTGGAAGTAAGCATCCTCCAGGTCCAACGACCATAGGAAGTCACCTTCCTCCAGCTGTCCCGGCACGTGCCTTAATGTACTTGTTTAACCGACGCAGGTCCAGGATGGGGCGCCAACCGCCTGTCTTCTTTCTGACGAGGAAGTACCTTGAGTATACTCCAGAGCCCCGGAGCCTCCTGGGGACGAGCTCGATGGCACCTTTCTTGAGCATCGCCCTTACCTCCAACAGCAGTTGAGGGACGTGATTCTCCTTCCTGGCCACGGGAAGAATGCGAGGGCACTTCTTTTGGAATTCCAGCGAGAGCACGTTGGCCAGGGTGTCCAACACCCAACGATCGGTGGAGATGGACTCCCACACGCTGACTAACTTCGTCAGCCGGCCTCCCACTGGGGTGCTTCAGTGGGGGCCCGACAACCCGGCTGGGTCAGTCTTGCTCGATGACGGCGGGATCCCCTTTGCTTGCCGCGACCTCTGTAGGCCTCCTGGGAAGAGGAGCGGGCCGTCTGGCGGTAAGTGGAGGAGCCACCGCTGGATCCTTTGGAGGTACCCAGTCTGCCTCCGGAGCTCCGAAAGGGCCATCGCTGTTGAAGCACCCCAAGGGCCCGGGTCGTCTCCGTGTCGGTCTTGATGGCCTGTAGAGACTCGTCCACCGCCTTACCAAAAAGGTTGTTGCCGTCGAACGGCATGTCCAATACTCTGGACTGGACGTCCTGGCGAAAGTCTGTCGCCTTGAGCCATCCTCGCCGTTGGAGGCAAACTCTGTTGCCTATTTGGCAAAATCCGGTATCGGCAATGTCCGTTGCCACCGTTATGGCGTGATCCGATGCCACCTCGCCTTCCTGCAGAATTTCTAGAGCCTCTGCCCTTTTGTCATCAGGCAAGAAGTCTAGCAGGGAAGCTATCTTGAACCAGAGATCCCGTCTTAACGGGCCACGAGCGCTAAGGCATTGGCCGCCTTAATCGTCGTCGCCGCTGACGAGATGACTCGTCGTCCCATAGAGTCCAACTTCTTGCCCTCGCTGTCCGGCGGGGAAGTGGAAGTTGAAGCCGCCGCACCCGCTGCCTTCTTCTTAGCCGCTGCCGAGACGACCGAGTCCGGCGTGGGCTGGGCCCTGAGGCACAAGGGGGCGGCATCGGGGACTCAGTACTTCTTCTCGTACCTGTCCCTCTTGGAGGGTGTCGTGGAAGGGTTCTTGAGGACAGCAAGCCCCTCGTCCTAGATGTCATCGAGTAAAGGCACCGCGAGGACCGTCTTCCTCTTGGCCTCTCGTCGTTGGTACAGAAACCCCTCCTTTTTGTGTTCTTCAGGGCAGAGCTGGAATAGCTCGGATGCCCTGGTTATCATTGCGTGGAAAGAGCCAATTTCGTAGGCTGGAGACGCCCGTGGGTGGGGTGGGCGTCAGGGGTGACGACGGGATGTCCTCTGTCATCGCCGCCGTCATCGTCCGTCCCCGTCGCTGTATCTGTCGCCATATCCTCTCTAGGGTCCGGCGAGGGGGATGAGGGGTCCACCGGTCTCGCAGGCACGAAGGGCGGAGCGGGGTGGACTCTCCTCCGCTTATTCGGAGTGCTTCCCGACGGGCCTGGTTCTGGATCCTCCTTCGGAGTGCATGGTAATCTCGTCCTTATTTCGGTACATAAGGATTGGATTGCCAACAAAATGGCCACCGAGCTATCCTGGGGCTCGGGCAATGGCAGCAACGGACGGGATGGCCGCTCCACTGGGCCCTGTTCGTCGTCATCGTCGCTATCTTCGATCACGTCAGCAGGGACCGTCCCCTGGGATCGAACCTTCTCGAACCTCTTGTTGAGGCCTATGAACCTCTCGTTGAGGCCTATAGACCTTTCGTTGAGGCCCTTCTCGGTTTACACCAGTTCCTCCTCAGAGGCTGATTCCGAGTCTGTAATGGCCACCGCCCCCCCCACCTATTTTTCAGCCGGGGGCTTCACGGGGGTCTTAGCGATGGGCTGGAAAGAGGATTTCCTCCGTGGTGGCAGGGATACTCTGGGCCCAGAGGGCGTTTCCACAGGCGTAGTCTCAGCCGGCTTCGCCAGGGTCGCAGCAACCACTTCGGTAGAGGCCTTTGCCGGGTGGATCAAAGCCCTCATCACCTTAGGTGCGTCCTGGGCCTTCGCCTTGGGGGGGGGAGGGGTGGGTCAGCACCTCGCTCCCCCTTCGAGATCTACCGGGTCCGCTCCAGTGGCGTACCCGGATTCTCGGACTTCCTCTTCCCCGAACCGGAGCGCTGGCACATGGTCGAACATACCAGGTAAGTAGCGCCCTGCTTGGCAACCGAAGAGCCCGACCTTTCGGTACTCCCGGTGCCCACGGACTCGCGGTGCTTGGCCTTCTGTTGGGCCTCCATCGCCGGGGCACCCTCACAGGACTTAGAAGCCCGCTCAGACGACTTCTTCGCCTTCTCACCTGCTGTGCCCTTCTCCAGCCAGGCGCCGAGGCGGGAACGACGATCTTGTTTGGTCCGTTCCGAAAGGTTCTTGCAGAATGCACAGTCTTTCTACATGTGTGTCTTGTCCTCAAAGGCAGTAGAGACATCCTCCTTGAAAACGTTCTGTAATCCGCATCCAGGGAAGCACCTGAACAGCTTGGATCCGGGCATCAAGCTTCCCTTGTCCTGGGCCATGTCCGTTGAGGTAGGCTGCAGATCTTCATGTAAACTCGACGAAAACTTCACCCTTGAGGAGCGTAGAAGAATTCTGAAACGGGTCCCCGTTATCGGAGGTAGAAACGGTGGAGCTTGAGGCTCGATTAAACCAAAAAAATAAGAAAATCTCCTGAAAAAGCGTGAAAACGCAGCAAAAAACTCGAGAGCTAAACACGAGGACTCCCAACACTTGAGCGTGCGGTAAAAATCTGAGGATGGCTGCCAGAGGCGGGGCTTAGGGAGAGGGCAGTCATTGGCTGGGGGCAGTATGACCCAGAGATCAGTGATTGGTTACTACTAAGAAAGACCGATCAGAAACTAAACTGATACTGATTTTTTCTTTACCGAGGATTCCCAGCCGGACGACGGGGAATATTCATGAGTATGTGAATCCATGCCAGATCCCATGCTAGAGAAGTGCGGCTTCTATTCTTGTCCTTTGGTCTCACATCCACATCCCTATTGTTGGCAACATCTTTCGACCATGTGTTCACCAACCTGGCCTTGCCCTTATGGCCAATGACATTCACATCCAATTGTTATAATCCCTGCTACCATGCCTACATAGTTCTTTGATGCACGAGGGGTATGCTCAAATTGCTTGGCAATCTTCATCGCTCTGTCGAGATTGGGGCCCTTCTCCTGCCAAAGTTCCTCACGCACCTAGTCATCAGCACACTTTATCATGAGTTGGTCCCTTAAGTGTTCATCCCAGCTGCATAGAGCAAACTGACACTTTATGGTCAATCCTCTAAGAACCATTAGAAAAGACCATTAGAAAAACATCTATGCTCTTCCCCTGTTCGCTCGTTGCAAACCGGTAAAGTGGCAAAACCTTTCCTTAACCTCAAAATGCTTATCCAGCTTGGAGAGGCTTGACTCGAACGCATTAACGGAAGTACCATTCACCGCTGCAGGATCAGGTGGCCTGCGTAAGATCTCCTGTCCACCATTATCAAGACCGTGATACAGCAGGGCATCCTTCATTCATGTCAATTGAATAATTGGGCCCATACACGGCAAGCATGAACATGAGGAAGTTCTCCCACCAGCCTTTCCATCTAATGGAGGGCTCACCGCTATGGGGCAGTAGAATGGCATGTTGGTCATAGCTACAGGCAAGTGTATATATCCAGAAAGTCACTATCCACCAAGTCACAGGTCTCCAAGCCAGGCTAGAGCTAAGTCATCCACCCAGTGCCAGACAATAAATTATGTCCACAGGGTTTCAAATCCTCACAGTGTCAATGCCCCAAAGCAGCCACCAACTCCAAACAACCTTCTCACCTCCAGGCATTGGCTGCGAGGAAAAGCTGCACGGCAGAGCATTCACCAGGCTCCTTCAAATCCTTTCTGCTCTCAGCCGCCACCAACATCCAGAGCAAAGTACAGCTCCTTACTCAAAGGCCAGCACTTGCCAGAGCATCCACCAATATCCAAAGTATAGTACAACTCCCGCCCCAAAGGCCAGCACTTTCCACAGCAGCTCCTGCTCCAAAGTCCAGCACCCGATCGCACACAAGAGTTCCTTCCTTCTGTCTGAAGACTCAGCTGCCGGCTCAGACGACAGCTGGTCACCATGCCACTCTACTTGAAGGTAATTGCTGTTAACTTTTTTTTTTTAATACCACATTTTATTGTTTTTTTGGAAACATAAAACATACGGCCACACACAGTGGGGTAAACATAACTTCCCATACCCGCCCGCCAACAACTCCCCGCTGTGGACCCTTACCAACGAGCTACAAAATATGCCACAACATTTTGTCCCTTTTGCATTACACCCACCAGTCTATCTGCAAGTCTCTGGATAACGTAATGGTACAGTATTATAAGTTACTTTTAGTATACCTCTTCCCAACTTTGCCATATTTTTTGCGCTTTTTCTGGGAACCCTGCAGTATAAACTCTTTTCCATCGCGATGCAGATATCCACGTCCGTGATCCATTGTTCAAGGATCAGTGGCCTCTCGGAGTCCCAAAGTTGCGCTATGTTCCTTTTGAGTATCGCAGTGGTGGTAGATAAGAGCGCTCTCTCATACCTTGTTAGATCAGTGTCTCCTATCCCCAGCAATAATTGCTTTGGATTTGCAAGTATTCTCTTGCCCATTACCCTTGACAGTTCATCACAGCACTGTTGCCAGTATTGTTGAATGATGGCACAGTCCCACAGTATTCGATAATAGGAGCCTTCCTCCCTCTTACATCGCACACACTATGCATCTGTAGCCTTTCCCCACTTGAACAGTGCCACCCTTGTGTAATCCTATGTAGTATCTTCAGTTGAATTAAACTAAGCCTGGAGGAGATAGTTGATTCTCTGGGGTACTTCAACAGAGTCACCCATTCCTCTGGGAGTATATCCCCTACCTCCCTCTCCCACTTGGCTTTCAGGCTCGACAGCTCTTTCGTAGCAAAGGAGTTATTAGCACTGTACATAGTCAATGTGACTTTCTGTTTAAGCAGTTCTGGGAATACATTACGTTCTAGTGGAGAGTAATCTGGTATGTCACTCAATTCAGGGAGATGGGCCTGCAACGCATGTTTGAGCTGGATATAGTGGTATTGTTCGTTGGGAGGGAGTGCAAAGGTGGCAGCTAGATCTGCAAATGCGATTACATTTTCTTTCATCACATCGCCAATTTTTGTAATACCTAGGTGGGCCCATGCTTGCCATTTAGGGAGTTTTTTCACCTCTGGGAGATGTCTGTTGTTCCAGAGTGGTTGTGCTAGAGTTAATTTTTTATCCCAACCTAGGTATTTATGTTTATCTGCCCAGACTAGGGTTATATGCGACAACATGGATGGGTCAGCGGGTCACTCTTTTTTCCGGTAGAGGAGGCTTATAATGGGTCTTTCTTGTGTGTCAGTGTCTAGTATCATGTTATGCGGTAAAGTGGTATCTCCATGCAATTTGTCATTCACTATTACCATTTGACTGCCCCAGTAGTAGGTCTGTAACCGGGGGAGTCCAATCCCGCCCTCCCATATGGATCTTTGTAGGGTAGTAAGTGCCATTCGTGGGTGCCCTCCTTTCCATAACAACCTCCTAAGTGTTTGATCTATCTTATGGAACTCACTGGGTGCTATTGATAGTGGTGCACTTTGTAGTACGTAGAGAACACGGGGGAGGGCCATCATTTTGAAGAGTGACACGCGTCCCAGTATTGTGAGTGGTAGGGACATCCAGTGGCGAACATCCTTGAACCTGGTCGCCACTGGATGTACGTTTTTCCCCACATAGTCCGTTAGTTTGTGTGTGATTTGTATACCGAGGTACCTGAATTGTTCCCTTTCAATACGGTAGGGGCACACATCTGGTGTCGCAATGTCTATATGCTTCACCGGGAATAGTATGGACTTTGACCAGTTGATGTGGAGTCCGCTGAACGCGCCATATCTCTCTAGTAAATGCAACACAACGGGACAGGAAACTCGCGGGTCCGCCAGATAAATTAACAGATCATCCGCGTATAAAGACACTCTGTCTTCCCAGCCGTCCGCCCACCTGAAGCCACTCCATGTTTGTCTGTATCTTAACATGATTGCTAAAGGTTTGATTGCTAACGCAAAAATCAAAGCTGACAGGTGGCAGCCTTGTCGCGTGCCCCTACCCAGCTGGAAGGGCTCGGAAGTATACCCATTCACTCTTGTTACTGCTACTGGAAGGTGGTATAGTAGTTTAAACCAACTCATGAATTAAGGGCCTATGCCCATTCGTCGCATAATTTCCCAAATTGCCTCCCAGAGTCTTCTCGAAATATATGGACGGTAGGGCTAGGGGGTTTGGTACCTTAGGTGTTTTTTCTAGTGCTGTGTATATATTTTGCCTGGTGGATCTTTGTGGCATAAATCTGCATTGGTCCGGGTGCACTAGTGTGTGTATGACGCGCTGCAGCCGATTGGCCAGTACTTTCGCCAGTATTTTGGCCTCGCAGTTTATAAGAGAGATGGGTCTGTAGGAACTGCACTTGTCAGGTGGCTTGTCTGTTTTGGGCAAAACTATTATTGTAGCTTTTCTGAGGTCTGGGGGGAGGACACCCTGCGAGTGTTGAAAGAGGCGCAGTAGTTGTGGAGAGATTAAGTTTGAACCTATTTTCTTCCATATTTCGACAGGAAAACCGTTCGGGCCTGGGGTCTTCCCTGACTGAAGTTCTGACATTGCACAGGTTACTTCTTCGTCTGTGATTTCTTGTTCTAGAGGGACCGCCTGTTGCTCGTCTAAGGTAGGAAGGGTAATTTCTTCTAATGCATCGGTCGGTGGCAGTGCAAGTGGTGCACTGTACAGTTCAGCGTAATATTTAGCAAATCCCTCTGCTATGTCCTGGTCTGTTACCAGTGGGTCTAGTTCTTCTGTCGTTAGTTTCCTAACTTGGGTGAGGCCTAAGTCCCTGCGCTCCAACCATGCCAGAATTTTCCCCGCCTTGTCCCCAGTTTCATATATTTTCGCTCGCATTGCTGCATGCGCTTGTTTTGCATTGTCTAAGGCTATGCGCTGTAGCTGTTTCTGTGCTAACTGCAGTGCACGTTGTGTCTCGGGTAGGTCATGGACCAGGTGAGCAGTTTCTGCATTCCGTACCTTGGCTTCAGCTGCACGTATCGCATCAAGGTGTTTTTTCTTGTGGGCTGCAGTCCAGGCTATGATTTCACCCCTCAATACTGCTTTAAGTGCCTCCCATAGTGTTGTTGGGCTGTCCACAGAGTCAGTATTTATTTCAAAGTATGTTTCGGTAACTTTTTGTATGTGTTCCACCAATTCGGGAAACCCCAGGTAATAACCATTCAGTCTCCAACTGGGTTGGGGGAGTGGTCTGCTGGTCTTAATCGATAACATGAGCGGAAAATGATCTGAAATACCTCTGTGGAGCAGTTGTGCGTCACACGCCTCATGTATGTTACACATTGGTAGGAAGAAGTAATCCAACCTGGATAGCGAAGCATGTGCACCAGAGTGGTATGAATATTCTCTTGTATTGGGATGTAGGGATCTCCATGCACCATGTAACCCCAGGGCATTGGTAAATGCGTTGAGTTTAGTGCATATATCTGTGTTTCTGGATCGTACATGTGTCCTATCCAACTCTGTGTTCATGACTTTGTTAAAGTCTCCTCCAATCAACGTGAGGCCTTCCGTGTTGTCAACAATTAGGGGTGTAATATCGTTAGTCAGGGGGTTTAGGTGGTGCATATACAGCGATCATAGAGATGGTGCGTTCCTACAGGGTTCCTGTCATGTGTACACATCTACCTCCCTGGTCCTGGGTGACTGCAGTGGGGCTATAGGGGAGTCTTTTGTATACTAGGATCAATACCCCACGTGATCCCATGGTGAATCCGGCATGAAAGGCTTGTCGGTAGTTTGTGCGACTAAACAGTGTGCATCTTGTGCCCGCCAGATGTGTCCCTGTTAAGAAGGCCACATCCAGTGAGTGACGGTTCAGTGTTCGTAGGACTAGGCGTCTTTTAATACTATTTCCGAGCCCATTAACGGTCCATGTCATCAACCGGATGACTCTGCTTTTATCTACATTGGTGTTCTGCGCCATGTAACTTGTGCATCTGTGGTGTCAGTATATTGTATATCTAAGAGTGTTCCATGATCCACCAACCCGGGCAGGGAATGAGCTGGATCGTACATCTGTTGGTTCAATGTCGGGTCGTGTTTGCTCTTTCGTTCCATGCGGGTCAAATGCGAGGGAGTTATTGCCATTTACTTCTTGAACTTGGTGTAACTTTTAACATAACTCACACCCTCCCACCCCCACCCTATACTCCACCCAACCTGAAGCATCTGTCGTCCAATACAACAATCAAACACCCTGTCAAACGGACAGGTAACTCATTAACTAATAACCATTACCCAAGTCTCTGTGCTTCTGCTTTAACCAATCTCCAACTGTCTTACTTTGGTTGTTCCGTTGCCAAACGGACTGTTCGTGGTCGCAGTCTAAATTTAAGTTCAAGTCCTGGGAGGTGGCCTCGGGCGGCCGCCGTTGGTATGTTGTTTGTGATTTTATTTGTGGTTCGGAGTAAGAGTGCATCATCCTGGCTGGTGCTCGGCGGGCTCCACTGCTTGTTCTAGAGCCACTGGTTCCATGTCCACCGGTGGTCTTCCCCGGGAGGCCCGGTCTGGGAGGGGCCGGGGTCCATCTTCCTGTCTCCTTGGTCACACCGACCAGTCGCCCTCAATGTGGGTCTCCGCCCATTTCCAGGCCTACTGAGGGTCAGTGAAGTGTGTGGTCGTACCTTTATGATATATCTTGAGCTGAGCTCGAAATAGCAGTCCGAATTTCAATTTCATGAGGGATAGTTGCTGCTTCAGTGGTTCGAATGATTGTCTTGCGCGTTGCACTTCTTTCGTCTAATCAGGGAAGAAGGCTTTCCGGGAGCCATTATAAGTGATCGTTCCCTTCGCACGGGCCATCTGGAGCAGCGCATCCCTATCGCGATAATTAAGGAGCTTAGCAATTACAGTCCTGGGCGGCATTCCTGGGATGGGCTTGCCAGAAGGTATCCTGTGTGCGCGTTCTACTGAGAAAAATTTGGAAAAGGAATGAGGGGCATAAATGTCCACTAGCCACTGTTCCAAGAACAGTTCCATGCTCGGTCCCTCCTCCAGAATTCCGAGGATACGCATGTTGTTGCGGCGAGACCTGCCCTCGCCCTCATCCACTCTGGCCTCCAGGGTCTTTAACCGGCGCAGTGTCTGTGACAATTGTTGGTTGATATTTGTTAATGTTGTCCTCTGTACCCGAGATGCGTTGTTCCGCTTCCCCCATGCGAGAGGTGAGTTTTTGCAGGTCGTGGCGGAGGAAGGACACATCCGCCGCTATACTGTCTATTTTCATTTCCATGGAGGTGCAGGAACTCGCAATGGCCGCCATTACATCTTTCAGAGAAAGGGTGTCCTCCACGTCTGGAGAGTTTGCTAGCGGTGCTTGATCCGTCGGTTGAGATGTTGTGGCGAAAGCATATTGGTCATTTCTGCTTTGTATGCTCGATTTCTGCGGTTTGTCTTTCCCCATTCTGTAGCGTGGGAGGTGGCGGTATAGTGTGTGGAAGTTTCCTCTATTAAACTCTAACTGATTTCACGGGTATCACTTAGATATGCGATTGCTATGTTGGTTGAGATGTGCCGCCTCGCCCCCGCAAAGGGCCTCCTGTGAGTCCGCTTTGGCAGTGTCTGGTCCGAGCGCTGTATAACCACTTCTTCCTAACGGGAGGTGTCACCAGCACTACCCATGTGCCTGCACACCTTGACTGGGGCGAAGTGGGTTTATCGCTTCGTGGTTTCTGGTGTACTTCCGTGCCTGTTTCGCTTCTCGGTAACTGCCGGGGTAGGAGTTGTGTTTGAGTGCTTTCAGGAGTGTCCCTGCAGGCGCCGGTTCCAGATCTATTGTTGCCTCTCTGCCCAGTCCGCGGAACATGGATTTTCTCCAGTTCTCCTCACGGGGGCGTGAGGCGAGGATAGGATCGGCAGTGGGCCGCAGAGCCAGTGCCACTCACGGGGGGAGGCCGCTTCACGCCAACTTGAGTCTCTTGCCTCGTCCCCAGAGCGAAGTCCCAGCCTCACCGCCAATCCAACGGCGAGCCGTTACTCCAACGAGGTTTGGGGAAAGGGGAGAGAAGTCGAAAGGATGTTCTCCGGTCCGTAGGATCGCGCACTCCAGCTGGGGGAAGGGGGGGGGATCTGTCTGCTCCCTCTCGGGACAGCGTCCCTTCCTCCCTTCTTTCCGGGAGGCACACGCAGCGCTGTGCCGTCCACTCCGCTTATCACCCGCCACTCCCTCTGCTCCCTGCGTCTCTCCCTCCGTCCTGCACCGCGGCTCCGCACACGTTGCCTGCCTCCTCTGTGTTGGGCACACTAACCAGGCGACAGCACAGCCACATCCCACAGCTCTCTTCTGCAGCTCCACTAAGTCGCGGCGGCCATCTTGGTTTCACGCTTTCGCGCCCGATCAGGTTTATTGTCGAATATTTCGGTAAGAGGCTG
Organism: Ambystoma mexicanum; assembly: GCF_040938575.1. NCBI lineage: Eukaryota > Metazoa > Chordata > Amphibia > Caudata > Ambystomatidae > Ambystoma > Ambystoma mexicanum. The sequence continues at coordinate 90,567,622 of NC_090935.1, read as the reverse complement.
GCTTTCTGCTTTCCAGCTCTGTGTACCTGTGCCACACTTTATCCTCTTCGCCATAGATGTGTTTGGAGCCAAAAATGTTCCATCGAAAAGGATGTTTAAACTGGATTTCGTTGGCAGCCGTTGGAGCTCCACGGACTCACGTCCTGCCTGCTCTCATGCTGGCCAAGCCCCTGCTGTTAACTTTATTAATGAAAATTAACAGTACAAGTTTTTTCTCTCTCTCGCTCTCTCTCCCCTACACTGTAGAGCTTTCACCCTGCCTAAAAGCTGCAACATTCGATGGTGTAAGGGAACATTGTAAATGTTAATATCTAAAGGAAATAGATATAAAGAGCTGAAGAGCTCAAAGTGTTTCGGGAATCAATCCTCATCAGGAGGGTAGTCATCGCATGAGGTTCCATGAGTTCATAACAGTCTGTAAGGACAGGGATAGTTAAATTACAGTCAGGAAAAAATTAAATAAATAAATCGCTGAATTCATTCGTTATCCAAATGTTTTAAAAGCAACATGTTCCTAAATGTTTATCACAATGCATTTACCTAATAGTGGCAAAAGTCAGTTACCAAGTTTTATTGAACAGACAAATTGTCACCAATCTATAAAGCAGGAGAAAGGAGAAAGGAAAAATCAGGAACGTGAAATACCACTGTGAGCTTAACATACCATTCCTAGAATCAGCTTTGTAAAAATGTGAAAGCTTAGCTTGCAAAATACAAAACTACTTTAAGTATCCATAAGAATATACAGATGATGCAACACCTGTAAACAGATGGATCAAACTACTAGAAATCTAGATAAAACGTTCAAGCCCAGATCACAGTCACGACATTTTGCCTCCAAAAATGGTGAGATTGTGCCATGTAGGACGATGTGGAGAATCTATAAAGGCAAGGAAGAATGAATCAGTATCAAAAGAACTTCAAATAGGTCCATAATTAAAAGAACAGAGTGAGGTTATGTGGTATCAAAATGGATGCCATTTAAACTTGCAATGTGAACACGCTGCTCAAATTTCCTTTTTAGCTAAGGGATTGAGTTTTGTTCCCTCATTACACCAATCGTGATCAGACCAAGTGGTAACTTTGCAGGTTTTTTTTTGCAAAATCAGGTTAGCGGCTTTCTTCTATAACAAAGTGGAATCTGGGGAATGGTTGTATACTCCATTTCGACCATTGTCCGATTTCACAGCATTCCCGAAATCATTATCTTTTCAGAACAAGTTACTTAGCTGTGGTAACATTCGTCCCTTTTGTGATAAATATCTTTTCAGCTTCAGCAGCTTTTTTCAACAGGGGGCACTGTGTGCCATCTTGTCGAATCGAAGTTCCTCGAAGACCTTCGTTAGAGTGTCGACGTCACCATTAGTATAATTAGCGCATGCAGCGACTGTTGGCTTCAATTCTGTTTTTCCCCTGCTCTAGAGGAATTACCAGGCGTACCATAAACCGTAGACTCCAAGAAAGTGCAAAGTGTAAAGACAAATTCTACGGTGGGGTAGGCTGGGAGGGGCAATGAGGAATACATGGAAGGAACATGCAATTGAAAAAACTTTACCACGGGCAAGTAACTTGTTCTTCGAATGGATTGTGTCCTGCCACGTATTTCTCATCTTATGGTAGACTCCCAAAGCAGTAATAATTTGGTGGCGGGAGTATGAATTTTACTGTGTTCTTAAATGTTATCATGGACTGAACCGCTATTCCAAATTGTCCTTCTTGATTGGAAGATGAAGTAGTAATGTTTTACAAAAGTGTGAACAGACTGTTAGGCAGAAACCTGTGCAGTTCCCTCTGGGACCACTGCAAAAGATTTAAGACTACAGGTGATTGGCAGTAAACCCACTTGGTAGCAGTCTGTACCACACAGATTCACTTGGTAGCTGTGGCTGAGCAGTCAGACTTCCCTCAAGAAGAGTTAGGCAGTATACAGAGTATTCACAACAGGTCAAAAGAACACAGTAGAACAAGTAAACACTGACCAGAGCTTGGTGTAAAAGATATAATTATTTATTTAAAACCACATCTAGTAAAACACACAGGCACTAATGTTAAGCAGTTCAAAAACACGGTCACTATAAGATATACACTCCCTTAAAAGAATATATTAGACAAGTCTTAACTAAAGCCCCACTTATTTTCAGACGGCAGTGAGCGCTTAACGCAGTTGGCACTCTAATACTTCGTTTTAAAAAGGGAGAGAAAAGCAGAGTATAATTTGAAACAGATCCCAACACTTTCACAAGAACACAACAAGAGAGGAAGGCAAAGTAAAACCGTGAAGTTAGAGTTCAGAAGGCCAGATCCACTTTAAGAGGATCAGAACGAAATGTGTCCAAGGTCACACGGTTGAAGTGCACAAAAGTCTTGGAAAGGTTCAGAAAGAGTTGGACCAAAAGAAAGGGACCAGTTAGATGGTCAAGGCGGCCAGCCCAGTCCAGAAGGTTAAGGGATTATTATTACCTTGTAGCAATCTTTAGAGAGGCCTGGCAGACACGGTACCTTAAAGTGGTGAGAATACTCCAGCGGGGGCAGTTGTTCCTGGCAGCGGATGCAAGTTGGTGCTTTGTCCGGGGGAAGAGAGGATCTCGTCGGGGAGTAAGACAGGAGTCCGTTGCACTGCCAGGGAAGAAACCAGCCGCAGAGTTCTCAGGTAAAAAAGGAGCTGTCCTTTTGTTCACGGTCCAGTAGTAAGTGGCTATCCGGTTGCAGGGGTGCTTGGCAAGGGCAATTCGACCACAAGACGTCCTGGGATGCGAGGAACAGAAGGTAAATTGGTTGTGCCCACCAGTCAGGGGAAGAAGACTCTCCAGCCGGGAAATCTTCTCTGTCGTCGGGAAGTAGCGAGTCGGTTCTGCAGGGCTCCACCGGTGGTGTCGTCGTAGCAGGTCGGCTCACCTTCTCCCTCGTCGGATTCTCAGGTCCTGTGGCGACTTCTGAAGTTCCAGTCCCCAAAGCCCTGCTTTTATGCAGCACACCCCTAATCACTCAGCCTAGCTGTCAATCAAACATGCTAAGTGGTGAGCCGGCCTGGGCCAATCACACCAGAGTGTGACTTGAGTTACCAAGGTAACTCAGTCCAGGGTGCCTAAACCCCCTCCCACACCCCCTGTGGTACCCAGACAGAGTGGCACCACTTTTGGAGGCTTCTGTGGAGAAGCCAGCCAAAAAGTGGAACAAAGGGCTCGACTTGGGTTGGAGTCACAGAAGAGAACACAAACGCCATTTTAGAATCGAGTTCTGGCAAAAAATACCAACCGGCGAATTAATATTAAATAAATAAACCGGTGGTATGTTCGAGGCTATGAGAATTAAATAATTAAAGTTGGTAGCCTCGAACAATGGGAAAATCCCATAGGGATATAATTCGCGGTCGAATATAAAAAATAGTATCCACTGCCACCAGCCAAAAACTCGATCAGGGGGGACGGAGACGTGCCCACTCGACTAACAGACCCCGGGCTAATCGAATTGCCCCGACCAGTACGTCCACAATATGATGGTTTGTACCGGTTTCTGTTAATAATTTGGGACTAGTAAAGCCAATGGTGACTTTACATGCCCTGGGAGACAGTCAGTCCCAGGGTATGGTGTCTATGGTGGGGTGTCACTACGACACCCCTGTGTCACTGCACGCAGGGTGCTGTGTAACACATAGGAAAAACACATGAGACCCTATGGAGTAAAGGACCCCATAGCCCATAAAACACATTAACAGTCAAAGGAACACGGGGGGCGTGGCCTGATGGCGACGTGAAAGGACGTGCCTGTGGGGAGCTCCTGTAGATCCGTTACTGATCCTTCGGATAAAACAAGTTTGAGTGAAAAGGCATGCCAGTATGATACTCAAGTATGTCTGAAGGACCAGAGCGCACAACGAGAGTTGCGAGGGCCTGAACCGTAGCGTGGAAGGGAAGTTACGGCCATCGGAAAGCAGCTGGATGCGGCGATCAAGTGACTGGCAAGATGGCGACCCCAGGCCAAAGGGCCATAAACTAACTGCGGAAGTTGCGGCCGTGCAGGCGAGCTGGTGCGACCGTGGTTAAGCCAGAAGTGGCCTCTAAGGAACCCTGCCGGCACACAACACAGGAGGCACTGCTGAGGGGGCCTTGCTAGACCGCGATACGCATACCGCAGACCGGGACGAGAACGGCAGGTGTGGAGGGCCCTGGCCAGTGCCTGGCATCGGACGCCGCGCGGGGCTGGTGGATTGCCCCTAGCGGCGCAGGTGTCGCGGAGCGAGGTGGAGTGGAGAAGCCGCGCTCACCGGGCTTCGACTCCAGAGGAGACCACTTCGGCACGGCCTCTGAGGGGGCCGAGGTAGCTGAACCCAGCGAGCGCACTGGCGGACAGTGTGGCAGTACGCTGCGCTGTAACATCAGCGGCGCGGTACATTGGAGCGCCGGCGCTGTGCACGGGGGCTGGCGCGGCCGTGATCGGGCAGACTGAGGCTTCTTGTGGGATGTGAAGCCCGGCTCGGGAGCACAATACAGGACCCTGCCGGAGGAGGGTGGCCAGGCCCGCGGCGGGGATAAGTGCAGCAGGGGTCCTGTAAATCGATTGCAGGACACGGCGAAGCTGCCCCTGGGAGGATTGCCGTTGCCGGGCACTGTGTGGTGGCTGGCATTGTGCTCCCCGGGGTTCGTGGTAGGACCTCGGGGCGCTCATTGAATGGTGGCCCCCCTGCGGTTGTGGGGCTTATGGGAGCCAGATAAGGCTGGAGGCACCGCCCCTGCCGGGACCTGGGCGAAGGAGAGGAGAGAGCCGGAATCATTCTGATACGCCCAGGAGGGTTCTGCGGAGGTGAGCACTTGTGGGGGCCCTGACCGGCCGGGTTTGGCATTTTTGTGGAGAGACTGGATGACGGGCAAGCACTCCGGCGTGCACCACATTGTTGCACGATCGAGGGCTGCGCAATGAGACAGTGGAACCCACTGTGCAATGAGGATCGAGGTGGAGGCCTGTGATAATAGCTGGAGGGCGGTAGTGGGACGACACCCACTAAAGGAAAGACCGATCCAAGCAAGTCTATGGACAGATGATGCGGACACTCTGCCCACGGTAGGATCACTTGCTGTGGTGGGAATTAACATGTGAAGCAGTGGCATTGGGGGGCCTTGGACAATTGCTAAGAGAGAGCTGGCGCCCAGACTGTGATCTGCCGCTGCACTCAAGGTCACAAGTCTCTGTGTGGTGACAGTTTTGGCCAAGCGTGCGGCGTATCATCGGTGCCCCAAACAGCTGCTGCGGGAATCGGCGCTGACCCCCCGACAAGAGGCGGATAGCCTGAGGCGGATTGTTATTACGTGGGAGGACACAATCCATTGCGGCAATAGAAGGCTGGCGGAGCCTTTGAGATTCTGAGGCCCCCTAACTGTGGGGCATAAGGGGTGGGCTGACCCAGAACGTGCGGCTGCTAAGTCATGTCTACTAAGCCTCCAAGGCAAAAAGTGAAGCAGCCCACGCTGGACGAATTCACCAGAATGCCGCCCGGCCCGGAAGGTGCCAGAAGCAGGGACAGGCCCCCGCAAGTAGCATGGCCGCTGCGGGCACTAATCAAGAGGTCCTGGCTGCGATTGCGGACTTGAAAGCGGACTGGGAGGCCAAGCTCGAAATAGTTGTGTCTGAATTAAAATCAGCGTTGGACCTTAAAGTTGGTGAAGTGCAGGAGGAGGTGAACCTACTCCGACTGGATGTAAGGGCCCTGGCGGAGCGCACGGAGAGCCTGGAGAAGGAAGGGAGTCTGAACACGGCGGACTGTGCCACACACAAGTCGGCACTGCATGCCCTGGTGCAGAGAGTGGGCAACTTGGAGAGTAGGGCGGGAGGAAACTGAAGGACGCGCCCAAAGGAATAACATCCATATTGTGGGAATACCGGAGGGAATAGAGGGCCATAACCACACTGAGTTTGTCGAAGGCATGCTGCTACAGGAGATAACCGGAGGAGTTCTGTCTCAGGGATTTGCTGTGGAGCGGGCACATAGGGCCCTGGCGAGGAGGCCGCCGCCGGGCAATCCGCCTAGGCCAGTTATCGCCAAGATCCTCAACTATCGAGCCCGCAAAGGATTTTGGAACACTTCCGCAAAGGTGGAACAATTAAGCGGGGGGAGGCAAACATAACAGCCTACCCGGACTACACCCTGATGGTGCAGCGGAGCCGAATGAACTTCGGGGCTGTTAAAAGGAGACTGAGGGAAGCGGGCCAGAAATACATGCTACTTTATCCGGCGAAATTGAAGGTCTTTCATAAAAACAGAACTTTGTTTTTTGACACCCCAGAGGATGCCATGGGATGGCTTGATACGCAGGGATGCCCCCAGGAGCCCGACATCCAGGCGGACGAAGGAGGCGGACGAGATAAGTAAAGTGTAACGGGAGCGCTGGCAGTTGGTGCGGCTTTGGACTATGGGACTTGATTATAGTCATTGATGTGGCCCGTTAGCAGACGGGATTGGAGTAGAATAGATATTGTATGGTGTGCACTGTGACTGTAGCTTTAATAAGGGGCCTGGCAGGGCTAGTCCTTACACCCCCATTCCGTATAAATAGTTAAGTGGCCATTAGGGCGCTTCACCCCACTGAGCTGTGTGTGTACCAGACAGGGCTAGATGTGGGGGTGCCTGAGATCCAGGGATGGAGCTGGGCAACAGTTGGGGAGGGAGTTGTTGGGAAGGAATGGGCAGGTGGAGGGGAGGGAGGTGGCAAGTTTGACGTGTATATAGTTTTGGGAGGAGGGGGAAGGTGGAGCGGGGAGTTGGGTATTTTTTGGGTTAAAGGGAGTTGGTATTTGGGAAAGTGCCTAAGTAGACGAGTAGAGACCCCAGAGTCGTCTGCGCCTGTGGGAGGCGGAAGGCACTTGGAGAAAGTTATGGGAGACCTTAGAATAATATCATGGAATGTGAGGGGGCTAAACAGTTATTTGAAAAGGAATAAGGTTATGCTTTACCTGTGCAGGCATAAAATAGACATTGCATTGCTACAATAGACTCACCCGACATGCGAGAAAGCGGATATGATCGCTAGGAAGTGGAAGGGAGTGATGGTGGGCTCATCTTACTCTGCCTATGCTAGGGGCGTGCTCATTTGGGTGGCTCCGCATGTCCCCTTCCAGCGGTTACAAGAGGTGGCAGAGGCGGACGGGAGGATGGTCATTCTGAGAGGGCTAGTGGAAAATAGGGAAATAAGCATAATAAATACATATGCCCCGAACCAGAACACAGCAGCGTACATTAGGACGTTGTGTACTAACGTGAGCAAGTGCGTGGGGAGTGCTGTGATTTGGGGGGGGTGATTTCAACTGCGTATTGGACCCAAGGGTAGATAGGTCAGATGAGAAGATGGATAGACCAGCTCCTGCGGCCAAAGCGCTGCAGGCACTGTTGAATGATTTTGGGCTAGTGGATGCATGGAGAGCGTGTCACCCCCTAGAGAGGCAGTACTCTCATTCTGCCCCGCAGCAGCTGCACACTAGGCTAGATTATTTCTTTACTACGTCTGAAGTGACAGCAGAGTTGGTACAAATAGAATATAAAGCAAGGGTCCTTTCGGACCACTCGCCCCCGATTCTCGCCTGGCGATTTAGCCCCTTGAGAGCGAGGATTCCGATGTGGCGCCTGCAAGCTGAGGCATTGAAAGACCCCCTCTTTAGAGAAGACAGGAGGGAGGAGATTGTGAATTATTTTGAGGAGAATACAGGTAGCGTAGACTCGGCGGGAACACTGTGGGAGGCCTTTAAAGTTGTGATGAGGGGCAGCTATCGCTAAATCTAAAGGGTTACAAGGTGGCATTTTGGCTGACCTACGGGAAACAGAAGAGAGACTAGAGGAGGCTTTGAGGGGTGAAGACGACACTAAAGAGAAATTAGAGCTAGTACTTATGCTGCAGCAGAAATGTGCGGAGCACTGGGACAGATTGTGTAACCTGAATTATCGGAAATATGTAGAGAGGCAGCACGCAGGGGGTGGGGGTGGGGATAAACCAGGTCGACTTTTAGCATGGTTATATAAGAGTGAGAACCCTAGAGTTACGATTAGAACTATTACAAGGGAGGACGGTAGTGTAGCAGATACTCTAGAGGAAGTCAACCAAGAATTTGTGGACTATTATAAGACATTATATGCAGACCAAGGGGAAAACTGCCGAGATACGATAGTGGAGACAGTGGAGGATATCGGGTTGCCCAAGATAAGTGAGGAGGAGAGAGAAGAGTTGGACGCACCAGTTACCCTGGAGGAACTGGGAGAGGTAGTGAGGCAGTTACCCACCAGCAAGACGCCGGGGACAGATGGACTCCCGACTGAATTTTATAAAATATATGCGGAAGAGATTCTCCCTCCGCTGCTGGAAATGTTGAATGAGGCATTTGAGACAGGATAGCTGCCGGAGTCATTGAGGGAAGCGGTCATAATACCGCTGCCCAAGGCCAATAAGCCTGGGCACAGCTGTAGCTCGTACCGCCCCTTGTCAATGCTTAATCAAGACGGTAAAATATTGACGGCTGTATTGGCAAATAGGTTGAAGAGGGTGATTGGTAGATTAATACACCCTGATCAGACGGGATATGTCCCACACAGGAATATTTCGAATAATCACAGGCGACTCCAGCGTATCATTGAAAGCAGCAGCGAACACACCGGGGAAATGGCGATAGTGTCTCTGGACGCAATAAAGGCCTTTGATGCGGTTAAGTGGCCATGGTTGTTGGCGACCCTGGAAGGGTATGGGCTGGGGCCAAGATATGTACGGTGGGCGCAGATGTTGTATAAGGAGCCGCTGGCCAGGGTCAAGACAGGATCGGTGATATCGGAAAGGTGGCAGTTAGGTCGGAGCACCAGACAGGGTTGTCTGTGGTCCCCAATGCTCTATATACTCGCCCTGGAACCTCTAGCGATATACCTGAGACAACAGTACGATACAATAGGCATTGAGGTAAAAGGGGAAAAACATTTAATCTCTCTATATGCAGATGACATGTTTCTGTACCTGAGGTACCCGGAAGAGAATCTTCAACACATCCTGGAGGTAATGGATAGATATGCGTGTCTTTCCGGTATAGCAGTGAACCCCCAGAATTCAAGCATGTTCCCGCTGGGAAGGTATAAGGGGATCCCGGCGGAGAGGTTACCTGTATTGCCGGTGCCATGGGCGGTTGATACGTTCCGATACCTAGGGTTAGATATCTATCACACTGTGGAAGAAGAGCATAGGCACAACACTGAGATGGCCCTGGGGAAAATTGAGAACTGCATGCGGTTTTGGGTGAGGTTGCCCTTAGCTATGATGGGGAGGGCAGCGATGCTCAAGATGGTGGTCCTGCCTAGACTCCTGCATTATTTTGCGAACATTCCATACCTGATACCTAAGAAGTTCTTCACCAGACTGAACAGTATGAGTAGGGATTTTTTGTGGCATGGCACACGGAATAGAGTGGCATTGTGGAAGCTACAGAACTTCTACGAAAGAGGAGGGATAAAATTACCCAACTATTAGGTGTATTATGTGGCACGCCAACTGCAGTACGTCGCTAAATGGCTTTCTGATGAAGAAACCTCTGAACACAGGTTGTTTGGGCGGGATTGCTCACCTTTTTACTTGAAAGAAATGATGTGGGTACCCAGAGCTGAACTGAAAGGGCGTCCGGCGATGATGTTGCTGGGGTGGCAAGTGTGGCGTAGAGCGTGTAAGATGTTAGAAAGTGCAACTCCATGCTCCCTGCAGATACCACTGGTTACATTGACGGGGCGGATGTTCAGCTAAGGATGATAATCATGAACCACTGGGAGCCGGTGGGGCTCGCAACCATGGGAGACATTTGGCAGGAGGGCTCAATTGTTGCTTTTGAGGAGTTGCGGGATGGGTGCGGGTTGCATGCGGGTCAGTATATTTCATGCTATAGACTGGTGCAGAGAGTCAAGGAAATGTGGCCTGAAACCGTGCTAGAGGGAGAGCCAGATGCCCAGTGGATACGATCTACGACATAGCGGAAGGGGGGCATGAGACATCTAGATTATAGGAGATGTTGATGCTCAAAGTGGGGAAAGAGATCACCCAACTGAGATTGGATTGGGAAACTGAAGTGGGGACCCCAATGGAGGACAGGATGTGGGAACGGGTGCAGGGGTATCATAAGAAGGTGTCTAGAAATGCTAGGCTAAAACCGATACAACTGTATATCACGCATAGGGCCTATATGACACCCCAGAGGATATCGAGGTTTGCGAATGCAGGATGACAGGCATGCCCCAAGTGTGATGAGGAGAACGCGGGCATGGTACACATGTTCTGGTCGTGCCCGGTCATTGCACGATTTTGGCGCAAAGTGGAAAGTAAACTGACAGTGAAGGGGGTCAAGGTGGTAGTGGATACGGTGTGGGCTTGTTTGTTAGGGGTGTTCCCGAGGTCTGATAAACTAAAACATGTGAGCAAACTGAAGGACATAGCATATGTGCTGGCAAAAAGAAGAATAGCCATGGGAGGGAAGACCTGTCATAGACCATGGGTGGAGGTGTGGTGGAGGGACTTGCAGAAATGGGCGGAGGCAGAAACTATGGCATGGCAGGAGGCTAGCAATGTCGGGGGATTGGAGGGTACGGAGTCCCTGATGGCCTGGAAGTCACTAATAGCGGAACTGTTCGGGTCATTTCCGGATCCAGATGACTCCACGGGGAAGGAGCATCTGCCACAGGATGCAGAAATGGAAAATGAAGATGGTTAGGCTCGGACCGGGCGGAGGGGCGGGGGAAGCAGTACATTGATAAGTGTATGATGTTTTTGATGACTCATGTTTGGTTTGTTTGGTTTGTATTGTTCAGTTGGATTTAATAAAAAATATTTAAAAAATAAAAATAAAAAAAAACAGTCAAAGGAACACCATAAATCATGTCCACGAGTGGGAGAAAAAGAGTCTCACTCTTGGCAGGAGAAAAAAACAAACTCCAGAAATCCAGCAAAGCTGCTGGGGGACTCACTAGGTTAGGAAATTCAGCCTAAAGAGAGAATTCTCCCTAACACTGACTACCAAGTGGCCGGTGCACATGTGTCTTTTACCAGACCACCACTCTGAAGAGCAGCAGAGGATGCCAAACCCGTTGTGGACTCTCATCTTACGGCGGGTCTTTGCCCACTAACCTGAATCATTCCCCAACAGCTAGGATGATGTATATGGATAGGGTCTGTTTTGTCACACCTATACCCAATTTAGGACCTGTATAGCCACTGAATAATTGGTCATTGACACATTTTGGACATTCTTGATATGTAAAAGCTGAGAGCCCTGGGATTCCAAGATGGCCACCTTCCCGTGGGGACGCACGCCTCTGGTGCTCCGTACACGCAGGATTTGCAAGGAGTCAAATGCAGGCTAGAAGGAAAGAAAACCACGCCAAAAAGCAGAGTTCCGAAGTGGATTGAAGTGTGGAGTACGAGACATACGAGGAACACTAGCCCCGTTGTAGTCGCTGTCCCCAAATGGTGCCGTGAGTGCAGAGAAGCAACCATGCCCGGGAGAAGCCGGCGCAGAACTGCCCCCCCAAGACAGATCGCCAGAACAGGCTTCCCCCGGCTGTTGTGGACCCCGGGGCGGTCTGCATGTGCATCTGAGGTGCAGAGCGGAGCCCCGCTTCGGCCCATCCCTTGTCGGTGGTGTCCCGCCCGGGTGGCAGAGCTGCGGAGTGAGGCCTGCTGACAGTGGCGCGCTCTATACCTCAGTGTGCCCTCAGAAGCAAAGCGGAATCGCCAGCGCCTTTGAAATAACGGGGCCTCATCGTATGCCGGACCAACGGCATTTGGCTGAAACACACAGAAGTGGGGGCGGCCCAATCGGATAACCCGCACCAACCCTAAAACTACCTGGACCCTAAAACTACCTGGACCGGTGGTCACTGGCCCCCGATAGTGCTGTGGCGCCGGGGGATGGCTGACAGAAGGGGTAAGAGAAGCTCGGCGGGAGCCTGTACGCCAATCGGCCTAAACTGCGTAGAGTGCAAGGTTCCCAACCCTCCATGAAGCACAACAGAGTCAGGTGGTAGTTGGCTCGGGAGACTTACAACGGGGGAAGTAACAAAGGAAACGAGAGACAGACAACCTGCAAAGTTAAACGACAGAAGCGGGTCCTGCACTGGAAGCCTTGAGTGTGAGTGCGGGGTAGACCGCTCCGGGACACGGAAGTTGCGGGTGATAATCTCAGAACCCCCACTCCCCTGCTTCCTACAGTTGGACACCGGGACTTGGAGGGAGTGGGGAAAGGCCTGCACGTGGGGCTTTCCATGAGGGCGGGGGTATCCGCTGGCCTAAACAGGATAAGCCTGATGAGGTCCCAACCAGAGTAGTCAGATCCTCGTGGGAGAGGGGGAGAAAACTGGACCCCTCGTCGCCAAGAGACCTTAAGCTTGTCAGAAGCCACTAGCACGGCCACCTGAAAAGTAGGAGACGCAGACGCAGGCAGGGTCAGACAAAGAGCAGCGAGCACCATGGTTCTAAAATAGTGGTACACCTACTAAAGCACTACCCACAAACGAATACTCAGCACTCCAATCTGCGGGAGCGATTAACGGAGAGAGCGCTCCGCCAGGGGTGCTCTAGGAACCCTGATGCCAAGGGCCAAATTCGAAAGTGGTTTTGCGAGAATAAAGGGTTCGGCAAAACGCCAGGAAAGTGAATTAGCCAGGTGTGAAGCAGCAGTCGGACCCTGTTCTGCCACCGTCCTGATGAGACTTGACGGAGTATGACCCAGTTGACTCTCGGTCCACAATGACCACTGATAAGGAAGAACTGTTGAACTGCCTGAAGGGCATGGAAGCCAGGCTGACGGATACATTTCAGAAACAAATGGGGCAACTAAAGGAGGAACTAAAAGTTTCCCTGCAAAAGGTCCGAAAAGAGGTAAATGAACTAGGGGAAAGAGTGGACATTGTTGAGAATTGCCTATCCAACATTGCAGAGAAAGCGAAGTAGAGTAGCAAAGAGTAGCATCCGACTGGACTAAGTGGCTAGGGCTACCAACAACTTGGAACTGCAGGCCGAAGACCTCGAAAATAGGTAGCGCAGGTCCAACATCAGAATCAAAGGCCTCCCGGAATCCGTAATGGAGAGAGATCTACGGGACACGATGCAACACACCTTTAGCAGCTTACTGACTGATACCCAGCCGGAGAGGATAGGCTTCGACAGGATACATAGCGTGGGCCCAAGAGAAAGTAGCAGGTGCGCGATCCCCGCGGACCTGGTGGTTAACGGCAGCCCTATTCAGCTCTATCAAGAAAGGAGACTTATGCAGCAGGTTATGAAGGTCCTACAAGCAAAGCACATAACCTACCAATGGGCCTACCCTTCAGCCTAACGTTCACTTGGGAAGGAAAATTGAGAATAATCAGCAACTGCGAAGAGGGCCTATTAACGTTGCACGTGGACGAGGACCAAAACCAAGTCGAAACTGTTCCGACACAGAATGCTCCCGGAAACATAGCTAACCCATGGGAATGGTCCACTGAGAGGAAGAACAGATCCGGAAGAGAATTGAAACTGGCCGGCCCCTACAAAAGTTAAATCCAACCGGAGTTAATCCGCGGAACCCAATAATGGCCTAAGGGAAACTCATTACCAGAGGGCGAGTAGTCAAGAAACAGTCTGCAACCTGCAGAGCTTGAGCACCTGTACGGAGGTAGGAGAAAACCATGACTTGGAATCAATATGAGGGTATGCAAATATCCTGGCACACAAACTGTGGGACGATACGTGGTCCAACACCCTGTAATTGCAATGGGGTGGAATTCCTAGGAACACCGGTCACATAGGTCCCGGGGAGTGGAAGGGGCCGGGGACAGTGGGGGAGTAGGGGAAAGAGGGAAGAGAATGCACAGAATAATTGGAAATGATCCAGCGTCCGAGAAGGGAATGGGAGATGGGTTATGGAGCGGGTGAGAGGCCTTGTCAGGCGGCACAATAGAGATGGTGGGCAGCAATCCTGGTACGTGCCAAAATGGCAGAAGCAACAATAGTGTCCCTGAAAGTCCAAGGGCTGAATTCGCCCACGAAAAGCTGCGCAATCCTGGATAGGCTGGCGGCAATATTAACGACAATATCGATCCAGCAGGAAACGCAACTCATCCCAAAGGATGAAAAGAGCATGGCCCATAAGGCTGTCCCCCAGCAGTTCTATGCCTCAAGCGGGAAAAAAACGAAAGGAGTGGCCATACTGATCAACCGAGACGTGGGATTTAAGAAATAACAGCTCAGTAGAGACAAAGAGGGGAGGTACTTGGAACTTAAAGGCACAATTGGGGGAACGGATATACACCATAATCGCTCTACATGCCCCTAATGAGAAGCAGGACATATACATCACAGGGATACTGCAAAAACTTGGCAGCTGGTGCGAGGGACAGCTGGTTGTAGGTGGGGACTTTAACTGTGTCATGGACCCCACTCTTGACAAAACGCTCCCACCTAAGGCACTGGACCTGAACAACAGGCAAACATTGAGGAAACTCTTTAGAGACCTGAGGGGTGATAGTAACGTGGCGACTTTTCCAGGGGGAAATGTAGGGAATACACACACTACTCTGCAGTCCAGAAGGGCTATTCCAGGATAGACATGATCCTGGTTTCAGCATCACTAGTCCCCCAGGTGACGAAGGTCGAAATAGGGGTGAAATATCTTTCCGACCACACCCCAGTTGTGGTATGCTTAGAGGTGGGAGGAGTAGGGGGTAGAAAGTTGTGCTGTTGGAGGCTGAACAAGCTGATTCTAAGGGACATTGCACTCAGGGCACACATGGAAAACACTAAACGACATTACTTCACAGAGAATGACAATGGGGAAATGGATTGGATGGTGGTCTGGGACGCGGGGAAGGCAGTGGTCCGAGGAGACTATTTCACATGCGGTGGCATATAACAGGGAGAGGGCCCTCATGACACAGAAACTCAAAGGGGAGGTAAGTGATGCTGAGAAACGACACAAACTCTGTCAAACACAGAAATCACTAAGAGAACTCCAAAAGAATAGAGCCCAGCTTGAAAACCACACTGCAGACCGGGTGGCACAAACATTACTAAACACAAAATGATATTACATAAATGGAGGGAAAGCAAACCAATTCCCCGCTGCTAAATTGAAGAAACAAAAGACACAAAACAGGCAGGGGGAGACTTGCACAGCAGAAAATGAGAAGTTAGAAATAATGGTGCAATTTCATGAGGAACTACTACACAATGAAAGCCTCAAACCTGAAAACCAGAGGTCCTACATACGGGCTACCCCCTCTTCCCCAGATCACGGAACAGGATAGGTGGGCACTCTGTGGCCTGATTACGGCCCAAGGGGTCAATGATGCGATCTCTGCTGTGCAGGCAAACAAAACTCTGGGTCCGGACGGTCTGGGTAATGGCTATTACAAAACCTTCCGCACACAGCTGCTGGTCCCACTCACGCGCCTCTTCAATGTAATTGGGGTGCTGGGTTTGGTCACGTCCGACATGGGGAAATCCACGACCATATTAATCCTGAAACCGGGGAAAGATCCCACAGAATGCACAAGCTACTGTCCCAATCGCTCTCCTAAATACAGACACAAAGATCTACGCTAAAATACTGGCAACCAGACTGATGAAAGTCCTCCCAGATATACATGAAGATCAGGCAGGATTCATCACAGGAAGGCATACACAGGACAACCTGAGACGGGAAATAAATATTGAAATGGGAACGCGTACGCAACAAGGTTTCTCAGTAGCCGCATTAGACGCTAGACAAGCTTTCGACAGTCTGGACTGGGGATACCTAAAGTTAGTTCTGGAGGGCTTCGGGTGTGGTCAGGATTTTATCACAATGGTACTAGCAAATTACCAATCTTCATCAACGAGCTTCACAGTAAATGGCCTAAGCCTCAACTAAATCGAAATAAGGATAGGTATGCGGCAAGGCTGCTCCCTCTCCCCCTGGATCTTCGCTATGCCGACGGAACCCTTTGCAGCCCAGATCAGGGCAGATGCAGAGTTCAGGGGTGACATGCGGGAAGGCAACACATAAAATCGCATTATACGCGGATGACATAATGCTCTTCATGAAAGACACCAAACACACACTACCCCGGGCCATGTCAAAGCTGCAAGAGTTTGAGAACGTTTTGGGGTTCTCCATTAACTTCTCTAAATCTAAAACTATAAATATAACGGGAGGGAGGAGATAGAGATCCTGGAGAAGACATTCCCTTTAACCTGGGAAAAAGAGGCCCTGGAATATCTGGGAATACACGAGAGGGGGGTAAATTATATAGGACAAACACTATACCCCTCTTTAAACAGCTATTACATAGCTATACTGCCCCACCTGATCAAGGAACTGCAAACAGCTATATTCATCTTCATTTGGCAAGAAACCTAGAATACAGAAATGTGTCTTGATGCTCGCGCTCCCCCCTCCTCCCTCCTCAGAGGTCTGGGAGTCCGATATAGGGAGATGCATATTAACGGCTCACCTGACACCAATGTTGAAATGGGCGAGCCAGGTCGACCTAAAAGGGTGGTGCGGAATAGAGCAGGCTGCCACAACGATCCCCTTGAGCGTGTTGCAAACTAAGCGCAGGGGTCCGTGAGAAAGGAGGGATTCTTTTGGAAGCAACCAAGATGTCCTTATGCAGCTGAGACAATGCGCTGAGAGGGAAATTCAGCGGAAATTCTGTGAGGGCTGGGTGGGCGGGGATGCATTGCCCCTTAAAGACATGTACCGGGAGCGGACCCATTGCTCTTTACAGACTGTCAACAGAAATTTAGTACTGGAGAAAAAGAAAGATTTAAATACATGCAAATCAGACACTGGATTTCACAGCCGAGGTGAAGAGGGCGGGCACAAGGACACTATCGGGGTTGGAGTTAACTTTGCAGGAGGGTTGCACTACGAGGGGGATTGCTAGGCTATATAGACTGCTGGGCAATGCGCAAGTGATGGACAACCTCCCGTACAAAGAACACTGGGAAAGGGATATGGGGGAAAAGGTCTTGGAAGAGGAATGGAGCCAGATATGGCTGAGGGCACACAGATCCTCCAAATGCACCACAATCAGGGAATTTGCCTACAAGCTGTGTAACAGATGGTATATGTCCCCCTACTATCTACATAAAATGAATGCAAAATATTCCCCCATGAGCTGGAGACGCTGTGGTGAGAGGGGAGACTTGTACCACATGTGGCGGTCATGCCCAAAAGCAATAACGTACTGGAAAGAAGTGTTGGGCCACATAAAAGAA
Source organism: Ambystoma mexicanum (assembly GCF_040938575.1). NCBI lineage: Eukaryota > Metazoa > Chordata > Amphibia > Caudata > Ambystomatidae > Ambystoma > Ambystoma mexicanum. Next base: position 90,550,379 of record NC_090935.1, on the reverse strand, counting down.
ATCACAGGCGTGGAACTTCCAATGTCACCCAAAACAATCTTATTGGGAGCGGTGGCAGAAGGTACTTATGCAGCATCAGGGCACAGAGCCAACTTAATCACACACCTATTGTCAGCAGCGAGAATGACACTAGCACAAAGATGGAAGATTGAATCGGGACCCACGACAGCCTGGTGGTGGGTCAAGATATGGGTGGTGAGGGCCATGGAAAAGATTTGCGACCTAAAAACAGGAACATTCCTGACATTCCTGACGGTCCAGAGCCCCTTCCACGACTTTGTGAAAAGCAGAGAAGCCCACTTCCACAAACCAAAAACACTTAAAAATATACACATTACCTGACAGGCTGAACACAGACAAATTCTGCATATGCAATCTGGAAAGAACTTGGTAAAGAGAGAAAGACTCTGGATCCGAACGAGCTGGGGGAAAGGGAGGATGGGATGCGGGGTGGGGGTAGGGAGTATTTGTTGGGGTGATATTGGAAATACTCTGGGCTTTTGTGAGAAAATTAAATGTGATAATGTCGGTTCACGGTTTGATTAGCGACGCAAAAGATATATTGTTACAACTTAATCTGCTGTATATGTTTCAGTCCTCAATAAATAAAACCATTTTAAAAAAAAAACTGAGAGCCCTTCTTGGGTCCAGCCTATGTAAACTTCCCTCCTCCTTTCCAGGATGAGGAAGTGGGTAGAAAAATTGTAAAACAATTGTTTGCGACAAGTGGAAGTCGGAGACTACCTTTGGTAGAAACAAAGGTTTCCCTTGCGATCAACCTTGTCTTTATAGAAAGCAATGTATGGGGGTTGTGAGAAAACTGAAGACGTCTCATCCGCTGGTACCCAAGGATCCGTCATCCACGTGGCCAGGACATGGCCATCGTTATTGGATCCAGTTCCTGGGGGTGGACCAGCTCAGGAGGATCACCTGGATTGGAGGGGTCTTTGGGGAGTGGAAGTGGGCCACTGAAGGGCGAGACGCGGTATCCCCTTTCTTAGGACACCTGTTCCCCATCCTACCCTGTAGGATAAGTAGAAACTCTATCCCTCACTCCCCCCCTTTCCAACTCCAACACTTTCTCATACTGTGAAAGACAACGGACTAACACCAGAGCGCTTTACCTAACATGTCCCAACACAAGGGTCAGTCAGAGTCAAGCAATTGCTGATAGCTACACACACCTGACTGCCCTTTCCCTTCCCCCACAGGGATAAAATGCAGAGCATGAGAGAACACTGAGTAAGGCTGAATGCACAAGGAAGCAGCCATTCCTGGACAGCAAGGCGGGGAGATCTGAAAGGACGACCAGGAGGGAATTGTCCTTGCCCTTTTCAACCCAGACCCGCAAAGCCTCCGAAGGAAACATAAGACCAGAACTCGCAGCAGGCGAGTGGTGTGATGGATGTCAGCGGTACATGGGACCCTCACGCACTGATGGCCAGGGCGGGGAGAAGCGGTTGCCATCGTGGTACCGTCCTTGACTCCAGCAGCAAAAGAAACGCCAACGAGTTCAGCACAGCCGGTGAGTTGGAAGAAACTGATAGTGGACCAGACTGTGTTCGGCTCAAGGTTGCATTGGCAACATTGTATATGGAGAAAGATGATAATAGACAAGAGGTTTTTTGAGAGTGAAATTGGTACCAGAAATAGAGTTGCTCGGCACCACGTAGGTGCTCATTCGGAGGACTCTAGCTGGTACCCCTCTCCTGAACAAAGAGAAGGTATTTAACTAAGATTAAGGAACACTACAAGTACCAAGAGGCCTTAGGGAAGTCTGGCGTGAGGTGTCAACGTGGTCATGCGGGGGTGCAGCCAAATCCCATGTACAGTCGAAAGTCTTTGATATGTTGGGAAACCGAAGTGAACTGTGATAATTCGCAAATGTGAACCCGACTGAGGGATGACTGGCAATTAGGGTAAATTGTGAGTTACCCGTGAACATTGTGATGAGAACCATGAACCTGACTGAGGGATGTCCACAGTGAGTTGATGGTCTGAGCCAAACTAAACAAGGCTAATCTTGATAGAAGGATTGGAACCAGGCTGAGGGAGGATCCAAGGGCCTTCTGGTAATCACCCGATGTGAAGATTACCAGAAGGAACTTTATTTTGTTGTTTATGGCATATCAGGCCCTCTGATACTGTGGAAAGGAAAGCTTGTGCCGGAGAAACCCAGGAGTGTGCTGTGCTCAAGAGTCCCACCTCGTCCCATGCTAAAAACGTGGGGAAGGGAGGCCCTGGCCTTAAAAAGATGAATTGGTCTTTAAGAACTCATACCAACTGCAACACTTGTAATGCTGTGTATATCATTAAATGCCCTGACTTGAAACTGTACATAGGCAGAAGGTTTCAATCAGAAGAGGGGAACAGCGGTCATGTATTCACACTGGCACGCCAGCTCCTTTAGTCCAACACTATCGGGATTTAGGCCATACTGAACATGACATGCAGTGTATGGTCATTGATCAGATCTATCCAGATTCTTAACAGTTCAGCACCTCCACTTGACTTTTTCAATTGGAACAAAAGTGGATTTGCCATTTAAAAACATGCCTTGATGGCCTGAATGAAGACATTCAATGGTTTGTCCTGTTCCGATACATTTATTATGATTGGCATTGCCCTCTGATTTCCAGTCATCGCTCGGGGTTCTGCATTCTTTGTTAGAATTCCATATTTTAGGATCAGATGCGCTCCACAGCACTTTGCACGTGTTTGTACAACACTGCCAGCTGGTGCAGACCGTTCTGCTGTCACAGTGTCAGTGTTACAATTCAGTGCTGATGCCTGTATGTTGGTATAAGACCACCTTTTCGGTTATATGGCCTGACCATCAAGTGGCATTTAGTGTCGTCTGCACACTTTTCTTAATACTACATTTGGTCACAACATGGCCACCATTGCGGTCTGTAATCTACACTATTGCATACACCCGACTTGGTCATAAGACTAGCATATTTCTATTACTATACAGGGCCAGCTACTAGCTGTGATGCCCTCACGTTGTTAACTTAACTGTTGCTGGCTAAATGGCCAGTTCCCTTAGTGGCACTAGTTTGGTTTGCATACTGTGCTGGTTTATAAACTCGGCTGTAAAATTGTTGCTATGGTTTCCTTCTTGCCTCACCACTGCACTGACTGGACTTGGCACATGACCAGCATTTAAAGGCCGGCATCTAGCCTGCAGGCAGGTCAATCTCATTTCAAGCCGCACCGCCGGTTTCTGCAGAAAGAAGGTGCCAATGTTGATCGCCTGTCCTGAGGGACATTACATTGGCCATACGTTGGACCATGCTACACATGTTTTCGCAACTCCTTTCGTATGTCTTGATACAGCTGCAGTCCATTTTTGTGAGTGTTAACAGCATGAATGCCGACCACACCACGCAACTTACTAATTTTTAGATCCATATGTAAGGTTGGGGTCTCTACTATTTGTTGTCATATGTTAAACTCCCACTGGTATGTCTTTTGGTAATTAGAGAAGATTGATTTTTGTCTTTATTTCGGTTTTCAAATTCCTCTGGGTTCCTTGTGGGTTCAGCGCTGTTGGAACAGGACTCTTTTTGAAAATATTCTGATGGGCTATTAGCAAAGACTTTTTTAACTGGGTTTGAATGAACCAAGTGTTTCTTGTGTGTGTATTTTTCTTGTTATTGTATATGATTGTTTTCAGCCAGATTTAGATACTTAATTCTGGTTTTATGTTTGGCAGCCAGATACTTAAATCACCTGTCCGCCTTCTCACTGTATTCTACTTGTCCTGATGAAGGCAGGGCCCTTGAAGCAACCATGGCCCATTCCAGCCGAAACTGGAGTTGGCATTTATTTGAACTCTTATCTGTTCTTTTCCCATTAATGAGCCATTAAGCCCTTTTGGCTCTCTTTCAGCAAGTATGTGTTATAGCCAAGCATTTTTCGGGTTGAGTCAACACACAAGTCTGGCTCAAGGTGTGCCTCGCCTTGGACAATTCACAGGCATGTTTAGAAAAATATTTTCCTTTTCCATCACATCTGCTCATATGTGGGAGCACTTTTCCAGCCCTTTGTTTATTTTGCAATGGGCACAGTGTTATGCTGGTTCCTTTTCTACTCTACAAAAAGCATTGTCGTTTCTACGGTTGTATGTTTATGCCTAATTGACGCACGCCCGTGTTTGTGCCTCTGGCACTTTTTTTGGTGAATGTTTAGCATTAAATATGATTTTTAAATATTCGGTGTCGACATTGTTGCCGATTTTTCATCAAGTGTACCAAACATTTGGATCTGTACTCTGCCTTTCTTTTGAATGATGTCTAATGTCAGGGCAAGCATCTGATGTAATGTTTTAGAATGTGACAACATAAGCCAGCGATCAATGATAGTTTCAGAATAGATCAAGAATGGGAACGCTGTATTTAACAGTGATGTATACCAAAGTGAATGTGTGTCATGATCTCTGCTTCCAAAAGGTCAGGGTTTTCCCAACTCCCTTGGAAGCAGATCCATAACCCATGTTCCGAGTGCCAACCAGTCCCAATTGGGACCTTTTGGACCCAGTCCTGGCGCCAGTGGCACCAGGCTCATAAATATGCCCAGTCCCAGCGCTGGAAGCGCCGGGCTCATAATGCTTGGGTGGACTTACCTTCAGCAGACCATGCTGCTTACTTGCCTGCCAGTTGAGCCTCTGATCCTCTTCTGTTTGGAACTACTTTTCCTGTTGGGTGGGGCTGGAGCCACTCCCTAGATTCAGAACACTGGAACTCTTCTGGAAGGCAGGAACTCTTTTCTTACCAGGAACTCTTTTCTTACTTAGGCGTGGCTGTGGAAGGAGACACCTAAGCACTACAGGAGGCTATTTAAACCACACCCGGTGGATGAATCTTGCTTTGCGTTATTCTGCAACCTCTGCAGCAGAACGCTCATCGTGTCTTCTGCATCCGGTCCTGGGCCTAAGGAAAAAGGCTTACCATCCTGAATCCAGTCTTCAGCAACACCTATAAAGACAAGAAAGAACAGGTTAGCATTCCTGCATCTGAAAGGCAAAGGCTTACCATCCTGAATCCAGTCTTCAGCAACACCTATAAAGACAAGAAAGAACAGGTTAGCATTCCGGCATCTGAAAGGCAAAGGCTTACCATCCTGAATCCAGTCTTCAGCAACACCTATAAAGACAAGAAAGAACAGGTTAGCATTCTGGCATCTGAAAGGCAAAGGCTTACCTACTCTTCGTGCGCTCCGGAGGTCTTCACACTGCATTCCGGCATCTGAAAGACAAAAGTTTACCAACTCTTCGCACGCTCCGGAGGCGTTCGGCGCTGCATCCCGCATCTGAAAGACAAAACAAGGTGCGTTTAAAGACATTGGGGAACTTTAATACTCACGTGCCATTACTCCTTTCCACATCTAATCCAGTGGGTATTCCGGCACCCTGCAGCCGCTCCGAACTCGTACCTGCAAAATAAAAAGACAGTTAGAGCGCATAGTGAAGCAGGCAACAAGCGCTTACTTACGTGCTTCCAGGCGCTTCTATTCATCACACGGGCTCCATCTTCAACTCACTTCAGCCCGTCATCCGCCATCGCCGGAACCCTGCAAAACAAGAGACATCATTATTAAAGACTTTAAAGACATTTGAATGACTCGAAACTTACCGTTCGTGCAGTAAACGACGGACAGCAGAACTCTGAAGTCAAGAGGCCTGCGCTACCTATCCAGTGAAGAAACTGGTTACAGCACCCTGCCCCGAGGCAGATGGAGAGCTCGGCATTCACTTACCTAAGGTGAGAGCGTTAACCTTTGGGGGTCTACAGGAGAGGAGAAGAGGAAAGGGATAGGGACACCCCAATAACCCCAGTTCATTAACCCCATATTTTCTATCTGCAGACATCTTACTCTACACGTCAGGCATACAGTGCACAGAGGTCCAGCCCAAAGAGCCAACCGGGTGCTACACATCACCTTTGAAGATACGGTAGTCGCCCAGTCAAGACCGGCGCCTCTGCGAGAATCAGGTGAGCGTTACAATGTGCTTGACATGTAGCGTCATGGCGACTTCCTGATGTAATAGTTATGAACGTGAGAATGACAACACAAACCAACCATCAAGGACAGTCTTAGGATAAACCAATTATTGGAACACTGTATTAAAACAGTGATGTATTCAAAAGCGCAGATCCCAATAAATATTGTATAAAGATACATCGAAAAAGGAAATCAGTCCAAATGTCTCACTTTATAGAAAATGCACATACATGGTTAATACAGACATTCTCATCACTAGCGGTCTAGACAAAGTGTGCAAGTAGAAAGTCAGTTACAGAGCAGTAACTTATGGATGGTAAAAGATAGAATTCAAGTGTAAAATGATTTAGAAATCATTCATAATCCTAGAGTCTGAGATATTAAAATGAGAACTTACACATTGATTCATAAAACTTTCAAATAGTGATGCTAATAATTATTTACAGTTCTAATGACACACTTATGACACTAGTTAACAGTTGCAAGACTGTCAGGGTTATATGTTAGTAACCAATGTCCTAGTCAAATAACAGTAACTGGAACAGCTGTATTTGAACCACGAACATCAGCTAAGTTTAAGAGAAGGCCCATTAGCAGGCGAGGGTCATAAAGTACACTTTAAGAGATTTTATCCAACGTACTCACAGCATAGCAGGGTTGCAACATCCATACGAATATAAACATCACACAATTAAAGCTATTCTTCATCTACTATATAAACTGACAAAACCCAGAACTATCATCCATTACAAAAAAAGGTAGATGTCTGTTCATCTCAGACAGATCTAGGGAATTTAGAGCATGGATTTCTCTTTGTGACATAATGCTAGCAAGGTTACCACCCCTCAATGGCACACAAATGAGTCCTAGAACCACATATCTCAGATGTGCAATGGAATGTTTATGCAGGTCAACATGGCGAAAAAAAAAAAACAGGTAACTTGATTATTTGTGCAGATGTTAGATGTAACTTTTGTAATTCTCTTCTCGACTACATTCTTGGAGTCACATGTTGCCTACTGTTGGAAAATTAGGAGGTCTAATATGGACCCCTTTGGAGACATTTTTGCAGGGGCTAGAACTCAAACATAGAAATGTGACATGTTTTGGTCTCTGAATAAAGGTTTGTTTAGAGGTAGCACCTCTTTCTGCTTTGACCCAACTGTCAGTGAGGGGTCAGAAATGAAAGCCGGACACAAAGTTGTCTTGTTTGTGATAAAGACTTATTCAAATGGCAATGGGTTGGGAAAATACCTCTCTGAACCTATTCTAAAGAGGAGTTTCCCTACCTAAAAAACAAAAATTAAGGATTTGGTCAATAACTGAAATGCTGTCCTTGTGTTCAAACGTCCTATCCTGACCGTCACATTACAAAAAATACAATAAAGTCTGAAAGAAATGTTTTTAACCCGATACTGGAAACAAGCGTTCACAACTGAAAATTAGAATAGCTCCAACGAAAAATGATCAAGGTGAAAGACCTTGGATCCAGAGGTTGGTTCCCTTTCCCGGGATTCTTAAATGGGATGGCAATGTATCTTTTACCAACAGTTCCTTTGCATGTCTCCTTGATTCACGTTACTGTTAGGTAACAAGTTCTTAACAGTCCCTTCTTTAAACCAAGTGTCTCCTTTGTCTAGCAAACACTGCCCTTTAGTATTTCTTGTAGCTTTGCAACTCGCCTGGAATACTCCCCTGCCAGGACTACTTTTGTGTTTCGATTGCCTGGTATCCTTCTCTTGCCAGGACTTCTTATGCCCTTCACAGTTCCTCTATGACCAAAACGGCATATACTGTTCTTGGCTCAGTATATATATATCTGCGGCAATGTCCGTTCAAACTTTGCCCCACACTTGCATCTCATACCTCCGTATCCTATGGGGGTTGAATTTGTACTTTGCCTTTTCTGCATTCAACCAATCTTCTAGTAGCTTCTGTATTAGCAGACATGGTTCTTTTAAGGGCGCAGATTTTAACATGCATCATCTTTATAGACTTATTGGGATCTCCACTTTTGAATACATCAATGTTAAATACGTTGTACCAATACTTGATGGTTTATCATGAAACTGTCCTCTATGGTTGGCTTATGTTGTCATTCTCATGATCATAACCATTATCATTCTCCATGATGCTAGACCTAAAGCACGTACACATTATTAGGAACTTGCGCTTTTGGGTACATCAGTTTCAGGATAAACCAAGTATTGGTACAACGTATTTAACAGTATATATGCATCACTGTTATTAAACAGTGTTTCAATCTTTGATATATTCTGAAACTATCCTTGGTAGTTGGCTGTCACTCACGCTCTAAACCATTACATCTGACGCTGGTCAAGTCGCTAGAGTTCACTAGTTTAATAGCAGCCATTCTGATGCCATGCAACCTCACTTTGTCTGTGTATCACCTTGGATACACCCTGTAAACATCACACTAAGCCTCACAGTCTCATCCTCCCTGAAGTCAGGAACCTTGAACTATCGCAACTCCCTTTATCTTGGGCAACCTGGTTATCTTTTACATTGCTTGCAAATCCTCCAAATTTCTGCAGATAGGCTGGCCATTGGTGCCTCCGGCTACTCTTCTGCCTCCTGTATCGTGAACAACCTTCACTGGTTGCCAGTGCCTCAGGGGATGAAGTTTAAAGCCCTTTGTATTGTACATCAGGCCTTTTATAAAGCGGGCCTGAATACCTTCCATCAATATGTTGCCAATTTGTTCCCTTGTGCTCTTTGCGCTATGCCATTGCCTTGCATATCCTTGTCCCATGTAAGTATACTCGGGTGGCAGGCCGTTCATTTTCAGTTGCAGCAGCACAACTGTGGAACTCCATTGCTTTATCCCTTTGCGAGATTTGTGATCATCTGCATTTCAGCGTGCTCTTAAGACGTTTTTTGTTTTCAGTCGAATTCCTGTTTTAGTTTACAACCTTCCCTACAGCCCTGCCCCCTCGGCGCCATGATGCCCTATATAGGGAAGGCTGCGATTTAGAAATGTGTTTAACATAAGCGGTTGAAGACCATTCTTTTTAATAGTTATGGACTACTTTGAAGCATGGCTGATACTGAATAAGTCTTCCTTGACTTTATAGATTCTCTATATGTTCCTACATATCATGATCTTGCCATTTTTGGAGGAGAGATGTCATGACTAATATTGGCTTGTGCGTTTTCTCTAGATTTCTAGTAGTTTTGATTTTGATCCATCTATATACAGGTGTTGCATCATCTTCATATCCTTGTGGATAATCTTTCGAAAGTTTACATAGCTGATTTTTGGAATGGCATATTAATTTAGCTCACAGTGGTATTTCATGGCCTTCTAAATTTTCCTTTCTTCTGCTTTATAGATTGTTGAAAATGTGTCCGTTCAATAACACTTTGTGACTGGCTTTTCCCACGATCAGATAAATGGATTGTGATAAACATAGGAATATGTTGCTTGTAAAATATTTGGATAACAGATTGTGATTTACTCCTGACTTTTTATTTGACTCTCTGTCATTATAGATTGATTTATGAGCTCATGGAACTGCATGCTATGAATATGCATGCGCCCGATGAAGGGAATGATTCCAGTGTTGAGCTCTTTTTATGGATTTCCTTTAGATATTAAAATGTGTTTGTACTAGTTATCTGTCAAGTATATTGTTTTGAAGGATTTAAAGCAAACATGAAACATTTTAAGAAAATGTTGAGACCTAATGTACCTTTGCTGGTACCATCAGAAACTCAGGGTGATCACAGCCTTAAAAAAAACAATCTGGCAAGGTTAGCAAAATACTCAAACACTGGAACAAGCAATACTTTGGGAAAGATGAAGGATACTGGGAAAGAAGGCTGATGGACCATGCAAAATATGTATTCTGGATGCACGGAATTAAACAAATGCAAAGCCTGCAGATTTCCCAAAAAGCATACTGAAATCACGCATCCAATTAGCAGGCAAAGGATCCCATACATTTAAGAGATTCACATGTAAAAGCAAGAACATGATATATATTTGCACGTACCCATCTGCGCCACTTTACATTGGTAGCACTGCATGTACCCTCAAAAGTTGGACACTGCAATAGAGGTGTGCCATCAAGAACTCAGGCTTCAGTTAGGTCATGGCAAAGCATTTTACTGGAAATAAACCTTGATAGATTTCATTTTTGCAAATGAGGGTTTCACACAATGCCGGGAGGTGACAGTTTAATAACTTTACACCTTCCTATTAAGTGAGCTGCAGGTCATGGACACTGACCTGGCATTTATTGCACTGACGCGCCTTAATTTTTTGTAAATTTTCTCCCCACCATCAGCAATCTTTCACACCTTTATCATTGCACCCATCTGTGCATTACTCTAGCATCGCCACTTCATATTCTCAACAATCACCATGTACCACAATGTCCTTGGCGGCTGAGCAAGTCTGGTGCTCGGAAAACATCTTGAATGGGTCTTCGCCTTAGGATTGAGTCTCGCACACTGCATAAAGCACCCACAGCCATCTATTTCATGCTGGTGCCGCATAGGTCATTTACCTTATTTCTGCATGTTATTGGAATTCTCATGCATGCAGACTCCATCTTCATTTCATTGGACACTTGACCTGTGGATTCTGTGCTGCAATAAGGCACTCTCTGCTAGGTCGGAGTCTAATGCTTGGCCAGATGAGCACTCATGTGATTTTACCTAGGTGGCCCCAAACTGGAACCATGTATGTTACCACTGATTCAGTAGGAAAAGCATGCAACCGCTGTCTCACTGTACCCAATTGCTGGGATATGCTTTTAGAACACTGCACTCTTTGCCATTCACTTTGTCACTATTTTTACCACTTCGTGTGGATTCTTCAACTCCGATAGAAACCACTGAGCATTTATAAAGAGACTTTCTTCTCCCTAATACTGTGTGTGAAAAGTTGTAACATGATGCAACAAGTATATTACATTGCATGCCTTTTATTTAAAAGGTGTCAGGATGGTTGTGGCTCACTATAGTGTTCCCAGATATTTCATATGGGCAGTATATGTTCCTCTTTACTGGGAGAGTCCCAAGGGGACCTTTTATTTGATACCCCTCCTCTACACTGTCTTCTTCATCTCCTAAATCAGGTTCTCTAACCTTTCATTCTCTATCACCTCTCGGGCATTTCGTCATCTACATTCAGGGTCTTCACCTGTTCCTTCTCTCAGGGCCTCTGCCCTTTCCTGCTGTGTGTTCCCCTTGGTCAGAGCCTGAGCCTTCAACTTCGTGTGTTTTCCATCAAAGGCCTATGCCTTTGCTTCCTCTTACCTTTTTTTGACTGGTGCTGTGGCCACCTACCTTTTGGTCTCTGCTTCAATCTAATTCTCGAGTATTTCTGATCCCGGGCTTTCAGTCTCCTGGTAATCAAAATTAGCCTCTCCCTTATACAGGTCTTACAATCAGCCTCCCTTCTCCATGAGTTAAAACTTGCCACTCCACGTCTTAAAACCTTCCTAGCAATCTTCCCCTTCTCTCTGGTCTTCAATTTAGTTCTTCCACTCCAGGTTTTACAGCCAAAACAAAAGTCTTCATTCCTTTCTGGATTTCAACTTCAGGCTGTCCTCTCCAGGTCTTACTATCTGCCCAACAGGCTTTCAACTCAATGGGTATTGCACTCTGTTGAGCTGGCTGTAAGACCTACAGTGGAAGAACAATCTTTCTCTGTTGCCTCTGCAATCTTCAACATCACAATTCTCTGTACCACAAAACTCCTTTCACTCATGGGAGATGGCACATATGCCGTGCATGGACTCACTAGCCTGTCACCGATTGGCCAGAGGAGTGGCATGCATGGCAGGGATGCTTTGTAGTGATGAGTTCATCGAGGGAGGAGTCTTTAAATGGGGGAGCCGTCACCTAGGTTCCAACTTTAGACAGTTTGTTGTTGGCTGAGAAGAAACTGTTGATTCATTCCCCTATTTCAAGCTCCAGAATTCTCCTCCTCTGTATTTCGTTTTGGTGTGCTCCTATGCCAAACAGCTCAGAGTATGTATTAGGCATTACCCCTCAGAGGTGGGCGGGGGTGAGATATGAATAAAAAGTCTCTCTTGATTGACAGTGCTTTTGCCCCTTTCCTTTTGCGAGAAATTCGTTTTTAGTTCTCTTCTTCCCATTGGAGTCTAGGTAACATAAGAAGAAAGAGGGCCTCTGTCTGTGTATCCATTAACTGTAAGGGTGAGGACTGTGCTTCCTGCTGCCAATCTGGCTATTGAATGGGTGAAGGGTGCCCCGCCTCAAGACTGCACCTGAACCCCCTTCTGTGGGCAATCATCTTAACAATTAGAAATCAGAGCTTTGCTAGTCTGGTCTGGGATTTCCTCTTTTGGGAAAGCCTGATTAATGGAGATTGAGTCCCTTTCTTGTTGGTTGAACATTGTTTGGGTCACCTGGCCCACATATGTATTTCCAGCTTTCCTCCTGGTCTAGGTGACCAGGAAGTCTACTGCATAGTCTATCCTCTCCCAGGTGCATAAAGCACTGGACAGTCCACTTTTTGTTAAAGAGGGGAATTATGGGATGTGTAGTTTTTGCTGGTTTGTTTTTCCAAAAGGGATTGGTCTATGCCCAGGGATATGCTTTCATTGCACACAGCTGCTGTGGACCTTTGGATACCATGCCCAGGACGATGTTATGTTAGTGGTGTTTTATAAAGCGTAATGAGTTAACCGAAAATGAGTGCATGTGCTTATATAACAATGAATGTACAGCTTAGAAGTCATGAGAATAAAATCGTTTTGGTATTTTTTTCCTAGAGAAGGTTATGTGCTCTACAAAGTGGGCCAGGTAATAAAGGCCTGGACCAGAAGTGTATGGCAACCCTGCCTTTGTTTCCAATAGTTTGGTACAGTAAGTTTCCAATCAAGGATAGATTGCAAGGAACGATTGGGGGTGTAAAGGGTGAATTTAGATGCTAACTGGGTAGTGGTAGGGTATTGGCGGCTTTCATAGAAAAGGCCCATGCTTTTGACGATGATGCACTTTTCTATGGTAAGCCAGTGCAAAGGTCAGAAGGTAGGCTGATGTGATCTTGTTTCTTACGTTTCATTATTTGCCTCGCCGCTGAGTTTTGTACTCCCTGGAGTCGGAGGATAGCATATTTTTTAAGTTCAAGTTAACAATTGTTTCCATAATCTAAGCAAGAGGAAATAAGAGTTTATGACCATTGCCTGGTAAGAAAAGTAGAGAAATCTGAGAAAGTGTCTGATTCTCTTCATCATGAAGCAGGTTTTAGTCTCAGTGGAGATTTGACTTTTTAAGTTAAGTTCCGGGCTGAGATACATGCCCAAGTTCTTGACCGAAGTTATAGGATCAGGGCATGGACCAACAGAGGTGGGCCAACAGACAAAACTCTAGTTGTTTGGTATTTTATTTACCAGCAAGATATCAGTTTAACTAGGCTTTATCTTTCATGAGTTTGTAACTCGTCCATTCTTTTATGGAGGTTGGGCCGCCTTTCAACCTATCAGATGGAGTGATGTCTCCAGCTGTTAAGTCTACCACAATCAGGGTGTGATCTGCATAGTTAAGAAAAATACCTCAACTTGCCGCAAAATCTTCGTTAATTATTATTTATTGATTTGGCTGAAACATTCAACCTTTCAATATAAGCAAATCTTAACAGTTTTAAAAAAAACAGACAATACAATTAAAATTTAGACAATAAAACCAAAGAAAGTAAAAATACATATAATAACTAAACTTAGTTTCACTTTATCCATTAGGTCGCTTTGGATTAAGGCGCTATATAAATAGCGCATCATTATCATTATCTTTAAACAATAAAAGAATCTAAAAGCAAAAAAAGAAGGCTTCAGCTCAAATCATTAGAGTATCAATTCTATCAGTCTTTAGTTAAATCATTGTGCAATTCCAATTCATACAAAAAATGCATTGCTTCATAACCTATTGATTTTGATTATACATGGAATACATCTCTCCAGTGTCTTAAAATATTTTGTTCTTATATTTTGCAGTTCTACGTATTCAGTGATGAGATGCTCTAGGGATTCCACTCCTGTATTACAAAACTGACAAACATTTGATTTTTGACCATCATTGAGCCACTTGCATGCAACTTCTCTAGTTTTCCACACATTTAGTCTCAGGCGCAGCAGTCCCGCACGATGCAGAACACTAGGTGATTTTAGAAGATATGCTTCGGGATAGCCAAATGATTTTAATGCCAATGGATTCCCTTTAAAAGTTTTATAGTTATTACATAGTTCCTTGGTCCGAATCCAGTCACTTCGCAACATCTCTGCTTTTGCTTTCTCTGGATTTTGGAGAAGTAACTTCTGTTATGTCTGCTTCCTACAGATACTCATGCGCCTTTGATCTCCATTGCCTGATTAACTGATCATTTGATTCCTTAACATAGATGGCTAATTGCATTACTAGCCCATTTTGTTTGACCAATACACACTTCCTATACAGCATGCATGCCTTCCATTTGTCTGTGGCATATACAGATTAGCCCCAATTCATGCCTTATTAATGATATTGGTGTGGACATTGGTAATTTCAACAAACCCCTCAAAAAGGCACCTTCAATCTTGTTCCAAAAGATGGCTGGTTTACATACTTTAGTTTCCGCCCCATATAACAAAATAGGTACAGCATTTTTTTTAAAGTATGTTATTATTGGAGAGATGGAAAACGTACACTATTTACCGTTAATGATTCGCACCTGAGATAGCAGATTACACTTCAACTTCAGGCCATGCTCATATGGTAGATCTTTCGGATGATTGATATTGGAACCTAAATAAATGTAGCTAGATACAATTTCAATCTTGATTTAGCATCCAATTAAGGCACCCATTGCGCTGCTTGGGGTTACCAAATTGCATAAACATTTATAGTCATTTTTTTTACATTGGCATACTTCTCCAGGGACTGCAACATATTGTGTAATCCCATAGGTGTCTTTGATAATAGGGGAAGGTCATCCGCATATAATAACCATTTGATTAACCCCATCTCCAATGTTCGGTGAATCAGTTACTACATTTGCAAATTCCATACCCAGATCTAAAATGAAGAAATTAAAAAGGGCTGAAGCAAGTATGCAACCTTGCTTTAGCCCCCTTGTCATTGGAATGGATTCAGAGAGCAACCCAGTACCATCTAATCTTATTTGTAAAGATGTTTGTTCAATAAATTCGATCAGCCATTTTAAGATATGCCACGGGCAGTTATTCTTCATTAGTTTCACAAATAGTAGTTCTCTTACCACCGAGTCGAATGCTGTCTTAAAGTCGACAAAAGCGACATAGTGGTTGCTTCTTGTGGCACTGTTCGGCAATGATGACATTTATGGCAAGTAGGTTAACGCCTGTTCCCAAGCCTTGCAAAAACCCTGTTTGCCAAGGATCTCTTAAATTCTCTTTATTTAGCCAGGTATTAAAATCATGAAGGACTAAAGGGTCAAATATCTTTCCTGGACAATCTAATAAGGCTATCGAAGTGTATGCTGCCGGGTCAAGTCTGTTTCCCTTTTTGAAAAGCGGTATTTTTTCCAGGCAGTTTTCCTGTTTGCATTACTTCCTCGAATATGTTCTGGAATATGGCAGCCCAGATTTCAGGATTTTTTATTTTTATTTTCCATTGTCAAGACCATCAGGCCCCTGTGCGCGAGAAGTGCTGAGTTTTGAGATGTAGAAAATCAGGTCATCATACTGAAATTGAAATGAGTGATTCCAGTGTGCACCATTTATCCTCAAGTGGAAGTTTGAGATAGGAGTTGGGTAAATTTGCTGGAAATAATCGCACCATGTACTTGCCACAATGAGTTTATTTGCACTGAGTCTTGATCTTTATATGTTACTTTATTTAATAATCCCGATATTTCAGGTGATGACTTGAAGGCAATTTTTCATAGCATATGATCACTATCCTTTTGATGGCATATCGCTTTCCTTCCTCTTTGCCAATTCTTAAATGCTGATCTCAGGTGATTAGTTTTAAATAATCTCTTTTCTATTGGTAACTCGTTTAACAGTCGTTTAGGACGTCTCAATTTAGCATTTTTGTTTTTAACATCAATATCAAAGACTTGCTTATAATTATTTCCCTGCACAACTGTTTGTACATAAGCATATTTTTGCATTGTTGACACAACTCTGCCCTGGATGTTTTGTCAATGCTCTATCTAAATAGTTTAATGCTGTTTTGGACCACTTTATCCGATTTCTAGCATTATTTACAGTGAGGAGACCTCTATACTTTTCTATGTTTTGTAGGCTGCTTTAGCTCCCACTCCCATGTTACGCACAATTGACCATGGCCACTTATAGAACTCCACTTGACATCCAGGGTTTGGATTTTGTTCATCAAGGCAGAATTTACAAATACATAATCAATAATGGGTTCCATGGAGCCATTTCGCTAAGTACTGGTAGCCGGTATGTCACCCTCGACTGTACCATTCACCATTATAAATTGCCTATCTTCCATAATGTAACCTGATCTTTGTTCTTCCAAGGTTTGCTTTTTTCCCCTTTATTGGTATTAGATGGAGATTAAAATCACCCATGATCAGTACATAATGTGCTTTTCCGATGATATTTTGGCGAGGACTTCCTCTAAATATTCGAAGAATCTGTCTGGTGTCAAGTGGGACCTTCCCCAATAGATGTTAATTATTATAGTGTATATGTCTTTTGATAGTTTCGCAACTTTTATGAAAGGTGTACGCGGTACATACATACTCACTATAAAACCTTTTTTTTATTGCCATCTTTAGTCCCGTCATCGGACACCCCCTTGATAGTAGCAAGGCAGGTACTAAGTCTATTCGTATCCATCCATATTGGGAACTCTACCAACCAGGTTTCTTGGAACACCGCTAAATCAAAGTCGTTTAGCTTGCTGCTTGTTGAGCTGATGAGATGAGTACCTCCGGGTGTTTCTGTTTATGAGATGGATTTTTTTCTACTGTTGGGGATTGCTATGCTTGATGCTGGTGATTTCCCATATCAATTTGCCTCACACTATTTGCTCTATATATTGCCGGGCACCTCCTGATGGAATCTGGCTCATCACCACTCACCTTTTGAGCATCATCTTTGTATACGTTGAAGCCCATTAGATGTAAAGTGTCTTTTACATGCCAAAGAATGCCTGCTAAAATAGCAGAACATACAGATATTCGTGATTGATAAGTCTTGGTCATCCAGAAATTCAATTCTATCAATGTCTGATGTATTTATATTCTTTAACTGCGGAATCTCTGCAGATATTTAAACGCTAGACTGGTCTAAATCAAAGTGCACAAAACAATGCTCTCTGCATTCAAGTATAAAACAATGGAGGCCAGTTTCAATTCGATTGTCATTTGGATTTGCCTTTGTTTTACATGTGGATTCTTTAACCACAGCAATATTCTTCCATTGGACAGTAGGTCCTGGATTGGCAATATCTTGCAGATTCGCTCTACGGTTCATTAGCCAAGGCCTTAGGCCATGTAGACTTGGCTGGTACCCTGGGGTTAATGGTTGTTCTATATTAGTTCTTGCTAATTCATGTTCTTTGTTCCTATTGGCCATATATTGTTCTACAGTTTTATTTATTTCCTCTCTCATTTGAGAGACAGCCATCTCAGCCGCGACTTTCCCTTGCTCAACAGGTAAGTGGTTTATAGGTCAAATCAATCATGGATATTTCTTTGTCACAAATAGCTTGTTGTACTAGTATGTCATTAGTACCCTTCCCCACCTCTTTTTTACTTTTTTTGTTTTAATGAGTTTAGAATTTCCAAAAAGCGTCTCGTCTTTGCGCTCATTTTAATTACTCTTTGTACATTAGCTAGCTTTTTTATGTTATTTCTCGATGTTCTAGCGAACTGATCTTTCTTGATTTTTCCTATATCCACTCTCGCTGGTATATCAAAACCATTTCCTTGTGACTTCATACTTTTAAGATTAGGCACTTCCACTGCCGTGCTATTAACCTCATTACATTTAGCAAACATGTTATGACTGACACAGTACATTTGGCTGATTTTTTTTTCAGTAACCTTTGGTTTCACTTGTGGGCTCTTTTGCAGCACTGCCTGATTAAGATCTTCTGTAGCCTTGTTCTCCATGACATCTAAATTCTCTGTCTGAAACCCAACATCTATCAGACTACAAGGTCTAAATATTTCATACTGAGGCTCACTCCTCCATATCCCCTCAGGGGTTATTATTTCAGCCTTTTGACTAGAGATTTGTGTCAATAGGATTGTTTGGTAGTTAAGCTTTTGATCCATTGCTTCGTATAACTCGGCAAGGGATAGCAAGGCTGTATTCATATTCACTTGTGTGATTACGTCATCATTGGGACCCTTGCTAGGCCATAACGATTGCTGTCCCTTATACACCCCATTCGGTCGTCTGGTGGTAGGTGGAATAAATGACAATGAGTTTATAGAACCTTCTCGCTCAGAACACTCAGATGATCCTAAGGATCCTGTTACCACTTGGTTAGGTACTGTCTGAATCTCCTCCCCTTCCTCAATTCTCCCAAACGGGATGGGGTCACTTAAAGTTGGAATAGGGGAGAGATTATCTACCTGCATCAAGTCCCCTGTATTGAGTGCACAAATACCACTTCATCATGACTATCCGAATTATGACTCAAATTCATGAAGCCAAGAGCTTCTTCGTCCACTTGCCCAGTAATGTGCATCATTTGACATGCGTTTTAGTCTTTGCTGGGCCTCCACCGAACATATTTCCCTGTATTTTCTTAGTTAGCAATATGTTGTCATCACTTCGTTTACTTTGATTCCATTGTGGTATCTGAGATTCCACTTCGGCAGACATTACTGTTTCTATAGGGTTGACCTTAATGGCGTCTACTTCCATGTTTAGTCGAGTATTCTGCTGTATCAATTTGTCATATTTTATGTTCCGGTCCTCTGTGTTTAGCTCAACGCCACCCTTTGGTTATAGTAGAGTTGTATATCAGCTCCTTTGGACGCTGTTCGCTTCCGGCTCGTGTTTATTTTTTTGTCTACCATACATGTCAGTAATTTTCTTTGCACCGGCGTTTAAGTTTGCCGATGGTGTCTTTGGCACTACAATGATTTTTCCATTAAGTAGCATGTCATTATTAGCTGGCATGCCGGTTTTCAAGGTGTAATGAGCTTGCTCCATCTTATCGTGATTTTGGCGTATATCTTGAACTTGCTATTTATTTACAATGCAAACTGTCTCACAATTTGTTGTTAGGATGATAATTCAGTGCACTAGTTCAACACAACCTATTTGGCGTTTGAAGGCCACGATTGCCACCAAAATCAGGATTCATACACACCCACTCGTTTTCCTCCGAGTCCGCACTCCCCCAAAGGCTTAGGCTGCACCACTTCAAATCACAATAATAAACATGGGAAAATGACAAAATACCTGCCCACATGTAGTAACTTTTCCAATTGCCTTGATTTGAACAAAACCTATGTCCTTACGATTCACCGACCGCGCGCCCCACGCTATCTTGCTAGACAGCGAGGCAGCAATCCACTTAGCAATGCACTTCTGAAAGCGCACGCAATGTGCGTGTCCTGGGATTATGTAGACTGCTGGGAACGGAGGCGGGGTCTAGCCTAGTTTAGGCAGTAGAAAAGGAACGGCTCACTCAGGGGAACACAAACACAGTAACAATGATCAAACGCTGCTAAAGTCCTGCAAATATACCCTTGCAAATCAGGAAAGATGTCCAACTCCAAGTTAGTCAGGCTCCACGCAGCGTTTCGGGGTGTGAGCAGCGAGACAGCAAACCACTTAGCAATGCACTTCTCATTAAAGGGTGGCGGTAGCGTGAGGTGTCAGAAATGCAAGCCAGATACAAAGTTGTCATGTTTTTGGATAAAGACTAACGCACGGGTTGGGAAAATGCCTCTCTGACCCCGCTCTAAAGAGGAGATTCTCTACCTAAAAACTTAACTAAGCATCGGCCAGTCAGGATGTCAGAAATCAAAAGCTGTCCTTGTGTCCTAACGTTCTACCATGACCCTCTCACTACAGACAAAATAGTAAAGTTAGAAGGGAAATGCCTTAAACCTGGTATTGTGCAAGTGTTCATGAATGAAAAATAGAACAGCTCAAAGGATATTTTTCTCCAAGATTAAAACCTTGGTTCCAGAGGGTGATTCTACTCCCGTGGATTCTTCAATGGGATGGCAGTGTCTTTTGTTCTAATATTTCTTTGCGTCTCAACAATTCTATTAGGCAAAAAGCTCTTTAGCATTGTAAGTCTTTCTGTAATACAGGTTCGTTCTTTGTTCGACAAACACTGTCCTTTCTTGACATTTATTGTAGGTTTGAAATTTGCCTGGTATAGTCCCCTAGTGTCAACAGCCTTGTATGCTTCTATAGCCAGGACTGCTACTCTTGTACTTTCAACTGCATGGTACACTCTTGTCAGGACTTTTCTTCTGTACTACAGTTCCTCTTTATATCCGAAACCACCTGTACCGTTCTTGGTTAGGTATCTCCGTTTCAATGTTTAAGATGTCCCTCACATCTGCATTCCAAAGATGCTTGACTGCTGCTTCTGTTACAGGTTCTTCCTTCAATACAATGATATTCAAGTGCCAATTCAATAACTAGATGTTCCAAATGTAGTTTCACATAAGATCTTACTTGAGGTATTTCAGACTCTTTCTCCTGACACCTCGGGTGCCATTTTCACTTGTGTACCCAACTCTGGAGTGTTTTCTTTCCGTCCAGGATTTCACACACTCACTCCTCTTGGGGTATTTCCCTCATCAGTGTTAGAGTGTCTTCACCCTCTCCCCTCTTGTGAGGTCTCTTGATTCCCGTTCCCATCTTTTGTGATATCTTCGCTCCCACTTTTGGGATCTCATGACACTTTTTCCTCTCTCAGGGTATCCCTCACGCCCTCTCTTAGGGTATCTTCACTTAGATTAGCTTCACTCAGGGTAAGGACACAAGTCTCTTATGCGACTCCTTCGAACTGGGCTCACTGCTTCTCCCCTCCTGCCGTTGAGGAGCATTCAGTCCCTTCTTCACTGGGGAACTTTAGGTTGCTTAACCCCTTCCACAGGCTAGCACAGTCTTTCTTCCAGCTCCACTGGCCATCTGGATCAGAGGGGTGTGGGCATCTTCTCCTCTGGGTTCAGATGTACTCAGTTTTCCTTCTTTAGCATAGCAGGGTAGCAACCAGGGACAGGGCAGCCTTCCTTCCCTCTGCTCCAGGCTTCTTCTCCATTGCTTTCCCTTAACCAGAGAACCAGTCCCCAGCTGAGACAACTTACAACTGACTGGCTGTACTTTTATTCAGTCCTTTCTCCCCTTAGCCGACTGATTGGCTGAACTATCCAGCTTCACCAGTGGAAGTAGTGCTTACAGCCTATCCTTCCAGGGTAGGTCATCCATTATTGGTCAGTTTAAATGACAGTTGAGTCAGTTAGGAGTCCCAATGAACTCTTCCATATAAGAGCTCTGTTGCAGTTTATCGGGTTTGATCCTTATGGGTAGATGGTAGGTATGGCTCTGTGATGTTCTTGCTGTGTGGAAGGTTTTATTTTATTTCCCCATGCTGTTGTAGATGTTATTTAATACATTTAGATTACATTTACCCCCAGTCCTTAATGCGGAATTGAACCAGGGTCTTCTATATGGGAGATATCAGTTCTACCACTGTGCTATTCCAGCGGTGCGCTAGTCAGTGGTGAGGGAGGTCGCAGCTGAGAAGTGTTTTTTCTCACTATGCTGGCAGCATGTCTTGCTGCATATTGCCAGCTTGATCATCCGCTCCTCACCCCTCATCGACAGTGTTTCAGAGCCATGTTATCTGTGCGAGTCGAGGAAAAACCTTGATTCACCCAACACACCTTTAACAAAACGTGAAGGTGGTTTTCTAGAAGAAAGTGTACTCTGCCCAACGACCTGAACAAGAAATCTTCTCCACTGTAACCTTTGACACCACATTTAACCACAGAGCATACACACCTTAATTACTACAATTAATACAATGGATTGAATAATATACTTCAGTTGTGCACAGTGCAAAGACACCAGGCCCTCGAAGATGAAAGGCCACCTTATAGTTAAACATGTGACATGCTCCTCATATGTGAATGGGCAACTAAAGCAGCTTCCTCGCGTTACCGAAATAGTCCCATTTGTACTAGGAACATGGTCTAATGTTATTCTGTTTCGGTATCTCCATGAGCATTAAAAGAGGGCAGTCAGTGAAAATACAATATTAAATCAGGTTAGACTGCAAAGCCACAAACGGATTGGCTCCAATGGGGATTTAATTCCAAGCATTGGGGCCTCATGCATTCATTGAGATTGCCAATGTTCAATAATACCAGGGGCAAAGACCTAGTACCCCGCAAATTAGACAGTCAAAGATAAGTTGCGCACTGCATAGATGAGACTGGAGTAGTATTCACTTGTAGGTTTAGTCTAGGCATTATAAGTTACAAGTGGATCCGCGGTCATTAACAAGTCCTGGCTGTTTAAGTAGTAGCACTCGCCAATATCCATTCACGTAAGCCTTTAGGATAATCTGACACTCCTGAAAAGCCTACACCTCCAACAGGCCCATGGTTCCATACATTGCCCCATTCCTGTCACTTAAGCAAGGAGACATTTAGGATACTAAAGACATACTTTGTGATAGGATTAAGTTACTCTCTTAACTGGTAACGTTCTATCGATGGGATGGTCCGACGAATTATTCCATATCTATGACAGTAATCACCATAGCTGTGCTGCTTGGGAAAAATCTTTCGGCGTCTGCGTCCTGCCTCGATACGCTGTCCTCGAGGGCATCAGTCGAGCCGACGTCACCGGATGTTAAAAGTAGGACGCATTGACGCCCGTAGCCTCAGTTGTAGTTTTTTCCCCAGAACGTGTGGCACCAAACCACTGCCAGCATGACCACAGAAAGCCTTGCGGAAACGTAAGCTTCAATCGCATAAGAAATTCTGTAGCGGGGCAGGTAGGGAGGGAGCGATATGGAATACATCGTCGGACCATCCGATCGAAAGAATGTTACCAGGTAAGAGAGTAACTTGTTCTTTGAGGGGATTGGGTCCTCCGACGTATTCCATATCTATGAAAGACTCCCAAAGCAGTACCAACGTATGGAGGAGGGAAAAGAATTTAGAATATAGAAATTTAGAATGCCCAATCAAATAGAGTAAAGGACCGCCTTGCCAAAGGCCAGATCCTGCCCATGGATAGAATCGAGGGAGTAGTGACGTACAAAAGTATGGACCGAAGCCCAATTGGCTGCATCACAGATATTACGAATAGGAACACCCCTCTGCAGGGCAGTAGAGACAGCCATACTCCTAGTAGAATGGTCCCGTAAGCCTACCAGAGGGTCCTTACCCGCCAAGCAGTAACATTCAGAAATTGCCAAGATAATCCATCTAGACAAAGTCTGCTTAGTCAGAGCTTGTCCTAAACGTCTTTGAGTGTAACCAATAAAGAGCTGATCGTCCACTCTGACCCGGGACATGCGAGAAATGTAGAAACTTAAAGCTCTCCTAGGATCCAACCTATGGAGCCTCTCCTCTTCCTTACCAGGATGTGGAGCAGGATAAAATGCCAGAAGAATAACCTTCTGGCTCAAATGAAATTCTGACACCACCTTCGGAAGAAAGGAAGGACGAACTCCAAGGACAACCCTGTCCTTATGAAACACAGTGAAGGGTGGCTTAACTGAAAGTGCCTGCAACTCACTCTGCGAGCGGAAGTGACCTCAATTAAAAACAGTCTTAAGGGTTAACAGCCTCAAAGGACAAGAATGTAAAGGCTCAAACGGAGCACCCATAAGGAATTTCAGAACAAGGTTCAAATCCCAACCAGGCACCTGGAAAGGTGAAGGTGGAAACACATTAGTAAGTCCTTTGAGAAACTGAGAAATTAAAGGAATTTTGAAATAAGAACACTCCTCAGACGAGCGCTTAAATATAGACAGCGTCGCCAGGTAACTTTTAACAGT
Organism: Ambystoma mexicanum; assembly: GCF_040938575.1. NCBI lineage: Eukaryota > Metazoa > Chordata > Amphibia > Caudata > Ambystomatidae > Ambystoma > Ambystoma mexicanum. The sequence continues at coordinate 90,526,385 of NC_090935.1, read as the reverse complement.
ATCCACTTGCAGGCCCCTGTGGGCCAACGAAAGCAAAAAAGACAGAAGCACAGGAATGTCACATGAAAAAGGATCCACATTCTTAACCCTGCACCAGTCGGAGAACTTTCTCCAATGGCAATGGTACAGGGACTTTGTTGCCGGCCGTCTGGCCGAAAGCAACACCTCCATCACGTCTTCAGGGAGGTCCCAATCCTTATACCTCAACCTTTCAGAAGCCAAGCGTGAAGGTTGAGGGATCTGACCTCTGGATGGAGAACCTGTCCCCCCTCTCGTGAGAGCAGGTCGTCTCGGCAGGGAAGACTACGTGGAGGGCAGATGGACAAGTCGAGAAGGGCCGGGTACCACTTCCTCCGAGCCCAAGCTGGAGCAATGAGGATCATCTGGGAGCCGAACCTCCGTAACCTCCGCAGCACTTGTGGGTTGATGGGGACTGGAGGAAACTCGTACAGCAGTGGGAAGGACCACTCCACCACGAAAATGGCTCCTTTTGGAGGAAATTCCCGTGAGCAGAACCTTATGAGGGGTCCCCCAAAGGGCGAAGATCTCCAGGAGAATCTCCTGAGCCAGCTCCCACTCGTGAGAGATTGCGCTCTGCCTGCTCAGAGCGTTCGCCGTCTCGTTTTCGTCTCCGGCCAGATGAACTGCCGAGATCGAAACTTCCTGCTGGATGGCCCAGAACCAGAGCTGCATCACCTTCCTGCACAGAGGAAGTGACCCTGCCCCCCCCCCCTTTTTGTTGAGGTAGTGCATGGCCACTGTGTTTGTCAGAATCAGGACATTCTATCCTCACACTATCGGCGAAAAGCCTTCAGGGCAAGCCTGACGGCCCTCATCTCCAACAGATTGATATGGAGTCTGGACTCCGACGGAGACCAACGACTGCTGACTGTCAACTCGTTGGCATGAGCTCCCCATCCCGTGAGGGATGAGTCTGTCACGATCGTCACCTCCGGCCAGGGTAACCAAAACAGAGTCCCCTTCATCAGATTGCCTTCGACGGCACACCACAGGTGGTCCTGGGCGACCGAGGGCGGCACCTGAACGGGGTCCGACATCCTGCCAGAGGACTGAGACCACTGCATCTTGAGGCCCCACTGCAGAGATCGCATCCGCAACCTGGCCTCCGGCACCAGAAGAATTCAGGATGCCATGACGCCGAGCAACCTCTAGAACTCGGAATGCCGGGAGACTCTGGGCGTATTGAAACTTGTGCACCAGGTAGGGGTAGACGTCCCCCCTATCCTGAGATAGGCTGCCACCACCACCATGAGCTTGGTGAAGACCCTCGGGGCAGAGGTCAGTCCGAACAGCAGGACCCGAAACTGAAAGTGCGAGTCGCCAACCGCGAACCTCAGGTACTTCTTGTGACTTGGATGGATCAGCACATGAAAATAAGCGTCCTTGATGTCCAGAGACACCAACTAGTCCTTCATTAAGAGTAACCATCTTGAAATTGCCCTTCCTGAGGAGGTTCAAACCGCGCAAGTCCATGATGGGTCTCAATTCCCCGTCTTTCTTCGAAATAGAAAAATAAGGGGAATACCATCCCTTGTTCCTCTCCGCTACAGGCACCAGTTCTATGGCACCTTTCTCCAGCAGGGATTGCATTTCCTGCACAAGGAGCGGATACCGACTCTTCAAAGATAGATTCCCTGGTGGATTGTCGGGAGGCCTCTGCCGGAAAGGAAGACAGTAGCCGTGGGCTATGATCTCCAGAACCCACACATCTGAAGTAATGGCACGCCACTCTACAAGATGCTGCGCCAGCCTTCCTCCAACCGGCGAACCATGGGACATGGCCTCATGACTGAGCTGAAGCGGCTGCGGCAGTGCCTGAGGGCAAAGAGGCAACTGCCCGAGCGGCCTTGGCACCTCGAGTATCCTGTTTTTCACCTCTGGCACTCCTACGGTGGCCCCTTTGACTTGCAACTCCTCTCGATTTACTAAAGGATGAGTAATAACGAAAGGAACCTTCCCTCCATTTCTGTCCCCTAGGACGAAAAGGCGGAAGTTGGCGAACTGCAGTGCTCAACGACTTTGCTGCTGCTTTGGAGGTCTGCAACCTCTCAAGGCTCTCGTCAGCCTTGCTGCCAAAAAGATGTTCACCATCAAAGCGCATGTTGAGGAGCCGGGCCTGCACATCAGGAGCAAACCCCGACTTCCGCAACCACGCAAAACCTGCGTATTACAGTGCTCGCCGCCATGGACCGGATGACAATCTGCCATGTCCAAACCCGACTGAACGGCCTCACCTCACACATGGCATCCTTGCCATCCTGTACAATAGCAAGAAAACCGTTCCTCCCCTTCGGGAATATGTTCAGCCGCCAAGGAAATACAGTTCCACAGAGTGTGTTTGAGAAACATGACAAGACACACACGGAGTTGGCTGCCTGTAAAGCCATACCTCCTGAAGAAAACACTTTCTTCGCCCAGCCATCAAAACGCTACTCGTCCACATCAAGAGGAATGGTAGGGTACGAAGCCTGCTTTGCGGTTTGTACCCGCCTGCACCACCAAACTCTCTGGAGTGGGGTGCGTGGTCAAGTAGCAGGGGTCACTACTGGCTGGGTGGTACTTTCGCGGCAAAGACTTGCTCACTGCCGGGAGACTCTCCGGAGCAGTCCAAGCTGCAGCCACCCTTCTTTGCAAAGCCATATGGAATGGCAGTACCGGGTCAGTTGGAGGACCTTGGTCGAGGATGTCCATCAGGTCATCCTGCAGAAAATCCACAGGTGGCGCAGACCACCCAAAGTATTCTGTGACCCTCGACATAAGGCACCGGTATGAGGACTCGGCATGGGTGCCAGGCTCAGGCTGACAGAACTCCACCTCCGGAGAGGTGTCCAGACCAATGGCGTCGTGCAGTGACTGATGCAGCAATCTGGCTGTGACCAGACAAAATCTTGTCAGGCCCCTCCTCAGGCAGAAAAACCTTCCTCAGATCACTCATCCCCCTCAGAAATATAATCCAGAGGTTGGAAAAAGGGCACAGAAAAAGGGACAGACATTCATAGCCTTGGCCAGAACCTTTTGGGGGGGTGGAATGGGGTACCTCCGACAAAGCAGCCTCGAAAGGCGTCCAAGGAATCGGCGTTGAGCGAGGCGCTGACAACTTCAACAGCATCGACACAGGCCTCGGGGGCAGAGCCCCGAGCGTGTCCTTCGACAGCCTGGGCGCCGATGGCGTCAACTACTTCCTCGGAGGTGGAGACTCGAGAGAGTCCCGACGACCTTGAAGACTTCACAGGCTCACGCGGGCTTGAGGGCATCGAGGACCGGGACCTGGAACAGGCATGGCTAGAGCAACCATCCTTGTCCGACCGGGACCTCGAAGGCGCCCGGTGGTCGCGACGACCACTCAAGCCCGAAGGCGTACGAGTGGTGTCTCTAGCATGGTCCCGGCCGGCGTCCTTCGACGGCGCAAACGGACCGGAGCCCTGCGATTGAAAAATGGCCATCATCTTTCAGAAGGAATCCCATTCCTCAGGAGTGGAATGTTTGTTGGGACAAGCAAACCGCTGACGGGCGGAGTCCTCGGATGACGACGGGGAAGGCGATCTGTGACGGCGCTTCTGCGAGTTCCTCGCAGAGGTAGAGGAATGGCGAGACAGACTCCTGGACCGAGACCCCCCAGAATCACGACGATGCAGAGAGTCGCCCCTTGAATCATCCGTCGGAAGTCCAGTGGATCGTGACTTCGGGGCTTGACCACCTTACCCACCGGCAGATTCTCTTACGATCCTGCAAGGCCTTCGATGTAAGCGACTGGCAGTCGACACAGTCATCCGTATCGTGGTCCTCACTGAGGCACCAGCGGCAAGTGTTGTGCCCGTCAGTCAACGACATCTTGGACCCGCACACCCGACACTTTTTAAAACCCGACCGCTGGGTGGAAGAAGCCGAAGACAACATTTTCAATATACAAACAGGATTCAGTAGAACTGAGGCGCGCCGAGATCTCCGAATAGAACACGTTCGTGGAAAAAACGGAACTGAGGCTTGGGCGTCGTGCGTCCTACTTGTAACATCCGGTGATGTCGGCTCGACAGAGGCCCTCGAGGACAGCGTATCGACGTCATCGGCGCAGAACGCAGAAAGATTTTTCCGATGATTACTGTCATAGATATGGAATACCTCGGAGGACCCAGTCCCCTCGAAATAATGTGACAGCGCTGTTAGGGAGAATTCTGTGTTTAGGCTGAATTTCCTAACCTAGCGAGTCCCCCAGCAGCTTTGCTGGATTTTTTGGGGTTTATTTTCTTCTCCTGCCAAGAGTGGGACTCTTTTACCCTCACTCTTGGACATGATTTGAGAGTATTCCTGTGACTTATAATGTGCTTATGGGCTTTGGGGTATTTTTCCCCATAGGCTATCATTGGTTTTTGTATGTGTGTTACACAGCACCCTCAGTGCAGTAACACAGGGGTGTCATAGTGACCCCCAAACAGACTCCATACCCTGGGACTGACCACTGTCTCCCTGGGCATGTAAAGTCACCATTGACTTTACTAGTCTTAAATTGTGAACAGAACCAGTACAAACCATCATACTGTGGAAGTACTGGTAGGGGCAATTAGATTGCCCCTGGGTCTGTTTGTCAAGGGGGTACTGTCCCGTCCCGCCTCGCCGAGTTTCTGGCTGGTGGCAGTGGATACCACGGAAATATTCCACCGGAATATTTCCCAATGGGATTTCCCATTGATTTTAATGCACCACGTTTTGGTGCAATGTTAAAGATACCGCCGGTTTATTTAATATTAATTCACCGGTTGGGATGTTTTGCCAGAACTCGCCGCCAAAATGGCGTCTGGGTTCACTTCAGTAACCCTGAACCCGAGTCGAGCCTTTGTTCCACTTTTGGCGGGCTTCTGCAAAGAAGCCCTCCAAAGTGGTGCCACTGTGTCTGGGTCTACAGGATGTGTGGGAGGGGGATTTAGGCACCCTGGACTGAGTTGCCTTGACAACTCAAGTCGCACGCTTGTGTGATTGGCCCAGTGGTGAGCCCCCCCCCCCCCGGCTCACCACTTAGCATGTTTGAGTGACAGCTAGGACTGGTGAATGGGAGTTTGCTGCATAAAAGCAGCGCTTTGGGGACTGGAACTTCAGAAGTCGCCACAGGACCTAAGAAGCCGAAGAGGGAGAAGCTGAGCCGACCTGCCACGACGACACCACCGGTGGAGCCCTGCGGAACCGTCTCACCACTTGCCAACGACAGAGGAGATCTCCAGTCCGGAGAGTCTTCTTCCCTTGACTGGTGGGGATAACCAGTTTCTGCCTTCTTTTCGCCTCCCTGGAGCATCTCGTGGCCGCCTTGCCTGTGCCAAGCACCCCGGCAACTGGAATACTACTTTTTGACCTCTACCGAGAAAGAGGGGTAACATCCTTTTAACCGGAAAACTCCACAGCTGGTTTCTTCCCTGGTAGTGCAACGACCTTCAGCCTTCCTCCACGTCGAGATCTTCTCTTCTTCTGGAAGACGCCGCGACTTGCACCCACTACCAGGAACAACTGCCACCGCTGGAGGATCCTTTCCATTTTGAAGGTACTGTGTTCCGCCCGGCTTCCCTTGCCACCGATTGTACAGGGTAGATTTAGCCCTCGGCTCTCGAACCTGGGTTACCCTGGGACACCCCAACTAAACTTTTCTAAGCTTAACAGAACTTTTCTACTCACCTGTAAAGACCTTTGAGACATTGTGACATTGTGTGATCTTGGGCATATTTGGCCTGGCTCTCCCTAAAGTGGGCCTGGCACTGAACTTCCTTGCTCCTCAATAGACTGCCTTCTCTAAATACTTACTGTGGTTCTCTGAAAAGTGTTTTGCTGTATTGCTTTCTTAATTCTGCCTTTTCCCTCCCTTTTTAAACAAGTTGTTGCAGTGCCATCTAATGTTAAGCGCTCACCTCTGTCTGGAAATAAGTGGTGTTAACTAAGACTTGTCCAACAAATAATTAGGGATATACATATAGTAATTAGGACTGTGTTTTGGATTTACTTACCTTTTTCTGTGCTAGTGTAATTTACAAGTGTGTCTTTTAAATAAATAATTATATACTTTTACACAAGCTCTGGTCAGTGTTTGCTACTGTGCCTCTGTACCTATTCTGTATGCTCTGTATACTGCCTAACTCTTCTTGAGGGAAGTCTGACTGCTCAGCCACAGCTACCAAGTGAATCTGTGTGGTACAGACTGCTACCAAGTGGGTTTACTGCCAAACACCTGTAGTCTTAAATCTTTTGCAGTGGTCCCAGAGGGAACTGCACACGTTTCTGCCTAACAAGCGCCCATCAGATATGAGAGAAACCAGGTTATTAAACTTGGCTTGCACCGAATGGGCTAATACATGAAGGGGCCATTTGCAGAGAAAGTGGCACCTCTTTAGAGCCAAGCACAGATGGCTTCCAACCCATTTAAGGAAGGCCCGCTGTGAGCTTGACACATACTAGTGTGGCGTTTAAGATTGAACACTGAACAGACTTTACAGCCTGTTCAGCCGGTGGTAATCCAAGCAAGGGAAGTTAATTGCAGGCAGACCCCTTGTTCTCAGTACACACAGTACTAGAGCGTTTTCATACCGCTCACCAGACTAAACCTGCTACTTACTCTACGATTGAGCTGCTAGAGAAGTTGAGCCATCAAGCAGTCCATTCCTTCTACAGCACTTGTACACTCCTCTGCTCCAGCTAATCCAGAATAGGGTTGCAAGACTTATCCTTGGCCTAAAGCTCAGGGACTGTATCTCTCCAGCCCTAAAATCTCTCCATTGACTCCTGGTGGCTGCAATGATCAAATTCAAGACCCTCTGAATCATCCACAAGTCCATCTGGGGGCTGGGACCACGCCATCTCCAACTTTCTCTCCCTAAATACTCCCCTGCTAGAGGCCTATGATCCTCTAATTCCAATCCTCTGACTGTCAAATGCGTCTCCAAGCAGGGAGTGGGGGTAGCTGTCTCTCCTCGGTTAGTGCCTCTTTGGAACAGCCTCTGTGCCACTCTCAGACTTGAGCAGAACTCAAGTTCCAGAAACTGTGAAACACTCTGCTCTTCTCTACCTCTTTCCCTTCCCTGCTAATCACCCCACTGCTGCTGTGATCGGTGGCCTGATCCTCATGAACCTCACATGATCTCAGGCCCTTCCTCCCAGCCAATACCAGTACCCCCCACTGCACTGCCCTGTGGGCCCATGTCTAGTGGCTTCATATTCCACCCATGAGAGTCGCCCGTAGTAGCACTTCGCCTGAGGCTCTCCCCCATTCTCCCCTTAGCACTTCCCTCCCAGGCCCTCCTCCAGCACTTGTACACACTCTGCTCCCCCTTCCACTGCACTTCCCTTCAATGCTCTTGCACGGCCGAATGCGACAAGGCCTAGTAGGACCAGAACTGTACATATCAAATTTTCTTTTTTTGCCATGGTTATTATTTCCCCTGTTCCTTTCCCATTTAGTCTTGTGGGGCTTTGAAACACAATTCTGTTGTATAAAGCGCCTTACTAATGGACAATAAAATAAATACAAATTTAAAAATTCCTGAACATGCAGCTATAGAGGAGTGCTGCTGAGCAGGCTCAATACCATCAAAATGCAGATCGAATACATAGAAAACACCCAAAAGACCAGCTCAACATTTTTCCACTTATCTAGATAGATAGGCTAGGACGACAGGCATCATCTGCGTGACATAGAAACCTGCGCTGCTATGGTCCATGTTTCGGCTTCTTGTTAAGGCAGTTTGCAGGTCATTCACACCATATGCGAGAGGCACTGCATGCAGGTGTAGAAGACGGGCTCATATGGGGGCTTGAGTTGAGGGCAAGGTATGGAGCATTCTAAGTCCTATTCTTGGCCAAATGCACACACGCATCCTAAGCCTTCTCTTCGAACTTTCCAATACCTGGACTTCGGTCCTGAGGGCATTCCTAACACAAAGCGCTTTGAAGCCATACAAATGGGAAAATGTGCTACATAAATGACTATACAATACAAGCATGCATGCCTGACTTATGAGTTTTTATAAAACAATAGTGTTGAAAATGAATACACCAGAGACTGGTGGAATGAAATGGAAGTATCCATCATTTATAGGGCTGACCTGCTATCTAGTGACCATCTAGAGGGTTTGTGTTATTTGAACAATATTGGAATATGATAAAATGGCATTAAGTATCGAGTATTTGCAAAAGCAGGAAATATTGAACATAAAACACAACATGAAATATTTTGGTTCTGAATTAAAACATGTTGACGTTATCCAAGTATCGTTGTGAAATTGATTGGGGTTACAAAACAGCATTACAAAGGCCTGGTGCTTCCAGATATAGTTTGAGTCCATATGGTTCTGTATTTAGAAGTTCAGCTGGCTAGATGTATGGGTAAATTAAACTGAAATAAGACTGGTAAACAATCATGCATCAGCAGAACTGTGAGTAGCTTGAGTAGTGACACTTATCTAGTACAGAATCACTGTGTGAAGGTGAAAGAACCACCAACGAGCTGGCTGGCACATGGAATCAGATTGTGGGGATTGCAGCAATTGGTCATTAGGTAGCGGCTATTCAATTTTGAATGCAGGTCCTACGTTCAAGAGGAGTTTTGCATTTTAAAGAGGTACAAGGTGTCAATGCCAGACACTAAATACAGACAGTTGCGAACAAAAGGGCTGCCTCACGTCACCAAGTTCAGATCTACTTAGCAGGGACGTCAATTCACCAAAGTAACTGGGGTAGCGGAAATGACATTACAGACCTGATAACATCACAGGAAGTATTACTTGACCTTTGAGCCAGATGGCATTAGTTCCTCCTTAATCCTGGTGACATTACCGAAAGTGGCTTGCAAGAGTAAAAAAAGTACATAAACGTTAACATTTTAAAAACACCAAATACGTACTGAAGCAGACCAGAATATTTTAGATACCAATCACATTTTAACAAGGGCGCTGCCTTCATATGCCATGGATGGGTCATGATATAATGGGGTTAGACACAATAGAACAGGCTGAAGCAATATTGGTTCCACCATCGGGTTCACCTTTTGTAGAAATTAATATATCTTTAAGCAATAATTATGACAAAGCATTGAGCAATTTTGTGGAGTGATGTGACACGATTCTTGCTGAAATGGACTCGCGTACAACAAAATGAACATTGTAAAATGGGGAAAGATATGCAGATAATGTCATTGCATAAACTACAAAGGGAGCTAACCACACACCTGAGGGGCCATATAAGGAGATGCAGTCCTCCATGTTGAGATTCCGGGGACAAAATATTGTTTTTTATAGGCGCTTTCAGCTTAAATTACTAGGCTCCCTACAAAATGTGGAGTCTCAGAGGGATCCATCGGCAATAAAAATTGTCGGCTCTGTAGCGCAACACTAGGGCCGAGGAAAATGTGGTTGGGAAAGTTCATAAGGAGATTAGAGGATTTAAACAGTGAAATCATAAGGGCTAAGCTCTTGTATGGCTCTCTTCTCTTCCTCAATCTATGTGTCTGTACATATATGTCAGAATGCAAATGGCTGTTCAGTTTGGCTTCAGATTTTCTAGTTGATCCATCATTACCTGAAGTCAATAGCAAAGAAGACATTTGACTTGATACAGAAGATAATCCCATATAAGCAGATATTGCTGCTGTTATAGGGAGTTCCTCATGGGAATGAGAGTCCTTGTACCCTAGAGGCAACTTACTCCGAGTGACGTCCCATTTCCGCAGAACCCTATGGAGGGTCTTGCGGAGCAGGCTCTCCTCCCTTGCCTGACAGGGGCTATCTCGTCCACTGGGGAGACGGACGGGGGCGAATACTCTATTTACCTGCAGAGGATCCACAGATCTATACCTACTGTGACCAATATAAGCATGGTTACAGTTGTCATTGCTTTGGTAGAAATTCTGGATGCAGAGCTTCGGTCAAAATGGTAGGACCAGGATTGAAAGTAACTTCTCACTGAGGAATTTATGAAAATGTGACAAAAATGGTGCATGAACATATTTTGAAGATTTATTTCACACCATCAAACCCCTTCCTTAAAGCATGGACAGTACCTGAAAGGTCCAGAATGGTCTGCATACAATGGTCTTCTTCCTAAAACAGAAGTGAGAAATATTCCTGTAGTCCAACAGGGAGATCTTTTACCACACTGATCTGAAGGAACTTAGCAATTTCCTTACTCAGGTGCATGGAAAGTTGGGGAGCGAGGTAGCACCACTGTCCAGATGCCCAGCCGCAGACTAACATGGTGGTGGGGGGGCGAGCATTCACTATCCCTTGATTTCTTGTGAAAGTTACGACAAATTCTGAAATATTCATGAAGTTCAAAAGAACAGGCTCATGGGATAGAATATAAGCAGATTTAGGGCACTGATAAAGATGCACCCTCTCCTCGAGCATTGTAGTCTTTCTCCCTGCTCATGAGAAGTCGGGGAATCCCGAGAGGAAGAAAAGGTAGGTCCACTAGCATGTAGAGTTGCAGTACTTTCTGCCCAGTGAGCGGGGAGATCACTTAAGGACTGCTTTTCTTCCGGGGACATGGAGAAATATGAATTCAACCATTATTAGTGGGATGGACCAGCTGGGGTGGGGTTTCCAAACTCTGCTTCACCTCCTAGAGGACAGGAGGACTGGGTATATACATCAGATCACATTTTATGGAGGAGACCACTTCCAGAAGACCAGCTTCATAGGTGGGGCAAGAAGGGGGGGCTCTAGGAATTTTATTTACACCCCCATAACACACTCATGAAAACATTTGGAGGAGAGAAGCACTTCGTACCCCAGTGTCCTCGATCTCCAGGGGAAAAGACTGATCAAGGACCAGAGAGGGTGGAACGTTTGCACTGAGATCCTTTGGAGGCAGAGGTGAGCTCACTAAGTGAGGTAAGGAAGAACCCCCAGAAGGTGGTGCATGAGAAGACACGAGGAGCCATATTATCAGGCTTGGATAGGACTTCCTGAATACCCATTAAAGAAATATATGTATAGGTGTCCCTTCCTAATCACTTAAGGAGGTTTAGTGGCACTTGTCGTAAAAAGCCATCCAAGGAAAACAAACAAATCATTGTTATCTTGCAACGAAACACTTTAGACAAAATATGAAAGCACTACTGACTGGTTTGGCTAGTCAAACAGAATTCAGAGGCTTCTACAAATGTCAGTATTTTGTAATAATGTACAACCAGCAAAACTTCCAATATAGTTCAAATTTATAAGTCTGACTGGCATTCCAATTTGTGCATAGACACAGAATCTCACCAACATTCAGATATTTATTAGGCAAAACTATCTTAGGAGCTGGGCAGAAATACACAGGTCTACATAGTCAGCGTTGAGCCAATAATGATCAAGACTGAGGCTTAGCCACCCAGGGAAATCGGGCAATATTCCTGTCACTTCCTTCCCTTTGCAGTGCACTGGCAGGTAATTGCTGTCACATACTGTAGAGTAAGGCATCTAGGACACGGCACAATTACCCATTGATATGCGATTCATTCTCAATTGAGTTCCAACATTCTGGATTCTGTGCAAATTGGTTCAGCAGCCAAAGTTCCATGGTGAATTCCAAAGAGCTCAGGACACTGGAGCGCTGTATTCACTAGTACATCTGTTGATTGCATCCATAGATCCACATATGGCACAATTAACTGGCATCAGACAACCAGACAATTATAGTATGTTCTTACAGATTGGTTCATGCCCTCCACGTAGTTCACTGGAACAAACGTAATCCTCATACAAGTCACTAGAGCATTGTGTTAACTGGTACAATTTACAGAAGCACATTAGATGGACGATAAAAAGATGACAGCTGAAGGCTGGTACCAGCGGCATATTTGCCACTTTGCCACAGAAGGCCTCAAGATCACATCAACTCTAAGCCAGTTTAAGGCTTTCTATTAGGAGAATCGCAACAGGCTTGCTAAGGTTTGTCCCTCTCCATATCGTCTAGTTGGTTCTATTCCCACACATCCCCAAACTTGTTCTCGAGATCATTCTCCCCTTACTGTCCAAAATCCTGCCAGTCCGGGCCAAAAAACAAGCCCCCTTTTTATTGTACTCCGGGAACAATCTAGTGGGGGTCCATACTCAACTTCCCCAAATTAGTGCAACTTCAAGATGGGTGCATTTGAGATACTCATGCCCCTGTCTTAATTCCCTGGTTCCCTCACCTTGTTCTATTATTCTTCTCCCTGTCTCCCGCACTCACTTCTGTTCTGTCCCTCCCAGGCTCGCTCTCTACGACTACAATCCCCTCGCTGCGCACTATTACCCCCTCTTCACACAGAGAAACACTTGTGTACAGGCACAATAAATGCCATATCAATTACTACCCCACACCCATCACCACACTATTACTGTCACGCCACACTTACTACTGGGCTCTCCCTCGCCACACTATTACTGCTACACTCCCCTCTACACACAGTCACACTCCTTTTGCTCCCTCAGACACTTTCTCATTTACTCCCTTACTCTCTCACAAAGTCCCACTCACACACCTTGCATGCACACTAAAATCCAAGTACCATTTTCTCCCACCAACCTCACCTTGCACTGTCTGCTGCACTGCCCTTCCTCCACTTGGTGGTTCTCCCCGTGACTTCACCCTATTAGCCCACACCTTTTGATTCCTGTGTCCCTTTTCATCCTGCCCCCTTCCCACTCAATTGGTTCTCTGTTACCTGGTTCCCGAGTCCAATCAATGTCTTTCCTTTGCCCAAATGAGGCGTCACAAGTGATCAAACGGAAGAGGGGACATAAGCCCAACCCCCCCTTCTCAAACGTGGGTCAGAAGGTGCAAGGTAATGGCAGCCTGCTGTAATCAAAAATCAATGTTCCAGTTTGGGCTAAGTATGCCCAGCATGTTTAGGAAGCCGGTTAGCCCATGGGACCCCTCTGCCGCCCAGTCGCAGGAAACATGGTCTCGGGATTTTTTTTTAAACCTATGGAGACTGCTCCATATATTCACTAACGCTGCGGTCACATTTCTTGTGCTGGTCCACCTCCCGGTGCATTCTTTTTCTACTGGGCTGATGAACGGGTTGCTTTGATGCATTGGAATCTCACCATGGTCTCCAGCAGGTTGCGTGCTTGTTCTTTCACTGCTAGACATGCTGGATGTTAAAGTCCTACTGGACAGAAAAGAGACTGGCTAGCATTGTACAGTACAGGTATGGGGCTAGACAAGGTGGTACTCATTTCATGCAAGCGAAGAGAATAGTCTGGGAACTTCAACTCTCACACCCAGCGACTGGCTCCGATCGGTATCAGGTAATATTGTCCCCATAAATAATGTCTCCATACATATAGTCTCTAGGAAACGGTATAGGCGACATTTATGGTGACAAAATATGGGGTAAATGGGAGCGACGGTTGCAGGGGTGTCCACTGCTCCCTTCAAAAAAAATGTGGGGGTGGCTGGGGCGTCACCTGCAGATTCCATATGATCATGTCGCCGCAAAAAAACAGCCCCATTCTTGCATGGTGACATTTTCACATGGAACCCTCTGATCAACACCCTTCTAGGCCTCCCACCTCAGGGTAAGAGGGACCCCACCCCTCTTGACACGTCCCTTAACGCATCATACACTATACCAAGAGATCTAGCTCCACTACACAACATGGCGATGCAATTTCTCAGAGGTTGTTAAAGTCTAGCGTCAGAGGATTAAAAAACATTCAGCACCTACTGGGCATCATCAAGTAGTCTGCTTTTACCCTTTATCTTGCAAGTCCATATTGCAGAGAGCTCCCCTGCGAAAAAGGTAAAGTCATACAGCACACAGATCAAGTACAAGTCGTACAGGTAGAGAAACAGAATATGTAAACTTACTATGGGGCAGAAGATGCAGCCGCTACAACCACAAAAGACATTAATGATTTGCTTGCCCCAAAGTATCTGGCCATAGATGCAGTCTACATTCCAAGCAGGGACAGGTAGGTAGGGAAAGTTTTCAAAAAAAAGAACTGAAGAAAAGATGAAGGGTTTAAGAAGTAAACCTTCAACAGTTCGATCTTGTGAGATAATTTGCAGTTCAGGATCACAAAAGTTTAAAATATAGTAACGCAAATTCATGGAGAGTGTAGTGTGTTCAGGTCAAGAAAAGAAGAAAGGTGTTAAAAATCCAATGTTCAAGTAAAATGGGAAGACTCAGGTGTTGCTGGTTAAAGACTCCAAGTGACAGACCTACCCGTTCATGAGGTTGTAGCTGGCTTGCAGCCCGATGCCCTTGGCCCAGGAAGCCACCTTCCTTTGGATGATTGAGGACTTGGCTCCAAGAGCCTTCATCTTCTCCTGGATTTTCTCCCAGACCCGTGGCACACCTAGAAATCCAGTCGGCCGCACTTCTCGCAGAGTGGTGACCAAGGAGCCCTGCAGACCAAAGGAAAGAACAAGGCAGAATGTAAAGGGATGATTCTGCAGCATGTTGGAGAGTCTGGATGTGAATAAAATGAATAAACTGATAAATAGAAATAAGCGAAGGAACCATGAGGCTATACGCGCCAGGTTGCCTATTCTAAGACAAAGACTCCACTGTGATCCACAGCTTGACCTAGGGCACCATCGCCCCCGCCCTGTGTCGGAATTCCATGTTGGGGGTCTTATGTGCCAACCAACAGTCCCCTAAATGTTTTGCTGGCTTATTTTTAAAAACGTTTCCCATCAGAAAACTATAAACAACTGGGTAGAATAGTTAAATACAAATTGTATAAAATTCTATTATTTTTTTTGTCTATACTATGCAATTAAAAAAGGACTGATGTCATCAAATACATAAAGTGACAATAGCATAGACAACATATACAATGCCCAATGATGTAGCATGGTTAGCGGCAATGTTATCAGAACTTGCTGTGCGCATACATCAAAAAACTTTATACCAGTTGCAAAGTACCTTTACGTTGCTTTTTGTATGAACAATCAGACGTTCTTTAGTGATACGTTTTTTTCTTGTCATTTTCGCCGTTACTGCTCTGCTAATTTTTAAACAAGATAGTCCATTTTAAAGCTGTCCCACTGATGCCCATAGTGCATACAGTGTTCCACATAGGGAGCTGTAGTTAGAATGTTAACAATTTGAAAGTTAGGCCCGAAGGATTGACACCTATAGATTTTTATATTGATATGTTTAATGAATAATAAATCCTCTAGGCTAGATACGTGCGGCCAGTATTTTTTTTATTCATAGGATCTGCGTTAATGATTTTGTATACAATGTTGTCTATGCACTTGTCAGTATGTATTTGATTCAACTCAATCATTTGTAATTGTGGTATATTGACAAAAAAAGTTCAATAGAATTTAATAAAATGTGTATTTTACTATTCTATCCAACAACTATTTGGTGCATATGTGAAGGCTTCATTTTTTTTATAGTTGACAGTTTCCTAGGGGCAGCCCTCAATTTATTTCCCTAGGGTGTCTCCTTGTCGTTGAGATCATTCCAGGACGGCCATCGGTCGGGAGACTATTTTTAGAGATTTAAAAGAGTCCCGGTTATTAGAAGACTCGAGTTAACCTTCTGAACTTGTTTTGAAATATGGCAAACAAGTGTAAAAGTTATAACAGATATGGCATTAAACTTTTTTTGTATTCTTTAATGTGCAATTTGGCTATTAAACAAGCGTTAAACACATTAAAAGGAAAAGTCAAACTATATCATTAATATGTGACCGAATCATAAAGAAAGAAAACTAATCTTAATCCACTAATTTCAGACATTATTTCCATACATAAAAGCCTGATTAGGTAACTATTGAATCGCCTCTAAGCAAAGTATTCCAAAACTGGCCTGAATCAGTCTAAAATCTATGCAAGTGTTAGAGTATCCTTTTTTATAGTGGCTCTCCATTCTCTGGCAAGATGTTCGAACAGGTCTACGTATCAACAGATTCACAGCATAGTCAACACCAGGGAGCTTCACAAACTCCCAGATGGTCCATGGTTTCAAGTAGATTAAGATGCGCCCTTAAAATAAAACGCTTCAATGTTTTCGAACACAATTTGGTTAGGTAAGAGAAGGATATATCGGAAGCGATACCCCGAGTAGCATATTCAACATATCTACTGGTCTTAGATAGTTTTTCAATGTTTCCAACCTTCCCTCTCATTTTGGCTTTTTTCTTCTTTGTTATCTCTATGGAGGGGTTTGACACAGCTTCCTCTAGTGTATTTTCTAGGCTAAACAAATAGTCAATGGAAAAGCACCTCAGTTCCACCAGGGACTCATTCGTTGAGGTCTGCTGCGCCCATCATAGCTAATAATTAGTTGGTGTTAAGTTGGCTAGGCCTCATTTTTAGATCAAATAATGTGTGCTGAACTGCCCAATTTGTGATAAGTGAAGTAAGGCAATATTCTAGCCTCAGATCTTCAACCGAAGTAGATGAAGGGCGATTTATAATACTTAAGATTTTGCCTTATATTTTGTTTCACCATTTAATATGGGTTTGGGACAACGACGCCAGACCACACATTAGACTTGGTACAATGTTTACTTTGTATATCTCCAAGAGCCAAAATATTAGAGCCTCCACGTTTACCAATGTATTGTTTAGCGGCGGATAATTTTCTCCAAATACGCAGAACACACATTTCTGCATGATACAATATTTTCTTTTTGATATTAAAACCTAAATAGCATTAATACTCGACTACCTCAAGAACATTATCATTTAATTTCCAAATGAGTAAGGATTTGGGTTTCCTTAAGGCAGTACCATTCCAAAGCATGATATTTGTCTTTTTAGTGTTAATGGTCATTTGGTTTTCTTTTGCATCCCTATTGGGGTTAGATCAAATACGACTATTGGTCACTTATGCAAGCCAACTTATGGAAGTATTATTGATATTAGGAGGGAAGTTACATATTTTGCCTAAGGCAACAGGAAGATCAGCCACATTTAAGTTAATATAGGAGCTAGGGCACACCTTATTTTAAGCCTGATTTGTACTACACAGGCTAGTCATTTCACCCATTTGATTTATGCGTATTGAAACTGTTGTGTTAATATATAACCCCTGGATATAATATAGTAAGCATGGGTCAATTGCCCACCTCTCGCGTTTATTCCATAGTAATTGTCGAGAGACGCTATCAAAAGGCCAAGCTATAATCTATACAGCAGCAAGAGATTTATTTTTCTTACGCCTAATTTGGAACCTGCCATAAGATATTGAATCTATAGAATATTGCGCATCGTTCCATAATTTTTGCGAAAGCCTGTTTGAAATGGTTTTAGGAGTGCTTTTTCATTTACCCATTTCGTTAGCTTTTTAATAGTATTGAGGCAAATATTTTCTGAATAGACTACTGCTACGGTAATAACCGCTAGTTAGCAGGCACTAGCTGTGTACATTTTCTGAAAATGGGGACAAGTATGAAGACATGCCATGTATTGGGGGTTATACCTGTGGCCTCTATCATCCTAAATACGAGGATTTCCGACCAAAAATCTGGGTCTCCTCTGTAAAGTATACTAGGGATACCATCGGGTCCCGGGGCGCCTGATGATTTCAGTTTAATAATGATGCTTCTTGTATCATCTGTATCGTAATCCATGAATTTGGAGCAGCCTCTGGTGTTATTTGAGCCATCTGAGGACAGAACATCGTCCATGGTAAAATACAAAGTATTAATATCTTAGTCCTAGGTTAAAGAAGCAATGGGATTTAATTCCACTGAAGTGGCAGTAGTATTGCCCTCATTAAAACGTTGCCAAAATGTATGCTTATTCTGGAATGTAAGCTATTCCAGAAACAATTGCGATTTAGCTCTATGCAGCGATTGTTTATATTGGCGAAGCCAGTTCTTGTAGCGTGTTCTCAGATTCGTTATATTAAGGCTTTTCTGATCTTCTGGCAAAGAGGCATCCCTGCCTACATTGGCCCTAGCTCTCCTGTAGGCTTTTTTCTTTCTTCGTTTATCAAAGTCATAAGGATTTAGATGTAATTTATTATATTTGTCAGATGATTTAGACGTCTCCAGACAAATACTGGACTTAATATTTTGCACCAAAGTATCCATCATTGTTCTTCAGTTGCAATGTCAAATATTTACTATTCTCCAATAGCATGCCATTTATTTTTTTAACTTTGGTAGCTATCCATCTAATGCTGTTGCCCCAACTATTCACTTCAAACTTTCCACGGAGATGGTTAGACCTAGATAATACGGAAATGCTAATCTGCCAGAACAGGATGCTATTGTCACACCATTTTTCAGTAAACCGATAGGGTGATACTTTTTAATTTCTATTGTATTGACAATAAAAATCTATATGCGAGTGGCTACTTCCATTCGACCAGGCATACGTCTTCAGATTAAAGTCCTTTACTTCAAAGCCATGCGCATTCCATGTTGAATGCTTCCAATATTAGATTCCATTTTTGTCATCAAGCGCACATATTTTCTAGGAGTAAATGCAAGTCCTTTATGTTCAGATCCCCTACAATCATTATTCGTCCGATACAATTAGATTCAAACCACTGAAATACCAGGTCTTTAGTTACCCTTAAAATGTAATCTGTAGAAAGGCCTGAAGGAGCGTCAGATATTTAAAAGATGGGTTTTCTCAAGTGAAGACGGGGTGGTTTGGAATAGCGCTGAGAGCACATAGTGGGAGCTGCTAGGGCCTGTATAAGCATTTATTAGTAGATTAGCCTAACAGCCAATAGCTAATACACCACTAGATCTACCCTTAGCAGAGGGAATAGCATGGCCATAGAGGATGGTATAACCATCTACAAAAAAAGAGACTGTCTGCCAGGTTTCTTGTAGAAAGAGGTGGTCAGTACTTGATATTTCTTGGTTTCCACAGATGGGAACCATGGCCACGCGTGTTCCAAGACATACAATTCAACATATTTCTCACAGGAATTTGTCAATTAGAAGTACCCTGTAAAGGCTCAGATATCCAGTGATATGCATCATATTCTTTTCCAATAGGCTCTAAGGAAAACATAAGCACTACTTTCTGAGTTTTTACCATTGTTCACCAAGTCCAAGGAATGCTCAGGGTGCTTAGTTACATTTTTAGTTTTTCTGCAAACTTTTAGGGAAAGACCCAAAGTTTCCAGCTGTTTTATTTTGGGCTTAACCAATGCCACCATCAAAGGGGAGGAGAATTCAACTATAGGCCAATTAGTTTCACTGCCAATTCTAGGTAGTTCAATCTTAATAATGTCTCGAGTGGTAACTATATTTAAATGGCTGACTTTACTGAAGAGTGATAGTAAATAAGATTGATTCAGGGTAGGGCTATATATTGATGGACTCCTCTCCTGAAACAAAACCCATCTTCCCAAAACTTGAAGGTCCTCCCTGTGAGTCGGAGCACTTTTTGTCACACTATTTGTAGGATAGCCAACTGTCTTATTACTTGATGGTAGAGTGGAGTTAGCCAATGCTGGGTCTAGATCTGATCTAGGTATGGCTTGAGAAGAGTTTTTGTCTATCGGTTGAGTGCTGAATCCCTTCAATGGTGTTAGGATAGTTTTTGGAAGGACTAGGTGGGATCACAGCTTTACTCTGATGTTGACAGTGGAGCCACACACAGCCTATCAGTTCTTTTAGTACCATCTGCCAGTTCCTTCATAAAGTAGATGTCTTCTTTAGCTTTTTCTTAGGTTGTTTAATCTTGAATGCTTCTTTCCCTTGGTCTTCACCATCAGGGCTAGTAGCATGGCGTTGTGGGGTGTCGAGGGACTTCTATGAAGGATGAGGTATCTTTAGATGGAATAAAGTTTTCCTCATATTCATAGCCTGAAAGATAAATGATGGAGGCGCAATATTGGCGCCATCACTGGTAGAGAGTTTGAGAATCGATGACAAAGTTATTCACAGGTTTTTTTAGCTATGGCCATTTTAACACATCTGTCCTGGATTAAACGTGGTGCCAATGTGGCGTCGTAAAAGTCTGTATAGGTATTTGTGTTCTACAGGATTCAGCGCTCTTCAAAACTATGGCAGATATTGTAGTGACCATTGCCTTTATGTCAGTTTGATCTTTAACTAGCTTTGACAATATTGCCTCCAGTGAAGCCAGTATGGGCATGATCAAATGGGCATTATCCTTACAACGTTCTTCTGCATACAAAGTTGTATCGGTTGATTTGAGTTTTCAAAGCCGTCTGAATCAGAGCAGGTGGCTGAGTTTGAGGAGGATGCCAAAGTCATTAGATCCGGCAAACCAGATAGATGACTCAGACATTATCTATCCCTCGCGTACAAGGTAACGGTAACACCTTCTCTCCTCCCAATGAGGCCCTCTGTAAACCGGAGCACATTTTCAACAGTGAATTGATATCAATTGCCGGCAAAACAAATGAGGCTTCGGTATTCAGGGATACAGAGGTAGCCGCATAGTTCATCTGTGGTGAAGCTTTAGAAGGGGAGAGATAAGGCTCAGGAGATGTTATCTTCTGTTGAGTCGCGTTACTTGACATTTTTTTCACAGGCAAGTAGTCAGTCATTTTATTCTTTGTTTTTAAGATTAGTTAAAACATTAACCTCTTTCTTCCCAGTGCTTGCTTTAGAACCTCACAGGCCAGTTTTACGAGGGCCACTGCGTTTCATTATGGAGGCTTTACTGCACCACAAGGTCACCAACAACTAACCGTGAAATGGGCTCAAAGAGAAGCGTTACGTAACCCTGCAGTCACCCAAACACATTCATGAAATGCGGGTAGAAATGGAAAACAGGGGATCCGAGACACCACTGTTATGAAGCCAGGGCTGTGTTTATCAATGCCTGAATACCTCGCTGGACATTGTATACACTGTGCCGGTAGTATTCCGTGAGGTCTGATCACTGCTTCTCCGCTGCAGAAGTGTGATTGACGCTAGAGAGAAATGGGTAGTTTTTCGCAGCCGCCGCTGGGCACCGCACACACCACTTGCTCAGGAAACAGGGTAAAGCTCACAGCTCTCTTCCAGACTCCAGCTCTCACGCTGTTCCC
Source organism: Ambystoma mexicanum (assembly GCF_040938575.1). Lineage (NCBI taxonomy): Eukaryota > Metazoa > Chordata > Amphibia > Caudata > Ambystomatidae > Ambystoma > Ambystoma mexicanum. The sequence continues at coordinate 90,505,426 of NC_090935.1, read as the reverse complement.
CTCCGGCTCCTGCACTGTGAAGGATACTAGAGGAGCAGACCCAACAACGCCACAGACAGCAATGAGACGTTCAATCACTCGTTTGCATCAGCCACTTCCGACAGCATTAAAAAAAAGCACACTACCTATTCACTTCTTTTCCACAGTACCTGTTCTGACTGTGCCATAACCTCTTCCTACATGAAGATCAACACTTCTGGGAGAAGGCGAGAATTCCCAATTCTCGATTCCTAAACGGGAAGAATTACTTCAATTGAAAGACTCACAAACAGAGCTACCACAGTTTTATAGTGAGAAATTAACTGTGTCTCTTCATTGATAACAAAAATGTTGTGATACAATGGAGTTAGATCGCAAATAAATGTGGAAGAGAGTCATTTTGATCATTGATACAGCTAGAGAAATGACAGACAAGATTACATTAGACCTGCAGACACTGGCAAATGAGAACAACATTTGCCTCACTTGATATTTTGGACAAATGTCCTTGATTAAATCCTCACTGAGATTGAGAAATTGAGTTCACCGCCTGTGAGAGAATATGCTGCATGAGAAAAGATCTATCAAACTTCAGCCATGAGAAAGCCTTCAGATAGACAAGGCTACAATCCTAGTAAAAGTTCAGACAGTATCAGAATGTTCCAAATAAAGTCAGGTTTAGAAATGCATCATAGTTCTAGCAATACTAGTCCTTTTAAAGATGGCACACACCAATAGGAAAGTATTCCTCAGAGAGGCTCCGCTCGTGGGAGAGGAAGATTTGGCAATTGAAGAGCTAATCAACGCAAAAGAGGAACAAGAGGCACTGATCTCACCAACATTTTCTAGAGAAAGTACGAACAGATTGGGAGAACATGCCCCGACTGAGAAGCAGGAGTCTCTTTAAATCAATTTACGTAATATGTACCTACACCTGCAGAAATCAATATTCTGGAAAAGGTTCTGGGCTACGTGCCTACCAACAATCATGACCGTCTTAGGTTTCAGTCAATTTTAATAATGATTGCACAAGATTCATCTGAAGCAATGTTGTGATAATATTTTTTAAACGTCTGAAAGAAAATATCCACAAACAATTGAGACAAAGGTTTACGCAATTGTTCAACTTTTTATTCACCTAGTGCCAGTCATAATGCTGAACCTGCTGTTTTTGAAAACAGATGTATGAAAGAGATTGAACAACTTGAGGATAAACACAAGATCCCATTACAAAACATAGAGACTAGCAATCAGAAGCCTAGCACACAATACTGGTATCATGTGCTATTGTCGCCTGCAAAAATTGCCAGGTAGGTGCCCTTTTCCTGAACCTGAAGTTCGTCAATGGGTCTATTGATGGAGAGACATGCCTCCAGCAAGTACATGGTCACGAGGGGAGTCAGAATGCACTCTGGACTATATTTTTCTTTCTTCCAGCCGATTTACGAAATGTGCTAATTTTATAGTCTGGGAATGTGGCGCCAGTGACCATAGGCACCTAGAAGCCTCACTAGAATGGAGCTTTAATTAAAAAAATAAATCGATCTATGGCAGTGAGTAGTAGCAGTTAATGCCCAGAAAAATTGTTTAGTAAAGTACATGAAAGATGGCATACTACTAAATGAAGCCCTTGATCAGCTTCAAAAGGATCCCATACCCAGTGACTTAGAAGAGAATGTTAAACCTTGCACTTTCCATGATTTACTATGGGCAGCTGATTGCCCTTAGCCCATGCCTGCCGTCCCTCAGTTCAGTAGTATATAAACCCACATTTGACGAGATGACAAGGCTAAAGAAGAGGGAGAAGCGAGGTTTGGTGAACGCAGGAAGGAGGGAAATCGCGGATAGGGCACAGCTGTCGGAGGAAATCAAGAGCATTAAGTGCACTTACAAAAAATGGTCCAAACAATGACATGTGAACCGTCTGTAGAAAGACGGGGAGTCTATGCTCAAGGTATTGACAAGTAATTCTCAGAACTTCTGGGCATTAGTAAATTCCCGGGACAAAGACCAGGAGACCATACAGGCAAACTGCATGCCTGAGGCTATTTGGGTCACCTACCTTACGGAAAAATATTTTTAACCTCAGAGGGAGCCGGCATTCAATGTCCCTATGTCATCCTGGTCTTGGGATATCACGGAAGAGGGTATCGTTGAGTTAATGAATAAACCTTCCTCATCGAGAGCTGCAGGCCCTAGTGGCCTGACTTACCAAGTCCTAAAGGGAAATCCAACAAAGTGGGCACGTATCCTGTATATACTCCACTGGGGAATAACAGAGAAAAGAACTATCCCATCATCCTGGAAGTCAGCTACAATTATACCCATTTTAAAAAAGGGGGACCGTAAGAAACCAATAAATTATCGGCCAATCACCTTATTAGACGTGGAAAGCAAGATCTTCGCCAGCCTGATATTAAGAGAACTGGAGAAATGGGCTACATCTAGTAACATTCTACCAAAACAGCAGACGGGGCTTCATAAGGAATATTCCACTTCCCTTAATGGCATAGTATTGGCTACCCTGTGTAACAACAAAGAAGGGAGGAAAACATCAAGGCTATTCTGTGCCTTTATTGACTTGTCAAGTGCCTTTGACTTGGTCAATAGAGAGCGATTATGGTCCAAGCTTGCCATTAGGGGCGCCCTGACTCCTTTGATCAATATTCTAGCCTCTCTCCACAAGAGTAAAACCGTGAGAGTTAGATTAAATAATGAAGGCCACCTCTCAGAACATATCCCTGCCGGTAGAGCGGTGAGACAGGGATGCATGATTGCCCCCTTTCTTTTCAATTATTATCTAGTCGATTTTGGATAAGAGGTCGACTCTGCAGGTATGTGGAGTGTTAAAATCAGCTCCAGGCCATTAAATGGCTTGTGTATGCGGACAACATTGTTCTTATGGATAAAACACCAGTAGGCCTCTAACGGTTATTGAATGTTCTTGATACTTACATGAAGAACAGCGATTTAAAGGTGAATCCAGACAAGTCGAAAATTGTGATCTTTGGTGATAATGGAATCAGTGAAGGCAGGTTCCAATGGACGGTGGGTGGAGAGCCTATCCCGGTGATAGAGGAAATAGTCTATCTAGGATCAACACTATACGCTACCACCTGAGAATAAATCAGACTCTGTCAGAGTATACAGCAAAGACCAATCAGTTAACCTGACAATTACATAGGATCATTGGACAATTTTGTAAATTCTTTCTCCTGCCAAGGGTGAGCTTTTACATGGCAAAGATCATTCCATTTCTCCTGTATGGCAGAGGCAAAACCCATAGCCTGGACCCTCGATTGGCAGAAAATCGAGGGCAAGACTTGGAAGAAGCTCTTAGGTTTGCCAAATGGCACCCCGATGGTAGGCCCGAGGTTAGAGTTGGGCTTAAGATCACTGAAATCCCAGAAGGATTGGAAGTTACTCTCTCTTTATAGATTGTTTGCCAATCCCTTTGGGAACTCATTATGAGGACCAACTTGTGCACTTCCAAATGGACCACTCATTGGTGCTACAAGACCCAAGGAGGTTGGTACAGGAGATCCTCATTAGTTGTGGCAGTGATGAAGACAACATCAGTAAACCCAATGAAGACAAAGAAGGCAGTCACAACAGATTGGATTAAGACAATTGACCAAATGAGGTCCTCCACCGTAGCAGTATCTCTATCCAAGTATGACAAGAAACTCATATCTTCCAAGATATCCGTTAAGATTTCCAGACACCAAGGTGAGACAGAACTTCCTCAAAGTCCGATTAAATCTGGTCCATACGGGATCAGTTCTTGCTCGCTGGGGTTGTGAGGAGAGATCAACAACTCTTTGCCCAGATTGAAATGATAAAAAAAATAAAATAAAAGACAATCAAGCATTTGTTAAGGTTCTGTGGGGGGACGCAAAATGCCGGAGAAAAATATTTAGGGCACCTTACTGTCTCAACAGACTTGTTATCTTCTGAGATGTTTTGGGAGAGAATGATTGCTGGTTACGAAACTTCCTTAACAATTAATTTGATAAAAGTGTTACAACAGACTGGGTTCATTCTGTTGAAATATTGCTAAAGAACTGTTGACCCTCACGATATACTCCAGTTACCAGGGAAGATCTGATTGGTAAGACACGCATTACTTACCGTAATAGCATTTCTGATGATTGTATCTGCTTAGATTCAAAAGCTGTGCATATGGTCCGACATCTAGTAGTAACCACAGAGTATTGCATTTTGTCTTTCGGGGATCGAAAGGGGACGTTAGCATAGGCGGGTCTAACACTATCCCTATCGTGACGTGTAGTGTACCCAAAATTCTTCACGCGCTGAGGTCCCTCTGATTGCATTTCTTCTGCCATGAGGAAGCCCAAGGCTATTGTGAGTGAGTACATGAAGAGAGAAAGTAGTAAGACGTCTATGTTCCTTCCAGCCCGAGCAGGGAGGGCGCATGTGAATCTAAGCAGATGCAATCGTCAGAAATGCTATAACGGTAAGTAATGCATGTCTTCTGATGCTTGTTAATCTTCTTAGACTCGCATGCTGTGCATAGACTAGCGAGCAGTACCCGGAGTTGGAGGTGGGTTGTGAGAACAACCAGTAGAGAAAAGATGTCTTAGTACTGCTTGTCCCACCTGAGAATCAGACCTAGAACGAGTGTCTAGGCAACAGTGTTTTGTAAAGGTGTACACAGAACTCCAGGTTACCGCTTTGCAAATGGACTCTAGGGGAACATTTGCAATGAATGCTATGGACGCCCCGGTGCCCAGAGTAGAATGTGCTCTAGGCTTGAAGGGCAGTTCTCTCTTAGCAAGAGAGAAACAAAGTGTGATGCATTTGACAATCCACATTGAGATAGCCGATTTAGAGACAGGATCCCCCTCTCTACCAGCTGCCACTGAAACAAAACATTGGTTTGTTTTCCTCAGTGGTATCATTCTCTTCAGGTAGAACATGACTGCCCTGCGCACATCTAGCGTGTGTAGGCTTCTTTCGGCCATGTTAGTGGGATTCTGGAAAAAGGTAGGTAGTTCAATCGATTGGTTCACATGGAACTTCGAGATGAATTTAGGCGCAAATCTGGGATGAGTGCGCAGAATTACATTATCCCTGTGGACTGTAACAAAGAAGTCTAGAACAGAAAGAGCCTGTAGTTCACTAACCCTTCTAGGAAGGCCGTTTTGTAAGTAAGGTTTTAGACTTGCTTTATGCATTGGCTCAAAGGGAGATCCCATGAGCCTGGTTAAAACCACATTTAGATCCCATTCAGGAGCTTGGTGACAACTGGGAGGATACATCTTCTTAACCCCTTCCATAAAGTCCTTAATCACTGGTATCCTCCACACAACACCCTGTGATGTGATGTAGGCTGAAAGAGCAGCTAGATGAACCTTCAGGGAATTGAAGACCAACCCTGTGTCCAACAAATGGGTTAGGTACAGCACAATGTGTGTGGGTGAGCAATCGATGGGATCGACACCCTTGATATTGCACAAGATAACAAAACGTTTCCTTTTGCTGGCATAGCAATAACGGGCTTAAGGTTTTTTAGCTTCCCTAAGTATGTCCATGCACCTCTGAGGGAGCTGTAGGTGTCCAAACTATGACCTTAGGAGCCAAGCTGCTAAGTTCAGAGTTTGTGGGCATGGGTGTAGGGTCTCCCACCCTGCCCTGAGACATGTTGTACAGGCAGGCAGGATAGCTTTACTGGTGGGGAGAGGGACATTTCCATTAGATGAGCGAACGAGGGTTGGCAGGTCCACATGGGGGCCACCAGTATCATGGTAACTGGTTCTGGTGCATCTTGAGAAGGGGAGTCGCGGGGGGGGGGGGTAAAGCGTAGACAAATTTCCCTGACCATGTTATCCAGAGAACGTTCCCCTTGGAGTGTTCTGGGGGTACGTGGAGGCGTAGTATTGGCATTGGGCGTTCTCTGTGAAGCCCCATTCTGCTAAGACGTTGGACACAATGTCTTCATGCAGCCACCATTTGTATTCTATGGGCAGAGGGAAATCTCTGCTGAGCACGTCTGCCAGAAGATTGAGTTCCCCTGGAACATGTTGGGAGAACAGAAACATCTTCTGTTTGAGAGCCCACATCCAAAGGTTTTGGGACAGCTTGGATAGACCTGGAGAGTGAGTGCCCCCTGTTTGTTCAGGTAATACATGGCTGTGGTGCTGTCTGCTAGAATCAGCACTGTCTTCCCTGTAGTTGCATCTGAAAAGCCTTTAATGCCTTGAACACCGCTAATCGCTCCAGTAAGTTTATATGGTTGGACACTACTTGTGGGGACCACACTCCATGCGCTGTCTGCTGAAGCAGGTGAACCCACCCCCCCACCCCGTGAGAGACGAGTCTGTCGTGAGAGTGGCTTCCACTGCAGGGGTGGTGAATGTTTTCCCCTACAAGAGGTTTTCCCTTGACCACCACTGCAGAGAGAGAACGAGGGCTGGCGAGACAACTACCAGATATTCCCATTATCCGCTGCCCTGACACCACTGGCTGTTGAGCCACTCTTGCATGGGACGCATGCGCAGCCGCGCGTGGGGAACCAAGTATATGCATGACAACATCATTCCTAGCAAACACATGGCTTTGCCCACAGTCATCTCCTGACTGGCTACATATTGAAGGATCTGAAAAAGCATGTTCTGAATCCTCTCAGAGGGGAAGACGAGGCAGTCTTTCGTCCGGATTAGAGCTCCCAGGAATGGTTTTATTTGACAGGGGACTACACTGGATTTTTTCTCGTTGATAGAGAAACCCAGACTGAACAGAAGGTCTACGGTCTTTTGGGTGTTAAAAAAACGTGTTGTACGAGTCCCCTATTATGAGCCAGTCTTCGAGGTAATGGTAAACCGGGATGGATAGTCTGCACAGGTGTGCTGCTGCTACTGCCAGGACTTTGGTAAACACCCTTGGCGTTGAGGTGATGCCGAAGAGGAGCACTTTCAATTGGTAATGGCTGTCTTCTATCATGAACCTTAAATATTTCCTGTGTGCTGGCAACATTGAAATATGAAAGTATGCATCTTTCATGTCCAATGTTGCCATGCAGTCCCCCCCATTTCAACAGTGGGATCACCTCCTGTAGCGTTACCATGCAAAACCTTTGAGGTTTTATAAACTTGTTTTCTGGGTGCAGGTCTAGAACAGGGAGCATGTTGAGGTCCTTTTTGGGTACAAGGAAGTACACTGAATAAATACCCTTGTTTACCTGAAGAATAGGAACATCTTCTATGGCGTCCTTTCCCAGAAGCGCTTTCACCTCTTGATTCAGCATCTACAGATGGTCTGGTGAGAGGCGCCGTGAGCGTGGTGGTCTGAATTGTGGAGGTCGGGTGAATTCCATGAAGTACCCGTGGGCGACCCTCTTTATGACCCCACTGGTCTGAAGTTATCCCCTCCCATGCCGTGAGGAAAGATGTTAAGCGCCCCACGACTGGGGTGACATGGCAGGGGACCTGGATTTGATGGTCATTTCTGACCAGAGGCTGCGGCTCCTCTAGGATTGGGCCCTCCTACCTCTGGCTTTGCCGCGTCGCTGACCCCCTGGTGGGTAGTATGCGGGGCTTCCTGATGTTATTCCAGCATTAAAGTTTCCCGTGCTATAGTTCTGACGGGACTACCCACGAAAGGACCGACGAGAATGACCTCCCCGTTGAGTAATCTGTTGCAGGGATTTAAGAGTCTCATGCTCTTTTTTTTGTCGTTTGCAGGGCCTCCAAGACCGCCTTTCCGAAGAGGTTAGTTTCTTCAATGGGTTTGTTGATGAGAGGAGTCTGTCTCAGACTTAAAACCAGAGGTACGAAGGCAAGCACGCCGCTTAAGTAAAGTGCCCTGGGTCAGAGATCTGCCTGCTGTTTTAGTCGTGTCCAGAGTGTTCTTTATCGCATTCTGGTTTACCTGCTTGCCTTCTGCCACAATGGTGAGAAGCTTGGGCCTAACGGGTTCTGGGACCTCCGGGAGACCTTCCTCTACTAGGTTCCATTGAGAGTCAGCATTACCCGCCAGCAGCATAGTGTTATTCGCTATGCGTGTGGTATATGCAGCAGCCGAGGTAGTCCCGCTTACCTAAGGCATACAACCTCTTGGATTCTCTATCTTGAGGCGCCTCCCCGTAGCAAGGGGTACTCCTGCCTGTTTCCGGGTGGTAGTCACTACCAGGGAATCGGGGGTGGCGTGCCCTTTAATGTATTGAGGGTCCAAAGGAGCTGGCCGAAATAACTTTGCTACTCTTGGGTTCACTGCCTGGGTCTGAGCTGGCGATACCAGGGAGGGGGGGCAATCTTTTAACAGAATTAAGGAGGGTAATGACATGTCTTGAGGAGGGGTTTCTCTTTGAGAAGGTCTTCTACAAAGTCCTGCTCGGGTACCGCTTCTTGAGTAGTGATTTGGGAGTGATCTACTGCCTTCCTCAACATGGCAATGAAGGCCATTTGTTCGTCTACAGGAGAGGCCTGGCGAGCCGGGGTGGACGGAGGAGAATCCAGGCACAGAGATCTTGTTGGGAGAGCGACCATGGGTCCGTCCCCACTTGCTGGGTTTCTTCCCAATAGTCCGTGGCATCCGCTGGTCCTCATGGTAGGTTCTTCATCTTCACTGTAAATGTCCTGATAAGTATCTATCTGAACAATGTATTCATGATGGGCGGGGACCGAGGGCTGATGATCTTGGAAATGTGAAGCCGATTTAAGATTAGGCTCTGCACAAGATCTTTTCGGGGAAGGATGTTCAGAAAAATTGCAAATTTTTTTCAAGACAATCCATGCACCCTTCAAATTTCTCCCTTGTCCATTTAGAGGAACCAGAAGGGCCTATGGGTAGAAAAACGTCATCTTCCGCCCCTTAACGCTGAAATTTGTCACTCAGGGTGTTGGAAAGAGGCTCCTGACTTTCCTCGTAGGTCTTGCGAGAATCGTGGCACCATGGCGTATCTATAGATTTGTCTGCGGCTTGCCCCAAGTGAGTTAGTGGGTACGAAGGTCTATCGGTAGATTTACCGCCTAACGCAGGTTTTAGAGGGCCTAGCAGTAGGTTTTTCGCCCCGAGTCAAAATTCTGCACTTCAATGTGTAAACCTGATTTAGGGGTAGCGCCCTTGTTTGTTTTGGAATGCCCAGTCGCAAAAAGCAGCTGCGGATACGGGGCAGGCTGCTGATCTGAACGATCAGAGGAATCTGCTGAAATTTTCGATGGCCCTGCTGCCGCTTTCACCTTTTTCGACGTACCCGTCGAAATAGGTTGAAGGGTTGTGTGTTTAGTGTAATGCTTTCTTTTTACGCCCCTGTCGCCGGGTGTTGTCCCTGAAGCAAGACTAGTGTCATGCCTTGAAGGGTTGGGGACAGGCGTGGCAGACCTAGAAGTGTCCACCTCGAGGTCTATCACACCCGCAACGGATGTTTGGTCATCGGCGGTGCCCCAGTCACTTTTGGCGGGTGTGGCAGTGGGGGGGGGGGGAGAAGAGGGTTCTGCCCGCAACATACCGTACGCGGCCCACCGCTTTACACGGCGCTCCTCAAGTGTGTAAGGCCGAAGGAGTTTACAAGCCGCACACCGCTTCTCGTCGTGATCTAAGGGGAGACAGGAGTTGCACGTCCTGTGCTCGTCCTTCCACGGGTGTCTGACCCTACACTTATGCAGAACCTAAAAGGAGTCCTTTCCAGAGGAAAAGGGAAAGATGACCAGACCTATAGGGTAAAGAGGAGGAAAGAGCAAAGACATAATGAAGATATGGCCACCCGACCCCTCTCTCCCTACTTGGAAGGATGGCTAGAGGGCCAGGCCTCGTGGATGCTTCAGCCCCTGGATCTTAGGCGTCGAAACCCACCACCGTAGACAAATCCCCCGCAGTCTTTGTCGAAGTTGTTCCTGCCATTGAAGTGACTTAAAAGGGGAATAACCGAAACAGTGTCTCTTATGTAAGAGCTCTGCTATAGGGTGACCAGTTATCTGAGCGGAAAAAACAATCTGAGGGACCTCGGCGCGTGAGGGATTTTGGGTACACTACACGTCACGATAGAGATAGTGTTACAGACACGCCTATGCCGACGTCCCCTTTTGGTCCCCAAAGACAAGATGCAATACTCTGCCGTTACCACTGGGCCATATGCACAGCATGTGATTCTAAGCAGATCAACAAGCACTTTTTTTTATGTGCGCGTACTTACATTTTAATGTTTCAAAATGTTATATATGAACCTTAATTTGTTGATTTGAGTAATGTTTTTCCGGGTCTCTGGAGGTCGCCCCTCATCGGTCTCTGTTCACCTCGTTCTGGTCCTCCCTCTGCCTCTTGCGACCATTGGCCCTTTTGCACCCTCCAAGTCCACTGGCCACTGCTCCTTCCAGACCGCCTTTCCTCCACAGTCTCCCTACGTTGTGATGCCAGCCAATGGCAGATGGGATCTCACCGGGCTGCGCTTCACACTAGCCGCACCCAGTTTTCTCCTCCCCGCCCCCAAGGAACCCACTTCTGTGCAGTCCAACTGCCGATACCCACTCCTGCGTAGGCTACGTCTCCTTGCATCTAGCAGCACTACAGTGTTGATTGCCGGTGCTGGGCTCAGTCCCTGGCCACCTTTAGTTGCAGTTACCCTCTACTTCGCCTGCCTCACTGTTTTCGCAATGTGGGGCCCTGGTAATCCGCAGCGGGTCTCCATGTGCCTTCTGTATGTAGCGATCAGCAGTTCCTCCGCTGCTGCCCTGCTTCCTCGGATGTGTAACTCTATACCGGCGCCTGTCAGGTGCCTCTGTGCCGTTGCGGCCTCCCCTATGTTCCTCCTCATGTATTCACTGAGGTCCGCTACCTCCAGAGTGCTCCGCCGGCCATCTTTGTGGTGCAGGTTTCGCGCCTTTGCCCCTCCACCTCCCGCCCCAAGGCACCAAAGTTAATTACCGCATGCGGAGGGGCTCCTGCAAATGTCAGACTGCACTGGATGAGTTGCTGCTTCTTTTCACTATTGTTGCCTTCTATTTCATGAATGCTGCGGTAGAACCGCTATATTTCGCAGGATTTCTGTGAGCACCGGCAGGAGCTGAAGAGAAGCATGGCTACATGCCGCGCATGCAAGCTACACCACCCCCAAATGTTTCTTTAAAGTCAACAAACATTTGAAATGAAAATGAAATGTCACAATAAGAAACAGTGGCTTGGTTGAATGGATTTCTCTGAAGCTCTGGTGTTCCCGATGTTCTGAAAAAAGAAAAGTGCTTTAGGGAGCTCCTCTGCAGAACGTGAGTCCATGTCCCTCAGGGGGAGTCTCTCCCTGTGAGGTCTCGCTTGCCAGCATCCCTAGGGGGATTATTGTATAGTGGGCTCACCTACCTAGGCTCCCCCTGAGAAGTGATTGAATCCCATGATTCGTCACAGCTGGCACTAATATGTTATTTGTTTTCGTCAACCGTGTGGGTGGAGCATTGCTTTAATTTTTCTGTAGCCAGACACAGGGTCAGAAGGAACAGGTTACTTACCTGTAACTGTTGTTCTCCAGCATGGGTCTGGCATGGATTCACATGCTCATGAATATTCCCAGTCGTCAGGCCAGGAATCCTCAGTAAAGACAAAATAGGTATCAGTTTTGTTTCTGAGCGGTCTTTCTCAGTAGTAACCAATCACTGGTCTCTGGGTCATACTGCCCCCAGCCAATGACTGCCCTCTCCCTAAACCCTGCCTCTGGCAGCCATCCTCAGATTTGGTAGCACGTAAAGTGGCAGTATAACCACGTGAAGAGCCGCAGAGGGGTAGGAGGGAGGGTTCGCATGTGTATCCATGCCAGACCCATGCTGGAGAACAACAGTTACAGGTACGTAACTTGTTCCTTCTCCAGCATGGGGTCTGGCATGGATTCACATGCTCGTGAATATAAGAATACATAGCAGTAAACACATGCACAACCACGGGAGGTGGCAAAGGCTCAACATTAAGCATTATATCAAAACTCAACATTAAGCATTTCTTACCTCCTCACCAGACTCACCTTAAGCGAACAGGTTGCGCAGCACTTCTTGGCTGACCCTGGACTCCTCCCATGAATCCCGGTCGACACAGTAGAATCTCGTGAAGGTGTGCGTCGACCTCCACTTAGCAGCCCTGCTGATGTCCAGCAGGGGCACACCAGATAGGAACGCCGTAGTAGCAGCGATCGCTCTGGTCGAATGGGCTCTCGGACGGTCTGGCAGCGGTCTGTTAGCCAACCGGTGGCAGTGCATGATGCAGCCGGAGAGCCATCTGGAAATAGAAGACTTCGAGAGAGCCTTCCCTTGATTCACAGGTCCAAAGTTCACAAACAGCTGTGATGTCCTCCGAAAACTCTTTGTGCGGTCCACGTAGAACTTCAGCGCTCAGGCCACATCCACCGAGTGCAAAGTCCTCTCGGCCGGCGACGAAGGAGACGGGAAGAAAACCGGTAACACCAGGGGCTCGTTAAGATGGAAGTCCGACGGCACCTTGGGCATAAAGGAGGGGTGCGTCCTAAGCACCACCCTCGAGGCATGGAAAGTCAAGTACGGTGCTTTGCAGGATAGGGCCTGGATCTCTCCCACTCGTTGTGCGGAGGTAATGGCCACCAGGAATGCAGTCTTCCACGACACAAACTTCATTGGTGCGGAGTGCATCAGCTCGAATGGGGGCCCCATGAGCCTAGTCAGCACCACGTTAAGTTCCCACGCCGGGGCCTTCACCGGTGGGAACGACCGGAACAGTCCTTTCATAAACTCTTTCACCAGTCGATGGGACCACAGGGACGTCCGTCCTGTGGTTCTGGTATATCTGGAGATCGCCACCAGATGAATCTTAATGGAGGCATGAGCTAGCCCAGCCTTTGCCAGCGATAGCAGGTACAGCAGCACCTGAGGGGCCGTAATCCGTAGGGGGTTGATCTTCTGTGCTCGGCACCAGATAGAGAACCTCTTCCACTTGTGACCGTAGCATTTGAGAGTCGAGGACGCCCTGGCCTTTGCAAGAAACTCTCTGCAGTCGGCCGGTATATCATACCCTCCAAACTCTAGCGCTGCAGGAGGCAAGCCTGCAGGTTCAGCGATGCCAGGGTCGTGGTGGAATATGGCGCCTCCTTCTCTGGATAGGAGATCCACGTCCACCGACAGCTTGATGGATGGCGATGTTGACAAGTCCAGAAGGTCCTGGAACCAGATCTGCCTCGGCCACGCCGGTGCAGCGAGGATCATCCTGCACTGGGACCTCTTGAGCTGGTTGATAAGTCGAAGCAGCAACGGCAACAAAGGGAACGCTACAGGTATAGGCCGTCCCAGGGGAACGAGAATGCATCGCCCATGCTTCTCGGCTGGGGAAACCTGCTGGTGAAACTCTGGCACTTCGAGTTTGTCGCTGTTGCGAACAGGTCGATTTGGGGTTTGCCCCATCGTCGGAAGAGTTGATCCACCTGATCCTGCCGCAGCTCCCACTCGTGATACGCGCGCAGCTCCCTGCTGAGCGAGTCGGCAATGGTTTTTCTTTCTCCTGCCAGGTGGAAGGGAACCAGGAACATCCCCTGGGCGACTGCCCAGTGCCACAGATCCTGTGCCTCCTTGGATAGGGCTGGGGATCTGGTACCTCCCTGCTTCCGTATGTAAAACATTGTCGTGTTGTTGTCCGTGAAGATTCGCACCACCTTGCCCTTGAGCGACGGGAGGAACGATTTGAGAGCCCAGAACACGGCTCGGAGTTCCAGGATGTTGATGTGCAGGAGCTTCTCCTCTGGGAGCCAGAGGCCTCTTGCGTGGAGATCTCCGGTGTGGGCGCCCCAACCTTCCAGGGAAGCGTCCGTCGTCACCGTCTCCTGGTACGCCGGCGTCTGAAAGTCCTTGCCCGCCGTGAGGTGCGCACGAATGCCCCACCACTGAATCGCCCGCCGGAACACCTCGTTGAGGGGGACCCTGTCTTCGAAGGTGCCCGTCGCCTGCATCCAACGGGCGTCGAGAAATTCTTGAAGAGGGCGCATCCGTAGTCTGCAAAGGCGTACCAGGTAGATGCAAGAGGACATCCCCAGGAGGGACTTGATGGACCTCACCCTGGCCACGTCCTTGGCTAGCAGGCGCTGCACTTTGCCCAGAATGGTGTTCGTCCGTTCTTCAGACGATGCCGCCAGGAGCCTCACTGTATCGCGCTTCGCTCCCAGAAACAGGGCCACCTGCGACGGCACCAGGTGGGACTTTGGGTAATTTATGGCGAATCCCAGGTCTGGGAGTAGCTGGACGGTCCTCGCAGTGTGTTCAACGGCGAGTTCCCTCGTCCTTGAGCGGATGAGCCAGTCGTCCAGGTAGGGGTAAACGTGAATCCGCTGCAGGCGCAGCCGCGCCGCCACAGGTGCCAGGCACTTGGTAAAGACCCTGGGGGCCGACTTCAATCCGAACGGCAGTGCTCTGAATTGGTAGTGGCGTCCCTGGATGACGAACCGGAGGAACTTTCGGTGACTTCTGAGGATGGGAACGTGGAAGTATGCATCCTCCAGGTCCAGCGACGATAGGAAGTCGCCTTCCCCCAGCTGTCCCAGCACGTGCTGGAGGGTGACCATCCTGAACTTTTGTGACCTGATGTATTCGTTCAAACGACAAAGGTCCAGGATGGGGCGCCAGCCGCCCGTCTTCTTCCTGATGGGGAAGTACCTTGAGTACACCCCGGAGCCTCTTCGGGACGGGCTCGATGGCGCCTTTCCTGAGCATCGCCCGTACTTCCAACAGCAGTTGCGGGACGTGATTTTCCTTCCTGGCCACAGGTGGAATGGGAGGGCACTTCTTCAGGAATTTGATAGTGTCCTCTTGCCAGGGTATCCAGCACCCAACGATCGGTGGAGATGGACTTCCACACGCCGACGAACTTCGTCAGCCGGCCTCCCACCGGGGTGCTTCGGTGGGGGCCCGAGGCCACGGCCGCTTCAGTCCTGCTTGGAGGTGGTGGCCTTGCCGCCCTGGCCACCGTGCCAACGGCGGCGAGGCGCTCACTGCTTGCCGCAACCCCTGTAGGCCTCCTGAGACAAGGAGCGTGCCGCCTGGCGGTAGGACGAGCCACCGCTGGATCCCTTGGAGGCCCCCTGTCTGCCTCCGGAGCTCCGAATGGGCCGTCGTTGCTGAAGGGCTCCTAGGGCGCGGGCCGTCTCTGTGTCCGTCTTTATGGCTTGGAGGGATTCGTCCACCGCCTTCCCGAACAAGTTGCTGCCGTCGAACGGCATGTCCAACACCCTGGTCTGGACGTCCTGACGGAAGTCGGTCGCCCGGAGCCAACCCCGTCGTCTTAGGCAAACTCCGTTGCCCAGCTGGCGGAACCCGGTATCGGCAATATCGGTTGCCACCGTTATGGCGTGGTCTGACGCCACCTCGCCTTCTTGTAGTATTTCCAGGGCCTCGGACCTCTTTTCGTCCGGTAGGAAGTCCAATATGGGGGCCAGCTTAAACCAGAGCTCCCTGTCGTAACGGGCCACGATCGCCAGGGCGTTGGCCGCTTTGATCGTCGTCGCCGCCGACGAAATGACCCATCACCCCATGGCGTCCAACTTCTTTCCCTCGCCGTCCGGCGGGGGATTCGACGTTGAGGCTCCTGACCCCGCCGCTTTCTTCTTCGCCGCCGCCGAGACGACTGAGTCTGGCGTTGGCTGGGACCTGAGGCACAGGGGCGCGGTCTCGGGGACCCGGTACTTCTTCTCGTACCGGTCCAGTTCGGCTGGTGCCGTGGAGGGGTTCTTGAGGACCGACAGGCCCTCCTCCCACATGTCATTGATTAGAGGCACCGCAATGACAGTCTTCCTCTTGGCCTCCCGGCGCTGATAGAGGAAACCTTCCTTTTTCTGCTCCTCCGGGCAGAGCTGGAACAATTCGGACGCCCTGGCGATCATGGCGTGGAAAGAGCCAATCTCGTCGGGCGGAGATGCCCGGGAGACGGGAGACCCGTTCCGTCATCGTCACAACCCGTCGTCGAGCCCACCGCACCGTCATCTCCCGACTCGTGGGAGGATGAGGAGGGAACTGCAGGCCTTACGGGGTGAGCGGAGGAGAGGGTTGGGACCTCTGTCGTTTGTTCTGAGGACTTCCCGACGGGCCAGGTTGCGGGTCCTACGGCCTGGGCCGTGGTATTCTCGTCCTTATCGCAGAGCATAAGGACTGGATCGCAGACAAAATGGCCGCCGAGCTATCCTGAGGCCTAGGTTCCGGTTGCGCCAGAAGGGAAGGCTGCTCTTCCTCGGTCATCTCCTGAGGATCCGCCTTGCGGGACCAAACCTTCTCGAATTGTACTTCGAGATTCCTCGTGACCTCGGTCAGTTCCTCCTCCGAGGCTGACTCCGAGCTCGAGGAGGCTACCGTGCCCCCCGTCCCCCTGGTTCCATCATGGTGGCCATGACGATGGGCTGAAAAGAGGATTCCCTCCTTGGCGGCAGGGAAACTCTAGTCCCGGAGGCAGTCTCCGCTGGCGTGGTCTCTGGCGGGTTGGCCAGAGTCGCTGCGATCACCTCGATCGAGGCCTTTGCCTGCTGGGTAGGGGCCATCACCACCTTAGGTGCGTCCTGGGCCTTTAGCGGGAGGGGCGACGTCTCACTCCCCCTCTCCCGAGATCGAACGGGGCTTCCCCCGAAGCTTACCCGGGGTCTCGGACTTCCTCTTCCCCGAACCGGAGCGCTGGCTCGTGGTTGACGGTGCCGGGGAAGGTGCGCCCTGCCTGGCGACCGAAGAGTCCGACATTTCGGCGCTCCTGGAGCCAGCGGACTCACGGCGCTTGGCCTGGTGTTGGGCCCCCGCACAGGACTTAGAAGCCTGCTCGGACCCTTTCTTCTTCTTCTCACCCGTTGAGCCTTTCTCCAACCAGCTGGCGAGACGAGATCGACGGTCCCTCATGGTCCGCTTCGACAAGTTCTTGCAGAACTGGCAGTCCTTCTCTACATGAGTCTTGTCCCCATGAAGACAGTAGAGGCATCGCAAATGTTCGTCCTCCTTAAACACATTCTGCAGCCCACATCCAGGACAGCTGTGAAACAGCTTGGGTCCGGGTGACAAACTCGCGTCCTGGGCCATCTCGAAGTAGGCCGCGAATCTTCTGGAATCCTCCAAGAGGTTGATTCGACGAAATCTTCACCCTTGAGGGGCGTAGGAAAATTCTGCAACGGGTACCCGTTAACGGGAGTAGAAACGGTGGAGCTTGAGACTCTATTAACCGAAAAAAAGTGAAAATTCACCTGAAAAGCGCGAAACACGCAGTAAAAGCTTGAGAGCTAAGCACAAGGACTCCCAACACTTGAACGTGCGGTAAAAATCTGAAGATGGCTGCCAGAGGTGGGCTTAGGGAGATGGCAGTCATTGGCTGTGGTCAGTATGACGCAGAGATCAGTGATTGGCTACTACTACGAAAGACAGATCAGAAACAAAACTGATACTGATTTTTTCTTTTTCCCGAGGATTCCCAGCCGGACGACGGGGAATATTCATGAGCATGTGAATCCATGCCAGACCCCATGCTGGAGAAATATATATATATATACACATATATACATACATATACACACATGTATATATACACACATATATATATATATATGCACACATACATACACATATACATACATATATACAAATATATGCCTTTTAAATTAATGGAATCAAATCTTAAGAGATACAACAGATTGAGTCCCTTCTTCTGTAACTATGGATCCCTCTTCATTAATTCTTTGTTATAAGTTAAATAAGATGCAGGGAGATGTTAGACGATACAGAGAACATGGTTATATTGAAAAGCCCTCAGCAGCTGAGCATAGAAGGAAGAAGGTGCTGTTGTCTAGACAGGTACTAGAATTTCCTATCCTTTAGCAAACAAGCAATACATTTCCTTCAGTGTACTGCCGAAACGGTTTTTGAAATGTGCTGCTTTGCTCATCACCCATAAGGAGTGATGACCTGTGTTCTTCCACCCATACCCTTCACCGGCCCTGTGCTAGCCTCCAATAGTTGATAGAGCACTGCAAAAAGTGAGGGATTGTAGTAGTAAACACTTACTGTGATATTTGCAGACCCACTATACTTAACATGTTGAGGCATTAAATATGCCTTGCTTGTAATGTGCATTTTAAGAATGTCATGACTCTGCATGTACAGAATTCTTTTGCAGTGCATACAAGATTGTTTGCAACACACCCTAACCTTATATCATTGTGTATGATTAAACAATGTGCATTGAGTTACCATATAATGTGTGACGGTCTATGCCCAAAGGATCTTTGAACACTTGGAAACGAGGCAGAATGTGTCAAAAGCATTTTCCTGGTTGAATATCCAGTGCCCTGATACTATGGACGAGTCATTCCAGGCATAGTCCATACCCATTATCCATTGTAGGCAAAGTAAATATTGCAATGTTGCTCTCCACTTATAGGGCAATGTTAGTAATGCTAAAGTAGGAGACGCTGAGCATCACATTTGTCTTCACAAAATCCTTACAGGGCAAATTAATATTTGATTTTTATAATGTGTTAACTTGCAAGGGGGCCGCTTCGAAGCGCTTGCGTGACATATGTACAAAGAAGAGTAAGTATGGGATAAGTTTACACATCCAGGTAGCCTGCTTACTTACAATGAGTATCCGATATTTTAGCTGGTAGTTCAAATGTATTGTGTGGGTGACGCTTTTGGTAAGAGACAATGAGTAACAGAAATTCTGACATGTGAACGTTATTAATATTCATATGACAACAAACATAAAACAAGTGGATGAAGGTACACGTCTGCTAACCTTTCACAGAGCTGAGAGAGGCGGAGGCAAGGTTGTCCGGTACTATCTTAATGTGTTCTGGGGAGAGTCATAAGGTCAAATTGTGGTTCAATCAAGCTTAGGAATCATGGGTGGAGAGGGAACATTATTTGGTTAATGTGTCCAGGCATATCTTGGTTATATTCTTATGTTCATGGAACCAGTTTTTCATATTCTTTTTAACCTAATATGTGTATTTTGCTATTAGGGATTTTAAGTGTTTACGGCCCCTCTTGCATAGTAGTGTAAAACAAATTAGAATATCAAGACTAGGTGCTTATTTTAAGAGAAAGCAACATTTCAATTAATGTGGCTTGTGCCTTATTAAATATTTTTGAATAGGTGAAAATTGTCTGCGTGCGCTGCTAAAAATCTGAGCGGCACCCAGAAGGAAGCTGGGCAAGCGCAAATCTTAGAGGTAACACTGGTCCTCACTAGAAAGTAAATACTTGGGGTCATGGCCAATGTTCCGTCTAATTATTTTTCTCTATGTGCGGAACTGGTTTGCTGTTGTGCCCATTATTTTCCATGTGCGCAACTAACTAATGAGGTAAGCCACTTTGTAAGCATCCGTATTTAGTGAACTACCATTGCAGAAGAGAGATTGAAAAGGAATGTCCTCTTCCCAGCCAGTGCAATTCTCAATAAATCTAACACTTTTTCCAAACAAATAGGCTAAAATAGAATGTGTCATATTGATTAAACCGAAAACTCATCAACCAGTCCAAGACTGCAACATCAGCGACAGTACCTTGCAAACGTTTTATGTCACTGGAAAATCACTACAGAACAAATATCTCCGGTCATAAACTGATGTGGCTGTCAAGAAATTCAGACAGAATACGCATTTGCCGATGGATTAATGTCAATGAAAAGTAATGTGTCAAATAACATGCTGATAGGAGTTCAAGTGCCACTTTAATGAAGTAATTCAAGGGCCAGGAGAACATTCTTCTAATAATTTGTGTACGGATGATAATTGCATCAGAATAATTGCACCTCAGAATATGATCAAATATTTCTGTGCCTCTGCTTACTATCCACATTACGTTGTCATTTGGATAGTGATAACACCAGCCTTACAGCTAAGAGATATATACACCATCCATTTTTACTCCCTAAAAAATGAAAATGTGCCCAACAAACACGAGAAACAAACATTTTGTTGCTTCAACCCACAAAGCTCTACTGATATTTTTTAGAACTAGTGACCAGTAGAGCAGTGGCATAGGAAGGAACTCTAACAATATGAATGCCTATCGCAACAGGAATTTTAAGGGCAAGAACATATTTTAATAAGCAGAAGGTATTCCTATTGGCAAAGCTAATGACTTTTTTACTCCCTTAAAAATCATTTAACTCCAAGTAGGGAGCACAATCTGACTAGAGCCCTGCTTATACCCCTTACATAGGAAGTTAAATGACAGGGCACATAATAAAGTCTATAATTTTGCCCACTCTTCCGCACCACAGCCTAGATTAAATTAAGAGCCTTACAGAGGTTTATTATGGAGCCCTGCTGAACAAAATCATATATATACATATATATGTGATTTTTAAGTTACTAGCATTTATTTATTCAGATTTGTAGAGCACACGTTAGCCCGGGGGCATCGTGGCGCTTGTTACAGACATATCTTGGTTACAAATAAGACAATACAATAAAGCAATATTAACAAGGAATACATTTACAGTGGGAGATATGGTGTTTGTACAGTAGCAATGCAGTATATTTACATGGATTCGCCTGGGTCACATTATAGTGCAAGGAAAGAGGTCTTCAGTTTCCTACGAAAAATCGGGAGCGAGTTTTCCGCCCTAATGTCTGCAGGGAGAGCGTTCCAGGTCTTGGCGGCAATGTAGGGGAAGCTTAGGCCACCGGCTTTGGCTTTTTTAATGCGTGGGATGCAGAGTAGGTTGGTGTATTGCGTTCTGGTGGGGCAGGCGGAGGAGGGTTTGGAGATGGTCTCTGATAGGTAGGACGGGGCGGAGAGAGAGAGGCATTTGTGGGTGAGGATTTTGAGTGTAATTCGTTCTTTAACCGGTAGCCATTGGGTTGAAAGTCTGGCATGGGAGATATGCTCTCTTCTTGGGATGCTGAGAGCAGCCCGGAGCGCATTGTTCTGTGTGACTTGGAGTCTGTTTAGGTTTTTTGCTGATGTGCCCGCTAGGAGGGCATTGCAATAGTCTAGTTTGGCTCCAATGCTTGCTCTGGCTATGGAGAGGCAGTTGGGTTTGGAGAGGTAAGGCTTGATGGCGTTTATGAGTTTGGTGGTGTGGGCAGATGAGGAGGTGATAGCGCTGACTTGTCTGTTCATAGAAAGAGAGGAGTCTATGTAAACTCCCAGAGTCTTTACCGCTGTGGAGACAGGGATGATGGAGTTGTCAATGGAGAAGTTAGCGTAGTGTGTCCAGTTTGTCTAGGGTGCTCTGTTGACCCAATATCATGATTTTCGTCTTGTCTCCATTTAAGCAGAGGCCGTTTACTGCCATCCAGGTCAGGATGATGGTGTAGATCGAGTGGAGTGACTTTGCGTCGTCGTGGTATGACTCTGAGAGGGGTAGAAGTACTTGTGTGTCGTCCGCGTAATTAGTGTATGTGATGCCGTAGGAGTCGAGTTTGTCAAAAAGAGGTTTAGTGAACAGGTTGTAGAGTGTGGGAGCACTGCAGGAACCTTGAGGGACTCTGCAGTGGATTGTCGTGGGAGTGGCGTTGGCGATGTCCGAGAAGACTTTCATGGCTCTACCCTCTAGGAAGGAAGTGACCTATAGGGCTGGGCTGATTCTTTAGTAAAGTTGGCAGAGTGTGTGAGGTGAGGGTCTTGTGATCAACTAGATCGAAAGCGGCCGAGAGATCTAGGAAGCCCGATTGCCTTGTTCCAAGGATGGAGTGGGTTTCCAGAAAGTGCTGGATTTGGCAATGTGCGGCTTTGTCCAGTAATTTCAGGAGAAATGGCACTGTGGTTATTGGTCTGTAGTTGGGTTGTAGGGGGTCGAGGGTAGGGTTTTTTTTTTTTTAGGAGGGGCCAGACCCATGCCTCTTTGCGGCTAACAGGGATAATGCCAGTTTTAAAAGACGCATTGATAAAAGCTGTAAAGAGCGGCGCAAAGCAATCTGCGCAGTCTTTGACGAGTTTAGGTGGGCAGATATCGCCTTTGCAGGGGGAGGGTTTGAGATTTTTTAGTAGATTGATAACTTCTGTTTCAGTGACATCCCTGAAAGAGAAGTCAGGTATGGTTGGCTTCGACGAGGAGGGTGAGGCGTTAGAAAGCTTGGTACCTGTCTGTTTAGGTAGTGCTTTGCAATGGTCTTTGATTTTCTTTTGGAGAAGGTCAATTTTATGTAGCATGGCCGATTGAATACTGGCACACCACGCTTCATTATTTCATCTGGGGTATTGGGGAGGGGGGATGAGCTTTTTGAAGATGGCGAAGATTTCTTTAGTGTGCAATTTGGCATTAGAGATACGTGTGTTAAATGCTTTGGCTTTAGCATCAGTGAAAGCCATTTTGTATTGCTTGGAGATTAAGTTGAACTCATTTTTGGTGCTGTTGCATGGGTTGGATTGCCAGCTTTTTAGAGCTGCTCTTTTGTGGGATCGCATTGAGTGCAGTTCTTCAGTGAACCAGGCGTTGGTGTGTAGTGATTTTTCTTTTTTCCATTCGAGTGGTGCTATTTCATTGATAGCTGTAGTGACGACATCTTTGTAGATGTCTGCCAAAATATTGGGGTCAATAGAGAAAGGAGGTGCTAGTTTGGGGGTGTTGAGGTATAGGCGCAGGTTGTCCTCTGAGTTTTTTGGAGCTTCTGACTTGTGCAGCGATAGCAGAGGTCAGGGTTTTTTGATTTTTGGTGTTAGGAATCGAGAATTCGATGCAGTTGTGGTCGGTCCATGGCAATAATGATATCGAGGTGATAGTGGAGAGAATTATGGTCTAGCATTAATTAATCAGAAATACAATTGATGGAGTGCCTTCTTCTGTAACTATGAATCCCTCTTCTGTAATTCTTTGTCATCAGTTCAATAAGATGCAGGGGGATGCTAGAGACAATACACATAGCA
Organism: Ambystoma mexicanum; assembly: GCF_040938575.1. Classification (NCBI taxonomy): domain Eukaryota; kingdom Metazoa; phylum Chordata; class Amphibia; order Caudata; family Ambystomatidae; genus Ambystoma; species Ambystoma mexicanum. The sequence goes on along the minus strand of NC_090935.1, from coordinate 90,482,657 downwards.
CACATGGTTAAAGTGAAAAGCCCTGTGCAGCTGAGCATTGAAAGAAAAAGAAGGTGCTGTGGTATAGACGGGTACTGGAATTTCCTATGCTTTAGCAAACAAGCAACACATTTCCTTCAATGTACTGCCGAAAAATCTGACTTGGTTTTTGAAATGTGCTGCTTTGTTCATCACCAGCAATACTTTGCAAGCAAGGCATATTTAATGCCTCAACATATGTGCATTTTAAGAATGTCATGGCTCTGCATGTCCGCAATTCTTTTGCAGTGCATACAAGATTGTTTCCAACATAACCCACCCTTATATAACTGTGTAGGATTACACAGTGCTCAGTGAAACTGTTTTTGCTTAGGAGCGAGTTACCATATAATGTGTGAAGCTCTATGCCCAAAGGAACCCTGAACACCTGGAAACAAGGTAGATTGTCTGAATATCCGGTACCCTGATACTATGGACGAGTAATCTAAAGCATACTCCATTACCCATTATCCCTTATAAGCAAAGTAATTGATATTGCAATGTTGCTCTCCACTTATAGGGTAATTTTAGTAATGCTAAAGTAGGAGATACTGAGCATCACATTTGTCTTCTCAAAATCCTTACAGGGCAAATTAATATTTGAGTTTCATAATGCGTTAACTTGCAAGGGGGCCACTTCAAAGCACTTGGTGTGACATATGTACAAAGAAGAGGAAGTATGGGATAAGGTTACACATCCAGGTAGCCTGCTTACTTACAATCAGTATCCAATATTTTAGCTGGTAGTTTGATTGCATCGCGTGGGTGACGCTTTTGGTAAGGCACAATGAGTAACAAATTCTGGCACATGAACATTATTCATATTATTCATATTACAACAAACATAAAACAAGTCGATGTAGGTACACATCTGCTAACCTTTCACAGAGCAAAGAGGAAGAGTCGAGGGTGTCCGGTACCATCTTAATGTGTTCTGGGCAGAAGTTATAGTCATGAGGTAAAAGTGTGGTAGAATCAAGATTAGGAGTCATGGGTGGGGAGGGAACATTATTTGGTTAATGTGTGCAGGCATATCTTGGTTAGATTCTTCTGTTCATGGAGCCAATTTTTCATATTAGTTTTGTGTTTGATCATTTTTATTCATTTTAAATAAGAACATAATGTACAACGAATCGGAGAACTGAGAAAAGTACATCAAATATTCAAAGAACATGTCAAAACCGAGTAAAACAGAGTCATCATATTAGAATTGTGTAAAGGGGAGACAATTACTCCTCTTAGGTGTGTATTTTGCTGTTTGGGATTTTTGGTGTTTACAGTCACCCTTGCATAGTAGATTAATGCAAGCTACCACAATATCAAGATTATTAGCTTATTTTAAGAGAATACTCATTTTAATTAATTGCTGTGGCTTGTGCCTTATTAAATATTGTTGAATAGGTGAGAACTGTCTGTATGTGCTGCTAAAAATCTTCTGAGTTGGACCCAGAAAGAAGCTGGGCATGTGCACAGCTTAGAGGGAACACTGACCCTGACCCCCGTCGATCCTTCTGAAGTGCTTTTGTGAACCTAGACACCCCGGGGGCTTGCAGAAGCGGAGTAACTGGCCTGCGCGTCCCGCCGTTTCCCTGCTGTACATAAGCGCCAGATTGACGGACGCTGCCCAATAATAACTGGAAGGCAACTTGACCTCTCAAGCAACCGTGACTATGGCCGCTGGGGGGCATCGGCTCCCAGCGACCCTCACAAACGTGCTCCCTCCGGACTGCTCTTCCGCCACTCTTGACCCTGGTGGGGCCTCTAGTAATACATTACGTGACTGCTGCAGCCTGACAAGAAGATTGGTGTTGACTACGTCGGCTGACCTCAGTGGCAAAAGTTGTGGCCATCTATTGCCTTGCGGGACTGGTTGGGGCATACCGCCTGAGATCACCTTGCCTGAGAGGGGCTGGTGTGGGGTGTGAAAAGTGCTGACTCGCAGGTGACAGTGATCCAGAAACCACAGTGACTAACTTTGGCTGGCTCTTGCACCGCTGCTTGACTGCCTCTGCCCCCAAGCGGATTGTCGGGACCGATCTGGCTCACACCCTAAGCCCCCCACCCGCAAGCTGCAGCTGGCCCACGGCTACTCACCACCCAGTGCTGACCTCCACACTGCCACCCCTTTAGACCAACTTTGGGGAGCTGCGGCGGATGAGACTTGTCGCTGCTCTGGCTACACCACCACAGCAGCAGCTGCCTGCATGACGTTGCCTCGCACCAAACTAGTGGATCGCGTGGACTCTACAGTGGCAAGATACACGACCACTTCTCATCCCTCGATACAAACTACGCTACACTGCTTCCACACACAAACGACCCCACATTATGGTAGACTTACAGGCCCAGCGTGACACTCCAACTAAATACCAGTGCCCTCTCCTTCTACATGTGCCACAAAACTAGCAAACCCCTGAGGCTGTGGCCAAACCTCATATTGGTGCACCCAACAGCAAAATACGCACTGTAGAATCCCTGCAAAGCCCACAGGATACTAAACTCAGTATCACAGCAGTTGCGCCGCAAGTCTCTCCTCCTCACCACTGCCACACTGCACCACTGCCACATACCAGCAAGTACACAATGACTAAAAGAGCCGGGAAACATGTTCGCCAAGCCCACACCCAAAGCTGTGGCGGGAGTGGATGGTGTCGATGACGCAACGGGCGGTGTGTCTCAGCAACACGAAACCAGCGAACTGCACTGCATGATGGAATACATGCAAGAGGGGTTCACTGCCATACACACCAAACTAGACGATATGAGCAGCACAATCAGCTCAATAAAATCCTGTATGAAGAAATCAGATGCTCATATCCCAGAAGTGGAGACTAGAGCGGGCACGACGGAAGAGGTGGTTATGGCCCTAAGAACAGACTTCGTCTCGCTCTCGAAACAAATGTTAGACATTAGCAAGAAGAACGACTACCTCGAATACAGATCGCAACACAATAACTTGGGAATAATGGTGCCAGAACACAACATAGCATGACCAAGGGAATAATATGTGGAACGTACCCCAAAATCATTTCTGGATACCCCTAAACTGTCACCACAATTTGCCATAGAACGGGCCCATCGCACACTTGCTCCTAAGCCCAAACCTGGAGCCCCTCTCCCAATAATAGCTTGCATACTAAATTATCAAGGCAGAGACACGCTGCTGCGAGCCGCAAGAGCGAAAGGTGAGCTATTGCTGGGCTCCAATAGGAACCACCTATATCATGACTTCCCGGTATCGGTGCAACTAGAACGCAAATCCTTCATGGCTACGAAGAGGCTTCGCCTCCTCAACGTCAAGCTCTACCCAGCAAAACTGAGATTAGAACATGGCAGCAAGGTGTACTTCACCATGCCGAGGTTCATAGACTACCACAATGGAACTTGGGGACTATATTACAAACTGGCCCAATGGGAGCTGAGCAGCAACTTTTCATGAGCTGGGATGTGCGAGGGCTGGGTAATCGATATAAATGCAGCAACTCCAGCTGTATACGGAACATAAGGTGCACATCCTGCTCCTACAGGAAACACATGCAATGGCCATGGGCTGTGAGATATTCGCTAAAAGCTGGAGCATGCAACGCTACCACACCTCGTATTCGACTCAATGCAGAAGGTCCCCACAAAGTGACCCTTATCCACAAGTCCATACACTATGCTCAAATCAAGGCACACTTAGACCCACTGGGACGCTATGTTCTATTACATGGCGTGCTGCTGGGCCAGGAAATAATGTTAAATGTGTATGGGCCCAATATTGATGATCCCGAAATCTACACACAAGTAATGGACCCATTGACGCTATATCCTTTAGTGCCAGTTTTGTGGGGAGGAGACTTTAACACTAATAAGATTTAGACCTCGACAGGTCACAAACCAAAACCCGGCAACTGACCAAAGCCTCCCAGGTGTTACAAAGGTGCCTGTATGGAATGGTGGACGCCTGGAGGGTACTTAACCCAACATCATGTCAATATTCTTACTATTCTGCAGTACACTACTCCCATTCCTAAATAGATATTTGGTGGGTATCTGACATACTTGTTAGTCACCTTAATGATTCCGACAACATTGAGATTGACACTAGGCGCAGCACTGAAAAGAAGAAGGGAGTGGAGATTTAAGCCGCAATCATTACTAGGCCCTGTGTTTAAGGCTGAAATGGAGAGGTGAGTTGATGAATACTTTGAGATCAGCACTGGCTCTGTTGATAAACATGCAACTATCTGGGAAGGCTTCAAGGTGTACATACACGGGAAAGCCCTAGCAACGGAATAAGAGCTGCCCAAAACACTACAAAGGTATATTCACGCCAGTGAATCAACCCGAAACGTCTAGAGCAGATATTTGCGTCCGAGCTCAACAGAGCCACTCTGGGAGACATTAAAACCAAACGGGGAGGCCACCAGGGTGCGTGCTGATGTCAGCAGCCTGAAAACTACGCTCATCACAAGCCGGGCCTAAAGGGGACCCCCCTTGAAGACCTCCCCACAAAGTGACTGAAGGAGAGACGGCCGTGGGAGCATTTGGGGCACAACCAGGCGAAATCCCACTAGATCATCGAGGGATTTGGTTACCCTCTTGGGTTGTCTTACTGGGACGGTCGGGCCCCGCGCCCCTAGTAAGCACCGAGGGTCAAGTGGAGAAGCTGGAGAACTATCTGGAGAGGAGGACCCCCTACGTAGGGGCGTGTGCCCGCTCACAGATGCCACACAGGAGTGTGTGTGTGGGGCTTGCCCCCAAGCCTGCACAGTCCTACTCCGCAGGCATCAGCCGGGAAAGATTACTGGGGCCGGTGGAGTATGAAGAAAGTGGTTCCGGGGAGGCCAGGGGTCCATAGTGACACCAGGGAATTCTATATTGAGGTGGGGGCCGCCCCACTTAGGGGCGTGGACCCGCCGCCCAGACATCCCACCGTACAATCCAGTTTCACTGAAATCGTGGCCCCAGGAGGGGGGCCCAGACCGGGTGCAAAAGCAACGCCCAAGGAGCAAGAGGACGACAATGGAAGACGTACTGGGGACTGTGGACCCCGCCCATCAGCAGGGACAGACCTAGCCCAACCAGTGTGAGTGGAGTACAGGGACAAGTGGGGGCAGGTGGTGCCGATGGCTTGGGAGTATTGGAACCCACGTCTAATTACCTGAAGGAAACCCACTTGCCAGAGGGTGCAAGAGGTCTCTCATCTGACCCCCCCTGGGACCGGGAAGCCCCGCTGCGGGGGATGCGGGGCCCACACAGAAGTGGCAACAAGCCCAGTGGAGAGGGAGTTCTCATGGACCTGAGATCTAAAGTAGCAGGCTTTGGTTACACCAGGAGGGAGAACCAGGGGGATACAGTGCCCATCCGCCATGGCGACTGTAGGGGAGGAATCGACGGCCACAAAAAATATTTTGCGGCATTGATGGGGGAGGGAGCATGCGGGCCGACATCTATGCTGAAAATGGATGACATCAAAAACATCGAGCGACGGAACAACCTGAAGCTCTTTGGGATCCTGGAGAAGGATGGGGAGACGGAGAGATATTTGAGGAGAACCCTTCATGAGGTCAACAAACTCATCTTCGATGATACCATAGATAAACCAAAATTGAAAGATCCACAGAGCTGGAGGTCCAGCAGGGGGCCCCAGATCAATTATGGCCCATTTTCATAACTATCCGGACAAGCAGAAGATCCTGGAGAAGGTGAAAACAAAGGGCCCAGTGATGTATGCTAACTCCAGAGTTACTAAGACCTGTCCGCACAAACGCTTGCAAGGAGACTCCTGTGCGCACGCCTAACAAAGTGGATGAATGAGAAGGAAATCCGATACAGATGGGGTTTCCAGTTTTCCGTGTCCTTCTAAGTTGATGGAACTAAATATAAACTGTCCAATGAGGAGGAGATACAGAGGACCATGAGGGAGTTACTAGGTGAGATTGGAGGGGGCCAAGGAGCAGGAGACCGGACCAAACAGATGGAGCATCAATTGACCTAAAAGACAGAGAATGCCAGGGCCTTGGAACTTTAACACATCCCCAGCAGCAGACACATGATGAAGGAAGATGCTATATCCTTTTTTCATGATATTAGGTTTGGGCGGAGGGATTGGGGAGGCGAGAATTAGTCTAGCTGGAAATGATATAAAGCTCGCTGCTGGGCTCGGATGGCCATTGCGCCTATGGAGATATAGGGGGAAGAGATTAAGGGGTGCTAAATGAATGATGAGGGCTGGATGGGGACTCTGAAATGAAGAGGTTGCAACGACTGGGACCTGTGTTGAGGGGCCCAATTGGTGGTCCGGTCACACCCTAGTGGTAACTGGGGCAAACCGGGTGCCTTTCGGTGAGGGGAGGTGGGTGGTTCAAGGCAGGGGGTGGAATACTGGTACCAGAGACCTCCTTGAGTTGTGCTTTACTTCCCAGTTACATGGTTCAAGTTGAACGGTTCAGGCCAACTAGAGGGCAAGGGAGAGAGATCCGTAGTGGGGTAACATGATGGCACCCACAAGCATTCGCGCTCATGGGAGCCGGCTGAGGATTGGAACACTTAATGTCAAGGGCCTGAACTCTCCAACCAAAAGGTCACTGGTTGCAAGAGAGTTTTGCAGAGTTGAACCGGAGGTCTTGTTCCTCCAGGAGACCAAATATTGTAAGGGGGAAGAAAAAGGAATTTGCGGTGTACTGGCTCAGGCATATTGGGATCGGGCCCGGAAAGGAGGGCAGGGGTGGGCATTTTACTTAGCAGGGCCCTTAAGATGGAAGTGTCGAAGGTGTGGTCGGATGTAGAGGGGAGGGCCATGTTGGTCTCAGGAACCATTACAAAAGGGGCATTTCATATTTGCCACGGTATATGCACTCAACCAGGCCCAACTAAAATTCTTGAATAATATCCTACCTAAAATAATGGTGGAGAGCTCGGGACACCTCATCATTGGAGGGGACTTCAATATATGGGCAGATGTGAACTTGGATAGACAGGGGATCCATGCTAGGGCTCAGGAAGAAGGGAGGTCAGGCCACAGAGGAAATCCAGGAGACTCTGGAATTATATGGGCTGCGGGACATATGGTGCTACTTTCAACCGCAAGAGGGGATATACTTTCTACTCACCACCCCACTGAACATTTACTAGAATAGATGTGTATGCTTCAAGGGGCCTGTGGGAGGAGGTGCTGAAGGCTGAAATTCGCACGACCTCTTAGTCGGACCACGATATGGTGACATTAGAAGTTGGTTGTGAGGGTATGAACCTAGGGGGGGCTAAATGGAGATGGAACAAGTTACTTACCTGTAACTGTTGTTCTCCAGCATGGGTCTGGCATGGATTCACATGCTCATGAATATTCCCCGTCGTCAGGCTGGGAATCCTCGGTAAAGAAAAAACCAGTATCAGTTTCGTTTCTGATCTGTCTTTCGTAGTAATAACCAATCACTGGTCTCTGCGTCATACTGACCACAGCCAATGACTGCCCTCTACCTAAGCCCCGCCTCTGGCAGCCATCTTCAGATTTGGAAGCACGTGAAGTGGCAGTATGACCAAGTGAAGAGCCGCAGAGGGGTAGGCGGGAGGGTTCGCATGTGAATCCATGCCAGACCCATGCTGGAGAACAACAGTTACAGGTAAGTAACTTGTTCCTTCGCCAGCATGGGGTCTGGCATGGATTCACATGCTCATGAATAAAGAATACATAGCAGTACACACATGCACAACCACGGGAGGTGGCAAAGGCTCAACATTAAGCATTACATCAAACTCAACATTAACCATCTTATCTCCTCACCAGGCTCACCTCAGGCGAACAGGTTGCGCAGCACTGCTTGGCCGACCCTGGACTCCTCCCTGGAATCCCGATCGACGCAGTAGAATTTCGTGAAGGTGTGCGTCGACCTCCACGTAGCAGCCCTGCATATGTCCAGCAGGGGCACACCAGAAAGGAACGCCGTGGTAGCTGCGATCGCTCTGGTGGAATGGGCTCTCGGACGGCCAGGCAGCGGTCGGTTTGCCAACCGATGACAGTACATGATACAGCCGGAGAGCCATCTGGAAATGGAAGCCTTCGAGAGTGCCTTCCCCTGATTGACAGGTCCAAAATTCACAAAGAGTTGTGACGTCTTCCGAAAACACTTTGTGCGGTCCACGTAGAACTTCAGCGCTCTAGCCACATCCAGCGAGTGCAAAGTCCTCTCAGCCGGCGACGAAGGCGACGGGAAGAACACAGGCAACATCAAGGGTTCATTGAGGTGGAAGTTCGACGGCACCTTGGGCATGAAGGAGGGGTGCGTCCTGAGCACTACCCTCGTGTCGTGAAAAGTCAAGTACGGGGCCTTGCAGGAAAGGGCCTGGATCTCTCCCACTCGTCGTGCGGAGGTGATGGCCACAAGAAACGCTGTTTTCAACGAGAGAAACTTCAACGGGGCCGAGTGCAGAGGCTCGAACGGAGGTCCCATGAGCTTGGTCAGCACCACGTTGAGCTCCCGGGCCGGAGCCGGAGCCTTCACCGGCGGGAACGATCTGAACAGTCCCTTCATGAACTCTTTCACCAGACGATGAGACCACAATGACGTCCGCCCCGTGGTTCTGGTGTATCGGGAGATCGCAGCAAGATGAATCTTGATGGACGCGTGTGCCAGTCCAGCTTTGGCCAGCGTCAGCAGGTACGGCAGTACTTGGGGAGCCGTAATCCGTAGAGGGTTAATCTTCTGTGTGTGGCACCAGACAGAGAACCTCTTCCATTTGTGTCCGTAGCATTTAAGAGTCGAGGACGCCCTGGCCTTTGCAAGAACCTCTCTGCAGTCGGCCGGTATGTCGTATCCTCCAAACTCTAGCGCTGCAGGAGCCAGGCCTGCAAGTTCAGCGATTTCGGGTCGTGGTGGAGGATGGCGCCTCCTTCCCTGGAGAGTAGATCCGCGTCCACCGGCAGCTTGATTGAAGGGGACGCTGACAAGTCCAGAAGGTCTGGGAACCATATCTGCCTCGGCCACGCAGGTGCGACGAGGATCATCCTGCACCGTGACCTCTTGAGCTGGTTGATGAGCCGGATTAGCAGTGGCAATGGAGGGAACGCGTAAAGGAACAGGCCCTCCCAGGGGAACGAGAAAGCATCGCCCATGCTCCTCGCCTGGGGAAACCTGCTGGCGAACCTCCGGCACTTGGAATTTGTCGCCGTCGCGAACAGGTCGATCTGGGGTGTGCCCCACCGACGGAAGAGGCGATCTACTAGATCCTGTCGTAGTTCCCACTCGTGGCACGAGCGCAGCTCCCTGCTGAGTGAGTCGGCGATGGTGTTTTTTATCCCTGCCAGATGAAACGGCACCAGAAATATCCTTTGGGCGACGGCCCAATGCCACAGGTCCTGCGCCTCCTTGGACAGTGCTGGGGACCTGGTTCCGCCCTGTTTCCTGATGTAAAACATGGTGGTGGTGTTGTCGGTGAAGATCCTCACCACCTTGCCCTTGAGGGACGGAAGGAAGGACCGGAGGGCCCAAAACACTGCACGGAGCTCCAGGACGTTGATATGTAGTGATTTCTCCGTCGGGAGCCAAAGGCCTCTTGCGTGCAGATTTTCGGTGTGCGCTCCCCACCCTTCCAGGGAGGCATCCGTGGTCACTGTATCCTGGTGCGCTGGGGTCTGGAAGTCCATGCCCGCCGTCAGATGCGCGCGGGTGCCCCACCACCGGATCGCTCGTCGGAAACTCTCGTCGAGTGTGATCCTTTCCTCGAAGCTGCCCGTCGTTTGGATCCAGCGCGCGTCCAGGAACTCCTGCAACGGGCGCATCCGGAGCCTGCACAGGGGAATGAGGTAGATGCAGGAAGACATCATTCCGAGGAGGGACTTGATGGACCTCACCTTGGCCGCGTCGGCCACCAACATCCGTTGTACCTTGCCCAGGATGGCCCTGGTCCTCTCCTCCGACGGGGAGGCCAGAAGGGACACTGTCGAGCCTCGCTCCCAGAAACAGTGCGTCTTGCGCGGGTACCAGGTGGGATTTGGCGTAGTTCACGGAGAATCCCTGGTCCGTGAGAAGCTGGACGGTCCTTGCCGTGTGGTCCACGGCGAGCTCCCTCGTCTTGGCTTGGATGAGCCAGTCGTCCAGGTAGGGGTAGACGTGGATCCCCTCTCGGCGCAGCTGCACCGCCACCGGTGCAAGGCACTTGGTGAAAACCCTGGGTGCCGACCGTAGTCCGAAGGGGAGGGCTTTGAACTGGTAGTGACGCCCTTGGACCACAAACCTGAGAAATTTTCGGTGCCCCCTTAGGATGGGAATATGGAAGTAGGCATCCTCCAAATCCAACGACGACAGGAAGTCTCCTTCCTCCAGCTGACCCAGGACGTGCTGGAGCGTGACCATCCTGAACTTCTGAGCCTTGATGAACTTGTTCAGACGTCGCAGGTCTAGGATGGGGCGCCATCCTCCCGTCGTCTTCTTCACGAGGAAGTATCTCGAGTAAACTCCGGAGCCCCGAAGCCTCTTTGGGACGAGTTGGATGGCGCCCTTCCTGAGCATCGCCTTTACCTCCAGGAGAAGCTGCGGGACGTGAAGCTCTTTCCTGGCCACAGGGGGGACGCGCGGGCACCTTCTTTGAAACTCGAGCGCGTGGCCCCGGGCTAAGGCGTCCAACACCCAACGGTCGGTGGAGATGGACTCCCACACCCTGACTAAGCTCGCCAGCCGGCCTCCCACCGGGGTGCTTCGGTGGGGGCCCGACCCCACGGTCGGTTCAATCCTGTTTCGACGAGGCTTTGCCGCCTTGACCTCCTTGGCGACGACGGCGGGGTCCGCCCGACTTGCCTCGTCCCCTATAGGCCTCCTGAGACGACGAGCGGGCCGCTTGACCGTAGGTGGAGAAACCGCCGCCGGAACCTTTGGAGGCACCCTTGCCTCCGCTGCTCCGAAAGGGCGGCCGTCGTTGTTGCAGAACCCCAAGGGCCCGGGCCGTCTCCGTGTCCGCTTTAATGGCCTGAAGGGAATCGTCCACTGTTTTCCCAAACAGGTTGTTCCCATCGAACGGCATGTCCAGGACTCTGGTCTGTACGTCTTGACGGAAGTCCGTAGCCTTGAGCCATCCACGCCGCCTAAGCAAACAAAAAAAGAGGGGGGGGATTTGCCCCATGAGCAGAAAAGGAGGGGACAAAAGACCAAAATAACACCGTAGATCCCTTACTGCTATGTATCAAAATCAACCTGATTAAATTGTTCAAAAAAGTACCAAACAATCCACGCCGCCTAAGGCACACGCTGTTGCCCAACTGGCGAAATCCCGTATCGGCGATGCCCGTCGAAATAGTGATGGCGTGGTCCGACGCCACCTCACCTTCCTGTAGGATCTCCAAGGCATCCGCCCTCTTGTCGTCCGGTAGGAAGTCCAGCAGGGGAGCCAGTTTGTACCATAGCTCCCTGTCGTAGCGGGCCACGATAGCCAAGGCGTTGGCTGCCTTAATCGTCGTCGCTGCAGACGAGATGACCCTGCGTCCCATAGCGTCCAATTTCTTTCCCTCGCCGTCCGGCGGGGAAGTCGATGTGGAGGCCGCACCCCCCTCCCCGCTTTCTTCCTGGCTGCCGCGGAGACGACGGAGTCCGGGGTAGGCTGCGCCCGGAGGCACAGGGGGGCCGCGTCCGGGACCCGGTACTTCTTTTCGTACCGGTCTCTTCTAGCTGGCGTCGTGGAAGGGTTCTTGAGGAGGGCGAGGCCCTCATCCCAAATGTCGTCCAGTAGAGGCACCGCGAGGACCGTCTTCCTCTTGGCCTCGCGCCGTTGATAAAGGAATCCTTCCTTTTTCTTCTCCTCGGGGCAGAGGAGAGAAAGTTCGGATGCCCTGGCGATCATGGAGTGGAACGATCCAATCTCGTCGGGCGGAGAAGCCCTGTTGGGAGGTGACGACGAAGATCCTCGTCGTAGACCTCGTCGTCCGTACCCGTCGCGGCCGTGTCAGTCCCCGTATTATCCCCTCGAGTCGTGGACGGGGAGGAGGGCTGGACCGGGCGCGACGGCTGAAAAGGAGGTGGAGGGTGAATCCTTCTTTTCTTGGGAGGAGGAACGCCAGAAGGTCCCGGTTCTGGGTCCCCCGACGGGAATGGTTCCTCCGCTGGCAACGGTAGTCTCGTCCTTATCTCCGAGCATAAGGACTGTATAGCCAACAAAACGGCCGCCGAGTTGTCTTGCGGCGCTGGCAGAGGGGAATCCGACGGGCGATCAGGGGCCCCGTCGGCGCCCTCGACGATGTCGTCGTCACCCGCGTCGGGATCCATCCTGACGGGCCGGTCTTCTTCCACGCCGAGGCCGTGGCTTAAGACCTCTTCCTCTGAGGTTGAAGCCGAGTCTACGACGACACCCTGCCCCCCCTTTTTCTTCTCCGCCGGAGATTTCACGGGGGTCCTATCGATGGGCATAAAAGAGGACTCCCTCCGAGGTGGCAGGGAGACTGAGCCCCGATGTCGCCACCACTGGCGTAGCCTCCACAGTCTGAGCCAGGGCCGCCGCGACAGTCTCGATACAGGCCTTGGCCGGATGGATTAAGGCCTTCACCACCTTAGGTGCGCTCACCGCCTTATCCTTGAGGGGGGGGAACACTGCCTCGCTCCCCCTCCGATGGGGCCTTCGAGCTTGACCGGGGCCTCTCCAGGAGCTTCGCCGGGTGCTCGGCCTTCCTCTTACCCGACCCAGAGCGTTGGCTCGTGGTTGATGGTACCGGGGAGGGGGCGCCCTGCCTGGCGCCCGTAGAGCCCGACCGTTCGGCGCTCCCGGTGCCAGCGGACTCGCGGTGCTTGGCCTTGTGTTGGACCCCCGTCGCCGGGGCGTCCTCAAAGGTCTTAGAAGACCGCTCGGATTTCTTCCTCTTCTTCTCGCCGGACGGGTTCTTCCCTTCCAGCCAGTTGGCGAGACGTTGATGGCGGTCCTTCATGGTCCGCTCCGACATGTTGCCGCAAAACGCACAGTCCTTCTCCACGTGCGTCTTGTCCTCATGTAAGCAGTAAAGACAAAAGGAGTGTTCGTCCTCCTTAAAGACGTTCTGCAGCTGGCATCCAGGGCAGACCCTGAACAGCTTTCCGGGCGTCGAGCTTCCCTTCTCCTGGGCCATGTCCGGGACGGGCCTGAGAAACTTCTGGAGTCCTCCAAAAGCGTAGCTCGACGAATCTTCACCCTTGAGGGGCGCAGACGAATCCGACACGGGTCCCCGTTGATCGGATGGAGAGTCGGTGGAGCTTGAGGCTCTTTTGACCGAAAAAACAAAGTTTTCGAGAAAAAACGTGAAAAAAATAGCACTAACGCTCGAGAGCAATAGCACGAGGATCCCAACACATGAACGTGCGGTAAAAATCTGAAGATGGCTGCCAGAGGCGGGGCTTAGGTAGAGGGCAGTCATTGGCTGTGGTCAGTATGACGCAGAGACCAGTGATTGGTTATTACTACGAAAGACAGATCAGAAACGAAACTGATACTGGTTTTTTCTTTACCGAGGATTCCCAGCCTGACGACGGGGAATATTCATGAGCATGTGAATCCATGCCAGACCCCATGCTGGAGAAGCAACAAGTCCCTATGGAAGGATCCGGTGTTCATACAGGAGATGGCTAGGGGAAAAAAAAAAAAAAAAACGAGGAATTCATCACTAATCATACAGGGGAGGTGGACATTAGGACCGTGTGGGAGGCTGGTAAGGCAATTACGAGGGGGTACTGATTAGGGGGGGCACGGAAGAAAAGGGAGCAGAGTCTGATTGAGAATAGACTAAGGGTGGAGATTCTTAATCTAGATAGGAGAGCGCAGGCATATGGGGAGGGGAGGGAAGAGGTGATTAAGGAGGCCCAGGGTAAACGGGAGAAACTGCGGCTACTTGAGGAGGGTAAGAGCATATGAAATCAGCAATTCCTTATACAGACATTTTACGAAAAAGGGGATAAACCAGACGCACTACTGGTGGCCAGATGCAGAGGTTCAGAGTGATGGGTGGCGGAAATAGAGGGGAGGCGAGGCAATAGAGACTTCCACAAAGGGGATCCAGGAGGCCTTTGCCTCCTTTTACGAGATCTTATATAAATCGGAGCACACTCCAGGCGGGGAAAGGATTGTGGGGTACTTGGCTAATACTCCCCTCCCCAGATTAAAAGGTAGAGAAGGCGGCCATATTGGAAGCTCCCATTTCAACAGAGGAAACTCGTAAGGCGGTGGGGAGACTCCCTGTGGGGAAAGACCCGGGGGAGGGCAGGTACACTGCAGAATTTTCCAAAACGTTCCTCAATGCCTTATCGTTCATGGCTGAACTCTTAACAGATGTGATGAAGACTCGTAAAGCCCCAGAGTCTCTCGAGGGCATTTCTGTGATAGGGTTGTCAGTCAAAGGATCGACAGTGAAAGGGTCGACAGGTCAAAGGATCATTTTTTTTCACTTTTTTTTGGGGGCCCCCCTCACACTCCCCCCTTTTTTTTGCTAAAACCCACTTTTTTTCCCTAAACCAAAACAAAAAAGATATATAAAAAAAACCATCCTTTGACCTGTCGACCCTTTAGATTCGATCCTTTGACTAGACACCCTGGGATAGCAAAGGAGGGGAGGGATCCTAAGAAATGTGATGCATAGTGTTAGGGAGAATTCTCTGTTGAGGCTAATTTCCCAAACCTAGTGAGTCCCCCAGCAGCTTTGCTGGATTTTTGGGGTTTATTTTTTTCTCCTGCTAAGAGAAAGACTTTCTCCCACTCTTAGACATGATTTGAGATATCCTTTGACTTTGAAATGTTATATGGGCTATGGGGTCTTTTACTCCATAGGCTTTCATGTGGTTTTTGGAAAGTGTTACACAGCACCCTCAGTGCAGTAACACAGAGGTGTCATGGTGACCAGGAATCAGATGGAAAGGAATTTTCAGTCCTTGTCAAATATGGTATGGGGGGCTTTCGACTGGGTTTAATGGCACTATACACATCCCCCAAAGACCTGTGTCGCAGTGAATGGGGCGGGGGGGGGAAATACTCCTGATGGTACTACCTGGGAAGAGGGACCAGGCAGGGCTGCCCTCTCTTCCCTTCTCTGTAAACACTTTAATTGGAACCCCTCTCAGAGGATCAGGGAAGACAACCGAGTGGGGGGCATATGTGTTGGAGGGGAAGAAAATGAACTCGCCCTGTACGCAGACATGTTTCACAACATGTTTCACATTGTGAACCCTCTGAATTCCATACCGGCTGCAGTCCAACTGATAGAATCTTATGGCACACTTGTTGGACTGAAGATAAACAAATCTAAATCAATTATCTTTCCACTGGGCTGAGAGAGGGTGACAGGGGAAAGATTAGAACCCCTTGGGATGCAAATTAGTGGGGGGGGGGGGGTTAAGATACCTGGGCATTAATCGCACCAAAGACCTGGGTGAGGCCAATTTCATCACACTTAAATCCACGATTGAGCAGGACCTGGCAAAATGGAGTAAGCTTATGGTGTCATGGCTGGGGCGCCTCAACGCAATAAAAATGGTGGTCCTCCCAAGACTATCTATTTCAGATGCTCCCTATAGGCATCCCAAACTCATTTTTCCCTAGAGATGAAATGCTCCCGAACGAGTTTCTGGTGGCAGGGAAAGAAGGCCAGGATAGCATGGAAGGTACTCATGCTTGTAAAGGACAGGAGGGGTGTCTGTGCTCCTGCTCTCTACGTGGCAGAGAAGACGCACAGAGGACCCCAGCCAAGATTCTCTATGCGGTAGCAATGGAGGAGCAATTAAAGGCTTCAGCTCTCGGGAGGGGATGCAGGCTGGTTCTAAAGTACAGTGTAGTCCCCAAGCCCCCGCAAAGGAATGTCTACACACTATGTCCACACACAAAACACTGCTCTTTATATAAACAAGGTTCACGTTATGTACACAATCTCAATACACTTTGTACGCTGGTAATACTATAATGGTAAATATATACATGTCTACGTGGTACCAGTATTAACTATCGATTCCCTTGAAATGCATCAACTGCTAACAGTTCAAATGCATAGACTGCAAGATGAATCAACAATAGACACAGAAAGAAGGAAAGATAAATCAAGTAATGGCAGAACTCTGACTCCCGTTACCTAGAGACAGTTCTGGGCGAGGATCCCCCCACCTGAGCATACTGTAAAAGCATATTTGACAAGCCCAGTCCAGAAATGCTCAATATAGTCTCGGGTCTTTCGAATAGTTCCGCAGCCCCAATGTACCTGGTGTTGTACAATTCTTCATCGGGGCGTCGACAGGCCCTTCTTGAATGCACTCCCTTTAAAGGCAGGAGCCACAGATCATCAAACTTCCTGGATGAAGAAAAAGGTAAACAGGGTCGTTGAGGCAGCAGCTTCGGTCCTTGCAGTGCTCGTTGACAATCGGTCGAAAACGCCCTGCAACAGACGAGGCATGCAGTGCACCTCGACAATGATAGTTCCTAGCGGCAAAAAGTCAATGAAGAACTTTGGCCCAGCAAGGGCATCGGGTCATCGCCGTCTGGCGTTGGCCATCGGGACGTGATCACAGCTGGCGTCTGGATCTTCTATGGCGTTCTTGAGGTCTTCGGATGGCGGGAAACCCACCGGCAGATTTTGCTTGGTCGTCTGCGACCTTGACTTTCTCTGGCAGGAGGGAAGCCGTTGACGGTGATGAGCAAGGGAGTCCTTGATACAAAGTGTTCTTAGGCAAAAGAGCACGGCGGCTCCAGTCGATGAGATAACAGCGGTCGGTCAGTCGACGGATGTCCAGGTGCTTCTCTTCAGATTCCTCGGCAGTCCCAATCTCCGGTTGACAGTCTTTCGTAGGCTAGCTTCCAGGGCGTTTCGGTGAAGATTAAGGTGCACAATGGTCCCTCGTAGCTCTGGAAGAGGTCTCCTTACCAGGTCCTCTCTAGGATCAGTTCTTGGAGACATGACAGCTTTCAGAACGACAAAGTAGAGCAACAGCAATTATTCTCTTCCAGCAGGGCTTCAAGATTAAGCATCAAGTATCAACTTCAGCTTCTGGACGATTTCTAGCCGTGAGAGGTCCCCAGATATACTATTTGGTCTCTCATTCACTCTACTGGGCCAAGCTCAGCAGCCAATCATTCAGAAGGGAATTCAGGCAGGCAGCCAATCAGGATCACAGTGCATTCGGGCCATTCTTCTCCATCGAGACACTCACAACAAGGAATGTGGATTCGGACAAGCACCCAACCATTCAGCAATCCACAATGCATTCATACCAGTTTCTGTTAGGGCTGTCTCAGTCTGTGTCACACATCAGATACTACACACCCATAACAGGAAATGCGTATTCGTCACACACTCCATTCACCCAGGTCCCACCCCACGGGTGTACCCACAACATACAGTCATTGGGAAGGCTCCAGCCAGTCTGGCCTGGACCGTCCCACACTACCATATATGGAACGTCCACCCAACAGCCAGTCAGGGGAAGGGACAGAGTCAGGGCTTCGGGAAACAAGGTAACGGGCGATGGAACGCAACAGGTGACGGGGGCCATCTTGTCTCCATCAGGAATCCACTGATTCCAATGCCAGGGCATCGCAAAATGGAGGACGCTCAGGGCACCTGTTATTTCAGCACAAAGCTGCCACCAGCCCGTACCCTGCTCTGTGGGTCACACACAGGTGCCCAAAACCATACACTAGGAGTACAGGGTTGTACTCCCACCCATGGGTGCCATAAGGGTATCCCAAGGGTCTGTTCACCACAACCAAAAAGAGATGGCTGCTCCGCCAGGAGTCCCACATCAAATCCTGCGCCGTAAACAAGACAGAACACACCATAAAAAGCAGTAAGAGACAAGGATACGGAAGCCCTGTCCCTCCGATTCATTTCCAGCATCACAATGCTCCCAAAGAAAAAAGGTGGGGTGGGTCTCCCGGATTACGAGGCAGCCCACCTCAGGGATCTTAAACCACACCTCAGGGTAGAGCCCGAATCTCCCGTAGCATTTGCAATCACCCCATACTAGGGAACGCATGGACCATTTGGAGAAAAGGGGTCGACATGAGAGGGGTCACAACGTGGCCTTCACCGCTGGGGTGTCTTTGGGTCTCGGGAGTCTGAGTTGCGATACCGAACCCGGAAAGATTCCAGACATGGATTGAGGCCAACTTCCAGAGAATAGGCCAGTTAATAAAAGGGGACAGGTTCATAGATATACAGGAGCTGAAGGAGGCACTGGGTATAAGGAAACTGTCTTCCTGTATCTACAACTGAATTGGGTCCTCACAGATAAGGCATGGGGTGAACAAATGCAGAGGGACCTGACCCCCTTCGAGAGAATTTTTAACAAAAGGACAGAGATGAAGGGATTGATCTCAGCGATGTACGGTACTCTTGTAGAATGCAGGGGTGGGAGAAGTCAGAGAAACTGAGGGAGAGGTGGGAAAGGGACCTGGAGGTGGGTATAGACGCCGTATTGTGGGGACGTCTCTGTAGGAGCGCCCACCACACCTTGATATCAAGTCCACCCAAACAGCACGGCATCAAGCTTCAATATATATGGCCACATGACCCAGTTAGACTTGCTAAAATGAACCAAGATGCCAGTCCACTTGGTTGGCGGAAATGTGGAATGAATGCCAACTACTGGCACATGTGGTGGGGCTGCCCAAGGGTGCAGTTTTACTGGGATGAAGTCCTGGGTTGGATTAAGGAGGTGGAGGGGGGGGGGGGATCAGCTGAGCTAAATTGCCGTGGTTATTCCTGTTTGGGTTGGAGGAGCGTGAAGGTGAGCACTTTAGTATGCCTGGTATGGCCTCAGGCTTACTACTAGCAGCGAGAGCATGTCTTGCCACGAAATGGAAAAATTCTCCCTCCAGATAAAAAGGAATGGTTAAATGTTGCAAGAACCTCTGTGATGGAACAGATAACAGCAGGATTGTATGGACGTGCGGGTCCATTGGATATGAGTGGGGAGGGTTTGCTGAAAAATATCTGGGATCAGAAAGGGGCGGGTTGAGGGGGGGGAACAGGGGGAATGAAAGCAGGGGCACGGAGCGCTATGTACCAAGAATTAGCCAAGAGAGGCAGGCAGTACTAAGGAAACCAAAGAATAATGGTCCCCACGTGGCATGCAGGCACCTACGGTTATGGCTTCAAGTAGTTTTAAGGGAATAATGATCTGAATAAGGGGGTTTGAAAGAGGACGGGGGTACCAGGATGGCTGGGTAGGTAGGGGGAAGGGGCAGTTCACTGTTTCTTATGAGAAGGCAGAGGGTAAGGACTCGGCTCCCAGTGGGGTTTGTAAATCTATGGAACTGTATGCCTCATCAACTCATGTTGTTCATTGTTACAAAACTTTCAATAAAGACGAATTTGAAAATAAAACTAATTGACAGGTTCCAGGCACATGCAGACAGGGAATAAAAGTTCCTGGATAACCCGGGCATGGCAGGAAAGTATGGCGAGGGCTCTGGCAAGTTGTTGGCTAGGATGGTATGACAAGCAAAGGGTAATCACCATATCCCATTTGTACAAGACACTTTTACTCTACACTGTATGCCAACTTTAGATGTGGCGACCCTCCCAGACATAGATGCATTCTTAGATAACCTTCCATTATCAGTACTGTCTGAAGAAGCCAGGGAAAACCTTGAATTCCCCATAACCCCTGAGGAGATATCCTGAGCCACTGAAGCCCTCCCATCCAGTAAAGCCCCTGGCCCAAATGGCCTCAAAATGGAGTTTAAGCACTTCAAGTCCTGCCTCATTCCTATATTAATCGCCCTATGTAAAGACCCTCCAAGGCCCACGGGAGGCAAGGCCAGCTCCTGTTTTGAGCCTGTCAGCAGTCCCCACCACCCACCTGAGGAGCAGGAGCTTCAGGTCATGTCCCTGCAGGAGCAATGGACCCACAGAGGATACCATTTGTCCAGCTTGGCTGACTACGAATTATGGTAAGCGCTGATGCCCCCTGCGCAACCTTCTGAAAATCGCCAACATAGCCCCTGCTTTATTACAGCTGAGCTTGTATTGAATCCGGAACCCGAAAAAAGGAAATACATGCATCTTGCTTCCTAAAAGGCTAAAGTGAGCCTTACGTCGCCATTAAGGTATACGAGGTACCTAACTCTAAGATGGCCGACCGGCTGATGCCTGCAGCCCCCTTTGCCTAACCAGGCCACTTGCTGCCAGCCAATTGGCTACTGTGCCTATATTCCTCCCCAATGGCCGCCGGCCGGCAAAGCCAGCCCACTCCCTCCCTCCAAGGCCCACGGGAGGCAAGTCCAGCTCCTGTTTTGAGCCGGTTTTGCCGTGGCTGCAGTCTGCCCGCCCCCCCTGGCTCTCGCACCAGACCATTGCCAAGGTAACACTCCTCTTCCATGCAAGCCGCCGTTATGCCTACTTGCTGTTTAACTTTGCCACCCTATGCATCCAAGCGCCAGCAACTCTGTCAGCATATGTTATCATTTAATTGAAGTCAATCGACTCTGCTCTATCGTCTGCACGCAAGTCTTCCGTTACTGCACACTGTGCTCCTGCTTTATCTTGTCGGTGCCCAATCCAAAATAACAGCGGTGCTCTGCGACAAAGTCAAATCTTAACAGCAGGTGCAGGCACGCTGTCTCTCGCCTTATAATCCTGACACTAGGAGCTGCACCATGTATGATTATTATGCCTAATGCACCATCCTGGGTATCGCTACTACCATCTGTGGGTAGACAACCTCCCCACTAGACACGAAAGTAACGCTTGCTAATACTGTGTTACTCTTCTATTCAATATGTTTAACATGCCATTCTGCCCACTATAAGCTACTGAACTGTTGTCTTTCTCACTTCGTGTAATGTGCCATTTTGACCACTTCGCTGCCTCATACACTTAGATATTCTCTCCACTTCAATCACCAATCGTGTCACTTATGTACCTCCTTGGCACCTCATCTGTGCCTGCATTCTACTGCTCACTTGCACCAATGCGCTGCTTGATTAATCCGCTTTTACCTGCGCTGAAATATACCTACAACTACTGCTGACCATAGTTAGCCCACCCAAGCTTGCCATTGAATTACCCCATCTCAGATCCTAGAGCCAATGCTGATGCTGCCCTGCCAGTATTTGATTGGTCTGCAAGCACTCTGCGTACATCGTATACTGTGCTTCATGCCCACTCAACCAAAGTCAACCCTGGCTACTGTGATTTGTCCTAGAGTATTTCGTGTACCTGCATTTTGTGTTACAGACTCACCTAGCTACAGTCAAACCTGCCTATTGCGCTCTGCCCTAGAGCACTTTGTGTACTTGCATACTGTGTTATAGGCCCACTCAGCTAACGCCGAATCTGCCCACTGTGTTCTGCCCTAGAGTATTTTGTGTACTTGCATATTGTGTTATAGTCCTACTGAGCTAAAGTTGATTTTTGCCTACGATCTCTCCTAGAACACTGTATTGTGCATACTATGCCTCAGGCCCATATAGCTAAAAGCCAAAACTGTCTGAGACCCACGTCTCACTATTAATATGCCAGGCCATCGTATCCCATATAGCATTATTTCATTTATAACTCCTCAAATAACCATCAGTCTAGTAGCCTACCCCAACGCTACCATCCTAGCAGAGAAGAAATTACTCCCTCCTACTTCTTCCAGCATGGCACCCAAATCTAGTAGTCTTGCCTATTCTAACCACCAGTCCACAGGACAATTTACTATGATCCCTTGTACTACGGACATTAGAAATCTTAAATTACGTAGCAGACTCCCCAAAATGTACGAGCCTCTTACTAGATAGTTACCACCTACCAATAAGAAAACAAAATTGTTACCACACTTTGACACCTACTAGCGCCAAATGGCCCACTACCAACTCATTTGTCGTATATCTGATATCCTCAATATACTCATCCCTAAAGCCTCAGCCACAAATAGCCTTACCCCCTGCCTAACCGCAATCAAAGAAGAGAATAAACCCCTTAAAGGTGCTCTCCTAAATGCAAGGTCACTGGTGGCTCATGCCATCGACATAGCCGACCTAATCACAGAAGACAACCTAGATTTCCTAGCCATAACCGAATCATGGTTACATAAGGCAGCAGGACCGGCTCTCACGTTAGCTATGCCAGAAGGATATACAATCTTTAGACAAGACAGATGGCTCCAGAGGCGGTGGAATAGCCATCATAACCAGAGAGCTTATCTATGAGAATAGTAGCCCCACACAACCTACAATCATGCAAATCCCTCTCCATCAAGCTACCTCTAAAGAACTCGCAATCACTTACCATGCATGTAATGTACAGACCTCCTGGGCCCATTGGCACCTTTGAAGAGGACCTGCACAACCTAATTGCTAGTAATCTCAAACCCACATCCCAAGCATTGTTGCTTGGTGATTTTAACTTAGGCCTGAATAACCCTTCGGACATACAAGCCCTGCAAATAGCTAACTCCATCAATGCATTAGGACTAACACAAAAGGTGAACGCTCCCACCTATATCAAGGGTAGAAGGAACAAGTTACTTACCTGTAACTGTTGTTCTCCAGCATGGGTCTGGCATGGATTCACATGCTCATGAATATTCCCCGTCGTCAGGCTGGGAATCCTCGGTAAAGAAAAAACCAGTATCAGTTTCGTTTCTGATCTGTCTTTCGTAGTAATAACCAATCACTGGTCTCTGCGTCATACTGACCACAGCCAATGACTGCCCTCTACCTAAGCACCGCCTCTGGCAGCCATCTTCAGATTTGGAAGCACGTGAAGTGGCAGTATGACCAAGTGAAGAGCCGCAGAGGGGTAGGCGGGAGGGTTCGCATGTGAATCCATGCCAGACCCATGCTGGAGAACAACAGTTACAGGTAAGTAACTTGTTCCTTCTCCAGCATGGGGTCTGGCATGGATTCACATGCTCATGAATAAAGAATACATAGCAGTACACACATGCACAACCACGGGAGGTGGCAAAGGCTCAACATTAAGCATCACATCAACTCAACATTAAGCATCTTACCTCCTCACCAGGCTCACCTCAGGCGAACAGGTTGCGCAGCACTGCTTGGCCGACCCTGGACTCCTCCCTGGAATCCCGGTCGACGCAGTAGAATTTCGTGAAGGTGTGCGTCGACCTCCACGTAGCAGCCCTGCATATGTCCAGCAGGGGCACACCAGATAGGAACGCCGTGGTAGCTGCGATCGCTCTGGTGGAATGGGCTCTCGGACGGCCAGGCAGCGGTCGGTTTGCCAACCGGTGACAGTACATGATACAGCCGGAGAGCCATCTGGAGATGGAAGCCTTCGAGAGAGCCTTCCCCTGATTGACAGGTCCAAAGTTCACAAAGAGTTGTGACGTCTTCCGAAAACCTTTCGTGCGGTCCACGTAGAACTTCAGCGCTCTAGCTACATCCAGCGAGTGCAAAGTCCTCTCAGCCGGCGACGAAGGCGACGGGAAGAACACAGGTAACACCAAGGGTTCGTTGAGATGAAAGTCCGACGGTACCTTGGGCATGAAGGAGGGGTGCGTCCTGAGCACTACCCTCGTGTCGTGGAAAGTCAAGTACGGGGCCTTGCAGGAAAGGGCCTGGATCTCTCCCACTCGTCGTGCGGAGGTGATGGCCACGAGAAAAGCTGTTTTCCACGATAGAAACTTCAACGGGGCCGAGTGCAGAGGCTCGAACGGAGGTCCCATGAGTTTGGTCAGCACCACGTTGAGCTCCCACGCCGGGGCCGGAGCCTTCACCGGCGGGAACGATCTGAACAGTCCCTTCATGAACTCTTTCACCAGACGATGAGACCACAAGGACGTCCGGCCCGTGGTTCTGGTGTAACGGGAGATCGCAGCAAGATGAATCTTGATGGACGCGTGTGCCAGACCAGCTTTGGCCAGCGTCAGCAGGTACGGCAGCACTTGGGGAGCCGTAATCCGTAGAGGGTTAATCTTCTGTGCGTGGCACCAGACAGAGAACCTCTTCCATTTGTGTCCGTAGCATTTAA
This sequence comes from Ambystoma mexicanum, assembly GCF_040938575.1. Classification (NCBI taxonomy): domain Eukaryota; kingdom Metazoa; phylum Chordata; class Amphibia; order Caudata; family Ambystomatidae; genus Ambystoma; species Ambystoma mexicanum. Next base: position 90,458,746 of record NC_090935.1, on the reverse strand, counting down.
GAGTCGAGGACGCCCTGGCCTTTGCAAGAACCTCTCTGCAATCGGCCGGTATGTCGTATCCTCCAAACTCTAGCGCTGCAGGAGCCAGGCCTGCAAGTTCAGCGACTTCGGGTCGTGGTGGAGGATGGCGCCTCCTTCCCTGGAGAGTAGATCCGCGTCCGCCGGCAGCTTGATTGGCGGGGACGCCGACAAGTCCAGAAGGTCCGGGAACCATATCTGCCTCGGCCACGCAGGTGCGACGAGGATCATCCTGCACCGTGACCTCTTGAGCTGGTTGACGAGCCGGATTAGCAGAGGCAAGGGAGGGAACGCGTAGAGGAACAGGCCCTCCCAGGGGAACGAGAAAGCATCGCCCATGCTCCTCGTCTGGGGAAACCTGCTGGCGAACCTCCGGCACTTGGTGTTCGTCGCCGTCGCGAACAGGTCGATCTGGGGTGTGCCCCACCGTCGGAAGAGGCGATCCACCAGATCCTGCCGTAGTTCCCACTCGTGGCACGAGCGCAGCTCCCTGCTGAGTGAGTCGGCGATGGTGTTTTTTATCCCTGCCAGATGAAACGGCACCAGAAGAATCCCTTGGGCGACGGCCCAATGCCACAGGTCCTGCGCCTCCTTGGACAGCGCTGGGGACCTGGTTCCGCCCTGTTTCCTGATGTAAAACATGGTGGTGGTGTTGTCGGTGAAGATCCTCACCACCTTGCCCTTGAGGGACGGAAGGAAGGACCTGAGGGCCCAAAACACTGCACGGAGCTCCAGGACGTTGATATGCAGGGACTTCTCCGTCGGGAGCCAGAGTCCCCTTGCGTGCAGATTTTCGGTGTGCGCTCCCCACCCTTCTAGGGAGGCATCCGTGGTCACAGTCACCTGGTGGGCTGGGGTCTGGAAGCCCATGCCCGCCGTCAGATGCGCGCGGGTGCCCCACCACCGTATCGCTCGTCGGAAACTCTCGTCGAGCTTGATCCTTTCCTCGAAGCTGCCCGTCGTCTGGATCCAGCGCGCATCCAGGAACTCTTGCAACGGGCGCATCCGGAGCCTGCACATGGGAATGAGGTAGATGCAGGAAGACATCATCCCGAGGAGGGACTTGATGGACCTCACTTTGGCCGCGTCGGCCACCAACATCCGTTGCACCTTGCCCAAGATGGTCCTGGTCCTCTCCTCCGACGGGGAGGCCAGAAGGGACACTGTGTCGAGCCTCGCTCCCAGAAACAGTGCGACTTGCGCGGGCACCAGGTGGGATTTGGCGTAGTTCACGGAGAATCCCAGGTCCGTGAGGAGTTGGACGGTCCTTGCCGTGTGGACCACGGCGAGCTCCCTCGTCTTGGCGCGGATGAGCCAGTCGTCCAGGTAGGGGTAGACGTGAATCCCCTCGCGGCGCAGCTGCGCCGCCACCGGTGCGAGGCACTTGGTGAAAACCCTGGGTGCCGACCGTAGTCCGAAGGGAAGGGCTTTGAACTGGTAATGACGCCCTTGGACCACGAATCTGAGGAATTTTCGGTGCCCCTTTAGGATGGGAATGTGGAAGTAGGCATCCTCCAAATCCAACGACGATAGGAAGTCTCCTTCCTCCAGCTGACCCAGGACGTGCTGGAGGGTGACCATCCGGAACTTCTGCGCCTTGATGAACTTGTTCAGGCGTCGCAGGTCCAGGATGGGGCGCCATCCTCCCGTCTTCTTCTTCACGAGGAAGTAACGCGAGTAGACTCCGGAGCCCCGAAGCCTCTTTGGGACGAGTTCGATGGCGCCCTTTCTGAGCATCGCCTTTACCTCCAGGAGAAGTTGAGGGACGTGAAGTTCTTTCCTGGCCACGGGGGGGACGCGCGGGCACCTTCTTTGAAACTCGAGCGCGTGGCCCCGGGCCAGGGCGTCCAGCACCCAACGGTCGGTGGAGATGGACTCCCACACGCTGACGAAGCCCGCCAGCCGGCCTCCCACCGGGGTGCTTCGGTGGGGGCCCGACCCCACGGCCGGTTCAATCCTGCTTGGACGCGGCCTTGCCGCCTTGGCCTCCTTGGCGACGACGGCGGGGTCCGCCAGACTTGCCTCGTCCTCTGTAGGCCTCTTGCGACGACGAGCGGGCCGCTTGACGGTAGGAAGCGAAACCGCCGCCGGAACCTTTGGAGGCGCCCTTGCCTCCACCGCTCCGAAAGGGCGTCCGCCGTTGCTGCAGTACTCCAAGGGCCCGGGCCGTCTCAGTATCCGCCTTGATGGCCTGAAGGGAATCGTCCACTGTCTTCCCAAACAGGTTGTTCCCGTCGAAGGGCATGTCCAGGACCCTGGTCTGGACGTCCTGCCGAAAGTCCGTAGCCTTGAGCCATCCGCGACGTCGAAGGCAAACGCTGTTGCCCATCTGGCGGAACCCAGTGTCGGCGATGTCCGTCGCCACGGTGATGGCGTGGTCCGAGGCCACCTCACCTTCCTGCAGGATCTCAAGGGCCTCCGCCCTCTTGTCGTCCGGCAGAAAATCCAGCAGGGGAGCTATCTTGTACCAGAGTTCCCTGTCGTAGCGGGCCACGATAGCCAAGGCGTTGGCCGCTTTAATCGTCGTCGCCGCCGACGAGATGACTCTGCGTCCCATGGCATCCAATTTCTTTCCCTCGCCGTCCGGCGGGGAAGTCGACGTGGAGGCCGCACCCCCCCCCGCTTTCTTCCTGGCTGCCGCGGAGACGACGGAGTCCGGGGTAGGCTGCGCCCGGAGGCATAGGGGGGCCGAGTCCGGGACCCGGTACTTTTTCTCGTACCGGTCTCTTTTCGCTGGCGTCGTGGAAGGGTTCTTGAGGAGGGAAAGGCCCTCATCCCAAATGTCGTCCAACAGAGGCACTGCGAGGACCGTCTTCCTCTTGGCCTCGCGCCGTTGGTAAAGGAAGCCTTCCTTTTTCTTCTCCTCAGGGCAGAGTTGGAAAAGCTCGGATGCCCTGGCGATCATTGAGTGGAACGATCCAATCTCGTCGGGCGGAGAAGCCCTGGTGGGAGGCGACGACGGAAAATCCTCGTCGTATGCCTCGTCGTCCGTACCCGTCGCTGCCGTGTCAGTCCCCGTATCATCCCCTCGGGTGGACGGGGAGGAGGGCTGGACGGGGCGCGACGGTTGAAAAGGAGGCGGTGGATGGATCCTTCTTTTCTTGGTAGGGGGAACACCAGAAGGTCCCGGTTCTGGATCCCCCGACGGGAGAGGTTCCTCCGTCGGTAACGGTAGTCTCGTCCTTATCTCGGAGCATAAGGACTGTATAGCCAACAAAATGGCCGCTGAGTTGTCTTGCGGCGCTGGCAGAGGGGAATCCGACGGGCGAGCAGGGGCCCCGTCGGTATCCTCGACGATGTCGTCGTCGTCACCTGCGTCGGGGCCCATTCCGACGGGCTGGTCTTGTTCCACGCCTAGGCCGTGGCTTAAGACCTCGATCAGTTCCTCTTCTGAGGTTGAGGCCGAATCTACGACGACGCCCTGCCCCCCCCTTCTTCCCCACGGAGGGTTTCACGGGGGTCCTATCGATGGGCACGAAAGAAGACTCCCTCCGAGGAGGCAGGGAGATTCTGGGCCCCGAGGCCGCCACCACTGGTGCAGCCTGCACAGGCTGGGCCAGGGCCGCCGCGACCGTTTCGATAGAGGGCTTGGTCGAATGGATCAAGGCCTTCACCACCTTAGGTGCGCTCACCGCCTTATCCTTGAGGGAGGGGGCACTGCCACGCTCCTCCTCTGCCTTAGAGCTCGACCGGGGTCTCTCCAGGAGTTTCGCCGGGTGCTCGGCCTTCCTCTTACCCGACCCAGAGCGTTGGCTCGTGGTTGATGGTGCCGGGGAGGGTGCGCCCTGCCTGGCGCCCGTAGAGCCCGACCGTTCGGCGCTCCCGGTGCCAGCGGACTCGCGGTGCTTGGCCTTATGTTGGGCCCCCGTCGCCGGGGCGCCCTCAAAGGTCTTAGAAGACCGCTCAGATTTCTTCTTCTCGCCAGACGGGCTCTTACCCTCCAGCCAGCTGGCGAGACGTTGATGGCGGTCCTTCATGGTCCGTTCCGACATGTTGCCGCAAAACGCACAGTCCTTCTCCACGTGCGTCTTGTCCCCATGAAGGCAGTAAAGGCAGAAAGAGTGTTCGTCCTCCTTGAAGACGTTCTGCAGCTGGCATCCAGGGCAGGCCCTGAACAGCTTTCCGGGCGTCGAGCTTCCCTTCTCCTGGGCCATCTCCGAGACCGGGCCTGAGAAGCTTCTGGAGTCCTCCGAAGTGTAGCTCGACGAAATCTTCACCCTTGAGGGGCACAGATGAATCCGACACGGGTCCCCGTTGATCGGATGTAGGATCGGTGGAGCTTGAGGCTCTTTTGACCGAAAGAATCGAAGTTTTTGTGAAAAAGCGCGAAAAAATAGCACTAACGCTCGAGAGCAATAGCACGAGGATCCCAACACATGAACGTGCGGTAAAAATCTGAAGATGGCTGCCAGAGGCGGTGCTTAGGTAGAGGGCAGTCATTGGCTGTGGTCAGTATGACGCAGAGACCAGTGATTGGTTATTACTACGAAAGACAGATCAGAAACGAAACTGATACTGGTTTTTTCTTTACCGAGGATTCCCAGCCTGACGACGGGGAATATTCATGAGCATGTGAATCCATGCCAGACCCCATGCTGGAGAACCCTGGAATGGGTAGCCGACCACAATTGCATAGCCACTATCACCTCTATTTCTCCCCTATCCTAGTCCGACCACTTCCTCGTGTCCTTAACACTTTCCACCACCAGACAGACACTCATATCCCCCCCACACCCTTTCCCACCCCAAGTAGTGCCACCCTGTCTAACCAGACTAAAAAAGAATAAACCGTGGATAATGTGATTCCTAATATTCTACCTACTCTAAACTCTCTGCCAGACAGCCTGGACCAAGCACCTTGGTGCAAGAATATAACAAGATCATGCTCTCCAGTTTGGACAAAGTCACCCCTCTCAAACTGAGAGCTAATAAAGCAAAATCACACTGTAACAAGTGGTTCACTCCACAACTAAAGGACCTGCAACTATTAAAAAGAAAATGTGAAACTGACTGGCACCTCTGCCCATCCCATGAGAATAAAAAGAAGCTAGCGTCCACTGCATCACATAAAGACATCTGCCAGGCAAAAAGAAATTCCTATAATGAACGTATAACTAATTCCAACTCTAGCATGAAAGAATTATTCCAATCCTAAAAGAACTAGAGTCCCCTATCTCTCCACGCAATATCTGCATTGAAGATAACTGGTGCTCAGAGATACAACAAGCACTAACCAATAAAATTAACACTCTCCAAACCAAAATGAAAAATAAGAAAGGCTCATTGAACTTATCTTATCCATCTCATCACGACCCTCCACCAAATGCTAATATCCTTGATCTAAACATCACATTCCGTATCACCAAAACAACGATCCTGGAAGTAGAAACAATATCCTTTCTCTCAAACCGTCCAACTGTAAAGGAGATATCTGCCCAGTGCACATCATAAAAGAGGCAGCGAGAGACCTCTCCCCTTTCATCTCCAAACTGATTAATGCCTCCTTTGCCTCCGGCACCATCCCAGCTAATCTCAAACAATCATGGGTGCTCCCACTTCTCAAGAAGCAAACCTTGGTCGCACTTATCGCTACTATCGCCCTATCACAACAGTACCATTTCTACTCAAAATTCTGGATAAAATTGCATATTTGCAGATCCAAAAACATCTCGAACAGCACAAACTCCTAGGGGTGCGACAATCAGGATTCCGACCACTACACGGGACGGAAACGGCACTGATAGATTTGAAGACTTAGATCGACGAGATAAGGGATCAAGGGAAAACAGCATTATTGCTTTTACTTGATCTCTCAGCTGATTTCGACTTGGTCGATCATAAGGTCCTCTGTAGGCACCTTGACACAGCAGCCCATTTCTCCATTGGTGCCGTTATATGGATAGAATCATTTTTTAGTGACAGAACCAGTAGAGTATTCTCACCCTCTGCAGCTGCGGATCCCACCCCTATCATGTGCGGGGTCCCTCAGGGCTCCTGTGTGTCCCCCGCTCTTTACAAAATATTTACCAAGCCACTGTTCGACGATCTGGACCTTCTGGGTGTCACCTACACTAATTACACAGATGACACTCAGATTCTCCTCCCTCTTTCTGGGGATCATGGCAAAGACTTGGCGTTGGTGAATAGAATCAGGCATGGATGGCCACTCACGGCCTATGTCTGAATGATGACAAGAAAGTTGATAATCCTCGGCTCCCCCTCCAACATTTCCAAACTAGGTCATGAATATGCCTCCATCATCGACGCCAACACCACCATTGTCTCCAAAGAGGTAAAAACACTTGGTTTCTACCTTGACGCAACAATGTCCTTCAACAAACAAATTATCTGGCTTCTACCACAGCCTACACATGTAAACTGATTAGAGCAGACAGGCCCTTCTTTTCTAATGACAGTTGCCTTATACTGGACAGAGCATTAATCATTTCAAGACTAGACCACTGTAACGCCCTATACAGCAGCGCCAATAAAACCATTATCCAAAAACTCCAAATACTACAGAACAATGCCATCAGAGCTGCACTAGGCATCAACAAACGAGTGCACATCTCTGCAATCAGACGACATCACAAATGGTTATCCACCCTTAAAATACAGCCAAAAAATCGCCTCCCCGACACAAAGCACTACACAATGTCGCACCGAGCTGCCTAATCGACAGAATATACAGAAGAACTTCCAGTAGACCCTCTAGAACTATCAACACTAATTGCTTGGTAGTACCCAGATTAAAATCCTCCAAGATCGGCAGAAATAGCTTCCCTGTGAAGGCCGCTAAACTTTGGAATTTCCTGCCTCATCAGTTGAGATCTGACCTACCCCATTCTTTCTTCAGAAAGAACCTCATCACACACCTTAATTTGACTGAAAATGAGTCTCCTTGGAAGCTTAGACACTTCGTACGACCTGCTGATTGATTGTAAATTTGTACATCACTACATACTAAGGTGTAAATAACTTGCCGCTCTGTGTAATTGGACTAATCTGACTTGTATATTCTATTTTGTATTTCTGCCTGTATAATGTGTCTATTCATATATGGCCTGTACATTATGTAACTTTTGTAAGCTTTGCATATCCTTGCTGCGCCCTGCTACTCCCGGGTCTGGTGCGCATTATAAATGCAATAAACAAAAAAAGAAGCCTGCGCTTCAGGGATACTCATCTCCCCCTCCCCCCAAACACTACCCGAAGCAGCGATAACAATATTACTTAAACCTGATAAACCGCCTGAACAATGCAGCTCCTACCATCCCCTTTACCTTATGAACTCCAACATTAAAATATTTGCTAAGGTACTAGCATTACGATTATCCCCTTAGATGGGACACATACAAGACCAATCTGGTTTCCTCCCTGGCCGATCCACGGCACTCAATCTGAGACGCCTTTTTAATATCCATGTGCAGATTGATCCAGAGGCGCAGTAGTTTCCGCAGCCCTGGATGTACAAAAGGCCTTTCGACTTCAGTGTCCTGGCAATTTATGTGGGCAGTACTAGGTAAATATAACTTTGGACCAGGGTTCATATCATGGGTACAGCGGTTACACATGCTGCCCTCTGCCAGAGTCCATGTAAACTGAGCTCTCTCGAGCCCCCACTGACATACACAGGTGGACCCAACAGGGCTGCCAGCTGTCGCCCCTACTGTTCGCCATAGTGATGGAGCCATTAGACACGATTTGCTGCAAGCATGCACAGAAAGGGATCAGGCTCTTGGGCGAACCAGAAATTCTGATTGTACGCTGACAACACACTATTATTCGTACGTGATCAAGAGAGCCATCTAGCGCCAATTATGGATGATGTCTGCTCCTTTTGGACCTTGCCCGGGCTACGTGTCAACTGTGCCAAATCTGAGCTATTCCCACTTACCGATGCAACTACCACCCCACCAGCTATCAGGGGGTTTGCCTGGTGCCCAGTGGCAACACGGCACAAGGCCCCCTTTACGTCCGCAACTTTGGTGTATATATACCCCAGATAATGACAAAATGACACGTCTGGGCGAAACTTACACTCACAATAGTGGGCCGCTTGTCACTCCTTAAAATGATTATCCTCCCAAAACGACTATACTATTTTCTAAATATACCTCTGCAGTCAGGAGAAGTATTCTTTGACGCACTAAAAGTGGGGATCAATGACTTCATGTAGCACGCCAGCGTGGTTGGGCTAAAATGGGACACCTTGATGAGACCATATGCGCATGGAGGTCTTGCAGCCCCTGACTTCGAAAAATACTGGGTTGTTGCTCATGCACACTATGCAGATTACTGGTTCAACATGGACTCTCAGCACCCACACCTTAAAATGCAACGATATGCGGCTGGTACTCGCTTGTTAATGCTACCACCGCTGTGGAAAGACCCTGAAGTCAGCGATCCAGTTGTCACAACAGCATTAGTTTGGGGCAAGATATGGAAAATGCTAGACAACCCTCACCCATACCATAGGGGCCTGCCATTATGGACTTTCTTCCCGTCACTCACTAGAATAAGTAAAATAGCTGCACGGAAAAGGGCGACAGGTGGGTACATGGTTGTAGACGATATGTACTGAACAGAGTGTGTCAGCGGAAACAAAATTCAAGTTAAAGTGGTGACCGGCAATGGGTTGGGGAGAGAGGGGGCCCTCGAAATTCGGAATCACAGATCAGGCCATATAAACCAAACAATAATTGAAAAACATGAATATTTTATTTAAATTTCATTTGTTTAAAACATACATATTACATTTTGTTACAAGCTCATCTCTAAATAGCAACATATTGTTGTAGAATAAAGTGCATAGTGAAACAAAGTGCCAATATAAAACCAGACTGAAAATTCAGTCAGTATTAACTTCATGTTGCCAAGCTGTCTGAACCTCAAGTCGGCTGAAGAGGGTCACCCGGCTGGTGGTCAGAGGCTATGGCCGCATTTAACAATGTAGAGAAAACCACAAAAATATATGGACAAGGCAATAGTAGTTCCTAATTAGAAAAAGGGGTGCCTTCAAAACCCTGGTGAGACTCAGAAGCCTGGGCTAGGGATCTAGACAAACATTACTGATGAAATCTGGGAATCCATGTGCCTACGGACCCATGCTATATCCCTCAAATCCAGATTTCGGCTAATACAATTCAAAGTACTACACAGATTCCACTACACCCCGGGTAGACTACATCTCTTTTCACGCACCCACTCTGCCCTATGCCCCAGATGCCACATGGATGGGGCGAATACTCGAATGGGATCTGTGATATCATGTTGACGATATTCAATTGCACTCTTGAATCCACCCCATCAAACTGTTTGTTCCATCAATTTCGAAAACTACAACACAGCTTTCATAGACTGGCGAGCCTCTGTATCCTATTGGCAATCCGATGTGCGCTGCTGTTGTGGTTGCGCCCCACCTACTCATCTGTGACACAGTGGCTGCGGGACGTTACTTGGACATCAGACCTGGAGGAGCGTTGGTCCTCACCGCAACCTGTGAATTGCAAACCTATAGACATATGCACCCCCTTCCGCAATGACTTGTTATCAACTCAAACATATACACTTGACATCTAGAGCTCGCCAACCGATTAGTGATTCCCCTTCTCCATGTATCCTTTTTGTTGGTACATTCATGCCTAAGCCAATGCTCATAAACTGTCTTAATCACTAGAGTTAATATTAATAATCAGGATGTTCTGTTACTACTCTGGTGAACGCTGCTGTAATTTTCTTCTGTTGTAATGTCACGGGGTCCGACTCAAGCCCTTCCTCTGGCCCTTCTGCAGCCACCCCTCCTCTCTCCTCTGCCTTTCCCATTTTTTCTGCTGAGGATTCAAGACAAGTCCGATCTATGAAAGTCTTGTCAAAACAGGTCCACCCCTGTTCCTCCAAAACCTCCAAAACTATCAAGGACCACATCGACTCCTGCCCTTGCTGACTTCTGCAATCACTCCTTCGCCTCTGGAGTCTTCCCATCCCCTCTCAAGCACCTCCTTCTTAAGAAACACTCTTCCGACCCTTCCTGCCCAGCTAACTATCGCCCAATCTCTATCACTCCCTTCCTGGGCAAGCTCCTGGAGAAACTGGCTATCTCCCAGCTTAATCTCCATGCTGAATCTGTTAGTAGTCTTCATGACCATCAGTCTGGCTTCAGAGCTGCCAGAAGCACGGAAACTGCTCTCCTGAACATTCGTGAGGACCTGCTCTCGAACCTTGACTCTAACATTCCATGTGTGCTCATTTTGCTTGATCTCTCTTCTGCCTTTGATACTGTCAACCATACCACCCTGCCTAACCGTCTCCGTGATAACCTGGGTATCATTGGTCAGGTTCTGGCGTGGCTGACCTCTTTCCTCTCCAATCGACCATCCCAGGTCCATCTGGGGGCTTTCCTCTCTGACATTTTTCTCTACCTGTGGTGTCCCCCAGGGATCTAATCTCTCTCTCTGGCTGTTCAACCAGTATCTGGCACTTCTCGCCCACTGCATCGCTGCTCTCTGCCCCAACTTTCACTGTTATGCAGACGATACCCAGCTCATTTTCAGGCTACTCTCGGCCTCCTCTTCTCCTTCCCTCATCTCTGACTGTCAGGGCCACCACTGTAACCAAGGTGAACCAGCTGCATGGGAGGGAGCAACCTGGACTCGGGACAAAGGTGATGGGGTTCAGGCAACTATATTTCAGGACTCTGTTGTGTCCTTATTGCAGGAAATGGGCTGGGGGTGGCAGAAAACGCCATCCGGCACCTAGACCGGTGAAAGACTACATTGCCCAGCATGCTCGCGGGACCGCAAGCCAAAGAACTACTTTCCGGACCACGCCCGACCTTCTGCGCATGCGCGCGGTGCGCGCAAGGATCCCTGCTTGCGCTAATGGACACGGAGCTGAGAAGACGTCTAGGCAGAGGGCTCCTGCAGGCAGCGACGTGCGGGGCCATCCCCCGCCTGTGAGAACTGCAGGCCCCGCACACCCAGACAGATAAGTGCCTCTCATACTTGGTGCATGCTTGCACAAGCGAACTTGTGGATCGCTTGTCAGATGTTAAGGCCCTCGTGGGGAATACTCCCTTAGCAAATCAGGCGCACGTACGCGTCGGACAGCAGGGCCAACCTAGGGCATGCCACGGGTTGTGGCAAGACTTGGTGCAGACCCTTACGAGCAAACGAAACGCCGAGTGCAGCAACTCAGCGTCTGGTGGAGTTGAATGTTGGTGTTTGTGTGTACGCCGTGTGGAAGCAACACGGATGTGACCTGGCCTCACGTATGTTTTGGTTCTCTTGTAGCGGAGCTCCGCAGATCTGACAGCACGAACAATCAGCGCTGAGACCTATCGAAGAAACAGGCAGTCGCCTTGCAGAAAACACTCAGAGCTAAGTGCAGTCTCGATTTTTACCTGCTGGTTGTGTAGTGTGCTTGGGTGATACCAACCCAGGAAAAGCATGATTTGGGGCGTGATGGAAACGCTCATGTATTTGGCCTAATGTTTATGCTCAATGTGGTGTCAAAGTCAGAGGCATTGGGGAACGCTCATGCATATGGTAAATGTTAATGTTTAATACAGTGTCTAAGCCTGAGGTATTGGGGAGCACAAGTCAGAGAAGGTGTACCTCGAGCTCAGGAGCTTCAGCAGGGATTCATCAAGGTGAATCTTACCAGTCTCCCTTACCCCCTACCCGGTTACCCTAATTCCCCTTACCTATCCTCTCCAGCGGACCCTAACCCTCTTTCCCCGGCGGGTCGCGGTGGCCTGTGTTTCCTAACCAACCAGGCACCAAGACCTAACGGGGAGGCAGGTGTACGTGCTACCTCCGCGCAAGACGGCGAGCCTGACAGTAGCGCAAGCCCACGTATCTTCAAGCGCCCGGGTAGCACGTCACCATGGAAGCGGTTTTAGCAGCCTTGCAAGATTTGAAGGGGGAGTTACAGGCCACCCGCCAAGATTATGTGAATCTAGCTGGGCAAGTACACACATTGACTTTGCAGAGCACCGCCCAAGCTACTCCTTTACCCCGGGATCATGTTCCTCCCACCCCAGTCCAGGTGCATGTATCTACCGAACCACCAATACCATTGGCTGCCCCAGAAAGGTACCACGGGGACCCGCAACGATATAACCAATTTATCATGCAGTGTCAGCTACACTTCATTACCAAACCCAACATATTTCGTAGCGCCCAGTCTCGCACTGCATTTGTCATATCATACCTGGGTGGGGATGCAGCTTCTTGGGCCACACCCTTGGTAACCAAAGATGATATAGTATTATACAACTGGGACACCTTCCTGGAGGAGTTTGGCAAGATATTTAACCGCAAAGCAGCCACCTTGATTAAGGATAAAGAGTTACTCACTCTGCGCCAGGGAGCCAAGGACATAGTTACCTACGTAACTACGTTTAATCGTTTAGCAGTAGAAACGGACTGGCCAGAGGAGAAGCGCTTAGCTTTGTTCTACCAAGGGTTGCGGGAAGATATGAAGGACCTTATTGTGCAAGTAGACCCCCAGCCAGAGACCTGCTCCTCAATGATAGATCTTGCTTTGCGATTGGATCAACGACAGGGCGAAAGAAGGCAGGACAGAAGGAAATGGGAACCCAGACCCGTAGCTCGATTTGACCAACACCAAAAGACTACTAAACCTGAGAAGCCGATCGATGAGCCTATGCAGATAGGAACCATTCGTGGGCCATTAACCAAGGAAGAAAAGGACAAGAGGCGTAGGGAAAAACTCTGCCTATATTGTGGTAAGGGAGGACACTTTGTTAGGGAATGTCTCGCGAAACCTAAAGGGGAAAGGTCGGGAAACGAGAACGCTCGCCAGTGAGGGTGGTCCAGGCGAGCCAAGCAGAAAACACCCCGAAGCTTTTGGCTAATACCAGTCATGTGCAAGAAGTTCATGTAACGATCCAGGGGCAAATCAGCTGGGGCACCCGACGGGTGCCAGTCTTGCTGATGATAGACTCTGGGGCCACGGGCAACTTTATTGACCAGAACCTAGTAGACAAATTAGAAATTCCCCTCCTCGTGAAAGAACGTCAGGAGGAAGTTAAGTCGGTAGACGGTTCGCCGCTTACTTCCGGTCTTATAACAAAACAAACTAGGTGGGTACATCTGGAATGCACCCCAGAACATCACGAAGTCATCAGATTCGATGTAATCGCAGCGCCACAGTTTGGGATGATTTTGGGATTACCCTGGTTAAGGAAGCATAACCCAGATGTGAACTGGGCTCAAGGCTCGTTACGCTTCGCATCCAGCCATTGCTCGACGCATTGCCACCAAAACCCAGTCGTGGCCCCGGAAGAGCAACAGATGTCAAGTCAGGAGCACGTGATCGGAAGTATAGAGAGTCTACCAGTCGTCTATCAAGCTTACCGGGATGTCTTTAGTAAAGTCGCAGCAGAAACCTTGCCACCTCATCGCACGTTTGACTGCAGGATCGATCTAGAACCTGGAGCAGCATTACCGTGTAGTCGCATTTATGCCCTGACGGAATCAGAAAAAAAACACTTACGGAACTACATCGACACAAATTTAGCTAACGGTTTTATACGACACTCCATGTCACCAGTGTCGTCACCGTTATTCTTCGTCCCCAAAAAGACCGGGGAATTAAGGACATGTATCGATTATAGAGCGATTAACCGGATAACAATAAAAAACCGATATCCGCTGCCCCTAATCCCTACCTTACTGGATCAAGTACGGAACGCCAGGGTCTACACTAAGCTCGACCTACGAGGGGCCTACCATCTTGTGCGGGTGCGCGAGGGGGACGAGTGGAAGACTGCATTCAGAACCAAGTATGGGCTCTACGAATATCAGGTCATGCCATTCGGCCTCTGCAACGCACCCGCCGCCTTTCAGCACTTCCTGGATGAGGTTTTACGAGGTTATTTGGATCTCTTCGCCATTGTCTACATAGACGATATCCTCATCTATTCTCAAAGCCTGGACGAGCATCAGGACCACGTAAAGGCCGTCTTGCAGCGTTTAAGGGAGCACCAGTTGTACGCCAAGATCGAGAAGTGTGTGTTTCATCAAACGACAGTGGAGTTTTTGGGATTCATTCTCTCCCCAGAAGGCGTAACCATGGACAAAGGCAAAGTGCGAACCATTATGGAATGGCCATCCCCCACGACTGTCAAAGACGTGCAAACAGTGCTAGGATTTGCCAACTTCTATCGGCGATTCATCAATGGGTTCGCAAACATGGTGCAACCGATTACTCGTTTATTGAGAAAAGGAGTAACTTTTCAATGGGATGCCGCCGCCGAAGCCAGTTTTCTGGCCTTAAAGAAGGCCTTTACCACAGCTCCGGTCTTATTGCATGCAGACCCGACTCGTCCTTACATTGTCGAAACGGACGCCTCGAGTTATGCTCTCGGGGCCATATTGTCCCAACGGGATAACACCGGTCGCTTACATCCAGTGGCATACTATTCTCGTACCTTGTTACCTGCAGAACGCAACTATGTAATTGCAGACAGAGAATTGTTGGCTATTAAGGCGGCATTCGGAGAGTGGCGTCACTACCTGATGGGAGCCCAACACACCATAACAATTTTGACCGACCACAGAAACTTGCAATTCCTGAAATCAGCCAAAGCACTAAGCCCCCGGCAGTTACGTTGGGCCATGTACTTTGCCGACTTTGATTTCATAGTCACATACCGTCCAGGGGCAGAAAACAGGAAAGCAGACATCCTATCTCGTTACCCGGAACTGGAATCCAATTGTGAGATGGAAGAACCAAAACCTATAGTACCACCCACGCGCATCGTGGGTAGTGTGGTAGTAGATGACATGTTTGCAAATATCAGAAAGGCTTTGACGGCTAGCGACTTGGCCCAGTGGAACGATCCTGATAAGAAGAAAACGATAAAAGATGGACTACCTTTCTTCGGCACAGCTCTTTATCTCCCCACGTCAGCGACTCGTCTACAAGCCATGGAATGGTGTCACAATTCCCCATTTGTAGGACACCCCGGAGTAGCCAAGACTTATGAGCTGTTAACACGTCATTTTTGGTGGCCTCGGATGAAGCAGGATGTTCAACAATACATACGTATGTGTGAATGTTGTATGAGAAACAAGGCGGATCACCAAAAACCAGCCGGGTTACTACGCCCCTTGCCCACGCCACCAATGCCCTGGCACACAATATCTCTGGACTTCATAGTAGACTTACCAAGGTGCCATGGTTATACTGCAGTGATGGTAGTGGTGGATTCACTAACTAAGCTGGCGCACTTTGTACCTTGTAAAGGGGTCCCCACGGCTCAGGCTTTGGTTCACCTTTTCCTCCAGAATATTGTCCGTCTACACGGCATACCCTTACATATTGTTTCGGATCGTGGGGCACAATTTACATCACGCTTCTGGCAAGCATTTTGCACCAATGCAGGTATGCAGTTGAAATTGTCTACCAGTTATCATCCCGAGACAGATGGGCAAACCGAACGAGTGAACCAAACACTGGAGCAATACATACGGTGTATGACATACGAAAACGAAAAATTGTGGGCAGACGTCATCTGGCTGGCGGAGCTAGCATATAACAATGCCGTGCACGCATCTACCAAAGTATCTCCTTTCTACGGTACTTATGGTTTCCATCCGCGCTTTCAGCCAGTACCAGTGGTAACAAATACGGAGGTACCGGCTGTTGCCTCGCTCAAGGAACATTTAGGAAAAGTCTGGCGGAGTATGATGACTAATTTGGACACAGCTAAAGCATCCTATAAAAGGTACGCCGATGCTGGCAGGGAACAAGCCCCGACATATCGAGTTGGGGATAGGGTGTGGTTGAACACGCACAATCTGCACTTGGTAGGGCCCCGTAAGTTCCAGCCCAGATTTGTGGGTCCATTTCCTGTGGAAAAAATCCTCAATCCAGTTGCCGTTCGCCTTACCTTACCAACACAAATGAAGGTACACCCGGTATTTCATGTGGCATTACTCAAACCGGCCCCAGCGTCTATCCGCCCAAAGAGACCTCCCTCAATAACTGTTGCCGGGGTTCCTGAGTTCGAGGTAAAAGCAATATTAGATTCACGTTTTCGCCTGGGACAATTATGTTATTTGGTGGACTGGTTGGGTTACGGGCCTGAGGAACGCTCTTGGGAACCAGCGTCCAATGTACATGCTGCCCGATTGGTACGCAGGTTCCACAAAGATAATCCCTCCAAAGCAGGACCTGTTGGGAGGGGGAGTACTGTCAGGGCCACCACTGTAACCAAGGTGAACCAGCTGCATGGGAGGGAGCAACCTGGACTCGGGACAAAGGTGATGGGGTTCAGGCAACTATATTTCAGGACTCTGTTGTGTCCTTATTGCAGGAAATGGGCTGGGGGTGGCAGAAAACGCCATCCGGCACCTAGACCGGTGAAAGACTACATTGCCCAGCATGCTCGCGGGACCGCAAGCCAAAGAACTACTTTCCGGACCACGCCCGACCTTCTGCGCATGCGCGCGGTGCGCGCAAGGATCCCTGCTTGCGCTAATGGACACGGAGCTGAGAAGACGTCTAGGCAGAGGGCTCCTGCAGGCAGCGACGTGCGGGGCCATCCCCCGCCTGTGAGAACTGCAGGCCCCGCACACCCAGACAGATAAGTGCCTCTCATACTTGGTGCATGCTTGCACAAGCGAACTTGTGGATCGCTTGTCAGATGTTAAGGCCCTCGTGGGGAATACTCCCTTAGCAAATCAGGCGCACGTACGCGTCGGACAGCAGGGCCAACCTAGGGCATGCCACGGGTTGTGGCAAGACTTGGTGCAGACCCTTACGAGCAAACGAAACGCCGAGTGCAGCAACTCAGCGTCTGGTGGAGTTGAATGTTGGTGTTTGTGTGTACGCCGTGTGGAAGCAACACGGATGTGACCTGGCCTCACGTATGTTTTGGTTCTCTTGTAGCGGAGCTCCGCAGATCTGACAGCACGAACAATCAGCGCTGAGACCTATCGAAGAAACAGGCAGTCGCCTTGCAGAAAACACTCAGAGCTAAGTGCAGTCTCGATTTTTACCTGCTGGTTGTGTAGTGTGCTTGGGTGATACCAACCCAGGAAAAGCATGATTTGGGGCGTGATGGAAACGCTCATGTATTTGGCCTAATGTTTATGCTCAATGTGGTGTCAAAGTCAGAGGCATTGGGGAACGCTCATGCATATGGTAAATGTTAATGTTTAATACAGTGTCTAAGCCTGAGGTATTGGGGAGCACAAGTCAGAGAAGGTGTACCTCGAGCTCAGGAGCTTCAGCAGGGATTCATCAAGGTGAATCTTACCAGTCTCCCTTACCCCCTACCCGGTTACCCTAATTCCCCTTACCTATCCTCTCCAGCGGACCCTAACCCTCTTTCCCCGGCGGGTCGCGGTGGCCTGTGTTTCCTAACCAACCAGGCACCAAGACCTAACGGGGAGGCAGGTGTACGTGCTACCTCCGCGCAAGACGGCGAGCCTGACACTGACTGTCTTTCTGCTATCCAGGAATGGTGTGCCACCAACGACCTCTGCCTTAATGCCAGTAAGACGGATATTCTACTCATCGGCACTCCCACTCCCTCCTTCCCTGCGGCTCTCTGGCCGGCCTCTCTGGGACCTCTTCCTGCAAGGCAAAAAACCTCAGGGTCATCTTCGACTCCACACTCTCCTTCTCTCCTCAGAGGTATCCTTCCTTTCCTCTCCTTCCCCCAGAAGCTCACTGTCTCTAGAACCCTGGTTCTCTCGAAACTGGACTACTGTAACAACCTCTATCTAAATATGCCCGCCTCTACTCTCCGCCCTCTGCAACTCATCCAGAACAGGACTACGAGACTTGTCCTTGGCCTCAAGCCCAGGGACCATATACCTCCAGGACTGAAATCACTACACTGGCTCCCAGTGACACTCGAGGATCAAGTTCAAAACCCTCTGCATTGTCCACAAGGCCGCCTGGGGCCTTGGGCCAAAATACCTTCAACTCTCTCTTCCTAAATATCTTCCTTCTCTAGCTCTTCGCTCATCCGCCTCCAGCTCCCTCAGGGTCAGCCGCTTATCCAAACAACGAGTTGGGGGCAGACCTCTCTCCGCTGCAGGGGCCTCCCTCTGGAACAGCCTTCCTGCCTCCCTAAAACTTGAGGAGAATCATCTCCGGTTCCGGAAGCACCTCAAAACTTTCCTCTTTGCCTCCGCTTTCTCTCCCCCTCTCCCCTGCTAATACTACTCAAACTGCACTGAATCTGCAACTGGGCCACTCACCGTTCTTGGTCCTTGGCCTAGCCACTCTCCCCTGCACTGCCTACCCGGCAACCCCTGCACTACGGGACTGTCTGTATCCCTACAGCCCACCTTCCCAGCACTTACCTCGCACTTGCCACCAGCTGGCCCTTGTTATTTATCCTGTATGCCGTATGCTAATAACCCTGTACTGCACTTTCCCCTCTCACTTTCCCCCATGCACTTTTCCCTTCCCCTCTGCCCTTGCACTTGTGTGATCTGAATGACACCTGGCCTAGTAGGATCGTTGTCTGTATCCCCTTGTTCCACCCCCTGCCTCGTCGCGCCTTGAAACACTTGTGCATAGGCGCGTTACAAATGCCATATCATATCATCATAACAAGGGACAACCAGCAAATTTTGTCCAGATGAGCTGATCTAAATTTTTGACACCAGATACCTACGTGCCATTCCTTGGATGCACTTAGAATGTTCTAAAATCCTTTTCCTAACCGGTAACCAGTGCAATCTCCTCCGGTATGTGGAGAAAGGGACCTTTTTTGGTAGATTGTACACCAGTCTGACAACAGCATTTTGGGCAACCTGGAGACGATGTCATTGATCGTTGGTGCACATAACAAAAGAGTGCTGTAATAGTAAAGTCTGGAATTCACCATTGTCCCCATAGCCACTGCACGATCTGATTGGACAAATGGCAAAATAGATTTTAAAAGCCTAAATTGGTAAAAAAAACCGAATCTGATTACTTCTTAAAACATGAGCGTTGAAGTCCAATGATGCTTGCCATATGCAGTCAAGATTGTTCACCTTATTGGAGAAGGAAGTGGCTGCATCAAAAAATGCTGGACAAGAGGAAGTGGCAAGGTAGTCCTTAAGACTTTTTGGACCAAGCCCTATAACCTCAGTTTTGTTGGGATTAAGCTGAAGCTTGCATTCGATCATCCAGTCTTTAATAGCATTAGCACAGGCTAAGAACGGTCTGTCGCTTCTACAGGTGATTTTAATCTAACAGATCTGTGGGGGCGTGGCTAGAGAGCCATGCTATAGGACGTATCTGATGTGCTCCCGTTGATCCCGATATTGCAGACAAGCGCTACACAAGAAACTACGCTACTTGGCATGGAAATGAAGGAGGAGGCGTGCGAAGGTCCACTGCACACATGTATGAAGGTTTCATGAAGATCGAAGCTGGCGTTCAGGCGTTCTACACAGCAGAATATCCGGTGTCTCACCGAAACGAGAGAAAATGGCGGCTTGTTAAGAACAAAGGAATGGACACAAGATGAGTAAGCAGCACGGTCGTTGCCATCGCGGATACTGCCAATATCAAGCAATGCTGAAACGGACATCGTGCAATAATATGGGACTGGCGGCTAAATAAGGGAACAGTGATCACAAGACAAGCTTGTGCGAGTCCCAGTACAGACAAGGAAGCCTGTATCTGGACTGTGCAGGTAGTCAGGAAGGGCTCCTGGAACAAAATGCTGGCCAACGAAAGCACAGAGCGATCATAAAAGCTGCAGTCGGAGGGAGCCTCCTAGGTCAGTAGCAAGCGAGGTGGTGATCGAACGTACTGAAGATCACATTATTGCAAGCGTTCTGTTAACAGTGCCAGAGCTCTGCGTATTGATGTTGACACAAGATAATGGAGAGGCGCCCATGGACCTGTGGAGACGGGCTGTATGGAACCCTGGTGGATGCTCACCCCCGAGCACACATGGAATGTGCACAAACAGAGGACACGGAATACCGAAATAGGGCAGGATGGCCGCATGGGCGAGGGTGTAATTGCGCGAGCAGCCCCGACGAAATACATTCAATGCTGCAATAGGGAAGGGTGGGGGGGATTCAATGACACTTTGAAGCAGCACTCTGAGAAGGCTCTCCCCTGTCCGTAAGCATGTGCCCAAAAGTAGAAGTGCAGAGGTTCTGCACTGTGATACATGCGCAGACATTGAAAACCAGATGTCCTGGAACCCTTTGTGCATTTGACTCAGCCGGCAGCCACAATACGGACCGCGGGAGCAAACACTGCCCGCATAGAAAAGTCACAACAAATGTCGCTCTGGGAAGTGACTAGTTGCGCGGTTCAAGATTGTAGCACCAGCAAAAGCAGCAAGTAAGAGCCTCTGATGCGGATTTGATTGGAAACATTTTACAGGCACTCCTTGGGTATCACATTGGTCCCAGGGGTGCGGATCTGTGGTTGGCTGCTTGGGTAATATCTCACAAGCTGCTAGCCCGCCAATGGTCATCGGCGATGTGGTGAGGGCTACGGGAGCTAGTCCCAGGATAACCAAACATGACATATTGCTAGCTCCCAGAGCGTGCCAGGAAGGCCAACAAACGCAGCCTGGGAGGCTTGTTGGGTCAGACAGACCCAAGTGGAACCAGTCTACCTTTTAGACCTGATACGAAGTTGGGCATTATGATGGAGAACTTGTCAATGTACGGCAGAACCATGTTATAGCACGTCACCTCAGGGTAAACTGGGGCGGAGAGACTAACACAAGCTCCCGCGCCAAAACAGCACAAGGATGGTATCCAGCACACAATTTCCGGCGGTGTTACAGTCGGATGGACAGGTCTCCCCCCTAAGATCGTACCGGGACCTACTGAATATATGTGCCCAGACAACAAGATCGCAGATTGGGTTGAAAGGACCCTGTAGCGGTGTCCCGTGGTTAAGGGCTGTGAAGGTGGCTGCAAAGAACTAACTGAAGAAACAGGGCTGTGTTGCCCCACGGTGGCTCTGGCTTCATACGGCGAGAGAGCGGAAGAAGAGCAGTTGACACGACCTAACGCTGTACCGAACACTGGTGCTGTGAAGAGCAGGGCGCAACAGAAAGCACAACACATGCAAGGCACAGGATCCCAGCTGCTGTCTCAGCTGCTGGTCACAAGACCATCTGGGGCGGAAGCGCCACCTTCGACACTGGTAGGGATGGCGTCCAAGATCAGCAAATGTAAAGGGAAGCAACCCACGATGGATATCTTCGCTAAACCAGCCCAGTCACCGGATGCTTCCACGCACGCAAGGGGAGAAACACGTGGATTGTCCACCCCATGGCATAGCGACCAACAAATCCTGGAGGCCATAGCAGACCTGAAATCCTCGTGGGAGAACAAACTTAGCGCAGCCATGGCGGAGTTGAAAACCTCATTGAAATTTAGAGACAAGATCTGGAAAGCCAGGCAGAAGAAGTGGAAGGGAGGTCATGACGCAACTATATACGTGTGGTTGGGTTACCGGAAGGAGAAGAATGTGCAGACCCGACAAATTATGTGGAGAACATGTTGATATAGGAGATAGGTGCGGGAGCACTCACCCAGGGGTTTACTGTGGAGAGGGCACACAGACCCCAGGCTAGGAGAACCCAGCTGGGAGCTCCTCCTCGAGCGATCATCACCAAGATCCTAAATTACAAAGACAGGGAGAAGATTATGGAACACTTCAGCAAAGGTGGGACGATAACTAGAGCATCAGCCACTGTCACGGCGTACCCAAACTACACCTTGTGGGTACAAAGCCCAAGACTGCACTATGTGACGATCAAGAGGCGGCTGCAGGAATCCGGCTTCAAATACATGCTGCTGTTCCCAGCAAAATTGAAAGTCTTACACAAGAACAAGGCGATTTTCTTTGAGACACCAGAGGATGTGGCGAGCTGGCTGGACATGCAAGGTTGCCCGGAGGGTGCAAAACGCCAAACCCAGAGCGGACAGGATAAGTGACCCGGCTTTACCCTTGTATTGTACTATGAACAGATGCAGTTAGGGCTGGTTATCGCCCACAACACTAATTGGGACTAGAAGTAGTACGGAATCCTAAGGGGCTCATTGTAGCCGTATAGGGTATGCTCAGGACATGGGCCTCTAAGTTAAAATGGACAAAGTAACAAGGGACATGGATATAGTAGGGCTTGGGAGTAGTATATTGTGGCATTAATACGGGAGACATAGAAGGAATGCGTTCCTAACACCAGTAGTTAGTTGGGATACCAATAGTGTGGTATCCCCCTGCAGAGTTCCAAGTACCGGCGAGGCCGAGAAGGACTAGATGCAGGGTAGCCCGAGATCCAGGGATGGAGCTGGGCAGCAGTTGAGGATGGGTAGGGAGGTGGGTGGGGGGGCAATAGTTGGGGAGCTTTATGGGCGGGAGGAGAGGGATGTTCTAGTAGTGTTGGGAAGGGAAGAGCCTGCGATCACAAGCCAGTTCTACAAAAGAGGAGTGCATGAGTGGAGTCGTGGGGAGTGGGGTATAGCGGATATGGGGGACCTGAAGATCATGACCCAGAATGTAAGAGGGTTAAACAGTTATATTAAACGAAATAAGGTCATGATGTACCTGAAGAGACGGAGAATAGACATTGCATGGTTTCAAGAAACCCACTTGACCAGGGATAAACTAAAAGTGGTGAAGAGGAAATGGAAAGGGAGCACAATAGGCACAACGTATTCCATGTATGCACGAGGGGCCATCACGTGGATCGCACCACATGTCCTGTTCAAATTGGTACAACAGGAGGTAGAGACAGATGGCAGAATGGGAATACTAAAAGGGTTGGTGGGGAACAAGGATGTGAATATCATCAACATATATGCCCCAAATAATGACACTACAATATATTTCAGGAAACTTTATGCTATGATCAGCCCATATATAGATGGAGCAGTTCTAATTTGGGGAGTGGGGGAGAGGGGATTTCAACTGTACACTGGACCTCAAGCTTGTCAGATCGGATAAGAAAGTAACGAAGCCCAACCTGGTGGTAGAGGCACTTTTGAATGATTTTCGTATGGTTGATGCGTGGAAGAGACTTCACCCACAACACAGATTACTCGCATTACTCAGCCCCACACAACCTGCACACCAGGTTGGATTACATATTTACAGCCAGCATATTAATAAGAAGGCATGAGGAGGGCAGATTACGAGGCGGCACTCCTCTCGGACCACGCACCGCTGATTGTAACGTGGCAGATCTCTCCTCCCAGTTCGAGACTCCGGACATGGAAGCTCATAGCCGAAGCACTGAGGGATACAATATTCAGACAGCACCTGAGGAAGGTTATAAAGGAATACTTTGAACACAATACAGGGAGTGTGAGGTAAGACGGCACGCTGGTGGTGAGGGGTGGGGGAGAGATTTCAAAATCTCAAGGATTACAGGGTGGTATAGTGCGGGAATTGTAAGCCACGGAAAAGGAGCTAGACGTTAAAATGCAAGAGGGGATGGCTTCCCGGGAGAGGCTGAGGCCATACCTCATGTACAGGAGAAATGCAGAGCCCACAGAGATTAAGTAACTTAAATTATAGGAAATATATAGAAAGGCAGCATGCAGAAGGTGATAAACCTAGCAGGCTGCTAACCTGGTTGTGTAAGAATGAGGCCCCCAGACAGGCAATCAGGAAAATGCAAAGGACGGGTTGATGGAAGACACTCAAGAAGGGGTGAATGAATGCTTTTATAGACATTATCAAAAGTTATACGCAAACAAGATTGAAGGAGGAAATTGACATATCAGATACACTGGCGGAGATCACTCTACCTAAGCTCGTAGAAGAAGATAGGGAGAATTTAGCGGCCCCACTCATATTAGAAGAGCTGGAGCGCGTGATCCAGACACTACCTACCAATAAGGCTCCGGGAGCGGATGATCGGCTGAGCGAGTTCTATAAAACATGTAGGGCGGTCTTACTCCCATCGATGTTAGCCATGCTGAATGAGGCGTTTGACAAGGGTAGGCTGCCAGAGACCCTAAGGCAAGCGATTATTATCCCGCTCCACAAGCCAGATAAACTAAGCAAGGACTGCGGATGTTACAGACCGCTATCACTGCTCAACCAGTATAGCAAGATACTCACTGCAGTGATGGCAAACAGACTGAAGCCAATGATAAATAAGCTTATACATCATGATCAGACGGGGTATGTCCCACGTAGGTGTATTTCCGACAATCTCAGGAGGCTTCACCACATCATAGACCAGATAGAGGGGAGCCCCCAAGAAGTAGCGATAGTCCCACTAGACACAGTAAAAGCCTTTGATTCAGTCAAATGGCCGGGGTTGATGGCTGTTTTGAAGGAATGTGGGATAGGCCCAATGTATTTGAAGTGGGCTCAATTGCTGTACAGTGAGCTGGTGGCTCGAGTCCGGCCAGGACCGATCGCTTCGGAAATATGGCATCCGAGTAGAGGCACCAGGCAGGAGTGTCCGTGGTCCCCGATGGCCTTTATCTTAGCACTGGAACCTTTGGCGATATATTTGAGGCAACAATATAGCAAGATGGGTATCAACACAAATGGGGGACATAATCTGATATCACTATACGCAGATGACATGTTGCTATATTTTAAATATTCTGAAGAAAATCTGCAATACATTCTAGAGGTAATGGAATGATATGCGATACTCTCTGGCATAACAATCCTAAAAAGTCCACCATATTCCTCCTAGGCAGGTACGGGGGAAAACCACAGCACTAGCTACCAGTGCTACAGATAGGATGGACAACTGATACTTTTAGGTACCTGGGAGTGGATGAAAACAAGCATAACACGGAAAAGTTGGTAGGGAAAATCAAACTTAGCATAGTATTCTGTGCCCGGTTACCCCTAACCATGATGGGCAGAGCGTCACTACTAAAGATGATAGTACTACCCAAGCTACTGCACTACTTCGCAAATGTCCCGTACATGATACCTTAACGGTTCTTCACCAGGGTACAGAGAATATGCAGGGGGTTCATTTGGCACAACTCCAGGAACAGGATAGCAATGTGGAAACTGCAGAACCCGTATGATCAAGGAGGGATTATACTGCCCAATTTCGAGGTGTACTATCTGGCTGGTCAGCTTCAATACGTAGCAAGATGGTTATCCGAGGAGCCCACACCAGAGGCTAAATTGCTGAGGGCAGTGGGTACACCTTATTTTTTGAACGAATGGATGCGGCTGGCAGAACCTCAGAGGGGAAGGGGGTCGGCATTTTTAGACTTGGGGAGGAAGATCTTGCGTAGAGCCTGCCAAGCGATGGGAAGCCCGCTACCGTGCTCCCCACAGGTACCTTCGGTGGCACTGAAGCGGGTAGACGAGCAATTGACGACTATTTGAGAATACTGGGAACCAGTAGGTGTAATAACCATTGGAGATGTGTGGCAAGAAGGGGAGCGAATAGAATTTGATACACAGAGGACACAGGCTTATATAGTGGACAATATATCACACACACTAGGCTGATGACAATGGTAAAGACGACGTGGTCAGAGGTGGAGCTGACCCGGAAACCGGATGCCGCCATAGAAACGTTTCAGGCTGTATCTGACGGGTGCCATGAGGTCTCACGAATCTATGAAATAATGATGTCCAAAGTTGGGAAGGAGGTGGTCCAGATGATGCAGGACTGGGAGGAAGATAGTGCAGTAACAATAGGCGACGGGCTGTGGGAGAGAATGCAAAGATACCATAAGAAAGTGTGAAGAAATGTGAGACAACAAATTCAGTTATATGTTACCCATAGAGCATATATGACCCCAAAGAAGATTACCAAGTTCAGGAATGCCAGAACACTGATGCCCAAAATGTGGAGAGGTAGATGCAGGGATCGTACACATGTTCTGGGCGTGCCCGGAAATAGGGAAATATTGGAAAGAGGTAGCACACCTCCTAGCAAATAAAGGGATAACATTGGAAGTGGACACTCTGTGGGCGTGTTCCCAAGACTGCGCAAACTCAAACATACGAGCAAACTTAAAGACCTGGCGTATATTCTGGCTAAACGCAGGATGAAGGCAAGCAAGAGACCGAATGCAGAGGTCTGGTGGCGGGACCTCCTGAAATGCACAGATGCAGAAACAGAGGTAAGGGGGGAAACAGTGGACAGAGGGGGAGAAGAGGAAGCAAACACACTTATAGCCTGGCTACATTTGATCGCCTCATTGTCGGGGTCCGGGCAAGAGGAACCTGAGGCAGATAGCTCCTCAGATAGAGAAGGCGGCGTAACACCCATAAGATAGATTGTAGAAGCTGTAGATTGGCGGGGAGGGAAGGTGGGTAGGGGGGAAAGGTTAGGGAAACTGCTTTTGTGTACCGTGGTTTGGTGCAATGTAGGTTGATCAATATGAAAACTAATAAAAAATAGATCTGTGGGTCGTCCGCATAGGAATGGTATTTTAAACCAAACCTGGAGAAAATGTCCATCAAAGGTCTAAGATAGACATTAAACATTATCAGGGACAAGGAAGACCCCTGCGGTCCTCCACACAGAACAGGGAGGTCGTTGGAGTAGAATCCTCCAAGTTTGACTACTTGGGTCCTGTGCTCTAGAAAGGAGGAAAACCATGCCTTCCGAAACCTGGGCAACCTCAGATTCCTGGAGTGGGAGTCCTTTTCCCATAAATGGGGAAGGGGGACCACATCCAGTGGGGTCCCTCTTTTTCAAAACCCCCTCAACCGGGAGGGGTTTTGCTGAGCAGGCTCGCCTCTAGTCTCAAAGGCGGTGGTTCCCCCTAGAGAAGGGACACATTCCCCAGATTCATCACAGTATACACAAACAAGCACAGTGAAGAAAACCTTTTAAACAATCAATATTGTTGGTGGCACTATGTTGACATGGACAGTTTGATGGTCCATAAGCCCTGGCCAGAGGGGAAAACTGCTCCAACTTGCTACGACTCTCCCATCAGGAGCCAAGCACACATGTGCAGGGCTCAAAATTGATATTGGAAAAACAGCTCTTGGGTATGCAGCATCAACCAGTGACCAAGAGCCACCACTGTGCAACAAGGAGCTAGTACATAGCGCTCCACACAAAATGTCCACAAAAGATGGAAACATTTTATTTCCATTATTGATGACCCATTCTGCTTCAAATGTTGTATAGATGTGTCCAAATGTTTATTTATAGATTGCCCCAAAGACAAAGATTTGGCATCAGTTGGCCTGTGGAGCCAAAAATAGCTGTTGGTGTCAAGCTAACCAGGCTCTTCTAGGCTACAAGCAGAAGCTAAATATCTTCCAGCTCCCCTCAATTTCGAACCCTGCAAGTGGGTAAACCTGGTTTAATGTCCATGACACATGTTGGTCTTTCTAGTAACTCCTTGCTTTGTCGTACGAAACCAGATTGAAAGCTTTGCTCAGCAAAGCTTCATATTTTTGACGATCAATATGCAAGTATTCAAGTGGCCTGCCATACTAGTAAATTAAGATTTACTTGATATCTAGTAAATGTTTAAAGAGATCTAACAGTGCTCATACAAAAGATCCAGGGGGAATTCATAATGAATGTCAACGCACATGTTCCAGCACCTAATTGTGGAGGTTGAAGCTCACTTACCTTCAATGCATCAGGGTCGGCGAAGTAAGTGGTTCCTCCAAAATACATGGGTATCCAAATGTCCACCACTTGTGCTGCGATGTGGCTCAAGGGCAAGTAGCTAACAAGAACCTCCTGCTCCCCCAGACCAAGCATCTCACCAGCTCTCTTCACCACCCATGTGAGCTGTGGAAATGGGAAAAGGTTAGACTTGGGCATTTTTGTTCTCAAAGAAAGTAAGGCTCCCAGCCCCAAAAATCATACTACCCAACAAAGAAACTAGCAAGTTACAAATGTGAGTGACTGAAAGACTGTTAATGACTAGAAATTAGATTAAATGCAGCAATTAATCCCTCTAAACCAGTGGGCATCCTTTTAGTATCAGTTTTAGTTCACCTGTAACACTATACAAGGTAACCAAAGTTATGTAAATTAATCCAACCTCCCCAAGTTCAGAAGGGGTAGTTCGGGCCACCATGTTTGGACATATACCCTCTGCAAGAGGATTATTTCACACAAACTGCATCTGATCATTGGCAGGTGGGACAAGGAGCGGGGGAAATTGGGTGAGAAGTAAAAACGAGCCAGATTTACGTAACGATTGATATCGCACAAGGGAAGACTCCTATTTAGTGGAATCGTGGTTCAAAGAATAACACATTTGCGCAGTCTCAAATAAGTTTGCAGAACATACTTGCAGCAAAAGTATCACCTTGAACTGCGCAGCACCCAAATAGGAGAATATGCTTCTAGCATGGGGCAAAAAATGAACATTTCCAAGGCAATGTTTTCAGAATGGCATCGTTGACCACAGTATGTTTTATATACACACACAAAATCATGGACAAACAATTGCGCATGGATGGCTTTGGACTAAATTCACAATTTGCCAATTATTAGGGTCAATATGGGGTGGATCCCCCTAGAAAAGAGCAACTACTTTCATTTCCTCATCTAGATGGTGGCATACCTGGAGGGGAAGTCTGAAGGGCTTACTGCCAATGCAAAGCATTTGTTTGCGAATGTCCCAGCAGTCATCCCCAAATTTGGCTCTGGCGTATAGATCGTACCACAGTGTTTAGGTTTAATCAACTGGTCTAAACAGTCTGACCAAATTCGGACTAGCCTGACTAAGAGGGACAACTAGTAGACTGCATTGAAACACTTGTGTATAGGCGCGTTACAAATACCATATCATATCATATCATATATCATTGGTAATGCCAGTCAAAGCCATTGGCTGCCCAGTATAGGACGGAATTACAGAGTCAAAATTACCGACCCCACCAAAAGACTTAAAAAGCATGCCACTAAAAGCTTGAACCTTTAGTGGTATGTATGTTTTGGTGGGGTTGTTTAAAAAATAAATAAAATAAGAAAGGCTGCAGGGGCTGCCCCCCACAAAACCCGCTCACCATACTTTACAGTATAGTGAGTGAGGGTTCCGGGGGACACCCCCGCAGCTGACCAAAAAAAAAAAAACCCCAGACCTTTTATATGCTGTCATTTCCGTTGCTGGAAATTTAGCCGCGGGTAAATCACACAGAGCCTGCTGCCCGGCACACCTGCATGCTACTCGAAACAAAGGCTTGGTGGCATGTGTCAGGTTCTTTAGTTTGCCATTTTGCACCACTATCATTGTGGTGGTCCAGTGATATTAAATTATTCCACATGCCACTGTGACCCAGTTATGGCCCTTGTACATGGACTAGGGCTTTTTATCAACCTTACCGCGGTTGATGTGCCCTTCCCACTTAGATGTCACCCTCCCCCGCTTAGATGTCCACAAATGGGTTTGGAGAAGGGACAGTGCAAGAAAGTATTCGACAATCGTAGGTAACCAGACGTGCTGAAAAAGAAACATTCCCAATTTGGTGTTGTGATTTTTACCACACACCCATCGATAGATTCCTTACATTCACAGGAGCCCTGATTTTACTGTACTACAACATTGATCATACCACGCTCCTTGGGCCTGTGCTTGCATCCAAGGTACAACTGAGATTTGTCTGAAGTCCTTGCAGACCAGACTGTTTTCATACATTGGTTTTCCACCCTATACATCTAGTCTGAAAACTATTCAATGTGGAGTTAATCAATGGTGGGCACTACCCCACTTTTCCTCCCACCCCTTTAGTCCACTTGCATCAATTGTTAAACTTAGGCTATCTTCTTGGACTGAGATTTTATTGTATGCGGATGACATCCAGCTGCAGTGGAGGGGTGGGCTTTGGGTTTCCGATCGTATGAGTCAAGAGACGCTAATAAAAACACTATCATTGGACCTATTTAAATAGATAATACTTACAAAATGCAACAGCCTAGTGTCCTGTGCGTCACACACACAAACACCACCCCCCCCACCCCTGGTATGCATGGTCATATCTTTTTGGTTTCCGGACTGCACAATTATCTTCTACAAATAGGGCTCCCAAGTTACATCAATGCTAGGATGCAACATTTTGTGAACCCAAAAGTGCAGGCAACCACTTATATGGATTTGCTCTGTGTGCTGGCTGAGAAGACGATAGAAGGGTAGAAGATATTGCCCCCTCTGAATAGGGGGATATGCAGCAATAGAAACTGTATACACCCTATACAGAGGGGTGATGTCTTCTTCCTTCTCTCAGCCAGTATACAGAGCAAATACAAATAAGTGTATTGCTGTATATACCATATTACTTGAGTTATACCCAAATTAAGATTTCACCCTACTCATCTGGCTTGGGTAGCATTGTTCTCTTTTGTTGAAGCTCACAAACTCTACTGCACATACTTTTGGCCATCCACCAACCTGATTATCAAGTTTCTTAGGGCACTCCTGCACACATGTACTGTTAAACTAAGTTCTTTATTAAAGAAAGTACAGGGAGAAAATTAGCTGTGTGCAAGCCTCAACGACCCTGGCTGCACCGGTCAGTTGGCGCAAGCGAATCGCCAGGTACTGGCAATCTAGAGATGAAATTCATAGTATTCCAAGAATTACTACAACAATGGAACACATTGAATTTTGCCAGCAAGACCGTACCAGTTAGTCCCTTGACACATGACAGTAAAAGTGGATACATGAACTCCATTATGCAATTTCTTCTTAAGTTGTTCACCACTCTAGTAGTTGCTGGAGAATATTGTCACCGCATATTTAAAGGCAAGACTGGCCTTGGGCTCATGAAATCCACGTGCACGTTTTGAGTTTTTTTGACCTACAAAAAGTTCAGAAAGGATTTACCCGAGGGTGATATTCTGCATGTGTGTGAGCAACGGCAAAACAGGAGCCCTCTACAATGTATATTCTTTTATGATGTTATGGTCCAAATTGGTTTGAATGTTCTTCAGGCCCACAGCGCTTCTCCCATTGCTTTAGTGTATGTATCTAGTGATGTCTGTGCGCGTGAAGTAAAATTAAAAGAAATGCTCAAGTAGAATGTTCACATTTACTTTATTAAGTATAGCCAAATAGGAAACCATTAGTTCTACTCATGAAGGATATCTGGGACCACCACAGTGCAGACATGCACACTTCTCTCACCAATGCCAAAAGAAAGTGAAGCAAGAGACTGGAGAAGAAGTCACCTGCGCTTCCATTTTGATTTTTCAGAAGTGCCAGCTTTTAGCAGACAGGACTGCCTAGACTCTCGAATGGCCACTGTTGGGAACACTATGAACCAATCTGCAAAAAGCCTCTCAATAGCAGAGACAGAAAGGGTGGATAGCATGCACGGTTTTCAGATCCTGACTAACCCTATGACCAACTCCCCTCCACATGCAACACACAAAGTTCTCAAAGGGCAATTGAGCATGCCTCTCCCCAGCTCCAGCACCAAAACCTAACTACAGCAATGTAGTATGGTTCACCAATGCAGGTTTCTTATGACGTATAAATGAAAAGAGATCACATTAAAGCTTGCACAGCAGTCCAGATCCTCCAAAAATGGTTCCCAGTTGGTGGCACATTTCGATTGGTTGTTAATGGCGAGTCAGCAAGATCTATTTCACCGTCATGCGGAAGAGTTCTTTTCAGATGACATTCAATTTGGTGTTTTTTAAACCTTTCATCAAATTGTTCTTCGCTGTTAGCGCCTTGTATTCCTTGACTTGCTGCATCCTCATTCCAGAAGTTTTCTTCATGTGCAGTGTTTCGGCATCATCTTTTGACTTGTGCGGTCTTGTTTCAGGGTGGGAGAAGAGTTTTTAGTAGTATCCACAGGCGTCAGCCTCTTTGCTTCCTGCGAGGCAGGTTTGACGGACGCTCCATTTCTTTTCAGAAGTTAGTTTAAAATAGTTTTTCTGGACTGATTTGGTTTTTCCATTCTCGCACGTTGGATGTCTTCAGCATTTTCTGGGTCTGGAGATGTCAGATCGTGGACTTTTGATGCGTTTTGGGTGGATGGTGACTGATTCTGTTGCCGGAAATACCGCTGAGTCTTGCTCATTTTTAATTGTCTTAAGAGTTTGTTCTTGGTTTGCAGATTAGATGTGGAGATCGCTTTTTTACGTTGTCTTGTTTGAGGACCACTGAGTGTCATTTAATGAGTCCCGCACAGCATCTTCTGCCATCATGTACGCTAGTCAAGGTCTGAGCTTTATATTTTGAGGATGGGATCTATCTACAGTGGTGCTGCTTGATATAAAAATGGTCTGCAGTATGCAATATGCTTGTTATAGATCGCTGTTTCTTACTTCGAGTTGGAGTACGCTAAGATTGACAGTAAGATTAGATGCTTCTGTCAAATCACTACCGCTCCAGAGTCAAAGGCTCACGGCCCGCAGTCCTCAGGGCTAGTTTCTATGTTCCTGTGATGGGATTCTGAGATCCAGGTTTAAATATGAGCTTACTGGTTTCAGTCAGCAGGTTTCCGTGGAGCTCCTGAGTCAGAGGCTTGTGACACGCAGTGCTCAGGGCCAGATTGTTTCTCCTGCAATTGAGTTTTTTTTTTGTATGGGTAGCCTCGTCACAATCCGATTCTATGAGCTGTTGTACGGACCCCGGTATCCCCAGACAGGCTGCCAAGTCGTCTCCTCGACAGGGAGTATTCAGAAATTAAAGCAGACACTTCAGGATTTATAGTGAGCTTTAATATAGTGTGGTAGATGCAGTTACAGAGCAGTTACGGTAATATGGGCTCAATTACCCTGTAGTTGGTATTTGAAATCCGAAGTTCAAGAGCATACACTGAAGAGAGAGTCCTTACCTTCCATCACACACATCCCTCGTGCGTGTTGTTGGCGGCAGCACCGCGGCAACGCAGCTAACAGCCAAACCGTATTTGCAAAAATTGCCTTCGACTTGCGCAGGCTTTCCGCCGCAAGGGTCCCGCCTCACAGTTTTTGTAGTGCCACTTCCTGGAAGGGGCAGAGCCTCAGTAGAGCAACGGCTCTTAAGGCAACAGCAGCCACAGGGTTCCCATGATACACACTGAGCTGATCACGGAGCAAAAGGCAAGTAGCAGAGTGGTCCAACACTGCAAACAGACAGCCAAACAGTATTTGCAAAAAGCACCCTGGACTAGCGCGCGATTTACCCTCAGACGGAGGTACCTACGAAGGATATGGATCTGCCCCCCGCCCCCACTCTGCTTGGAAAACATCTGATCTACAGAGAGTTGGAGCTAGAAGACCGAAGGGCTCTAGCAGTGAGTATTAGGGAGAGAGAGTTGGATGTAGCGGGGACCCAGTCCTTAGAAAGCCTTGTGGATGATGTAGAGGGTCTTGAATTGGATCCTCGCAGCAACTGGGTGCCAGTGGAGAGATATTAGTGCTGGAGAGATGCGATCCCTGGGCTTGAGGCCAAGGATAAGTCTTAGTCCTATTCTGGATTAGTTGAAGGGAGCAAAGGTAGGAGTTAGGCAGATTGAGGACGAGGCTGTTGCAGTAGTCCAGCCTAGAAAAGACCAGAGCTCTAGAGACTGAGTTTCTGGGGGAAGGTGTGGAAAGGAAGAATGCCTCTGAGGAGGTGCAGCTGGAATTGGGCATTCTTGGCAAGGTCCATGATGTGAGGAGAGAAGGAGAGAGAGGTGTTGAAAATGACACCAAGGTTTTTTGTGAGGTTCATGTGAGGGGGGGACCCATGGTGTAGGAGGGAGCTGGGGGTCCCAATGAGAAGGATCTCAGTATTACTGGCATTAAGGCAGAGATCGTTAATAGACCATGTCTGCAACTGTTTATGATCATTTCATCTAAAACCATTGCATCTAATGCCACTCCATCGAAACTTTTCCATCTAAGTTTTTTTTCTTTTTTTTGGGGGGGCCCAAACCCCAGTTTTTTACCCTTTAAAATACACCTGAACAAAAATTAACCCTTTACCCCACCAAAAAATTGCATTAGGTGGAAATTGTTTAGATGGAAAAAATTTGATGGAATGGCATTAGATGCAATGGTTTTAGATTGACTAGATACTGTTGGCAACGACAATTTCTTTCTTGTGCCCAGTCCATTTTCTATTACTGGATTGTTGTGTGTTAGTTTACCTCGTGACCTTCGATTCCTTTCATTGCAGTCTGCAGAACACGTACATGGAAGCCCAGGTCACAAAAGGTTATGCACAAAAACATGCTCTGCAGAGTGCCGAAGGAACGGGCAAATCACCGGCTGGAGTCCGCAGCAGATACGTGGGGGCGGGAAACAGAAGGTGCAGCATAGCAGCTGGGGGTACAGAGTGGAGCCCCTACAAGGAAGTGGAAGGTTGTGAACAAAAGATTGCACTAGCGGGATTGCAACCTTTTGTGCTGCAATAGTGGGTGCACCCTTGTGTGCAGCCTACAGACACAGAACCCGATACTTACATTGTCATGACTCAGCATCGCCCCCTTGGGATGGCCAGTCGTCCCAGAAGTGTAAATCAAGGTGCAACACTGGTTGGCTTTCTGCGAGCCAATGATGGAATCCAGCTGAGAATCTGGAACATCTGCCGCCAACTGGATAAACTCCTTCCACTGCAATGAAAATGAGACAAAACATCAGCAAGGATCCCACACGGAGCACAAGATCCACATCCTTCTCTAAAGTCCCCAAATAGGTCTGTACAAAGCACCCAAATCTTATAGCGTTCAGCAAATGATCTTCAAAAACGTCTAACTGGGGCTCATGGCAGGGGTGTTCATCTCACTGTGGTGGTCATCAAGCAGTGAACGTGAAACTAATAACATGGATGAAGATCAACTCTAAATTAAGGAGAGCCTAGTGGCATTTGGAATCCAATTATGTAGCCCCAAAGGACAACAATAGATCTCACCATGAGTCACTGACCAAAACGTCAATTGAGATTGGGCTTCTTTCTAGGGAAGACTGACCACTGGAATAGTAAGTCACATCAATATGCCTTTGGTATTTCCCCAGCAGGAAATGACACAGTTAAGGGAAAGGGGGAATAACAGCATTGTCATACAGTATCATGTATGGCTGCAGAATCTTCTACAGCCCTAGAGGACACTACCCTGCCTTGCACTCTACTTCCCCAGCAGCATTGTGTTCTGCTTGTACTCACTAAGTGGCCACATCCAACCTCCTGGACTTCAACACTGTAGGACAGAGAAGGACTTCTTGAAAGAAAAGCGGCTTTGGGTAGTTAGGTAGTTACACCAGGAGGTCTGTTACTGTACTCTGACTGCCATCATTCCCATAAAGGAAGATAACCAAAATAAAAATATAATATTGAGTGCAGACCCAGCTTTGAGAATTAGGAGCGTTTTACAACCAATGCATTACTAGGACTACAGGTGAGAGGAGTCCAATTAGAGTGAATAAAGATTTGAGCTGAGATTAGTGAGGGAAAAAGTTCTTTAAAGATGTACTTTCAGATTAGTAAAATGCTTAAATCTGTCCCTGGCCAATCCAGCTTTCCTGATTTTTTCCCCCTTATTTATAGCAGACTATCCTAGGCCCTTCATTCCATATTGACGCTGCACCCACTTGCAGGGTCTATGGATTTATTCACAGCAGCGGGCGCAGATTTGTACTACAAAAAATAGTCTTCGGCACCCCTCTGCAAGAATGAATGCGGCTAAATGACCTGTTCTTTGGGAAGGTACCCACTCGAGAGTCCGCAGCCACACGTTAGCAAATGGATATTTCCCTTCTGTGAAAGGTACAGTGAGCTATCAGTCTTTGGATTTGTACTACAGGTTGTGGTTAGGCCGGGGTTACTGGGTCAAGTACAGAAGCCTGCGTACAACTGTCCTAATCAGATTGAACTAGGTACTACAATAAAGGTGCTCACAAGCGACTGCACGCCACCCTGGGGGCAGATATATCATTCCCCCCACCATTTAGTTTGGGCTAGTGCCTACAAGCTGAAACTAGTGCACTGAAGTACAGATAGGGAAGAATCACATTTGAGGGGAGACACAGTCTGTAGGTGTTGTTTGGTTATGTGCCTGCCCATGGCCATGCTACTCCCTATGGCCATATCCACCCGTTCCTGCCTCTGCCCGTCCAAAACACCACCTCATGGGAACTCTAAGAGCTCGCTTATAACAAGGCTTACCATCAGGCTTTGCATTCAAAGTGGCTGCCAGTGGTTGTTCCAAGCAGTCTTCTGAGAGTTAGTTACTTAATTGGAGTTGTAAGGCCTGCCTTTATTCACTTGATTTATAAACAAACTGTGTCCTTCAATAAAGTCCTGTTTAAAACAAGCATTGGCAAAGCCACGCTTTTGGCTTGTGCATAAGTGTTAAGCTTTTGCCAGCAACTTCTATTAGATGCCCAGGTACTCGCACCATTTTGCATCTGCTACCAACAATGGGTAGTTACCACTACAGCTTTTCCATGCCTACACAAAAGCCCAAACTGTTGGCATTGTCAATGCTCATTTTACTTTAAAGTGTGGCCCACACCTCCAGCACTGTGGACAGGTGGCAGTAAAATACTATGAGTTTTGCAAAAGTCTCACTGTATATAGGTTGGGTCTCCGCTCCCTTAGTTCATCCTGGTATTGTATAATGGCCTTCAGATGAGGCAGCTGGTCCTGTACCTAAACAAAACAGAAGGAAAAATATGAGATTGGAAGATATTTAATACAATGATCAATGACCCCAAAGGGCTCCAAGCAGTGCTTATTCATGCAGATTACTGTATTAAACTACCATGACAAATAACTGCAATGGAGTCCCAGAGTTGGGGATTCTGCTCAATCTCTGTTGCATACTCTTTCTGGCAATAGAACAGTCACCTAAAAAAATAATTATGAAATACAGAGAGGTCTGGTTAGATAACATGCATCTTTGGCCCTTATATTATGGCTAGGCTATCCAGGCTTTCTCCATACCAAGTAGAAGGAAAGAGTGTAACCAGCAGTCTCTTAAAGGCACTCATGCTAGAGGTCTCTTGTCCAGGGACTAAGTACTGGGGCTGCAGAGCCTAGAATGTAGTGTGGCTTCCTTTGCTCACCTGTGGTAGCACTGGATAAGCAGTCAAGAGTCTAGCTTTATACAAAGCATGCGTGTGTAAAAAATAAGAACCCCAGTAAGCAATAATCTCAAAAACCATAACTAATGTGGGGCTATAGTGTGACAGGAGATTAAAGTTTGAAAGTACTGTGGAGTTGGGGCAAAGACCAGTTGGTCTCTTGCAGGAAACCAGACCCTCAGGTATGCACTTCAGTTCTTCGCTGGATTTCAAAGGCAGGATGTTCATGGTTGAACGAAAGTGCGATAGATATGGGCTGTATGGCATTACATTTGTGGTGTTTCTGGACTGAAGGTTAAACAGTTTCCGCTCATGGCCAACTGCATAACACTGTAGCTTTGTAGAAAGAGTAGCTTTCTGGTGCCAACCAGTTAATCTACAGGGACGTTGGATAAACAATTTAATATATTTTTATTTTGATTATTTTGCACAGGGGTTTACAACCAATGCGTTACTAGGACTACAGGTAAGAGGTGTTGAGGTGCCGAAAAAGAGTGAATAAAGATTTGAGCAGAGGATAGTGAGGAAAACATTCTTTACAGGTATACTTTGAGATTATAAAGATACTGAAATGTGTCCCCCTCCTTTAATGTCACAAGCCAATCCAGCTTTCCATATTTCCTTTGTTATAACAGACTAGTTCACGCCCTTCATTCTATAGAGACATTGCAACCACTTGCAGGGACTATGAACTCATCCACACTTGCGCAGGTGGATTTCGACTAGAGATAGTGGTTAGGCCGGGGTAAGTGGGTCGAGGACAGAAGCCTGCCTACAGCGGTTCTAATTTAACAGAAATAGGAAGGACAATAGAGCGCTCATAAGCAAACTTAAGTCATCATGGGGTGGAGGTCTCATGCCCCTCGCCCCAGAACAGGAGACTGGATGCCATCAGATTATGTTACTACTGGAAATGTACAGGAATGCAAGACTAACTGGACATGAACGGTCCACCGTTTTGGCAGGAGGCGGGATAAGTGCCAGGATAACTGCCTGTTGTTTTTCCTTGAAACTTCAAAAATGTCAAGTGACTATAGCTCTATAAATTATTACAATCATAATTGTTCATTTATAACGCGCCTAATAACAGGGGTGGATTCTAAGCGTGGGATTGGGATTCAAACCTGTGTTGCACTGCATTGTCTTGCTTCCAAGACAAACGCGTTGCCCCGTAGCTGTCATGATCTCTGCTTCCAAAAGGTCAGGGTTTTCCCAACTCCCTTGGAAGCAGATCCATAACCCAGGTTCCGAGTGCCAACCAGTCCCAATTGGGACCTTTTGGACCCAGTCCTGGCGCCAGTGGCACCAGGCTCATAAATATGCCCAGTCCCAGCGCTGGAAGCGCCGGGCTCATAATGCTTGGGTGGACTTACCTGCAGCAGACCATGCTGCTTACTTGCCTGCCAGTTGAGCCTCTGATCCTCTTCTGTTTGGAACTACTTTTCCTGTTGGGTGGGGCAGGAGCCACTCCCTAGATTCAGAACACTGGAACTCTTCTGGAAAACAGGAACTCTTTTCTTACCTAGGCGGAGAAAAGAGTTCCTGTGTGGAAGGAGACACCTAAGCACTACAGGAGGCTATTTAAACCACACCCGATGGATGAATCTTGCTTTGCGTTATTCTGCATCCTCTGCAGCAGAACGCTCATCGTGTCTTCTGCATCTGATCCTGGGCCTAAGGAAAAAGGCTTACCATCCTGAATCCAGTCTTCAGCAACACCTATAAAGACAAGAAAGAACAGGTTAGCATTACGGGCTTCAGTGACATCTCTTCACTTACCTGGTCCATCAGCTGTCACCAATGCCTCGCGCTGCATTCCGGCATCTGAAAGACAAAAGCTTACCAACTCTTCGCACGCTCCGGAGGCCTTCGGCGCTGCATCCCGCATCTGAAAGACAAAACAAGGTGCGTTTAAAGACATTGGGGAACTTTAATACTCACGTGCCATTACTCCTTTCCACATCTAACCCAGTGGGTATTCCGGCACCCTGCAGCCGCTCCGAACTTGTACCTGCAAAATAAAAAGACAGTTAGAGCGCATCGTGAAGCAGGCAACAAGCGCTTACTTACGTGCTTCCAGGCGCTTCTATTCATCACACGGGCTCCATCTTCAACTCACTTCAGCCCGTCATCCGCCATCGCCGGAACCCTGCAAAACAAGAAAACATCATTACTAAAGACTTTAAAGACATTAGAATTACTCGAAACTTACCGTTCGTGCAGTAAACGACGGACAGCAGTCCTCTGAAGTCAAGAGGCCTGCTCCCCTTATCCAGTGAAGAAACTGGTTACAGCACCCTGTCCCGAGGCAGATGGAGAGAGCACAGCGTTCACTTACCTAAGGTGAGAGCGTTAACCTTTGGGGTTCTACAGGAGAAGAGAAAGGGAAGAAGAGAGAGACATTCAATAACCCAGTTCCTTAATCCCATATTTTCTATCTGCAGACATCTTACCCTTCAAGTCAGACATACAGTGCACAGAGGTCCAGCCCAAAGAGCCAGCCGTGTGTTACACATCACCTTTGAAGATACGGTATACGCCCAGTCAAGACCGGCGCCTCTACGGGAATCAGGTGAGCGTTACAGTAGCTATGCTCCGTCCCCTTCAGGAGTACAAGGGCAAGTAGTGTCTTAAAACCCTACTGAGCCTTGAAACTGGTACAAAGGAAGTGTGATACCAATCAAAAAGGTACAACAGGCACAGTCATGAGACAGCTCCTTTGCCTTTTCTGGAAATGTGGGCAGAGTCAAGGCTACACTCTCGAATGATGCGAATGTGATCCAGTAATCACTGAAACAGCAAAATTTGAACAGTCAAAAATAAAGGCGGGAATGCACAATCAAGGTTCTATAGAAATATATATATATATATACACACTTTGCACCATCTGCAAAAAGAGACACCCACTACACAAAACTCACCCATGCGCAAAGAACAGAATAGGCAAAAGACAGCAAGATGTAGCACTCCGAAATTTATTTGGGGTAAAAGGCAAGGAGAAAATGGGTGCAAAACTGGACTAAAGGTCACAATCCATTTGTTGGGCCCAAAAGTGGAACAATGGGACAGTCAATAACACCTTTCTGCAGTTCTCGATTGTTTGATGGCAATGAACTAGTCTTCTCATACTGCTCAAATGAGGCTTGAATGTGTCAGTTGCGTTGTTCCAGACTGAAAGCAGGTGTCGACCAGGGGTCTAGTTTAAGTTTGGTGCAGCTTGTGAGGCCACCAGGGTTGGTTCGACAGCAAAAATGGTAGTGACTGGATGTGCAGTTCGAGACCAGAGGTCCGATGTAGTGTTGAGGTACTACGAGGCCACCAGGGTTGGTACAACTGGTGATAAAGATCAGCAGAGAAGATGCTGGCGGTTCCAAGGGTGGCTAAAATCAGCATTAGGTGAAGTCTGTTCGACAGTCTGTTCGATTGTGCCTCTGCTGGTGACTGCAGGCGCAAGTCGAGACTAGCGGTCCAATGCAGTGTCGCAGTTGGAAGGGTACCCCCAAGGTCTGGTCGAATGTCAGACTGGCAACGAAGATGCTGGTGGTGAGATGTGGAGGTTCGGGGCGTGGCCAACTGCGTAGCGATGCGGACGCGAGTCCCTTCTGCTCCCACAGCCACCTTTAATATCCTGGTATCCACTGGATATATATGATATAAACTTCTGCCGCTGACTGCTGGACCCCTGTGGCACGTCTGCAGAGTAAGACCTGTGTACGCTCGTAGAGCTGACTTCTGGCTGCCTGGAGAAAGGTGCGAAGAGGGCTCCCTAGATACACAATGGCCGCGATGGGCTACGCAAGCCCGAATCCCCTGTTCCGACGAACACAGGAGCAAACGAGCTACGGATGCCGCTGAGGTGGGGCCAAGATGCGCTGAGGAAAACTGGGACAACCAGAGAAACGAGGAAAACAAAGTGGAGCCCCCCTGGTGAGCTGTGGCATACAGTAACACAGAACAGCTCATACGAGACCTGGGCGGCTTGCAGCGGCACATGAGGAACACTGTCCCTGGACTTACTTGTGCGGCATAGTACGGTCGCCTCACCAACCGCAGCGCGAGCGAAGCGGCTAGAGGTTCTCCGTGCCAAGACAGACTGGACACACCTTGGCATACGCCCAGCGGAGGGAAGGCTGTGCCACCCATACCTGCCGCCTCACACTCCCGAGGAGGGGTGGGTCCGCCATTTTCGGTGGCTGCCTGATGAGTGCCTATAGAGCAACAGTGACTAGCACGGAAAGGGTCACGACAGGCCACCCTGGTCCGACCCAACAACCTCCCATCGATGAACACTGGGGACCGGACACAGGATTCGAGAGACGGACCTGGAGACACCGTCCCGACAATGGCAGAAGTAGGAACCGGGAGGCGACTTTGTCTGCGTTCCAGGGAAGGAGGGCGAGAGCCTGCACAGTCCACGAGAACTGTGAGTGCAGCGCGGATCTGTGGGCCAGAGGGTACAACCATGTCTATTGATAGATCAGCCCCACCGCACATAGCTGGCACCAGGAGAGGAACAGCGTGAAAAGCAGTTGTGAAACGCAGTTGTG
Organism: Ambystoma mexicanum; assembly: GCF_040938575.1. NCBI lineage: Eukaryota > Metazoa > Chordata > Amphibia > Caudata > Ambystomatidae > Ambystoma > Ambystoma mexicanum. The sequence goes on along the minus strand of NC_090935.1, from coordinate 90,417,235 downwards.
AAACAAGCGAACGTGAGCCATCCCTACGCACCCCTTCCCACCTCCAGGACACCATATAACTTGGCAATGACGGCGTTGCCCTAAAACAACATGATTAGCAAAGCAAGCAGGTGAGTCAACATCCATAATCAACCCGCGCTCTGAGGCAATGTAACAGGTGAGACTAGTACCTAGCTTCGCTGCGCTGCAGGCGAAACACAGGGAACATTAGCGAGCCCTGAATCGGCCTTTAACAGGAGCCCAGAGCCAACGGAATAAGTGCAGAACATTAAAGCGAAATTCAAAAGGGCTCTGGACTGGTTGAAATTGAAATCCTTATGTACAATTGGAGCACCCCTGCCACCAGTGGGAAAGATGCGAGATTGAGTGTTCTGAGAGGAGAAACGCAGTGTTGTACGTCGAGGCTTAGAGACCTAACTGCCATAACGAAGCACCTTCCACAACCGCCTGTGCACAATACAGGAAGCGGACACATCCTTCCTACAGGCTACTGTGGGCAGAACTGAGTTGGAGGGGGAGGCGTGGTCTGTTTCAGCTTTAAACAATTATAATTTGTGTATTTAATAATAATCGCTCAGAAAAAGCTCTCGAAAAGGGGACACAAAAGGCCTGGTTACATTGGAAAACATACTGGAAATTGTCCCCGTCCGATTTTAAGAAGTGGACTAAACACACAGCGCCTGTGTGCTACAACCCGGAGCCGCCATTCGAGGGGACACATCACACACAACTGCTCCAAATAGGGGATCACTTACGTCTGACGTGAATGATGCCTGCATCCACCATGGGCAGGGACAGAGCCAAGAAACTCCATACAGAACAAAATGGACCAATACACCACATCATCTATGCAAAACCAAGACGGGCAGGAGCACACCGCTGCCACTACCAGCCCAGAGGTCACACTATCCTTAAAAGATGTCATGGCTGCCATTGCAGACTTGCGCGCCTCCATGCAACAAAAAATGGATACCATTAGTATGGACATTTCACTCCTCCGCCACGACTTACAGAGGCTAACATCTCACACCCACCGGAGAGGCGGAACAGCACATCTCTGATGCGGAAGACGGAATAAGGGAGTTGCAACAACAACTGGCTGGCGTCAAATCAAAACTCAAAACAATGGCGGAAAGAGTGGGCGGAGGCCGATCAAGGCGTAACAATGTCAGGATCCTAGGCCTGCCTGAAAATGCGGAGGGCACAAGCATGGAGTTCTTCCTGGAACAATGGCTTGCCGACATGTTCGAGACGGACTCCTTCTCCAAGTTCTTCTCGATCGAGAGAGCTCATCGCATGCCGACTGGGAGACCAGTCCCCCGGGGCCCCTCCACGAACGGTGATTGCAAAACTCCTGAACTACAGAGATCGAGACGCACTGCTTCAGAGGGCACGAGCCAAAGCAACACTGACTTACAATGGCGCAAAAATTGCTTTCTTCCCAGACTACACCAGGGAGGTGTAGAAAGCTAGACAATCCTTCCATCAGCTCAAAGAAACAACTGCAAGCCCTTAATGTCAAATATGGCCTCCTATTCCTGGCCCAGCTAAAAATATATCATTACGGAACGATGGTCCATTTCACTGACTCAAATGAGATGGGCAGACCACCACATAGGAGACTGGAGAACTTTGAGAAACAGCAGGTGAGAGAACCCACAAGCCCGGCCAGGGAGAGGTCCACTACCTCCGCAACAACCAGTAATAAACACCCAAGATGATTAAGTGGGATGAGCACCAGTGACATTTATCCGCCTGGAGACGTGCCCCCATAGAAGAAAAAAAAGAAAAATAAAGAGGCATATAATATACAGGACACAACACTACAAGCTAACCACGGATAGAAAACATTCCGGCGGCCGTTTTGAAGGTTGCCCCCCACCGCAGAATGTCTAGGACACACTGCACTAAGAGAATTTGTTTATTTGTTTGACGGCTGATCTAGTCAGCAGTGGTTGTTGATCGTTTGGGCGACAGACGCTTCAAGTTGGGTGGAGTATAGGGTGGTGGATGGGAAGTTTGGTTGTTCATAGTTTTTTTATTAAGTGGGTCCAGAAGTCAACTCATACATATCCTGCATGAGGGCCACACACCGCAAAGCAGTCCTTGCCGACTGCACATATAAAGCGAAATATACTGCTCCCTGTTCAATGCCTCTTGCTGAATGGCGCCCATTAATGCTGATGTTAGAACCCTGTGGCTCCTGACCTGTAATGTCAACGGGTTGGGTGGAGGGATCCAAAGACAGCTTGTCACACAGCTTTTCATAACAGAGACATTTAGGGGGTACCACATGCATCTTGTTCAAACGCACCAGCTATAGACTGGTAATACATGCTGGCTTCACCATGGGTCCCCAAGGCATGCTCATACTAATACACAAAAAGAAGCCCCTCACCCTTGTGTGACTCAGGATACATTACAGGGGCACTCTGGAGTCCATTGCAATGCTGGTTGTTTATTCGCCCTCAGCGCTGATAACTGCACCAATACAGGATATCCCGCCCATAATCTCCGGGGATAAATCAGACCTTTTGGTAATTGGAGGAGACTTCAACAAAGTTATGGCAGTGGGGGTGGACCGCTCACACTTACGAGGGAGAAACCCTTCCACCCGTACTAAACTTGCTACGTTTACTGCTGCGTTATGCCTGCGGGATGTGTGGCGAGACTTACATCCTGACACGAGAGAATATTCGTATCACTCTGGAGTGCACGCCTCACTGTCGCGACTAGATTACTTCTTTCGCCCAGCACTGGATATACACGGAGCTTCCATGGCAACGCTGCTGCCCAGCGGCGTGTCGGATCATTCCCCTCTGCTGATCGAGCTAAACGCGGCCTGACCACAAACCCCTCAACCCCCCTACCTGGCGCCTGAACAACTATCTGGGCTTAGAACAGATCTAGCTAGCGACAACATATTTTGAGCTAAAATCAGGATCGGTAGATGACCCGGGAGTGCTCTGGGTGGCGTACAAACCAGTGTTGCTGGGTGAGGTCATCTCATGGTCCGCTGCACATAAAAAAAAACACCAGCAGGAATTGGTTGAGGCTGAGCAACAGGTTACCCAAGGCGAAACAAACCATCTAACCCTTGACCAGCCTGAAAACACATCGCTCGCTAATGCGGGCTCAAAAACGCCTACAAGATGTTACATTAGAGTGCACTAAACAGGCCCATAGAACAATGAGAGCCAGGGTATATGAGACCTGCGACAAAGCGGGCAAAATGCTGGTGTGGTTGGAAAAGCAAGACATGGGAAGTAACCAAGTCAGGGTGATTAGACCAGAGGGAACAGACCCGCTACTGACCGATCAGGATATAGCAGAAGGCTTTGCCTCCTACTACGCAGAACTATATAAATCACCCACGGCACCCATTGATAACTCCATACTAAACAAGATTGCTCTCCCCTCCCTCAGTGCAGATCAGCAGTCCCTGTTGGAAAGATATAATGGAAGAGGAACTAGCAACGGCCATGTCGGAGCGCCAGACAGGAAAGACGCCAGGGCCAAACGGCTTCCCGATAGAGATGTGGCATAAAACTGGAACAAACATGATTGCCCCTCACTTGTTGCAAATGTTTTTACAGTCTAAGAAGCAAGGCTGTCTACCCGCAGATCTGTGGAAAGCCACCATAATAGTTATTCCCAAAGCGGACAAACCCCTAGATCGCTGCAGTTCATATAGACAGATCTCTCAAATAGCGAGACCAAGATATTGCCAAAGGTGCTCGCCAACCGATTACAACAGGTTACAACAACACTTATCCACCCTGACCAGTGCGGATTCATGCCACAGCGGTCTACCCGCATGAATATACGCAGACTGCACTCAGCGATAGAAAAAACACCCAACATACAAGGTCCCCTAGCCCTACTCGCAATAGACTTTGAAAAAGCTTTTGATTCAGTACACTTGGAGGCAATTTGGGAAATAATGCGCCGCATGGGGTTTGGTCCTCAATACATGGGCTGGGTACAACTCCTGTATGAATCCCCGAGTCACAAATGGGTGGCCCTCAAGACCCTCAAACTAGAGAAAGGGACCAGACAGGGGTGCTCCCTGTCTACCATGATCTTTGCGCTGGCCATAGAAACGCTGGCTGTGCTGCTAAGAACGTCACCATCAAGGAGCGGATTCCGCTGGGCGGACGGAGGGGAGGATAGAGTCTGCTTGCATGCGGATGAACTGCTAATCTATTTGAAAGATCTGTATAACTCCTGCACCACGGTAACAAGCCTGCTAGATAGCTACGGAGCCTTTCGCAGACTACGAATTAAATCTAAATCAATACTATTCCCGGTAGGCAACACAAGATTTACGGTGCCAGATAACTGCCCATATCGAGTCGTAACAGGTCAATTCAGGTACCTTGGCATAGAAATCACTAATGACCTGAATGACTACGTGGTTAAAAATCTCCACCCGATCACTGCTAGGTTCACAGAGAACGTTCGGCACTGGGTCTCGCTCCCACTGACCTTGCTGGGCAGGGCGGCGCTCTTCAAGATGATGGCCCTTCCCCCCTTCCTATACATAACACCCCGTTACATGTTTCACTGAACAAATTAAAACAAAATCGACTGCGCACTGTGGACGCTCACACATTGCGCTGTGTACTCTCCAGTGCTCCTTATGGGAAGGGGGGAATTGGACTTCCACGCCTAGAGTCCTATCACTGGGCCAGTCAAATGGCCATGGTTAACAATATGTTACACGGAAGCAAAGCACTGCTGCACATTAGAGCAGAAAACATTGGAAGGAATGGCAGGCCTCAAAATGAACATCTCTACAGGGCAACACCCCACTCAACCCCTATGACCATGCGGTCACAAATTTCCCTAATCTGGAAAGAAACACACAAGTACATAGGTTGGGACAAAAGAATCACCCCAAAACAACCATTATGGGATAATGGGAACCTTCCTGAAGTGAATAAAGTTCTGAGATGGCACAGCTGGTTACAGCATGAGATTAAGACAGTTGGTGGTGTCATTGTAGATGGCCAACTGGTGCCTTTTGAATCTCTAGAATCCCGCTTTCACCTTCCACTCACTGAACGCCATCACTATACACAGATGCAACATGTATTACAAACTCACCTCCCGGAACTATAGAATATGGCTGAAAGTACCCCTCTTGAAAGGAATATAGTTCAGGCGAAAATCGATACAAAATCACATCTACCATGTATAACGTTTTAACCTCCTTTGCCACTACTGAGCAAACAAGTTTGAAATCCAAACGGGAGAGAGACGTCTGGGTAATACAATTGGAGGACTGGGTGACGGCCCTTATGTACCCTCGCGAGGTGGTTATCTCAGCCAGACTCCGACTTATACATTTCAAAATACTGATGGGATATATTAACAGAGTGGCGCTCTATCGATAGGGGAAAGCCACTGACCCACATTGCCTACGCTGTAAAAGTGAAGAGAGAACTGTCTTTCACATACTGTGGGATTGTAGTTGTATCTAACAGTTCTGGCAGCAATGCTGTGACAAACTCTCACAAGTGTTGGGGAAGGCGATACACAGGGATGCAAAACTGATGCTACTTGGGTTGGAGGAGGAGGGAGAGCTGGCCAGATACGAGAAGCTGTTCTTAACCACAGCATTGGTTAAAAGGAACATTGCAAAACTATGGGGCTCTGAAATTATTACACAATATGAACAGTGGATGACGGACGTGAATATATATATCGCAATGGAACGGAGAGTGTACACGACTAGAGGTTGCCCGAGAAAAGCTGATAAAATATGGAATAGATGGGAAGAAGCACAGTAATGTTTCTTTTCATTTTTTTTTACCTATACAATGCAAGAGAAAATGTGAGGTGTGCAGGCAAAAATCTGGTAAATGTTTTGCGGAAATTATAGTAGACTACTTAGGTCCCAATTTTCATTTGTGTGAGTGAAAGTTGGTCACTTCGGGCCATATTTGAATTTGTTTTGATGTGATGTTTTACGTTTATATGATAAAACAATGCAATATGTCATGAAGAAAAAAAAAGTGGAGGTTCGAAGGCGTCAGGAAACAAGCTTCAAGTTCGGGTCGGGACAATGAAGCGATCTGACACGGTGCAACAGCGAAATGGTGCAAGGTGCAGAACAGATTGGCTTGAAGATCGGTAGAGTGACAAAGATAGCACCAGCAGGTACTGTTGGTATAACCGGGTTGATGGTGCTCTAACCACAGTTCGATGTTGCTCCCAGACAGAGGGAGGCTAGCACACAACTGCAGGCATACTTCACCAAGGTGAGTTTCTGTGTACTGCTGTGCTGGCAGATGCAGGTCTTGTCCCAGCAGCAGTTCATCTACACTGGTTGTCGTGGACAGAGCTTGCCTCTCCCTTGGCAACCTAGTCTTTACCTCACCGAAGGACGACTTTGGGCCTCTGTTGGGAGGGATGACCTGTTGACCTTTCCAATGAATTCTTCCTTAAAAATGTGTCCAAAGGTGAATCAAAAAGGAACTGGGAGACCTCTTCTTTCAAAGGCAAAAGCCCGCAGGTGACGGGACAAATGCAAGCCTGCTTTAAGGATCCAATACTTCTTGAAACCAGTGGACTTTGCCTTTTATCTTCGCCAAAGTGTGTTGTGCTCCAAAAAGTGGACGTGACAGGAAGGAAAGCTAGTGTAAGAGAAACCAGATGGTGGAACCTTCCTCCAGCTGAAAAGACCTACCACTGTCTAGACTAATCCTGCCCCCTTCACGTCATAAATAAAGGCACTTTTGATGTGCAGCACCCTGGTGTGAGGCTACTTTTGTGTACTGTTATGCCCTTTGATAATACCTGTAGTGGAGTGGCTGTCTCTGGGGGAGGGTGTTACCTTCCCTCACAAAATAAAGAGAGGCAACTCCCAGGGCTACAATCTTGTCGGCAGCAGCAAAAAGTCTGGCTGGCGGTCAGGGGTCATAAAGATTATCCTTTCACAGCTGACCGACTGTCACATGCAATATCAAATTGCTGTGGCTGAGATAGGAGTTATACTAGTCAAATATCTCAAACTCAAGTATGGCTTATATTTCAAGATTTCAAGTTTAACGTGCCACCAGGATAGCATTCTCATAGGTAGGTTTGGAACAGGGTTGAATATCTTAAATGCAGCACCTACGCTGCATAGAGTTGGCTTTCACTGCAGCTTTCAAATGGGCACCTGTGACCTTTGAACATGCTCTGTTAGACTGGAAAGCAGGCACTGAAGATCATGCTGGTGCAGCAGGCAACAGGTGCAACCTATGCTTTTATAAAAAGAGGAATCTGAAGAACAGATTACCTGCCTGAAATTGCATTTTTTTAAAAGCCACAGCTTTTACACGATTGCCAGATAGCAATCCACCACAAAAGGTGCAGTGTCGGAAGACGGGACAGGTCAATTGGATTTGCAAGCCAATGAAAAGGATGCCTTTGTTCGCCATCATCAGGAATGGATGTGCAAACATGTTTTCTCTGATGGGGGCACAAGTTACAGCAGGGAAGCAATACACCTAAGCAACAGGACCATACATTAGGGTGACATGGAGGAGAGTTGGAGGGAGTAGGAAAAAAAAAAACACGAAACCCCAACAAAACAAGTCAGCCAGTGAGTGGGATATGCATTTCCTGTATTCCTAAATGGAAAATAATCTGGCTGTTTTGAAATGCCTGGATACTAGTTGCATAGTCAATGCAAATTCCCCACAGGACCAAAAAAAAAAAAAAAAAAAAAAAACTACAAAAAAAACTTGTTAAAGCGGTAATGAGTACAGTAAAAAAAATAAAAATCAAAACTGCTAACAAGTAGACCAATCAACTTCTGGGGTGCTCTTTACAATTGCTACATTTTTGTCCCACAGGATCGGAGACGGCAGGGTAATTGAAGAAAGTAGCAACATTGAGAATGGCACAGTATGAAAAAAATCTATAGTGATGCTGCAAGCTACTTGGAGTTTAAGAATACCAATTTTATACTAAAAACATGATATGGCCATACACCACTTATTTTTTCGCATAAAGACTTGGTTTCATTAGGTCTATAAGTAACTACACAGGAATCTTCAATGACGAGACGGATTTCTAGCATTTGCTTAGATCTTCAAACTGAAGAAACCAAATATAAAAGGATAGAGAGATCAAGATTCCATATACGACTGTGCCATCATACACTGCTCCATAATATATTCCTGTGCCAATTGCTGGACTGTCTGGATTAAGATCGCCCCTTACCAGAAAGGTCCACGAATTCTCATTATACCAAAGTTAGAACGCTACAGTTCCGAGTCCTGTGCAAAAGAAGCCCACAAGACCACCCCCGTTTATACTTCAGGATTTGAAATATCACAATGCCCCAAATGAGCCAATCCACAGTCCAAGATCCATTCCAGGGGAACGTGCTTGAGAGCCTAGATTGTGTATGGCTCAGCTTGGCCAATGAAGCGGTCAGCTGCTGTTTAAATCAGTTATGATTAAAGAGCTATAATCGGGTCGTCATAGCTCCTAGAATGGAGGTATTTCACCAAGCACTCCCATAGGGAATTAAATAACCTGCATTGCCTCTGGGGAGTTTATTCCGGATGCTAGCACCTGCAAGGTCTTCAGGTACTTTTTAGATTGAAAAGCAAATGCCATTAAACCAGTCCTGTGGTTAAAGGCCCCCGCAAGCTATGGGGAGGGTCCCACCACCCCCTCCCTAAGCTCAACAAAGCATGGGCTGCGCCACTCACAGAACATCCTTGATAACCTTGCATGTAGTTTGGGAATGACGAAAATGCTGCTGCAGGGATACACATCACACTGCACTAGGTGAAAGATGTAAGTATGTTTAATTGAACCATACATTTTTCATCCAATATACAAACAAGAGTGCTGTGCCGGATCACTGGCATCCAAATGTACCACCCATCTTGGTGTGGGGCCAGTAATATTATGCACAGTGAGTTTACTATAAGAAAGCAAGTTCATGCAGGCTCTGCCAATACATGCTTTGCCCCCCGAATGCCAGTAAAGAAAAGCCAAGCCACAGTAAGAAAAACATCTGGCTGCATAAATGGATCTGCGTGATATTTCCATCGCGGAAAAGTCAGAAACGGAAATGTTTGCATGGGAAATGTACGCACTACAAATGTTCATACATTTCCCATGTGATCATCCAATAGAAAACCATACATACATACACCCCCGCCCACAAGACGCCCCCACCCACACCACCCTACTTACCTTTCCTTCCTTCGCGCTGTGTCCCTGCAGCGCAGATTCCCTTTCACTTCCGTGATTAGTAACCAGCACCAAAGGGTCCTTTTCTTTTCTTTTGGGCAGCTGTAGGGGTGTCCACCGCAACATACTGCTCACTGTGAGCGAGGTGTTGCGGGGGACACCCCAGCCCCATACCGACTCCACCGAGACACCTAAACACATACCACGAAAAGGTCAAACGTTTGGTAGATAGAACTTTTTGTGGTGTGTGTTTTAGGTCTTTTGGTGGGGTCGGTAATTTGGACATTTCGTCAGAAACCTGCACAAAATCTTCCTTCAACCCCAGCACCAGGTTAGAGCACTCTTCATGGTGACATTTCCCTTAACACCAGTAAAAGGGATTAAATGCCACAATACGAATATCTCACCTTGCTGCCTGCCCAGAGGCCCCTCTCCTATGTATCAACACTCATGTCAACTTTGCTTTTAACACCAGCTAAAAAAAAGCTTTGCCTCCACAAGAAACCACCTCCATGGTGGCTATTAATATATTTTCCCCTCTCCCCACCATGTTCGGACACTCATGTTGACTGTGCCCCCAACACCAGTAAAAGAAATACAATGCCAGAGTAGAACACGTTACCCCAGGCAATGTTTTTTCTACTGGATGTTCCTCCCATGCATTACTCATCTTTGTTATATCCAATATACTGCATGCAGCTTTGGAAAACATTGACAGCAGAGGGTCCCGTGCATCATTGGCTCGTGTTCCCTCTGCAGCTTGGCTGTGAAGTCGACGCTTGTATAAGCATCACGCACCGCGCCCATTGACTCAGTTCATGGTTTTCTCCCTTTAAAGCACAGCTGTAGTGAAGTTCAAAGAAACCCAGACATTGAAAGCGAGGAAGGTGTAAATTCTCCTAAAGATAGAGGGGTAGGTTGGGAGGGCGATGAAGAATATGTGGGAGGAACATCGAGAAGAAAGAACATTACCATGGGTAAGTCATTTGTTCTTATGACTCATGCGCTCCCACGTATTCCTCTCGTTTGATAGACTCCCATAGCAGCTTGTATATGGAGTTGGGAAAAGATCATTTTACTTCGGATTTATGCTGTGGAGAACAGCATTGCCAAATTAAGCCTCCTGACCCTATACAGAATCAATGCAGTAATGTTTTGTAAAGGTGTGCAGCGAAGACCAGGTTGCAGCAGTGCAAATGTTCTGCACCTCTCTTTGTAGCTCAAGAAGTAGCTACTCCTCTAGTAGAACACGCGCTCAGAACATCAGCAAACACCTTGCCAGCCAGTGTGTAACATTTGGTAATACACAAAACAATCCACTGAGAAGTTATTTTTAGTAACAGCCTGTCCAAGCGATGACCGGTATAGCCCACAAAGAGCTGATCATCTTGCCTAACCTTAGCGAGCCTGCTAATATAAAAGCTCAGCGCTCTCTTGGGGTACCAGCGATGAAGCCTCTTCATCCTTGGAAGGATGCAGAGGTGGATAAAAAGATGGAAAAGCAATTCTTTGTGCCAGGTGAAACAGACACCACCTTAAGCAGAAAATCAGGACAAACCCTCAAAACAATATCCTTATAGAAGGTAGTAAACAGTTTTGGAAGAAAAAGTTTAAAGTTTGCTAAGCCTGCAAGCCAATATGATCGCTGTTCAACAGCCTTCAACATCAGGATCCTAAGAGGTCATGAATGAATTAAGGAGCTCCCATCAGGAAGTTTAACACCAAATTAAGGTCCCAAACCAGAACAATAAAAGGAACTGGTGGAAAGATATTTGTCAGTCCCTTTAGGAACTGGATAACAATAGGACATTTAAAATAAGAACCTTGTTCAGGCAAGCACTTGAAAATAGAGTGCTGCCAGGTAGCCCTTTGTGGTGGAAACCTGAAGCCCTTGATGGGCTTAATAGAACAAAAAAGAACACCAATGGTGTGTCACAAGTAAAAAGGGTCAATTTTCTTATCTCTACACCAGCTACAAAACATGTTCAAATGGCAGCAGTATAGAGCTTTTGTCACTGGCTTTCTTGCCGAAAGCAAAATTTCCATTACGTTCCAATCTCTGTATCCCATCCTCTCAGAAAGTAGGCATTATCTTCCCCAGCTAGGTGAACGACAAATCAGAGCACAGATGGACATTTGTAGAAGGTCTGGGTACCAGGTCCTCGTGGCCCAATACGGTGCAATCCGAATCATGGATTTCCCAGACTACCTCAACCCCCTGATGACATGAGGAATGACGGAGACTGGTGGTAACGCGTACAGGAGTGGAAATACCTATTCCACCATGAATGTATACCATTGAGCTCCTCTCCATTGAGCTCCTCTGCAAACAGATCCACTTGAGGGTTTCCCAAAAGGGCAAAGATCTCTAAGAGGACTTCCTTAGCCAACTCCCACTCATCAAAGGCTGTGCTCTGCCTGCTCAGAGCATCTGCCACTGTGTTCTCTTCCCCAGCTACGTGAACGGCCGTTAAGATAGACTACTTCTTGAAGAGGCCAAAACCAGAGCTGCATTGCCTCTCTGCCAGAGGCACTACTCTACACCACCTCCCTTGGTGGTGGCCACAGTGTTCTGGCATTATCAGGACATTCTTCAACCCACACAGAGGGCAGAAGGGACATCAGCACCAGTATGATTTCCCTCAGCTCTACAAGGTTTATGTGTAGTTTGGACTCTGATGGAAACCAACATCCGCGGATTGTCAGATCGCTTGGATGAGCTCCCCAACCTATGAGGAAGGTGTCTGTAACTACTGTCATCTCAGACCATGGTTGCCAAAAAAGCTCTCTTCATCCCATTCTCATTGTAGGCCCACCACAGAAGATCCTGTGCGACCTTGCTTGGGACCTGAAGAAGGTCCGTCATCCTGTCGGAGAACTGTGACCATTGGTATCTGTGGGCCCACTGAAGGGATCTCATCCTCAGGCGGGCCTCTTGCACCAGGAAAATACAGGAAGCCTTGAGGCCGAGGAACCTCAAAAAAAGAAACCGGTAGATGTTGGCCATTCTGAAATTTCATGTCCATCTGGAGAATATGCTGAACCCTCACCTTGGATGGCGAAGCTTTCCCTGAGAAACCATCCAGGACCACTCTTAATAAATTGAGGCTTTTGGGAAGGTACCATCTGGGACTTCTTGGAATTGATGGAGAAGCCCAGTATGTGGAGGTAGTAGCAGGTGATGCAGAGGTGTTCCAGAACCTGTTCAGGTCAACCTCCTCTTCACAAATGGATCTCATCTACCTGAAAAGGTCCTTTTTTGTGAAGGGCGTAAAAAATCAACAAATCTGGAGGATGTCGATGGCTTTGGCGTCGAAGTACCCGACCCAGATTCCTTCGATAGAGCAGAGGAGGAAGTTGATGGCTTTGGCTTGACTCGAGGTGTTTAATCACCCAACCCCAAAAGCTTAGAGTACTTACTGCCGGGTCTCATAGGAGCGCAAGAAGTACATTTTGACAACACCCTGTCTGCCTCATGAGGCACAACGGGGTCCAGAAGCCTTTTCTTGGTTCAATGGAAGGGGTGGATGATGCAGCCTTTTCGTTAACACCTAAAATGTTGAGGTGAAACTTGGCCTTAGAAACAGATTTACTCGGGAAGCGTACCCCTTTCCCATCAGGCGAGTCGAGGAAGACAGAACTGAGGCAACAGACGCAGTGCCTGCTGCTTAAACGAGCATCTACGTCACAGCCGACAGCGTGATGAAAGCCGCCCAGAGACCACAAGTCAATGATGCATGGTGCTCTCTGCTGTCGTTGCCAAAAGGATATCTGATATATCAAAGATGAGGAATAAGTGGGATGACATAATCCATTAGTAAGGAAATATTTCCCACCTGACACAATAAATGTGCCCCTCTCCCACAATCTAATAACACGTCAACCAGGCCTCGGCCTTAAATAGGAGTAAAATGTAATGCCACGGTAGTAAAATTCCCAGGTTCTCTGCCCACATAACCCCACCCCACTACCCCACTGCAACTCCTCGCCCATGTAATAACACTCAAGTTTGCTTTGCCCAAAAATGGCAGAAACCTACATGGCAGGTCAATGTAAGAAAACAAATTGAGCACTGCAGCAACTCCAGCCCCGCATGCCCATATTCATACACATTCAACCACCTATTACTAACCCATACAGCTTCTCTCACTCAAACATCAGAACATACATTACAGTATTCTCATTCACACACACTCAAGAGAGTAAATATTCACACAGCACTCACTCATCTGCTCTCTAACCATGATTCGAATCGCCTCTCCGTCTTAATCCTACTTGATCTCTCCTCTGCCTTTGTCACGGTCAACCTGGGTATCACTGATCAGGCTCTGGCCTGGCTGAGTTCTTTCCTCTTTGACCGACCTTCCCAGGTCCAGCTTGGGTCCTTGCTCTCCTATCACTCTCTCTCTCCCTGTGGGGTTCATCTGGGGTCTAACCTTTCCCCTGGTTGTTCAACCAATACTTGCCACCTCTCACCCACTGCATTACTGCTCCAACTTCCAGTGCTATGCGGATGACACCCAGCTCTCCCTTAGGCACCCCTTTGCCTAGGCCTCTCCTTCTCTCATCCTGGTTTGTCTGCAATCCAAGAGTGGTGCACCGCCAATGATCTCTGCCTGAATGCCAGCAAGACGGAGATACTCCTCATCGGCACACCTGCACCTCTCTTTCCCTGCAATCTCTGGCCGGCCCTCCCTTGGCCCTCTTCCTGCTTCCACCTTTGACGCTAAGAACCTCAGGGTTATCTTTTTTTTTTATAAACATTTTATTGGTGATTTAAACACATTCATACAACATATCAACAGTTTCCCCCCTCACCCCTTATTCCCCCCATCCCGGGTTGATTCCTTGGTCTGTTCATGTTTGTCACTCCATGCATCACCTCCAGTGGTATATCGCCTGTAATGTTCCAAGTAGGACCCCAGTGCTCCCGCCGCTGCCCACCAATAGTTCTCAGGTTTCACGTTCTTCCCACTTTCCCCAGATTTTTGTAGCTTTTGCAGGTTACCCCCGTGCCGTGTATATTCTGTGTACTTTCGTCGCGCAGATGTCCATTTCATTGACCCATTGGTCGACTGTTGGGCATTCCGGGCCCCTCCCCCATTTCTGGGCTATGTCCCGCTTTATCATGCCCATTGCCGTGGAGAGAAAAATACCCTCCCATTTGTTCGAGGTGCTTTCATCCGGAGCGCCCAGTAGCATTATTGCGGGTTCTAGTGTTATTGTACGGCCCAGAGTTCTTGTAAGTAATTGTGAGCATTGTGTCCAGAAGTCCCTGATTTTAGTGCATTACCAGAGGAGGTGAAAAAAAGTACCCTCCTCCACCCGGCATCTCAGGCAGTTGGGATCTGTTGCCCTTCCCCAACCAAAAAGGGCCACACGGGGTTGTATACCCTGTGGAGTATCTTGAGCTGTACCAGTCTTATTCTGGAGTCTATTGCGATTTCGCGAGGGTGCATGAGGACCTGAATCCAGTCCTCAGGGTCAATATCCCCAACTTCCCGCTCCCATCTAGACTTGAGGCTGGTCAGCTCCGGAGTGGCGAATGCATTGATGGCTTTATACAGTATAGTCGTTACCTTGGTGGGGATATGTTCTGTCAGCAGGTTACGTTCCAAGGGTGTATAATCTGGTGCGTCGGCAAGTTCTTGCCTGTAACCCCTGAGAGCATGTGTTAGGTTGTGTATAGTGATATTGTTCCGCTGCCGGGATTCCAAATTTCTGTTGGAGCGTTTTAAACGGGAGGATGGCGCCATCCGCGATAACATCTCCCACTGTTATCCCGGCCCTCACCCACCGGGTCCATATGGTCAGCTTTTAACCTCTGCCAGCATATGATTACCCCATAGTGGTTGTGCCGTGGTGATCCTGTTCCCCCAGCCTATGTGCCTATGGGCCTGCCTCCAGACAATCGTGATATGGGATGAGGTAGTTTGTGCGGGGGGTCTGGATAGGCTTGGCTATATTATTCGGATTGGTAGGTTGTCTTGGGTAATAGGTAATTCCGCTCTGATGTGTGGGAGTTCTGGATCCACATGGAGGTCATTGACTATATTTAATTGACTGGCCCAGTAGTAGGATCTGAGATGTGGGACTCCCATGCCCCCCTCCCAAATAGAGCGCTGCAGTGTGGCTAGTGCTATTCGAGGCTGCCCCCCCTTCCATATCAGTTTCCTTAAGAGGCCCTCTACCCGGGTGAACTCAGTTCGGTATGGCGAAAGGAGCGTTCTGCAGGAGGCAGAGGAAACGTGGAAGTGCCATCATCTTAAAGAGGGCCGCTCTCCCCATGAGTGTTCGTGGCAGGAGCATCGAGTGCTGTACATCACCAGCGAAGCGGTCGACCAGCGGATGTAGGTTCTGCAGCACATAGTTTGATAGTGTCCCAGTGACCCATATGCCCAGGTAGCGAAAACCTTCCCTCTCCACTCGACATGGGGTGTCCCGGTGAATTGCTAGACCGTCACCTTTAACTGGGAAGAGGACTGATTTCCCCCAGTTTACCCTGAGGTCACTGAAATCCCCATAGGTCATCAGCATTTGGGCTATGATGGGGCATGCATGGTCCGGGTTACTCAAGTACAACAATAGGTCATCTGCATAAAGGGAGAGTTTATCCTCCTGTCCGTTTAGCCATTGGAATCCGGACCATGTAGTTACCTGTCAGAGCCATTGGGCTAGTGGCTCGATTGTCAGGGCGAAGAGAAGGGGGGACAGTGGGCAGCCCTGCCGAGTGCCCCGGCCCAATGGGAAGGTTCTAGAAGTCCAACCGTTTACCCTGACTGCGGCCAAAGGGGCCTCGTATAGAAGTTGAACCCAGCTAAGAAAGGTTTCGCCTATGCCCATACGCCGCATTATTGTCCAGAGACTAGCCCATACCACCGAGTCAAACGCTTTCTCAAAATCAATTGCAAGTAGCGCAAGTGGTGTATTAAGGGTTGGGGCCCTTTCCAGTAGCAGATGTAAACAGCGTAGGTTCATTCTGGTCGATCTTTGCGGCATGAAGCCGCATTGATCTCCATGGACCAGTGCCGATATGACCATTTGGAGCTTGTTGGCCAATACCTTGGCCAGGATTTTAGTTTCGCTGTTAATGAGCGATACCGGTCTATACGACTTACACTGGTCGGGAGGTTTTCCTTGTTTGGGAATGACCACGATATTGGCGGTTCATAGGTCCGGAGGCAGGGCGCCCTGCGTCTTCGCAGCTAGGAACAGAACGCGGAGGGGGGCCGCCATCTTGTTGGTGCTTAACTTCTTCCAGGTCTCGGCCGGGAAGCCATTTGGGCCTGGTGTTTTCCCCGATTGTAGCTGGGTCATGGCCTCCGCGATCTCAGCTTCGTTTATTTCCATATCTAGGTGTGATCTTTGGGGTTCCGACAACTGCGGGAGCATGATCTCTTCCAGAAGAGATGAGTCTGTGGGGGCCGTTGGGGCGGCGTAGATCAAGGCATATAAGTTGGCAAAAGCCTCCACTATCTCGATCTGTTTGGGCAGGTCCATTTGGGCTGTCCGTGATTAATCTAACATGTCTGTGCTCTTCCTCCCGTCGCTCCAGCCACGCCAATAATTTACCCGCTTTATCTCCCTGTTCATAAATTCTGTTTTTTGACTCCCTGTGTGCCTGTCTAGCGTTATCCAGCGCTGTGTTATGCAGGGTGGCTCTGGCCTTTAACAGGGAGCGGTGCGTTTCTGGGGTAGCGTCGGCAATGTAACTGGTTTCCCATTTTTCTACCTCAGTTTCCGCCTCAGTTACTTTCCTATGATGTTCTCTTCTTTTGTTGCATGTCCAGGCCGTCATTTCCCCTATAAGTACTGCCTTGTATGCTTCCCAAAGTGTCACTGGGTCCTCCACCAAGCCAGTGTTAATTTCGACGAATTCGTCTGACTTTACAGCGATATGTTCCACGAATTCAGGGAGGCCCAGGTAGTAGCTGTTTAGTCTCCATGTTTTGGGCGGTAGGGGATGCGCCGTATGGAGCGTTACCACCAAGGGAGAGTGATCTGATATGCCACGGGGGAGGAGCTCTGCCGCCTTTACCCTACATGCTTCAGGGGTTGGGAGGAAAAAGTTATCTAACCTGGATAGAGATGCGTGTGCTCCCGAGTGGAAGGAGGATCCCTGGTCTGTGGGGTGTAGTTCTCTCCACACATCGCTCAGACCAAGCGCCGACGCAAAGGTCGCTAGACCCGTGGGCCGGCGCGGGTTTCGGATATGGGTCCGGACGAGAGTGTTACACATAACATCATTAAAACCCCCTCCCAGGATCCCACCTCTACCTGTTGCGCCATCAGGGCCGTCGCCTCCCTCAGGAGAGCCTCCCTCAACCCCGGTGGGGAATATATCGCTAGAATGGCCATTGTCTCCCCCCAGAGTGTACCTCGAATCATCACAAAACGGCCACTGGGGTCCTGCACCACAGTAGATAGTTCAAGAGGGAGTCACTTACGTAGGAGGATCAGGATCCCCCCCGGGAGCCCATTGTATACCCTGCGTGGTACGCCGCTCGATAGTTGGATCTGCGGAAGAACTGGCAGTTTGAGCCCGCTAAGTGGGTCTCAGTTAGAAGAGCTACATCGGGTGAGCGTCTGTTAAGGAATTGCAGGATCAGTCCGCGTTTTATACTTGTGCCCATACCCTTCACATTCCAAGTGAGGAGCTTAAGAGACCTATGCTGTTCACTAGGCATCGATGAGGCTTGTGTATTTTGGCTATCGGTGTTGTGTGGCCATTGCTGTCTAGGGGGTTATAGTGTTGTGCTCTGCGGGTGCGTGGTATGTATGATCGTAGGAACATTATGTTAGCATTTGGTGGGAGCGTGGGTGGCGAGCACTGTGTTTGGTGAATTCGCTATGGACGTTTGCATGGTGTGATTTCCCGGTAAAAGATAAACATAATACAACTTCCCTTCCCCCCCTCCCCATACTCCTCCCCAACATGAAGTATCTGTCGCCCGAACTGTACTGGCGCTTAAAAACTATGTTGCCAGGTTAACTTAACATGAATTGTTCACACTACCCCTCCGACTTACTATACCCGTAAGGGTCTGGTGTCTCAAGTCCCAAGTCGGGGGCGTGGCGGCTGCCAGTGGCATGGTGTGTTACTGGTGACTGCTTGCGGTTCGTGTGCTCCGTTGTAGGGGGACGAGGGCAGCCCGCCGTCGCTGACACTCCCGGAGGAGTGTTCCTTGCAGGTTGTCGCCGGAAGAAGTGGCCGGCATTGAGTAAGCAGTGAATCGGCCAGTGTCCAGCCGCTGCACCCCTTTTCTCTAAAGTGCTCGTTAGTTATTGGGGTCTCCGTCTGGTTCGACTAGGACCTCGGGTCTGGGTTGCTGTGCACGTCTCCCTGTGGTCGGGGTCTTGATCTACTTCTGCGATTTTGATTTGGTCCAGTCCAGTCCCCTCCAATGTGAGTTTCTGCCCATCTCCAGGCCTCCTGCGGGTCAGTAAAGTGGACAGTTTTGCCCTCATGCAGGATTTTCAGTTGGGCTGGGAACAGCAGTCCATATTTCACGTTCATGGAGCGTAGTTTTCTTTTTAGGTGTTCAAATGATTGCCTGGCCCGTTGGACCTCACGGGTGTAATCTGGAAAAAAGGCAATTCTGGCTCCATTATATGTCATTGACCCTTTGGTACGGGCCATTTGTAGGATGGCGTCTGTGTCACGGTAATTAAGCAGCTTTGCGATGATTGTTCTCGGGGGAGCCCCGGGGGTCGGGCGTCCCGTGGGCATGCGGTGTGCACGCTCCACCAAGAAGAATTTTGAGAAGGTCTTTGGTGCAAAGAGATCCGCAAGCAATTCCTCCAAGAAAAGTTCCACGCTGGGTCCCTCAGCACGTTCCGGCAGTCCCAGGATGCGAATGTTGTTGCGGCGGGACCTTCCCTCTCCCTCATCGACTCGGGCCTCCAGGGTTTTCAGTCGTTTCGTTTACGCGAGTTGTTAGTGCAACCCGCTCAGGTCATCCTCCACTCGAGATTTTTTGTTGCGTTTCCCCCGTCCGGGACGAGAGTTTCTGGAGGTCGTGACAGAGCAAGGAGACTTCGGTGGAGATGGTGCCCATCTTCTGCTCCACCGAGGCGCGCAAGTTTTCGATGGCAGCCATCACATCCTTTAATGAGAGTGGTTCCTCTGGTTCCTTTGGCGGCGGAGAGGGGGTTACTCTCGAGTCCTCAGTGCTTAGTGCCGTAATTGTGCTTGTGACGTATTGTTACATGGTGCATTGGGTCGAGGTTTTCTTGTTCCTTTCCTTGCCCATGGTGTTGCTTTGCGTGGGTCGTTTATTGCCTGTCTGGAGGAGCCGTTTTTTCGCGCCTTATCTCGGGCCTCTACCGTGATCTTGTAGCTCGTCCAAGATGGTTCCGTTCCCGTATTGCACAAAGTTCTCGATTATTTCCTCCCCAGGCGACCGCGCCACAGCAGGAGTGTGGTAGGTTGCCTCACCGGGTTGCCAGGTGGCGTGGGATATCGGGGCCGCTGGTGCTCCGGTGATCGGGGGGGGGGGGGTGGGGGGTTTCCAGGGCCCTCACGTCTGGTTTGGTCCTCTTGACTGGGCCGGGCGGTGCTTTCCGCGGTGTCCCGGAGCAAATATCTAGTGTCTTTCCGCTCGGGCTGCGCTCGCCCTAGAGCCGAATGGTGCTCCGAGGTGCCGCTGCCCGGGAGTGGCATTGTTATGCAGGTCGATTCCGCCGTCACGTGAGCCAGGGGGATGGGGGGGGAAGAGGGGGGTCGCACAGTCTGCCGACCCTCGGCAACAGCATATGGTCCACCGCCGTGCGGGGTCTGTGGTTTGTATGTCGCCCAGCTGCTCCAAGGGTATTTAGTACCGCATCTGCTCAGGCGGTTGGGATTCACAGCTGCCCACGCTTGTCTTCGTTTTTAGTTCATCGCAACTCGGAGGCGGCCATCTTGGTTGGGGCCACACGATACATTCTTACAGTTTCCAACGCCGATATCTTGTGTTTCCCAGCGTGGATTCGGCCCTTTTCACAGCTAGGTGCTGCTATAATGTTCCGCTGCCCGAATTTATTGTTTTTTAGCGATTTCATCTTTTTGTAACGCAGGATATTACAGGATTTTTCAGGCGGCCACGGGAGCGCCGACGAGTCACGTCTTCATCGCTCGCTCGCTGGCCACGCCCCCCACCACCAGGGTTATCTTTGACTCCACACTCCTTCTCTCCTCACATCTCCGACCTCTCTAAGAAGTCAAACTACTAACTGCACCTCCTCTGAGGTATTCTTCCTTTCCTCTCCTTCCCCCAGAAGCTCACCATCTCCAGAGCTCTGGTTCTCTCTAGGTTTGACTACTGTAACAGCCTCTTTTTAAATCTGCCTGCCTCTACTCTCTGTCCTCTCCAACTCATCGAGAACTGGACTGCAAGACTTGTCCCTGGCCTGAAGCCCAGGGACGATCTCTCCAGCACTGAAATCTCTCCATTGGCTCCCAGTGGCTGGCTGAAATTCAAGATCCTTTGCACTGTCTACAAGGCCTTCTGGGGCTGGGACCAGAATATCTCCAGCTTTCTCTACTGAAGTATCTCCCTACTCGAGCTCTTCGCTCCTCCAACTCCTTGAGGGTCAATCGCTTTTCCAAAACGGCGAGCTGGGGGCACATCTTTCTCTTCAGCTGGTGCCCTCCCTCTGGAATAGCCTCCCTGCCTCTCTGAAACTTTAGCAGAACCAACCAGGAAGTCGCCCTCCTCCAGCTGTCCCAGCACATGCTGGAGGGAGACCATCCTGAATGTCTGTGCCTTGATGTACTTGTTCAACCGACGCAGGTCAAGGATGGGGCGCCAACCGCCTGTCTTCTTCCTGACGAGGAAGTACCTTGAGTATACTCCAGAGCCCCGGAGCCTCTTGGGGACGAGCTCGATGGCACCTTTCTTGAGCATCGCCCTTACCTCCAACAGCAGTTGCGGGACGTGATTTTCCTTTCTGGCCACAAGTGGAATGTGAGGGCACATCTTCAGGAATTCGATAGTGTGTCCTCTTGCCAGGGTATCCAGCACCCAACGATCAGTGGAGATGGACTTCCACACGCCGACGAACTTAGTCAGCCTGCCTCCCACCGGGGTGCTTCGGTGGGGGCCCGAGGCCACGGCCGGTTCAGTCCTGCTTGGGGGGGGGGTGGCCTTGCCGCCCTGGCCACCTTGCCAACGGCGGCGAGGTGCTCCCTGCTTGCTGCGACCCCTGCAGGCCTCCTGAGACGAGGAGCGTGCCGCCTGGCGGTAGGACGAGGCACCGCTGGATCCCTTGGAGGCCCCCTGTCTGCCTCCAGAGCTCCGAAAGGGCCGTCGTTGCTGAAGGGCTCCTAGGGCGCGGGCCGTCTCCGTGTCTGTCTTCATGGCTTGGAGGGATTCGTCCACCGCCTTCCCGAACAAGTTGCTGCCGTCGAACGGCATGTCCAACACCCTGGGTCTGGACGTCCTGACGGAAGTCAGTCGCCCGGAGCCAACCCCGTCGTCGTAGGCAAACTCCGTTGCCCAGCTGGCGGAACCCGGTATCGGCAATATCGGATGCCACCGTTATGGCGTGGTCCGACACCACCTCGCCTTCTTGAAGTATTTCCAGGGCCTCGGACCTCTTGTCGTCCGGTAGGAAGTCCAATATGGGGGCCAGCTTAAACCAGAGCTCCCTGTCGTAACGGGCGCTGGCCGCTTTGATAGTCTTCGCCGCCGCCGACGAAATGACCCGTCGCCCCATGGCGTCCAACTTCTTTCCCTCGCCGTCCGGAGGGGAATTCGACGTTGAGGCTCCTGACCCCGCCGAGTTTCTTCTTCGCCGCCGAGACGACCGAGTCTGGCGTTGGCTGGGCCCTGAGACACAGGGGAGCGGTCTCGGGGACCCGGTACTTCTTCTCGTACCGGTCCCGTTTGGCTGGTGCCGTGGAGGGGTTCTTGAGTACCGACAGGCCCTCCTCCCAGATGTCATCGATTAGAGGCACCACGATGACAAGTCTTCCTCTTGTCCTCCCGGCGCTGATAGAGGAAACCTTCCTTTTTCTGCTCCTCCGGGCAGAGCTGGAACAATTCGGACACCCTGGCGATCATGATGTGGAATGGGCCAATCTCGTCGGGCGGAGATGCCCGTGCGACGGGAGACCCGTTCCGTCGCCCTCAGAACCCGTCGTCGAGCCCACCGCACCCTCATCTCCCGACTCGTGGGAGGATGAGGAGGGAACTGCAGGCCTTACGCGGGCGAGCGGAGGAGAGGGTTGGGTCCTCCGTTGTTTGTTCTGAGGACTTCCCGACGGGCCAGGTTGCGGGTCCTCCGGCCTGGGCCGTGGTAATCTCGTCCTTATCTCAAGAGCATAAGGACTGGATCGCAAACAAAATGGCCGCCGAGCTATCCTGAGGCCTAGGTTCCGGCTGCGCCAGAAGGGAAGGCTGCTCTTCCTCGCCATCGTCGTCTTCCTCGGTTATCTCCTGAGGATCTTCCTTGCGGGACCGAACCTTCTCGAATTGTACTTCGAGATTCCTCGCGACCTCCGTCAGTTCCCCCTCCGAGGCTGACTCCGAGCTCGAGGAGGCTACCGTGCCCCCCCCCGTTCCATCATGGGGGACATGACGATGGGCTGAAAAGAGGATTCCCTCCTTGGCGGCATGGAAACTAGGCTTGGCCAGAGTCTCCGCGATTGCCTCGATAGAGGCCTTTGCCTGCTGGGTAGGGGCCTTCACCACCTTAGGTGCGTCCTGGGCCTTCCCCTTAGGGGGAGGGGCGCCGCCTCGCTCCCCCTCTCCCGAGATCGGACGGGGCTTCTCCCGAAGCTTACCCGGGGTCTCGGACTTCCTCTTCCCCGAACTGGAGCGCTGGCTCGTGGTCGACGGTGCCGGGGAAGGTGCACCCTGCCTGGCGACCAAAGAGCCCGACCTTTCGGCGCTCCCGGAGCCAGCGGACTCGCGGCGCTTGGCCTGGTGTTGGGCCCCCGTCGCCGGGGCGCCCGCACAGGACTTAGAAGCCCGCTCGGACCCTTTCTTCTTCTTCTCATCCGTCAAGCCCTTCTCCAACCAGCTGGCGAGATCGACGGTCCCTCATGGTCCGCTCCGACAAGTTCTTGCAGAACTGGCAGTCCTTCTCTACATGAGTCTTGTTCCCATGAATGCAGTAGAGGCATCGCGGATGTTCGTCCTCCTTAAACACATTCTGCAGTCCGCATCCAAGGCAGCTGCGAAATAGCTTGGGTCTGGGTGACGAACTCGCGTCCTGGGCCATCTCAGAGTAGGCCGCGAATCTTCTGGAATCCTCCAAGAGGTTGATTCGACGAAATCTTCACCCTTGAGGGGCGTAGGAAAATCCTGCAACGGGAACCCGTTAACGGGAGTAGAAACGGTGGAGCTTGAGGCTCGATTAACCGAAAAAAATTGAAAATTCACCTGAAAAAAGCGCGAAACACGCAGTAAAAGCTCGAGAGCTAAGCACAAGGACTCCCAACACTTGAACGTGCGGTAAAAATCTGAAGATGGCTGCCAGAGGCGGGGCTTAGGGAGATGGCAGTCATTGGCTGTGGTCAGTATGACGCAGAGATCAGCGATTGGTTACTACTACGAAAGACAGATCAGAAACGAAACTGATACTGATTTTTTCTTTACCGAGGATTCCCAGCCTGACGACGGGGAATATTCATGAGCATGTGAATCCATGCCAGACCCCATGCTGGAGAAGTCTGTAACCACTAGACTGTTCTATGTGGATCCCATTGATAATCTTCATACTTCTGCACCTCTCCCTCGTCACAGCACTGATAGTGTGGTTCCCTTGTGAGTCAATGGAGTACGTCACAGTACTGGGAGAAGGATCTTCATTTAGGTAATTCCTATCCTTTCTCATCCCAGTACTTTCTAGGGGAATGGTAGAGTGACAATAACTCAATACCCCATTAGTGGGGAGGTTTGTAGGAAGGGGGTCTAGGGTCAGGTGATTGACAGGGATACTGCACTCTCCCACAATAGTTGCTCAATGGGGGTTTCCCTTCCCATGAGATCCTGCCACTACCACCCCTAGGGGGACTATCGAGTAGCGGCCTTACCTCCCTGGCCTCATGGAAATGCCCCCTTCTCCCGCCATGGAACTGTGACAGCACAAGAAAAAAAAGTCACCTCTGCCTTTTGGAACTTTGCGTTCCAGCAGCTGCCAGGAACGCATGTGTGCTCGTTGAACCGGTCCTACTGCCACTGCAGAGGAGTTCCTGTAGTTGTCGTCAGGAGACTGGCACAGCAAATAGGTACATGAGTGCACTATAATTTTGACAGAGCATTATGAGAGTGGGGTCTGATTGATACAAATAGTTGGTTACAATTGCTGAATGACCAGTTTTCAGTCCGGGCCTCGACACGCGCTTTCTAAAACATAAAAATAGGTTTGGCTCAGATCTGGAAATTCAAGAGACTGACAAGTGAACATCAGCCACATAGCAAGTAAATCAATATTTTATAGAATAGGAACTTTATGTCAGTCAAAGAAAAATTATATATTCTCTGCTTTTTTGATCGATACTGTAAATGTAAATCAACATGGGGCTTTCAGGGAAATTTGTTTTTAACGAGTCAAAGATAATAAGATTACATAAATGAAAGTACACTGTTTGACAAAGAGCATACATTATGAAGAAATAATTCGAATATCAATGCAATTTGAGCATGGCCGAATTCATTCGGGCAGTCGAATGTTTAACTACAACAGCAGTTAACAGTTGTGCATAACCCCGGGAGGGTTATAATGTAATTTTCAATTATAAATATCTCATATACAATGCACTGTTTGAGGAACATTAAGAAGACATTTGTTCAAGGATTTTGCAAGTTATGTTTTCTCATTCTAGGTTACCAATGAACTCAAAGAATTTGAAATAATACCCATTTGCCAAAAGATTTGATCAGAACATTTTGTGATGGGAAACAAAGGGGAGGATGGTTGATGTTTGGATGAATTAGGACAGTAACCAGAGTGATCAAGGTTTTTATAAGATTTGGGGAAATGAGGAATGGTGGTTGGGCCCAACACTCAACCATTCCTTAACATGGTTATTAGATCCGTCTGGGTGATCTCATCAAAAGCCATAGTACAAGGCAGATAAAGTCACGGATGCACTGAAAGTTATTAAATACTTTGGCTGAGTTACATCAGTAACTCCCCTCGCCCCTGCCATCACTCATAGGCCAATTAATTTCTTCAGACCAAACGCCTAAGATTCCGAGTGAGGTTGCAGTTCCGTTGTGCAATAAGGACAACCCCTCTGAAGTGGGCTGAATGCACACACAGCTCATACGGGTTATCTACTCAGTCACCCCACCCGGTGTTCTTCTGCTACCAGTGGGTCGGTATGGCATGTCTAAAAAAAGACTGACACTCACCTGCAGGATTTTGGACAGCTGCCTGTGATTCTGCACCACGAGGATGTTGGCATTGCAGTTCTCCGCCACGTACTGGCACGCCTCCGGAGAGTTAGTTGTATAAATTCCAACAGCAAAACCCCTGCAGGCAATAAGCACAAGTCAGCTCAGAACAGATTTATATTCAGCATGCAGTATTTGGAGAAACACAGGGCCAGTTTCAGATTACAGGCAAAATAAGCGTGCCCAAAAAAGCTCCTGTGGAAAAAGAGTGGCAACCTAAAGATGTTTGTGAAGAGTAGGGATGCTTCCCAACCCACTTATGGTGCAGGTGAAGAAAATTGGGACCACCTAGACGTGCCATGCAAAGTCACAAGGATTACCCAACATGGAGACTGCCATATTCCTAGTCCTCTTTTATCATAGTGTTGGAACGCTGACTACGGTGGGGACTAGAGCCAAAAGCTATAGCTAAATGGATTATTTTAATGTCTATGTGCAACATGCAGAATCTAACCAGAGAGGGGCATGCTCTTGTCTCCCCAACTACCCCTGCAGTCATTTTACACCTGTGTATGCAGAGATTATAAGACATGCAGGGTTTTAGTGGAGTCCATGGGAATGCGAAAAGGTAATATGGGAATACACTACACATTATGGTGAGGCATTACACTACACTCCTATATCCCGCCCGATTTCCATCAGACTGTTAGAACGTGAAAGCATTACTCTCATACAGAAATCCTAAGCTAACCAAAGAGACCACGGATCGGTGTGCCCAGATTGAGCATCACTCCGCACTCTCACCCATACATTTGTGGTGCCAAAAGGATACATGTCGAAGACCATGCAGCAGCCCTTCAGAAAGCATCAATGTGCATGTCTCTGGGCAGCCACGGGTGAAGTTTTTGCTCATACTGAGGGAGCATGAAGACCTTTTGGAGGCGACTTGCAGAATGTCTTAGGCACGCATGATGCACAAGACTACCCCTGCATGCAAAAGACACTGAAGCCCAGGGGAATCTTTTTAGGTCCGGCTGGTATAAGCTTAGCTCACTGCCAAAGAGCATTAAAGAAGAGACAAGACACCCTGGAGCCAGTCCACTGCTCGGTATGATTAACCCGTCCATTCTGCTCCAAGCTCTGATACAGCAAAGAGCATTTTGTAAGGGCCAGTGTAGCATTTCAAGATAGTGGGGTTTTTTCTAAATATTAAAGCATTTCTTGTGGCTCCGGGATCCATGTATACTTTTACGCTGGACAAGGAACGGTCTACAATGGGAAGAAGGCAATAGAAGAACTAGTTACTCTTACCTTGTAACGTTCTTTCGATGGGATGTTCCTCCGACGTATTCCTTATCTTAGATAGAAATCCTTCAGCTTTGCTGGCCTCGGAAAATTTTTTCGCCAGAGGGCGCTGCGCGTCGATGATCGCCGAGTCGATGACCCTCGACGGCCTCCGTGCCGACGTCGACGTCATCCTGCCTATAAAGGCCGCGCGCAGCGTCCGTTGCTCAGTTCCGTTTTGTAGTCCCCAGTAATGTTTTTTGGATTAGACTAATCACCTTGAAGGAGCATAGGCTGCAAACCCACAGGAAGTCATACTGCGGGGATGGATGGGAGGGTCGATAAGGAATACGTCGGAGGAACATCCCATCGAAAGAACGTTACAAGGTAAGAGTAACTAGTTCTTCGAAGGGATTGTGTCCTCCGACGTATTCCTTATCTTAGATAGACTCCCATAGCAGTGGTATTGTGACTGGAGGCGGGAGTAATAAAAGTTATGTTACCCTTCCAGAATGGACAGAGTGTAACACAGCCTTGCCGAATCTAGTTTCTTGACTAGAGGAGGAATCCAGGCTATAGAATTTGGTAAATGTATGTGCGGACGACCATGTGGCAGCCGCACATATATCTCGAATTGGCACCCCTCTTTGAAGGGCTGAGGATGTTGCGATACCCCTGGTAGAATGAGCCCTTAGATTTTGAGGAGGCTCCTTTCCTGCCAATTTGTAGCACTCCAGAATGGCTAAAATAATCCATCTGGAGATGGTTTGTTTTGTTATTGGAAGGCCCAACTTATGTCCTGCATAACCTACAAAGAGTTGGTCTGCTTGTCTGATCTTAGCCAATCTGCTGATATAAAAGCTCAAGGCTCGCTTAGGGTCCAGCCTGTGCAGTCTCTCTTCCTCCTTCCCCGGATGAGGAGGAGGGTAGAAAGAAGGTAATATAATCTTCTGAGTGATGTGAAACTCCGAGACTACCTTCGGGAGGAAGTTAGGCTTCACCTGAAGAACAACTTTGTCCTTGTAAAAGATTGTATGTGGAGGTTTACACGATAAGGCTTGCAACTCGCTAACCCTTCTAGCAGATGTCAATGCTATTAGCAAAACAGTTTTGAGGGTGAGAAGCTTCAATGAACAAGAGTGTAGTGGTTCAAAAGGGGCACCCTTTAGGAAGTTTAAAATTAGGTTTAAATCCCATAAGGGAACTTGAAAAGGTTTCGGGGGATAAACATTAGTTAATCCTTTTAGGTATTGTATTACCAATGGAATTTTGAAGTATGAAGGCTCCTCTGCAGTGCGCTTAAAGATTGATAGCGCTGCGAGATAGCCCTTAATTGTGCCAACCTGTAGGCCTGAATTAGCCAGGTAAAGTAAGAATGACAACACCATAGGTGTACCACAAGAAAAGGGTTCAATATTCTTTTCTCTGCACCAGCTGCAAAATTTGTTCCAACGGCAGCGGTATAGAGTTTTAGTTGCCGGCCTTCTGGCCGAAAGCAACACCTCCATAACATCATCCGGAAGGTCCCAATCCTTGTACCTCAACCTTTCAGACACCAAGCGTGAAGGTTGAGGGTCTTGATGGCTGGATGGAGAACCTGACCTTCCTTCTGCGAGAGAAGATCCTCTCTGTATGGCAGTCGAATTGGAGGGCAGATGGACATGTCTAGAAGGTCCGGGTACCACGTTCTCCTGGCCCAATCCGGGGCAATTAGGATCATGGTCTTCCGAAACCTTCTCAACCTCCTGATCATTTGAGGAATGACAGGGACCGGAGGGAACGCGTACAGAAGTGGGAACTCCCAGTCCACTACGAACGCATCTCCTAGAGCTCCTCTCGGGGGAAATTCCCTTGAGCAAAATCTGTCGCACTTCCTGTTGATACTGGTGGCGAACAGATCCACTTGAGGGGTTCCCCAAAGGGCGAAGATCTCTTGAAGGACTTCCTGAGCTATCTCCCACTCGTGAGAGACTGTGCTCTGCCTGCTCAGAGCGTCCGCTGTCAAGTTCTTCTCTCCGGCTAGGTGAATTGCCGATAGAGAGATTCCTTCCTGAATTGCCCAAAACCAGAGCTGCATCGCCTCTC
Organism: Ambystoma mexicanum; assembly: GCF_040938575.1. Taxonomy (NCBI): domain Eukaryota; kingdom Metazoa; phylum Chordata; class Amphibia; order Caudata; family Ambystomatidae; genus Ambystoma; species Ambystoma mexicanum. The sequence goes on along the minus strand of NC_090935.1, from coordinate 90,388,334 downwards.
TGCACAGTGGTAGTGAGCCTACGCCTCCTCTTTTGTTGAGGTAGTGCATGGCCACTGTATTGTCCGTCATTATTAGGACGTTTCTTCCCCGTACAGACGGCAGAAAAGCCTTCAGCGCTAGTCTGATGGCTCTCAGCTCCAACAGGTTGATATGTAGTCTGGACTCCGATGGAGACCAACGACCGCTGATGGTCAAGTCGTTGGCGTGAGCTCCCCACCCCGTGAGTGAGGCATCCGTGACTACTGTTATCTCCGGCCATGGTTGCCAAAACATTTCTCCTTTCAGGATGTTCTCCCGACAGGCCCACCACTGAAGGTCTCGGGCTACTTTGACCGGGATCCGAAGGAGATCTGTCATCCTTCCTGAGAACTGTGACCACTGAGTTCTCAGTGCCCACTGGAGGGATCTCATTCTCAGGCGAGCCTCCGGCACGAGAAATATGCAGGATGCCATGAGGCCTAGCAACCTCAGAAAGTCGTAGGCTGGGAGATATTGGGCATTCTGAAATCTGATGACCATCTGCAGAATATCTCGAGCCCTCACCTCTGGTGGCAAGGCTCTTCCCAGGGAAGTGTCCAGGACTGCTCCAATGAATTGGAGTCTCTGTGATGGTATCATCTGTGACTTCTTTAAATTGAGGGAGAAGCCCAGCTTGTGAAGGAAGTGGCAAACATAATCTAGTTGTCTCTGAGCCTGTTCCGAAGATACAGCTCTGATCAACCAATCGTCTAGGTAAGGGTAGACACGAATCCCTTCCCTCCTTAGACTTGCAGCCACAACCGACATTAGCTTGGTAAAGACCCTCGGGGCGGAGGTTAGCCCAAATGGCAGAACTCGAAATTGATAATGAGAGCTGCCAATTGCGAACCTCAGGTATCTCCTGTGCCTGGGATGGATCGGCACATGGAAATAAGCGTCCTGGAGGTCTAGAGATACCAACCAGTCCTGAAGCTGGAGGGCCTGAAGGATCTGAGAGAGAGTCACCATCTTGAACTTGTCCTTTCGGAGGAATTTGTTCAATTCCCGTAAGTCTAAGATGGGTCTCAGTCCTCCGTCCTTCTTCGGTATTATGAAGTAGGGGGAGTACCAACCCTTGTTCCTTTCCGCTACAGGTACCAGTTCTATGGCACCTTTCTCTAGCAGGTCTAAAACCTCCTGCAAGAGGAGCGGATCTGGAAGCTTCAAAGGGTTGTTCCCCGGTGGATGACTCTGAGGGATATGTAGGAAGGGCAGGCAGTAACCTTGGGCCACTGTCTCCAGAGCCCAAGCATCTGACGTAATAGCCTGCCATTCCGTCAGATGGTGAGTTAACCTGCCCCCTACTGGTGTTCTGTGAGGGGAGACCTCAGAGTGGTTTTGAAGCGGCTGATGCAGTTGCCGAAGGTAAAGTGGCTCCTGCTCCTGCGGGTGCGGCTTTCTTTCCCCTACCCCGTCCACCACGGGTAAATCTTCCTTGGCCTCTTTGAGCCGGTCGTCCTCTGCCCTTTCCATATGAGGAATAGTAACGAAAGGACCGTCCTCTCCACGATGATCCCGAAGGACGAAAGGTATTCTGACGGATAGCAGCTCCCAATGACTTGGCAGCTGCCTTGGACGTTTGCAGTTTCTCCAAACTGTCATCCGCCTTCTTACCAAAGAGGGTAGAACCGTCAAAGGGCATATTCAAAAGCCTGGTTTGCACGTCAGAGGCAAAACCAGACTTCCTCAACCACGCATGCCTGCGGATTGTGGTACTTGCCGCCATGGCCCTGCTGATACTGTCAGCAGAATCTAGGCCAGTTTGTAGGGTCTCGCACATCGCATCTTTACCATCCCTGATGATGTTTAAAAATGCGTCCCTTTCCTCTCCTTCTTGGAGGCAGTCAGCCGCTGATGAAGCGCACTCCCAAAGGGTGTGGCTGAACCTAGCGAGCGTACAGGTCGCGTTAATAGACTTTAACGCCATGCTACAGGCAGAAAAAACCTTCTTAGCCATGGCATCATACTTTTTGTCATCCCTATCCTGCGGAGCAGTGGGGTATGCAGATGTGCTGCCTGATGAGGTTGCAGCCTGTACAACTAAGCTCTCAGGAGTAGGGTGTTTTGACAAATATTCAGGGTCAGAACTAGCCACCCTGTATTTTGTTGACAGTTTTTTATTTACTGCCGGGATAATTTCCGGCGTTTCCCAGTTTGTCAAAATCCTTCTCTGTAGAGCAGAGTGAAATGGAACCACAGGATCCTCCTGTGGGCCCTTGTCCAGTATGTCAGTGAGGTCATCCTGCTGAAAGGCAGGAGAAGGTGCAGACCAACCCATAAATTCTATGATTCTAGACATCAGAGCTCTATATGGAGTCTCCGCATGTTCTCCTGGGTCTGGTTTGATAAATTCTGCTTCAGGAGAAGTGTCCAAGCCACTAGCTTCCTGAAGTGCATCCTGAAGATTTTTTAATCTTCTATCCTCAGAGGCGAAAGTCTCTGGCTCTGGTGATGTGGTCCTCTGTAAATCAATATCTTGGTCTGAATCCTCCCTTTCCTCAAAAATCGAGGTTAAAGGGGGATACTTTGGTTTTTGGAATGGTATAAACCCCATTTCCAATGCAGAAGGAGCCATCATCACAGGCCTTGAAAACGTCGATGTCGTCGACACCGACGTGAAAGTACTCGAAGGCGCCGTGAAAAGCGTCGAGAAATGTGTACTAGGCCTCGAGGAACTCGAAAGGATCGGAGTCCTGCTCGAGAACGACGTCGACGTTCTCGGCGTCGAGTCGGAGGTCTTTTGTCTAACCGTTGGCTGTGGAGTAGCCGTGGTTCTTTCCTTCACCGGCGTCGATATCGGCGTCGACGTCGGCGTCGACTCGATCGACTGATGCGCCGATGAATCCTTCGACAACGGCGTCGATGGCGCCGACCTCTGTTTCGAAGGAGTTTTCGACGATGGCGTCGATGATGCTTTATCTCCCGATGGCTCGAGGCGCTTTCGGGTTGACTTTTCCGCCGGGTACTGCGACTCGCGGCGTTTAGATTTTTTGGGTTTTTTACCCGGGGTATCACCCTCAGCTGTCTTCGAGGGGGACGAGGCCGCTTTCTCGAAGACGCTTAGCATCTTTTTCCTGAATTCCTCCCACTCAGCTTGCGAGCTGCGTTTTGTGGGGCAATGAACTCTCTCAGGAGAACTCGACGAAGATGACGAAGGGGATCTCCTACGTCTCTTCTTCGAGTGTCTCGATGTCGACGAGTGGTGGGAGCCACTTCGTGATCTAGATCGAGAGTGTTTTTTATGGTGAGGAGACGAACGTCTCGACTCTACCGAAGAAGCTTTCGAGGAAGTTAAAGTTGACCTACCTCTCTCGAGCTTCCCCCTACGCTCCTTCAAGGCTTTCGCCGTCATGGAAAGGCATTCCTCACACTCCGAACTCTGGTGCGTGATTCCCAGACACCACAAACAGACCCTGTGAGGGTCCGTCAACGACATTTTCTTCCCGCAGTCTCGGCACTTTTTGAAACCGGACCGAGGGGTCGTCGGGTCGGAGGAGGATGCCATCGATATCGAGGTTAAATATTATATACGTTATCCGACGAGAACTGAGCAACGGTGTTCCGAGGCACAACGAAGCGCGGAAAAACGGAACTGAGCAACGGACGCTGCGCGCGGCCTTTATAGGCAGGATGACGTCGACGTCGGCACGGAGGCCGTCGAGGGTCATCGACTCGGCGATCATCGACGCGCAGCGCCCTCTGGCGAAAAAATTTTCCGAGGCCAGCAAAGCTGAAGGATTTCTATCTAAGATAAGGAATACGTCGGAGGACACAATCCCTTCGAATTATGGTTTCATGTAGGGTGGGGCGAGTGTGTATAAGGGCGTATTCTTTTCTTGGGCAGGATTTCAACATGCCGAGGTTTAAAAACATTGCCACCGCTGAGCAAAAGGCCGTGCTCGGTGCCCTTAGACAATGATGCTTTTAAAAGCAGGTTTTGTTTCTATACAGCTTGTACAGTTAATTACCACAGATCGCTATTAGGTGACACTTTGCAGTCTGGCACAAGAAATCTAACCGCAGCCAAGCTATGCCTTTTGCAGGTCAACATAGGTCTACAATCTGCCTTACTTTTGCAGGGCATTCATATATTTTCCACATATGTGTAACATCTATCTATTATACCTATTCTGTAAAGTGAGCATGTAGATGCATGACTAACTCCATCAAATATTTATGACCACAAAAATGATGCAACAGTTCTCCATCCAAACCACGCTAGAACAGCTGATAACTGATAAGGTTGGAGGGGGAGGGTGGGGGGGGGGGGTGCTGCAACACAGGAGAGGCATGTAAACTCTCCCAAAAAAGAAGAAAACTGCTTGTGTTATTTAGAATCCAGGGCTAGTGTGTAAGTGGTACTAGAGTTATAGAATCTGGCTTAGAAGAGCTCCATTCCTAATGCATTTCCTATGTTTCCATCTATGTGCTGTATTTATATGTGTTATTTTGTAAAGGGAGTAAGTGGTTCCATGATGCATGGTTGAACACTGACATTTAGCGAGGTGGTCCAGCTGATGTGGTTGCGTATGCCACCAATTTGATCAATGTAACACGATACTATCGAGCCAGGCACAATAACCTAGTTTACAGGAGTGAACTAAACGGCAAAGCCCCTCTCTGTGTCATTCTCACAGTAAATTAACACCCCAGGCCCAGCCAACGGACCCACCGAGCTAAGGACGCCAACAGCACATCACTGCTCTCTTGCACTTGTCCTGCGTCCTCCCACTAACTCAACCTCCCCATCTCTTTCAGAACCGCCAGAGCGCCAAGGGACCACTACGGTGGTGATAGTGCGCGGTACAAATGTCCTTTAACATTAACATCTGCATTTCGCAGGAAAGCAAACAAAGCATTTGCATGTCAAAGGATGCAAAAACCATTTCAACTCGTGTTTATCTGCAGGTTCCAGCGAGTCAGTCTTCAGAAAAGTAAGTGTGGGGGACAAGGGGGGTGGGGGGTCGCTGATAAGTGCTTTTCTAGCCGAACCCCCACTCAGAATCATGGGGCGTGAGGCGTCATCGTCTCGACACCCCAGTCACCTCAGGCGAAAAGCCCCTAACATCATTTAAGAATGCCTAGAAAGTAAGTTTGATCCATTCTGTAATCAAATCAAAGTTTCAAATAGTGGAGAACTATACTGGCTGCTCTAGTAACAAACTAACTGAACCCTTTTCGATCCATCCATAGCTGCACTTAAGGTCTAATTAAAGTCACCTTCAATAATCTCCTCTGTATCACGCATGTTTTTCAAAGCCCCTTCCAAACGCATGAAAAACTTCTTGTGTGCCCAATTCGGAGCATAGATGTTCATTAGTGTTAAACACATTCTCCACCATCAGTTTAACGGCTACAAACCTGCCCTCTATACCAACCTCGACCCGGTCTGCTGCGGTTAAAAAGCATGTTACTGGAGGCAGCAGGTAAGGATGACACAGGCTCCTTTTCACTAAGATGACATCAATAGACGGCAACATGAAGGAGCAGGTGCTGAGCCCACTGGCTCCCACCACCCAGGCTACATGGCCCCAACTGCCTGTGCTGGATCACCTACCTTCAAAATCACAACACGCCAACACTCCAAGAACTCAGGGCACATTCTCGCCATGACATCAGACCATGACATCACCAGATACAGCCAAGATCTTTATTTAATTGAAATAACTACACCCCAAGAATATTTAGCGAATATACTGCAAAATTCATTCACACAAGTCTTATTTGAAACAATCTGTTTGTTCAAATGGCAAGTGAGTTTCTTGCAACAAAATATCGTGCTTTTTCCTGTTCAATTAAGTATTTTCCTCCTCTCAACAGGGTTAGTCATAGCCTTTACATTCCAACTTAGAAAATTCAAGCAATTAGACAAGTATGTCATGAAACGAAGTTATATATTCTAAACAGAAACACAACACCCAATATGTAGGCCATAAAGTAAGACAACCCACATAAGCAAACAACCCACACAGAACAGAACACATCTTTTGAATTGAAAAACATAAATCCAACACCCACTGAGAGCCAGAGGAAATTAAAAAGAGAAACGGGGGGGGGTCGGCCAGGGGAGGATTAAAACAAACTGGAACATGATATAAGAATGGGCAGAAAGTAACCATAAACTGCCTTATACCACCACAAAAAACCGATGCGAACCGTCAAAAAATAAGGCCCAATACTAAACGCTACAAATAATACTAATCTATAAACAATCTATCCACATCCCAACCCTTTCACGTGTCATCATATACCTGCTTCTGCATGCCGATACTAATATGAGCATGTAGGACAATCAATATGAAAAATACACAAGGCAAAAAATAAAAACAGACTTCCCATATAATGCTATCTTTCCTAGGGTCTAAACTCAAAAGAGCAAAACTAGGACAGTCCACAATCTGCAACATGCAAAAAACCTATAGTTCAACACACAAGCATTAGTGAAGACCGTCCAAAGTCAATGTTGAAATATTGAGCCATAAGACGTTAAGCAAGTCGCACCCATTAACAGGAAATAGGTTAGGAACTGGTTAAAAAGTCACATTTACATCTCCACGGGACAGGAAACACGTGCGTGTGAGTGGCATCGGCTTTTCGCCCCTGTTGGGATCGTAATAAACACCGAAATGAAAGTACCTTTAACCGGAGACCGCACATATATGTATAAGTGCCACAGCTAGGCATCCCACACGCCGGCAGAGTAATGAGACCACCCTTCCCAAACGTATCCCGCCTGCATCAGGAAGCCTCTGTTAACCCCACACTGAGCGCAGAGCTCAAATGATGCTACTCATTCATGGAAAGCTTCAGATGTTGCTGTCCCAGTAATCTCGGACGAACGTGGAGCGCCAATGTCGGTGTAGCGTGTCCCTCCACCATATTGCAATGACGTAACCCGGTGGCAAGTAGGCGAATACAATTCCATCGAAAAAAGGAAATGACCTACAGCAGTGTCGTGTTCAAGACACGCAGAATTAAACATGTTGCAGAAGTAACAACGTTAATCCCATTCAAAAGGGAAAATTGTAGACAGAAAATACATTGTAATATTATTCAGTGCCTGGATCTCCTTGCGTGTGCCTTTTCTGCGGTTACAGGTCTTAACCTCGAAAAAAATACATCGAGGACCTGTTTTACCGATTTATTTATTACAGAAAACGGTTTCACCGAATTTACATACAAGAGTTTATATACCGAAACACTTTTACCGTAAAGAGTTTCGGTAAATGCAATTTACGTAAAAAAAAATAAAAAATGGGCAAAACATGCATAAAGTCAGAGGGAGCTGACCAGCAATGAAATAGCTTGCATACAGTAACAATCTAGGTTCAGCACTAGACAGAATTAGAAGCCTTAACATTGGTGGTAGAGCCCCGCAGGGGAACGGAACCAATGCTTTATACAGATACAGCATACGCGACATCCACAGTGCATTCTGGGCTGTCACGCTGATGGGTCACCAGTGCAGCATGCCCTCCTATTGGTTAGGTTGGTAGAAGCCATAGATCTCCCAGAGCGAATAACAATCTTGAAATGCCAAGCACACACAAAGGGTGAGGATCCCATCTCCAAGGGGAACGAAGCAGCAGATGCAGAGGTAAAACGCGTTGCCTATTTTGGGGATATTTTAGAAAAGGCGGCTTTGTCACACGCATGCATTTATGCAAGAAGAACAAGTTACTTTCTTACCTGGTAACGTTCTTTCGATGGGATGTTCCTCCGACGTATTCCTTATCTTTGATATATGTTTCCAGCTTGCTGGCCTCGGAAATTTTTTCTGTAGAGTGCGCTGCGCGTGGACGTCCGCCGAGTCGATGTCCCTCGACGGCCACCGTATCGGCGCCGACGTCACCATGCCCATAAATAGACACGCGCTGCATCCGTTGCTCAGTTCCGTTTTGTAGTATAAGACATGCCTGAGTTGGTTAGTAACCTTGAAGGAGTGAAAGCTGCAACCAGAAGGGAAGTTATCACTGCAGGGATGGATGGGAGGGGCGATAAGGAATACGTCAGAGGAACATCCCGTCGAAAGAACGTTAACAGGTAAGAAAGTAACTTGTTCTTCGAAGGGATCGTTTCCTCTGACGTATTCCTCATCTTTGATAGACTCCAATAGCAGTGGTATGTAATTGGAGGAGGGAGTGATAGTGTTATGTATCCCTTTAGGGATGGACCGAGTGTAATACGGCTTTGCCAAATCTGGTCTCTTGAGCAGTGGAGGAATCCAGATTGTAAAATTTTGTGAATGTATGTGCGGACGACCATGTGGCAGCCGCACATATGTCCCGGACCGGTACCCCTCTCTGGGGAGCCGAAGAAGCTGCGATACCCCTGGTTGAATGAGCCCTGAGGTTTTGGCGTGGCTCTTTCCCTGCCAGTCTATAACATTCCGGAATGGCCAAGATAATCCACCTGGAAATGGTTTTGTTATGGGTAATCCCAATTTGTGGCCCGAGTATCCTACAAACAGTTGGTCTGCTTGCCTGATCCTAGCCATTCTGCTGATGTAAAAGCTTAGAGCTCGCCTTGGGTCGAGCCTATGTAGTCTTTCTTCCTCTTTCCCTGGATGGGGAGGAGGGTAGAACAAAGGGAAGGTCATTTTCTGAGTAATATGAAATTCAGAAACCAACTTTGGGAGGAAATTAGGCTTCACCTGTAGGACAACTTTGTCCTTGTGGAAAATTGTATGTGGGGGTTTACAGGAGAGCGCTTGTAGCTCGCTCACCCTCCTAGCAGATGTTAGTGCCACCAATAGGACAGTTTTAAGCGTGAGAAATCTCAGCGAACAAGAGTGAAGTGGTTCGAATGGAGTGCCCATTAGGAAGTTTAAGACTAAATTTAAGTCCCAGAAGGGAACTTGGAATGGTTTTGGAGGATAAACATTAGTCAATCCCTTGAGAAATTGTATCATTAGAGGTAGTTTGAAATACAATGGTTCCTCCGCAGTGCGCTTGAAGATTGAATGCGCTGCGAGATAGCCTTTTACAGTGCCAACTTGAAGGCCTGAGTTTGCCAAATAAAGTAGAAACGATAACACCGTTGGTGTACCACATGAAAGTGTCGATATTCCCTTCTCTACACCAGCTGCAAAATTTGTTCCAGCGGCAGCGGTATAAAGACTTTGTTGCTGGCCTTCTGGCCGAAAGCAACACTTCCATGACGTCATCAGGGAGGTCCCAATCCTTGTACCTCACCCTTTCAGAAGCCAAGGTTGAGGGTTCTGATGTCTGGATGGAGAACCTGACCTCCCTTCTGCGAGAGAAGATTCTCTTTGAGTGGAAGACGGATTGGAGGGCAGATGGACATATCTAGACGGTCCGGATACCACGTTCTCCTGGCCCAGTCCGGGGCAATTAGGATCATTGTTTTCCGAAATCTTCTCAACCTCCTGATCATTTGAGGAATAACAGGGACTGGTGGAAACTCGTAGAGGAGTGGAAACTCCCAGTCCACTACGAACGCGTCCCCTAGAGCTCCTCTCGGGGGAAATTCCCTTGAACAAAAAAGATCGCACTTCCTGTTGGTGCTTGTGGCGAACAGATCCACCTGAGGGGTTCCCAAAGGGCAAAGATCTCTTGAAGGACTTTTTGAGCTAGCTCCCACTCGTGGGAGACTGTGCTCTGCCTGCTCAGAGCGTCCGCTGTCAAGTTCTTCTTTCCGGCTAGGTGGACTGCCAATAGAGAGATTCCTTCCTGAATTGCCCAAAACCATAGCAGCATTGCCTCTGCAAAGTGGCAGTGATCCTACGCCTCCTCTTGTTGAGGTAGTGCATGGTCACTGTGTTGTCTGTCATTATCAGGACATTTTTCCCCTGCACTGATGGTAGGAAAGCTTTCAGGGCTAGTCTGATCGCTCTCAGCTCCAATAGGTTGATATGTAGTCTGGACTCCGATGGAGACCAACGACCGCTGATGGTCAAGTCGTTGGCATGGGCTCACCACCCCGTGAGTGAGGCGTCTGACTACTGTTATCTCCGGCCATGATTGCCAAAACAGTTCTCCTTTCAAGATGTTCTCTGGATAGATTCACCATTGAAGTTTGTGAGCTACCTTGTCCGGAATCCGGAGGAGACCTGTCATTCTCCCTGAGAATTGCGACCACTTACTTCTCAGTGCCCACTGAAGAGATCTCATTCTCAGGCGAGCCTCTGGCACAAGGAAGATGCAGGATGCCATGAGGCCTAGCAACCTCAAAAAGTCGAAGGCTGGGAGACGTTGGGCATTTTGAAACTTGGTGACCATCTGTAGAATATCTTGAGCCCTCACCTCTGGTGGCGTGGCTTTTCCCAGGGAAGTGTCCAGGACCGCTCCAATGAACTGGAGTCTCTGTGATGGTATCATCTGTGACTTCTTTAAATTGAGGGAGAAGCCCAGTTTGTGAAGGAAGTGGCAGACATAATCTAGCTGGATCTGAGCTTGTTCCGAAGATACAGCCCTGATCAGCCAATCATCCAGGTAGGGGTAGACGTTGATCCCTTCCCTCAGACTCGCAGCCACTACCGACAGCTTGTTGAAGAGCCTCGGGGCGGAGGTCAGCCCAAATGGCAGAACTCGAAATTGATAATGAGAGTCGCCAATTGCGAACCTCAGGTATTTCCTGTGTTTGAGATGGATTGGCACATGGAAATAAGCATCCTGAAGGTCAGAGATACCCGCCAGTCCTGGAAGTGGAGGGCCTGAAGGATCTGAGAGAGAGTTACCATCTTGAACTTGTCCTTCCTGAGGAACTTGTTCAATTCTCGTAAGTCCAGGATGGGTCTCAGTCCTCCGTCCTTCTTTGGTATGAGAAAGTAGGTGGAGTACCAGCCTTTGTTCCTGTCCGCTACAGGTACCGGTTCTATGGCACCTTTCTCTAGCAGGTCTATAATTTCCTGCAAGAGGAGCAGATCTGGAACTTTTAGAGAGATGTGCCCCGGTGGATGACTCTGAGGGATGTGTAGAAAGGGTAGGCAGTAACCCTGGGCAACTGTCTCTAATGCCCAAGCATCTGACGTTATAGCCTGCCATTCCGTCAGATGGTGAGTTGACCTGCCCCCTACAGGTGTTGTGTGGAAAGACCTCAGAGTGGTTTGGGGGCGGCTGATGCAGATGCTGAGGGTAAAGAGGCACCTGCTGCTGCTGCGGCTTTAGTACTTTTGACCAGTCCACCTCGGGTGGATCTCCTTTGGCCTCTTTGAGCCGGCTGTCCTCTGCCTTTCCCGAATGCGGAATAATAGCGAAAGGACTTTCCTCTTCCAGAGGGTCCTGAGGGGCGAAAAGGAGTTTGGCGGATCGCAGCTCCTAACGATTTTGCCGCTGCTTTAGATGTCTGCAGCTTTTCCAGACTGTCATCAGCCTTTTTTTCGAATAATGAAGAGCCGTCAAAGGGCATATTCAAAAGTCTGGCCTGTACATCTTTCACAGACTTTCGCAACCATGCATGCCTGCGGATTGTTGTACTTGCCGCCATGGCCCTGCTGATACTGTCAGCGGAATCGATGCCAGTTTGAAGTGACTCGCACATGGCATCCTTGCCATCTTTAATAATGTTAAGGAAGGCTTCCTTTTCTTCTGCTTCGGGTATGCAGTCAGCCGCTGATGAAACACTCCCACAGTGTGTGACTGAACCTGGCAAGCGTACAGGTGGCGTTGATGGACTTCAACGCCATACTACAAGCAGAGAAGACTTTCTTTGGCATAGAATTGTACCTCTTGTCATCTCTATCCTGTGGGACAGTAGGGTAAGTGGTCCTGCTGCTTGATGAAGTTGCCGCTTGGACCACCAGGCTCCCTGGAGTCGGGTCTTTTCGTAAGTATTCAGGGTCAGCTGCAGCTACCCTATACTTGGCTGACAATCCTTTATTGACAGCAGGGATAACTTCAGGAGTTTCCCAATTCGATGAAATCTTTCTTTGTAAGGCTGCATGGAAGTGGACAACAGGATCCTCATGTGGACCTTTGTCTAATATGTCTGTCAGGTCATCCTGTTGAAAAACAGGCGAAGGCGCAGACCAACCTATAAATTCAATAATCCTTGCCATCCGGGTTCTATAGGGTGTCGGCATGTTCCCCTGGGTCTGGCTTAACAAATTCCACTTCTGGGGAAGTATCCAGCCCACTTGCCTCATGTAATGACTCCTGTAGGTCTTTCAACCTTCTTTCCTCAGAGGTGAAATCCTCTGAAACAGGTAGTGTGGTCCTCTGCAACTCGAAGGTTTTCTGGTCAGAATCTTCCCCCTCTTCATAAATTGAAGATAATCCAGGGTACTCGGACCTCTGAAATGGTGTAAAACGCATCTCTAAGGCAGAAGGAGCCAAACTCGTCATTATTGGGCGAGAAAACGTCGATGTCGACAACGCCGATGTGACAGTCTTCGAAGGCGCAGAGAATGGCGTCTAGAAAATTGGAAGAGGTCGAACTCGAGAGGATCGGGATCCTACTGGAGGATGTCGACGACGGTCTCGGCGTCGTGCCGGAGGCTCTTGGAATCACTGTTGGCTGTGGAGTAGCCATGGTCTTCGCTTTCATCGGCGTCGATGTCGGCGTCGACGATGGTGTCGAGTCGACCGACAACGGCGTCGATGGCGCTGATCCATACGTTGAAGGAATCTTCGACGATGGCGTTGAAGACGGCGACTTCTTACCCGATGGCTCGTGGCGCTCTCGGGTAGAATGTTTCGCCGGGTGCAGCGACTCGTGGCGTTTTTATTTTTTGGGTTTTTCACCCGGGATATCACCCTCAGCTGTCTTCGAGGGGGTCGAGCCTGCTTTCTCGAAGACGCTTAACATTTTCTTTCTGTATTCCTCCCACTCAGCCTGAGAGCTATGTTTTGTGGGACATGAGAGCCTTTTTGAGGAAACAGAAGACGAGGAAGGGGATCTTCGCGACGTCTCATTCTTTGAGTGTCTTGATCTCGACGAATGGTGGGAGCTACTGCGAGATCTAGAATGGGAATGTTTGACGGCGAGGAGACGAATGCCTCGACTCAGCCGAAAAAACTTGAGGATGTTTTGACTGACTTACCTCTCTGGAGCTTCCCCTTGCGCTCATTCAAGGCTTTCGCCGTCATGGACATGCAGTCCTCACACTCTGAACAATGGTGCTCGGCTCCCAAGCACCACAAATAGATCCCTGTGTGGATCTGTTATCGACATTTATTACCGCAGTCTTGACATTTTTTGAAGCCGGATCGCGGCGTCGTCGGTTCCGATGAAGATGCCATCGAGAACGAGTTGGTATATTCGAGTAGATGTAGAAGGTTTATTCTGACTGAACTGAGCAACGATGTTCCGAAGCCCCACGAAGCGCGGAAAAACAGAACTGAGTAACGGACGCTACGCATGGCTATTTATGGGCATGGTGACGTCGGTGCCGATACGGTGGCTGTCGAGGGACATCGACTCGGCGGACGTCGACGCGCAGCGCCCTCTACTGAAAAAATTTCCGAGGCCAGCAAGCTGGAGACGAATTATCAAAGATAAGGAATACGTCGGAGGACACAATTCCTTCGAAGAAGGAGTTACTTACTCCTGGTAACGTTCTTTCATCTGGCTGTAACTCCCACGTATTCCTCATCTTTGACACTTGTCGTCCAGCTTCAGCTGCTTTGGAAAAAATATTTCGGCAGAGGGTGCTTTGCGTCGATGGGTCTACGTCCCTCAAAGACCTCTGTCAAGGATGTTGGCCTCAGTTCTGTTTTTCCCTCTTCTTGTATCAGAGATAACCGTAAAACACAGGAGAGACCGTACTCAGCCTTGATGGAACGGAATCTGTAATAGCAAGGGAAATTATACTGGGGGTAAGATGGGAGGGCGATGAGTAATACGTGGGAGCAATATCCAGTTCAAAGAACGTTACCAGGGTTAAGTAACTTGTTCTACGAATGGATTTTGTCCTCCCACGTATTCCTCATCTTTGGCAGACGACGGACTCCCAAAGCAGTATAGGGTTTGAAGGAGGGAGTAGAAATGGAATTCATACATTTTCATGGACAGAGTATAGTACTGCCTGGCCAAAAGAAGCATCCTGATCAAGGGAAGAATCCAGGGAATATTTTTTAGTGAACCACGTTCAAGGAAGACCACGTTGCCGCGTCACAAATTGTTCCAATTGGTACACCCCTTTGAAGGGCTGTGGATGTAGCCATGCCACTGGTGGAATGAGCTCTTAAACCTTCAGGACGGTCTTTTCCTGCCAGCCGACAACATTCTAATATTGTCAGAAATGATCCATCTAGACAAGGTCTGTTTGGAAACAGCCTGGCCTAACTTGTGTCCTGTCTATCCGATGAAAGGTTGATCATCAATTTGCAACAAGACTTTCTGGAGCTGTAAAAGCTTAACGTTCTCCGAGGGTCTAACCTATGAAGTCTTACCCCTTCCTTACCAGGATGAGGTGGGGGATAGAAGGAATGTATAACAATTTTCTGACTGAAATGAAAGTCTGAAATGATTGTCAAAAAGGAGGGTTTGAACCTTGGCCTTGTGGAAGACGGTAAAGGGTGGCTTGAATGAAAGTGCCTGCATCTCACTCACTCTATGGGCTGATGCCAGAGCTACCAGTAGGATAGTTGTGAAGGTTAACAACCTTAACGGACATGTGTGCAGAGGTTCAAATGGAGCACACATCAGGAATTTTAAAAACCGATTAAGGACCCAAACCGGAACCTGAAAAGGAGATGGGAGCACATTAGTGAGTCCCTTTAGAAATTGATCCACCAGTGGAATTTTGAAATAGGAACATTCCTCTGACGAGTGCTGAAAAATGGACAGCACCGCCAAGTAGCCTTTAATTGTACCAATCTGGAGGCCCAGATTAGCCAAGGATAGAAGAAAGGGTAAAACATCCGGATTTTAAATAGAAAAGGATCAACATTCTTCTCCTTGAACCAGTTGCAAAACGTATTTCAACGGCACAAAGACTTTGTTGCTGACCTTCTGGCCGAAAGGAACACCTCCATTACATCATCAAGTCCCAATCCTTATATGTCAGCCTTTCAGATACCAAGCGTGAAGATTGAGTCTTGACCTCTGGATGGAGAAACCGACCTCTCTCTCGCAAGAGAAGGTCCTGTCTTTGTGGAAGACATCGCAGGACAGATGGACATGTCCAGAAGGTCCGGGTCCTCCTGGCCCAATGCAGGGCAATTAGGATCATGCTTTTATCGAACCTCTTGATTACATGAGGAATGACGGGGACTGAAGGAAATGCATAAAGGAGTGGAAATTCCCAGTCCACTACAAACGCGTCTCCTAGGGCTCCTCTTTGGGGAAATTCCCTCGAGCAATACCTTTCGCACTTCCGACTGACCTCGGTCGCAAACAGATCTACTTGAGGGGTTCCCCAAAGGGTGAAGATCTCTTGAAGGACTTCCTGAGCTAGTTCCCACTCAGGGGAGACAGAGCGTCCGCTGCTGTGTCCTCCTCCCCGGCTTTGTGAACTGCCGATAGGGAGATTCCTCCTTGAATTGCCCAGCACCAGACTTGCATTGCCTCTCTGCACAGTGGTAGTGGACCCTACGCCTCCTCTCTTGTTGAGGTAGTGCATGGCCACTGTGTTGTCTGTCATTAGAAGGAAATTCATTCCCTGGACAGAGGGCAGGAAGGCCTTCAGAGCCAGTCTGATTGCCCTCAGTTCCAAAAGATTGATATGTAGTTTGGACTCCGATGGAGACCAACGACGATGATCAGATTGTTGGTATGGGGTCCCCACCCAGTGAGCGAGACATCCGTCACTACTGTAATCTCCGGCCTTGGTTGCCAAAACTGTTCTCCTTTCAGAATATGGTCCTCACAGGCCCAGCACAGATGATCCTGTGAGACCCTGTTTTGAATCTGATGTCCGTCCGACATCTATCCTGAGAAATTGGACCATTAAGTTCTTAAAGCCCACTGAAGGGATCTCATTCTGAGGCAAGCCTCTGGCACCAGATAAATGCAGGATGCTATGAGACCGAGCAACCTCAGAAAATCGAAGGCCGGTAGATTGTGGGCACTCTGAAATCTGGTCACCATCTGAAGAATGTCTTGAGCCCTCACCTCGGGTGGCAAGCTATTTCCCAAGGATGTATCTAGCACTGCTCCGATGTATTGGAGCTTTTGGGAAGGTGCCATATGGGACTTCTTGTAATTGAGGGAGAAGCCCAGTCTGTGAAGAGAGTGGCAGGTGACGTGGAGATGATCCTGTGCTTGTTCGGGAGAACACGCTGATTAGCCAATCATCCAGGTAGGGGTAGACTACTTCCTGGTTTCCTGAGACTCGCTGCAACCACCGCCATCAGTTTGGTAAAAACCTTTGGCGCAGAGGTCAGCCCGAATGGCAGAACTCGAAAATGATAACGAGAACTGCGAATCTCTGATATTGTCTGCGCTTGAGATGGATTGGCACATGAAAATAAGCATCCTGAAGGTCCAATGACACCTACCAATCCAGGAGTCGGAGGGCCTGAAGGATTTGAAAGTGTGACAATTTTGAACCTGTCCTTCCTGAGGAACTTGTTAAAGTATCTCTAGTCGAAGATGGGTATCAGTCCTCCATCGTTCTTGGGTATCAAAAAATATGGGGAGTACCATTCCTTGTTCCGCTCTGCTACAGGCAATGGTTCTATAGCGCCTTTCTCGGATCCAGGATGTTCAAAGAGCGGTTCCCTGGTGGATTGTTCCAAGGTCTCTTTACAAAAGGATGGCCGTAAGGAACAAGTTACTTACCTGTAACTGTTGTTCTTCAGCATGGGTCTGGCATGGATTCAATGCTCATGAATATTCCCCGTCAGGCTGGGAATCCTCGGTAAAGTAAAAAATCAGTATCAGTTTCGTTTCTGATCTGTCTTTCTTAGTAGTAACCAATCACTGATCTCTGGGTCATACTGCCCCCAGCCAATAACTGACCTCTCCCTAAGCCCCTCCCCTGGCAGCCATCCTCAGATTTGGTAGCACGTAAAGTGGCAGTATGACCAAGTGAAGAGCCGCAGAGGGGAAGGAGGGAGGGTTCGCATGTGAATCCATGCCAGACCCATGCAGGAGAACAGTTACAGGTAAGTAACTTGTTCCTTCTCCAGCATTGGGTCTGGCATGGATTCACATGCTCATGAATATAAGAATACATAGCAGTATACACATGCACAACCACGGGAGGTGGCAACAGGATCAACATTAAGCAATACAACAACTCAACATTACGCATCTCTTACCTCCTCACCAGGCTCACCTTAAGCGAACAGGTTGCGCAGCACTGCTTGGCTGACCCTGGACTCCGCCCTGGAGTCCCGATCGACGCAGTAGAATCTTGTGAAGGTGTGCGTCGACCTCCACGTAGCAGCCCTGCAGATGTCCAGCAGGGGCACACCAGACAGATACGCCGTGGTAGCAGCGATCGCTCTGGTCGAATGGGCTCTCGGACGACCGGGCAGCGGTCGGTTTGCCAACCGGTGACAGTGCATGATGCAGCCGGAGAGCCACCTGGAAATCAAAGCCTTCAAGGGAGCCTTCCCTTGATTCACAGGTCCAAAGTTCACAAACAGCTGTGATGTCTTCCGAAAACTCTTTGTGCGGTCCACGTAGAACTTTAGCGCTATAGCTATGTCCAGCGAGTGCAGAGTCCTCTCGGCCTGCGACGAAGGGAAGAACACTGGCAACACCAAGGGCTCGTTGAGGTGGAAGTCCGACGGCCCCTTGGGCATAAAGGAGGGGTGCGTCCTCAGCACCACCCTCGCGTCGTGAAACGCCAAGTATGGAGGCTTGCAAGATAGGGCCTGGATCTCTCCCACTCGTGCAGAGGTGATGGCCACGAGAAATGCTGTCTTCCACAAGAACTTCAACGGTGCCGAATGCATAGGCTCGAATGGAGCCCCCATGAGCCTGGTCAGCATCACATTGAGCTCCCACGCCGGGGCGGGGGCCTTCACCGGCAGGAACGATCACAATAGTCCCTTCATAAATTCCTTCACCAGGCGATGAGACCACAAGGACGCCCATCCTGTAGTTCTGGTGTATCGGGAGATGGCAGCCAGATGTATCTTGATGGAGGCGTGAGCCAGTCCGGCTTTGGCCGGCGACAGTAGGTACGGCAATACTTGAGGGGCCGTAATCCGCAGAGGGTTAATCTTCTGTGCACAGCACCAGACAGAGAACCTCTTCCACTTATGTCCATAGCACGAGAGTTGAGGACGCCCTGGCTTTTGCAAGAACCTCTCTGCAGTCAGCCGGAATATCGTATCCTCCAAACTCTAGTGCTGCAGGAGCCAAGCCTGCAAGTTCAACGACTCCGGGTCGTGATGAACAATGGCGCCTCCTTCTCTGGAGAGAAGATCCGCGTCCGTTGCCAGCTTGATAGGTGGGGACGTTGACAAGTCCAGAAGGTCTGGGAACCAGATCTGTCTCGGCCACGCCGGTGCGACGAGGATCATCCTGCACCTGGACCTCTTCAGCTGGTTGAGACGGAGCAGCAATGCGAGGACACTTCTTTAGAAATTCTAGCGAGTGTCCACGGGCCAGGGTGTCCAGCACCCAACGGTCGGTGGAGATAGACTCCCACACGCTGACAACCTTCGTCAGCCGGCCTCTCACCGGGGTGCTTCGGTGGGGGCCCGACGCTACGGCCGATTCAGTCCTGCTTGGAAAAGGCCTTGCCGCCTTGGCCTCCTTGACGACTGTGGCGAGACCCTCCTTGCTTGCCACAATCTCTGTAGGCCTCCTGGGACGAGGGACAGGCCGCCTGGCGGTACGTAGAAGAGCCACCGCTGGATCTCTTGGAGGCTCCCTGTCTGTCTCCGGAGCTCCGAAAGGGCCGCCGTTGCTGAAGGACTCCTAGGGCTCGGGCTGTCTCTGTGTCAGTCTTGATGGCCTGGAGGGACTCATCCACCGTCTTCCCAAACAGGTTGTTGCCGTTGAACGGCACATCCAACACTCTGGTCTGGACATCCTGGCGAAAGTCCGTAGCCCTGAGCCATCCTCGTCGTCGAAGGCAAACCCCGTTGCCCAGCTGGCAAAATCCGGTATCGGCAATGTCAGTTGCCACCGTTATGGCGTGATCCAACGCCACCTCACCTTCCTGCAGAATCGGTAGGGCCTCCGGCGTAGGCTGGGCCCTGAGGCATAAGTGGGTGGCATCGGGGACCCGGTACTTCTTCTCGTACCTTTCCCTTTTGGCGGGTGTCGTGGAAGGGTTCTTCAGGATGGCAAGCCCTTCGTCCCAGATGTTGTCGAGCAACGGTACTGCGAGGACCGTCTTTCTCTTGGCCTCCCGTTGTTGGTAAAGAAAGCCTTCCTTTTTCTATTCCTCAGGGCAGAGCAGGAAGAGCTCGGATGCCCTGGCTATCATGGCGTGGAAAGGCCCGGGGGGGAGGGGTGATGAAGGAATGTCTGTTGCATCATCGCCACCGTCGTCCGTCCCCGTCGCTGTATCTGTCACCGTATCATTCCGAGGGTCCGGCGAGGGGGATGAGGGGGTCCACAGACCTTGTGGGCACGAAGGGCGGTGTGGGGTGGATTCTCCTCCGCTTGTTCAGAGGGCTTCCCGACTGTCCAGGTTCTGGATCCTCCATCAGGGTCCGTGGTAACCTCGTCCTTATCTCAGTACATAAGGATTGGATCGCCAACAAAATGGCCGCCGAGCTATTCTGGGGCTCGGGCAATGGCTGCGACGGGCGGGATGGCTGCTCCACTGGGCCCTTGTCGTTGCCATCGTCGCTATCTTCGATCATCTCAGCAGGATCCTTCCGCTGGGATCGAACCTTCTCAAACCTCTCGTTGAGGCCTTTCACGGTTTCCACCAGATCCTCCTCGGAGGCTGAATCCGAGTCCGTAATGGCCACCGTCCCCACCCCCTCTTTTTCCACCGGGGTCTTCACGGGGGTTTGAACGATGGGCTGGAAAGAGGATTCCCTCTGCGGTGGCAGGGAAACTCTGGGCCCCAAGGCCGCCTCATCTGGCATAGTCTCTGCCGGCTTCGCCAGGGCCGCTGCGAAAACCTTGATAGAGGCCTTTGCCGGGTGGATTAAGGCCCTCACCACCTTAGGTGCGTCCTGGGCCTTTGCTTTGGGGGGGAGGGGAATCGCCTCGCCCCCCCCCGCTCCCTTCGAGATCGACCAGGGCCTCTCCAGAAGCTTACCCGGGTTCTCGGACTTCCTCTTCCCTGAAACAGAGCACTGGCTCGTGGTTCATCGTGCCGGGGAAGTCGAGCCCTGCCTGGCAGCCGAAGAGCCCGACCTTTTGGCGCTCCCGGTGCCCACAGACTCGCGGTGCTTGGCCTCCTGTTGGGCCCCCGTCGCCGGGGAGCCCTCACAGGACATAGAAGACCGCTCAGACTTTCTTCGCCTTCTCACCTGCTGTGCCCTTCTCCAGCCAGGCGGCGAGGCGGGAACGACAATCTTGCTTGGTCCGTTCCGACAGGTTCTTGCAGAACGCACAGTCCTTATCCACGTGCGTCTTGTCCTCATGAAGGCAGTAAAGACATCTCGAATGCTCGTCCTCGATGAAAACATTTTGCAATCCGCATCCTGGGCAGCTCCTGAACAGCTTGGATCCGGGCGTCGAGCTTCCCTTGTCCTGGGCCATGTCCGTTGAGGTAGGCCACAGATCTTCTGGAATCCTCCAAGAAGCGTAACTCAACAAAAACTTCACCCTTGAGGGGCGTAGAAGAATTCCGAAACGGGTCCCCGCTATCGGAAGTAGAAACGGTGGAGCTTGAGGCTCGATTAAATCGAGAAAATTAGAAAATCTCCTGAAAAAGCGCGAAAACGCAGTAAAAGCTAGAGAGCTAAAGCACGAGGACTCCCAACACTTGAACGTGCAGTAAAAATCTGAGAATGGCTGCCAGGGGAGGGCAGTCATTGGCTGGGGGCAGTATGACCCAGATATCAGTGATTGGTTACTTCCAAGAACGACAGATCAGAAACAAAACTGATACTGATTTTTTCTTTACAGAGGATTCCCAGCCTGACGGGGAATATTCATGAGCATGTGAATCCATGCCAGACCCCATGCTGGAGAAAGGCGGTAGATAACTAGAATCAGAATCTTATAATCAACTGTGTTGAAGGCCACAGTAAGGTTTAAAAGGCCCAGGACTACACAGGTCACATTAACAGTGGTTTTCTGGTGATGAGACTTCTGCAAACAGCACAGACTCATTTCCCAGACATGTTTGTAGACCTACCTAAGTGCAGCGTACTCGGGAAGGAGTTGGTACTTTGAGGAAGGCTTGAAGCTGAACGATTAAATGGGCTTCAAGGATCATCTAGAACTGGGGTGTACAACATACGACCCGCAGGCCATATGCGGCCCGCGGTATTGTGATTTGCAGCCCCCTAAGAACAGGACTTTCATAATTAAGTGCGCCCCACTTCAAGCAACAGAATACAAAGCTGGCCGCACTTCATTATGAAAGTCTTTGAAGTCTGACATGTGGCTGGCATAGGCGAGGCGTCCCAGGAGGGGGGTAATTGCCTTTCTAATTGATGCCCTGTCCTCCTCCTTCGAGACCTCCGGGCAAAGAACTCTTTGCAAGGGCCTTAAAGGTGCTCCTTAGCCCAGCCATCATGTGCGCGCTAGCAGGCTCCAATTGCACAGCCGGTGTTCTTTCATCTGGCCTGAGAGGGACACCACGGCAAGCAATGGGCCATGAATATCACTGGGGTGGGGGCCATCACTGATAAAAGCAGGCTACATACATGGTGGGCACACTTTAGTTTACCAAATGTGCAGCTTACACTGGTAAACACAAACAAAAGTCATTTCCAAACTGAAACATGCTTCTTGAATTTACATTCATTCGTTTTCTTTGAAATGTTTTTATTTGTCTGACTGTCACAAATACCCTGTTTTTGTCCTTTCCTTTGTGTTTTTTTCACAGGATATATTTCTAAAGCTGCTATATGCTTGTCAAGCTGTGTAATCACAAATAAATGCTTCTTTTGCACGGACAGCAGTTATCAGGAAATTAAACTGTGGGGTTCATAGGTGCCAATTTTTGATTTTCACTGCATGAGCAAAAATTCCCCCACCCTCACCCTGAATATAAGCAAGCTACCAGTCCAACACATCCCCTGGCCGCATACATTTTATAGCACTTATTTTTATAAGGAATTGTAAAGTCATAGGATTTGCAGCCAGTTTTAAATATATAACATTTTATCAACAGTCACTCAACCTGCTGAGCTACCCCGGTAGCTTTCTTCTGTAGCACCTGTCCGAGTTCATTAATATATTCAAAATCACTATTACCAACAGTGCAGTTTATGTCCATGACTTCAAAGTCAACAGTATTCTCTATCCACACTGACCCTGTGCATACATTCTTTGAAGGTGCACCAGTGGCACTTCTCCGTAATGGGCAAGGTTGCACCGACCCACAGGCACCCTCGGCCATACTGAAGAAGCCAGCATTGTAAACACCAAGCACTCACTCAGCTATGCGGCTGAGGAATTGCTCCTCAGCTGGCTTGAACTGTCAAAGGGAAACATGGTTTCCGTTTGACATTTCTGTCCCTCAGTCTCGCGTATTGTGCATTTGTAAGGTGCTTATCCATCAAGTAAATTGTGTTTGAAAACGCCCACAGGGCAAAGGGGAGGGAACATGGGAATGAAAGGCAAATATAATAACAATGAAGAGAATGAGAGAGGCAGTCCTAATAGGTCTTGTGAGTATTCAGAACGTGCAAGTGCAGAAATATGAACGGGATCAGGGCGCTGGGGGGGGGTTTGGTGGTGTTGTAAATGCTAGGAGTTCCACGGAGTGAAGTGCTAGGGACTGAGTTGCAAACAGCTGCCAATAAAATAAGGGTGCCTGTGAGACAGCACAGGCCAGTGGACGCGGAAAGGCAAGTGCTGGCAGTGGGCGCAGAGCCAGGATGCAGAAGGACACATAAGGACCCTGGTCACCAATCTCTGCAACTGTGGGGTTTAGCAAGGGAGGGAGTGGGGAAAGGAGGAGGTGAAAAGAACAATCTTGAGCTTCTGGAATTTGAGGAGATCTGGCTCTAGACAGAGGAAGGGAGAGGCTGTTCCAGAGTAGGGAGCCAGCCGAGGAAAGAGATCGGCCACCAGCTTGCTGTTTAGAGAAGCGCTTGACACGCAGTGAGTTGGCACTGGAGCAGCATAGAGATATGGAGGGAGAATATTTGGTGAGAGCCAATTGTAGATACCCTGGTCCTCAGCCCCAGAAAGCCTTATGGATGATGCAGAGGGATTTGAATTTAATCCTTGCAGCAACCAGGAGTCAGTGGAGACATTTTAGGGCTGGAGAGACGTGGTCCCCGGGGTTGAGGCCAAGGATAAGTCTTGCAGCTCACTGGATTTTATCCATCTAAAAAGGGGGGCATTTTGCTTCCCCAAACTTGCATGGCCCACTGGGGATGCTGGCTGATGAACTGCATGTGTGTGTGTACGAGTGAGGGGCTCCTGCGCCTCCTACCACATACAAAGGGAGATGGGCTCTTAGTCATCAGCGCTCCGGCTCTTGGGTTCATGTGCACGAACCAGGAAGCGCTCTTTGCTTCTATTTTGTGCTACGCACGAGTTGTAGCACTGGGAGGAAACATCAGGACATGGGCGGAAGGTACTTTAATTTAAATTGTAAGTCATTGTGTTTTAAAATTAGTCCCTGGATGGTGGGGAGGAAGACCCCCCCCCTGCCACCCCCAACACCTCTTGATTGGTTTGGGCTCCCTTGCTACGCTACATCACACTGGCATATTTGGGGGAAATATTTATGCCCCTACAATTTAGTACACAATATTATCAACACTAGCATGGTAATAAGCAGTATAGAAAAAAAAACTATATTGGTTATATTTTCTTTCCATGGCCTGTACACACCACCTTTGTAGGATGCTTCAAATAAAAGTATTGTAAAGAGAACATTAATTTATTGTCCCGGTGACAAAGCAATGTTGATGGTGGGTATTGAAGTATTTTGTGGCAGTACTTCTAAAAGCAGAGGTGTTTTGTGGTGGCGTGTGGAGGATGCAAATGTAAACGTAAACGTTTTTCTTTAAATGTGATGGTGTCCTGTGATGCCGGTGGCCTGCTAGTTTGCCCATACTGCATTGTATTAAAGTGCAAAGGGTTGGAGGCTGCATTCTCTTCTAAGATCACATCCAGAGACACAGCTTCCTCATGTAGTCATTAATAAAGGCAGATCACTCGTCAGCCACATCTGTACATCTTTTTCACCTGCATGACAGCCAGTTCTGTTAGGTTATTGCTGCTGGGCGTGCAGGGATGATTTTGTTCTCACTATTTTTTAACATGTTGAAACGCAGGGCCAAATCAGTTTTTCCTCTGGCTTGTTAATAACGTGTACTACAGAAATGAAAGCACAAATAGCAATATAGACAAGTACACCTCAAAATGCATGTTTGTTCCCCCACATACTTACTATAAATGTCTGAGGGGGGGGGGTTGTAAATTCACCACGTGCCTTGCTCTGCTACGCCACACAAACAATCTGGCCCTCTGTAGATAGCTTGTAAGGTACATTTGGCCATCTGGCAAAACTAGTTGTGCACCCCTGATCTAGAATTACAGTTATTTAGCATAACTTGCTCTCCTCTGGGATAATTAAACTCCATCCCCTTCCCAGGTCAGCTGACTTCAAAGCGACTCTGGTGATCAGCAGCCTGGAATGAGTGTTTTTCTTAGTTGGTGCTACCTTTGATGCACCAGTCCCCAGGGCAGTATCCAGTAAGGGTTCCTGTGCCATTTGAGGAAGTGTTCACCTTTCTCAGGTGTATCAAAAAGTCAGCTTTCTGGCCATTGTTCCACATGGGTATTGTGGATGCAGACAGCTAATAACCAACTGCCTCGTCATGGCTGTAACACTGCTCAGCCAGCCGATATAATATGACAGCCAAATGCTTTTGCTGCATAATTGTGAGACCTCAGTAGCCACCATGTTATAATCCAGAATGGCTTTGTTTTTACAATTTAAGATGTCATCAGACTAGGGTACACTTCTGTTTTAAGGTTGCAGAAGTATGATGCAGACACAGGAGTGGCATACTGTTTGGAATATACCTGCCTCAACTAAATAAAGGATGTGGTAAAGATGTCCGTCCAAAACAAATATTTCTGTCCTGTGTCAAACCCATTTCAGACCCTTACTCTTATAAAAGAACTAAACTATTAGGCTCACGTTCTTGGTCTAGGAGAGGCACGGCCTTCTCCTGGACAACGTCTTCACAGTACTTGTAATCCTTAGGGAATGGCTCCCTTCCCCAGGTTAAATCTCTCTTCCTCAACATGCAAAGCAAATTTCCAAAATGGCTCAAAACAAATGTCTGATGTGCTCAAACTGAAAGTTCCAGTGGGTATAAACATCAACACTGTCCATATATCCCTGAGGGCAGGGTGACTTCCTACTTCCTTCCTTTGTTACCGACGCACACCTTCACGAGATTCTACTGCGTCAATCGGGATTCCAGGGAGGAGTCCAGGGTCGGCCAGGTCCTCAGCCCCAAGCAGTGCTGCGCAACCTGTTCGCTTAAGGTGAGCCTGGTGAGGAGATAAGAGATGCTTAATGTTGAGTTGTTGTATTGCTTAATGTTGAGCCTTTGCCACCTCGCGTGGTTGTGCATGTGTGTACTGCTATGTATTCTTATATTCATGAGCATGTGAATCCATGCCAGACCCCATGCTGGAGAAGGAACAAGTTACTTACCTGTAACTGTTGTTCTCCAGCATGGGTCTTGCATGGATTCACATGCGAACCCTCCCGCCTACCCCTCTGCGGCTCTTCACTTGGTCATACCGCCACTTCACGTGCTACCAAATCTGAAGATGGCTGCCAGAGGAGGGGCTTAGGGAGAGGGCAGTCATTGGCTGGGGGCAGTATGACCCAGAGATCAGTGATTGGTTACTACTAAGAAAGACAGATCAGAAACGAAACGGATACTGATTTGTTCTTTACCGAGGATTCCCAGCCTGACGGGGAATATTCATGAGCATGTGAATCCATGCCAGACCCCATGCTGGAGAACCCTGGGATACGGTTTGCAGAGCCCAGGAAGCCAAAGTAATGTCTCGCCATTCTTTCAGATGCTAAAACAGTCTGCCCCCCCCCCCACAGGTGAGATGTGACTGAAGACCGCAGAGTGGTTTCGCGTTGGCTGATGCAGAAGCCGATGGCAACGAGGCTGCTGCTTGAGCTGGCTTGGCACCTCTACCTCGTCCACCACGAGGAAATCTGTTCTGGCCGCTTTGGACTGGCCATTCCGCTCGTCCTTCCAACTGAGTAGTAGCAAAAAGATCTACCCCCTCCAAGGTTGCCCACTAGGACGAAAAGGCTGAGGTTGCCGAACAGCAGCGCCTTAAGATTTGACCGCCTCCTTTGAGGTCTGCAACTTCAAGGCTCTCGTCAGCCTTGTTGCCAAAAAGAGGAGACCCGTCAAAAGGCATGTTGAGAAGCCTAGATTGCAAATCAGGTGCAAAACCAGACTTCCTCACCCACGCAAATATGCGCATGACAGTGCTGGTAGCCTGCTATCCGCAGAATCCAATGCTGACTGAAGGGACTCGCACATTGCTCTTTTGCTGTCCTCAACAATACCTAAGAAATCATCCCTTTCATCCCATTCGGAAATGTGCTCTGCCGCCATGGAGATACAGTCCCATAGAGTATACGAAAACCTTGCGAATGCACTAGTGGAGTTTGCAGATTCTAGTGGCATGCTCCCTGCAGAAAATACCTTCCTCGCCCATCCATCGAAGCACTTGTCGAGATGGTAGGGTACGCTGTCTGTTTAGAAGTAGCCGTAGCTCCCTGCACCAACAGACTCTCCGGAGTGGGGTGTTTCGACAGGTAGTCGGGGTTGCTACTTTGGGAGCAGTATGTTTTTGTTAAGTTCTTGTCGTTTGCCAGATTAGATTCCGAAGTCTCCCAGTTCCTAGCCACCCTTTTTTGCAATGCCACATGAAAGGGCAAAATAGGATCAGTCTGTGGACCCTTGTCCAGAATATCTGTGAGGTCGTCTTAGTCATAGGGCAATGGGGGCCTACTCCAACCCAAGCATTCAACCACTTTCGACATGAGCATCTACCCCACTTGCTGTTTGCAAGTTCTCATTCAGGTCCTGCATTCTGGATTCTTCAGAGATAAAGCTCTCTGGTACATTGGGTGTACTGTACTGCACATTGGGTGTACCGTACTGCAAGCCAAATGGGTCTCCACCACCCTTAGAATGCTGCTCCTCTTCAAAACTACACGAGATTTAAAGAACTCTCTCTTCGGGAGTAGGGCATATATTTTGTACTAACTGGCTTCCACGTCGTCAAAGTCGTTGATATTTTCTTCATCAGCGTGATTTTGGAGGGGGGGCTTGACACAGACTGTGCACCTGGCAAGTGTGGCGCAGCTGGCATCTAAGGCTTCAGAGTCTATGTCGACGTCGAGGGCCTGGCGGGTGTCGAAATCACTGCCAGTGTGGAAGGGGTCGACAACCTCGACTTCTCCTTATGTCTCGTGTGATCCTTTGCTTTTTCAGATTGAGGCCTCCCGAGGCGGATCACGGGTTGATTTTTTCATAGGGCAAGTGCCCTTTCAGGGGAAACGTCAGACGACAAAGTCGTCTAAGGGGACCTTCGGTGCCTTCTCTTCGAATTCTTCAAAGAGAGTGGTGGGAACCACTCCTCAACCTAGATCGCTTGGCCTCCTTCCTCCGAGGAGAGTCGCCTTTCGACTCGTCAGTCCAAGGCCTACTGGGTCGGGTAGGTGACATTTTAGGGATTTTTCCTACCATAAGTTTCCCCTTCAGTTGCCTCGAGGCTTTTCCCGTCATGGATTGGCATTTGTAACAGTCAGAGGTATCGGGGACCTCCCTGAGGCACCACAGACAGATACGATGTGGGTCAGTGAGTGACATTTTTGACCCGAAACCTCTGCATTTCTTGAAACCAGACTTCTGCATCAACAAAGACGACATACTTCAAGTTTTTTTTGTAACAGACGTCACAAGATAAGGCACGTTGAATTTCACTCAAAGCAAACGCTGTTGCGGAAAAACAGAACTGAGGCCAACGGGCGCTGCGCATGCTATATATGCCTTTGATGACATCATTCTCGAACGAGGCCTTCGAGGGACATCGACTCAACGCCATTGACGCACAGTGCCCTTTGCCAAATTTGTTTTCCCGACACAGCTGAAGCTGGACGACAAGTGTCAAAGATGAGGAAAACGTGGGAGGACAAAATCCATTAGAAAAATGATCCTTTCTTAGCTTGGCGGAACACGTGGTTGAATTAATGGTTAATTGCTTTGTATGTAGACAATATACCGCAGGTCAAACATTAAGGGTAGTGAGAGGAGCCATACCTCGTCCAGTTGGGCTATTCCAACACCTCCATGTCAACGCTAGGGATGTAACGGTATAACGGTATACCGTTAAAAATACTGTGAACAACTTAATTGAACAATAATAACTTAACGGTATACCAGCATAAACAACGTGAAGGGTGCTTTTCATTCTGAGTTGGAAACGCTACAGTAAGCAAGTGCTGCACAGTCTTGGTCTTGCACTGTTGGATGTTTGGCAGGTAAGAGCATAGGGAAAGTGAAGCCACATTAGTAAATGCAGCTTTACTGTTGTGACCGCTCTTTCTCTGATCAGTAGAGGCGGATTAAAGATCAGCCGACTTTGCACAAATTATGTTGAAAGCTGCCCAGTGCCTGAACCTTTGTTTTCCCCAAGCAAACCTGGTAACAATGAGCGGACTGACTGGCTCTATAAGCATACCAGAGACTGCAGTTCATAGACTCCGCCAGACCTGGATTTCATGGGCAAACTAGAACAAAGTTATTTTGTTTCAGGCATTACGTGAAAGGCAGCATACAGATTTTAAATGTTTTCACACAGTCATACTGGTCTGCGCTACATGTCAGATCTTCTATGGTGATTGTCCCGATTTTCAATTTGCAAGCCCACAGAGATATCAAGAGGGTGAGCAGAGGGCCTGAATTAAAATTGAACATTTTATTTTTCCTTTAGTTTGCATGTAAACAAATGTAATAAACCATTATGTGACTTGCAAAACAGTGGAGCCAGGAGAACGTTGCTTTAGCTAGCAGGATCAGAAATGTATTGATTCAGCCTGGCCCGGCATCATGTGCCATTATTTCAGTAAGTTAAGGTCCTACTGCACTTAGCAAACACACATTGGAACAGCTCTTGCTCCGACATAAAAAGGACAGCCAGTGAAGTCATGCATATCAAATTACTTTCCCCAAGGTTTAGATTCAATGAACTTAAGTTTCTCATGGTCATGGATCGGATAGCCATCCAGTTCTGTTTTAGCTTAGAATTCTGGAATTTGTAATTTTCCCACCAATTTGAAAGATGGGGAACTACGCATCCCAGAATTCAAAGGGGGAATCACCTGGATGCCCTTCTAATGCATGTCCACAACTTTAGCTCTGTAGACCAGGCATGGACTGACATTTAGGGCAATAGGCCCATGACCGAACCAAAAATACAAAATGCATGTGTGGGCCAGTTTTTTGGGTCAAAGTAGGGTACTTATTTGGCCAAAGTGGGCCGGTTTGATGAGTGACTTCACTATGCGGTTAACAGTTTTGACCACTGTTGCTCAAATATTCTTTTAAATATACAATTGGCATCACATTTCATCAAAAATCTCCCCCTTGGGTACTATTCAGACAGTGTTCCAAAAGGAATGAATTCTCATTTGCAATTGTGGGCCACTTTTATGTTGGTGCCGAGACAATTATGGCAATAAGACTAAGTGACTTAGCCCGCCAGTCAAATAGTGACAATTCCGCATTAATGGACGCTGTAATTGAGTGTACAAAGTGGATGCGTCATAACACACCAACTTTCACGAATCCAGTTTTTGAATATGTTCATGTTCCTAACTGCCATACTAATTTATCTAAGGATCAACCCTTGGAGACCGGCCACGTATTCCAGAAGCACCCGATAACCCTAGGTGGACCTGTA
Source organism: Ambystoma mexicanum (assembly GCF_040938575.1). Lineage (NCBI taxonomy): Eukaryota > Metazoa > Chordata > Amphibia > Caudata > Ambystomatidae > Ambystoma > Ambystoma mexicanum. Next base: position 90,358,387 of record NC_090935.1, on the reverse strand, counting down.
TGCAGTACCTCTGCAGGACGCTCAAGTGTTACAAAAGGAGCCCCTCCTGGGCAGGTACAGCACGCAGTGGCGAGCCCCATGAACAACTGTTTGTTGCAACAAGCACCTCCATTGATTGCTGTAGAAGGCGCTGCCCCGTCTGCCACGCTTTGTGTGGTTATCCAAGCAGAAAAAGTCGCAGAGGTACAAGAACAAATAAACTTAACGGAAAAACTTTCCTTTGGGATTTTCAAAACACCAACAGGGCTGGCGAAAGAGAATGAAAAACAAATCCTGCAACAAAAGTCTTGTGGCACAAAAGGTGCTCCAAACCTTATAACTCGGAAACAAGTAGCCAAATGTGTCTGAACATCTTGTAAGAAAAAATTCATTTGAAACTTATCAACTCCGCCGTCCATTGCTCCATTCAAGCGGCCGGAGAAAGAATTGGACGGACAATCAAAATCGGCTCTGGTGAAAAAGTTGTCATCCCAGCCAAATGCCAAAAGAGCTAGAAAAGCTTCTAGTAGTGACAGTGATTCAAGTTCTGATGTATCATTGAAGTTATGTGAGTATTCAACATACTCTATAGACGACGATGACATCGAAGACAGTGTTGGCACTGTAGCAGCACCAAAGTCTATCACCGAAAGACCTGGCAAAGAACCCATGAAGAGGCCGACCGAGTCAAACACGAATTCGACCAGCCCTGGCGTGCAAGTAATCACGAAAGTCGCAAAGGCTCCTTCCACATTGATTACCACCAAAGAGAGTTTAGGGGCAAATGCGACTAGAGGAAGGGCGGGAGCACTCCCATTTCCCCAGTGGAGTAAATTAAATCCGAAACTAACAAGTGCACAAATTGAAAAACTTAACAAAAGAAAACATGTCCAGCAAACATCGACCTGAAAATACACGTAAAGGCATATGGAAAATCCAAATAAAAAATGCCTTGCCAGAACAGAAAGAGGTAAATTTAAATCGAAAGAAAATTCTGAAACTGTTAGTGCATTGCAACGCTGCGTGCAATAAAATCAGAAGACATAGCAGTTGTTGAATACATGTCTGAGGATTTTTCGGACTGGGTAAATTTACATTTACATTCTCGTGCTCTCAAGACGGCCATATTAGATGCAGCGGATGACCTCTTGTTCTTCGGCTTCGAAGTAATAAGTGCTGATGCTAGTGATGAGGTTAGTCCACACTTATCACCAGTGGAACAAACCGAACAAGAAAAAAGAAGTAAAGTTCTGTGGGACCATATGAGCATCAAATACACACCCTGTACAAAAACAGCAAAACAGTACTATTAGCAAAGAGCGGACAGCAGAGAAGAAAATAACCAGCTGCTATCCTGGAACACTCGTGGCTTTAAACATTTGTTTGATGGAAAGTGGCAATTCCCGTTGGACTTGTCAATTATATGTTTACAGGAAACATGGCTGCGCGAGTGTCCTGGTTGTGATGGGTACACAGTCCTTCTGAATCCTGCAGGAAAAAACCTATTTGGTTGTCCCTTCGCTGGCCTGGTTACAATGATCAAGAATAATAACGATTGGACGATCATATCCTCTGTAAATCTGAACATGTTTGTACAAGTAACAAAGATTCAGATAAAATGTTTTGCTTCACTCAGGAATCAAGTGTTATTGATTGTTAACATTTACTGGAATACGGCAATGATCTCGCAATCAAAATTCATTGGAGCCGTACTGTCGGAGGTTGATAAGTGTCTCCTAGCAGATGAGGATCCGGAAATTATAATATGTGGTGATTTCAACTATGCCTGGTTAAACATGCCAACATCTAAATGTGATGAAGATGGTATAATGATTAACGGTAAACTGCAGGATCGAGGAGTCAGATGGTTAAAAGAAATGACACAGAGAGTGCTCAATGCTGAACGGAGCAACCCGTGGTGATATTCCTCCAGGCTTTACTTGGAAACGAAGCGTGAGTAAAAAGACCCTTGATTACATTTGGGTGACCAAGAAATTACTAGAAACAGTCTTTTCTTTTGAAATAAAACAGACTGACAAGAGCGACCATGATGCAATGTTGTTAAGCTGGGAAAAAGCAACAAAATCAGCCTCATTTAAGTATCTTGAGAGCGTTACAATAAACAACGGAACAAACAGATTGCGCATGAGTGCACCTCAGTTGATAATGCTGACAAACAATCTTGAGAAAGCGCCCTCAATAATGTCAAGGATCAATTATCCCTTGCTATTACACTACTTTAAAGGGAGGAACACAATCCACAAAGGGTCTGCATCTGAAGTAAAACAACCTTTCAATACAACCATAAATCAGGAGAAGAAAAAGCTACGAGATGATATAAGTTTCCTGAAAAAAGTCGATCCTGGAAGTGCTCCCACCAAAATAAAATTAAGACGCCAGAAATATCGTAAATGGATTAAATCCTTTAATTTCTTGCGAAGGCAGTCTCAAGTTGAACAGATGTTAAAATTGATTATTTTGAAGGACAGCAGACACATTTGGGAGATAATCAACACTGGTAGCTTGAATCACACCTATTCAATGGCGAATGATGTGAATGGGGCCAGCTGGGTCGCTTACTTTTCCGCTGTCTTTGATGACGTAAAATTGCACTGTGGTACCCTTGACATTAACAACCACTGCAAGATGGAATGTAGAAGATTCTGCAGAAGACATCAAATTGGCAATTACGAAGTTAAAGGCTTCTAGGGCTGCAGGCCCTGATGGTATCTCAAATGTGATGCTAAAATCCCAAAAGTCTCTATGGGCCAACATGATGAGATCCTTGTTTGAACGAATTTCACGTGAAAAAATCCTGCCGGCTTCATGGTTAAGGGCAGTAGTGGTTCCAATATTTAAAAGGGGCAATCGAGATGATCCTAACTACCACTGTCCGATTGCCCTTTTGGACACAATAGGCAAGGTCTTTGGAGCCTTTCGGCAAAAGCGGCAGTCAAATTGGGCAACTGAGATTGCCGTGAGCGACCCCAGGCAAACAGGATTTACCAAAGGAGTTGGAGTTGAAATAAATCTGGTCCTCCTAAACTGTTTAAAACTCGATGCCTTGAAGAGAAAGAAAACGCTGTACCTTGCATTCATAGATCTGAGCCAGTCATTTGACAGCATAAATCGTAATCTCCTATGGAAAAAACTAAATGACTGGAATTGCCCAAATGACTTGCTGGAGCCCTTGATTGCCCTCCACTCCAATACGTCCTTTAGAGTAAGGTTAAATCAGCAAGGTGATTTGTCAGATGAAATAGTCACAAGAAGGGACGTGAAGCAAGGTTGCCCGCTTGCTGCCCTACTTTTCAAACTTTTTATTTCAGACTTATCTCTGGCATTTAAAGACCAAAGGATTTTTCCGCCGTTAGTAAATGGGCAACAAATAAATTGGGTCACCTATGCTGACGACATCGTTCTCATAGACACCACTCCAGTTGGGCTTCAGAGACTGCTGAATGCGTTTCAAAACTATTGCCTGCAAAACGACTTACAAATCAACTCCAAAAAGTCAAAGATAATAGTGATTGGACGTGGATCCCAAGCACGTTCTCGTACATTTTGCTGGCAAATAATGGACAAACGACTAGAAACATCGAAAAGCATCAGATATCTAGGAGTGCAATTTAATAATTCTATTCGTGAGTGGGACTGGACACAAGACCTGGTGGCCCGGATGCAAATATTTGTATTGCAAGGTGCCAAACTGCATGCAGCATATGGCAAATTCTCCTTTAAGCCAATCCTAACTTTCTACCTGCAAAAGGTGACGCCGGCTATAACATTTGGGAGTGAATCTGGCTGGAACATCCCTCAGGTTTTGTGGAATAAACTGGAGGGAAATTTCTGGCGAAAAGTTCTAAGGCTGCAAAAACATTCTGCAATGACAGCGATACGCTACAAGTTATGCATTGATTCACTCTACGGTACTGTGCTGTGGAAATCCATCTCCACTCTGATAAAAATGATGCTGGAACAAAATTCAACACCATATGAAATTTTGCATACAGTTTCAGAGCATCCGTCTGCTGGTTTAATAAACAAGTGGAAAGCCAAGCTGGTTTGCATATTACATAATGCCAATGTTTCTCTCGACCGTAATCCTGCGACCGCAAGTGGCAAAAAAGAAATTGCGCCAACAAAATTGGATATTAAATGAGGAGGCGAGAAACAAATTGGCATCTTCCTTAGACCTCGGAAGCGCCCTGAATAGACTGGACATTTTGCCAAAGTACCTAGATAGATTTCCATCAAGCTATCATAGGAACATGTTCCTACGATTACGCCTTAATCTTTATAAATCCAAGGAGACCCTTGTACTGAGGCATGAGATATCTAAACAGGACGCTCGATGTCGGTTCTGTAACCAAGCGACAGAATCATTACGCCACTTAATCACTGCATGTGAGGCGATTGCTGCTCAGCGCAACCAGCATTTAGCCCACTTTGCCCCCTTATCTGGAAATATGGATGCTTGGTAGTGTTATTTGATTGGTGGCATCAACACTCAGTTAATTTGCGCAACCATAAACATTTTGGATGCTTTGGACTTATCCAATTTGGAAGGCCTGGTCTGAGAGACGAGGACCCTTTTGAATCCTGTGAATGAGGTTGTTTTAGATCCGAGATACTAGGAGATTTGTAATCTATAACTTAAAGTTGTCTTTCTTTTGTACAAACTAATGTTACATAATAAAAAAAAAAATTTAAAAAAAACTCTTTATCCCGTTAAAGGGAAAAAAGTCACTCGTGTGCGGTCTGAAAGCCCATGTCATTGTTTCTTTTGTCAAAATGCCATAGCCAGCACACTCACCGAAAGTTTGCATATTGATCTAATCACTATAGCTTGTTTACCATCTGCCTGGTGTATTATGAAGGCCTGATGTCGAAGTCACCACTGACCATGTAATCCTAAAGGGACAGCGTTCAGTGGGCGCTGTTGATTTTTCTTGATTCCTGCAGTACATGTTCATTTACCTTCTTAAAGATAGTGCCAACAAAAAAAACCTTTGAAAATGGCAGTTCAAATACTCATCGGCACAAATATGGCCTAGACCACCACCTCACCACAGCCCCATCATTACCGTTTTCCCCCAGGTCTGAGTTTGTGATGCAGGTTCAGAGGGAGGAATGCTTTCATGGGTGGTGTCACAAATTGAGAATAGACCTAAGAAATATTTCCTCCCCATTGCTTTGGATACTTCAAATTGAATGCAGAATCTGTCCTTCCTGCTTGAGTCCAGTGCCATATGCAGAAGGCAGGAAAGTGAAGGATCAAGCGAAGCAACAACTCTAGTGCAATGTGCAAATCTACCCAAAGAACAGTGGGGCGGGGCAGTTTATTTACTAGCAGAAAGCACTGATAGGCCCAGTGTTCACACAGTCTACAGCAGGGTCGGACTGGGGCATAAAATTGTCTCGGCTTCAATATCCAATCTAGCATCAATTGCTTTCGAGAAACTTTCTAGACTTCTCATGTTTGCATTTATGTCTACAGCATGGTCATTTGATCGCTTACAGCATCATGTATCGATTCATACAACTTCATAAATGGAAGTAATGCAATTGATGTTGCAGCCAATACGTTATGTATTTGGATTCCTGCCGCGGTAGACAGAGCTTTTAGCTGATTGATCAGTTTTAGTCGCCTCCTGGGTAGTTTTAGCCATCTTGGGAACTGTGTTTTTCTTTCTAAGCAAGTCGTCTGCAGGAGGAATACACATTACAGCTCTTTTCAACTTCGTCTGTACCAGATAGTTCAAAATTCTCACATGACGATTGATGGGCGGAATCGTTTAAACTGGACAGCGACGAAGTTTCGGGTCTTTCAGAAAAGATGTTTTTTTCGCACAGAGCGTCGTTTTTTTTTTCTGATTTTGAGACTTGTTTTTCTCTGTGGAGTGATTTTTCAGAAAACTTGCGTTCAGACGTTCATAGGTGGCTAAGAAGTCTGCTTTCAGACGAGCAGTCAGTCGAGCTTCACGAACAGAGATCAGTAGAGTTTTGCTCTGTTACTGGCACTGGTGCTGGGCGCGAATCAGGAAGTGCCCCCCTCGCCAGGGTCCGTGTTCTGATTTGGTTCCTTTCGTTTGTCGTTTGGGGAGGCAGGAATGTCTCGAATAATCACGCCTCCAACTGCTGAAGAGGGAAGCAGAGAGGCATCAGCCTTTCCTGAATTTTCCGCGGAGTAAATATTACACAGCAGGGATTCGAACTGCTCCATTACCTGTGTTAGGCCAATTGGAAGGATAGTTCCCATCAATTCAGAGTCTGTTAATTCGAATCGCGATGCTTGCATAATTTCACACGCATCGACATATACTGAAGGAGAGAAATCCCGAGCCAACTCCCCAGTGCTAAAGTCAGGGCTTGCCCTTTGATTACATGTATTCCTAGAACCATCTCTCAATCTGGGTGGACCCAACGTTGTTTGGGCTAGAGCAGCTAGTGCCAAACAGCCGCACAACAGCCGATGGGCTTTACTCCCTCGGGCTTAACGCCGCGAGGGTGGTTCACTCTGCGTTATGAAGGAGAGTCACGTGCTTCGGCTAGCTCCGCCTCCTCCAGGAAGCGAGCTCTGGTCGGCAAGAGCCCCTTGACAGCTCGCAATGCCGAGATGGAATCCGCTGGAAAAAACGCTTGTTTTCAATTAGGAAGCACTTCTGCTCTGGCCAACACTACTCAGTTATCAAAACAAACTTTGTCGCAACGAGGGGTCATGATGCTCATGCTATGTGGTTCCAAAAAAATGCAAGTCGAGGCCGATTTTCAAAGCTATTACCTGTGACTAAGCAGCAAGCTCATTGCTCAAAACGTGCATTATAACTCTTCCACTAGTCACTTTCATTCAAGGTGATCAACTGAGCGACATGAAAGACAAATTCTGCAGCCGCCTTAGATTCCTGGAGGATCAGCTAAATATGTGCAGACAGACAAGTTTCAAAATGCTACCTTGCTACAGCTGGAAAATCCTGCCTGCGTATTTGTAAGTTAACTAAAAAGCATTGACGTAATGGTAAGTTAAAGAACTTCAAATGGAAAAAGGCAATGTAAAAAAATGTTTTGGTACAAGTAGTCTCAGTTGGAGAATGTTTTTAATGCCATTCTGTAAACCACACGTGCCCGGCACAAAATCAATATGTTAGCAATAGGACGAACAAATGCAGTGCCAAGAAAGAAAAGGATTTACATATAATGGGGGATTTCCCTGGTTCTATCATTGAATGTACATATAAGTCACACTGCGAAATTCACTCATCTCTGCGGGTATTTCCTGCTGCCATACCAAAGGGTAACATGTCCGTGATTACGGAACACCTTTTGGCCCGCAAGTACACTAAAGGCTGTAACGTAAAGAGTGAGTGTGGGTGTGTGTATATGCGCACAAGCGCATACTACCAGACTCCATTGATCTGTGGCATGCAGATTATCAAGTTGGCAATATGTTCATCTTCACAAGTAGCAAGGGGGGGAACTAAAAGCCTAAATGACCACTTAAGGAAAGCTATTAAGTTTGCTTTCGCAGTCGCAGCAGGGCCCCCCGCCTTCCTCCTCAACCGCTCACGTGTGTGTGTTTGTTTTATTTGGTGGAAGCAAGGGGTGGCATTTCATTGGAAAACATGTTGAAAAGCCCAATTTTGGGCCTGGGTGCTTGGTTTTGTTTGGGATGATAAATCTGAAAATGTATGACCTTTTAAGAAAATATTTGTTAAGATTAGTTAAGTCCACCTGCTATACTGCGATAAGCATGATATACTGCCATTTGGCATGAAGGTTATCGTACCGCCATAAAACTAACAACATGACACCCCTAGACATGATTCACGCCTGCCAAGGGTACCGCTACATACGAGTGGTTGTGTGCCTATTTTCCCATTGGATCGAAGCCGGTCCTTTGTTCTCATCCCGATGCCCTTAAACAGCAACATTCTTGGTCCTGGAAGTATTGCCACGATGGGGGGCGTTTGAGGTCCTGCGGTCTGACAACGAGTCTCACTTCACCAATGAGATGTTTCAACAAATTACAAGGTTGCTAGGAATCCAACACAAATTCTCCTGTGCCCATCACCCAAAAGCGAACGGGGTGTGTGAACGGCTCAACCGCTTGCTTAAAGAAGCTCTGGCCAAGACTAAAAAGAGTGAGCAAAGCTTGGCTGCATTGCCTTCCCTTAACCTTGTTCGCACTGTGCAATAAGCCCGGATTCGATCACCATTTAACCCCACACAAGATGGTAACAGGACGGCGCATGCGATTTCCCCATGGCTCCTCCCACTAGAGCAATTAAAGATGCTGAGAGTGTAGCGTATTGGGTCAGGAAACTTATGAATATACGACTTCCTCGATTGCAAGCGCCTCTTATGTCTTGCCAGCTGCAAAAACACCAGGCGAGGCTTCAAGTCTGAGAAGAAAACGACAGCGTTGACAAGGAATCACTCAAACAGATAACGTATACCGAAGAGACCTGGTTCTCTTAAGAAAGATTTGCAGAAGGTGGGATGCACCCAGGTTCACGGGGCCCCACACTGTTGAAGCAGAAACAGAGCCGTAAAACTGATTGGAAAGAACATCTGGAATCCTTTAGGTTACTTCAAGCCCTACAAAGCTGTGGCCTCACCTGGCACCGACAGGCCCAATGATCCTCAGCAAGAAGAAGAAGAAAGAACTAATCTGGAATCAGCATTGCCAAGCCAGGGACACCCAATTGTTACTCACTCACGGGCAGCAGACTTAAGGCAAGGACTTCCTACACATCGAGAGTGAGGGTACACCGTCTAATTTTTCTTTCCACACACATTCATCGTGAAAGTGCAACTGTTTTTATTGCATTTCTTCCATGCTGCCCAGTGATCCCCAACCTGATACCTTCCAAGGCCAATTTGTCCAATTGTAACGCTCACCTGATTCCCGTAGAGGCGCCGGTCTTGACTTGGCGTATACCGTATCTTCAAAGGTGATGTGTAACACACGGCTGGCTCTTTGGGCTGGACCTCTGTGCACTGTATGTCTGACTCGAAGGGTAAGATGTCTGCAGATAGAAAATATGGGATTAATGAACTGGGTTATTGAATGTCTCTCTCTTCTTCCCTTTCTCTTCTCCTGTAGAACCCCAAAGGTTAACGCTCTCACCTTAGGTAAGTGAACGCCGTGCTCTCCATCTGCCTCGAGGCAGGGTGCTGTAACCAGTTTCTTCACTGGATAAAAGGAGCAGGCCTCTTGACTTCAGAGGACTGCTGTCCGTCGTTTACTGCACGAACGGTAAGTTTCTAGTAATTCTAATGTCTTTAAAGTCTTTAGTAATGATGTCTCTTGTTTTGCAGGGTTCCGGCGATGGCGGATGACGGGCTGAAGTGAGTTGAAGATGGAGCCCGTGTGATGAATAGAAGCGCCTGGAAGCACGTAAGTAAGCGCTTGTTGCCTGCTTCACGATGCGCTCTGTCTTTTTATTTTGCAGGTACAAGTTCGGAGCGGCTGCAGGGTGCCGGAATACCCACTGGGTTAGATGCGGAAAGGAGTAATGGCACATGAGTATTAAAGTTCCCCAATGTCTTTAAACACACCTTGTTTTGTCTTTCAGATGCGGGATGCAGCGCCGAAGGCCTCCGGAGCGTGCGAAGAGTTGGTAAGCTTTTGTCTTTCAGATGCCGGAATGCAGCGCGAGGCGTTGGTGACAGCCGATGGACCAGGTAAGTGAAGAGCTGTCACTGAAGACCGTAATGCTAACCTGTTCTTTCTTGTCTTTATAGGTGTTGCTGAAGACTGGATTCAGGATGGTAAGCCTTTTTCCTTAGGCCCAGGATCAGATGCAGAAGACACGATGAGCGTTCTGCTGCAGAGGATGCAGAATAACGCAAAGAAAGATTCATCCATCGGGTGTGGTTTAAATAGCCTCCTGTAGTGCTTAGGTGTCTCCTTCCACGGCCACGCCTAGGTAAGAAAAGAGTTCCTGCTTTCCAGAAGAGTTCCAGTGTTCTGAATCTAGGGAGTGGCTCCTGCCCCACCCAACAGGAAAAGTAGTTCCAAACAGAAGAGGATCAGAGGCTCAACTGGCAGGCAAGTAAGCAGCATGGTCTGCTGCAGGTAAGTCCACCCAAGCATTATGAGCCCGGCGCTTCCAGCGCTGGGACTGGGCATATTTATGAGCCTGCCACTGGCGCCAGGACTGGGTCCAAAAGGTCCCAATTGGGACTGGTTGGCACTCGGAACCTGGGTTATGGATCTGCTTCCAAGGGAGTTGGGAAAACCCTGACCTTTTGGAAGCAGAGATCATGACACCAATTTATTAGACGGTCCTACCGATCTCAAGCACGCCACCCTAATGTGTATTTCCACATCTTCATAGCATATCTGGCCCAAGTTTATCCACAACTAGAAAGAGGAAACCCATCTGTCCTTGCAGTCCTCAGCGACCACCCTAGAAATAAGGCTGTGTGGGAACTATTAATTTTTGCCATTACAGATTACATGATTAACAGGGCTTGAACTACTACAATACTAACAGTAACGCTCATTTTTGAGCATTTCAGGCGGGCAACTGATATCTTCAAGCTGCACAAGGATCCAAGCAGCACAGGTAATGAAGGGGTTATTAAACGCTAATCTTGTCTCTTATTTCCAATTAGTGTTTTTGCATTTCTCTTTTGGCGAATATCCCTTCTATCTAGTGCTGCCGCTATATCCTCTACTAACATTACCCCAACTTCAGCAGGTGGTACGACCATGTCGGGTGGACCAGGGGGCACTGTAAGCACAGTAAAGAGGTAAGCGCAGTGCTGATGCAGAAATAGGAGGGGTGGACATATCTCAGACACTGCTCAAGTGTCTAACAATATGTGGTACAAGCACATGATCAAAGTAGGTAAAGAAACCACTGGGGAGAGCTCCTATATCTGCGCATTAATCCCCTATGCCACGAGTGCCCCCATAATGTTTATAGCAACTGAAATACTAGCAGAAAGAGCACAATACCTTATGTACCTATCCATGGTCACAACCAAAGGAAGATTCCAAGGGAAGACAGGAACATTGAGATGTCGTCTCAGGCAATGTTACCCTATGAAGAAAGTTATATAAAGACTCTTGACATGATTAACAATTACTGGCAATTAGACCAGGCAATATAATACATTAACTGATGGCCCACAGAAATGAGAGACAAAAACCATAACACTGAAAGAATTACCATGCCCCCACTTCAGTCAAGGAAATAGGCGAAGAACCAGGATGCTGGGTGTTAGGGAGAATTCTCTTTAGGCTGAATTTCCTAACCTAGTGAGTCCCCCAGCAGCTTTGCTGGATTTCTGGAGTTTGTTTATTCCTCCTGCCAAGAGTGAGACTCGTTTCTTCCTCTCTTGGACATGATTTATGGTATTCCTTTGACTGGTAATGTGTTTTATGGGCTATGGGGTCCTTTACTTCATAGGGTCTCATGTGTTTTTCCTATGTGTGTTACACAGCACCCTCCGTGCAGTAACACAGGGGTGTCATAGTGACACCCCACCATAGACTCCATACCCTGGGACTGACATCTCCCAGGGCATGTAAAGTCACCATTGGCTTTACTAGTCCAAAATTATTAACAGAAACCAGTACAAACAATCATATTGTGGACGTACTGGTCGGGGCAATTCGAGTACCCTGGGGTCTGTTAGTCGAGGGGGCACGTCTCCGTCCCCCCCGATCGAGTTTTGGCTGGTGGCAGTGGAAACTACTTTTTATATTCGACCGAATATTTTCCTATGGGATTTTCCCCATTGTTCGAGGCTACCAACTTTAATTATTTAATTCTCATAGCCACGAACATACCGCTGGTTTATTTAATTAATATTAATTCTCCGGTTGGTATTTTTTGCCAAGACTCGATTCTAAAATAGCGTTTGTGTTCTCTTCTGTGACTCCAACCCAAGTCGAGCCCTTTGTTCCACTTTTTGGCGGGCTTCTCCACAGAAGCCTCCAAAAGTGGTGCCACTCTATCTGGGTACCACAGGGGGTGTGGGAGGGGGTTTAGGCACCCTGGACCTAGTTACCTTGGTAACTCAGGTCGCACTCTTGTGTGAATGGCCCAAGTGGTGAGCCGGCCGGCTCACCACTTAGCATGTTTGATTGACAGCTAGGCTGAGTGAATGGGGGTTTTCTGCATAAAAGCAGGGCTTTGGGGACTGGAACTTCAGAAGTCGCCACAGGACCCGAGAATCCGACGAGGGAGAAGCTGAGCCGACCTACCACGACGACACCACCGGTGGAGCCCTGCAGAACCGATTCACCACTTACCGACGACAGAGAAGATCTCCCGGCTGGAGAGGCTTCTTCCCCTGACTGGTGGGCACAACCAGTTTACCTTTCTTTCTTAGCACCCCAGCCCAGTTTGTGGTCGAACTGCCCGTGCGAAGCACCCCGGCAGCCGAATAGCCACTCACCACTGAACCGCGAATCACCGGACCGCTCCTTGTACCTGAGAAGCTCAGCGGCTGGTTTCTTCCCTGGAAGTGCAACGGACTCCTGTCTTCCTCCACGACGAGATCCTCTCTTCCCCCGGACGAAGCCCCGACTTGCACCCGCTGCCAGGAACAACTGCCCCCGCTGGAGCGTTCTCACCACTTTAAGGTACCGTGTCCGCCAGGCCTCCCTTTCTAAAGATTGCTAGAAGGTAATAATAACCCCTTAACCTTCTGGACTGGGCTGGCCGCCTTGACCCTCTAACTGGTCCCTTTCTTTGGTCCAACTCCTTTTTGAACCTTTACAAGACTTTTGTGCACTGCAACCGTGTGACCCTGGACACATTTTGTTTGGATCCTCTGAAAGTGGATCCGGCCTCTTGAACTCTAACTTCACGGTTTTACTTTGCCTTCCCCTCTTGTTATGTTTGGATAAAAGTGTTGGGATCTGTTTCAACTTATCTGCTCTTCTCTCCCTTTTTAATACAAACTATTAGAGTGCCATCTACGTTAAGCGCTCACCGCTTTCTGAAAATAAGTGGGGCTTTACTTAAGACTGGTCTAATTATTCTTTTAAGGGAGTGTATATCTTTTAGTGACCGTGTTTTGAATTGCTTACTATTAGTGACTGTTTTTCTAGATGTGGTTTTAAAATAAATAATTATATCTCTGACACCAAGCCCTGGTCAGTGTTTACTTGTTCTACTGTGTTCACTTGACCTATTGTGAATTTTCTGTATACTGCCTAACTCTTCTTGAGGGAAGTCTGACTGCTCAGCCACAGCTACCAAGTGAATCTGTGTGGTGCAGACTGCTACCAAGTGGGTTCACTGCCAAACACCTGTAGTCCTAAATCTTTTGCAGTGGTCCCAGAGGGAACTTCACAGGTTTCTGCCTAACACTGGGAAAGACCACAGATGCTTGTGTATGGCCAAATATACACAGCAGAAGGATTTAAAGAGGGGGGTAGTAGGAAGCAAAGCACATACCCTAGTACAGTCATCAGTAAACACAGTCCAAGGTGAAAACGCCAAGTGCCTGAAAGAATGGGATGCGAGCACCAAATTTCTTACCTGGGTAGACAAAGCTGGACCAATTCCCATAATACCACTGAAGAAACCAGCATTATGTTACCAGAATTAAGGTGAAGTAAAGGTTGAAGATAACAGTGTAGGTACACAGAGAAGCATCCAGCAATGAAGGCTGGCAAAGCAGTATTAATGGGCCACTATTGGGCGTGTGGATCCAAGGTATACGAGAAGCTGCTACCGAACTGGGGAGTAGTTTGCTTATTGGTGCACATTAATATGCTAGCATTGGTAGTGCCACAGAAGGATTTTAAGATAGTATCCATTTTCGGGAAGTTGTCCAACAAGAGAAAGAAGAGATCACAGGTCGCAATCCATCTAGCAATCGAAGATTTGGAGACAGCCTTGCTAGGCCCCATCGGTTGTGGGCGGAAATCTAGCCCCTGAACGCCAGACATAAAGAGGCCAGAGTGATTTATAAAGTTCCATTGAAGTATCAGGCCAGCACAGACATGATGTCCGACATAAGGCCTATTGAACCAGAAACAGGCCAAAAGGAAAGAAAGTGGGCTTACATCCCAAAAGCGCGACGATATGCTTAACGCATTTCAGCAAGGAAAAGAAAGACATGTGGCTAACAATGCGCTTTTACTAAATCCATGGAGGGATGCACTTTTACAAAGAGACAAATTGCAGTGTGTTCATTATCTTCAATGTAATACCACATTGTGCTCCAGTCATCTCAAGTGAAACCGAGCTCATTGCAATTTTAAGAAATAAAAGCACTTCCTTTTTCCTCATCCAAATGAAAGTACACTAAGAAGTGTTCACTATACTGAGTTTGAACATGGTTTTCTCATAACTGCCCTATACATATGGACAATCCAGAAGGGATACTCATGTCTTTTGCAACCGTGAGATTAAATAAGTATATTACACATGGAAATAAGGCCCAGGTGCCTTATAAAATTTCTTGTAAAATGCATTTTGTGCGAGTTTAAAAGCCATTGCTTGCAGAATTTTACATGCAGCTGGTCATTTCTCCTGAAGATGAAACTTAACCTCCAGGACATTTCCTCTGCTGGTCCTGGAGAGAGAGGTCTGTTATCAACCATCAATCAGGGCCATTGCTTACAAATATAGAAAGAAATACACTGCCTAGATTTAAACCAAGGTGGAAACAGATAAGGCCATGCCTGTTCTTTCAGGAGAAGTGACCTTGAGGTCACAATTACCATAAAATATCCATTAGAGTTGCAGCTAGGGCCATTACAGGCCATGAAGGGAGAAGTGAAGATTAACATGAGCCAGCCTCTGGCTGATCACATGCTTGAGTGGAAATGAAACGTAAGGTGAAGAAAAGAATGGAGTTTAGTTAATAGAACAATACATTTTATTGCATAAAAAGGGCAGCGTATTTTCCATAACGGTCATTCCAGGATTTTATTAAAGGTGACAGTAACCCCCTTTGTACTATGCTAAAACGATTTTTGTGGTAAGCATAACTGGAGTTATTAATTAAAATGTTATTTGGGCCTTCCCTTGATTCCTAGAGATTAGAAAGTTGGTGTGAGGATGAAGGATACAATTAACATGGGAACTATGAAGTGGCATATTTTTCACTGATACAGCTCCTGAGTAAACAAACAACTGTGTCTCTGCATAGGAAGGGTGTCCGTCTTCAGATTAGCATCATCTGATTTGCCTTAAAATGTAGTTCTTAAAAATATATTCATACATGTAAGGATTTGAAAAATTAGGGTACTTGCCATGTTGGTAGATTTTCAGAGTCCGAGAAACACTTTCTCCTCACAAAGCTTTCCTAACTCACACCCCTCATCTCCTTGTCCTATTAGCACACAGGTGAGAGGTGGGTAGAGACAACCAGCCAATCCTTTTGCGGGAATCATGACAAGTTTGTGATGTCATTTGCCCTATAATTAGTTTGTTTGTATTAGAACTGGGCTTTTTCCACTTATTCCGGGAGGTAACCTGCTGCTGAACTCTTGCGAGAAACACCCAAGCAGAGAGGCCCCAAGAATTCTTGCATTGGTCTCTTGCGCAGCCTACTGTTGGAGTCTAGTTGGATGCATGAAGACAACATCCCCAGCAGACTCTTGTAGCTGCAAACTGGTTGACCCGATCTTGCTGAGGCAGCGTACCTTCTGCAGTAGGGCCGTCACTCTCTCGTCCGAGGGCCGGCTCTGCATGTGTTGGTGTCTAGCAGGGGCCTGAGTTAAAGCGCTCTCAGAGGGGGACAGCTGTGACTTCGGGAAGTTGATGGAGAACCCCAGTTGCTGTTATACTGGATCATGATGGCAGGCTTGGACTCCGGAAGAGTAGGAGGGGGCTCTCATCAACCAGTCGTCCAAGTATGGGGAGATGTGGACCCCTCTCTGCCGCAGGTGAGCCGCCAATAGTGCAAGGCATTTGGTGAACACCCGAGGGGCTGATCTGAGCCCGAAGGGAAGAGCCTTGAACTGATAGTGCACACCTGCCACCATGAAATGAAGGATGGCGCCGGTGTGAAGGGAGAATAGGAATGTTGAAGTATGCGTCTTCGAGGTCGAGGGACGCTAGGAAATTCCCTTGCTGCAGCTGGGATAGTACTTGTTGCAATGTTACCATGTGAAAGGTTTGTGCCTTAGAAAGTTGTTGAGCACCCTTAGGTCTAGTATGTGTCTCCAACCCCCTGGTTTGTTTTTTTCAGTAAGCCCGTTTTTCTTACTAGAAAGTAGCGGGAAAAGACCCACTTCTACAACTCGTTCCTGGGGACCTTTTCCACAGTGCCCTTTTGTAGCAGAGACTGCACTTCCTAGTCCAGAAGGTGCTGCAATCTTTCTGGTGTGCGTACCAGAGGAATGTCTGGAGGGTACTTATGAACTCCAGCTAGAGCCCCTGATGGAGGAGGGACAGCACTCATTTGTCAGATGTGACTCGAGCCCATTTGTCAACCAAGTTTGATAGACCCCCCCCCCCCCACTGGGGTGCGGAAGTGGGAAGCTCTGGCTCTCGGCCAGTCATGCTTGCTTGCCGGACTGGCCCCTAGGCTCGGAGGAGCCTCTGCGCCGCTGGGAACCCTGTAGGACTGGGTTTGCTTCCTGTACTGATTCCCTGATTAATAAGTGATTTTGTAGGACAAGAACGACTGGTACATACTGCGGTCGTCCCGCGTAGTTATGTTATAAACACCTTTCCCCGAATTAAAGGACTGGTGCCTGTGTTGTAATGTACTCAGGGAGGGGGCAGTTTCAGTGTCTGTCTTTATTGGCTGCAGGGCCTCATCCACCTTTTTCCTCAAACAAGGCTGTGCCGTCAAAGGGCATGTCTGTAACCTCGGATTGGACATGTGGTGGAAAGTCTGTGGCCTTGAGCCAACCTGGTCATCATAGGACCACTCCATTACCCATCGGGCGATAGCCTGTGTCGGCGATGTCGACGGAGATGGCAGGGTCACATGCAATCTCCCACGCATAGAGAATATCCAGTGCCTCTTGCTTTTTGTCCTCAGGCAAAAATTCCAACAGGGGCCCCAACTTGTACCATAACTTGCAATCACGGTGGGAGAGTATGGCCATAGCGTTCTCGACCTTAATAGTCGTGGCAGCTATTGATGATTCTCTGGCCGAAAGCATCAAGACGCATGCCCTCCTTGACTGGGGTTACTGAGCAGGAGGAAGATGGGTTGGCCGACCTCTTCCAAGCCGCTGCAGAAACAGAGTCTGGGGTGGGCTGTGTGCGGAGCCAGGCCGCAGCGCTCTTGGGGGCCCTGTATTTTTTGTAGAAACCGTCCTCCTTTGGAGGTGCAGTTGCAGGGTGTGCCATGGCAACTAGGCCGTCCTCCCAGATGTCCTCCAGTAGTGGGATTGACAGCACTTCCTGTGCTGTTCTCTGCATTGATATAAGGCGCTCTCCTTTCTTTGTTCCTCCAGTTCCAAGCCGTACATCGTGGACGCTCTAGACATGAGCGCATGGGAAGCTCCTACTTCGTCAGGGGGCGGGTGGGGAACACGGAGAGGAACCTCATCTGGCTCACCATCTGCAGTGATGAAATCGAACTCATCTGTTTGATCGGATTGAGTGCGAGATGTACCCTCAGGCTCTGTGTCCACTCCCTCATCTGTCAGTGATTCCTGTGCTGATTGGTGCCTTTGCAGCCTGGGGGGGGCTCCTGGGGGGGGCTCCTGGGGCCTCAGCTGGCATCTGCCTGCTGGGTTCAGCAACCAGCTTTCTTACCGGCAGTCCATGCAAGGTCGCCACCAGTGTTGACAAAAGATCCAGGGATACGTTCCTTTGGGGGTGGGGGTGCAGTTGATGCAGAACTCCTGATGGCATGGGCTTCCATTGGGGCAAAGGTTGAAGAGGCTGTACAATCCCCACTGACGGCAGGGGGTTCAAAAGGTGGTGGTGGCCTAATGAGGCTTGCCTCACCCCGCAGTGGTCTCCTCGGTGGCAGTGTCGTAAGAGGAGATGACAGCTTCCTCCTCTTGCAGTTGCGAAAGACTGTTCTGGAACCATGAGGACACCTGGTAATAGAGCCACTCCCAAGTTTGTAAATAGTTTGTGGACAATCTGGCTGTGTTGGTGAGTGTATCAAGGCCAACAGCTGTGGTGACAATCATTTGGTGGGATTTTGGACTCAGCGATGGTGTTGTCAATGGTATCGACGAAGCACTCGTGGTTGTTGCGCTTGTGGTTGTAGCCGTCAGGGTTGAGGTCGATGACTGGCCCGTCTTGGTCGATGACTGTCATGGTGTTGACGGCAAAGTAGATTTCGTATACAATGTCTTGGATGGTTTCCTCGCCCATGACAAGCCAGCGGATTTAGACGCTGTTGCCTTCGCCAACAAGGAAGTTTCAGTCGATGACTTTGGTGTAGATCACTTGGAGTGTGATGACGGCAGCTTCATAGCAGATTGATATGGTCGGAGAGGACTGCTCACCGGACTTGGAGTTGCACCTCGAGGTAGATGCTTCTTGGGGTAATGTAAAGGGCTTCGGTCCTTCTCCCGCCCCACCTCCCCCTGGGTACACACCTTTGTTGAGGCCTGGTCCTTGCGGGACAACCTCGAGCCATCACCCAAGGCTTCCTTTTCCCCCTTTACGGCTTGGTCATCTTGCGATCTGTACCTCTTACTTGAGGTGGTCCGCCTAGCCGTCCTGCCCTAACGAGGCATAACTCCGTACCGAAGCAAAGTCAGAGGCTTCGCCGGCGTCTTCTAGCCAAGCAACGAGATGGCTGTGACTGTCCGTCAGCGTCTTGGACTCCACCAATGTATCTCCCCCAAGCATCGGTTGTTCAGCAGGACTGATTTATTTGCATCAGTAGTTCCGTCAGTAGTTCCAGCTGTCCAGATATATACAAATGCAAAATGGTTGCAGATTGCAAGATGGGAGTTGATGCAGACAAACTCTACGGTAAATGGCTGCAATGCAGTAAGGTTAATGGCACTCCAAAACAGACATGTTCTAGGCCTTCTCGTTCCTCTTGCACGTTCATACCTGCAAATGACAGAGAGAATGGCACATTGACAGAAGCAGATAATGACAAGATTATCGTAAATGTATGTCAAAATGGAGGAGGAAGCCAAAGGGACAGGAAAGGACCAGATCTGGTTGTCATACATATTGTCCTGGATGCCATCATGGCTAGCAGACAGACTGAAAGTATAACTATGAGCACCAATACTAGTGGAACTGTGTATAGTGAATATCTGCATTACACAATGTCGCAAAACTACTGAGGAACAATAGGAATGAAGGTGTTAGTAGATGTGAACACGGAAGAACAAAAATACCAGGTAACAGCCCGAGAGCCAGGATAAAGAAAACTCCACTGTTCCCGACAGATAACATTCGACAATCCATTCGACATTAACCGATACTGGGTGAAATGGGTACTGTGCAACCCGGAAGGAGATTGCAGTTACATAACCTGGAGTTTTGATGACCATCCAAATTCCTATGGACATCTTGGAGGGGTAATGAAGATGTGGCTCCCAAAAGCAAGAGCGACAAAGAATGGAGGTTTGGTCGACATGTCGACCAGAGGGGGGACTGAATAGAGGGTCCCTGAAATGCATCCCCTCATCTCCATGAACATGATCGCCCGAAGAGTCAAAAACGCACAAAGTCACTCACTATCCAGACAGCCCCCAGGAGCACCAGTGACTGAAACGTACGCAGAGATATTGTCTCAGGCAGCCATTCAAGCCTTATCCAGTGAATGTCTTTATGGATACAGGTGCCCCAACACATAGACCCAAATGCCATGATGGATGATGTTGACTAATGCCAAAGACACCACTGTGCTGACGTCATTAGTGACAGCACGACATAACCACGTTAGTCATGAAGTACACTCGCAACAATGCACAATGTCACACAAACACACTTGTTTACATGAACATGCTTCCACAGTTCTGTAGATAGAGGACAGATACATATACATACTGTCAAAAGCTTTTACTATTTTTCTCATTAGTCAAGTGCAGAATCATTGAACGCAAGGCAACGAAGAGGTGTAGTGCAAGCTTGCAGATGCTTATGGCAACTAACCCTATGGAACTACAGGATCACATAAGGAGCCTGGCAGCACCAAATATGACTAACCTATAGGAAACCTAGCACAATATAGGTGTGCAGAAATCATAGTGCAAGTATAACAAGAATCATAAGGCCAGACGCTGCAGGACGCGAGACAAGGGAAAGCAGAACCAGGCTGCACATAGCAGGAAGGCCAGGGCTCACAGCCAAGGTTAGAGACGAGCAGCACATTCCACACCTAAAACAACTAGGAGCCATCTGCGGAAAAACAGAATACTCATAATTGCAGACCAGAAGAGCTCGATTTCATGGTCATCAACCACGTGATACGGCCAAGCTAGACAATGGGTACTTGTGGTGGGAAGACAAACATCTCTCAGCAACACAGACATGAAGTGAAACATGAACAAGTGAACAACGTTGCAACATGAAGAGCACTCTCACAGGCTAAAGTGGTGTTGCTAACAGATACATTGGGGACACAGTCATTCACATCACCTGGAAGAGGTACACAGAGCACTGAGAACCAAGCTGGGTCTCAGGCCCATTGAGACCAATTCTAGCCAATCAGGGGCCTGAAATCCTGGCTGGATGGGCGGGGGCAAGGGCCAATAGTAATCCTGTGACCCTGCAACAATGTAATAGATCGTTTCTTGGGGAAGGCGCAGGGCAGCCACCTGACACTGAAGTGGCAATTGACTAAGATCTATAAGGACAATCCATAGTTTATGCCACTCCGAGCACCCAACCAGAAATTGTGATAGGTTTTTCCAGGGAGGGCGCTCGAGATTTTTGATTGTCCTGTATGATTTGTCGGTTTTTGTAATACGGGGTGGGAAGGGGGGTTGGTTGGGCCTTTGGAGCTGAACAGATGAGCTTGTAGTAACCCTGAGAATTCTGGCATATCAGACCTCACCAACAGTTTGAAGAGTGAGATGGCTGTAGATTTATGAAAGTTAATCTCAAAACCTGCTACTCGCTCAAAAAGTTTAATTCCAGTAGAGAGTGTCTTAGTCAAAGTGATTAGCACATCGCCTGCATAATGGACTACTTTATGCTGCGTTTGGCCTTTTTGAATTGCTGTAATCAGGGGGTTATTGCGTATTCGGTGGTTGAGGGGTTCCATTAGCAGTGCGAATAGGGGAGACATGGGAAACCTTGTCTAGTTCTGCCTGTAAGTGGTATGGGGGCTGTTTGTCCTAGATTGGGTCACATCAAGGTTTGGGGGGCACTATAGTTGGCTAATACCATTTTCCTAAAAAGGGCGCCAAATTGAAAAGCCTCAATGGTAGCTTTCATAAAGGCCTACTCCACCTTGTCGAAAGCCTTGGTAGTGTTCAACCCCAATAGACAACTTGCAGCGTTCTGCAGTAGCCAATTCCACCAAGTTCAGTGCCGATGAATATTGTCTCCAGTTCTACCCAAGATGAAACCCGTTTGGTCTAGATTAATAAGTTTGGGAAGAACCACAGCCAATCGGTTAGCTAATAGCTAATACTTTGAAGTAGATATTAGCATGGAGCAAGGAGCTATAGGAGGCACAGTCTCTTCAGTCTATACCCGGATTCAATAATAGGATAGTCGAAGAGATTGGCATAGAGGGGGTTGTACAGCACAACTGACGGAAAGAATTAAAGAGTGCTATGAGGGGGGTAGAAGTTGGGCCTGGAACTGTTTGTAAAACCTTGTTGAAAACCCATCAGGAACTGGGGCCCTGGTCTTCAACGCTTTAATCACAACATCTACTTTCTCCATTGTTACTGGAGCTTCTAGAACCTCCCTACGGCCCTCGTAAGGTGAGGGAGTTTGGCTTAGTCTATGTACTGTTTCTGTTCTGTCAACACTCGAAGTGTCAACATGGTTTCAACTAAATGGGATACTGCCAACTAATTCGGAATCTTCTGCATATTGAAATACCCCCTGTGCATCACAAAGACCCACTATCAAATTCCGTCATTTATCTTTCGCCAGCTTTCTGACCAAGAGCTTGTTGGCTTTGTTACTCTCTGCATAATATCCCTGCTTTGTAGTAAGCAAGGACTGAGCCGTTTCTTCAGAATAAAGGGCTTCTAACTTATTTCTGGCAATCTGTACTGCACAGTGACTTTTAGGAGACCAAGCATTTGTACTTTCCTTCTGCTTTTACCAATTCCTCCTCTAACTGGGTGCGTCTCTATAATTAACATTACCAATACGCGGCCAAATGGGCTATAGGTCTCCCCTCCACATGTACCACCTTCATGGACTCCCTGGAGACTGCAGAGGATGTCAGCTATGTGGGGTTCTCTCAGAAATAGTTCTGAATGGCCTTTGCAATCCCATCCATGTCATTTATTTAAAATGGGATCCTACAAACTCCACCCGGGTCTGATGGGTGGGGAGGCCCTGGGTCAAGGATTCACCCAGTTAGCAGAACAGGGGCAGGATCTAAAAGCACTCTGTTCTATGGCTAGCTCATCAACATATGACATAAGATGAGGGGTGGCCAGGAGTAGGTCTATTTGGGAGGAAGCGCAGTGTATGTGGGAAAAGGAATAGAATTCCTTTTCAACCGAATGCAACACTCTTCCAGAGTTCTAAACGGGTGTAGCAAGCCCAGTGCAATGTTAACGTCTCTGGAGGTGGGCTGGTGCGTTTTTTCAATCAGAGGGTCAGGATCCACATTAAAGTCTCCCCCATTTATTACTAGTACCCCAAGTAAGGGGAGCAATTCCAATTCCCAAAAGAAGGTCTCTTGCCCCCTCTTTAGGTGCATACACAGAAATCAAGGTATAGAGCTGGCCCCATAACATACCTTTCACCCCTGGGTAGCGTCCCTCTGGACCACATGAGGTCTTCAACTCTGTGAATGGAATTCCCTTCATCAGGGTGACTGCTGTGCCCCCTCTTTTCAAACCGCTGGAGGTGAAGAATTGCTTCGGGAATTCCAGGTTTTGTAGACGGACAAAGTCAGATGGGGTTAGGCAAGTCTCTTGTAAGAATATTACCGAACCCTTTAAGTCTTTCAGACGTCATAAGATGGATTTCTGCATCGCTGGGGCGTTCAAGCCTTTCACGTTGAGTGAGACAAAGTTCAACTTCTGATGGGGTAGGTGTTAGGCAGAATCCTGTGCAGTGCCCTTAGGGACCACTACACACAATTAAGACTACAGGTGGCAAAACAAGTTTTACCTTTGGTACAAGCCTGTACTACTATGTCAGAGTGGTAGCAGTGGCGGAGCAGCCAGGCTTATCTCAATAGTATATGAGCAGTAGCAGAGATTACACAAATGGACCACAATCACTGTGACGCAAGTAAACACTGACTCAAGGTTTCAGGTAAAAAGAACAAGTGACTTTCTTACCTGGTAACGTTCTTTCGATGGGATGGTCCTACGACGTATTCCATATCTATGACAGGTAATGTCCACAGCTGTGCTGCTTCGGAAAATCTTCAGCGTCTGCGTCGATGACGTCGATGCGCCGTCCCCGAGGACCTCCTCCGACAGCCGACGTCACCCAATGTGATAAGTAGGACGCCCGTAGCCTCAGTTGTAGTTTTTTTCCCCCAGAACGTGTGCCATCAGTTTTCTGCCAGTCAGACACACAAGGCCTTGCGGAACGCAAGCTGCAATCGCAAAAGAATTTCTGCAGCGGGGAAGGTAGGGAGGGAGCGATATGGAATACGTCGTCGGACCATCCCATCGAAGAACGTTACCAGGTAAGAAAGTAACTTGTTCTTCGAGGGGATTGGGTCCTCCGACGTATTCCATTTCTATGACAGACTCCCAAAGCAGTACCAAGCAAGGAGGTGGGAAAAGAATTTACAACACAAATTTAGCATTCCCAATCAAATTGCAGAATAAAGGACTGCCTTGCCAGATCCTGCCCTCAGATGGAATCCAGGGAGTAGTGACGTACAAAAGTATGTACTGAAGCCCAGGTGGCTGCATCACAGATGTGACGAATAGGAACACCCCTCTGCAGGGCAGTAGACGCAGCCACTCCCCTGGTAGAATGGGCCCGCAAGCCAGCCGGAGGGTCCTTACCCGCCAAGCGGTAACACTCGGAGATAGCTAAAATAATCCAATGAGACAAAGTCTGTTTCGTCACAGCTTGTCCCAAAACGCTTTCCAGCGGAACCAATGAAAAGTTAATCGTCCACTCTGACCTGGGACATGCGCGAAATATAAAAGCTCAACGCTCTCCTAGGCTCAAGCCTATGGAGCCTCTCCTCTTCCTTACCAGGATGTGGAGGAGGATAGAACGCCGGAAGAACCACCTTCTGGCTCAAATGAAATTCTGAAAACCACCTTCGGAAGGAAGGACGAACTCTAAGGACAACCCTGTCCTTATGAAAGGCAGTGAAGGGTGGCTTAACTGAAAGTGCCTGTAACTCACTCACTCTGCGAGCGGAAGTAACCACAACCAAAAACAGTTTTTAGAGTTAACAGTCTCAAAGGGCAAGAATGCAAAGGCTCAAACGGAGCACCCATAAGAAACTTAAGAACAAGGTTCAAATCCCAAACGGGCACCATTAAAGGTGACGGAGGAAACACATTAGTGAGCCATTTCAAAAATTGAGAAATTATAGGAATCTTAAAATAGGAACATTCTTCAGACGAGCGCTTAAATATGGACAGCGCCGCCAGGTAACCTTTTATGGTCCCCACTTGCAAGCCCCTGTGAGCCAAGGAAAGCAAAAAAGACAGAACCATGGGAATGTCACACTCAAAAGGATCCACATTCTTAACTCTGCACCAGTCGCAGGAACTTTCTCCAACGGCAACGGTACAGAGACTTTGTTGCGGGCCGCCTGGTCGAGAGCAACACCTCCATCATGTCTACAGGGAGGTCCCAATCCTTATACCTTAACCTTTCAGAAGCCAAGTGTGAAGGTTAAGGGATCTGAACTCTGGATGGAGAACCTGACCCCCCTCCCGTGAGAGGGGTTCGTCTCGGTAGGGAAGACGACGTGGAGGGCAGATGGACAAGTAGAGAAGGTCGGGGTACCACGTCCTCCGGGCCCACGCCGGAGCAATGAGGATCATCCGGGAACCGAACCTCCGTAACCTCTGCAGTACTTGCGGGATGACGGGGACTGGAGGAAACACGTACAGCAGTGGGAATGACCACTCCACCACAAACGCGTCTCCTAAGGCTCCTTTTGGAGGAAATTCCAGCAAGCAGAACCTCTCGCACTTCCGGTTGACACTGGAGGCGAAGAGATCAACTTGAGGGGTCCCCCAAAGGGCGAAGATCTCCAGGAGAATCTCTTGAGCCAGCTCCCACTCGTGAGAGATCGTGCTCTGCCTGCTCAGAGTGTCCGCCGTCTTGTCGTAGTCTCCGGCAAGATGAACAGCCGAGATCGAAACTTCCTGCTGGATGGCCCAGAACTCGAGCTGCATCGACTCCCTGCACAGAGGAAGTGACCCTGCCCCCCCTTTTTGTTGAGGTAGTGCATGGCCACCGTGTTGTCCGTTAGAATCAGGACACTCTTTCCTCGCACAGTCGGCAAAAAATCCTTCAGGGCAAGCCTGACGGCCCTCAGCTCCAACAGATTGATATGGAGTCTGGACTCTGACAGAGACCAATAACCGCCGACTGTCAACTCGTTGGCATGAGCTCCCCATCCGGTGATGGATGCGTCTGTCACGATCGTCACCTCTGGCCGGGGCAGCCAAAATGTGGCCCCATTCATCAGATTGCCTTCGATGGCCCACCACAGAAGGTCCTGGGCGACCAAGGGCGGCACCTGAACAGGGTCCGACAGCCTGACAGAGGACTGAGACCACTGGAGCTTGAGTGCCCACTGCAAAGATCTCATCCGCAGACGAGCCTCTGGCACCAGAAGAATGCAGGATGCCATGAGGCTGAGCAGTCTCAAGAACTCGGACGCTGGGAGATTCTGGGCAAGTTGAAACTTGTGCACCATCTGCTGAATGTGAAGAGCCCTCACCTGGGGAGGAAAACAATGCCCCAGGGATGTGTCGAGCACTGCTCCGATGTACTGGAGCCGCTGTGTTGGTGTCAAATGGGACTTCTTTAAATTGAGGGAGAAGCCCAGCTTGTGAAGGGAGTGGCAGGTGACTGACAGATGATCCAGGACTTGCTCGGGAGAGCTCCCCCTGATCAACCAATCGTCCAGGTAGGGGTAGACGTGAATCCCCCCTTTCCTGAGATGCGCTGCCACCACCACCATGAGCTTGGTGAAAACCCTCAGGGCGGAGGTCAATCCGAACGGCAGGACCCGAAACTGAAAGTGCGAGTCGCCAACCGCGAACCTCCGTTACTTCTTGTGCTTGGGATGGATCGGCACATAGAAGTAAGCGTTCTTGAGGTCGAGAGACACCAACCAATCCTGAAGTTGAAGGGCCTGGAGGACTTGAGAGAGAGTAACCATCTTGAACTTGTCCTTCCTGAGGAGTTTGTTCAAACCGCACAAGTCCATGATGGATCTCAATCCCCCGTCTTTCTTCGAAATCAAAAAATAAGGGGAATACCATCCCTTGTTCCTCTCCGCTACAGGCACCAGTTCTATGGCGCCTTTCTCCAGCAGGGCTTGAATTTCCTGGTCAAGGAGCGGATCCGGACTCTTCAAAGATAGGTTCCCAGGTGGATTGTCGTGAGGCCTCTCCCGAAAGCGAAGACAGTAGCCGTGGGTTATGATCTCCAGAACCCACACATCTGAAGTAATGGCTTGCCACTCTACAAGATGCTGCGCCAGCCTTCCCCCAACCGGCGAACCATGGGACCTGGCCTTACAACTGAGTGGTAGCGGCTGCGGCGTTGCCTGAGGGCAAAGAGGCAACTCCTCGAGCGGCCTTGGCACCTCGAGTACCCTTGTTTCCACCTCTGGCACTCTTAAGGTGGCCTCTGACCGCTAGCTCCTCTCGCTTTACTGAAGGACGAGTAATAGCGAAAGGAATCTCCCCTCCATTGCTGTCCCCTACGAAAAGGCAGAGGTTGTTGAACTGCAGCGCCCAACGACTTCGCTGCAGCTTTGGAGGTCTGCAACCTCTCAAGGCTCTCGTCAGCCTTGCTGCCAAAAAGAGGTTCTCTGTCAAAGGGCATGTTGAGGAGCCAGGATTGCACATCAGGAGCGAACCCAGACTTACGGAGGTTTGCGTGGTTGCGGATTACTGTGCTCGCCGCCATGGACCGGCTGACACAATCTGCCATGTCCAAACCCGACTGAACGGCCTCACACATGGCATCCTTGCCATCCTGAACCATAGCAAGGAAACCATCCCGTTCGTCCCCTTCGGGAATATGTTCAGCCGTTAATGCAACAGTTCCACAGAGTGTGTGTGAAACGAGACAACGCACATATGGAGTTGGCTGCCTGAAGCGCCAGACCCCCTGAAGAAAACACTTTCTTCGCCCAGCCGTCAAAACATTTGTCGTCCCTATCCGGAGGGATGGCAGGATACGACGCCTGCTTTGCCAGGGCAGTAGCCGCCTGCACCACCAAACTCTCCGGAGTGGGGTGCCTGGACAAGTAGCAGGGGTCGCTACTGGCTGGACGGTATTTTCGCGACAAAGACTTGCCCACTGCCGGGAGACTCTCCAGAGCAGTCCGAGCCGCTGCCACCCTTCTCTGCAGAGCCATATGAAACGGCAATACCGGGTCAGTGGGGGGGACCAAGATCAAGGATGTCCGTGAGATCATCCTGAACGAACTCCCCTGGGGGAGCCGACCAACCCAAGTACTTAGTGACCCGAGAAATAAGGCACTGATATGAAGAATCGGTAGGAGTGCCAGAAATAGGGCTACAAAACTCCACCTCCGGAGAGGTGTCCAGTACACTGGCATCATGCAGTGACTGCCTCAGGTCATCAAACTGGCTATGGCCCGAGATAAGCTCATCTGGTACCGTAACCGGAACCAAGCCTTCATCAGAGCCTTCATCATCCTCTGAAATGTACTCCAGGCGGTGAGAGGAAGACACCTGGGGACCAAAGCTATGCCTGACCTTAGCCAGAGCCTTTCCAGGGGCAAACCCCGTGCCACGGGGCCCCTCCGACACCACCGCCTCGAAAGGCGTCGAGGGCGCCGGAGCTCCGAGCGTGTCTCTCGACGACCTAGGCGCTGACAGCGTCAACGACCCCCTCGGAGGCAGAGCCTCGAGAGATATCGATGAACTCTGTGCCGCAGGCGTCGACGTCTTCTTCGAAGACGGCACAGGATCAGGCGGTCTCGAGCGAGTCGAGGACCTGGAACGGGCATGGCGAGAACGGCTACCCTTGTCTGAGCGGGACCTTTCCCGCGATCCGTGCCGACCACCCATCCCCGAAGGCGTACGAGCGGTGTCTCTCGACTGGCCCCACTCGGAGGCACGGACGGACCGGTGCCCTGCGATTCAAGAATCGCTAACATCTGCTTCACGAAGGAAGCCCATTCCTCCGGTTTCGCTTGCATGGTGGGATAAGCGACCCGTCGACGGGCGGAGTCCTCGGAAGGGGAAGGCGACCGATGCCGGCGCTTCCTTGAATGCCTCGTAGAGGCGGAGGAGTGGCGAGACCGACTCCTGGAAGGAGACCCACTGGACTTCCGACGATGACGTGGAGCGTCACCTCTCGAGTCATCCGTCGAAAGCCCCGTAGACCTCGACTTCCAGGGCTTAGACACCCGACCTAGCGACAGCTTCTTCTTGCGTTCCCGCAAGGCCTTGGCCGTGAGCGTCTGGCAGTCGACAGTCGTCTGTATCGTGGGCTTCCCTGAGGCACCAGAGGCAGGCGTCGTGCGAGTCCGTGACCGACATCTTGGACCCACAGTCCTCGCATTTCTTGAAGCCCGGACCAGGGTTGAAGACCAAGTAGACAAACAGGTCTTCACAAAAACCGAACAGGTTCAACGAACCGAGAAGAATACAGCAAACTCCAAAGAGTTGAGGCGTACCAAGATTCACGAAGCGAACACGTTAGCGGAAAAAACGGAACTGAGGCTATGGGCGTTGTGCGTCTTACTTATCACATCGGGTGACGTCGGCCGTCGGAGGAGGTCCTTCGGGGACGGGCGCATCGACGCAGGAGCCAAAGATTTTCCGAAGCAGCAAAGCTGTGGACATTCCCTGTCATAGATATGCAATACATCCGAGGACCCAATCCCCCGAAATATAAGTACATTTATTTTTAAACCATTTGTTATAAACACAACACTTCTATTAAACTCAAATAAAAACCACACTTTAAATATACCACAACTAACCAATTCACTTTGTACAGCAAGTCTCAAGGTAAGTACCCTGTGTTTGAATGAACCAGTGTTACGAACAAAACACGTTACTGTGAATATGATTGCGATCACTTTGACAGTTCGGTCTACTAAACAGGCACGTTTCCGTGACATGAAATGCTACCTGGGTAAAAAACACACTTAGCACTTGAGATACCCAGAGGGAGTTGGGGCAAAAATCACAGGCAATATTTTGGTTAGGCAGGCAGAATCAAGAATCACTCAGGCAGGGCCGGAGCCAGGGTCGAAAGACACCGGGGCCAGTTGCCGAAGATCACACGGTCAAACAGTTCACGATTCGACGTAGCCAAAAGTACTTCGATATTGTCAATGTTCGGAAGCAAAAATTATAAGGAGGGAAGGCAAGGGCAAGCCTTGGAAATGAAGAAAAGGGATTCACCCAGTTTCCTCAAGTATACCACAGAACCTTGTTCCAGTGGTGCAGCTGGTGCCCCGGCAGTTGTTCCTGTTGGTTTCCCGTAGACCCACGATTCCTGGAGCTTCGTTGTGAAGGAGGACGTCTGAAGGGGATCTGCACCACACAGGGATGAAGCCGGCAGCAGCGACAAGGAATAAAAGGTGCACTCCTTAAAAACGGGAGCGGCTCTTCAGGTGGCTATCCGGACCACTACAGGAGCGTGCAGCGATTTTGACCAAGGAAGAGGATCCTCTGGCTGTAGAAGATGAGTTGGTTATGCCAACCAAGCTCAAGGGAAGACGACTCCGGACTGTATCTTCTCTGAGTCGTTGAAGGGAAGATAGCTCAGGACTGCAGCAGGGCTTCACCAGGACGGGGTAGTTGCAGCAGCCGTTCGCGCCGCTTCTCTTTGGTTCCTTGTAGTTCCAGTGGCGACTCTCCGACTTCTAGCCCAAGAGACCTGCCATTTATGCGAAAAAACCCCATTCACACAGCCTTGCTGTCAATCACCCAACAGGGGGGTTGTCCAGCCCGGACAACTACCCTGGCCAATCATGACAAAGTGCGACTTGGGTTTCCTAGGATACCCTGTGCAGGGGTGACTACACCCCTCCCTCACATTTAGCCCACCTAGACACCCAGGTGCCTTGAGGAGGGCTTCTGAGCAGAAGCCCGCCAAGACAGTGAACAAAGAAGGCAAACCTAGTTTGCCGCGCAAAGTAAGGACTTTAACAAAAAGAAATGGCGAATAAACCCAACCGGAGCCAAAAGATAGACGATTTGGTCAAGGGCATTTATGTTCGAGGCTAATAAAATAGCCAAGAACAGTACCACGTTTATCTAATATATTCAGGGTAGAAAAGTTAGGGTAGATACCACTACCACAAGCCAAGTCTAAATGTTAAGAGCGAAACAATGCTCTAGGAGGTACAGATAAAAAGGGATACAAGTTAACCCTTTCCAGTACTCCATGGAAGATGGGGTGTACTGGATGTGTGGTAGATTGACTAAGTAAAGTTAATGGTAACTTTACCTTTTTTCTGGAAGGACAGTAGTTGCCTCAGAAATGGAGTCGAGGGAAGTCTTAAAGACAACCCTCTGCCACGGCACTGAAGGTGCTGTGTGACACAAAAAGAAGGGGGCTGCTGAAGTGGTGTGGGGGAAAAGCTCTCACTCTTACCAAGTGGAAAAAAATAAATCCAGAAGTCCAGCAAAGCTGCTGGGGGACTCACTAGGTGAGCGAAATTAGCCATAGATGAGAATTCTCCCTAACAGTAGGAGAGGCACGTCGGGGTCTCCCGGGAGGGAGGGGAGACCAGGTAAGCTTCACTTGCCATCCAGCTTCACTGTCACTATGGCTCCATGCCGGAACCCGGATTTTTAACTGA
This sequence comes from Ambystoma mexicanum, assembly GCF_040938575.1. Classification (NCBI taxonomy): domain Eukaryota; kingdom Metazoa; phylum Chordata; class Amphibia; order Caudata; family Ambystomatidae; genus Ambystoma; species Ambystoma mexicanum. The sequence goes on along the minus strand of NC_090935.1, from coordinate 90,327,376 downwards.
GTGAACCAAATTATAAAACAAAATAAAAAAGGAGTAACATGCCCCACCGGCATCCAAGTGACCTCACGCTTATGGCCCAGCATAGGCCGTGTGAAGTCAGAGCCCTTGTGCATGCTTGAAGAAGAAAATTGCCAGCGTGCTCGTGAGAGGGCTGAGTGTAGAAAGATCTTTGCCCGGAGACCAAGGATCCGGCCTAACGCGGGGACAACTCGGGCTTCTGCCCTCTGGCCACTTTCGACCAGGTCTTGCGTTTTGGCTTAGGGGCATCCCTTTTTATTGGTGTGTGCTGTCTTGTCGGCAAGCCCCCATATTTCTCCGAGTGAGAATCCCTCAGGATCTTTTCGCCCTCCTCCAGGGAACTGACGTCTGCGTCGTACCTTCCATTGTGAACTGCAGTGCAGTAGGGAACAGCCTGCGATATTTGATCATTTGATCCTGTAAGAATTAGGTCAGTGGGCTAAGTGCTTGCCTTTTCTGGATTGTTGCGGTGGCGAGGTCCTGGAAAATTTGCAAGGATACCCCCTGGAAGGTTAATTCAACCAGAGTGCGACTTGCCGACATGATTACCTGCTTGACTGTGAAAATGTGAACCTGTGTGAGGATATCTGGAGGGATGCCCGAAGGCAAACCCCGCCAGGTTCGGAGTCTTTTGAGTGCGGTCCAGAAGTAGTATCGTTTTATCCAGGTGTGGTAGGAGTATTTGAAAGAGGTTCCCTGTCTAGGCCCCCAAGGCTTGATTAGAAATTGAAGAGGGAATTCCTTTAAATCGTAAGTTGTTCCTGTGGGTGCTATTTTCCATGTCCTCCTGCTCGTTATCCATGGCTTTGTTTTTACCCTCTAGAGCCTGGATCCAATGTTGCAGCTCTGCCACCAATGCAGTGTTCTGTTGAGCTGTCTACAACCTCCCAGAGTGTTACGCATCCAGGACCCGTTGGTCCAGAAGATCCACTTTCGTCGAAATTTCTATCATGCAATTGTGGAATTCTAGCTTGATGTCAGACATGAAGATTTCATGTCCTCCTTCATTGCCAATTGTCCCATCTGGTGGCCTGGGGAGTCTGCGTGGGCCCTGGCTTCTTCCATTGTTTTCCCCCTGTCTTGGGGCTATAGGAGTGGGGCGATATCGGCGGTTTTCTGCAGTTTCTGCTGCTTGGACAGGTTTGCGTTTATGGCAAAGCTGTCTTTTAGGTCCCCCTACCTCGTTGTGGTGGAGGAGGCTGTAGTATAATACAGAGCTATCCGCTGCCATCTAGCAGAATTGCAGAGTAGAATGTGGCTGTGGCATGTTGCTTATGGAGCCCCCCTGTCTTTAGCGGACCAGACCCGGCATCCAGGGAACCAGGTCGTCCTCCGGCCCCCAGCAGTGCCCCGGTACCCTTTCACCCTCAGTGGCCCTCAGGTCCCTCTCACAGGCACATCCAGGCCCTGTCCAGGCCTCTTGGTTCCTCCTCCTGCTGGATCCCAGCTGTGCACAAAACGGAGTCTCCTCGCCTGCTCCCTCCATGAAACGAGGGAAAAGCAGCATGTCGTCGATTGCCGGCTGGAAAGCTAATCAGCCAGAGCTCCACCCTTGGGAGAGGCGCACACATTTCAGGGTCTTCCGGGCAAATACATGGGCACAGCAATTTCCTGCGCCACAGCGTGCAGACCGGCCTCTACACCCTCAACCGCCACAGCCCCAACGGGACACCATCGGGCTCCACGGGGGAGGTTAGGCGGCAGGAAGAATATCCATGGAGGGCGGCCTCCATCTTGGAAGTGTTCTGCCACACTGCGCGATGGAGCCTTAGAGTAATTATCTTGATCCCAGGCCGAGAACAAGAGCTGCTGTCCGCATCCCCTGGTTCCTCATCTTCAGCTCCCAGGTCCACCAGTCATTCAAATAATAATAATAATAATAATAATAATTTGGCATTTATATAGCGCTACGAACCCTCAGGTATCTGAGCGCTGCTTATTATTACCCACGGTGTGTGGTGCTCATTTATCGACCTCGGAAGGATGAAACGCTGAGTTTGGCGCTGCCGGGATTCGAACCTGCGTTCGAAGGCTCTGCACTGATGTCAAAGCGAGCGCTCTACTCGCTGTGCCACTTGACCGGCACAAGGCATTAAGGCCGGCAAATATTTACAGTCACTCGGGCCTCACACGGAGGCTAGCTATTTTTAAAACAATCAACCAATTTTCTGATGCCCTTGGACCATAAGCTCAAGATGGAAGCACTTTTAGTTCTCTTTATGCTATCAGCATCCGTTTCGTGGCATTTCTTATTTGTATACCGTATTGTCCACCGGGAGCATATTCAGCACTCTTAAATACCATTTTAGACCTTGTAGCAGTCCTCCAGATAACGTTTACAAACCTGGTGGTGCTGGGGGATGTTTAAACGAGGTTTAAAACCCCCCCAGGTTCCAGTACTGGCTCAGGTTGTTTTGATGCTATGCTGGATCTGGGGTCTTAGCAACCTGTGTGCAAATCTACTCATGTTCAAGGTGGCATACTTGACCTTATTTTTCACCTGAAGCTTGTGTCTCCACTGGGAGGTGATGCTGTGGATATTGGGGCAAGTAGTATCTAGCAAATCTGCTCCTGCAGCCTTCTGGAGACAACTGGCGTTCTGTGGATCATAATTTTCTGCTGTCGATTTCAGATAGGTGTAGGGGTTCCTCTGCAATCAATCTATGTTTTCTCTAACATCTACTGTGTGAGGTGGCTATCCCGATAGCCCCACTCAAACGTATTCAAGCTTGTAGACACTCCTCCGATCCTTTGTTCACTGATTAACTAAAAGCCGCACACTTGCAACCTAGGCAGGTGGAGCACAAGTGGCGTCGCTGCTTTAGCGCTACAGAAAAAACAACATATTGGCAGATTACCAGAGAATATCACCAAGATATTCTGATTTCTAAACAGACCTTTACTCGGAAGGCAGAGCAGGCTCTTAACCAGTCAAAAGAACTATTCTCAGTGGTTAAACCGTTTTCATCTACCACGCACTTCTCTCCGGGAGTTTTTCTGACCCAAACTCTCTGACTTTTCCATTTCCAAGAATATCCACTCTGGGGGTGAGAGTAGGGTCACCCCTTCCCTCCCATGCAAGTAGTAGGCATCACTAATGTTTGGGCTCAGTTTTCAGAATTCTCTACGATTAGGTTTTGCAGGCGGTCTACCGACTTAACTCTTGCTGCTCCCTCGGACCAGATTCCTCTGGCTGCTCTCAAAGCTATTATGACAGGCATGTACTCACAATCAACTCTACAATCACATTAACTAGTCTCTGCACCCGTGACACAACCCATCTCTCTCACCAGCTGGACCACCAGAGGGTTCTCCCATTTGATTAATAACGACAATGTTCTTGCATGCCACGACATTTTATTGTTTCAGGAAACCTGGATGATGACTGCCCCATTATGGGACAATCATATCGTATTTCTTAATCCTGCTCAGCGTGGCATCTTAGGTCGTCCTACCTCTGGTCTTCTGACAGCTATAAAAATGGGCTCGGGCATTTCTGCTCAGCACTGGCACACTCCCAACCAGTTTCTTCAAATGATCAGGTTATCCATTCACAACATTAATTATGCCTTGATTAATGTATACTGGAACACAGCTGGCATTTCTGATGACTGCTTCCTTAAGGCTCTAACTAATTTGCTGAATTTGGTTGCTCTTGACTCATCAGTTGCAAAATTATATTGGCGGGCAATTTAAATTGCTTTCAACCACACTCCACTAACAGGCACAGAATATTCAAGTTGTTAACAATAATTTCAAATTATAATTTTGTAATGCTTAATGGAGCTTTCTCATCAGACTCGCCTCCAAATTCCACGTGGTCTAGAGGAAATAGTTCTTCCATAATTGATTATATATTTGTAAATGCTGATTTTTTGGGAAGTATTGATAACTTCAAGGTAATCACTAATGCTAACAGTGATCATAATCAACTTGTTGCCGAATGGATGAACCCTGGTCCATGTACGCAAATTCCTATGTCTGGTATTCATGGAAATCTAACCTTGAACAATGGGGGAAACCGACTAGGATGGTCAGCTCAATCCTTAAGTGACTTGAATGGTGCTTTGGACCCTCTCTCTAACAAATTATGCAGTATTCTACGCTAATGCAACATTTTCAACCCTGTAGACCATCAAATAAAAATAGAGTGATTGGTCCTAAGCTCCATGCTTTTAACTCAAATGTTCACCAGCTCAAAACCCACACTCTGGCCCTGAAACGTCAGGCTATGCTCGGGCCGAGAGTCTTGAGAGCTGATTTGTTAAAAACCATTAAAACTAGACACAAAAATGCACTGAAATCAGTTAAAGCCCAAATGTACCAAGTGGATGGTGAACGGTTACTCCAGTCTGCCTGTGCCAAAAATGCAGCTGGGTTATGGTCTCTTATAAACAAAAACACCAACAGCCTCCATCTGATATCTCAAGCTAATTGCGTATCTGAACAATTGTGGGCAGCCCCCTTCACGTCTCTCTATGCTAGTCCTCTAAAACAATCCTTAACAGATCATGATCCGCAGCCTTTTCATCTATCTTTCGACATAGATGATATTAAACTTTACATCGCCAAAGTCAGCAACTCCGGTGCTTGTGGTCCAGATGGTCTATCCAATCGAATGTTCAAACATCCACACTTTTGGGCAGAAATTCTGAATAAGATCTTCACCACCATTTATGAGACCCAGTGTTTACCCTCTAGTTGGACCCATTCAATAATAGTCCCCATCTACAAAAAGGGTGATCGATCCTTACCATCTAGTTACAGGCCCATAGCGCTCTTAGACGCTCCAGCTAAAATATTTACGAGGATCATCCTACGGGACTTCAATCTCTGGACCAAGCAAAACAACCTGAGAGATCCCTTTCAGACGGGATTTGTTGCGGACTTGGGCACATCCCCAAATCTTATAGTCTTAAACATGTTGAGGTCTAAGTATGCTGATAAAAATCAAGCTTTATATCTAGCCTACATTGATTTCAAAGCAGCTTTTGACTCCATTGATCGAGCTATCCTCTTCCATAAATTGAAGCTCCATAAATGTCCTGCATCTCTTTTGTCTTTAATTATACTTCTTCACACCGATACTACTATACAGGTTCGTCTTTCTATGGCTGGTGTACTTTCGTCTTTCATCAAAACAGCCCGAAGCCTTAAACAAGGCTGTATTCTAGCGTCCTATTTTCAATTTTTTTTATTTTCGATCTTGGTATCTGTCTCCAGAACACTGAGTGACTCTCCGAAACTTGGGCCCCACACCATAAGTTATTTAGCATATGCTGATTTAATTATTTCTCAAACCCCCTCAGGGCTGCAAAAACATCTGAACACTCTAGCCACATAAGTAGAGATAAATAATCTTACAATCAATACTCAAAACGCAAGTTATGATTTGCAAACCACAGCACAAAAAAAAAAAAAACAATCTACTTGGTATTTTCATAATGATCTATTAATCCAAGTAAGCCTGTATAAATACTTGGGTGTGCATATACAGGATTCTTTCTCAGCCCATGATCAACACAGATTTTTTTCCAAACTTCGCATGCTCATTGCACAGGCCAAGATCTTGAAAAGTAAATTTGGCAAATTTACGTTGAAACATATTTTGCTATTCTATCAACAAAAAGTAACTCCGTCCCTCTCCTATGGTCTCTATACGATGCTCCCAAAAAAATCTCAATGGTGGCGAACTATAGAAGCGACCTTCTGGATACAATTATTGCAATTGCCTAAAAGTACCCCACTTCCATTTATCATACATGAACTAGGTATCACATCGCTAGAATCTCAAATTAAATAGAAGATGTGCGCTTTATTAAGGAAAGCTACCTTGGGCCTGACCTCTGGCGGCCTGCTGACCATCTTGGCTCAACACTTGTTAGCACAAGATCATGTTTTTTCTAAAACGTGGTGCAATATTGTTTTGAATTCACTAGTAGACGCAAGCATCACACTTGAACTATTGTTAATAAACCCAGTTCGAGCGAAACAAAAGCTGTTTGAACATGAATGGATTCAAAATCGCACTTTGTGCCTCCAGTATAAAGATTTTGATACTCTTGTCTTTGGCATAAAAGCCTTGAACATAACAGAACCTTATCTATTAAAGTGCCCGAGCCCATGCATACGCCAACAATTCCTAAGGTTTTGCTTTAACCTCTGCCCCACAACACAAATTCTGGCCAGACGTAAGCTTATTCCAAAATGTGCAGATTTCTGTCATTTTTGTTTAGATAAATTTCAAATCGAAACCTTGGAGCATAGTATCTTATTCTGTCCAATGCTGGCATCTCAAAGATCGAAATATTTTAAAAAATGTAACTTAACCAAGTTCATGTTTATGTCTACAAGTGACATTTGGTCAAATATAAATAATTTCCCGAATCTGACCATCCGTGTGGCAATCATTTGCTTTCTCGATTCGATTCTCCCGAAACCAAATGATTCCCATTGGAGAATATGTAGTTTAATCATTTATTTCTGATTTCTGTATTTTTGTATTTGACCATTGTATTGCTTTGCTTTTAAATGAAATGTTGCTAAACTGTATTGAAAAATTGTTAAATGTTTTTGGCTATATATTTGAAAGGATGATTTTATTATCCATATCAAATAACAAAATAAAATAATAAAAAAAAATTATGACAGCCATGACCCCTTGGGTCATGGAAGCAGTGAATTTGCTGGGCAGTTAGGCCCAATCGCCAGTGAATTGAAACAGGCAACTGTTAACCCCTTCTGGATACCTCAGTGTTGGCTAACTTTCACCCTATTTCTCTTCCCCCTTTCTCTATGAAGGTGCTCAAGTCCCTGGTCTCTTCTTTCTTGTTAAATTCCAATTTCTTTGACTCCTTTCAGTCTGGGTGGGGTACAGAGATTGTCTAGGTGTCCCTGGTCAACGATCTGACCATGTTGGTTAACCAGGGTGGAGTGGGCGGTCTGATACTTTTAGATCTGGCTGTGGCTTTCGACGCCATAGACCTCTCCATGCTTCACCTCTTTCCTAACTGATGGGAGCCACTCGCTGTCATCCTCCTTTCCTCCCTTCACTCTGAACTGTCTTGTGGTATCCCTCAGGGCTCTGCCTTGTCCCCAATGCTTTTCAAGATGTATGTTCAGCCGCTGGTTCAACTAATCCACTCCAGTGGCTTCTGAAATTTCTCCTATACCGCCAACACCCATATTCTGGTCCAATTAGATCTAGACCAGGCCAAGGGGTCCTCTGGTCGGTGTAAGTTTCGGTCGGGGTTGGATGAGTGCAAACTGGCTCAGGCAGAATGGGAACAAGATGGAGGTCTTGGTGGTGGGTCACCCTTCAGGTTCTGCTCTTTTGACACCCTCATTTTGGCCACTCACCCTTGGTGATCTTCCAAAACCAGTGATGGTAGTCAGGAATTTGGGGATTCGTTGGCATTTCTCTTTCGATGATCCCCCCCCCCGCCACACCAAGTGACTGCGGTTTGCAAAATGGCGCATGTTCTTAAAGTGCTCCGTAAAGTACTTCCATTACTCCCTAGCCACCTGCAACCATTGGAAGTCGCGTCTTCGGTTACTAGTCGTATCGACTACTGCAACACCCTCTACTTGGCTAAGCCCACAAGCTCTATACATGACCTGTAATTGCTGCAAAATTTGGCGGCTCGTGTGGCCACCAATTCTCCCTATGAAGTCCATAGCAGCCTGGCGCTTTGTGCTCTTTATTGGCTTCCTTTGGCCCAGAGGATTAAGTTTACATCTCTGTGTCTAGTCTATCAGGTTTTCTATCGCCAAGGGGCTGATTAGGACCAAGAAAAATGTTCTTTATATATCCCAAGATGGTCTCTCCGCTCTAGTAGTGGTAATCTGGTGGAAATTGCAAAGATTCCGTTACCCCGAGTCAGAGAACAGCAGTGAAATTGTGCAATGGCCTACCACCTGCCCTTAGAGGTATGGAGCATTACCTCTAATTTAGGTGCTCCCTGAAAACCCTGTTTTAGTTGTTTAGCTGCTTGATTAATACCTTGGAATTCTCGCACCATGATGCCTTCGGGTGAATGTGTGCGGTATAAATGCAATTACCATATAAGAGTGATGTGTAGAAAGAGGACTTAAATGGCAATATTTCTAATGATGGTTTAAATGCTGAAGAAAGGCATTCGAAAACCAGCATGAGGATAAAAAATTAGGAAATAACCAAAAGGCCAAGCAGCTTAGAGGGAAGGAGAGAGCGGTCCACAGCCCCAGAATACTCTTTCGAGATAACCCTCATTAATATTAATTAGAAAAAATGTGCATACATTGAGAATCATTGTATGCAAATGTATCTCATGAATATTAATGAAGGGCACCCTGGAAATTCGATATGTTTCTGGAGTCCTTCGGCCTGGAGTTGGACTACCATGCGCTAGATTTAAGGTGTCCGGTCGAGCATGCAGAAAAGTAGTTAAGGGCACCTCATGCAGTTACAGACACAGCACATGGGCAGTTACAGTGAAGAAAAAAAAGCATTGCTGTGCGCAGTCCCAACAATATGAATGAAGAGAAGGACAAAGGAATAAGAGTGATCAATGAGATAGACCAAAACAAATCACCCACCTCAAGATCCCATGGAAGAAAGAATAAATTGCCTTTAGAAATGTATCCGAAAATATCCAGGAAAAAAAGCAGCAGATGGCAGCGCTGACCTTGCTACTCATGGACTGCAGTATTAAAGTGAACATTAAAAGCAAGGTATGCGCTCCCACCTAGTGGGTCTTTTGAGTCATTTTAGTACCCAATATGACTGAACTAAAATAAGCCACATATCCTGCCCTTTATTCTTTTTTTGTTTAGCCAATATATTTTTCAGCAAAAAATTGATTGTACAGTAAAGTAAAAGAATAGCAGTTACATCCAATTTGAAATCCTTAATTCCCAGCAAATTAAATACCCAGCTCTCCATTTACAGGTCCAGAATCTATTTGACGATCCACTTTGTAAAATATACAAATTGTATATTTTTACCAAGTTATTTTTTGTAATCTCTGGATCAGAAGATTAGTTCCCCACGAGCGTTTTTTTTAAAGGTATTTTAGTTCTTTGTCCTCCATACAGCTTAAAAAACTAATATACAGATAAACCTAGCTCTGTCTCTCCTGCACCATACCCTTCCTCTCTTGTACACCTGGACATGTATTAACTTTTTGGATAGTGCATGTCTTAAGGTTTATTGCAAATTAATTAATTTCTTTACCTTGCCCTGTGTTGGAAACTTGAAGCCATCAGATCCTCATTTGATTCTTTACATAGTGTGTGTAGATTTCCTTTTCCATTATAAATCCAGTCCAAGAATGCAAAGCAATATCAAGGGCTGCATCAGCATAACCTGTGATTGTTTTACTTCAAATATGGATTCATAGTATACAAGCAGCAATAAAATACATTTTGGTCGACACTCGAAGAACGCAGTTGCCTGTGTTTTGGCGAAAGAATGGGTATGTATGGTTTTGAAAATGCACAAAATATCACCAGAATCTGAAAAACATGGAACACCGGAACCCATACATAGATCTAATAGCCAATGCCACATGTATTACTTACATCAGCAGAATTCACTAAAGGACATGCAAGCCTTCAGAAAACCAAGACACGCATTCACGGAGTAGGATAACCCATTGCCTTCCCCAGATCGGTGAACCAGTAGACAATGATCAAAAATCATGCTGTTATTGGATTGCACCATGGATTTCAGTCTGAATTGTCCAAGCACGTGAACCGATAAAAGAATAAATGCTGGCAAATAAGAAGTGGCGAGAGTACTACATTGCTACTACCAACTGAGAAGCTGTACCTAGTCAGTGGCACCCGTGATGCTACAGTGCATAGCATAAGCAGATTGAGTGCAAGATAACTCAGCTGGTTTAATGCATGCTGCTGCAATCTGTGTTATATGAAGGTCCGAGGCTTCAATACCACCAAGGACAACTGCCTTTCATCCTTCAAAGGTAGATACTAGTACTAACTTCAGTGGGTGATCATTTTATGTAGATGCTCAATGTACAGCGTTTTTTCTAAAAGCACGCCATAATTAACAATGATCATAACATTATCTCTGCATTGTTCCACTTGAAAGGGAAAAACGATTCTAACTGCAGTCTTCTCTGAAGGTTACTCAGGAATGAGATGCTTGTGCAGGTAAGTATGCAGCCTCGTCTAGGGGCCCCTCTCAACCTTCGCTCCACACACTGACTTGGTTCTCCATCCAGAGATCAAGAAACAACCTTCACACATGGTTTCGCAATATAAAGATTGGGACCTCCAAGATGACGTAATGGATATTTTACTTTCTGCCATAAGGCCTGCAACAAAATCCTGATACCGCTGCCGTTTGAACACATTCTGCAGCTGGTGTAGGGAAAAGGATGTGGACCCTTTTCAATGCAATACACCTATGGTGTTGTCTTTTCCGTTACATGTGGCTAATCTGGGGCTCCAGACTGGGACCATTAAAGGATAATTAAGCGCACCTCAAAGAGGTTATCATATTTCAAAATTCCATTGATTTTACCATTTCTTAAAATTCCCCTGGCCCAGGCCTTGTAGCACTCAAACATTCTTAGCACTTCCCCATGTCTCACCTCGAGCTCGGACTCACCAGCACTTACCTCCTCTCCCTTCTTCCTTTCTGCACTTGCACGTTCTGAATACTCACAAGGCATAGCAGTTCCATCCCTACCCTTCTTCCCCTCTGCTCTTAAGAGTGTGTTGTAAATTTATTTTTCCTCCCTTCCTCCTTTCCTCCTTGACTCCTTGCCCTGTAGTCGCTTTGATAAGGTATATTCTTACTGTATAGGCGTCGAACAAGCAAACACATTCAACAAGCTTTGGGCTTACTCATAACAGGTACCTTCTAATAGTGCTCAGTACAGGCTTTAATCACTTGCCTCTAGTGGCAAAGACTCTCCAGAGCCTCTGCAGAACTAACCGCCAACGCTCAAGTGGCTCTCCAAATAGGGCAGTTTTATGCTTTCCATGTATGGCACAGAGCGCTCACAACACTATAGAGGAAGATCATCACGGATTTCGCATGGTCTCTTACATGAAATCTCAAGATCTGTCTGGGATTTTTCCCTCAAACCAGGTCCTGTCTTTTACTATCCCCGTGCTCTCACTTAAATAACACTCATTAAAATAGGGCCTAACCTGGGCTTGGCCAGCTTCTGGAACTCAAGTGTAAGCTGCCATAACCTTTAAGTGGCTGCCACACTCTTTGGGTTATTACAAGATACATGTGGTCATCTACTTCACCTCAGACAGGCTGAATGAAAACGGAGAATGGCATATTTTCCATCTGACAAAGCTCTCTATTGTCTTGGCTCTGTTAAATATCAAAATGCAATCTTGGCGGCTAAACAACTATTTTTTAGTGTCAAGATTGAACGGGCTATTAATCAACCAAAAGCCCTTTTCGAGGCAGTTCAGTCCCCAACGGTGAAATCTAAATCTCAGTCTACCACCCGTTCCTCACCGGAACTCTGATTCTCTTTCATCATTCTTTTTTTCCCAAAATCTACCCTCCCCACTGGAATAACACTGTTCTCGAGTCCTTGGAGGAGTCTCTTTGTATACGCTGTTATCTCACGTAAACAACTCTAGTATACGTATTCTGTGTGGACACCACTGCTGCATGTAATCACTCTGCAGGAATTCTATCGCCATTCCCCAGTCTGTCTTGAAATCTTGGCAGGCTCCCTGAATGTTATATGTGATGCGCTCCATCGCTAAGTGAGCCCACACACTCACATTCTCTGAAGCCATTCTGTATTGGTCGGTGGGGTCTTCTGCTTCCATTTCTGGGCTATTGCTAGCCAAGCTGCTGTTAAAAGCCCCATAAGGTTTCTATGTGTTTTCATCCACGTCTTGTCCCGGGGGTTCAACATGCCATACATCCAAACCTCTTATCCCATGTTTTCTGCGCCCTTGAACACCTATTGCATCTGGGATTTTATCTCCGTCCAGAAAGATTGCAGTTTCGGACAGTCCCACCAGATGGGTCTCCAGTTGCCTTCCGATTTGCATCCTCTCCAGCATTTGTTTTGGGTGGAGTTGTACATTCTATACAATCTTTCCGGCGTAAAATGCCATTGGACCATGACCTTCGTCCAGGCTTTCCTTGTCTGGATCGCCCTCGTCCCCACCATTTGCCAAACATATATCCACTGTTCTTTCTGGATTTCTTTCCCCAGTGTCTTTTCCCATCTCTTCATATATTGCCATATTGTCTTTTCTATTTGGGCGTTTAAGAATGTATACATTGTCGAGATAAACTTCCTTGTTCTGGGCTTGTGTTGTGATGAATGATTTGAATGGGGTTAGGGTTCTTGTTGCCGCCTGCATAATCCTGGGGGTGGATAGCCAGTGATGACGTTGTTCGTATTTATATTTCTCCGTTTCTCGGAGGCATAGGAGTTCTTGGCACTTTGTGAATGATCTGATCCGCTGGTCTAGAAACATGTCCCCTACTTTTGTGCAGTCGGCTTCCTTCCATTTCTGGAATGCCCAACTCCGGTTTCCCAAATAGTGGCATAAAAGGGGCCGGGTCTTTTGTTAATATTTCTTTCCTGGTTGTTCTGTTCCAGATCTCAAGTGGTGTCTTCATGATTTCGCTTATCTGTACATTCAGGTGTCTATGTTCGCTGCTTGGCCACAGTAAGTGCCGAAGTCGGGTCGTTGCCACTGCTCTGTCTTGTGCCTCTCAAATCTTCTCTGATGCATCTGGGATCCATTCTTTCAAAACCGATAGTTGGGCTGCCTCATTATTTCCGGAAATGTGGGAGTGCCATGCCTCCTGCCGATCTTTGCGCTGTGAGTGTTAAGTTAGCGAGTCTCTGGGTTTTATTCTGCCAGATATATTTGGAAACTGCTCCGTTGAGATTTCTGAAGGAGGGCGGGACTCGGATGGGGAGCGCTTTTAAGAAGTATAGGAGCCTGGGCAGGACCGTCATTTTGATCACCGTCATTCTCCCCCACCACAATATTGGGAGCGGGTTCCACCTTTCCATGTCTCTTCTAATCTGATCCATGAGCTTCAGGTAGTTATCCTGCATAAAATGTCTTTAATCGTCTGGGTCAATGATACTCCAAGATATCTCATCCCCCTCTTCCTCAACCCTCAGCTGAAATTCCCTAGCCCATCTCTGAATTGCGGCTCTGTCCAAGGCCAGGAGTAGGACCTGAGATTTTTGCCTGTTGATCTTTAGCCCTCAGAGGACATCGTAATCTTTCCTGTGTGTGATGCGGCTGTGATCTCACAGGTTCTGTTAGGGCCATCATGTCGTCCGCATACGCCAGTTTTGTGGGATACCCCCACCCCCCCATGTAGATGCCTTTTACTTCTGCGGCCTTCCTGATTTTCGCCAGAAGTGGCTCGAGAAAGATTGCATATAGGAGTAAGGAGAGAGGACACCCCTGTTTAGTAGTTGGCGTGTATCCTGTTATAGGTGTCCCCCATGCCCATTGTCTCCAAGATGCAAAACAACATTGACCACTCTACTCGGTCGAAAGCTTTTTCCGCATTCATCAACAATACCACCACCGGGATGTGTTCGATTCAAACCTTCTCGATCAAATGAGTGATTCGCCCAACGTTGTCATGGGTTGTTCTGTTGGGAATGAATCCAGGTTGATCTTGATGTATTAACTTGGGCAGCAGCGTAGTGAGTCTGTTGGCTAGTATCTTGGTGTACAGTTTGGCCTCTAGGTTAAGGATATGGGGCGGTATGAGCTCGGGGCCTTAACTCCCCATCAAAGCTCTCCCTTCTGAGGCGAGAAATGAAGAACGCGAGCATAGATGTTCTCTTCATACAAGACACCAGAACAGTGAGGGGTGAAGAGGAGGCCATCCCCGGGTCGTATGTGGGCCAAACATTTTGGGCGTCCGGCCACACAAAGAGGCGGAGTCGGGATTTTGCTTCATAAGCATCTAAAACTAACAGGGGTAACCCGTTGGGAGAGGGAGGATGGGAGAGCTTTGGTAGTGTCCGGCAATCTATACAACTCCAGAGTCACCCTAACAGCCATATACTGCCCCAACATAGGTCAGATGGAATTTATCCAAGAAGCCATGGGAGAGATGATGGCCAAGGCGGAAGGGCTCTTGTTCCTTGGTGGGGACTTCAACATGTCGGCGGATCGGGAATTAGACCATAGTGGGAAGACTACCAGGCCAGGCAGCAGAGGGGGACGACCGCACGGGGGGCTCCGGGACCTGATGTGGAAGCAGGAGCTGGTGGACATATGGAGGGAGCGACATTCAATGGCACAGGGATATAACTTCTACTCTGCAGTCCATGGCACCAGGACGAGAATAGATTACTTGTTTACGGGACAACGGTATATGAGCAGAATAGACACCTGTGAGATTCGCCCATTCAGATGGTCAGACCACAACATGGTCTGGTCAGACTTCAGCATATCAGGTCTGAAATCCAGGGAATCCCTATGATTTCCTACTAAGGGACGATGCGTTTAAGGAGGAAATCTCAATGGTGATCAGAGAATTCTTCGAGCTAAATGTCAAGGGAGAAGTGAACCAGGAAATTGTATGGGAGGCGGCAAAGGCAACCTGGAGGGGTAGGCTGATAAGTGAAGGAGCCTCTAAAAAGAGGGTTAGGACCCTCCTGTCTCACAGGTTAAGGTCAGAGATACTGTCCCTGGAAAGGTCAGAGGGGAAGTAGGCGAGAGAGAAAGAGAGGGATCTGGGCATAGCGAGAGAGAAGAGACAGGAACTCAGGGAAATAGAGTTGGGCAAAGCTGGAGCGTGGCTCCAAAACCTGAGTCAGAGATACTATGAAAAAGGCGACAAGGCTGATGCCATGCTGGCAGCTAAACTCCGAGGCCAAAGGGCGGACAGATGGGTAGCAAGAATTGTGAGTGGTGAAGAGGGGGAAAGATCAGACCCGGAAGGCATAGCAGAGAAATTCGCCAGCTTCTACGAGACCCTGTACGGGAGGGAGAGGGAGGTAGAGAAGGAAGCATGTGAGAAATATCTTAATGGGGTCACCCTCCCGGTTCTTGGAACTCCAGAGGCATCAGCCCTAGACCCCCCCCCCTGCCCCCGATAACAGGAGGAGGTGCTTAAAGCAATATCGTGACTGAAGCTGGGGAGGGCCCCTGCGGAGGACTGGTTTACCGCAGGTTTTTACTGGTCTACTGGTGGGATTCCTAGCAGGTCTATTTTCAAATATAATGAAGACAGGGAGGGCACGCCCGTCATTTGGCAAAGCACTAATCATGGTGATCCCGAAGGAGGGGAAAGATCCATCAGATTGCCGCTCTTATAGACCGATCTCGCTCCTCAATGTGGATGTAAAACTATTCACGAGGATCATCGCGACGAGGCTGGATGGCCATATGCCGAGCCTAATCCACTCAGACCAGGTGGGCTTTATACAGGGAAGGCAGGGGGCGAACACCCTACGTAAAACTCTGCACCTCATGAGGGTGGCAGCACGGAAGGGGGAGAACCCGGTTTTGATGTCCATCGATGCCGAAAAGGCATTCGATCGGGTCGACTGGGGGTTCTTACATGAGGTACTCGAGAAGCTGGGGTTCGGAATAGGGATTAGGCTAGCCATCAAAGTCCTATACGTGTCACCATCAGCCAGAGTTAGTCAATTTACACCGGTCATGTATTTTTAGCCTCCAAAGAGGGACGAGGCAAGGCTGTCCCCCTTCCCTCTCCTCTTCGCCATGACCATGGAGATACTTGCATAATACCTCAGAGGTTCTCTTACGGTACGGGGCATTGACGTGGGAGACCGCACCTTCAAACTCGGCCTTTATGCAGACGATATTTTGCTCCACCCGAGGGAGCCCACACGGTCATTCCCGGCCACCCTGCAGGTAATTGAATTGTTCGGTTGCTTCTCAGGCTTCAAGGTCAACGTAGGCAAGTCAATGATCTTTCCCTTTGCTTCAGATGCAGATAGAAATATCGCCAAATTAATCCCCCTAGGTCTTCAAATTTGTGTGGATGGGATAAAATACCTGGGGATCAATATTGTTAGACCCAGTGAGGACCTGAGCCAGGCAAACTACCCACTGCTGTTCGAGAAATTGTTCAGGGACATGGAAGGCTGGGGGAAGGGGCAAATCTCGTGGATGGGCAGAATAAATGCCATAAAAATGAATCTGCTCCCTAGAGTGCTGTATGTCTTCCAGATGCTCCTCCTGAGGCTCCTGAAACGTACATCAGAGAAGCCAAGAGGCGCATAACGAAGTACATATGGCAGGGCCAGAGACCCTTACCCTCCCCAAAGAAAGAGGGGGGGTTGCCCTCCCAGATCTGAGTGCCTACCACAGAGCGGCCCAGCTCAGGGCTTTAGCCCCTCACCTTAGAGAGGACCCCAATAAGCAATGGATCTACATTGAAAACTCCTACCTAAGCCCAGTCACAGTAGGCGAATGGTTATGGGTTCCATTGAAAAAGCTCCCAGAAAGGATTAGGGAACACCCAATATTAGACTTTCGCCACTCCTATATCTTCAACTCAAGGGAACCCTAATGAAGACAAAGCTGAAACAATGCATACAAAGAAAGCTCACCCCGGTTGAAAAAATCCTAGACTCCACATAGAAATGAAATGGCTCATCTCCCTCCTATATGAAGCTATCTTGACCCCCCGGGAGGGAACGACCAAAAACCTCAGAATTAAATGGGAAAGGGACCTGGGCTGTGCCATCAGGGACGATCTCTGGGGAGACTCTGTAGCAGAGCTTTCAAGACATCGATCTCATGCCAATACAAGACTCAAGCCAACAAACTCCTCCATAGGTGGCAATATGACCCGATCACCCGCTCTAGGATGTTCCTGGATGTTGTCCCAGTGTGGTGGCATGGATGCAGTGAAAAAGCCGACTATTGGCACATGTGGTGGACATGCAAAAAAGTCCAAGCTTACTGGTTGGAAGTGCTTAGTTGGCTCAGAGGCGGGGGAGGGGATTACCCGCAAGACCCAATCTTGCTAATATTTGGACTGCAACAAAGGGATGAGCACTGGGAGAAACCACCGGATTTGACACACTCTCTACTGTTGGCAGCTAGAGCGGCGCGGGCCAGGACTTGGAAAAGAGCAGCCCTTCCAACGAGAAGAGAATGGGTGGCCGTGGCCAAGGAAATCTACTTTATGGATAGACTAACAGCAGCAATACAGGGCTCAAGTGCGCAGATCGAGACCCACTGGCTACAATTCATGGAGGTGTTCGTCAACACAGAGGACACGACTAGAGGGTAACTTGGTCTCTCCACTCGGCCAGAAATCAGCCTTAGTATAGAACACATTGCACCGGACTAAGGAGAGTCGACTAAACACCGACGGTCATAAGCACGGTCAGCGCTGCCCAAAGAGGAGAAACACAAAAAGCAGACCTTGTGTTCCGAGAAAAGGGGTTAGGATGGGGGGGGGGGGTGAATGCATCAGAGATCTATGGCTTCTTTTTACTTTTGAAGTTGTTACGGGCATGTGCCCTATGTGTTTCATATGAATAAGCTCTTTGTTGCCTTGAAAAACCAATAAAAATTGAATAAAAAACAAAGAAAAAAGAAAAATCGGTGTCGCCCAGCGATCCCATCCCACTCTTAACTTTTAAAAATATCTCAGAGGCGACTGCACCGGGGTTGGCTAGGGCTGTTAATGACTCTCTTCCGGGGTGATTTATGACGATCTGAAACATGCCATGATAATTCCCCTGCTCAAAAAGTCAGGTTTGGACCAGTCGGTCCTCTCGAATTTTCAGTCTATTTCTTTGCTTCCTTTCGTGATGAAATTACTGGATTCTTTGGTCTCTCCACTTTAGTTCTTTTTTTTAATCTTCTGGTTTCTTTGATCCATTTTAATTGGGGGGTGGGTCTGCCCTGGCCGAGGCACGGAATCAGTGTTGGTATCAGTGGTCGACAACCTGTCACGGATGGTTGACCAGGATGGGGTGGGTGCCCTGATCCTGCCAGATCTGTCAGTGTTTGACACTGTAGAACACACAACCCTGATCACCCGTCTTTCCTCTGCTGGTCTCTCCGGTCAAGTCCTAGCCTGGTTCTCCTCTTTTCTGGTGGGACGCTCTCAATCTGTCTTCTGCCACCCTTTCATTCTCTCCCTATTCCATTGCTGCACGGAGTCCCCCCACGGCTCCTCACTGTCTCACACCCTGTTCAACATTTATATCCAGCCACTTCTTGGCATAATCCTCACATACGGCTTCCTGTGCTACTCCCACAACAATATGCAAATTATTGTGCGACTTGATTTAGCTCAGCCAGAGATAACTGGTTGACTGAGGAGTTGCCTTAGGGCAGTGTGTGATTCGATGGCCAGGAACTAGCTAAAGTTGAACGGTGAGAAAACTGAGTTGTTGTTGGTTGGTACGGCTATCCCACCTCTGTTTTGGACCCCAGAGTTCTGGCCTGAGAGTCTCTGCCCTTTTCCTTTCATCAGCGAAAGATCTAGGTGTCAGAATTGCAGCATCGCTGTCTATGGCCGAACAGGTGTCATCTACCTGTCACAAGGGACACTTTGCAAGTTGAGGACCCTTTGGCGGTGGCATCATCTTTGATAATTAGTGGTATTGACTACTGTAACAGGCTCCATCTGGCTCTTCCACGACATATGCTCCACCGTCTGCAACTGTTGCAGAACATGGCAGCAAGAGCGGTTCTCCATCCCCCACACAGTGCCCATAAGACGCTGGTTCTCCGTCAGTTTCACTGGCTTCCAGTTGAACACCTAGTTAGGTTTAAGTCTGTGTTTGTTTCACAGAGCCTTCTACAAAACAGGCGCTGAAAGTCTTCAAGCAAAGTTCTGCCAATAAAAGCCTTGTAGATCACTTTGCTCCCAATCCTCTAAAACTGTTCAAATTCGAGGATTAGATTTTCTTGGGTGGGGGCTGTGCTTTGAGTGGCGGAGGCAAGTGCATGGAATTCTCTTCCTCTCTGCCTGCGGGTCATTGAGGCCCATCTTCTTTTTCGGCAGGTCTTGAAGAGGAACAAATTACTTACCTGTAACTGTTATTCTCCAGCATGGGTCTGGCATGGATTCACATGCTCATGAATATTCCCCGTGAGGCCGGGAATCCTCGGTATAGAAACAAAAATCAGTATCAGTTTCGATTCTGATCGGTCTTTCTCAGTAGTAACCAATCACAGGTCTCTGGGTCATACTGCCCCCAGCCAATGACTGCCCTCTCCCTAAGCCCCGCCCCTGGCAGCCATCCTCAGATTTGGTAGCACGTGAAGTGGCAGTATGACCAAGTGAAGAGCCGCCGAGGGGTAGGCGGGAGGGTTCGCATGTGAATCCATGCCAGACCCATGCTGGAGAACAACAGTTACAGGTAAGTAACTTGTTCCTTCTCCAGCATGGGGTCTGGCATGGATTCACATGCTCATGAATATGAGAATGCATAGCAGTATACACATGCGCAACCACGGGAGGTGGCAAAAGGCTCAATATCAAGCAATACAACAACTCAACATTAAGCAACTCTTACCTCCTCACCAGGCTCACCTTAGGCGAACAGGTTGCGCAGCACTGCCGGGCCGACTCTGGACTCTTCCCTGGAATCCCGGTCGACGCAGTAGAATCTCGTGAAGGTGTGCGTCGACCTCCACGTAACAGTCCTGCAGATGTCGAGCAGGGGCATACCAGACAGGAACGCCGTAGTAGCAGCGATCGCTTCTGGTCGAATGGGCCCTCGGACGGCCTGGCAACGGTTGGTTTGCCAACCGGTGACAGTGCATGATGCAGCCGGAGAGCCATCTGGAAATGGAAGTCTTCGAGACTTGATTCACAAGTCCAAAGTTCACAAACAGCTGTGATGTCTTCCGAAAACTCTTTGTGCGGTCCACGTAGAACTTCAGCGCTCTAGCTACAGCCAGCAAGTGCAGAGTCCTGTAACGCTCACCTGACTCCCACGGAGACGCTGGCCTGGTTCGCGCTGCTGTGACCTCTTCTAAGGTGATGCGCAGGGTTCGGAAGACGGTCTGGACCGGGCCCCCAAATCTGGCTTGTCTGGCTCGCAGAAGTATCCTTCTGTAGGCGAAACTAGGGGATTAACTGTCTGCGGGGTAATGCAATCGGCCTCCCACCTTCCCCTCTCACCCTCCTCGAAACCCTTCTGTGATTCCCCGTAGCGTCTCACCTTAGGGTCTGGAAGGACGAGCTCTCCATCCTGCTTCTGATGCAGGGGCGCGTTGGTATCCAGTTACTTCACTGGATTTTCGGATTGGTGAGAACCAAACTTGCTTGGCTTCCAGGTAAGTTTTTTGATAAGAGGTTCCCCTTGTATCCATGCATTAATGTACTAATGCTAGTGTCTTTTTCCCCATAGGGGCCGGGGTACGGAATGCCGGGGAACAGGCACCGACCCGAGATGAGAGGTGAAATCCTTGTAGAAATCAGGTAAGTCTTTAATGAGCGTTTGTTGGTAATGTCTTTTCATTCGTTCATTAACGCTGCTTTCCTTTTTCCCCTTAGGGGCCGGGGTCCGGAAATGTTAAGAAGCGGCGCGGACCCGAAATGAAGAGGGAATGAATCAACAGGTAAGTCTTAACATGGAGATTTAGCTTTCCTTATTCCCTTCTCTCTCTCACCTTTTGTTCTGGTGTTTTTCTCCCTAGGTGCTGGGGCGTGACTGCGAATCCGGATGGTCGCTGCTGAACATGGAGGCGCCCTGTAAAGGTGAGTGGAAAGCGGCGCTGCAGCGATCGGCGCAATGAGCTTTTAAATAAAAGTCTTCCTTTTCAGGATTGTCGGCGAGATGTCTCCGGGATGCGGATTTAGCAGGTAAGGACTTTTCCTTCTTCTGTTCTCTTCTTCTCTTCCTTTGCAGGTGATCCAGGATGCTGGCAGGCGTGGCAGAAGTCAGGATGCAGGAGCAGACACGGTGAGCGTCCAGCTGCTAGATGCAGAACAACGTGAAGCACGTGTGGCTGTTCAGGTGGGTTTTAAATAGCCTTGGAAGAAGTTCCAGGTACGTATCCTTCCCCGACCACGCCCGGATGGTAAATTAGTCCCACAGGTAAAGTAGTTCCCTTCAGGCCTCAAGGAGGCCGGGATCCTGAAGCATGGTCTGCATCAGGTAAGTGCACCCAAGCACTCCCATAATGAGCCTAGCGCCTATGGCGCCAGGACTGATGTCTTTTATGAGCCTGGCGCCATAGGCGCCAGGACACTGTCCAAAGGGCCCCTACATGGGGCTGCTGGGTCTTTCCTTGGGGATTGGATGTCCGCTTTCGGGGACGCAGGGCTTGAACCGGCTCCCCGGGAGCGGGCATCATGACAAGTCCTCTCAGCCGGCGACGAAGGGCTCGTTGAGGTGGAAGTCCGACGGCACCTTGGGCATGAAGGAGGGGTGCGTCCTCAGCACCACCCTCGTGTCGTGAAAAGTCAAGTATGGAGGCTTGCAAGACAGGGCCTGGATCTCTCCCACTCGTCGTGCAGAGGTGATGGCCACGAGGAATGCTGTCTTCCACGACAGAAACTTCAACGGCACTGAATGCATAGGCTTGAATGGGGCCCCCATGAGCCTAGTCAGCACCACGTTGAGCTCCCACGCCGGGGCAGGGGCCTTCACCGGTGGGAATGATCGGAACAGTCCTTTCATAAATTCCTTCACCAGTCGATGAGACCACAAGGACGCCCGTCCTGTAGTTCTGGTGTAACGTGAGACGGCAGCCAGATGTACCTTGATGGAAGCGTGAGATAGGCCAGCCTTGGCCAAAGACAATAGGTATGGCAATACTTGAGGGGCCGTAATCCGCAGAGGGTTAATATTCTGTGCACGGCACCAGACAGAGAACCTCTTCCATTTGTGTCCGTAGCACTTGAGAGTTGAGGATGCCCTGGCCTTCGCAAGAACCTGTCTGCAGTCGGCCCGGGATGTGGTATCCTCCAAACTAGTGCTGCAGGAGCCAGGCCTGCAAGTTCACCGACTCTGGTTCGTAACGAAGAATGGCGCCTCCTCCTCTGGAGAGAAGATCCGCGTCCGTCAGCAGCTTGACTGGTGTGGACGCTGACAAGTCCAGAAGGTCCGGGAACCAGATCTGCCTCGGCCACGCCGGTGCGACGAGTATCATCCTGCACCGGGACCTCTTGAGCTGGTTGAAGAGCCGGAGTAGCAACGGCAACAGCGGGAACGCATAAAGGAACAGGCCGTCCCAGGGGAACGAGAAAGCATCACCTATGCTCCTCGGTTGGGGAAACCTGCTGGCGAACCTCCGGCACTTGGAGTTCGCCGCCGTTGCGAAGAGATCGATATGGGGTTCGCTCCATCGTCGGAAGAGTCGGTCCACTTGATCCTGGCGCAGTTCCCACTCGTGGCACGAGCACAGCTCTCTGCTGAGTGAGTCGGCAATGGTGTTTTTTTTTATCCCAGCCAGATGAAAGGGTACCAGAAACATCCCTTGGGCGACGGCCCAATGCCACAGATCCTGGGCTTCCTTGGATAGGGCAGGGGATCTGGTTCCGCCCTGCTTCCGAATGTAAAACATCGTGGTGGTGTTGTCGATGAAGATCCTCACCACCTTGCCCTTGAGGGACGGAAGGAAGGACCTGAGGGCCCAGAACACTGCACGGAGCTCCAAGATGTTGATGTGGAGAGTCTTCTCCTCCGGGAGACAAAGGCCTCTCGTGTGGAGACCCCCGGTGTGCGCTCCCCAACCTTCCAGGGAGACATCCGTCGTCACCGTCACCTGGTGGGCCGGGGCTAGGAAACCTGTTCCCGCCGTCAGATGAGAGCAGACGCCCCACCATCGTATCGCCTGACGGAACGCTTCGTCGAGCAGGATCCTGTCCTCGAAGCTGCCCGTCTGGATCCAGTGGGCGTCGAGGAATTCTTGCAAGGGTCGCATCCGAAGTCTGCAGTGGCGCACCAGATAAATGCAGGACGACATCATTCCGAGGAGGGACTTTATAGACCTCACTCTGGCCACGTCCGTGGCCAGCAGACGTTGCACCTTTCCCAGGATGGTCCTTATCCTTTCCTCCGACAGTGAGGCCCGCCGCGCCACTGTGTCGAGCTGTGCTCCCAGAAACAGGGCGACTTGTGACGGGACCAGGTGGGATTTTGGAAAGATGGAGAACCCCAGGTCCGTGAGCAGCTGGACGGTCTTCGCAGTGTGTTCCACGGCAAGCTCCCTTGTCCTTGCCGGTATGAGCCAGTCGTCCAGGTAGGGGTAGACGTGGATCCCATGCAGGTGCAGCCGCGCCGCAACCGGTGCTAGGCACTTGGTGAACACCCTGGGTGCCGATTTTAATCCGAAGGGGAGGGCCTTGAACTAGTAGTGCCGCCCTTTGACCACGAATCTGAGGAACTTTCGGTGTCTCTTTAGAATAGGGATGTGGAAGTATGCATCCTCCAAGTCCGACGACAGGAAATCGCCCTCCTCCAGCTGTCCTAGCACGTGCTGGAGGGTGACCATCCGGAACTTCTGTGCCTTGATGTATTTGTACAGTCGTCGCAGGTCCAGGATGGGACGCCATCCTTCTGTCTTCTTTACGAAGAAGTATCTTGAGTAAACTCCGGAGCCTGGAAGCCTCTTTGGAACGAGCTCAATGGCATCTTTCCCGAGCATCGCCCTTACTTCCAACAGCAGTTGAGGGACGTGATTTTCCTTCCTGGCCATGGGAGGAATGCGGGTGCACTTCTTCTGGAACTCGAGGGCGTTCCCCAGGGCCAGGGCGTCCAGCACCCAACGGTCGGTGGAGATGGACTTAGCCAGCCGGCCTCCCACCGGGGTGCTTCGGCAGGGGCCTGCCAGACAGTCGGTTCAATCTTACTTGGAGGCTGCTTTGCCTCCTTGACGACGACGGGATCCACCTGACTTGCCGCGTCCCCTGTAGGCCTCCTGCGACGATGATCTTGCCGCTTGACGGTACGTAGAGGAGCTGCTGCCGGCTCCCTTGGAGGCACCCTGTCTGCCTCCGGAGCTCCGAAAGGACGGCCATCGCTGTTGGAGCACACCCAGTGCACGGGCCGTCTCCGTGTCCGTCTTGATCGCCTGAAGGGACTCATCAACCGCCTTGCCAAAAAGGTTGTTCCCATCGAAGGGCATGTCCAAAACCTTGGTCTGTACGTCCTGGCGGAAATCCGTCGCCTTGGGACATCCTCGTCTCAGGCAAACGCTGTTGCCCAACTGACGGAAACCGGTGTCGGCGATGTCCGTAGCCACCATAATGGCGTGGTCCGAGGCAATCTCACCTTCCTGTAAGATTTCCAGGGCCTCAGCCCTCTTGGCGTCCGGAAGGAAGTCCAACAGAGGGGCGATCTTGAACCACAACTCCCTGTCGTAGCGGGCTACGATGGCCAGGGCGTTGGCCGCCTTGTTGGTCGTCGCTGCAGATGAGATGACCCATCGTATTCAGCTTCCTACCCTCGCCGTCCGGCGGGGAGGTTGAAGTCGAGGCCGATTGCCCCCCCCCCCCCCCGCTTTCTTCTTGGCCGCCGCCGAAACGACCGAATCCGGGGTAGGCTGTGCCCTAAGGCTCAAGGGGGCAGCGTCGGGGACCCGGTACTTCTTCTCGTACCGGTCCCTCTTCGCAGGAGCCGTGGCAGGGTTCTTGAGGAGGGCGAGCCCCTCATCCCAGATGTCTTCAAGAAGCAGTACAGCGAGGACCGTCTTCCTTTTAGCCTCGCGCCGTTGGTAAAGGAACGCTTCCTTCTTTTCCTCGGGGCAGAGCTGGAAGAGCTCGGATGCCCTGGAAATCATAGCATGGAAGGATCCAATCTCGTCGGGCGGGGACGCCCGGGCAGGGGGCGACACGTCCCATCGTAGTCGTGTCCATGCCTGTATCATCCCCGTGGGTAGTGGACCGGGGGGAAGGCAGAGAAGGCCACAGAGGCGGGAGAGGAGGCCTAGGATGCGTCTTCCTCCTCTTAAGTGGTGGGCTCTCCGAAGGTCCTGGCTCCAGTTCCCCCGTCGGGTCTGGCTCAGGTACCTCCGTCGGGGGAAGGGGCAACTTAGTCCTTATCTCCGAGCATAAGGACTGGATGGCTGACAAAATGGCCGCCGAGGGGTCCTGCGGCGCCGGAAATGACGGGAGCGAGGGCTCTTGAGAAGCCTTGTCTGCGACACCGTCGCCCTCGTCGAGATCCCTCCGATGGGCTGGGCCTCCTCCACGACTTGGATGAGCTCCTCTTCAGAGGTCGTGTCCGTATCCACGATGGCCACCAGCCCCTCCCCCACCCTTTCCAACGAGGACTTCGTGGGGGTCTTCTCGATGGGCCTGAAAGACGACTCCCTCCATGGTGGCAGGGAGACTCTGGTACCTGAGGGCGCCTCCACTGGTGTAGCCTCCACAGGCTGAGCCAGGGCCGCGGCAACATCCTCAATCGAGGTCTTAGCAGGGTGAATTAAGGCCAACGTCACCTTCTGTACGCCTGGTGCCTTCACCTTGGGGGGAGGGTCCGAGCCTCGCTCCTCCTCTGCCAGAATCTTCGAGATTGACCGGGGCTTCTCCAGAAGCTTCGCCGGGTTCTCGGACTTCCTCTTACCCGAGCCAGAGCGTTGGCTCGTGGTTGATGGCGCCGGGGAGGATGCGCCCTGCCTGGCAGCCAAGGAGCCCGACCGTTTGGCGCTCCCGGTGCCCGCGGACTCGCAGTGCTTAGCATTTTGTTGGGCCCCCGTCGCCGGGGCACCCTCACAGGACTTAGAAGACCGCTCGGACTTCTTTTTCTTCTTCTCGCCTGGCGGGCTCTTACCTTCCAGCCAGTTGTCGAGACAGAGGTGGCGATCCTTCATGGTCCGCTCCGACATGTTCCCACAAAACGCGCAGTCCTTTTCCTTGTGCGTCTTGTCCTCATGGAGACAGTAGAGGCATAACGAATGCTCGTCCTCCTTGAAAACGTTCTGAAGCTGGCATCCAGGGCAGGCCCTGAACAGCTTCCCGGGAGTCGAGCTCCCTTTCTCCTGGGCCATGTCCGGGGTAGGCCTCGGAACTTCTGGAATCCTCCAAAAGCGTAACTCGACGAAATCTTCACCCTTGAGGGGCGTAGAAACCCCGAAACGGATCCCCATTTATCGGATGTAGAAACGGTGGAGCTTGAGGCTCTATTTAACCGAAAAAATGAGAAAATCTCCTGAAAAAAGCGCGAAAACGCAGCAAAAGCTCGAGAGCTACAGCACAAGGACTCCCAACACTTGAACATGCGGTAAAAATATGAGAATGGCTGCCAGGGGCGGGGCTTAGGGAAAGGGCAGTCATTGGCTGGGGGCAGTATGACCCAGAGACCAGTGATTGGTTACTACTGAGAAAGACAGATCAGAAACGAAACTGATACTAATACTGATTTTTTCTATACCGAGGATTCCCGGCCTGACGACGGGGAATATTCATGAGCATGTGAATCCATGCCAGACCCCATGCTGGAGAACTTTCCTTTTCTAGCAACTGATCCAGTCGCTCTGTCCAATGTCTTATGCGCTTATAGTGCCATGATGCCTTTGGGTGAACGATGCACTACAAGTACTGCTAAAATAGGATCTAGCTTACTCAGGGCAAAAGGCACATGGGGAAGGTGGAGGAAAAAGGATATGGCATGCAAGGAGTCATGGACCTGGCTTTTGAGTCAGACTCCAGAAGTTTACGTGTTTAGAAAATATACGGATATATAATCTACTATATTGATATATAATATACTTGGGGAATCTCCCAAATGCTGTTATATGAGTGTCAAAGGAGTCGTTATGGACTGAATAAGCAGTCAGTTCACTCATGAAATGACAAGTCAGTCAAGTTGAGCCTCTTTACAAGAACTGCAATTGATACGAAAAGTCATTAACTCCAGAAAGCTATGCATAGCACTTCCATCCATTAGAAGAAAACCCTAAAATATGGGCATATTGTGGGGGCGGAGCCAAAGTCATATGCATGTTAATTTCACATTTAAAATTCCTGGTGTTATTGCGCAAAGATAATTCCATGATCCTGGAGGAAGAGGAATTGGTGGAACCAATAATATATAGAGAAAATGTTGGTGACAATCTTACACTATAAAAATGATATAGGTTATGTAATGATTTATACTGCACACCACTGTCATTTGCATGGTCTCCAGGCGCTCACATGGCTCTGTAAGAAAAGTGGGTGCGGTTGGTTAATGAGGAAAGAGGGATAGGGTAGAGGTTGTGATCTTCTGTTGATGCTTGCAGAACCAAGGGAAACAGTCTGTGCGTGTGAGCTTAGTAGGTGTGCTTTGTGGTGTGAACTGGGCTTGGTGTCTCTGGAGGGGTGGCGTCCAGTGTCCGAGTTGTGTGTTTGGATTTGTGGTGTGAGTAGCAGTGGGTGTGTGTGGTTTGCGTGTTTTGTGTGTAGTTTGCTAGCCCTTTTGGGCATGTTTTGTAAGTGAGAAGTATGATGGTGCAGAAAACTGTGGCTCCTTTATATAAACAAGCAGCATTACCAGAGAAGAAAATGCTAAGTGAAGAAAACGTAAAGAGAAAAAACGAAAATTAGGAGACATGGTGAGGAAAGAAATAGAATGTAAAAAGAACAGCACTTGGAAAGCAATGTGGAAGATATCTTACCCTGCCAATATAGCTCCAATGTCTGCAATAAACCACTCAGGGGAATTAAAACCCAGGATGCCAACACCATGGAACCGCTCAAGGCCAAGCTATAAGTGGAAGAAGAGAGGGAGAAGAGGATTAAAGATGGGCATTTCAGGCAAACATTCCAAAGTTCAAAATTCTTTCTTGCTATGCTCATACAACATTTTTGCAGAAGAACCCATACACCTAGAAGCACTCGGGAGAATGTTTATTGGAAAGGCAGGTAAGAGCTTCACCCTACATTCACATGGGTACCTCACCTATTGCTAGGTTACAATGGGTTTCTGTCTGAATCCTGGTTCTACGTCTCCAACTAAATGTAATGGCACACATACTTCATATAGGAGTATGGTTCTCCAGTTACAGGTAGCAAGTAGTTGGGGTTTCCATGTTATTAATCCAGGTTATTTGGGGTTTTATCTGGATTTCAAATAACTAGCTCCATAGAGCGTTACCGCGAGGCAAATGTGAACGGATTTCAGAGCTATTAGATGAAAGCGAAAAAAGGAACATGGGCGTATTCCAGACACTTTCATTGTTTTACTCCATTGTCACCAAACCAAATTCAGAAAGGTTTTCATAGTATAAATCATATCCAATTGCACATAATCAGAAATGTTGCAACCTCTATACTGGAGTCTATAAGGAACTAGGCAACCCTACTGCAGCCTCATCCTCTACTGCACACAACCAGGCCCTTTGCTTGGCCCTGGCTGGACACTTCACCGCTATAACAGGACATCCTGTCCTCTCTCTCCTCTACACCCACTCATGCACCATCATCTCCTGGGTTCCCCTCGGCGCCCCCTCTTCTCTCCTCCCTCTGCACGGTCACACCTGAGGAAGTGTCAAGTCCAGTATATGAAAGCTTCTTCCACACAGATGGACCCCTGCACCTCCAAAACCATCAAGTACAACATTGACACTCTCACTCCAGCCTTGGCAGACATCTGTAACCTCTCCTTTGCCACTGAGTTTTCCCCACTTCTCTCTCAAGCACTCTTGTGCACCCTCTGCTCAGAAAACCCTATGCCGACGCTTCCATTGCAGCAAACTATCACCCAATCTCCATCACTCCTTTCCAGGGCAGAATCTTGGAGAAGCTGGTTATCTCTCAGCTTACCTTCCACACTGAATCTGTTGGCTGTCTCCATGACCATCAGTCTGGCTTTAAAGCATCAAGAAGCACAGAAACTACTCTTCTGAACACCTGTGAAGACCTGCTCTAAAGTTTTGTCTAACTCTCCCTCTGTCCTCATCCTTCTTGACCTCTCTTCTGCTTTCAATACAGTAAACCACAACATCCTGATCTCCCGTCTGCGTGATGCCCTGGCCATCACAGAGCAGGCACTGGCGTGGCTAACATCCTCTCTCTCAGATCATCCTCCCCAGGTGTAACTTGGGTCCTTGCTCTCAGATACCACTCTCTTATGGTCTAATCTATCCTCCTGGTTCTTCAATGTTTACATGGCCCCTTAGGCCCACAGGATCTCTGCCTTCACTTTCAGCTGTTCTACAGATGACAGCTCTCTTTCAGGCTAACCTCGGCCTCTTCCTCCTCCTCGCTCTGTCCACAATTCAGTCCTGGTGTGCTGCTAATGATCTCTGCCTTAATGCCAGCAAGACAGATCGTCCTCATTGGGACCCCTGCTCTCGCTTTCCGACTTGCACTATGGCGGCCCCTTCGCCCTCAGCCACCAATAAATGGGGATCATCTTCGACTCCACTCTTTTTTGTCTCGCATCTCAGACATCTCTAAAAAGTACCATTTCCAGATGCACCACCTCAGATATACCTTTTCTAACTTTCCCCAGAGGCTCACCATCTCCAGAAGCCCTGGTTTTCTTTATACTGGACTACTGCAACAGTCTCTTTCTCAATCATCCTACTTCTACCCTTCGACCTCTTCAACATATCCAGAACAGAACTGCAAGACTTCTACTTGGCTTAGGCCCAGGGTGCTGAAATCCATCCACTGGCTCCCAGTGGCTGCAAGGATCAAGTTGAAGTCCCTCTGCATATTCCACAAGGCTTTCTGGGGCTGGAGCCTGCCCTACCTGCAACACGCTTTTCCTAAATACTCTTCTAGAGCGTCCGCTCGGCCTCCTCAACTCTCTGCGGGTGAGCCGTTTTTCCAAACAGAATTGGGGGGGAAACGTTATCCTCGGCAAGTGCCTCCTTCTGGAACAGCCTCACTGATTGTCAGTCTTGAGCCGGATCTCCTCAAGTTCCATGAAATTCCTCAAGGACCTTCCTCTTCTCTTCCTCCTCCTCCTCCCCTCGTTCTCCCTCTCCCCTGCTAATCTCCATTCTCCTCTCCTGCTTCCCTCCTCCTTTATCCTCCCCAACTCTGCTCAGTCTCGCTGACTGGTCACCTGGTGCACCTCCAGAGCTTCACAGGTTCCATGCTCCTCCACCAATTATACATTTGCATCTGGGCCTCTGCCTTGCACTACTGCACTCGGAATACGTTCCATGTGAGGGGCAACCTCTCTGCACTCAACCCAGGCCCCTGATAGACTGGGCGCACATGTTCCCCCTCCTCCATCGCACTTCCTGTCTGCGCACTTGCACGACCTTGAATGCACTAGTCCTATCAAGATCGTTGTCCTGTCCTCCCTTTGTCGCCTATCACCAGCTTGGTTGAACCTGAGACACTTGTGCATAGGTGCATTATTGATGACCTATCCATCAATCTGAATGTCGCCAAGCCTAGTACGTTAGTTTACTGTTCTGTATTTCCTTTCCCCCCTCCTTCTCTCCACACTCCTTGTCTTGTACTATCTGACAAATCGTGGCCTATTATGGCAGTTTATTGTATGCTCTTTCCTTCTCCACTCCCCCTCCTTGTAAAGACGGGAGGGGTGTGTCTGTACTTCTGCTCTCTATTTGGTAGAGGAGAGGCACAGAGGACCCCAGCCAAGATTCTCTATTTGGTAGCTATGGTCGAGCAATCGACACCTAGCTTCTCAGGAGGTGATGCAGGCTGGTTCTTAAGTACATTGTAGTCCCCAAGCCCCCCCAAAGGAATGTCCACACACTATTAGTTAAAACAGTCTTTACATAATTAATATTCAAGGTTATGTACACTATCACAATAACTCAGTGTTCAGAAAATCAATAATGGTAAATATATACTTGCACTAGTAGGAATGCCTCAGGCCTAGTATGCTTGTTAACTTTGTTAGATCATTCTGAAACTTAAAGGCCTAAGAATGACTACTGTATTCCCTTGTTCCCTTTCCGCATTGAAGCACTTCACTTGTGTATAAACGCGTTACAAATAAACCATTACAGGAGGATAGATTATATTCCATGGTTAAAGCTTAATAGCAGGCCACTATTGGGGCAGGTTATGCTTCTACAGTGCCTAATTGAAAAGTACTAGTAAAGAAGGAAACAATTTTTTTTTTTAGATAACTACAATTTTGATTAATGATTTTTTTAAAAAGAAATATGAATGCATTGATAGTTTATTATCTCACCATTTGTTTCAAATTAAGCGGCCTGTTTACTATGTGTACAAGTCTTATTTATGTCCATAGATTCTTTGGTGCAACATCAATGTCCGCCACTAACACTGAAAAAACCCTCTAGTTAAAGGTATATTAACGAAGTCTCTATGATCTTTTCTTCAATAATAAATAGATGATTTCTAGAGTGAAAGGGAAACTAAGTACCTGTCAGTGTTTCCTTGCTAATCTCAGGCTCATATTAATATGCAGTATCGTTTTACCGTGTGGACTGTCAATTTAGTCTTTCCACTTAAAAAGAAGACTACAAAACTATATATACATCCTCACATGCACTCACATTTACATACATAATATACACACTGCAAGAAAATGTGCAGTCATTCTGTAGTATGCTCTGCTGTAGTTGCCTTTACTCTTCAGAACCAGTAAACTAAAAAAATACCTCTGTATGTACCTGCTTATTTTTTGTAAATTACTATGCGATTATACACCTATTCAATATTTCTTAATTTTAACTGTTGAACTGAACTGCATGCGTGTGGTGCTTGCAGACAGTACGCTGCAATTTCCGTTCGTCAATGAAAGGACTACCTAATAGGTACTGAACACGAAACAATGAAGGGCAATCTTCCAGATGTGTTTATGTCAATCCCCAGTTCCAAAGGCTGGAACAGGGTGTATCGGCCCAGCAGCCTATGTTATCGGCCCGAGCGGCGACAGGGGAGCCTTAAGTCAGGCGGCATGGAATGCAGGCATTCACCGGCGGTTCAAGCCCACGTTCCTAGACACTTGATTGACTGGCTCCTCCTGCTAGGGTGCCAATACATTTTAGTAGCGCTAGTGAATAGATTATACCATGAAAGTCTCTATTCTACAAATTGGTGCTAGGTGGTTTGTACCCAGATGAGACAGCTGGTCAATGGATGAATAAATTAACTTGCCCAGCCATATAGAATGAAACCCCATCCCCTCACCATGTACATGCTTCTCAAAACATTGACATGCAAGGAACAATAGGGAGTGGGGAGGGTACTGGAATGTCCCTCGACCAATGTTCTCACTAAAAACGGGAACCGGCTTTTGGTTCCCAAATCTATAACAACAAATAATTAGGGTGTCCAAAGGATTTCTGCCATGTATAGAACCAAAGTTATTTGAAATGTTCGCATTGGCCATTTTTGGAATGAAAAACTGAATAGTTCTTCACCGTAGTGACTCACTTACTCCTAGTCCATAGTCCCTTTTCCTCCATACATCCCACCATCCACCCGCCCCCCAACTCCCTAATAATACTGGTGTTCATTAGGCAATGTTAATATTGTAGGCACGTCAATGGGGACTGAGTGGAGCTGGTGGGCGGAGTCAGGGGAGCGCATTCTCCCAGGGCCGTGCCCCAGCGGCCTCTAAATTTAAAGGGGACAAAGGTTTTTCTGGTGAAAAAGGTGGTCTCCCGTCCCTAGCGAGGGACGCCCATGCAGTATGGAGGAAAGGGGACTATGGACTAGGAGTACGTTAGTCACTACAGTGAGGAACTATTAATTACTCCTACCTCCCGTCCCCTTTCCTCCATACTGCATGGGCGATTACAACTGAATGTAGCCCCAGGGTGGAGAGGGGGCTCACTTTAAGAAAACAAGTTCCTTAGAACTGCCTGCCCGAAAGTCTGCATCCAAACAGTAGTGCTAAAGCCTAGGGGGTGGCCCTACTGATGACCTGCCACAGGACCTGTCTCTGGAAGGCAACAGCCGTGGCCTTGGCTCCGACAGCGTGGGCATGCAGGTTAGCCCAAAGTGGTTTGGGCTGCTCCTGATAAGCCTTCTTGATGGCTGAAACTATCCACCTTGCTTTAGAGTCCTTGGATGCCTGGTATCCAGGCCTTGATCCCCGAAGGTGACAAAGCGTCCAATTTGTGGAAGCTCTTGGTCCTGTCTAAAAAGAATTTCAGAGCGCATTTGATATCCAGTTAGTGCAAGACCCTTTAAGCATCGTCATTAGAGTGAGTGAAAAACATAGGTATCACTATCTACTCATTTAGATGGAAAGGGGAGACTACTTTAGGTAGGAGTGCAGTGTGCATTCTCAGGACCACCTTATCTTTGTGAAAAGTAGTGTAGGGTTCTGAAGCCACCAGTGCCTGGATTTTGCTGACTCTACGAGCTGAGGTGAGACCCACCAACAGAGCTGTTTTAACGGTGACCAGTCGGATACAGCGGACGCCATTGGTTCGAAAGGTTTGTGCGTCAGAGCGCCCAACACTATGTTGAGGTCCCACACTGGTGTGGCTTCTTGATGGGTGGGTAGAGCCTGGTATGGCCCGCCAGATGTTTCACTACCGGGTTGGAGGAGAAAGCCTCCTCTGAGTTCCTGTAGGCGCGGCATGTGTCCACTTTCACCCCTGAGTGAGCGAGGTGTACAGAGAAGGAGAGCACATCGTCCAATGTACAAGTAAGGGGGGGGTCGATCGCCTTATAGTCCGCCCAATGGCAGAAACTAGTCAATTTACTCGTGTACTGGCTCCTAGAACGCTGAATGATGTTCAGGTTAGCCTGAGGCAGGCTCAGATGCTTGTGTGTCCTCAGGAACTACACTGAGGGCTAGCTTCTGTGGAGTGGGTGGATGAACCTGCCCCCCCACCTGCTGCAATAGACAGTGAGCTGGACCCAGCGGCAGGTGAATAGGTGGCCCGTCTGAGAGGCTGAGGCGCTCCGAGAACCATGGCCTGGCCGGCCACCTCGGATCTATCAGAATGACGCAGAGGTGACATGATTCTCTTATCTTGAAGATCACCGTGTGGACCATACGCGGTCATGCTGTTCCATTGCATCAGGAATGCATCACCCAGTGAGCCGGAACCCCGCCCCTGCCAGGATGGAAATTGCTGGCACTTCCTGTTGGCCCAGGAGGCGAAGAGATCCACCTGGGGATGTCCCCATCTGCTGAAGATCTCGAGCAGGACCTGATCGTTCAGTTGCCATTCGTAATTGTCCGCTCCCAGTCTGCTGAACCTGTCGGCTTCCAGGTTGGACTCCCCCATAAGGTGGATGGCAATCAGGTAGATGTTCTCCAGGGTCCATTCCAACATGTCGACCTGGTGCCACCCTGCTTGTTGACATAGTACATGCTGGTGGAGTGGTCTGTCTGGACGAGGACAACCTTGCCCCCAATGAGTGGAAGGAAAGCTTTGACAGCTAGCCAGATCGCTTTCAGCTCCAGACAGCTGATGTGAGATTGCTGCTCCTGAAGGGACCAGAGTCCATGGACACTGGCTGTCCAGCGTGCCCCCGCCCCAGCCTTCCAGGGAGAAAAACGTGGTGATGGTGACCTGAGGATCCAGCCGCCGGAAGAGCTTGCCAGTCGTCAGGTTGCAGTCCCTGGACCACTATGAGAGGTCTGGGTGGAGAGGAGGAGGAATGCTGACAAGCTCCACTTGTGAGCCCCGCTCCTGATTCCATGATGCTGCGAAGTGCAGCTGTAATCTCCTCATCTTGAGTCATGTGTGGGGTACAGCCAGTAGAACTGCTGCCATGATGCCCAATAAATGCTGGTACCACCAGGCCGAGGTCACCTCTTTGCTGAGGAAGTGACTCACGGCCCCTTTGATGGCCCTGATCTTTTGATTTTGAGGGATTTATAAAGCGCACCAGACAGAATGAACCGTATTCGGGCGCAGATGTTAACTATTGCTGAAGTATTGGAATACAGAGTAAGGGCAGAAGTATAACTCTAGTTCTACCATTTTCCTCCTTATTTAAATAGGAAGGTTTTCAGTTTCTTCCTAAATACATCCAGTGTTTCGCACACATTCTAATTTCAAATCTGAGTTCATTCCAAACTTTTGGGCCAAAGGCTCCAAAGCTTCTGTCTCCTCTTGATACACATTTAGTTCGAGTAGTACAGATCCAGAGTTTCTCCTTTGAACGTAGGTTCCTTTTAGGATGATATAATGTGATCTTGTCAGCCAAATATGCGGGTGCAAGCCCTTTCAAACATTTAAAAACTAGGCATGCCGTCTTAAACTTAAGTCTGTCCTCCACCGTCAACCAATGGATGGATCTCCGCATTGCTGATACATGATCTCCTTTCCTAAGGTTCCCAATTATTCTAACTGCTGCATTCTGCGCTTTTTGCGGTCTGTCCATCTGTTTTTGCGGGATTCCAGCTAGAAGGCTGTTACAGTAATCTAGGTGGGGGTTAGTCACTGCCCCCACCACAGCTGCCCTGTCTTCTATTGGGATATAAGGCAGTATATTCCGCAGAGATCGCAATGCAAAGTGTACTGCTTTTACCTTTGCTCCAACCGGACTCTCACTTCCCAAATTTTCCTGCCACCAACAGCCCAAGGGTTTAACTTTTTTGTTAGCATACTGCAGTTGTTCCCCTAAAATCAATGGTGGAAAATGTTGTCTTTGTGATATTTTATTCTTTGGACCAAATAGTATGATTTCTGTTTTTGCTGCATTTAGCTGTAGGTGGTTATCAGTCATCCACTCCTTGAGTTCTTCCATACGATTATTTCTAAAGGTGACCTCACTATTCTGGAGTTCCATATAAAGTTGTGCGTCATCTGCATATG
Source organism: Ambystoma mexicanum (assembly GCF_040938575.1). Lineage (NCBI taxonomy): Eukaryota > Metazoa > Chordata > Amphibia > Caudata > Ambystomatidae > Ambystoma > Ambystoma mexicanum. The sequence goes on along the minus strand of NC_090935.1, from coordinate 90,291,751 downwards.
AATGAAACAAACCATATTTTTTAAATATTCGAAAGACTGGACGAAGTACAGATTGAAAATGAGAGGGGATCAAGAGGAACCCCGCATTCCAACTCAACCATCTGGGAAATAAATCCATCCGATATAACCCTCTGCGATCTATCTTGAAGAAATGATTCAAACCATCTCACCACTTCTTTGGATGCTTTTCCCACTTTCCCTATTCGTTGTGCCATTATCCTATGATTCACGGTGTTGAAGGCCGCGGATAAATCCAACATTAATAATACTGTTGAGTTTCCCCCATCCGCAGCCTTTAACAAATCATCATGTACGGCCAGCAATACTGACTCTGTACCATGATTTGGACGAAAACCCGACTGAAGGTTATCCAGCAGTTCTTCTTTGTCTACAAATGCCAAATGCCAAGCCACTTTTTCCAATATGTTTGTTGGCCACATCAAATTTGCCACCGGTCGATAATTCTTCATTATTTCTGGGTCTAAATTCTGATTTCTTTTTTTTAAAAAATGGCTTTATTAATGCTTTAGGAACTTGGGAGTCTTGTAAAGACCTATTCACGAAAGTCCTAATAAATGGTGCCAGTTCGTTTGCTAAATGTTTTGCCACGTATGCTGGTATCCTACATGACAAATCATTAGTGGGTATTAAATTGGCTCAACAGCGTGCAGATCATCTTTTCGTCCAACATTTGGAACTGGAAGACTTTCTTCTTGTTTAGTCCTCTTGTTCTCTATCTTTCGCAACTTTTTTTCTCACAATTGGTGGTCCTTCCTTGTTCTATATTCTCTAAGATGGTAATGATCTTTTCTTTAAAATAAGTATTAAATGTATCTTGTCATAACAGGGAAAAACTCTCTCGTAGCTCATGTCCCATATGAGGCCCAGAAAGGCCAGGCTCCGAGTAGGCTGCAGCTGAGACTTGAGGTTGATAGAAAATCCCAGCTTGTGGAGTGTGATCATAAGAGCGGAAGAAGTGTGATGAACCGCCTCCAGAGAACTCGCCCTGACGAGCCAGTCGTCCAGGTGTGGGTAGACATGGCAGCCCTGAGGAGGGTCGCCACTCCATTCATCAGTCTGGTAAATACCCTAGGGTCTGAATTGAGGCCAAAGGGTAGAACCTTGTATTGGAAATGGCAGCCCATGATCCTAAACCGCAGAAAGGAGCGATGTGGCTGCCAAATAGGGACGTGCAGATAAGCGTTGTCCAGATCCATGGAGCACTTCCAGTCTCCCCTCCTGCCCAGAGTCTCCGCTGTGAGTGCTGTCGTGACCATCTTGAATTTCTGAAGCTGGAGGGAGAGGTTGAGGGTGGAGAGGCCCAACAACTCTCAGGCCAGCCTGGTTCTTCTTTTGTATGGGGAAAATCCTTGAGTAGAAGCCCAAGCCTCACTGGGAGGTTAGGGCTTCTTCCACTACCTGGCTCTCGACGAGCGAACAAATTATCAACAGAGTTGCTGTCCCAGCCTGTGGGAGTGGAGGGGAGGAATTGGTAGACTGTACCCCGTGGACACTACGGATAGGATCCAGGGGTCCACGAACCTCCAATGCCAAAACAGTGCATGAAGGGCAAGCCTGTCCCCCACCGGAGACCCGAAGGGGGGCGTTATGCCTTCTTTCCCTCTGAGGCTGGTTTGGAGGAGGGAGACTGAAGAAGTCCTTGCCCCCCTCCCCCCTTTTTGTTGTTTGCGCCGGTGCTGACTCGGAGAGCGGTCAGGCTGTCTAGTCCTCTGGTGTTGGAAGCCTAGCAAACCACCGAACACCCGCCCCTTATTGGAGCGTTGATGCTATGTTGCCACCCTTGAATGGAAGGTCCAATATACGTTGCTGGACGTCTGGGTTGAATGTAGTAGCCCGAGGCCAGGCGGTCCTCATGTCCGTGGCGATGCATATGGCCCGGCCAGAAGTGTCAATGTGGGCCACGGTGTACTCAATGATGTCTTGTGCCACCAATTTATCCTCCGCCAGTCCAGCCTTGAAACATGCCTGACTCTGCACCGGAGGTTCTGGAAGGAAGTCGGCTATTTCCAGACAAAGTCTCTGGTTAAACGGCTGCCAGGATGACATCCACGTTGGATTGACGAAGGTGCAGAGAGGCATTGGAATAAAGCTTCTTTCTGTAAGCCTCCAAGATCTTCTCCTCCTTGCCTAGCAACAATGAGGATGAGGTGGCCGAGGACGACTGAGGCTTTGAGTAGAGCGACGCTGCTGCGATCGCCGAAGAGTGCGGTTGAGAGTGCGCCAACAGCAAGAGTGGATCCACCTTCTAATAGCCTATACTTGATTGACAGGCTGGGCCGAGTGGGGTTTAAGCCACCCCTTTTGGCCAAGGCGACAACATCCTTCGGCATCGGGATCCCCGTTCTAGCCACGGGCGTAGAGAGAGGACCTCGGCCAGGACTCCCGCCGTTGGTTTTTCGACCACAGGTTGAGGAAGCACCAAATACTCTGCTAGAACTACGAGCAGTCATGGAAGGCCTTGACTGACGACAGTGTGTCTGGGTCCTCTTCCTCGTCAGTGTCCACCAGGGTGTCCGGCTGGTCCGGAGCGGGTGGATGAGTGCTGCGCGCCGAGGCTTGTGGGGTGGAGACCGGAGCCGGAGGCTACAACGGTGGCTGGTGAGGAATCGCTTGAACTGTGGGAGGCAGGGGAGCCAGAATTGAAGGAGCCGGCAAGTGCAGCGGAAGCTGCACAGGGGCCTGCAGTGCTGGAGCCATAGGAGGAATGACTATAGGCACCGGCGGAGGGAGCATGTCCCTGACCACATCCCGATGGATGGCATCATCTGAGAAGAGCTCAGAACCTGTCCTCACAGGTTGGTGGGGTGGCCCGTGATGTTGACAGGGTAGCAGGCCGTTGCTGGGACCGGTGCATACTCGGTCTAGCCAGTTGCTGAGGGATAAGCTGAAGGCCACGTACCTGGTTGACACCAGTCCCACCTTGTAACTCATTCTCCCACCTGCTCCGCTCCAAGGGGCGGTATCGGACGAGCGCCCATTTTGTCTGGCGTGGCCGCCATCTTGTCGAGCTGCATGCCGCTTGCCAAAGTCGTGGTGGCTTGGCTCACTGGGCCCGGTCTCCTCCAGGACTCTTGGCGGTGGAGCACGAGACCTACCCTGCACCGCAGGACGGGGCCTGGTAGGCATGTTGCCCTTGGCAGTATCGCTGGAAGTGCTGCATGCAGGCGCCCCCTCAGACATCTGTCACACTCACCTGGGTCTCTGCGGGAGCGATGAAGCCTTCCGGACTCGAGACCCCTTCCCAGATTAGTAGAGTGGTACTACATGTACCTGTAGAGAGAGAGGTGAGATGCTTAGTCTACCCTGGGCCCCGATCCCTCTTTCTCCCTCCTTCCCGTGTGTGTACAGTGATGGTGAAGTGCAGGAGTATGGCTCACTTTTAGGATAGAGTAGGCAAACTCTCCATCCTGAACTATGTAGGGGCCCTGTGTCTCTGGACCCTCAGATCTGTACTTCGTTAGATTCTGGGTAAGTCTCTGTTCTGCCACTCGCTGTGTCCTTTCGCCCAGTGACGAGTTCAGCTTCCAGTTGCTTCACTGGTGCGATTTTGCAGGTAAATTCTTGTTCCAGTTGCTTCACTGGATCGGGTATATTTGCAGGCGAGTCTAGTTCCAGTTTTAAGGTAAGTTCTGGTTATTCTGCGCATCCGCTGTGAATTCTTACTATGCAGCGAGCCCTGCGCTAGGTAGAAAATTGTGGTTACCAATTCTAATCCTGTTCTTTCTTCACAGGTCGAGTTCGGAAAAGTCCCCTGAAAAAGACGTGCGCAAGAACTCTGACTGCTGCCTTGAGGTCTCCAAGAATATTCGGGTAAGTGATGCTGTGGATGGCGTGCGTGCTTGCAAGAAGTTGGGTGGCAGGTGCCAACTGTTAGGGAGAATTCTCTGTTTAGGCTAAATTTCCTAACCTAGTGAGTTCCCCAGCAGCTTTGCTGGATTTTGGGGTTTATTTTTTTCTCCTGCCAAGAGTGAGACTCTTACCCTCACTCTTGGGCATGATTTGAGTGTGTTTTTGAATCTAGATGTGTTTAATGGGCTATGGGGTCTTTAACTCCATAGGGCTTCATGTATTTTTGTGATGTGTGTTACACAGCACCCTCAGTGCAGTAACACAGGGGTGTCATAGTGACCCCCTCAGTATAGACTCCATACCCTGGGACTGACTACTGTCTCCCAGGGCATGTAAAGTCACCATTGACTTTACTAGTCTTAAATTCTGAACAGAACCAGTACAAACCATCATATTGTGGACGTACTGGCTGGGGCAATACAATTGCCTCTGGGTCTGTTAGTCGAGGGGGAACGTCTCCGTCCCCCCCTGATCGAGTTTTGGCTGGTGGCAGTGGATACTACTTTTTATATTCAACCGCCAATATTTTCCTATGGGATTTCCCATTGTTTTAGGCTACTATCTTTAATTATTTACGGTAGCCTCGAACATACTGCCGGTTTATTTAATTAATATTAATTCTCTGGTTGGTATTTTTTGCCAAAACTTGATTCTAAAATGGCGTTTGTGTTCTCTTCTGTGACTCCAACCCAAGTCGAGCCCTTTGTTCCACTTTTTGGCGGCCTTCTCCACAGAAGCCCTCCAAAGTGGTGCCACTCTGTCTGGGGTACTTAGGAGGGTTGGAGGGGGATTTAGACACCCTGGACTGAGTTGCCTAGGAAACTCAAGTCGCACTCCATCCTGATTGGCCCAAGTGGTGAGCCGGCTGGCTCACCACTTAGCATGTTTGAGTGACAGCTAGGCTGAGTGAATGGGGGTTTTCTGCATAAAAGCAGGACTTTGGGGACTGGAACTTCAGAAGTCGGCACAGGACCTAAGAATCCGACGAGGGAGAAGCTGAGCCGACCTGCCACGATGCCACCACCGGTGGAGCCCTGCTGGACCGTCTCACCACTTTTCCCAACGACAGAGGAGATCTCCCGCCGGAGAGTCTTCTTCCTTTGACTGGTGGGGATTCCGAACATACAGCCCTGATCAACCAATCGTCCAGGTAGGGGTAGACGTGAATCCCTCCCCTCCTTAGACTTGCCGCCACTACCGACATTAACTTGGTGAAGACCCTCGGGGCAGAGGTCAGCCCAAATGGCAGAACTCTAAATTGATAATGAGAGCCGCCAATTGCGAACCTCAGGTATTTCCTGTGTTTGAGATGGATTGGCACATGGAAATAAGCATCCTGGAGGTCCAGAGATACCAGCCAGTCCTGGAGCTGGAGGGCCTGAAGGATCTGAGAGAGAGTTACCATCTTGAACTTGTCCTTCCTGAGGAACTTGTTCAATTCTCGTAAATCCAAGATAGGTCTCAGTCCTCCGTCTTTCTTCGGTATGAGAAAGTAGGGGGAGTACCAGCCCTTGTTCCTCTCCGCTACAGGTACCGGTTCTATGGCACCTTTCTCTAGCAGGTCTACAATTTCCTGCAAGAGGAGCGGATCTGGAACTTTCAGAGAGCTGTTCCCCGGTGGATGACTGAGGGATGCGTAGAAAAGGCAGGCATTAACCTTGGGCAACTGTCTCCAATGCCCAAGCATCTGACGCAATTGCCTGCCATGCCATTCCGTCAGATGTTGAGTTAACCTGCCCCCTACTGGTGTCTTGTGAGGAGAGTCCTCGAGCGGTTTGGAGGCGGCTGCTGCTGCGGCTTTTGTATTTTTAACCCGTCCACCTCGGGTGAATTTTTTCTGACCCCTTTGAACCGGCTGTCCTCTGCCTCTTCCGAATGCGGAATAGAAGCTAAAGGTCTTACCTCTCCAAGAGGTTACTGAGGGGCAATATGGTGTCTGACGGATTGCAGCTCCCAGGGATTTTGCTGCTGCCTTTGATGTTTGAAGCTTTTCTAAACTGTCATCCGCCTTCTAACCAAACAAAGAAGAGCCGTCAAAGGGCATATTCAAGAGTTTGCTCAGCACATCTGGAGCAAAACCAGACTTTCGCAACCAAGCAAATCTCTGGGTTGTTGTACTTCAGCATGGGTCTGGCATGGATTCACATGCTCATGAATATTCCCCGTCGTCAGGCTGGGAATCCTCGGTATAGAAAAAAAATCAGTATCAGTTTCGTTTCTGATCTGTCTTTCTTAGTTTTAACCAATCACTGGTCTCTGGGTCATACTGCCCCCAGCCAATGACTGCCCTCTCCCTAAGCCCCGCCTCCGGCAGCCATCCTCAGATTTGGTAGCACGTAAAGTGGCAGTATGAACAAGTGAAGAGCCGCAGAGGGGTAGGCGGGAGGGTTAACCTGTGAATCCATGCCAGACCCATGCTGGAGAACAACAGTTACAGGTAACTAACTTGTTCCTTCTCCAGCATGGGGTCTGGCATGGATTCACATGCTCATGAATAAGAGAATACATAGCAGTACACACATGCACAACCACTGGAGGTGGCAACAGGCTCAACATTAAGCAATACAACAACTCAACATTAGGCAACTCTTACCTCCTCACCAGGCTCACCTTAGGCGAACAGGTTGCGGAGCACTGCTTGGCTGACCCTGGAGTCCCGATCGACTCAGAATCTTGTGAAGGTGTGCGTTGACCTCCACGTAGCAGCCCTGCAGATGTCCAGCAGGGGCACACCAGACAGGAATGCCGTGGTAGCAGCGATCGCTCTAGTCGAATGGGCTCTCGGACGGCCGGGCAGCTGTTGGTTTGCCAACCGGTGACAGTGCATGATGCAGCCGTCGTCATCTGTATCTGTCGTAGCCGTGTCCGTGCCTGTATCATCCCCGTGGGTAGTAGACCGGGGGGAAGGCAGAGCAGGCCGCAGAGGTGGGAGAGGTGGCGTAGGATTCGTCGTCCTCTTATGCGGCGGACTATCCGAAGGTCCTGGCTCCGGTTCCCCCGTCGGGTCTGGCTCAGGTACCTCAGTCGGGGGGAAGGGGCAACCTTGTCCTTATCTCCGAGCAGAGCCATCTGGAAATGGAAGTCATCGAGAGAGCCTTCCCTTGATTCACAGTCCCAAAGTTCACAAACAGTTGTGACGTCTTCCGAAAACTCTTCGTGCGGTCCACGTAGAACTTCAGCGCTCTAGCTACATCCAGCGAGTGCAAAGTCCTCTCAGCCGGCGACGAAGACGACGGGAAGAAAACTGGCAACACCAAGGGCTCGTTGATGTGCAAGTCCGACGGCACCTTGGGCATAAAGGATGGGTGTGTCCTCAGCACCACCCTCGTGTCATGAAAAGTCAAGTATGGAGGCTTGCAAGATAGGGCCTGGATCTCTCCCACTCGTCGTGCGGAGGTGATGGCCACGAGGAAAGCCGTCTTCCATGACAGGAACTTCAAAGGCGCCGAATGCATAGGCTCGAATGGGACCCGAATGAGCTTGGTCAGCACCACATTAAGCTCCCACGCCGGGGCAGGAGCCTCCACTGGCGGGAATGATCGGAATAGTCCCTTCATGAATTCTTTCACCAGGCGATGAAACCACAAGGACGACCGTCCCGTCGTCCTGGTATATCGGGAGATTGCAGCCAGATGTATTTTGATGGAGGCGTGGAGCCAGTCCTGCTTTGGACAGCGACAGTAGGTACGGCAGTACTTGAGGGGCCGTAATCCGCAGAGGGTTAATCTGTGCACGGCACCAGACAGAGAACCTCTTCCATTTATGTCCGTAGCACTTGAGAGTGAGGACGCCCTGGCCTTTGCAAGAATCTCTCTGCAGTGGGCCAGGATGTCGTACCCTCCAAACTCTAGTGCTGCAGGAGCCAGGCCTGCAAGTTCAGCGACTCCGGGTCGTGGTGAAGAATGGCGCCTCCTTCTCTGGAGAGGTGGTCTGCGTCCGTCGGCAGCTTGACTGGTGGGGACGTTGACAAGTCCAGAAGGTCCGGGAACCAGATCTGCCTCGGCCACGCCGGTGCCACGAGGATCATCCTGCACCGGGTCCTCTTGAGCTGGTTTATGAGCCGGAGCAGCAACGGCAGCGGAGGGAACGCATAAAGAAATAGGCCGTCCCAGGGGAACGAGAAATCATCGCCCATGCTCCTCGGCTGGGGGAACCTGCTGGCGAACCTCCGGCACTTGGAATTCGTCACCGTCGCGAAGAGATCGATTTGGGGTTCGCCCCATCGTCGGAAGAGTCGATCCACTTGATCCTGGCGTAGTTCCCACTCGTGGCACGAGCGCAGCTCCCTGCTGAGTGAGTCGGCGATCGTGTTTTTTATTCCTGCTAGATGAAGAGGCACCAGAAACATCCCTTGGGCGACGGCCCAATGCCACAGATCCTGGGCTTCCTTGGATAGGGCCGGGGACCTGGTTCCGCCCTGCTTCCGGATGTAGAACATTGTGGTGGTGTTGTCGGTGAAGATCCTCACCACCTTGCCTTTGAGGGATGGAAGAAAGGACCTGAGGGCCCAGAACACCGCGCGGAGCTCCAAGATGTTCATGTGGAGGGACTTCTCCTCCGGGAGCCAAAGGCCTCTCGCGTGAAGATCTCCGGAGTGTGCTCCCCAACCTTCCAGGGAGGCGTCCGTCGTCACCGTCACCTGGTGAGCTGGGGCCTGAAAGTCCATGCCCGCCGACAGATGTGAGCGGGTACCCCACCACCGGATCGCCTGATGGAACGTCTCGTTGAGGGATCCTGTCCTCGAAGCTGCCGGTCGACTGGATCCAGCGAGCGTCGAGGAACTCCTGTAAGGGTCTCATCCAAAGCCTGCAAAGGCGCACCAGATAAATGCAGGACGACACCATCCCAAGGAGGGACTTGATAGATCTTACCCTGGCCATGTCCGTGGCCAACAGACGCTGCACCTTTCCCAAAATGGTCCTGGTCCTTTCCTCAGACGGCGAGGCCAGCCGCGCCACTGTGTCGAGCTTGGCTCCCAGAAACAGGGCGACTTGCGACGGAACCAGGTGGGATTTTGGAAAGTTGATGGAGAATCCCAGGTCCGTGAGCAGCTGGACGGTCTTCGCAGTGTGCTCCATGGCGAGCTCCCTTGTCCTTGTCCGTATGAGCCAGTCGTCCAGGTAGGGTTAGACATGGATCCCCTGTAGGCGCAGCCGCTCCGCCACCGGTGCAAGGCACTTGGTGAACACCCTGGGTGCCGACTTCAATCCGAACGGGAGGGCCTTGAACTGGTAGTGCCGCCCTTGGACCACGAACCTGAGGAACTTTCGGTGTCTTTTTAGAATGGGGATGTGGAAGTACGCATCCGCCAAGTCCAACGACGACAGGAAATCGCCCTCCTCCAGCTGTCCCAGCACATGCTGCAGGGTGACCATACAGAACTTCTGTGCCTTGATGTACTTGTTCAGTCGTCGTAGGTCCAGGATGGGGCTCCATCCTCCTGTCTTTTTTACGAGGAAGTACCTTGAGTAAACTCCGGAGCCCCGAAGCCTCTTTGGGACAAGCTTGATGGCACCCTTCTTGAGCATCGCCCTTACTTCCAACTGTAGTTGAAGGACGTGATTTTCCTTCCTGGCCACGGGAGGAACGCAAGGGCACTTCTTCTGAAACTCGATGGCGTGCCCTTGGGACAGGGTGTCCAGCACCCAACGGTCGGTGGAGATGGACTCCCACACGCCGACGAACCTCACCAGCCGGCCTCCCACCGGGGTGCTTCGGCAGGGGCCTGACCCCACGGTCGGTTCAATCTTGTTTGGAGGTCGCCTTGCCTCCTTGACCTCCTTGTCGACGACGACGGGCACCACCTACCTTGCTGCATCCCCTGTAGGATTCCTGGGACGAAGATCTTGCCGCTTGGCGGTAAGTGGTGGAGCCACTGCCGGATCCCTTGGAGGCACCTTGTCTGCCTCCGGAGCTCCGAAAGGACGGCCGTCGTCGTTGGAGCACTCCCAGTGCCCGGGCAGTCTGTGTCTGTCTTGATGGCCTGAAGGGACTCATCAACTGCCTTCCCAAACAGGTTGTTCCCGTCGAAGGGCATGTCCAAAACCTTGGTTTGTACGTCCTGGCGGAAATCCGTGGCATTGTGCCATCCTCGTCGTCTCAAGCAAACGCTGGTGCCCAACTGACGGAAACCGGTGTCAGCGATGTCCGTCGCTACCGTGATCCGAAGCAATCTCCCCCTCCTGTAGGATTTCAAGGGCCTCCGCCCTTTTGGCGTCCGGAAGGAAGTCTAACAGAGGGGCCATTTTGAACCACAACTCCCTGTCGTAGCGGGCTACGATAGCCAGGGCGTTGGGCGCCTTGATAGTCGTCGCTGCGGATGAGATGCTCCGTCGTCCCATCGTGTCCAACTTCCTGCCCTCGCCGTCCGGCGGGGAAGTTGATGTCGAGGCCAATGCCCCCCCAGCTTTCTTCTTTGCCGCCGCCGAGACGACCGAATCCGGGGTAGGTTGTGCCCGAAGGCACAAGGGGGCAGCGTCGGGGACCCGGTACTACTTCTCGTACCGGTCCCTCTTTGCCAGTGCCGTGGCAGGGTTCTTGAGGAGGGCAAGCACCTCATCCCAGATGTCATCAAGAAGCGGTATGGCGAGGACCGTCTTCCTTTTAGCCTCGCGCCGTTCATAAAGGAACCCTTCTTTTCTTCTGGGCAGAGCTGAAAAAGCTTGGATGCCCTGGAAATCATGGCATGAAAGGATCCAATCTCGTTGGGCGGGGACGCCCGAGCAGGGGGCGACGGGGGACACGTCCCGTCGTCGCCTCCGTCGTCATCTGTATCTGTCGTAGCCGTGTCCGTGCCTGTATCATCCCCGTGGGTAGTAGACCGGGGGGAAGGCAGAGCAGGCCGCAGAGGTGGGAGAGGTGGCGTAGGATGCGTCGTCGTCCTCTTATGCGGCGGACTATCCGAAGGTCCTGGCTCCGGTTCCCCCGTCGGGTCTGGCTCAGGTACCTCAGTCGGGGGAAGGGGCAACCTTGTCCTTATCTCCGAGCATAATGACTGAATCGCTGACAAAATGGCCGCAGAGGTGTCCTGCAGCGCCGGAAATGACGGGCGCGAGGGCTCTTGAGGAGTCTTGTCGGCGACACCGTCGCTCTCGTCGCCCTCGTCGGGATCCCCCCGATGGGCTGGGCCTCTTCCACGACTTCGATGAGCTCTTCTTCAGAGGTTGTGTCCGTATCCACGAAGGCCACCAGCCCCTCCGCCACCTTTTCCAACGCGGACTTCGTGGGGGTCTTCTCAATGGGCCTGAAAGACGACTCCCTCCGCGGTGGCAGGGAGACTCTGGTACCTGAGGGCGTCTCCACTGGTGTAGCCTCCACAGGCTGAGCCAGGGCTGCGGCGACATCCTCAATCGAGGTCTTAGCAGGGTGAATTAAGGCCATCGTCACCTTCTGGACGCCTGGGGCCTTCACCTTGGAGGGAGGGTACGCGCCTCGCTCCCCCTCTGCCGGAATCTTCGAGATCGACCGGGGCCTCTCCAGAAGCTCCGCCGGGTTCTCAGACTTCCTTTTACCCGAGCCAGAGCGTTGGCTCGTGGTTGATGGCGCCGGGGAGGATGTGCCCTGCCTGGCAGCCAAGGGGCCCGACCGTTCGGCGCTCCCCGTGCCCGCGGACTCGCGGTGTAGCCTTTTGTTGGGCCCCCGTCGCGGGGCACCCTCACAGGACTTAGAAGACCGCTCAGACTTCTTTTTCTTCTTCTCGCCTGACGGGCTCTTCCCTTCCAGCCAGTTGGCGAGAAGGAGGTGGCGATCCATCACGGTCCGCTCCGACATGTTCCCACAAAACGCAGTCCTTCTCCTTGTGCGTCTTGTCCTCATGGAGACAGTAGAGGCATAACGAATGTTCGTCCTCCTTGAAAACATTCTGAAGCTGGCATCCAGGGCAGGTCCTGAACAGCTTCCCGGGCGTCGAGCTTCCTTTCTCCTGGGCCATGTCCGGGGTAGGCCTCGGAACTTCTGGAATCCTCCAAAAGCGTAACTCGACGTAATCTTCACCCTTGAGGGGCGTAGAAAACTCTGAAACGGATCCCCGTTGATCGGATGAATAAACAGTGGAGCTTGACGCTCTATAACCGAAAAATGAGAAAATTCTCCTGAAAAAGCTAGAAAACGCGGCAAAAGCTCGAGAGCTACAGCACGAGGACTGCCAACACTTGAACGTGCGGTAAAAATCTGAGGATGGCTGCCGGAGGCGGGGCTTAGGGAGAGGGCAGTCATTGGCTGGGGGCAGTATGACCCAGAGACCAGTGATTGGTTACCACTAAGAAAGACAGATCAGAAACGAAACTGATACTGTTTTTTCTATACCGAGGATTCCCAGCCTGACGACGGGGAATATTCATGAGCATGTGAATGCATGCCAGACCACATGCTGGAGAAGTGTCCAACCCACTTGCTTCATGTAAGGATTCTTGGAGGTCCTTAAACCTACCTTCCTCAGGAGGTAAATTCCTCTGGTACAGGAGTTGCAGATCCCTGCAACTCAAAAGGTCTCTCCTGATCCAAACTCTCCCCTTCTTCATAAATAGAAGCTAAGGCTCTGGAATGATCAGATCTTGGAAATGGTATAAATCCCATTTCCAGAGCAGAAGGGGCCAAATTCGTCATAATTGGCTGAGAAAACTTTGTCGTCGACGCAGAAGTTAAAGGCTTCGAAGCCATCGAAAAAGGCGTCGAGAAAGTTGGTAGAGGCCTCGAGGAACTCGAGAGTATCGGAATTCTATTCAAGGTTGTCGACAACATTCTCGTGATCGAGGCTCTGGGTATGGCCACTGGCTGTGAAGTGGCCGTGGGTTTGTCCTTTCTCTGCGTCGACGTCGAAGACAGCGTCGAATCGACTGACCTGTGCGTCGAAGAACCCTTCGATAATGGCATCGAAGATGCAGATCTATGCGCTGAAGGGATCTTCAACGACAAAGACGCAGCCTTGCCTTTACTCTAGGGTTCGTGACGCTCTCGAGTAGCTTCTTTTGCTGGGTGCTGCGACTCGCGGCATTTTGATTTTTCGGGTCTTTCACCCAGGGTATCACCCTCAGCAGTCTTCGAGGGGGTCGAGGCCGCTTTCTCAAAGACGCTAAGCATCTTTTTTCCTGAATTCCTACCACTCAGCCTGAGAGCTATGTTTTGTGGGGCAGGAGACCCTTTTCGGGGACACGGAAGACGACGAGGAAGGGGATCTTCAACGTCTTTTTTGAATGCTTAGATCTCGAAGGGTGATGGGAACTGCTTCAACCTAGAACGAGAATGTCTTTTGTGATGGTGAGGAGACGAATGTCTCGACTCCGCCGAGGAAACTTTTGAAGAAGTTTTAACTGCCTTACCTCTCTCGAGCTTCCCCTTACGCTCCTTCAAGGCTTTCGCCGTCATGCACATGCAGTCCTCGCACTCCGAACAATGGTGCTCGACTCCCAGGCACCACAAACAGATCCTGTGAGGATCTGTCAACGACATTTTCTTTCCACAGTCTCGACATTTTTTGAAGCCGGACCGTGGAGTCGTCGGTTCGGATGAGGAAGCCATCGAGTATGAGTCGGTATTCGAGGAATAATTAAGTATATTTGAATGAAGAACTGAGCAACGATATTCCGAGGCAGCGCGGAAAAACAGAACTGAGCAACGGATGCTGTGCGTGGCTATTTATGGGCATGGTGACGTCGGCGACGATACAGTGGCTGTCGAGGGACACCAACTCGACGGACGTCGATGCGCAGCGCCCTATACTGAGAATTTTTTTTTCCGAGGCCAGCAAGCTGGAGACTAATTATCAAAGATAAGGAATACGTTGGAGGACACAATCCCTTCGAAATGGAGTTACAGGTAAGAAACTATTCCCTTCTCCTGGATTGGATCTTTTATGGATTCACATGCTTAGAATAGGTTGTATAGCAGTACTCTTGATGTGGCGGTGTGAAAGCAAACCAATATCATCATAACCACACATGCTTCTTGTCATTGAGAAACTTTCAGCCGTTACACGTTAACTTTTAAACAACATACATTACAATATATTGATCAAGAGATATATCTCTGTATAGGGCTTACCTCACTGAAATAGATGACATAGGACTGCTAGTCCCATTTGTATATCTTCTGCATGTTGTTGTTCGAGGCAATAATGGCGGATAAATGCATGTGGCACCGACCAGGATGCAGCCTGACATATCTCCCAGCGGAATCCCGGCCCACAATGCCGCCGAAGATGACGTCGATCACGTAGAATGGGCTCTTGGACGCTTGTCCAATGGCTTCCACGCTTTCAAGTGACAAAAGGCAATCGTCGACGAGACCCACCGAGCCAGTACTTGTTTTGATATTGCTTTTCCTTTTGCCGAAGGGCCATACGCCACAAATAGCCGTTTTGTATCTCTAAATTCTTGAGTACGATGAAGGTAAAACTTTAGAGCTCTTTTCACATCCAATGTATGAAGAGCTTTTTCCGCGACAGATGAAGGGGTCATGAAGAATGTCAGTAGTACAATAGACGAATGTTTATGAAAGACAGTTGGCATCTTTGTTATAAAATGAGGGTTGGTCGCCAACACCACCTTGTCTTTGAAAAATCACAAGTATGGAGGATCAATGACTAAAGCTTGTAGTTCCGAAAGTCGTAGTGCCGAAGTGATAGCCACCAAAAAAAGCCAAATTCCACGATAATAATTTTAAAGATGAAGACGACATAGGTTCAAACAGAGCTTTCAGTAGTTCTGTCAATACTAGGTTATGACTCCAGTTCGAAGGAAACTTTTTAATAGTAGGAAAACTATGAAACAACCCTTTCATAAAGTGTTTATCTAGCCGATCACTGAACAGTGGTGATGAATGCCTTTTACGAGTGAATCTCGAAATGGCTGCCAGATGAACCTTTATCAACGAAAAAGACATGCCTCTTTCTGCTAAATGCAGCAAATATGGAAGTAGCTGCTCCGGGACAATATTCAGCGGCTCCAAACCTGGTTGATTGATCCTTACACCACATGCAGAATCTCCTCCACTTACATGCATACGGAGTATTCGTGGACGGAGCCCGTGCGGCTTGCAAAATTCGCCGGCAGTCCGATGAAATAGTTAGGGTACCAAACTCCAAGAAGTCAGGAGCCATGCTGTCAGGCTGAGACTGTCCGGATCGTGATGCCCCACTGTTCTCTTGTCCGAAGACAGAAGCTTCGGAATCCTCTGGAACCACACCGGTTGCGCTATCGATAGTTGAAGCAGGTCGGAGAACCACGACTGTCTCGCCCAATAGGGAGCCACCAAGATCACCTGACACGGGTATCTGTGAATCCATTGCAGAGTCCGTCGTATGAGTGTAAACGGGGGGAAAAGCGTACACAAACTTGTCCGTCCACGGGAAGGAGAATGCTTCCCCCAGAGAATCGGGTTGTGGCTCGCGTACTGTGCACATTTCTTGTTCTCTCTCGTCGCGAAGAGATCCAGGGAAGGTTGTCCCCAAACCTTCGCGAGCTGTTGGTCGTCCAATTCCCATTCGTGCAGCCGATTCATCTCTACGCTGAGAGAGTCCGCTTGTACATTTTCTACTCCCGGCAGATGATAGGCCAATATACTTATATTCTGTTTCAGTTCCCAATGCCATATTTCTTGAGCATCGGTCGAGTGTCCTGGAATGAGTACATCCTTGCTTTCTTAGGTAGAATATTGTCGTCGTATTGTCTGTCAATATTCTCACTACTGAACCTTTTATGTGTGGTAGAAAGGACTTCAGGGCCCAACGTACCGCCCTCAATTCCAACACGTTGATATGAAGGGCTGCCTCTTCAGACGACCATAGACCTCGCACTTGTAGAGAACCCAGATGCGCCCCCCATCCAGTCAGACGCATCCGTCACTATCGTCATGTGATACTCTGGCTCCTGCAGGGGCATCCCTCTCGATAGAGTTTTGAAGAGTTGCCACCATCGAAGTGCTCGTAGAAACTCGTTGTTCATAGTTAATTTGTCCCACCAAAGACCCTGACTTTGGGGCCATCGGTCTGGCAGGAATTCTTGAATTGGCCTCATGAAGAGACGACAGTTGTTTACTAAAGGGATACACGACGCCATGGCGCCTAGCAGTGACATATCTCCTCACCGACCCTCTGGTGTTGACTTTCCACTGTTTTGCCTCTAGTCTGAGCTTGTGCACCCTTTCCACAGATAGTTTCACCAACCCTGACTGAGTCTCGAACTCTGCAACCAAAAACACCTAAGGAGGACTTTTCTAAGTTGATCACAAATCCTAACTGTTGCAGAAGTTGCATGGTGGCCTTCAGACTTGCTTGTGTCCTTATTATGGACGACCCCCTTACCATCCAATCGTCCAGATAAGGGTAAACATGATGACCTTGTTTCCTTAACCAAGCTGCTACCTGAGCTCAGCACTTTCTGAACGTCCTGGGAGATGACTTTAATCTGAATGGGAGTACTTTGAACTTTGTGTCGTCGAAACATTGGTATATGAAAATATGCGTCCTGCAGATCCAACAACGCCAGAAAGTCCCCCTGCTGGATAGATCGGATAACTTCCTGAAGTGTGAGCATCTTGAACTTCAGATTTTTTAGTGTCTTGTTGAGATCTCGAAGATCGAAAATGGGACACCACTTGCCCTTTTTTTTTTTTACAACGAAGTTGCGGAATTAAACTCCTTGACCTCTCGCCGACACCGGGACCAGTTCTATAGTCCCTTTTTGTAGCATAAGCACTACTTCTTGTTCTAATATTTGCAGATGAAGATGAGCCGAAAACACCACTGGAATGTGCGTTGGCCTGCTTTTGAACCGCAAAGAATGGCCTAGCTTCAATGTATCCAATACCCACCGGTCTGATGTTATCTTATCCCACTCGTCGACACAGTGAGACACCCTGCCTCCCAGGACTTTCTGAAACTCATCATTGCTGGTTCTTTGACTGCTTGTCCTTCGTCGACGATGGATAACCTCCTCTTCTTCTTGAAGCTCGAACGTCTTGACCTCTTCGAGCAGTTTGGGTAGCCCGCCTACAGCCTTGAGAGGAGTACGACGGCCTCCTGAAGGTCCGGTCCATGGATGACACAAATCAGGAATTTCCCCGACGCTCCTCTAAAAGGGGTGAAACAAACCAAAACTTCTGCCACTTTGAAGGGCTCCAAGAGAGCGTGCAGTGTCCGAGTCTTCTTTCATGCCTTTCAAGGCCTCCTCGTCCACTTTCTCTCCAAATAGCTGTTGCCCTTCAAACGTCATATGAAGCACTTTATATTGCACTTCTGGTCAAAAGTGTGTGCATTTGAGCCAGGTTTGTCTCCTCAAAACCACTCCATTGTTAATTTGTTTAAAACCTGATTCCGCGATGTTTATTGAGTGATTGGACGCCTCTTGCCCCATCACGCACTAGCAACATAGATTTTCTATGTTCGTCTGGTAGCTGTTCCAGTATGGGTGCTAAACGATGCCACATCTGTCATATCTCGCCATAATAGCCAGAGAGTTGGCTGCCTTCACCGTTCTTGCTCCTATCGACACTACCTTTTTGCCAAAGGCATCTTGTCGCCTAGCCTTGCTATCCGGAGGAGTTGTACATTTATGTTGTGACCTTGCCTTTCTTGCAGCAGCTGCCGATACCAATGATTCCGGAGAAGGTTGAGACGAGCAACATTTTCGAGTTTACTCAGGAGCTTTAAACTTCTTTTCCAGTCTACCTTTAACCGCCGGCTCCGAGAATGGGTGGCGCATTGTCCGTAACCCTTCTTGCCACACATGATCTAAAATGGGAACCGAAAATACCGACTTTCTCCTCTTCCCCATGTGATCAAACAAGAAACAGTCTTTCTTTTCCTCTTCCTGGGCCAGGCCAAACTCGGTACATGCTTTGTTCATCATTGTGTGGAAGGAACCAATATCATCTGGCGGTGACGGTTGAGCCGGGCTTCTTGGAGCCTCCATCTCAGCCTCCGACTCCCATGTCGGGTCCCTAGAAGGGGACGAAGATATAACCGATAAAGATTCTTCTCATTCTGACTCGGACTCTGGCAATTCTACTTCCTCTGGGCGCAAGCGTGGAGGATCTTCATGAACCGGAACAGCTGTTGATGCCATAGCCGTCGGCCGGTGGGAAGGGCCTGGCTCGTCGTCGGCTGGCATATGTAGCCCTGCCGGAGCACCAACTTGAGATAACTTCGCATCCAGTTTACTCAGAGTCTGTAATGTAGGCAATACCTCCAGGGACAACACAGCCTGGGGATTGAGTAGAGGAGCTGTAACTGGGATACTTTGCCCACTCGAGAGCGTCAACGAGCTGACCCCTTGTAATCCAAGCTCCGTAGGGCCAACCACTGGTTCACGGTCATCTTCCACGGATGATATGGAAAAAGCCGCCTCCTGCTGCAACAGGGTCTCTGGTAAGATCGGATCGTACACCTCCGGTCGCCAGCCTTCCTGTGGAGCCTCCGTCGACGATGCCAACTTCTCAACAGCAGTCGTCATCTGACTCGATGGAGGTACTGAAAGGACGGTCTGCGTCAATGGTAATGAGGGTGTCGACGACCGTACTCCCGTCAACAACACGGTGGATGTTGCATAGAATCTTGAGGCGTTACCGCCTTTTTTGAGCTTGACTTGTGTTTCGACGAATCTCGACTCGAGGATGACCTATGATGGTCACCTGAGGAGGTTTTTGACAGGTCTTCTCTCTTTTGATGCGGAGGAAGACGAATAAGCTTTTGTTTTTGCTGATGATTCCCTCGTAGAATGTTTTTCAGAGGAACTTTTCTCCGTTGAACGTGCCTTCTTGGCCAGAGGTTCCACAGACAGGGAACGGCGGGAGACCACCAGAGATTTAGCCCTCGAGGTCAAACTATGTGCAGATCCTACCTCCAAAGGGGGGGTACGCTCCCGCTCCGTCATTCAGCCACGTCACCAGCCGTCTATTTCGGTCTTTCAGGGTCTTCTGTGAGGAGCCTTTACAAATGTCACAATTGTCCACCGAATGATTTGGGTGGAGACAATATGGACAGTCCATATGTCCATCTCCTTCGTACACCTTTTTTAATCGGCATGTAGCACACAGACGGAAGAGAGCCTTCCCAGACATTGGGAAAAAGACGAAAATACAACCTTGTAAAATAGCAGATGACACAAGGTGATCCAACTACTTTGGAAGACGATTGAAATCTGAAAGGAGCTGCGTGGGCGGGGATATTTATACAGCCAGGTCCTATTGGCGCAAGCGTAAAATAGGACACAAAAGTATCGAAATTTTTCCTATGGAAAACGTCTTTATAAATGTACCGAGGATTCCCTGCCTGACAGGGAATATTCTAAGCATGTGAATACATGAAAGATCCAATGCTGGAGAAGCCGAGTTCCAGGACGTGCTCGCGGATGAAGCCGAGGTAGGCACAGATAGATGATCGCGGTTTGCGTGTTGCTCAAAGCCACAGTTGCAACACGAAGCACGGGTCTGCCTTTAGGCGTGGCTTATATAGCCAACCATGACCAGAGGCTATAACGTGCTACTGTATTCACAGGAAGGCTGCCAGGGCCATCATAAATGTACAGGAAGTGTGCCTGAACCAATAAGATTCCCCCAAGGGGGCCGGGGCAAACTGTGAAATGTACCTGATTGCGAGTGTGTGGGAGAGGACTGTTAGATGCCTGCAGGGCGTGTTTAGTCTGCCAGGCTCTAACCCATCTTGCCCTTGTATGCCCTCCAGTATATATGACAGTGTTCCCCCTCAAGGCCCCTCCTAACGGTATACTTCCCGCCCCCGGTTTCGTGGGGTTGTCTCTGGAATTTGCGAAGTAATCAAGGGGCGTGAATGTTTTCACTGGGTTCCCATGACCTATCATGGGGTCCATACCCTTTCCAATCTATCAAGTAGTACAGGGTCTTTTTGACGACGTTCGAGTCCAGAATACTTTTTACCTCTTATTTGGGTTCTTCTCCTTCGACCAAAATTGGTCCCTGAGGAACTTGCACTTGAGTGCCTGGGTGTACAGGTTTTAATAACGAGACGTGAAATACCGGGTGAATTTGCATGTTAGATAAGATTAGTTTCATGGCTCCTGGATTGATTGCTTTTTCAACACCTGTGTATAGGCGCGTTATAAATGCCATTTCATATCATAGGTAAACGGGCGATGTATTTTGGCTGAAATTTCCTGCGCCCTTTCAGGGCCACATATTTAGTTGCCAACCGCACAGAATCTCCTGTTTGGTAAACTGGAGCTTTCCTCCGATGTTGGTCTGCACATCTCTTCTGTGTAGCCTTGGCTGTCAGTAAATGTCTGGTTTCTTCTTCTGCTTGAATAATTAACTCATTTAACTTTTTTTACTGCTGGCATTTCAATCGTTTCCGTTGGGTCGTACATGGAGGTTCGTGGATTTCAGCCATAGAAGGTATAAAAGGGAGTCTGCCATGTTGAAGCATGGAATGAGTTGTTATAGGCATATTCAGCCATCCATAAGATTTCTGTCCAAGCTTGATCGGTCTGATGTACGAGGCAGCGAAGATACTGTTCGAGGGTCTGGTTAGTGTGTTCTGTCTGGCCATCGGTTTGGGGATGGTGACTAGTTGACAATTTGATTTCAGTCTCTGCCAGAGCGCAGCATTTCTTCCAGAAACAAGACACAAATTGACTTCCTCTGTCCGAAATAATCACAGAGGGGAATCCATGTGCTCTTAAGATGTGCTCAGGAAAATCTGTGCTAATGTTGATGCCAAAAGGATTCCTTTGAATACTAGAAAATGGGCCATTTTGGAGAAGAGGTCAATGAATACTAGTATGGTATTATATCCATAACTTGGAGGTAGATCCGTGATGAAGTCCATTGAGATGGTATGCCAATGGTATGCCAGGGTGCAGGTGGTATTGCCATGGGTTGTAATAGACCAGCTGGTTTCTGTCTGGATGTCTTGTATGGAGTGCAGACTTCACAAGAGTTTACGAACTTAGCCACATCTTCCCGCAATGTTGGCCACCAGTAATATTTCTTGATCTTCAAGGGTTTTTGTAATCCCCGGATGAGCTTATGGTAACTCGTTATAATTTTCTCTCAAAGAGTACAAGTTGGGAGGAATAAACGACCTTGGTAGTAAGGTAGACCATTGTGTATAGTGAACTATTTTCCAATTTCGTCCCAGGCCTTTTTGTCTGAGAAATTATTTTGAACTGTTGGAGAATTTCTAAAGATGTGGCAGGTCCCCCACAAAGCCCAAGAATTTTGTGACCGGGAATAATATCCACCGGATCAGGGATGATGTAAGCATCTTCGCCCTTACCTATGCGAGAGAGGGCATCAGCCTTGCCGTTCTTCATTCCGGGTTGGTTTGTAATCACAAAGTCGAATTCGTGACAGGAACTGGGCCCACCGGAGTTGCCGGGATGACTGCTTTTGCAGAGCGTAAATACTGTAGATTTTGGTGATCCGTCATGATGGTGATGGTGTTTTTGGCCCCAAGTAAATATAGTCTCCATTTCGATAGGGCATACTTAATGGCCAGTTATGTGTCAGTAACTGTGTAATTGAGTTCTGCTGGAGTATATCTCCTGGACCAGAAGGCCACGGGGTGTAAGCACCCAGTTTCCGGACTTTGTTGGGATAGGACAGCCCCATGGCAACGCTGGAGGCATCTGTTTCCACTATGTATGGAAGTTCTGGCTGTGGCTGTTGTAGCACCAGTGCAGATAAACACTTGTCATTCAAAGCTCGAAAAGCTTCTCATGCTTCTGGTGTCCACTCAAATTTTCGATTCTTGCCTAGTAAGGAGGTGATTGGATGAACAAGACGCGAAAATTCAGGTATAGACCCTAGGTAGAAATTCGCAAAACGGAGAAATCTTTGTACTCCATTTACTGATGTTGGCGACGGCCACGTGACGATTGCCTCCACTTCTCTGTTGTCCATTTTAATTCCACCCGCTGATAATCCAAAACCAAGAAACTCCACTTCGGTGATATGAAACTCGCATCTCGAGTTTGGCGTAGATGTTTTCCGTTAACTTTTCAAGCACCGCTCGTACGTGCATCACGTGTTCTTGTTCATTGGTTGAATATATAAGGATGCCATCGATGTATACCACTGCGCAAACGTCCAGCAGTTCTCGGAGAACATTGTTCATGAAGTGTTGGAATGCTGCTGGAGCGTTGAAAAGCCCAAAGGGCATCACTTGGTATTCAAATAGACGGTAACCTGTCCGGAAAGCGGTATTCCATTCATCGCCCTCTTTGATGCATACTAAATGGTAGGCGCCACGAAGATCCAATTTCATGAAAATCTTGGCTCGTCGTACCTGGTCAAGTAATACTGGGAATCAGTGGTAATGGGTACCTGTTCTTTATCGTTACTTGGTTCAAGGCCCTATATTCGATGCACGTGCGTAGGTCGCCCTCTTTCTTGGGTACGAAGAAAAGTGGCAAGGCTGCGGGGGACTTAGAGGGTCTGATGAAACCGTTTGCCTGATATTGGTCTAAATACGTCTTTAGATTAGAGTTCTCTCTTTCGGTCAAGGCATAAATCCGGCTACAGGGTATCTGTGCTCCAGGTATCAGGTAAATTTGGCAATCATAAATCCTGTGAGGTAGGGTGTTGGCTTGCTCCTTGGCAAAAACATCCTGGAATTCCTGATACTCCGTAGGTAATGTTCCTATCATACCTAAGCCAGATATTTCCTTAAAGGATGCTGGCAGCGGGTGTCTCACTTCCCGGTCTTGACGGTAACAGTTGTTACATTCCCTGGGGAAGGTTAAGGTTCTAGCGCGCCAATCTATAAGTCGATTGTCTATTTATTTGTATAGCGCAAACCAGGCCCAGAGGCTACCGGGCGCATATCTTGAGAACAATGGTTACATAGGTTGCAAACAGTGATTAGATATCGAACAATAAATATAGCATAGAAATAGGCATAGGTAAGTAGTACAAGGATACATAGTTTGTCAAATAGTACATCCATACATAAGTTATTGCATCACGTTTTCAGAATGTAGCTTGGGCATTGGAAGTGAATAGCCAACATTTGGCTACGTTTGAAAAGGTTGAAGGAGGGGAGGTTTCTAATAGTCAAGGGGACAGCGTTCCACAATTTGGCTGCCAGGACTGGGAAGCTGGATCCACCAGCTGTTTGGAGCTTGTATCTAGTTATCAGTAGGCTCTGGTTCAGGGTAGATCTAAGCGAGCGAACTGGGGTGTACAGCGTGAATCGTGAGGAGAGATAGGTGGGGGCTAGGTTATTCATGCATTTGTAGGTTAGGGCAAGCGATTTTAGTAAGATCCTTTGGGTGACTGACAACCAATGAAGGTTCTTCCTGGTATCCGAAATGTGTGCAGATGTGGGGGATGTTGGGGGCTGCCCTGATGGCGTTATTTTGTATGATCTGGAGCTTGTCTAGGTTACCCCGATTAGTGCCCTGGTACAATGCATTGCAGTAGTCCAGTTTGGACATGACCAGGGTCCTAGCAAGGGTAGTACAGTTGTGCGTGGAGAGAAAAGGGCGACATGCTGTGATCAGCTTGCAGTTATAGGCGGCGGCCGCAACTGCATTTGTTTGTCTGTGAAGGGAGAGGGTGGAATCGAGGTAGATTCCAAGCGTTTTGGTATCTTTGGAGACTTTTATTAGATTTCCATCTATGTTAAAGGAACTGAACATAGGGTTCAGCTTGTTTAGTCTTTGCTGAGTACCTAGGATGAGGAGCTCTGTCTTATCATTGAGACAGAGCTCATGTTGGGCCATCCATGTTTGAATGACATGGAAAACGTCATTTAGGGCTTTTGAATATACTGTGTAATCACCCGTGATGGGGATGAGTATCTGGGTGTCATCAGCATAATTTGTGTAGGTGACACCCAGATAGTCGAGCCCATCAAATAAGGGTTTAGTAAATACATTATAGAGGGTAGGGGATACACACGATCCTTGGGGGACTCCGCAAGGGACTGGTGCAGGGTCAGCTGCGGAGGTGGGCGAGAATACCCTCATAATACCCTCATCTGTCTGTTATCCAGGAAGGATTGAATCCAGTTTGTGGCCATGTCGGGGAAGTGAGCTGCAGTTTTCAGGTGGTGACAGAGGATTTGGTGATTAACCAGATCAAAGGCAGCAGATAAGTCTAATAGTAGTAACAGGGCTAGTTTACCTTTGTCTTTGAGATCCTCAATTTGGGTTTTGAGATCGAGGAGGGCTGTCTCCGTACCGTGCTTCGGTCTGAAGCCGGATTGTCTCGTGCCTAGTAGGTTGTTTGATTCCAGATAGTTCTGTATCTGAAGATAGGCTGCTCTATCTAAGATTTTTAGCAGAAATGGGACCGTTGCGATGGGCCTGTATTTGGTTGGAACCTCCGGGTCTAAGGTGGGTTTTTTTAGGAGAGGAATAACCCAAGCATCCTTCAGGTTATTAGGGACCACTCCCGATTGAAAGGAGGCGTTGATAAAAGTGGTGATAAAAGGAGCGAGGTCATGAGCCGACTCCTTAATGATCGGGGCTGGACAAGCATCCCCTTGGCAGTTGGAAGGTTTTAAGTTGCAGATGATTTTTTCAACCTCCAGAACGGTGAGCGGTGTGAAGCTGAACAGCACCGGGAGTCAGGGGTAGTTATTTTAGGTGGCCTGGTATTGCTGAATATAGGGGTGTGGAGGGTATTTTGTTTGGCGTCGATTTTGGATTGCAAGGTGGATATTTTGTTAAGAAGGGCATTTTGTATATTGTTGCACCAGGTGCTGTCCTTGGTGCACGTGTCCGGGGCAGGTGAGGGAGATTCTAACTCTTTGAGGATTTTGAATAATTCTCTAGTGTTCGATTCTGCCTGGGATATTCGTGAATTGTAAGTCTCCTTTTTGGCTTGTAATATGGCCTCCTTCTAATTAAGAGAGGTGATTGGAAGGGAGGCTTTATTAGCTGCGCTGGGGTGACTTTTCCAGTGGGCTTCGGCCTTGCGCTTTTCTTTGCGCAGAGCATTGAGCTGCGGGGTGAACCAAGAGTTCAGGTGGGACTGTTTGGCTTTGCGGATCTTTAGTGGAGCTATGCCCTCAATGGCATGGGTCATTAGGCTGTTATAAGTGTCTACTAAGACAGTGGGGTCCTTATCCTTTGTGCAGCAAGAGTGTTCAAGCAAGGGAGGATAAGAGGAAGCAGTTTCTCCCTGGTGATTTCTTTTTTATTTCTGGTAGGTATAGCGGGGGCTATGGTAGGTGTGGGCTGGGGGTTGGTGGCTGGCAGGAGGAAGGTAATAACATGATGGCCGGACCAGGCGCAGGCATCGTTAGAAATGACATTGGTGTTACAGTTAAGGGCGGCTAGCCAGTCGAGTGTTCTACCTTTGATGTGTGTAGGATCACGAATGCGCTGCTGGAAGCCTAGGTTGGAAAGGCTGGTGTCTACTTCAGCGACCATGTGGTCCTTGGGATCTGAGAGGTTTAGGTTGCCTAGTAGCAGTATCTGAGAATTGGGCTTAGTGTTAGTCGACAGGGTTGATGTAACATCATCAATGAATGAGCGCAGTGGGCCTGGAGGTCTGTATATAAGGTGGAGTGTTGCTGTGTTGGTAGGAGAGAGCGATAGTTTCACTGAGAGAGATTCTGCAGAACTAAGTTGTGTGTGGGGAGCAGCTCTCATAACGATTTTGTCGCTGTGTATGAAAGCGGCGACTCCTCCTTTCGACCAGTTGGAATGGCGGTCGTTTCTAATAATGGTATAACCCTTGGGTAGGGATAGAGCGAGGAGTGGGCCAGAGGCGTCATGTAACCAGGTTTCGGTAATAGCTAGAAAGTCAAGGTTCTGGACAGTGATGAGGTCTGCGATGTCAAGGGCGTGAGCCGTTAAGAGATCTTGCATCGATAAGGGCTCCCTTTAGTGCTGAGATGGGTGAGGTGGAGAGTGGAGGACTAGGCGTTGCAGTTGAGTTGGGCAGTGGAAGGGCAGAGCGATTGCGCAGAATACAAGGTGGTCTGGGCAGACTAGTTCTAAGTCTGCTATTCCTTTGTTGTAGAGTACATGGGATGTTTGGTAGCAAAGTGTTTGAGCCAAAGGGCTGGGCATTGAGGTAGGGGTTCGATGGAGGGTCGGGATGGTAGAGCATGGTTGAAGGGAGAATATGGAAGGTCTTAGTGTTGCTTGCACGGTAGCTGGCAGCAGTGCAAGCTGATAGTCCTAAAAGGACTGTGAATATAAGGTCAATGCTGACACAAGTTCTTAGCTGCATGTCGCAGCTTGCATTTCTCTAGGGACTGAGGATGTAATTAAACGGGCTCAGGACAAAGGGTATAAGGAGTTAAGGTGGCGCGACTAGGCAGCCAACAGCAGTATAGCTCAGGTCAATAGGCACAGTACAAGGACGTCTAGATTCGGAATGGCACAATTAGGCAACCTAGAGCAGTGCAAATCAGGCCAATAGGCACAGTACAGGGACATCTAGATTCGAAATGGCACAATTAGGCAACCAACAGCAGTGCAAAACAGTTCACTAGGCACAGTATAAGGCATCTAGATACGAAATGGCATTGGACAGGCATTACAGAATATACTTGTAACTCATGGGGGATGTAATGAGAAGCCTGAAGGAGAGGGGCAAGTAAGAGATGCACAGTGTGCAGCAGTGGGTATAGAACATGTGGTCCATAATAGTTATAACTGCGAGGGAATGGCAAGGACGTCCAGCGTAAGTGAGTCGGGTGGTGAGATCTGAAGTAACCGAGTGGCGTGGCACGTTGTGGGCATGGACAGCACACGTGTGTACAGCCGTGCGGGATGGTGGCGTTAATTGGACAAGAGCGAGAGATATGCGCTGTGAGTTAGGCAGTTCTAGTCAGCAAATGGGGATATGCTTGTTGCAGCGCCGGCTTACCTGGAGCAAGAACGGGCAGAGTTCCTAGCCCTTGGCTCCTACGGCTCCGGACAGGCTTGAGACAGGTGTAGCCTTTGTGCTACAGCCTTCGTGTGATGCCGGCTCTCGCCTGCCGGCTCTCATTGGCTGGTAAGGCTGGGGCTGGGGCCAATCAGTGGCCGGAATGGTGCAGCAGAGGAAAGTCAGGAAGCTGCTGGTCCAACGTTGATCATGACGGCCATTTTAGAGGGGGGTTCGCCTCGTGGGGAACTATGGCGGTCGGCTGCCTGATGCCTGGTAGGGTGCAGCAGGTGGGCTGTTGGGGTGATGCCACGTTAGGCAATGTGGTGCGTGTTAAAACGCGACTGATCCGCAATAAGAAAACGAGAAAAATGCTCATTCTCGGAAGCAGCAAAAGCGGCGTGCATTGGTGCCATTAGGCTTACCTAGCTGCTGGTGGGTGCATGGCCTCTTGGCAGCACTGCTCCTGCAGTGCTAAGCGTGTGAGCTCCTGCTCCAACACGGGACGAATGGGGGGGATTGTCCAGTTCCAACCAGGGTATGCAGAGTATGGAACTGGGCAGCAGCGATAAGATCAAACGAGATGCTTTGCCTATGGCCGTCTTGGCAAATTAACGTGATATTGGTTACTGGGCCGGAAAGCAATTGGGTTCCGTCCACTGTTGTCACATTCTCAGCGTTCGTCTGTGCAAATGGGCAACCCTATCCTGCCTGCAGTCTCCAAGTCCATGTAATTCCCGACAGCACCGCTGTCTACGAACGCTGCGAGTGCATGCATCTTGTTTGGTTGTTGCTGGGATGCCAAGACCATTGCAATTGCGAAATGGAAGGTCAGGTGGACCTTTATTGTGCTTGAGAAACCAACCTCTAAGTCTGCCGGGCATCAGAGTTTTGCGCCTCATCTTCCCCTTTGGTACTGCCCATAGCCCCCACTGTCTTTCGTAGAGGTTTTGCAGGGCAGTTTCGGAGAAAGTGACCTGATTGGCTGCTATACAAACAGTTGTTCCTGGCACCTTCGTTTGCGTTCAGCCATAGTAAGAGGTCCGCGAAGAACCCCCATTTGCATGGGTTCGGACTGTGATTCTGGGTCAAGTTTTCCTTAGGTCACACGTAAATTGTCCGACCTTCCGTACGGGCCCGGTAGGCCTTACGATTCTGTAGGCGATGGTCTAGTTGCTTAGCTGAATCTATATACTCAGCACAGTCATCTGGAGGATTAACTACTTGGGCAAGGATGTCTTAATTCTCCTCATAAATCCTGGTAAAACAATGCAAAACGTTTTTCATCAGGCCAGTTCGATTCAGCAATCAGGCGTTTGAAAGTGGCAACATAAGCTATAAGTTCCTAGCTACTCTGCCGGAGGGACAGTAATTCCTCATCAAGTGCTTGACCTTGTGTGCGGCAGGCAAAGAGTTTCTCCAACTCGCGTTGGAAACCAGCATAGTTCCGTAGTAAGGGGTCGTCTCTACTGACCGAGACAGACCAATCCGCTGCGTGACCCCCTAAATACGAGAGCACAAAAGCTACTCTCGACTGAACCATAGGGAAAAGTCCGGGCTTGCACAAAAAGTGTAGACAACACTGATTCATGAAGGCTCCGAACCGTATTGGATCCTCTGTGAACCTCTCTGGGGGGGCCAAGGGCACATTGTTAGGTAAGATTTCCACAGAGCTGGTAAATATTCCTTTCCTGGTTCAACTCCAGAACTTTTCTGCTTTTCTAGTGGGATATTTTTCATTAATACCTCAGTGAGTGGGAACCTTTTTCCACACTCAACTAATCTTTAACTCTTTTAAGGGTGTCATTTTTAAGACTCTCCATAGTGTCTTTTTAAAGTTATCATGTCTAACAACTTATTGGCAATAAGTGCCTGTTGTTGCTGGGTTGCCCTAGGGGCTCCCCCTTTAATCTTGTGCTAACCTTGAGGGAACTATAGTTCCCAAGGGCAGAAAGGATCTTTGGATCCCTTTTACATGTCATTCTGTGAAGCCAGCACACCCCGCCTTAAGTGGACTGCTAGGGAGATACAATGTATCCCCTTTCACATTAAAACTAACAATTCTGTTTCATTGACAATCTTACCTTTAATGGCTGGTGGCAGTGATATCTCTTACTAATTTGGTGCACCTTTACTTGCGAGCTGTGAATCACAGCTGCAGTAAAGGCACCTAAGTGTGCTCATTTTACCAAAATGGCCCCTGTCCTTTTTCTGCCATTTTAGTGTTTGTCATTTCTTGTTCCATCCCCTGACATCCAGAAATTGCTTTGTTTGAGTTTTGTCTTTGGCGCGAGTCCCTTGGACACCCCGCCCAGGCTCCAGTCAGTCTGTAAGCACAAGAAGTGGGGGAGGAGTCCAAAACTTCCCCCTCCTTTGTCTTGCGCCTTCCTTCAACTAGGACAAATCCCAGTGGGGGGTTGGCTGTCCTGATTGGACAGCCAAACGCCCAAATCTTATAAAATGCGGGGAGAGAATGCAGAGGTTGTGATGTAGTTCCTGATAAATACTGGAAACCTGGAAGCTGAAGTCATGTCGACCACTGGAACAGAAAACTGAAGAAGACGACGAAGGAAAAGCGTCAGGAATGATTTCAAGCGACCGGAGAGCCTGCTGTGTAACCGGAGCCTGCTGCATCCCTTCCTTCCGATCGACCTGGGGTCTCCAAAAACGACGACCCGAACCCAGAGCCTGGTGAGACCCACTAGATTCAAAATGACCTGCATTCTGAGCCATCCCACGGGTTGCTGCGACCTTGCGTTCTTGCAATACCCCAATACCCTGGGACCTCCAGCCACTGTGCAGTGCACAGTCTTCCGAATCTCGCTGAAACTTCGTGGGCATCCTCGTGTATCTCCAGAGACACTAATCGAGTCCGAAAAGTCCCCTCACAAGAGTGCTGGACCTTTGTAACGACGAGAATTCAACCGCGATTTTCTGTCTTCTTCTGTGCTCCTTGAAAAGGCGTCAAACCCGCAGAACCGCATTCAGCCACGAGAGAAATCGTGCCTAGAGCCTTCATCGATCCCTGCGGCAAAATCCCTTCTGAGGTCTTGTGTTCAGTCTCCAGAACAAGGAATCCACTGACCGGGTATTTGGCTGCAGTCCCTGAAGTTCTCCTGCAATCTCTTCTTCATTGCTGAGGTACTGTGTTGGCTTGGGTATATACTTACCTTAAGCCTGTTGGGATTTCTGTGTAGCTTTGGGGTGTTTTCTGCGATTGAGAGGTCCCTCATCCAGTACACCCAGTCCCACTGCTAGAATCCTGCTGGGGTGTCTTCCGAGAAGCCCCTGGACCCTCTTCTAACCCTAGAAGTAAGGTACTCACCCGTTTGCCCAGTTTTCCTAAGGAACTCTGACTTTTGCTACTAAATAACTTATTCTAACACTGCCCGCTGGTCACTAGTCCTAGTGACCCCCCTTCTGCCACTAAGAACACTCATGCCCTAAGGGAAAGACTTTGAAGGGATTGGGACTTCTGCCTAGAAAAGAAATCAAGTGTTTTACTTACTTGTAAAGAGTTGGTGGGTAACTAATTCTCAGAGTGAACAGTTACAAAAGTTCTTGCTGATCTTGAATGTGTGATGCACTATGCTTAAAAGTATGGTTAACATCTTTTCTTCCTTAACAACTGTTTTACCAGTCTAGAAGAAAGTAGATGTAAAGGTATTTAGCTCTCCTGTGATTAGGTTGTGCCTCTTTACAAAAGTAATGTTGGTTTCACCAGATTATTCCTGTAGGGTAAGTGTAGGAGTGTCCTCCAACTGTTGGTATCACCAGGTTAGTCCTGTTAGGATAACTGCATGAGTGTCCCCCAACTGGGTCTTGCGTCCCCCGACTTGCTGCAAGCCTGTCCTTAATAGGTCTACATTAGGTTGTTGCCTACCTAGAATAACTTTTTCAGTAAAGTGGGACATTGGGTTTTACTTTCCCCTTCATTGTGAAGTTAATGTAAGTGGGTTTTACTTACCTTGTGTTAGCTGTGTGCCATCCAAATCAAGTTACCAGAGTTTTTGCTTACCACAATCTGGGGTTCCCTGATTTCCAAAGCATTTGTAATTGTATATTACATCCTTAGGTTTTACTCACCTGGTATATCTATGCGTTATGACAAAAGTGGTTATAGGTTTTTACTGCACCTAGAATAAGTGTTTCACATTTCACCAAAAGTATATTGTCCAGTTGACTGTTTGTGATTTGTTCCAAGAGTCACTGTACAACTGGAAGGGCCTACTATCCTTGCATTACCAAAAGTAATCTAAAAGTAATCATTGGTCTTTTACTCCCAAAGAATAGGCTTGACCTATACTAAATGTGTATAACAAGGTTTTGTCTTCCCTAGAACTACTGTTCGGAGTTCCAATTAAGGTATATACTTGGGTCTGTGTGCTTTCAAGTATAGTGTGTTTTATATTGCGATTTCATATAATGTGTTAGTACTTACTTAACCCCTTGATTTATCTGGGCCTACCTGTATTAAAATAAATCTTATTTTTACAATACATAGTGTTTGTGTTTCTTTTGATAATTTTTATTACAATTTCACTTGTACTGTATCTACTGCCCTCTCTCCCTCCTAAAATAAGCCTGGCTGCTCTGCCTATGCTACCATGTACTCAGGTGGTACAGTCTTATACTAAGAGTAGAGTCTTGTACTGCCTCAGTTGAATGGTTTCGAAGAAGTGGGTAGTACTTCAGAAAAACTGTCCTAACACATTCGCCAGGATGACTACTTGTACGGGCATCGCCGATGACGGTATTGGGCTCGGCCCTTGAGGAACCCCACCCGGAAGAGGGGATAAACTTGCCTGGGTCTGCAGTAATTGCCTAGCCAAACCCTCAGTCTTATCTCTATTCACCACCAGCTCTCGTCGCAATGAGTTGGTCTCCGAACGAGCCGCATGTACTTCGGCCCGCAATGCCCCTAACAATTGCGCCAACTGGTCAACCTCGGAAGTCTCCATCGCTCAGGCAGAATGTTTCAACACGGCTTTGTGTTCTGTCACGCTCCCCTGGGTCTCTGCGGGAGCGATGAAGCCTTCCGGACTCCAGACCCATTCCCGGATTAGTAGAGTGGTACTACAGGTACCTGTAGAGAGAGGATTTGGACCCCGATCCCTCCTTCTCCCACCTTCCCGTGTGTACACAGTGATGGTGAAGTGTAGGAGTATGGCTCACCTTTAGGATAGAGTAGGCAAACTCTCCATCCTGAACTAGACAGGGACGCCGTGTCTCTGGACCCTCGGATCGATACTTCGTTAGATCCTGGTTAAGTCTCTATTCTGCCACCCGCTGTGTTATTTCGCCCAGTGATGAGTTCAGCTTCCAGTTGCTTCACTGGTGCGATTTTGCAGATACGTTCTTGTTCCAGTTGCTTCACTGGATCAGGTATATTTGCAGGTGAGTCTAGTTCCAGTTTGCAGGTAAGTTCTGGTTATCCTGCGCCCCGCTGTGAATTCTTACTATGCGGCGAGCCCTGCGCGAGGTAGAAAATTGTGGTTACCAATTCTAATCCTGTTCTTTCTTCACAGGTTGAGTTCGGAAAAGTCTGCTGAAAAAGATGTGCGCAAGAACTCGGACCGTTCCCTTGAGGTGTCCAAGAAGATTCAGGTAAGTGATGCTGCGGATAGCGTGCGCACGTTCAAGAAGTTGGATGGCAGCGCGAGCGCCTTCAGGTATTGACTTTGTGTTTTCTTTCAGATGCTGAGTTCCAGGACGTGCGTACGGATGAAGCCGAGGTAGGCACAGATCGAGGATCGTGGTGAGTGTGTTGCTCGAAGCCACAGTTGAAACACGAAGCACGGGTCTGCCTTTGGGCGTGGCTTATATAGCCAACTACACCCAGAGGCTAGAACGTGCTACTGTATTAACAGGAAGGGTGCCAGGGGCCATTATAAGTGTACAGGAAGTGTGCCTGAGCCAGATTCCCCAAGGGGGCCGGGGCCAACTGTGAAATGTACCCGATTGCCAGTGTGTGGAAGAGGACTGTTGGATGCCTGCAGGGCGTGTTTAGTCTGCCAGGCTGTAACCCATCTTGCCCCTGCCTGCCCTCCAGTATATACGACACATCTGGCTAGTAATAGGGCATAGTCCCTCAGGTGTAAACCCAGTAAAAGAACCTTCTGGTCCCTCAGCACTGTCTCTGGAAGGATCAAATGACCCTTCGGCCTGGCGCTCGGTAGCTGCAGTAGCCTTGGTACATGTGCGAGAACCTGAAAGGTTCCTCCCTCTCAGGCGTTTCGCTGGAAAGGAGTCACCTTTGCGGGGTGTGATTGGCAAAAGCGGCCCTACCTTGGGCCTTGACTTGTGTCTGACAAAGTCCTTCTAGTCCTCTGGAGGCGACTTTGAGAAGAGCACCCTGCACCGAGCGAGCCTGTTCATCAGAGCATGCGGTGTAAGCAGGTCGCATGCGGTACAACCCTCCCAGCCGTGGTCGGGACCAGGGCAATGGAGGTAAAGAGCGTGTGGATCGGACATAGGGGGGGACAAACCCCTCGCAGGCTGGACACCTGCTGAAGCCACCGACGTCAACATGTGCGGGGAAGAGTGTGCCGCCAGAGGACAGAGTACCGGATTGATTAAAAAAAACAAAAGGAAGTATCCGGGAAAGAGCGAGTGGTATTGCAAGACTGAAGCCAAACCCAGGAGCACTGGTGAAATCGGCCGGTTCCAGTCTATGCAGAAAAAAGGACTGAGGAGTTAGTGGAGCACATGCTCCCGGGGCCGCGCACCCGCGTGCCTCTAAATTTAAAGGGGAAGAAGGTTTTTTTCTGGTGAAAAAGGTGCCGTCTCCTGTCACTAGCGAGGAACGCACATGCAGTATGGAAGAAAGGGGACGGTACGTAGGAGTACTGGGATCCCTTTTGATGTAAAAAAGGGAACAATCAGTTTTCAAGTGTTACCTGTTTATCCTCAAAGGCCTGGTGGCAGTGATTGATGCGTATGAATCAATATCTTGTTTGATACAGTGGCTGATGGCAATATACAGTTACACTGGTCAAAACCCTTTTCATGTCGGTCAACCTGGTTTCTAGTTCAACAGTCAGTTTTGACTACTGTATGATCCGTTACCCTGGCACTCGCATAATTGCAGTATATAGAATTGTGGGCCCCTTGGCTAGACATCAGAAGACTTAGCACTGTACTAGGCACACCACAATCTTGTAACACTAATAAATGGACAGGCTGCACAATAAAAACCAGACACAAACACCACCACACGCTTTCATAATTATGTCCTCAGGCACCTTTATACACATTCAGAGATGGATGCAGCATAGAAACATTAGTGTTACATTTGTGATGAACATATGCAAGAGACAGGAAAATTACTTTGCATTTGGAATGAAAACTAATATACTGTTGCCTGTGGTTCAGCACATCCTCGGAACCCCCCGCCCCCATCTAATAGTTTGACTATGTAAATCAAAGTTGCAAAGTTTGTATTAGTACGAGATTAGAGATCATAGGCTTTCTAATTATTCCAGCCTGCTTGCAGTTTCAGAACACACTTGACAGCCCTCACTGTTCAGCCCAAGCCTCTCCGGAACTTTGCCATGGAAGTCTGATGTGCAGCCAGGCACACAGATACAGATTCCGCTCACCGCAGCTTTCAAGCTCCCAGTCAGACTTGGCAAAATACCTTAATGCTCGAACAGCCCAGCCCAGCCCAGCTCACCTATCGCACTCAAGGAAAGACTTCCAAATTTTAAAAAAAAACTCCAGCCCTAGCTCAAAATCAGGGCTCCGTTGTTTTTAAAGTTACTCTGTTGCATGGCCCAGCGCAGTCTCCATTATGCATCCTGCCGAAAGGCACAGGGCAAAAGCCACACAAAGTCCAGCCACAGGGAAAAAGCCCCATCCCACACAGGAAAAGAGCCACGCAAAAAACCCAAGCTAACAGTCCATTATATTCCTTTCCCAGAACCCAGCCCAGGACATATAGATTCTGCACATTTCTACCCACCTTGCTGATGTCCCTTCCTTCATTCCAACCCATTTCTTGTGTCGCAACCCATCTTAACAGAGCCTTTGAGAAAATAGCAACACTGCCCCCGCTCACCCATCTTGTGTAATTTTCCAGCTAAACTCTGGATTTTGGCAAGCTGCACGCCTGCCCATTTTCTTCCTGTTTTCAGAAGAAAATGCAACATGCCATACTCTCTTCCTCTACTTGATTTGTGCGAAGAATATTTTCAAGGCCCTTTTGTTTTGCAAGGAGTGGTGCAAAGTTCTCAATTTTATATTATTTTGAAACTGGCCATGATCAGCCAGCTGGTTTGTTCAAGCACCTACTACAGTGTCAATGCACACAGCCTGCGGCCTGCAAATCTAGCCCCCACCATGATTCCTAGATTAGCTGTTAGTACCCCAAAATCACCCTGGTTTCAGTTTCTGATCCACACATGTGTTGCTATGTTAGTTTGCTACAAAGCTAGTATTGTTACTAAGGCCTACAGCGCATGCTGCAATCTTAGTAGCTGTGCACCATCTCGCTACAGTGCCACTGTCTAGACAGCATTTTCACCCAAAAGAGTCCATTAGGTCCAGTCCTATGAGCTATCCTTTTTTTCTCTCTAGGAGAAACTGTCACCTTCCCAAGAGAACAGGATATTCCCCAGGATAGAAGACGACCAGTGCTTCAAAGGAACACCCTGCCAGCACAATGCGGATGTCAGACCAGGGTGGTCATTACTGAAGTCTCTGATGTAAAGCAGATGGGAGAGATAGGAATTCGAGTAGCCCAGGAGAATGGTTAAAGGAAGAAGGATACCATCATGTTGGTATTCTTTAGGCCATTCGCACTTCGGTGCCCCATCCCTAGTAACTGCAGACGATATTACTGACATCACAGACAGATTTGCCACAGTAGCCAGAACTGGACACTAACATGAGGCTTGCAATGATAGGATATATGATCTGACATGATGTGGCATTTATAACGCACCTCTACACAAGTGTTTCTAGGCGTCACAATGGACCAATCCACTTATTATACAAGTAGGTCAAGCCCACTTAATTCTGAATCATCTTTGGACGTCAGAAGGATATTCCTAGACCTTTTTGGGGTAACGACTGCCCAAGGCCCCATCAATTAAAGCAAAGAAAAAGATTTCCAAGGAAGAAACGTTCCTTCTTCCCACCAACTTCAGGGGGAGATTTGGAGTGGCCTGCTGCTTGGAAAGCATCCCTGATGACACTGGTACCCAAAAAGTCTGCTAATTGGATGTGGCATACATGCAAGTGTTCTATGGAAACTTTCCAGGCTTGGAAGAACAGAAGACTGTTCCACCTTTGCTCAGAAACCCAGTTCAAGGTCTCACAGCACACCAAAGATCTGCGACTTAGAAAACCTGCCTGCAGCTGTAACACTGGTAACTAGGACTCTTACCGATTGGCACCAGGAAAAATGTACTTGGGCAACTTTGCTGACTGGGAAGCGCAGAAGGTCACAACTTTTTCATGGACCCTGGACAGGGCATGGTCGCCGCCGAGGAAGATAGGAAGGTGCCTGTGAAGCTCTACAATACTGCTTTGAGCGCTTGCAAGCTACGCTACCCCATACATTGCAAGCACTCTCCTGCCTGCCTCAAGCTTCTTGCACCAAGTGCTTTTGCGGCCAGTTAAACCATGTTGGGTGTTGGCTCCAGTCCACCAGCTTACAAACCAACCATTGAATCGATGCCTCAGAAAACACCCAAACTTCCAGATCGATTGTCGAGTCCAAAGAACAAGACTGAAAAGTATCTGTAATGGTTCTGTTCCCCAGGCCTGGTTTTAAGGGCTCTACTGCCATTTAAGACCCCACTTCTCACCTTTTAAAAAACTATTCTTACACATTGCCACAGACTATTGCCTGCATATCAATGTTTTCATACTCTGCCTCCATCAACCAAGTGTCTGGATTCTCATGCATTTCATTACAGGAGTGGGTTAGTCTGTATATGCGTTTGTTGTGCGTCTTGCTAATTCACTCAACTTTTCAAGAGTGTAGTCTGTCCTGGCCTGCACGATCCCAAAAAGCAAAGGCCGTATACCACTTTAACCTTCATGATAGAGAACACTGCTGCTTAATTTGCAATGAGGGACCGAGTAGGAGTTACTGCAGTGCAGTAGCCCAATTCCTCAAAATTACTTGCCTGG
Source organism: Ambystoma mexicanum (assembly GCF_040938575.1). Classification (NCBI taxonomy): domain Eukaryota; kingdom Metazoa; phylum Chordata; class Amphibia; order Caudata; family Ambystomatidae; genus Ambystoma; species Ambystoma mexicanum. The sequence goes on along the minus strand of NC_090935.1, from coordinate 90,254,941 downwards.
TTGATCATTTGTATTCTTTTGGGACAACACCACTGTTTTAAAGGCTCAATTTCCAAAATGCAGTACGTACAAGTAATGAAGATCTATGCTGTTCTGCACAACGTTTGATAAATAATCAATTTTGGTAATACATGATATGGAGATTCTTTTAAGGTGCGATTGCGTCAACTGTACCTTATTGCTATGTTACTTGAGTTTTCTGCTCAGCTACCACTTTGTCAAGATGAAGTGAAGGTCTGAATTCATCAAAAGGATTTTCCAAAAGACCTCCAGTTAGGGATTAGAAACATCCATCAGTGATCAAGAACAAGTTACATTGGTTCAGATCAATGTATTATCCCTCTGCAGATTCCCCATCTTGAAATGTCCAGCCATCAGGCTGGAACATCACAAGTATTGATTTACGCTCTCACAAAGTGCCACACATACCTATAGTGATGCAAAAGCTCTCTTGCTGCCACTACGTGAAGTGAGTCTCACCAGGGTATATGTAGCACTGAGGTGACAGAGGGTGGGCAGTTAAGACATCTGCTATGGACATAGTTTATTCATCAGGACCAACATTATCTACAAATGTAGGTAACTTGTTCTAATGGGTGCCATTTCCTCTGTAGATTCCTCATGTTTTAAATACTACCACCACAGAAATGCCTAACAAATTCAGAAGGTAGGACTTCAGATGAACCAGGAAGCAGACCTTCCAAACAAGAATTTGAATCTAACAGGAGTGCCTGGCAAAAGTGTTGAGTCAACGAAGTAGCTGTGCTGCAGATTTCCTGAATAGAAACCATCCTTAAAGGAATAGTGCGCTCAGAAATATTATTGTCCCGAGGGTTTGGGCATGTGTTTTTAAGCATACGTTGATCGATCGTACAAACATTTCCTATGTACTATACTGTTTTCCACTTTTGTACACATGCGAAATAAAGCAACAGGCCGCTGCCATTTTGTGATAATCTTATCCGTTGCCGCATCGCCCAAGCAGGACTGCCCAATGTAGCCTGTTCTTGATCACTGATGGACGTTCCGAATCCCTAACTGGAGGGCTTTTGGAAAATCCTTTTGATGAATTCAGAGCTTCACTTCAATAAGTCATATCCCCCGCCCCTGAGCCGGACATCACCAAACCTAGTGATATTCTCGGTCTTTCTGTGTGACGTTACTGGGCAGCGTAGCCAAACGCATCCAGTCACCACCTACATGACGCAGAACCCGGAAATCAACACACATGGTCTCAACACAGCATGTCACAATTCGGAATTTAAAACTGTACTTTAAAAGCAAACAGCAAGACTGTACAATTTGTAAAGTACTTTTATTTCACAATAAACGCTCAGAGAACATCCGGCTATTGCAATATTCATTCAAATTGGAATTTGTTTTCTTTGCTCTCGATCTGCAAATGTTTATCGTGAGTCACGCGGTTTTCCTTTTGAGTACACAAGGTGTTTGTTTGGAGTAAAAGAAGCGCTTTGGTCGCATGGTGAATTGTAAGGCTTGTGCATCAACTTGGCGCTAGACCACCGTAAAGGATGTTATGTTGCTCCTAATGGCTGGTACCGCGTAAGGTCTTATCAGCCGTTGGCGATCATCCCCAAAAAGAAATAAAACCAAATATATACAGTTATTAACATGTATCTGCAGCAGCCGGCTGAAAAAGCCATCAGTTGGTATCTGGAATCGATGACAATTGCAGAATGGCAGGATGTACCTGTTTGGAAAACATAATAGAAATGGATCGGAGTAGCCGATCTTTATTACATTATATCGTTTTATTTATTAATTCGGCGTGGAGTTAAAACTAACGATTAGCACACTAACAATGAACAGAGAGAAAACGTGGAAAGTACTCCACAATTTGCTTCAGAGGATAGTGCTATGTAGTATATCCAGCTCTAAATGGGATGCGGAAGCTGACGCTACAATGCGTGGTGCACATAGATGGCATTTTAATGAAATATTAGCGTTGAACATGGGGGAACCAAGTGGTGGTCTACATGCATCTCGATGCTGGACTGCCCATGTGCACGGTAGAAAGACCAGTACACACAAAGGTTCTACTTGCATTTCATCGCAATATGCCACACAGAAAAAAGGAGTACAATGTAACCCAGCAATAACGGTCAGCTAATAAGTTGACTCGTTCGGGTATAAAATCGGCGAAAGTCAAACTTACATCATATTCAGCATTTCCATTCTCTTGGCGTAAAACGCAGACTCTGTTTGCATCAACGATTTTTCATAAACTGAACTTACATGTTCCTTAGTCCAGTTTTGGAATGGAGAACCTTATATCTTACGTTATTACACCCCTCCTTTAATTCAACTCCTTTTGGAATGGTCCCTTTCTCTCAAGGTCAAAAAACAATTGAACCTTATATGGTGTGTAAGATGCGAGCTGAGGAAGCCCACGCAAGCAAAACTTCAAAGCTGGTGTCCTTCACTCAGAATGAAGATACATTCTTAGTTTGCAACATTTTGTGTCACCGCATCCATGAGAATTGGAATTGTGAAGCACTGGCACAGGAGCAAAAATGTGGGAGCTGTCATTGCTCGCTGTTCGTGGCGCTGCGGAGGGGTAGGGGAAACTTGGCAATGACAGAATGTGCCCTACTGCAAAATTTGAGTCGAGGGTACACAAAATGGAGCCAAAAGTGTGTCTAGCAATAGCCCAACCTCTGCTTATGTCACAGCCTCCTTCCCCATGGCAGTAGATTGGCAAAGGAGGCGCCCACCGCGAGTGCAAGATCAGGATGCCACTTTCACATATAATGCATGTTGGCCAAAGGCTCGACCGACCCACCCCTTCCTTACATTAGAAAGGACCCCCAAAACATGCCCCCATGAATATATTGGTCAGAGTGCTTCTTTTTCCTCACCAACAACACACTATGATGCACTGTTTTGTTCACAGTCCGTACTTCTTGCGTGCTGAGTATCTTATGTAGCCTAGGTCTCATCCCTTTTGTGGGAAGAGCAGTTATTCAGCTATTTGGGCAACTGTATGGTAAGGCCACTGCCGAAACCCAAAGTTTCTTTCACACGGTTACCTATCTGGCCCTCCCACGATCAGTGAAGGTCCCACAGTCGCTCAACGAAACTGAAATGTGAAAGCACATTGCTACATTGTATGGCAATCGTAATAATAGTACTAGTTTAAAAAAAATGGACAAAGAGGATACATTTTAAAAGACAAATTGGATGCTTTATTTGGACACTTCATGAAAACATTGTTGATCAAAAAAAACAGATGGTAATCAATTGTACCTGGATTTGAACTGTTCCACGAGCTCTGCTTTAGGTGGACAGGTCACGTTGTTAATGTTTTGTGGCAATGTATGTGTACTCTGAACAAATTCACGCGCAATTCCAAAACATTAATAATAAGGTCTTTCATAAAATCAAACTCCATTTCCTCATACTGGCTTGACCACCCATTTTTTGCTTCTTTTCGTAAAGGCCATAGTGTAGCGAAGCATCCCAAAGTTTCCCGCAGTCCGATTGTTCACGGCCTACATTCTCGTTATACGCCAATACGGCTAGTAATGGCCTATATTTCATCCCTTCAATGGCACATATTGTGGAACACCTCCAAATCTCCCTTGTGACAGAATTCTGGGAGTCCCTTCAGATCTCTTGATAGAGTTTTATCAAACACAATCTTCTCAAGGACCACTTCTTCAGTTCCTGCTCGGCGACAAAGGGCCATGTTCACATTGGTGGAAATGTTGGTTTTCTGTCCAAGAGTGAACGTTGGAACAGTGGTGCATTAGTGACCGCCATTGTTCTAGTAGAATTTCCACAGACCCATCACATGCTTTGGAGCTCCACCAAAGATGGTTGCTGAAAGACTGGGACCGCTGTAAAATACTTTCAGAACCTTGTTTTCCCCTGCAGCTGATATTTTTTTATTGATGGATTTGGCAGCGTGCCATACATCAAACTGATGGCGAATATTTGTAAACTGCTCTCATTGTCTTGGCTATTGAAACATGTCTGTCCGTGGCTATGAGGTCGATTTGCATTCCCCTCGATTGTAGATCTTCCAGTGATTTTATAAAACCAAATTTCTCCATGGCCACTGAGGATTTACATTCGGGCACCTGCACGACCACCGAACACACAATTTGTTTTACTTTCCATGTCCTGAAAGTGATATGTGCAGTACTTTGCTGAAAATCCAGGGCTGTCACACTGTCCATCGCCAGCTAGCCTGAACCGTTTTTCACAGAATGTACTTTGAATAGACAATTGTTCTCCAAGCTTCACTAATGGCAGGGAATAGATATTGACGTTGATATTTGTAGTACTGTGTTTTAGAAAGTCCCACAAATTGACAGAAACTGGAAAACTTAATGAAACTAGAGCCACTGAAAAGTAAAGCTGCTGCACACAGCAGATTGCCAGCTAGCAGTTTCCCCAGCATCGGTTGAGTTGACCATGAACATTTTTCTTGGAACATTTCACAGGTGCCATGTATTTTGAGGTTACTGCCTTGTGATAGACAAGTCATATTCAACAATGGCTTTCCACATACTTCCCCTCTCACTGAATGCACACATTTCAGCACCTTTATCATCTCAATCAAGCTGCTGTTGAATACTATGTATTTGGCCTCCTTTATTAGACTGTCATCCTGCATTACTGTTTGTCTGAACTGTGGTTGACATATTGTAGTCGAGATGTGTCTAGTTCCTCTGTCAATTGTATTGATGCTTCAGTCTGTCATTTCAGCGTCTTACTTGAACCTGAATCAGAGAAAAGATCAATGTCGACTGGTTTTTGGGTGGCCTTTTTTGGCGGGTGTGGCTTGTGTCAAGTGGTCTGCGACTAATTCAAAAGTATCTTCAATACATTCAGTTTCATCTTCACCTGGTGGAGCAGTCGCATTGGAGCAATGGTCAAAAAACACTTTGCTGGCTTAGCCGGTCATATTAAATTCATTTTCTGGCCATTGGGCAAATGCATCTCGAGTCTGAACACGCCTCGTCTCAATAGTTGCTCCATGGTGAAAACAGTTTGGCAAGTAGCATCTCTCATTTGTGTTGCTGTCTATGTCTGCATAGTCCATTCACCATCAGGCAACTAGACAGGTTGGAAAAAGATGTTCAATGTAAATCCAACATACAGTATTGGACAATTTACATTTTTAAAAAGCATATTATGAAGGCCAAAGCACAAAACACTGGTTAAAAATTGAAATTGTTTATAAATTACCTTATCTTTCTTGCTTTTCGTTGATACCTTCTTTACTATAACGTCAGCAACAGCAAGCTGGTCCACCGACTCGGATCGACGTGCCTCTCTTCTATATCTGGATCTTGTATACATCCCTAGAAAAAGTGTATCCATTAGAATAAGTCATTTGATAAGTCATTTGTATTAGAAATCAAATTATTCCTTCGCATATATGGCTTACACAGAAACTCGTACATCATGTACGTCATTTAGTCCAAATATACATTTGGGATTTCGCCTGAAAAGGGAAAATATTTGATTTAGAAATGCTAGTCTTAAAAATTGGCATGTAAGGAGACAGATTACTAAAATATTATGCTTATTTCAAAGGACACTATAGCATAGTTATCTATACCCATAAATCAATTTTCTATGAGGCTTCTAAAACCAAGGACAGATTTTTAGCAAAATGGTCTTTATTTAAAAAGCAATACAATCTTATAAATATGAAAAGTATTATAAAGGACATTTACACCTTAGACACCAATCCGTCCATTTAGTTACCTGTTCACTACCCCAAGGGCTACAGCTAAATCCGGAACCGTGACTCACTGGAGGCGGAATGTGAACAAATCGAGTCAGAATTGCATTTGGGAGCAATTTTCGAGTCGTTCTGAGTCGATTGTTTGTGTACATGGATGGGTCATACATATTCGGGGTAAAGTGCAGGCTGCAGAATCGATCACCGCTCTTGTCCTCCAAAACCTATTTGACTCTACTTTCAAGCACTGCCGGTGCGTATCCGCGATATCTGATCCATTCTCTTATTCGATCTACAGTCTTTGGGAGTACATGCATTGTAGTGCCTTCAGATTTCTCATGGGTCTTAGAAGGGCAACCTAAAATCGCACATGCAGGCATGGTTGTAAATTCTGCACCAACAAAAAGGTCAACATTATTCGAAAATTACTTTGCATAAAAACGTGAGAAAGAAGGAATTATACCATACACTTCTATGCAGGGTATGTTTTGGTCACCACAGCAAAAACAGTTTATTATAGGATAACTTTCATAAACAAATATTTGATGTGACGAAAATCAGAACATGTTACTCGTCCGTTGAATGTACTATCTTGCATCAAAAGGAAACATGCTTACATTATAGACACAGTCCACTAAGGATGCAATTCGATGACAATTGACACTGAAGACAATTGATATATCGATAACATATTAAACTCAAGTCAATGGCAATGAGACGAATGAACATAACACTACTGGGTACGTTTGTTCGAAATAGATAGAAATTTAGAGATCAAGGAGATATGATTAGGAGACATGCCCTTACCTTGACCAACAAACCGTTAGATTCAGCAAGCACGGTAGATAGTGTCAGGAGAACGGGGAGATGCTCACAGGTAGCACGACGACAAGCAGATTCGCAGTGGTCACTGAGGCTCTCAGGTAGCACGTTCACGAGTTGACTTGCAGTGCTCAAAGATGTTCTCATGATAAATATCAAGTGGTTTATAAAGAATTAGAAAAGAGGGTGCGTATGTGAATGAATGACGTGTATATGTCGTGGTCTTATGTGTATTTCCATGGCGCGGCCTGCTTCAGGGGATCCTGCCTGGAGACAAGGGGTCTGAGGAGGGCATGTGTACAATGGCCCCTGGGTGTAACATACCTTTGAAGTGTAGATGGTGTTTGGCACCTTGGCCGTTCCCGCCCCTCCAGCCTCCTTTGGCAGTGCACCTCCACTGGTGCCAACTGCGTTTGATAATGGAGAGGGGCTGGATGGGCCCGAGGCGTGCAGACAAGGGCCGGAACACTGCTGAATGGAGACACTTGATTCACTGAAACGACCATTGTTAAAAGTTCTGTTGTGCTTTATTTTGCTTCTTAGTTTTATGGCACAAATGTACTACACATTATAAAGTTCAGGTTGCAGCACAGTGAGGGGAAAATCCCCTGTATTGGCCGCTGTCACTGGGGAATGTGTCTCTAATGGCACCAACGACACAGGCGGGTATTACTCGAACGCGGTGTCCAAGCCTCACATGAAGCCACCATGTGTATGAACGATAGGCCACCAGCCTGTACCACCTGTGAAAGATAAAAGATACAAACTGTTTTTAAATGACCAAGAGAAGTGTATTAAACCTTAGTTGCCAATGACAATTCTTGTATCCAATGGCATTGTTGCCAGTACAAATGCTACCTCGACACTGTACAATATTGAATGACTATTGTACGAATATTACTAAAAATTGCAAGACTAAATTGGTTTGACAATGATATATTGAAGTTACGACAATATAGAAGACAACCATGAAATAGTAGTTGCCTAAGTGACATCACAACCAGAGTATACTTGTTACTTGGATTCTGAGAGCTAACTGTTGCTTGAAGTTTGTGCATAAGCACCATCAAAATCCTCAACACGGACCGTGTGAGGCAGGCTGCCCTGAAGTCTGGCAGCTCGGTAACGCATTGCGGCCGTGGCTCGCCTTGCGATATGTATGACAAGCATCCAGAGTTTTCTCGGCAGCAGCAGCTCTCCTCGGTTGGCATTAGCGTGCACCGATTGCAGGTACACCAGGTGGAAACGCTGTCCATGCGACTAGGACCGGCTCTTCATCTGTTCAATCGTCCTCCCATCTGTCGCCCGAAGCCCCATCGTTTCCGCATCTTTCTCTTTCGAGTAATTTCGCCTCAAAATACTCTGGCTCGTACTGGTAGGGCTGTATTGTTGCCATTGTGGGGGAAACAAACGAAAATAATTTATAGAAACACTACTGGTATCTGTTAGCACAGGCTACAAGCAACAAAGGAAGCTGACAAGAGCACAGAAACGAGGCACGGAATACTCAAAGAAATACAGTGAGGAATGGAAAAGAAAATTTGATGTCTGTTGTGAAACGGTCTGTTTATACTTATTGGGAAAGAGTCATCCTGCCATTTCCATGGCGACACGTCATTAGCTGAAGCGCAGAGAATGTTGACACAAGGCGTGCTTTGGCATTGTCAAATGGGCGGCATGCCTCTAGCGACGTCAGGCTCAGGGGCGGATGATATGATTAAGTGCCGCAAGGGCAGTCCTGCTTGGGCGATGCAGCAACGGATAAGATTATCACAAAATGGCCGCGCCCTGTTGCTCGATTTCGTATGTGTACAAAAGTGGAAAACTACAGTAGGGTGCATAGGAAAGGTTTGTACGATCGATCAACGTATGCTTAAACACACATGCCCGAACTCTCGGGACAATAATATTTCGGAGCGCACTATTCCTTTAAACAGTCATAGCTGTAAGAGCGCTTGTGGAATGTGGCATAATCCCCACGGGGAGACTTGCATGCAGCCTAACAGCAACATCTGATGCAGGTAACAATCCATCTGGAGAAGGTCTGTTTAGACAGAGCCACCTACCTGGTTCCATAGCACAAACCACAAACAGCTGCCTGTCCATACAGTATTAATCTGCCCTGGTGATTTAACGGCTAAGGCCCGAGTAGCATAGAGGCTGTGCCTTCAAAGGGTACAGAGGAGGAAAGCAAGCAAGAAGTTGAATCGCCTGTAAAATGTGAGATTTACATTCACAGTTTCGGAAAAGTGATGTAGCATTACAGGACAGTACATGGGCAGGCAGCTGAAAGGGATAGCATGTTATCAGCCTGGCTGAAGTGAAGTCCACCAAAAAAGTGGATTTTAATATCAAACTTGATGTCAAAGGTACGCAAAAGCTCAAAAGGCAGAGACTGCAGCTGTGCCCAAACCACTGCATGAATCAATTGTTCTCATGGGTAACTGATCAGCAGCCCTTTTAAGAACTGAATCACAAGGCAGAACATGAGCAGAGACCTTTCATACAAAGGTAGACACACAACTAGGCAATGCGTCACCATACAGACTTGCAGATCGCCTTCACTAGCAACCGTGCTAACGCCAGTACCCTAGGAATTTTGGGAAGAATCTGTAAAAACACAGCCACCTAGAGGTGTAATGTTTCCTTAAACTCGGCCACCCGGGCCAACTATCAGGTCCATTACACAAGTGGTTTCCCCCCTTAAACCACAGGTGTTCGGACTCCAGATGTGCAGCAATTCCTGCCTCAACAGATTCAAGCAGACTCCACAACAAGATCAGGACAACACTCCATGGCCACTGCAGGTAAACAAAATGTATGCAGCAAGGGGATTGACGGGGAGGCATACACACAAGAATGCTCAGGATGCTAGAAGGAGTATCACCCAAAGATCCTCTCTTGATACACTATTTGGAGCAGTACTGAAGTCTTGTTGGGTTGAAAATACTCCAAACAAATACACCTTTGGGATAAACCACATCTCAAAGTCATGGTCCATGACTGGCTGGTACATAGATGACTAGTGCAACACTTGCTGCTGCCTGTGGAGGGCATTCACATATTTCTTCCACCAGGTTGAATGCCTGGTCAGAGATGCCTTTGGCAATCGGCCACATTCCTAGAGTTAGAACTTCCCCACTCAACCTCGGGAGCCAAAGCCCCTGCATCTGTTCAGTGTATAGCATTTGTCTTGTCTGTCGAAACCACTACCATCTTGCCCTGCAAATAGGAGTGAAAAGCATGTAGGGTGTGGTAACTAGCTCAGTTCCAACAGATTTATGTAGAGCATCCCTACTCTAAGCAACTTCTGCTAACGTCCAGATCATTCCAATGACACCCCATCTTTTATTAAGCATCCGTGGTTACCTGATCCTGAACCACTGGGAGAGCAAAGGGCTTTCCTACACTCATTATGCTCCCTACTGAAAAACTCACTGTTAGCCAATCCTCTAAGAAACCAGCCAAAAGGCTCCACTTAAGCGGGAGCTCCGACTAGAGAGTCTATGTAAAACCTCACTTGAAGCACAAGTAGTATCTAGGAGGCCATCAGACCATGCATCCTCAAAAGAACTTGGCTGCTACGATGGCCCCTGATCAGAAGTTGTCCAGCTAATCTTTGATATGGGGGAAAACACCACCACGCCTGCCAAATACAAGGCTAACATCACGTTTTTGAAAAACCTGTAGGGCCTACATTGGGCCGAAGTGTTATCCATGGCCCATATAGTACCTGGCTAGATGGAGGTCAGAGAGAAGGGACACACGTATGGTAAGAAATTACAACAACAAAGGGAACAAATAAAGACAAACGTGGAACGTTTAATGAGTTTATTAAACATGTTAATGTTTAAGTGTTTTACTGCCGCATATTAGCCCGAGATCCCCAAAGTGAAAGCTGCTACAGGCAGAAACACTGCGGCATGTAACCACAATCTCGTTGTGTTTCTGCCTGCCTTGGCTTTCACTTTGGGTCACAGGGGAGCCCCGGAGACCCAAAGTGCTTGCCATGGCAGACAAACAACGCGGTTCTTTTTAAAAAAACGCTACGGGTTTTCTTTAAGTGTTTCAGGCTCCTCCAGCTCAGAGGAGCGTAGGAAACTTAGAAAGAAACCCACAGCATTTTTAAATACAACGTTATAAAAGCTGTGGCTCCTCCAGCCTGGAAAACAAAAAAAAAAACATCCAGTCGAAAGAGGTAAGGGTAAGTAACTTGTTCTTCGAATGGATTGGGACCTCACACGTATTCCTTATCTTTGATACACTCCCAAAGCAGTAATATATACCAGGGAGGCAGTACAATTTAAATCGTTAGGTATGCACAGATTGCAGTACTGCCTTTCCAAATTTAGATTCTTGTGGCAATAACAAAATGCGGGCTAAAGCAGAGATGTATTCTTGCTTCAGCTCTCTAATTTTTTTTATTAATGATGTAAGATGGATCTTTGACAATGTAATCGCAGATGCACCGAAATTGAACGGTGTTGAAGTGAAAGCAATGTGCTATGCCGACGACCTTGTACTAATCTCGAAAACCCCCGTTGGACTACAGAATTTTCTGACTACCCTATGCAACTACTTTAGTATTAACAAATTGGTGGTTAATAGCAAAAAAACTCAAATCGTGTGCACCAACTGGTTCACGGAGAACCAAGCTAGAGTGGAAAATTAAGAACACAACAATTGACGTCATACCAAACTATGTTTATCTGGGTCTTATTTTTGATGTTTCTCCTTCTGCTCGCTCTCAAATCTTTAAAATTGAACAAAAACAGCGATTTCACAGGCAAAATTAATTCTGTTTAAGTACTGTAAATTTTCCATTAAGTCGGCTGTTATATTTTGGACCCAAAATGTGGTAGCCACTATACTGTAAGGTCTAGAGACCCACAAGATAGTCCCACCTACAGTGTTGAATCAATTGGAGGTAAAATTCTGGCGGGCAGTGCTTCATTTACCTCAGTGCATCCCAGGTTCCTGGATGTGTTATGAGCTAGGGTTATCATCCCCAACGGCCATTTACACTGGCGACTGTGCAGTCTTTTTCGGAAATGTCTTTCTGCTATAAATGAATCTACATTGGGAATTGTATCGCGCTATCTGCAGTCATCCACACATGAATTTCCGAAACAGTGGATTAAGCAGATCATGATGGTGATGAATAATGCAGACATTACAATCGAAACTCTTGTTCTCAATCCAGACCGAGCAAAAAAAAAAAAAAAAAACTTTACATGATGGACTGGATTGACACAAGAGCTAACTGTTTAAATTATAAAGATTTCAATCCTCATTTATTTGGCCCAAAAAAAGTAGAGAGATGGAACTATATCTTTGTAAGGCCCCATCTCCTTCAATAGGAAAGGCTATTCTACGTTACCGGTTCAACCTATGGCCGACTCGTAACGTACAAGCACGTAGAAAACTGATCAGTAATGAGAACAATTGGTGTCGATTCTGTAACAATAGTATCAAGGAAACCCTGCAGCATGTAATTGTTGACTGCCCAGAACTCAAGTACCTGAGACAAATACAGTTTTGCAACCACTTGCGATATTTTTCTCAAATGGAGCCTGAGAATAGATGGGTTGCAATAATAGCCACTAACATCATGAGCATCACAATAGCCAGTTAATTTTTTGGAAGCTTTACAACTACAGTCAAAGTTGTAAACCCGCTCTAATAAATCCTGATTATTTTCTTTCTTTTTCTTTAAATATTATAACATTTATATCAATGTAAAGATCTCACACAAAGAGAAATGTCGAGAGAAATGTTATCACAACTTGGGGAAAAAATTGTCGATTGCACTTCAAGAGAATACCATTAAATGTGCGTTTTAGAGTTTATTGCTTTTATTGGTTTCTGTTTTTGACATTTATCTGTGTGTCATCGTTTTAAGACCATTTTAAGTATTGTTCCTTCTTTAGATGGACTTTGAGATTCCTTTTCATTTTGTCTTGAATTAATGTAATGTTTCTTGTTGTTCTGCTGTTGAATATGTTTGGTAATTCTTTTCCTTGTATTTTGTAATGAAATGAAAAAGTTTACTAAACTTCAGCTAAAATCAATAAAAAAGTAAAATTAAAAAAAATTAGATTCTTGGCTAGTGGAGGAATCCAGACTATAGTATCTTGTAAAGTTATGTGTAGAGGACCATGTGGTAGCTGCACAAATATCCTTTATTGGAACTCCGCTTTGAAGAGCGGACAAAGCAGCGATACCCCTGGTCGAATGAGCCCTTAGATGCTCTGGAGGGTCTTTACCAGCCAATTTATAACATTCTGCAATAGTTAAAATAATCCAACTAGAGATAGTTTGTTTGGTGATGGCTAGGCCCAATTTATGGCCTGTATAACCCACAAACAATTGGTCAGTTTGTCTCAGTTTCGATAATCTGCTAATGAAAAAACTCAAAGCACGCCTCGGATCGAGTCTCTGCAGCCTTTCTTCCTCTTTCCCTGGATGGAGAGGAGGGTAAAAAGATGGCAAAGTTATTTTCTGGGTGATATGAAATTTATAAACAACTTTGGGGTGGAAGTTAGGCTTCACCTGTAATACCACTCTTTCCTTGTGAAAGACGGCTTGAGGAGGCTTGCAGGATAACGCCTGTAGCTCACTCACCCTCTGGGCAGATAGTTCTTGCCACTAAAAAGACTGTTTTGCATGTAAGAAGCCTTAATGGGCATGAATGAAGGGGCTTCAAGGGTGTACCCATTAGAAAGTTTAAGGCCAAATTTAGATCCCACAAGGGAATTTGAAAAGGAGTTGGGGGATAAATATTGGTAATACAATTCTTGAATGGGTTAACTAAAAGGTATTTTAAGGTATGAGACTTCCTCAGCAGTGCGCTTGAAGATGGAAAGAGCTGCTAGGTAACCTATCGTACCAATCTGGAGCCCCAGATTTGACAAGTGCAAAAGAAAAGATAACACTATTGGTGTATTGGATCTAAAAGGGCCAACATTCTTATCCCTAAACCAGCTGCAGAACATATTCCAACGGCAGCGGTATAAGGATTTGATTGCTGGCCTTCTGGCCGAAAGCAAAACCTCCATTATGTCATCCGGGAGGTCCCAATCTTTCAGCCTCTCAGAAACCATGCATGAAGGCTGAGAGTCCTGATGTCCGGATGGAGAACACGACCCTCCTCTCAAAAGAGAAGACCCTCTCTTTGTGGAAGACGAATCTGAGGGCAGAAGGTCCAGGTACCACTTTCTCCTGGCCCATTCCGGGGTAATTAAATAATGGTTTTCCCCATCCTCATTACGGGAGGAATGACAGGGACTGGAGGACACGCATAGAGAAGTGGGAATTCCCAGTCCACCACGAACGTGTCTCCTAGAGCTCTCGGGGAAATTCCCTTGAGCAGTATAGTTCGCACTTCCGGTTGGCATTGGTCGCAAACAAATCCACTTGAGGGGTTCCCCAAAGGGTGAAGATCTCTTGAAGGCCTTCCTGAGCTAGTTCCCGCTCATGAGACACTGCTCTGCCTGCTCAGCGCGTACGCCGTAGTGTGCTTCTCTCCGGCTAGGTGAACTGCAGACAGAGATTCCTTCTTGTATTGCCCAGAACCAGAGCTGCATTGCCTACACAGTAGTAGTGACCCTACATCACCTTTTGTTGAGGTAGTACATGGCCACTGTATTGTCCATCATTATCAGGACATTCGTTCCATATACAGATGGCAGAAAGGCCTTCAGCACTAGTCTGATCGCCCTCAGCTCTAAAAGGTTGATATGTAGTTTGGACTCCAATGGAGACCAACGACAGTTGATGGTCAAGCTGTTGGTATGGGCTCCATACCCTGTGAGGCGTCCGTCACTACTGTTATCTCCGGCCATGGTTGCCAAAAGGGTTCTCCTTTCACAATGTTTTCCCGAAAGGCCCACCAGTGAAGGTCCAGCAAGACCGTTTGGGATTTGTAGGAGATCTGACATTCTTCCTGAGAACTGTGACCACTGGGTCCTTAGAAGAGATCCAATTCTCAGGCGAGCCTGTGGCACCAAAGATGCAGGATGCCATCAGGCTGAGCAGCCTTTGAAAATTGAAGGCCGAAAGATGTTGGGCATTTTGGAATTCTGTCACCATCTGCAGAATTTGAGCCCTCACCTCTGGTGGTGAGGCTTTTCCCAGGGGGATGTATCCAGGACTGTTCCAATACATTTCAGTCTTTGTGATGGTCTCATGTGGTACTTCTTGAAATTGAGGGAGAAACCCAGCCTGTGGAGGAAGTGTCAAGCATAGCTTAAATGATCGTGGGCTTGTTCCAGGGAACTGGCCCTGATCAACCAATCGTCCAGGTAGGGTTAGATGTGAATCCCCCCCCCCCCTCTCCGGAGACACTGCCACAACCGCCATTAGCTTGATGAAAACCTTCGGGCGGAGGTTAGCCCAAATCACAGAACCCGAAACTGATAGTGAGAGTTTCCAACAGCAAACCTCAGGTACTCTGTGCTTGTGATGGATTGGTAAGCGTCCTGAAGGTCCAATTATATGATATATGATGATATGACATTTATAACGCGCCTATACACGAGTGTTTCAAGGCGCGACGTGGCAAGGGAGGGGGAAGAGGGGGAATAGAGGGAAGACAAAGATAACGATCCTACTAGGCTAGGTATTTTTCAGATCACGCAAGTGCAGGGGAAGGGGGAAAAGTGCAGGGGGAGGGGTCAGTGCATTACATGGGGCAAAAATAATAAAAACGATAAGAGAAGTGCAGCCAGCTGGTGGCAAGTGCAAAGGGTAAGTGCAGACATCAGGTGTCAAGGGCTGGTGTGGGACTGTAGGGATACAGAAAACAGTCCCTAAGTGCAAGGGTTGCCAGGGAGGCTGTGCAGCTGGCGGGGGAGGGGACCTGGGCCTGAGATCAGAGGGTGGCCAGGTAACCAGCGCAGTTTCAGCCAGGAGTTCAGCAGGGGAGAGGAGGAGAGAAAGCCGATGCAAAGAGGAAGGTTTTGAGGTGTTTCCGGAAACAGGAGATGGTTCTCCTCAAGTTTCAGGGAGGCTGTTCCAGAGGGAGGCCCCGGCCGAAGAAAGATCTACCACCAACTCGTTGCTTGGAGAAGCGACTTACCATGAGGGAGTTAGAGGCGGATGAGCGAAGAGCTCGAGAAAGAAGATATTTCGGAAGAGAGAGAGGTATTGAGGGCCCAGGCCAGAGAAGGTCTTGTGGATAATTTGTTAATTTTGTTAATTTATTGAAATAAATAGATTTATAGCCACAAGGCTTTATATATCACAAAACATACATCATATACAAGTAATCATACAAAAAACTAAAATTACAGTTCTTAAATACAAAGAGCAACTACACATTAAAATACATTATTCAATACATTTTAAAATTGCCACAATCTTTACATAAAATACGACAAGATGGTAAGTTAGATTAATATTGCCTCTCATAAAAGACATCCATAATTCAGTAATATGCATTATGTCGATAGCATTATTAAACGATTTAAAAGATTTAGTTCTTATCACAGTCAAGCTTTCACATTTCATAATTAAGTGATAAAGTGACTCAAACATCATTCCCACAAACAACATTTCCTCATTTCATGTGGAATACCAACAGTATCTCCTTTGGTAGCTAATGCTTCTGTCATATTAAATTTCATTAGAATATATGCACGAAAAGTACTGGTACTAGGATATGCTTCAATATATTTTGGAGGCGTTGTTCTGGTTAAATACTCTTCGAGATATGGACCACTATTTGACTTTGAGGCCATATTAATTACATTTTGCTCATTCCAACAATCAAACACTTTCTTTTGTATATCTCTTTTTAGTGCGACAATCATTAGCAAACCTGGAGTACACTCAGGCAACCATTTTCTTTAAGTTTTTTGTAGTATGCCAAGGGTACCAACGAGCATCATGCCTTCTAAATGGAGATACGCTTGCACATACGGTACAATAATCGTGTCATTTGCTAAAGTAACCGCCTTTTCATAGCTCAGTACACATTGGCACGTATAAACACACCAAATGCCTTTAATAGCAAACTCCGGATATAAATATTCAATACTAAGATTGCATGGTAACCGGAATAGCCTTCTCAAGATTTTTGACTCTAGTACTACCATGTGTTTAACAAAGGAGTGGCCCCATATTTCTGCTGCATACAGAATCATAGACCGTATTTGGCCAAATATATATTTGCAACAGAGATGGCACAATAGCCACCATTTCGACCAATAAATATACTTAGTGCATTCGTAGACGCAATAACCGATTCTGCAGTGCGGACCAATAGGATTCCCATGTTAGCTTCTCATCGACAATGATTCTGAGATATTTATATGATATTACTTGTTCCAAATTTTTTTCATCTAGGTTCCACAAATATCTCTTTGGTATTTGTTTTTTTGAGAAGACCATAATTTAGCTTTTGTCTATATTGATGGTCAAACTATTTGTGGCAGAATAAGCCACCAACGAATCAAGCATATGTTGGAGGCCAGCTGGAGTATAACAGTCCAATAACAGATCGTCCGCATAGGCAAGCCATCCAACAATTACACCATTTACTTTCACGGGATTGGCATTGGCTAGATTAAAATAATTCATCATATCGGACAAATAAAGATTGAAAAGTATTGCCACCATCATGCATCCTTGCTTTACCCCACAGTGGGTAGCCATATTTTTCCGTCCTGCTGCATTGCGTCTTATTCTCACTGAAGGGTCGGTATGAATTAACATCAACATCCGCGGTAGACCTTGTGGGATTCCCCAAGAGTTGAGTTTATGCCACCATTTATTGCGTAGGATAGTGTCAAATGCAGCGGAGAAATCTATATAGGCACAATATACATCTAAGTGCCATTTGGTCCAAGCATGCTCAATAGCAGATGTCAATATTAGTAAGTTATGTGTGGTGCTTGATTTGTCACGAAAGCCAATTTGATTGCCTGGTAATTTGTTAGAGGCAGCAATCCATACATTAAACTCTTGGAGCAGAACCTTGGTAAAAATTTTGGATGAAACACCAAGCATTGCCAACATTCTAAAGTTGGCAGGATTGTCCCATGATCCTTTATGTACCGTTAGAATATGGCTTGTTTGCCATAAGGGGGAAATCACACCTGACCTACCAACTTGTTTAAATAACAGCAATAACACCTGACCCCATAAGATAGGTTGTTTTTTTAATAACCAGATTACACACACCATCAGGGCCTGCCGCCTGAGAGTTTTTCAATTTATCTATGATCTTAATGATATCTAGGACATATACATTGCAATCCCATATAGCTTGCGGCAATCAAAGAATGGTATTGGATTGTTCATTTTTGCCCAGTGTCTCTTTAATATAAAGGGCCCAGGTGTCCTCTAAAATGCAATTAATCGATAGATCTCATTTTTTATGTTTTCGAAGAAGGTGCCAAATGTCTTGGTTATTATTAGACATGGCTAATATAGCGATTTTTTTCAAAAGTGTATTTCAGTTTCTCTTTTATGTATCCTAATCCACTTTCTATATTCCAATTTAAGTGTTTTAATATGAGATGCAACTGCTTGATCAGAAAGTGCAGGAGCACATGGCATCACTGCCATTCGAATTGCATTGTGAAGCTGCTTTTTTGCTGCACTGATTATTTTATCGTTGCCCGCACTACGGGGTATCAACATATTTGTTCGTTCACTGGCAGATTTATACTGCCTACTTTTACATATATGGTCACGAATGTTCTGCATAAGCAGGCTGAATTTGGACAGGATAGTGCTTGGAGACATGAGACCTGAGGCTCCTTCCTTAAACACAGGTAATAGATCAGAAACAGCCATAGCTACATTCTCTAGATTACGATTGTTCCACACAATTCTGTTTTTTCCTTCATTCACATGAATCATCCCATTTTCATCATAATCAATTCCAACATCACATTTACCCGGAAGTGAAAATAAAAGGCAAAGTGGAAAGTGATCACTTTCTTAACGTTCCACAATACCCATATCTTTAATGGAATAAAAGGCCAAATTGTTAGTAAAAATGTAATCTAGGATTGCAGCTGATCTTCCTTCAACCCTGGTGTATTTCATCATGGCGTCACCTGGAGTCAGACCATTTAATTTCACTAAACAATGGCCATTTGTAAGAGCAGCCCATTTACAGCCTTGCCTATTGGATTCCTGGATAGTAGTTGAGCTTGTCAACCCAACATTAGTTTCAGGATTATTACTAAGGGTACCAATTTTTGCTGCATTCAAGTCACATAGTAGCCAGATTGTATGGCGATGACTATACTTCTCAAGTACAGTATCAACAGTGTGCACATTTTCGATAGTGTTTACCATGTTGGGTGGATCACAGATATTGATAACGCTAACGTCTACTAGTAGCCAGGTTAATTTAGCAACTAACATATTGGGTGGACAAGGGGAGCTTTGTGATCATCCAGGGGGATTGTACAGATATCAGAAGACAGTGGGTCATATCGTCCTTTGGGGCAGCCATAAAGGCCCTTGGTAGCTACTTGATCAACAGTGCTTCTATCACCCAGTTGAATCTCACTTAGCAACCAAGTTGCTTGAAGTGGGACTACATCGAAAATAGACAGATATTCAATGAGGCAGCCCGCCTCAAGCAGATGTGAATGACCTCTCGTATGAGTACAACAAATGTAGAGAATGCAGACAATTACGGGACTCTGCAAATTGGGATTTAAAAGACAATGGTAGCCATTGCCAATATCCTTCTAGGATGCTATCAGGACTACCGTTGACCACTTGCTTAACAGTGGAGTACCTTATGGATGGAACAGATGGACCTTCTCCACAAAGTACCATTGGCTCTTGTTCCATATTTGGACGGACAGGGACACTTTGGGCAGTAAGAGTAGGTTTTTGCTGTACTAGATTGATTCGTGGTTTCACAGCAGGTATCATTACTTTATGCATCTCATACCCCATCCGTAGCAAATCAACCTCATAGCTTAGTACATAATTCAGAGTGCCCTCTGCCTCAAAACATATGTTAGAGATATATTTGTTAATTATCTCTAACTGATCAACGATAAAGCTATCATTGGAGGTAATTACCCACAGAGGCACAATGGATTTAAAAATACTCAGGATCGCCGAACGATTCAACGGAGATGGAGATTTGTCCATATGCACTTGGGTAATTTGTAGGGCAGGCAACATACCAACCGTAGATTTTTCCTCTAAACAACTGCCGGATGTCGCATTGCCAGAATTTTTTCAGTACCCATGCATCTGGCAATGTCATTTGCAGAGATGCTGCTGCAGCGCCATTGTTTTGGGCATGCACAGCCACACATAGCTGCTTCATTGCTGGTGTGTTAATCTCAACTATGTGTGCTTCAGATTCATCAGGCACACATTATGTCATTTATGGCATCAGTATTCGTGGTGTTACTGTGCCGTGATATTGCCTTAATTTTGGCCCCCACTTGTTCGCAGATGTTTTCATCATCACTGCTTATTGCTAATGGCGCCGTAGTTGCCCCATTATCACTATTATTGATGACGTTCGAATTAACATGCAGGGACTTTCTTTTTTACATTTCTCTTACTATACATAATGGATTGATGAACACTCAGGGGTTTTCTTTTAGCAGAGATTTGCTTCTTCCTCAAGTTCAAATCAACACTTTTCTTTATTTGCTTTTACTGGAATAGTTGCCTGTAATTGTGGACACCTGCTTGAGCATTCTTTGCAACATAGATCTTTTAGTCTAGAGTGGATTAGCAACGATTGCACGTCGATTTTGGTTTCTAAGTGGGAACACTTCTCAAGCAGCATTGTAAGTAGATTTTCAAGGGCATTAAACATTTCATCCGAATTCATACTTATAGCTGCGTCAATTTCATTGACACCCTCCCCATCAACAGTAATCACATTACTCATTTGACATAACATCTTTGCAGGCTTTCCATATGAGGTAAAGCTAAATACTGGAGGTGTACTAGAATTATACTCAGATGATTGCTTTGGAACCTTTTCTTTGACATTAGACGCAGGGACCAAGGCCATTTTAGAGGGAGGGGTAAAAACATAGGAGTAGCAAAAGCTTCAACTAGTGACAATTCAGGGTCAATTCCCATATACTCGATGTCTATTTCATCGAGCGCAGAATTCAATAGATCAATAACACTTCCAGTTTGGCTATTAGGGTCCCTATGTACTATTACGGCAGTGTTTCTAATGTCATATGATTCACTTTTGCCATTTGGCGGACACAACTCAGCATCAACAATCGGTGATTGCATGACAAGGGGCAGGAAGACATTTGCTTTAGGGTCAAGAGAGCTCGGGATGGAAATAATATCAGCAATAGATTCCTTATGAATTACATTAGAACAATCTTCCGGTACTTCTGTGGGACCACATAGAACATGACACAACCCAACTCACTAGCCATCTCAGAGGCTAGATCGGCAGATGCTAAGTTGAGGGAAACAGTCTCATCAACAGCTGCATCTACTTTGGTACATTGCATTTTTCCAAAATAGTCATTGATCAAGTTCCCTTGAATTATGTCTTTTTTTGGGCGAGTGATGATTTTGGGAACGCAAAAGCGACGATTGCGCACATTTTTATGCATCGCTAATTCCTTATCATAGTCATCCATGCTATTGACTCAGTCAAAATAACGCACTGATAGTCACAATAAATAATACAATAAATAACACAATAGAACAAGACTTGATAAAAGTAGTTGATAATGTAGAAATCTGAAGCAGTACCAATGGGTAATTATAAGTAGATTTAAATGATAAAAAGGAGATACTAGTCCACAGACCCTCAACGCGCCTGTACACCCAGCACATTAAAACCAAAACAGGATAAAACTAAATCGAGTTTACAGTGAGCAATAGTATAGCAATGCTCATACACCCAAACTCATGAAGAACAGTGTTGTAACAGACAATGTGCTTACCTAGTTCCCGATACCGTAGATACCATCGATATCACCAGGAAGCACTTGCCGTGTTAACTTCACTGCTCCACTATGAGAGCACTATGATAGCAGCAATGGCACATCAACCGTTCTCACACACGAGTTGCAGAAAGAAAGGGCAGCTCGTAGCCCGCGATGCGTCTCTCTGCAACAAGGCTAATAACGGCAGGGAGACGGCGGTCTATGGGGGCTGAGGGCACCAGTAACGAGCATAAAAATAAAACAAATAAACTAATGAAGAAACGCGCTAACACGCTGTACGCTTTCTCGCGAGCCGAGCAGCAAAACAGCAAAAGAGCAAAACAGCCACTTGCAGAGCCACTTCTCAATTTAATGACAAAGTGGGCGTGGCCTGTAAAAAATATATAAAAGATATATATTAGGACCTATAATTATACTGGAACATGTATAATTATAGTCCTTAAGTAGTTGTATCCATATATATCCTTGAAGTAAAGCCAAATACCGGCAAAGCTGTATCCGTGGGACGTGAAGGAGAGAGTTCCCAGCCAAAACAGCCACTTGCAAAGCCACTTCAGGAGCGCGCGGATAATGGAGAGGGTTTTTAACTTAATCCTAGCAGCCACTGGGAGCCAGTGCAGAGATTTCAGGCCTGGAGTGATACAATCTCTGGGCCTGAGGCCAAGGACAAGTCTTGCAGTGCTGTTCTGGATGCGTTGCAGAGGGCGAAGAGTAGAAGCAGGCAGATTTAGAAAGACTGTTGGAATAGTCCAGCCTAGAGAGAACAAGAGCTCTGGATACAGTGAGCTTCTGGAGGAAGGAGAGGAAAGGTCGGATACCTCTGAGGAGGTGCAGCTGGTAGTGTGACTTCTTAGAGACGTCAGAGATGTGAGGAGCGAAGGAGAGTGTGGAGTCGATGACGACCTCAAGGTTTTAGCCTCACAGGCGGGAGCAGGAGGAGGGCCAAGAGAGGCAGGTCAGAGAGTGACAGGAAAGGAGGGAGCGGGTGTGCCGATGAGTGAATCTCAGCCTTACTGGCAAAATGATACCAACCAATCCTGAAGCTGGAGGGCCTGAAGGATCTGAGAAAGGGTAACCATCTTGAACTTGTCCTTCCTGATGAAATCCAAGATGGGTCTCAATCCTCCGTCCTTTTTCGGAATTAGAAAATATGGGGAGTTGGGAGTACACTGGATGACTCTGAGGTGATTGTAGAAAAGGCAGGCAGTATCCTAGGACAATTGTATTGTCAGGGGGCCCTGTTATCCGAACTTGGTGATGAAGGCGCTTCTGTACTGCCGCCTACTGTGTGTAATATTCATTCAGCCATCAACTCTATGCAGACTAATCAGCAGGACTAGGGTGCAAGGCTGAATCAATCTGCTAGAACATTTGGATTAGATGTGCAACTGGCACCATCTTTATCGGATGAGCTTAACCACCCCTTGATCTTACCGAATGTAACTACTCATGTTTAATGTCAAGTCCAATGTCACTACTCTCAAAAAGGAGTACGGCCCTTGCAGTATAAAACACCTAATTCTACCCCGGCTCCTAGACCAATTTCTGCCAACGCATCATGGACCATTATTTGACTACATCAGATACCACTAGCACTCCACTTAAAACTCTTCCTGTTACAAAAGGTAAAGCAATGCTAGACCATACAGTTATGATTATGCAACCTAACTTCTCTGGACTGAGGGATCTTACTGATAGGTATTATTGAAGTGGCTGACCAAGTCGAATTGATGATTGACCAGTCCAAACTTGCAGAATGTGCACGTACCGGGGTGGGGATGTTTCAACTTTGGACTCACCAACTCCTCTTGTCAACATGCTTGCTGGGGATATTCCTAGCCATGAACAGAATCCCCAACCTCAATTATCACCTCTGTTCGGTCAGGGGGCTCTGAATTACTCATCAGCACTTCATCATACTCCAAGGGAGGTTGATGCGCGTATCCGATTGACTCATCCCACTGGGTCTGCATTAAAAATGGGTTTGAGCTCTTTTGTCTCCCTATATGATAACATCTGGGCCGAACTAAAATCTACAAATGCAGCTTTAGCTGACATTATGATTCAACTTGGAGATTGGGGCCGATGTCCGTTTTGACCACTGCAGTCCAGGTTCTAGGGAGGTGGAAGCTGCGTGGGAGGGCCAACCTATTGGCCCCCAACCTCCTACCATGGGCAGCGACTCCGTGGACATTATAGAAAAATCTGATGTCATTGTGATTGACCCCCCTATTCGCTTGAACTCCGGGTCGGGCCAGAGTGTGAACGCCACTGGTTTTTCTGCTCTTGGCCCTGATGACTTAGCTGCCCCTTTGATTGATCTTACCAAGGAGCCACTAAAGGCCGGAGGTGGGAACGAGGGCTTGGGGGTGGCCGATGGGTCAAATGCCCCCCAAATACCTAACAAATGCCTGACTGCAGCTAGTGGGATATTGGTGAGATCTAAATTGGAGGCGCAAACTGCTCATAGAACCCTCTTCCGAAACAGTCTGTCCCCGGTGGTCAAACATGGACCATTGCAAGTGGAGCCCTCATCAAAGATTAAGGTGGTGGACTTTATGGGGCAAACAGATTCCAACATCGGTGAAACTGTGGAAGGCTCCAAGGATGGGACTGTCACTGAGGCGGCTGTCACAAGGGCTCCCCTTAATTTTGGGCACAGTGAGGTATTCTCAGATGTAAATGAATTGAAGGTTGGTGGGATCGACCAGGGATTCAGGGATAAAGGCGCAATACCTTTACCTTTGATATCAATTGGTGGGGGCTGTGGAGCAGTGCATCCTCCTCGGGAAATCCTTGACCACAGAGTCTGTTTGGTTATCTTGTAAGGGGGAGTCTACCTCCACCCAGACTCTGCAAAATCATGGGTTGGGTAGATCTGTCACCTATGGTCTGCGGGAGGAGTAAAAGTGCCCTTCTGAGGACCCACCGATCTGAGTTTTAAGGGTATGTACCACTGGTATGAGGGAGGAGGGTGGTGGGGGGAAATCAAAGTATCTGGAGGCTTTAGTGGAACTACCAGCTGCATCCACTCACCCCCGAGTTTTAGCGGGGGTGAAGGACATTACAACGCCTACATTATCCCACTAGATATGCCCCTAGGGATTGCCATTGGCCTTGTATGGATAATACTGGCAGGCCTGGTTTGCCTCTTGTTAATAGAGGTGGTTCAAAACTGCTCAAATCTAGTGGCCGGCCGGACCTGGGGTTTACGGATAAGGGCAGTAACAGGCTATATCAAATCAAGATTAGCAGCAATCTTTAGCCCAGTAACATCTGCCTGAATCACCCCAATATCCTTAATATTTTTTCAGCCATCCCCCTCCCTTGCGTTGATGGCTTCGCTTGATATTGAGAGTGTTTCCTTCCCAGTGAGGGAACAGATGGGTACCAATGTTATCCATTTGGCCTCTCGTCTGGTGGGGGAGCTTATCCTTACTCAGAGTGAGGGATTAGCCTCGCTGGGATTTGAAGTCCAGTGGGTGGATGGAGTAAAGGGGGACTTGAATCCCAATGGAGATAAATTTAATACATTGCCACAAATCCGCGAGAGAGTGGGTTTAACTAAGAGTGTTGATAATGGGTGTGGGAAGGATATGGATTGGGCAACCATAATTTCTTCCGTGTCTACAAGAGACGTGGCTGATTTCTCTCCCAATTTTGGATGGCTTCACTGTATTTGTGCAACCAGCTAAAGAAAGTACTGGTGGAAGGCCCTCAGGGGGCCCGATAACCGCAATTGAAAATTCCCTAGGTTTAAGTGGAAAAAAAAAAATTGTGAACCTCCCATTTGGGGGTTGAGCTTTGCTCTAGTGATAAAGTCAACATTCTGATCATTAACATTTACTGGCACAAGGGCATTGCACCTTTGGATGCCTTTGTGGAGAATGTGGGCAATATAGTTGATCTTTGGACTGAGCAAAATGTGAGTGGGAGCACTATTGTGTTAGGTCACTTTAATGCCGATTGAGATTCTCAGTACTCCCTTTGGAACTTTGAAGACTTAACTAGTGGGCATCTAGTGACTAGATCTCTGGGTCGAATTTGGAAGGTTGGGTTTGAGGGCCGTGGACTCCAGCCTTTAGTTTAAGGAAGACCGATGGTCACTCTGCCTTGGATTGGCATACATGGCACAGAGGTAATAACTCCTCTCTTTTAGATTACATCTTTTTTTACCCCTATCTAATGAATCACTGCCAGTCTTTTGATGTGTTGAAAAATGACTGGAGTGATCATACTATTCCGACGCCCTTTTTTGATCTGCCAGTGTGTATACGGGAATTTCAGCAACAGCCACAAGTTATTGCTAATGTGGCCGGCAATGCAGTCAAATGGACATAATGTAATATTAATTTGCTGAAATTCGAATGTAAGAAACATACTTTACTTATCCACCTATGAGTGGAAAATCTTTTTTTTTTAATGTGAATGAGTTTCAGACACTTGGTGGATGTTTGGGCCTCGGCTCCACTTATAGGCAATGTCATGCAGATTGTATGTCACACAATGACATTGTCAGATCATGCTCTTGATCTGAATATTCCATAAATCTGATATTTTCACACAAAAAAAGGTGAAAGATCCTACACAAAATACACAAAAATATATAAAAGCTAATAAGACAGCCTGACTCCTTGCCAGACAACCCCGGCAGAAAGCTGCCTCCCAAATTATAGAACTGATTCGGCTTCACTCAGGCGAGATGTACTGAAACTCCCCAAATTATTTCGCAATCCCATACTTTTTACTCCAATTTATATCAGTCGGAACTTCCTGATTCACTGCAATAAAAAGGGTATTTAGACGCGGTTAATCTTCCCCATAAATCATCAGCTGACCAGGATATGCTTGATGGGGATATAATACCAGATGAAATCGACAGGGTCATACAAAATCTTCCCTAAACAAATCTCCTGGTCCGGATGTATAGCTTGCTTTATTTTTTATAAAAAAACATATCGGAACATATTAGTTGCTAGATTAACAAACTTGTATAATTCCTTCGTACAATCTGGGGGTATGTCACCCACAATGGAGAAAGCAAACATGATATTTCCTTAACCTGGTAAAGATCCATCCCTATGTGGGTGTAACGCTCACCTGGTTCCCACGGGGGCGCTGGTCTAGTCTGGATTGCTGTGGCCTCTTCTAACGTGATGCGCAGGACCCGGAACACCGATTGGACAGGACCTCCAAATCGTGCTTGCCTGGCCCATAGGAATATCCTTCTGCAGAGGAGAAAGGGGATTAACAGTCTGCAGAATAGTGTGCTAGCTCCCCCCTTTCCCCCTTCGTTCCTCTCTAACTTCCTCCAAACCCCGGTTTAAGCTCACCTTATGGTTTGGAAGGATGAACTCTCCATCCTGCTTCTGGTGCAGGGGCGCGCGTTCGTCCAGTTACTTCACAGACTTTCCTGAGCGATGTGCCGTAAGTATGAAAGTTCAAAGTTCAAGTGAGGCCCCCTTTATGTTGTCTTTCTAACCTGTGATCTGTCCTTTATTTCAGGTGCAGAATGAAGGCGATGCGTCGAGGGGTTTAACTGCCGAGGTGAGTAGTGATGAGGGCGATCCCTCCAATTGTCCTTATCATTCCCCAGAAATGTCTCTTGTCCTTTCCCCATAGGGGCCGGGGTACGGTACCTGCCAACGGGGCGGCGCCGACCCGAAATGTGGAAGAAAAGCCAGTAAGTATTATGGCTGTTAATCAGGCTTTCCTTCTGTGTTCCTTCTGCTCACCTTTAGTTTCTTCCTCTCTCCCCTAGGTGCAGAGATGTGGTGTCCGATGCCGACAGCCGAGATGGAGCCGGGAGATGTCTCGAGGACAGGTGAGTGAAGCGTGGCGCTGCAGCGAGCAACGCAATGCTTTTAAATGGAAGTCTTTCTTCAGGGATGCTGGCGAGAAGATTCCGGATGCAGGTAAGAAGTTTGAAATAGTCCTTGGTTTTCACCTTTCTCTTCTCTTCCTTCCTTGCAGGTCTTCCAGGTTCGAGGCGGGCGTGGCTGGAGTCCAGGAGCAGGAGCAGACACGGTGAGCGTTAAGCTGCAGGAAGCAGAACAACGCGAAGCATGAGCTGCTGTCTGGGCGTGGCTTAAATAGCCTCCAAAGAAGTCCCAGGTATGTATCCTTCCCCAACTAGGTATGTATCCTTCCCTGGCCACGCCCGAGTGAAAAAATAGTCCCTATGAACAAAATAGTCCCTTTCAGGTCTCGGGGAGGCCTGAAGCGTGCAGCATGGTCTGCATCAGGTAAGTGCACAAAACACCTCCCTTTATGAGCCTGGCGCCTATGGCGCCAGGACTGATGTCCAACATGAGCCTGGCGCCAAAGGCGCCAGGACTGAGGCCAAAGAGCCCCTATAAGGGGCCGCTGGGCTTTTACCCGAGGGCATGATGCCTGCTTCCGGGGGTGCTGGGCCTGGCCTGGTGCTCCGGGGGTAGGGATCATGACAGTGGGTCATATCGTCTGGGATGATAAACTAGGACTCTAAAATGTATACGAAGGTTTTAGCCAACGGGATGGAAGACTGATTACCCTCATTGATACATCCGGACCAATCAGGCTTTATAAAACACCTGCCACATGACAATATCAGAAGAACGTGCCATATATAAGAGCAAGTCGAAAAAAAATATCCAGGTAGTTCTTCTATCCCTAGACGGTGAGAAAGCTTTTGATCGAGTCGAGTAGTGGTTTCTTTTTCCCACTTTGGTCAAGATTGGGTTCGGGCAAAGGTTTGTTGGTAAGATTCAGGCAAACTTTAGACAACCTTGTGCTAGACTACTCATTAATGGCCTTTTGTTTCCTTCCTTAGCTTTACAACAGGGTACAAAACAAGGGTGTCCACGGTCGCTGCTGTAATACCCATTAAACCTTGAGCTACTTCTCGCTAAGATCAGACCGACAGGCAATCAGAGGGACAGATTTTGGTGGAGTCCCACATAAAATTATGGCATAAGATGTGTAAGGAAGGCATACTATCAATACTAAGACAGACACAAGTGATCACAGTTCAAGGGTGTTTATTGAACTTCAACAAGGGTATGATAAATGCCCATCTAATCCCAAATCTACAGATGGGAGCAAGCTACGACCATCAAATAATAATGCAGTCCTAGTGGAGTCTCATCAAAAGAAAAGGGCCTATACTAAAACTATTGCGGATCCTTACCGCTATTTACAAATAGTGTGGGGTAGTGTCAATGAAAAAGAAAGACGTGTTCACAAAATGATTTGTCAGGATGTTCAGGCCGTTGGCCTCCCTTCCCCACGTTTTAAAAGACAGGACAAGGCAGTTCACTCGAGCAAAGCATACACTTTGGCTTCTTCAGCACAAGGATACAGTTCCATTACCAGGGGCCTTCTGTGCCCAAGTCTCTTTACCTATCAAAGTCTCTTGATTTGGAGGGCCTGATGTATCAAAAACAAAAACACAAAGTTCTTTCCTCTTAGAAGTACTCAATTCAGGGGATTCACCCTGGATCCCCCTCTTCCGGGCTCAGATCCCATTCTCCAATGTTCAGAGAATAATCTTGCTCAGGTGACTCACGGTTCACCACGGATCCCCCTCAGCCGGACTCAGGTCCTTCCCCCTTACACAATTAGTCTCCCTCAGCCGGGCTCGGACCAACTGCAGTTCATATTAGCTTTCAAAGACTTCCGAATGTGCACAGAGTTTAGCTTGACCCGTTGCAGGCCTACTTGGATTTCACAATTTACATTTGCCACCTCTTAGTTAGATACCTAACAAAGACCTATGAATGTTCACCCATGTGGTGCCGGAGCACTCTGTATATGGTATCCATCTTGGCTTCAAAGGTGCTATCAGTTTAGAAAATTAGACACCCTTCGAATGGAGGGCAATGCAGGATAATTGTTTGGCTGAAGACCAACTGCCTCATTTAAAGTGCTAAGAATATATGCTCATTAGTCATTACATAGTTACTAGATTAACTAGAGTGCGGCCATTTTAAGATGACCAGAATCGCCATTTTGTTTTCTCTGTTCTCTCCAACGCTGCTACTTTGCCTCATGTAAAACTGCTTTGCTGAAGATATTATTACGCTTCACTGGTCCAAGGTTACTAAAGACATGTTCAAACACTAGGCTGGAGAGCCAGACAGAAATGCCCGGTTCCCTCCCGCACATATCCTTGAAGGCAAGGAGCAAGGCATTTTAATCAGTACACGGATGCCAGTGAGTCTCCTTAAAAGAATAGTAATGTACGAAACTAATATTAAAGGGTTTGAATTATGTTGTTCTTTTGCGGCCCCCCTTCTGAGCACTGCGAGGCCCCGGAGAGCAAGCTGACCTCTAGAGCGTGAATCGAAACCAGGAGATCGTAAGGCCTGCAATGTGCCAGTCCCCCCTACGCGCAGCTTGTCCATAAAAACAGAAGCGCTGTGTTCTCACAAATAAAGAATAGTGTCTGTAAATTTGAGATTGTAAACTTACTAAATATGGTGATCTAAAGTGTCATATTCATCACCAGGTCAATCATCGCCTCCACTTCAAAGGGAATGAATTAGGGGCGTCATCGAATGTGTCAAATGTGTCATTACTGATTCTAAGATGCTCATTTTGTTATATGTAACTGATGTAGGATTTTCACTCTTTTGCGTCCCCCGAGGTCTGTTAGACAAACGTCGCAGGGCGTGGGACCATTTGGCCAACTGGGACTATTTGTTTTGCAATAAACCCTAGATTTTGGGAATACAACCTTGTGTCTGGCGTATAAGTTTGTGTGTGGTGATTGTGCCTTGTTTCCACATTCGAGGGTCCCTCAGAAGCCCCTTCAGTGCAGTCACTCCTTGGCTGTTCAATTATATTCGCGTCGCTCATCCATATCCTTCACACACTGTTCTCTTCAGATTTCTTCATAAATGTTGCCACTTGCAACCTTTGTTCTAACACAGACCGGTCTGCTTTCAGTCTCCCAGACTTCCCGGCTGGGCTGACTTTACTGGTGCTGCTTTTTTGTAGGAGCCAAGGACAGTACCACAGCGACAAACTCGCCTCCCCGCCTTGGTTATCAACGCGGGAGAGCCTCTGGTACCTCCGACACACAATGCACATTTCTTCAGCTTTAAGTCCAGGTCTTATGTTTTTCTTATTCTTGAAGGCTCGTGAAAGTAGTGTTTTTTCACCACAAAGGTGAAGGGCACTTCCCTCCTTGCATCCCTCTCTGATCTTGCCTTATTTCTCCTCGTATTGAACTGCCATCTCAGAACTGAAGCTTCCTCTTGTGTTTTTTTGTCTTGCTCACAGTGTGCTTTCGTGCTCTGCCTTTTATCAGTGTGGGGAAGTGTGATGAAAGTCAGGTGTGTGTAATTACCAGTAATTGCCTGACCCAGCCTGACCCTTGTGTTAGTCTGTTTTCTCTCACAGTGAGCTGTCCATGAGAAAGTGTTTGTGGCGGGAAGAGGGGTTGAGTTCATAAGTACCCTACCTGGTAGGATGGGGAAAGGGTGTTACAGGGAAGGGGATACCGCGTCTCACCATCCGGTGTCCCACTCCCTCAATAACAGTCATCCATGTGATCCTCCCGCATTGGTCCACCCCCAGGAACTGGATCCAAAAGTGATGGCCGTTCCCTGGCCACCTGGATGACAGATCCCTGGGGACTAGCGGGTGAGACACCTTCTGGTTTCTCACAGCTGATATGCTGCTTTTGGCATCTGACCATTTGTCTACATTACAAGCGGCAGAACAGGAGCTAGAAATATTTGGCAAAGTGGCTGGCTTAAAAATCAACAGAACCAAATCCAAAATTGTAAACCTATCCCCGACGGATGATAACTTGCAGCTTTTAATATTGTATGCACAATTTGGGTGGGCTCGGGAAGGGGTAAAACTATTGGGTGTAACTATAACTCGTATAATAGCAACCCTGTGTGAGGCCAATTATCCCTCTGTTAAAATAAATGAAAGGCCAATTGTTAAAATGGGGCCAGTTGTCAATATCTTGGCTGGGTAGAATCAATTCAGTGAAGATGGTAACCCTCCCCAAAGCTTTTTATATGTTTCAAGCATTGCCAAAACAGGTCTTGGCCTAATTTTTTCAGAAATCGCATGGGCCGATTTCCTCATTTATATGGAATAAGCCCCCTCGGATAGCATTGAGTATGTTAATGACCCCCACGGCTAGCGGTGTTCTAGGGATGCCAAACTTTCAAAAATACTACCAGGCCACGCAAATAAGGGTCCTAAAAGACTTGTGTACAGAAACGTCTGAGAAAAGATGGGTGCAGATGAAAGGGCGCTTCTTGGTGGGTGTCAACTTCGACACATACCGTGGTTGCCTGAACAAGATCAGCCCCCTAATAAGCGCAAGAGCCAGATCATGAGCTTAGTCGAAGAACATTTCCTTTACCCATTACGCCTTTACAATTCACCCCAGGCCTCGAACTGCAAGCATTTGCCAAATGGAAACGTGCGGGTTGTAATAGATAGCGAGATTCATGATAATGCTCCAAAACCTTTCATACAATGCAAGTTAGAACTTGGCCTCTCTGAATCCTGCCGCCTCTAATATTTTCAGGTGCAGAACTGGAATTTGGCTCCCCCTAACAAAAAAGCAGCACTTCGAGATCTTAACACATTTGTACAATTTGTAACTTCCAACCCTGGAAACAGAGCTCTTATTTCAAATTTGTATACAATAATAGCGGATAAGACTTCCAACATTGACATACAGTCACTGACATACAGACACTGCTGGCATCAGACAGTGGGGGCTGAGATACAAGAAGAATATTGGGAGAAGCTATGGAAGGAAATACCAAAGCTCACCAGGTCTATTCAAGATCAGGAATTTTGGTATAAGCTTATGGTACAATGGCACTATATACCCACCCGGCTACATAAAATGAAGTTGTCCATTTCAGATAGGTGTTGGCGTGAATGCAGGGAGACTGGAGACCACATATGGTATAGTTGTTCGGGGTTGACAATACTGGAAGGAAATTAATAAAAATGGCACACATTCTTAGACTGCAGGAACCTAGCTCACTCAGATCTGGTCTTTTGGTTGTTATTGAAACCGATCTACGCCAAAGCTATGGACAACATTGTAAAGCAATTATTTTACAAATTGCGGCTCTATTGGTGATAGCCCAAAATTGCAAATCAAAGGATCCAAGCGTCAGCTAATGGTTCTCCAAAGTTTGGAATTTCCTTTCTCTTAAATGGATTACTTAAAGGTGATCAATCAGCCCGTTCAGGACTGAACGTTGCTGCCTTGTGGGAACTACATCTCCCATAGTCCCCAAAGTCGCACTAAAGGAAACGTCAGGCGCTTCAGTGCTGGCGCTTCCGCGACGAAGCCAGTCTACACCGGTCCACGGCGTCCCACGTCCTAAAGTTCTGCCAAAATTTCTCAGAAAACTTGAGAAGGAAACGCAGGTATGGGTTACACCGACCTATGTGAGCTCTTAGCCCAAGCTATAACACTACAAAACCAACAGTCCGTGCAAACACACAAATTCCAGGCTGGACTCCATGAGAATCCCTGCTACCGAAACTGACTGCACTAAACACACTGCAGCTTCAAGCTCAAAAACCCCCACGGAGGAACACTCCTTAAATGAAACTAAAACACGTACTATCAAAATAGCACTGCTTAGTACTATATCTCTAAATAAACACGCGCAGGATATTCACGACTACATTTTAGATGACAACCTTGATATCCTATGCCTCACCGAGACCGGGCTTCAGGACCCCATGCGTCCGACAGCCGACATCGCTGTGCCAAGTAAATATACC
Source organism: Ambystoma mexicanum (assembly GCF_040938575.1). Taxonomy (NCBI): domain Eukaryota; kingdom Metazoa; phylum Chordata; class Amphibia; order Caudata; family Ambystomatidae; genus Ambystoma; species Ambystoma mexicanum. The sequence continues at coordinate 90,221,713 of NC_090935.1, read as the reverse complement.
ATCTATACCACCAACAGAACGACAACAGGGAAAGGCGGAGGTGTAGCCATAATCGCCAAGCAAGACCTAAAATTATTCTCGGTTCCCATACAATGCACAGGATGCAAAATCCTCCATCTCAAAATGACTATCAATCTGATAGTCATTTATAGGCCCCCATCTTTAACATGGGACTTCAATGATGAACTGACCAATTTACTAAATAATCTGAAATCATCTAACACAGGAACAATATTGCTAGGAGATATAAATAGATGGAGGGGCAATATTAAAGACCCCAACGCCATAAGTCTAGAAGAAGATTTATTAAATTGCTCTTACACCATAAGAAATAAGGGTCCAACAGCCATCACGGGCAACCAGCTAGACTGGATAATCACAAATAACGCTGACATAACAGTGCTGGGAACATACCCCTGCATATGGTCAGACCATTATAAAATCGAATTTACGCTAATGCTTAAACCAAAAGCAGCAAAGCCTAATAATTCGCCAGAAACCTAAAAAAAAAAATCTCAACAGCCATTCTTTCAGATGACATCAAGCAAATTATGCTTGAAACCATGGATACTGATCCCTGTGAAGCAATTGCATCTATATCTATATACAACACACACATGAATGACCTATTAAATCAACAATCCCCTCTGAAAAACAAACTAGTTTGACCAAATATAAACCATCAAAAATGGTTAAACTCAGAAGCGATGAAACTTAAAGAAAAACAGAAACTAGAAAGGATATCTTTAAAAGTTCCCAGTGAAAGTAATAAAAAGAACTGGAAAATTGCTGATACCATATAGAGGACTAAAATAATTGATTTAAAGAAAAATCATTACAATGAACAGATTGTTACTGCATCTAACTCGACTGGGAAACTCTTCCAAATACTGAAAGCTATCGAAAAACCAATAGCTTTATCCCCACCATTCCAGCCAACTGAAAAAGACTGAAGCAGTCCAAACTGCCTTTCACAATAAAATTATCAAAGCAAGAGAGACAATCACAGGGGCGTGGCCGGGCAGGGCGCCATGTGGACGTGCCTGCTGTAAGCTCCGGGACGGGCCCCAGCTAATAGATGCCCTTAATCCCCTAAATTTCTACATGGAAGACGCTGGGAGTGCCTTGTACGCTGGCGACTTGAGGTGGAGTTTATAGTCGCCTGGGAGCTGTTTTTTCCTGAAGCACGGAGTTGTGTGAGGGGAAGCTGAAGGTGCGCAAGATGGTGGCTGCGCGGGAGCTGCTGTATCCGAGTTCGGCTGTGCGATCTGGAAACAAACGCAAGACCTGGAGGTTGTGCAGGGCTGCGGGAGAGGAGCACTGAGGCAAACCGGGGTGTGCAGACGCAGAGAGCAACTGCCAGCGAGGGAGCTGCGTCCTGCGGTCCGACAGCGTCACCCGAGGCAAAGTGAGTGTAGGAGCTGAGGGTGCTGCGGAGAGGGGGAGTGAGCTGCCCGGCGTCCGGAGGCGAAGGCGTTGAGCCCCCACAGCACTCTGCGAGCCCAGTATATGAGGGGCTGGAGCGAGAAGGCAAGTCTCCTGGTCTCCTGAAGGACGGGCGGGCGCAACGGAGAAGCCGGTAGGAGGAGGAGGAGCAGCGATTGGGACTGAGATGGAGGAGGAGGCTTGTGTGCTGTCCGGTGGGGGAGCGGAAGGCCCCGGAGTGAAAAGGGAGGCTGGTGCGTGCGGTCCGGAGAAGCATAGTGGTGGAGTGGTGAGGCGCGGGTTGAGCAGGAGTGTGCCTCTCCTTCCCCTGCCGGTTTTGGGGGAGGCAGCTGCAGGTGGCTTGGGACGGGCTACTGGGAGCCGTTGACTTCACGGGACTGGAGAACGCCCATACTTGAAATTGAGGAGCGGTGTGGTGGAGGGAGACGAGAGAGCTGCTCGTTTGTATTGTTGATGGAAAAGCAATATACTGACGCCCAGTCCGGGAGTTGGGACCTTGAGAGAACAGAATTGGCAGGCCAGCAGAAGAGAAATGAGACTCTGGTATAAACGAGTGCTAAGGTGCTGGATGAGAAGCTAACACTACTGAATACTGCGTCATAGGGGTACCAGCCTCCCATGCACTACAGTCTGTAGACACGGCTGTCAAGGGAACTCCGGGGGGCACCCTACTGATTTGAGCATCCTCGCTCTGGCGATGCCCAAAATAGGAAATAAGAACAGAGGGAGCAAAATGACAACTTTCCTGACTGCAGCATCGACTACCCCGCAGAATATGGAGTCGACGGTGGCAGAGGTTCATGCCTCACAGGGATCTGATTTAATCCTTGATCCGGCCATATCCAGACACGAATTAGAGGGAATGTTGAGGGCACTTCAGCAGGACATCATGACGGCAATAACATCGGAGATCCAGTCTTCAAAAGACTCTTTGGCACGGTCTATTGCGGAAATAAGCTCCAATTTGACTGGCCTTGAGACCAGGGTTGATGAATTAGAGAACCTGGCATGTGAGCACGAGCGGGACAACAAGGACCTCGCCAAAAGAATGCAGAATGTGGAAGACAGAGTGGAGGAAATGGTGGCAAAACAGGCGGACTTGGAAAACCGCTCAAGGAGGAATAATATTAGGATTCGGGGAGTGCCAAGACAGGTTCAGGACCAGGAACTTGCTGAATATGTGCGTGATCTCTTTAAAACCTTGCTAAAAATGCGAGACTCAGATGAACTGATCCTGGGCAGGACTCATCGGGTGTATTCCTCTATTCAGCAAAAGCGCAATTTGCTCCCGATGTTCTGACTAGGGTCAACTTTTCGGCAGAGGAGATAATGGCGGCAGCTAGAAAGGTTGAAAAGATGGAATTCCGCGGCTCTGCCATATCATTATTCCAGGACCTCTCACCATACACCTTGGCAAATCGCAGGCGCCTCCAGAAAGTCACCACCTGGGTGCAAGCAAAAAAGATCCGCTACAGATGGGGATACCCGTGCAGACTACTGTTTAAATACCAAAACCGCCACTGTATCATCGGTTCCGAGGGAGAAGCAGATGAATGGCTGCGAGGCGTTGCAGGCGAGTCAGGCGGCACAGGTGCTGAAATGGAGAGGGAGCTGGTTGTTAGCTCCATGCTGAAGGACAAGAGGCGAAGGCCCAGGGGTTGGGCCCTAGCTAAAACATGCAAGATACTGGAGGATGCGGAACAGGGGGGTAACACTCCCCCCGGAATAGGTGGTGAAAGTTATATGAAGAATTCACACGCCTCGGCAGAGAGCTTAGATGGACTGTAGTAGTACAGTTGGTTGGGTGATGGCAGACTGGTGCTTTTCTCAGTAGCAAGTATCTGCCTTAATACGTGAAGGCTGTCAGCAAGGTGACTGATAAGAAGCAAATGGATGCGGATGTTGGGCTCCCCATGTGGGGCAGTCACTCTAATAAATTGGGATAAAATTGATTTACATTCGCCCTGTTCTGGGTATGGTTATAAGGTGACTGATGAAATGGGGCTGGGAGTTGTCCTGGAAATGATTAAATAGGACAGCTGCGCAAGTAAACTGGTATGATGTCTGCTTGTTTCGGATCCTGCTCCGGGTGTTGCAGAGCATGTTAAGACGCAACAAGGCCCGATGGGATTTGTATGTACGCTCATTGGGTGTGCGATTACCACAAATGGGGATATGTGGGGATGAATCTGAGGGTTTGAAGTTGGGTGCCCGTCACACGGATTATGCCCGTCATTGTTATCCTGGAAGGGTTACTGTTCACATCAGTTGCATTACGAGTTTGGCAAGCATTTTGTGATTTGTATTTTATTCATTTCTTTTATTTATTTTCTTGTTTTTTTTCTTTATTGCATTTTTTATGTCTTTTAAGAAGCCTGGTCTTCGAAGGTTGTGGCGGGGTCTGCACTGGTCTGCTGGGTTTGAGGTGTTATGTGACCTTTTGAAGTATACCTGATAGACAGCATGTTAAAATACAAATGTTGGAGATGGTGATTGGGAGGAACCAGTTTCTTTACATGCTAGGTTCTCTTGGGCCCAATGGGGTTGGGAGCTTGGGGGGAGGATGGAGAATGGGCATCTATTTTTAGCCATTTCGAATGGGGGATGACGAGGGACGCTTGCTTGAAATGAGAAAATAAGGCAATGACTACCTCGAATTGTTGCTGCCTCTCCCTGAATGTGCAGGGGTTGAATTCTCTGATTAAAAGAAGGGCAATGATGCACCGCATGGCCACCTTAGACTCCTCGATCCTGTTTCTTCAGGAGACTCACTTGTCCCCATCTGATGATTTCAGGCTTAATAATAAATTATATCCCACAAAATTCTGCGCTTCTTCGGAGAGTAAGAGGTGGGGTGGCCATCCTGGTTCGCAGAGGAATCTCGTTTGTGGTTTGCAAGACGCTGAAGGATGTGGGAGGCAGATATGTCTTGGTTGTAGCCAGATTACAGGGGAGGAAGGCGACACTGGTCTCTTTATATGCACCTAATGCACAGCAGGACATGTTCTTTGAATCTGTCTCCAAACTCCTGTTTGAACATGCGGAGGGTGAAATTATAATTGGGGGTGATTTTAATGCTGTAGTTAACCCTCTGATGGATAAGTTCTCCCTACAACTAGTGCGGACAAAAAGAATTATTTGGCACTTACCACGCTCCTGCGAGAGAACTCCCTTATAGAGGTATGGAGATTTTTTCATCCAGAAGAGCGAGAATATACATACTACTCTGCGGTGCACAGGGGGTTCTTCAGGCTGGATATGTTCTTAGTGTCTGACAAGCTTATAGCCCAAACAATTGACGGAGATATATTGCCCAAAGCCTTGTCAGATCACACCCCGGTACTACTCATGTTGTCTTCTTTTAAGGACTCTCCAAACCCAACACGTGCCTGGAAACTGAATGAATTCCTCCTGGAGGATTCCCAGTTCCGCTCATGTATTTCAGAGGCTATTAACCATTATTTTAATGAGAACGAGACGGATGAACTGCCATATACTAAGGTATGGGATGCAGCAAAGGCTGTGCTTCGGGGGCAGGTAATTGCTTAGTCAGCGGAAAAGGGAGGGCAAGGAAACAAATACAGTCCCAGCTGGAGCTCCAGAAGAGGGAGGAGGCACACAGATGTAGGCCCACTCAGACTGAAACATGAGGTTAAGATAGCCCAGAGGGCCCTTGAGGCTCATCACATGAGCCGTGCAGCATGATGAAAGCTAAACAATACTATTCTAAAGGTAACAAAGCCAATCGGCTATTGGAAGCTGAGCTGAAAATGCATGCGAGCCGCAATATGATTGAAGCATTGTTGGATGGGGAAGGGAGGAGGGTCACTTCAGAGAGATAAACTTCGTGTAGTGGAGGAGTATTTCAGGGTCCACTCTGCCCCCCACCAAACAGACTTACACATGGCGGATGGGTTTATACAGGATGCAAATTTGCCACAGCTGCCCCAAGTAACTCGCAAGCTTTTAGAGGAGCCAATTACAAGGGAGGAGATAGAAATAGTGATTCGATCCCTTCCTCTGGGTAAGTCCCCAGGGCCTGACTGGTTCACGAATAAATTCTACAAGACCTTTAGGGCTGAGCTCTCCCCTTACCTAGCAAAACTCTTTAATGACATCTGGGCAACAGGGACGGTTTCGGCATCTATGGCAGAGTCTACTACGACATTGGTTTTGAAACCTGGAAGAAATCCGATTGAATGTGCATCCCATCGACCGATTACTTTACTAAATACAGATGCAAAACTATTGAGTAGAGTAATAGCAGGGCGCCTAGGGGAGGTTCTTCCGATGCTAGTGGAGAAAGATCAAACAGGGTTTATACGGAATCATTCTACACATGACAATATACGTCGGACGATAGATTTGATAGCTTTGGCCCCTAGACTGCCGGGTAAACTGTCATTGTTATCGTTAGATATCCATCAGGCTTTTGACAGTATGTCTTGGAGTTACTTACAGTTGGTGCTGGAGAGGTTGGAGTTTGGCCCCAGATTTTTTAGGTCGATTCTCTCCAATTACCAGTTTCCCTCCACTAAATTCAAAGTGAACGTGAACTTGACCCCAGCAATCCGTTTATATAGGGGCACTAGGCAGGGTTGCCCCCGGTCCCCTTTGGTTTTTGCATTAGCACTAGAACCCTTGGCACAACATGTCAGATTGAGTAGGGAAATCATGGGCTTTGCGTTTGCAGGACAATGCCATAAGATAGCGTTATAAGCTGATGACTTGCTATGTTTCCTAAAAGATGCAGCCAAGTCCATCCCTCCCCTGATGAACTTATTGTCTAGTTTTGAAAACATTTCTGGCTTTGGGGTGAATGCGAATAAATCGGTGGGTATGGCGTTAACTGAGTCCCCGGAGGACCTGGCGGATATACAGGCGGCCTTTCCCATTCTCTGGTCTTCCACGAACATTCCCTATTTGGGGATTAAACTGACCCCGACATACGCAGGCCTATTTAAAGCAAATATACCAGCACTATTGAGAGAGGCCAAAGAGTGGCTTCGTCATTGGGATTCACAGGAAACATCCTGGCTGGGTAGGGTGAGCGCGGTGAAGATGTCCCTTGTTCCGAAGCTTCTGTATGTCTTCCATTCTTTACCGATACAGATTCCTGAGAGGGACCTTATAGATATGCAGAAAGAGATAGGACGCTTTGTGTGGGGAAACAAGAAGCCTAGGATCCCTTATAAACTCTTGATGAGAAAAGCGGTACATGGGGGTATTGGTCTGCCTTCGGTTCAGGCACAGGTGGCTCCTATGTTAGCCTGGGGAAGTTCCACTGAAACTCCTAAATGGCAAGAAACAGAGCAAGAAGCCTCTACATTTCTGTTAGAGTATTTCCCTTTCCTTCCCAAAGAGGCGCGAAGCTATTGGGGAGGACTCTTGCCCACGATATTGGCTACGCTTCAAAGTTGGGACAAGGCAAGGGCGAAAAGGGGGATCGCTCTTGGACTGGGTCCGTTGTCCCCTGTGCCTCAAAACCCGGCATTTACGCCGGTACTAAACCCCAGCTCATTCCAACGGTGGGAATCAAATGGACCATTAAGGCTTAGTGATTTGTATGTGGATCAGGAACCGCTGACATTTCAGGAGTGTAAGGCGAAGTTTGGGGTGTCAGAGGTGGAACGGTTTAGGTACATACAGCTACGACACTGGTGGACTAACAGGGAAACTCGCCAAGCTGCCAATAGAGCGCCATTCGGCATAGAACTTAGAATTCTTGAGGGGCAGAGCTCCCATAGGTTGGCTGCTTGTTATAGTCTTCTGGAAAATGTCTCAGAGGGCGGGAAGCTTCCATACATGCTATCGTGGGAAAGGGAGCTGGGAGTTGAAATCCCAGAGGAATCCTGGCAGCGAATATGGTACAGAGCCCACAAGAGCTCTAGGTGTACATTGGTAAAAGAGAATGCTGTTAAGATCTGCTTTCACTGGTACTTCCCACCGACTAGGTTGCATGCAATGAATCCAAATTATACGGATACGTGCTGGCATGGATGTGGTGAAAGGGGCGATCTGGGGCACATGTGGTGGCACCGTTCGGTCATCCAAGACTACTGGTTGGAGGTACGTTCCTAGATCAAGGATATTACTGGCACGCTGCTTCCTATGGAACCGTGTATATTAATCCTAGGGGACGTGCCTGAAGATGGGTCCTTCCCGATGACGGGCTCCAGAGCAGCACTAATTGCGCAGCTACTTATTGCGGCACGAATCACAAGGGCTTGATTTTGGAAATCAGTGGAAGGGCCACAGGTGGCATATTGGTGGGCGAAGGTGTGGGAATTGATGGGTCTTGAAAAGCTCACTGCCATGCTGGAGGGGAAGATCTCGGACAGGGAGCAGCTATTCTTCCGGCCGAACTTAATGAGACACTTTATGCATTCCTGACAGACTTGAAACTGCTTTCTTTGCACAGAAATGATATTGCTAAGGATTGCACAGGCTCTAATTTGTGGAATAAATTTTTTTTACTTTCTCTGTTTACTCTTGCATTGTTCTGCAATTGATTGTCGATAAATGAATTTGTTCATGATCTAGTTAAAATTGAATTGATAATGTATTGTTATGCTTCGCTGAATGGGGATGGACTTAAGGGAAGGGAACTTGGATTGAAAATCTGATTAATTGATGGGCGTGCTCCTTTCCCTTGTTTTATCATTCTTGGATTAATTGTATTCTTAAAAATTCAATAAAAAAATAAATTAAAAAAAGAGACAATCACAAATTGTAAGACAAACTTTCATCCCAGACAAAATATGTGACAATAAGAGCACCGTACAAAGTCCCAAATTCCAATTCAAATCTATATCATTGGAAGACATGAACAAAACCCTTTCATGCACTAAATGTACCTCATGCTCGGAAAATGTGCTGCCACCTAAACTAATCCTAGACAATGCTGCAATCTTTGCGCCGTTCCTCACAAGAATGGTTAATGCTTCCTTTAGAGATGGCAATGTCCCTGCCATAATTAAAACAGTAACACCGTTGCCAAAAAAACCTGAACTCAACCAACCCACGAACCTAAGGCCAATTACAAACTGTAATTTCCTGTTAAAAATACTGGATAAGATTGACACCGAACAACTCCAGGATTTTGTGGACGAAACAATCTACTCCACTCACAACAATCTGGATTTAGGACAGCCCACTGCACGCAGTCTGCGTTATTAGATCTGCAGACAGAAATGCTTTGCATCCTCGACAGAGGCAAGACTGGTTTGCTGATCCTATTGGACCTCTCGGCAGCCTTTGATCTGCTGGATCATCGGAAGCTCCGAGCGGCCCTAAATCAATCTGGGAACTGCTCCAAAGAGGCTGTTGATTGGGTTTCATCTTTTCTACAGGACAGACAATCCAAGATAGTCTGGAGTAAACACTCCTCAAAACCAGTGGACTGTGGAGTCACCCAGGGCGCAAGCTTCTCCCCACTACTGTTCAACTTATACATGCGTTGCCCATGCACACTGCTGTAGCAACTTTGCTGACGACACCCAATTGGTGTTTGAACTACGAACAGGATAGTGAAAAACTGAGTTTCGGATCACCCCTTGCTAGGAAAAAACTAAGTCCTCAATACACCACTTTCAAGATCAAAGAGACAAATTTAAACAGCAGAAAAGGTCAACACACTAGGCATCTACACAGACATCCTTGGGAGTAGAAGCCCACATAGCCCATCTTAAAAGGAACTGCCAATACCACCAGAAATTATTGAAAAAAATCAGACCACTGCTGAGCCTACAAAATAGCACAATCATAGCAAGAGCCACAATTCTCACCCGATTAGATTATAGAAACTCTGTTACTGCGCGCCAGCACTAAATGCTTAAAACAATGCCAAGTGATCCAGAACAACGCCATAAGAACAATCACCGGCAAACCTAAGAGAGCATGTCACAATGGACAGAAAGGATCACTGGCTTGCGATTGAGGAGCGCATCACATTTAAAGCCATCACTCTGGTACATCGATACCAATTTGGGAAAGCGTCTAGCTACCTAAAAAAAACTATTCAAATGGCATGAATCAAAGTGTAATTTGAGATCAAACAATACCGGCCTCCTACAAGTTGCTCCAGTAAAAAAGCAAACGGCCTAGGTAGGGCATTCAAGACCAAAGCCGTCCTTAAATGGAACAAACTCCCTACTGCATTGAGCCTGGAAACTAATCATTTACGTTTCAGAAAACAATTAAAGGCACTCCTGTTTAAATACGACACCAACTCCTAGATACATCAGCTAGACCAAATACTTCCCTCTTATAGGTTATGTTCACTGTGGCCTACGCCTGTCCCGTTCTCGTGTTACTGCAGTCTCTCTCTCTGTAATGCGCTCTGATGCCCGTGGGCTGCAGCGCTATATAAACACAAATAAATAAAAAATAAATCAAAATTCATGAAAGACTGGGACTTGGACTTTTTTCAAAGTGACTCCAACATTGCCTTTTGTCTAGAGAAATAATGCATCTTGGGTATCACATGACTTAGAACCTGGTTTAGTTTTGCACTACGGGCAAGTTGGGGTGGGTGGGCAGGTAGGGAAGAGGGCTGTGGGGCACATTTTTCTTTCTTTGTTCTTATTTAAAATGCCAAGACAAAAAAACACAATTGCGTTTGGGCACTTATAACCTCAACTGGACACAATCAATTTGAGTGGTGGCTGCCCTCACAGCTAGGTGAGTATGGGTGATGCCACCTGGTTCTGTTTGAGAGATTAAAACGTTCTTAGATCCCAGGTTGGACATTTCAAATATAAAAAATGAGTAAGGCCCATTAGAACGCATAAACCTAGAGACTAAAAACTGAAGCTCTTAAGAAGGTATCCAGGCGATGAAAACGTGAATATGATCGCCTCCAAAAAATTCTATAGATACAAGCACAGCTCATTCCACTTCTTAAACAAGCATTCGCAAATCAACCGTTTTTGCTTTTGTGTAGGCAAATAACCATTTCCCAGGAACTGCCAGAATGGTACTCGCTGTCCGACTATTTTTGCTTGGTTTAGTTCCTATCTTTCAAACCGTACCTATTCCGTTTCCTGGGCTGGTTCCTCTTCTCATACATTTTCGCCTCCTTCAGGGTGTCCAAGCCTCGGTTCTTGGCTCCTTACTTTTTTCCCTCTATACTTCTCATCTTGCTGCCATTATCTCGTCCTTTGGGATTTCCCATCACTTCTATGCTTATAATACGCAACTTTCGCTCTCCTTCCCTACCATTACTCCTGCTTTTCCCAACAACTTCCTGCCTACTTGCTATGAAATCATGGATGTCAGATCACTTCCTTGTTCTAAACTCCTCAACAACACGTTCTTTTCTTTCCTACCACCACCAATTGCCCCCATCCCCTACCCTCTGTCTTCTTTGCCCCTTCTTTACCTCTCTCCAGTACTGCTCGAAATCTCGGACTTTACTTGGATACAAACTTATCCTTTTTGCTCCACATTTCTACTATCTCTCGGTCTTGTCACTTCCATTTCTTTAATATTCGTAAAGCCTACTTTTTTCTGACCTTTAGCGCCACCAAACTCCTGATCTCATCTCAAATGTTTTTCTTGCATTTTTCTACTGATCTTCTACTCTTTGGTCTTCCCGTTTCACTTTTTGGCGCCTCTTAAATCCATTTTTAACACTTCTATATGTCTTCTGTACCAGTTATCCCCTCGTGACTATTTCACAATCTTTCTCCATTTGGTTGGCTGACCTTTTCCTCCCAGCTCAAATTTATTTTTCTGTGTATGGTTTTCAAATCTCTCCACGGCCTTGCTCCCTCTGATCGCTCATCCTTAGTCTTCTATGTTCACACTGTTTCCTTTGTTCTCAATCCCAATTCTTGCTGTAAGTCGTCCCCCTTGCGCCCAATCCTGGTTCTGTGCATTCTCTCATCTTGCTCCCTACCATTGGGATGTTCTCCCCTTCACACTCAGTTTTACTGCCTCTTACCCTGCATTTCATACTTCTCTAAAGACCCATCTTCAATCTTAACTTCCTACCTCTAATTGCTTTTAACCTAACAAATTCTTACTAGATTGCAAAATGTTTCCAGGTAAAGAATTAGACACAATCTACCAATTTTAGCTTTATTGTATTGTAATAATGTTTATGTTCAGCGCTTTGGAGTAAAGCGTGCTATAAATGCCTAATAAATACAACATACAAATACATCTGACAACAGTGCCTGGTAGATACCCGAAATCTATGCACAAATGCTTGTTTTTTAACAGGACTTCAGTGCAAGGTCACACATACTGCTTATAAAATCAATTGGTGGAAGGCACATGTGTTTAAGAAACTTATACCAGAGGATTTGCAGCTTCAATTTATGCCATTAACTTCAAGAAGACTGCTTTGAAAAACAGTGGGAGGCATTTACAGCACAAAGTTGGACCGCACTGCTTGATAAAAATTAGATCAAAGTTCACAGGAGGATGTGTTCTGGTAGTAGGTGGGGATGGCCAAAGGATTTTGCATGGACATGGCAAGTGAATGGGTGGGTAACCCAATACCATCCCACCGCTGTGCGTCCCTCATCACATCCTATAACCCGCTTAGGTGTACTCCAATGCCATAGTTTCGGCATCACCACCCAATAGCAAAACGTAACTATACAGGGAGCAGGAGGCAGACCTGGGTCATAGTTTGCTATAAATCAATGCACTTCTACGCTCTAAATCAAATTTATTAAAAGCACACTCCTATCTCGAGACTGCTTGCCTTGATCTCACATGAAGGGAGGGGGGTGAATAAACTGGGTGTAGTTCATTTCTCACAACAGAATTCTTTAATCATATATAATTCAGTATCCTCAGATATCTTGGGTAAAAGGCGATCCAAATACAAAAAATGTAGCAGGCGCCTCTCTAGAAAGAACACAGCATGAGAAACTGTTCAGTGGTTTTAACCCACTTTGACAGTCTGCAGCCATCACTTTTTGCTCACCATACTTTTCATAAAGGAGGAATATCCATTTGCCTATCAGTGTTTGTCCCGCCCACACGAGCTGTCCTGCACCGAAATGCCAGGCAAACCTCTTTTGAACAAGAGTATCAACAGCAACCCCAGACACGTGTTTCAGCCTTGTTGGGCTTCATCAGTGAAGTGGAGCTGTGCCTCTGAGCACAATGAGCAAGGGGTCATTGTCTTGTTTCCCCCAGGTAACTTGGGGTGACCAACCCCAAGTTCTTTGCACAAATGTAGAAAAAAGATAGCAGGCGCCCAGCTCTAGAAAGAGCACGGCATGATAAGCTGTTTTTGTAAAAGGAGATCCAAATAGGCGCTGGTTCCCCAAAGCATTCAGATTTTCATTTATTTAAAATTGCTGGTTGGCCTTGATTTTATAATGGCAACATGTACAGTAAAATAAAAAAGAAGAAAAGAAAAGCCAGCTTTGGACGATATGATAATTCCTCTCTCACACACACTTACTCTTTTAGTTTAATTATTAGCAAAATGGATCAGGAGTAGATTCTAGCACTAGAGGGAAACTTCAACATAAACCGGCCACTGATGTCCGATACTTTGCTTTAGTTGGGAACATTCTGAATGCATAAAGTGCTGATTGAAGCTCTTGGAAAGGAGTCTGATATAGGACTGTATAGCCAAACAGACATTTGCATTGTTTGCAAAAGGAAGAGCCTCTCAACCACCTTCAGGTCACTCAGAGCTAAAGGTGCTGTAATAGGAGTTTGACAGGTTTTTGGTCCTTTGTCAAATATAAACATCTTTTCATATAAAGTTTTCTTTTTTTTCTTTTTAAGAAACCAAGCCCAGTTTAGCTTAAGGGAGAAATAAAACCAAGCCATCATATCCCCAGCAAAGTGTTGCTCATACTGTCCAGAGTTATTAGAAAGGTTTTATTTTCATTCCTCGGAGCGGGAAGCTGCCATCTTCCCTCGCCGGTTATCAGGAAAGTGTGCTCCACCTTTCCCCCACACCACTTTCCCACCTATTTAGGCCCCCACTTACCTGCTGCAGCGTTGTCCCTCACTGGTACCGGGAACAGGAATGTTCCCGGCGCGTCTTTGGCATGAGATTAGCCACCATGGAAAGGGAGAAGGGACGTGTAGTCCCCTCTACCCTTTCCATGGCGGCCATTTTCTTTGTTTCCATTTTTTCTATTAATTTCAATGGCCCCCATGAAAAGGGAGAAGGGACTATATGTAGTCCCTTCAGCCCCCATCCCTGGCGGCCATTTCTTTTCCAGCTTTTTTTTCTCCAGTCGAGAAACGGTTTCGATGCCGTTTCTCCACTCGTGAAAATACTATTAGTACCATGGTAGGACATGCAGGGGTAATAATAGCAAAAGAACCCTCACAAGGGGGCATTATCAGTGTGGTAGTGCCCCAGGGTTTATGCTTGCAACCAACGCCCTGGGGCATTAACAGACCGGTAATGCCCCCCTCCGATTTTATTGCTTAATTAAAAATAAAAATTAATCAAATGTGCGAAATCCTGTCCCTAAAAGGTCAATTAGGTAGACCTTTTCAGTGAATGACTAGAGGTATAGATGTGGTCCCAAACATTCTAGATCTGTTGTAGTGGATGCGTATTCTGTTGGAACCCAGACCACCTCTCATTTGCTCAAGAGTTCCTGTAAGTCCTATTTAGTTCATGAGAGAGCTTGTACAAACAATTGTATTTAAGTTTTGATCTATTAGGGTGACATTGATTAATGCATTTGTTAGTATAGGTCCGCAGACTATAAACATTGGTTCTTCAGATATATCCAAGTGCAATTCATCTGCCCTAACCAGCGGAGTCATTGGTGAGTGATGATAGTTGTAGTTCAAAACATCTGGAAAGCCAAAAGGTTTCACACTCCTGCTCTAGGTTTAGTTTTGGCATGAGAGAACATTGCAAATCACACTGAAGCATTCAGGATATCCTATTTACTAATGCCATTTATCTATAACCCTCAAAGCCTTTCGGAACGAACGTCGCAGATAGCCTGTACCCCACTTCTAATAAGCTAGAACACTTAGAATCCTCCCTAGTCAAGATCCTCTGGTTCAACCCCATTAAGAGATTGATCTGGACTAGTCATGGTGAGCCCCCGCCCCATTCAGGCTATGGCCAAATATCCAACATACCTAAACAATCTCAAACCCAGTCCAGTTCAGGGGTACTAGGACTGTCCTCTCAATGGAGAGGAAATCCTTCACAACGATTGCACTGGTGACAAACATTTTTCAGCCCTGATCTAATAACATCTGGTTTTCTGCACTAACCATGCTTTCCTCACAACATATGCCGGTCAAGTGGCACAGCGAGTAGAGCGCTCGCTTTGAAATCAGTGCAGATCCTGCTAACAGGTTCGTATCACGGCAGGGCCAAACTCAGCCTTTCATCCTTCCGAGGTCGATAAATGAGCATCACACACAGTGGGTAATAATAAGCAACGCTCAGATACCTGATGGTTCGTAGCGCTATATAAATGCGAAATTATTAATAACACCTCAAGGAATGTGATCATTACTGTGATTGAGCTTTCCCTTTATTGGTTTGCCTCCAATCTTCCTGGGACCCTCGCTCCATTCCTTCCTTCTGTCCCTTCAATTTCTCACCCATCACTTAATTCTAGTTAAGTTTCATGTGTGGTGCAAAAGAAATGAAAAAAAAAAAATAGTAAAAAAATCCTGTTTAAGAAATTGTCAATTTCCTCAGTATCATGGTCTCGGTTTTAAATGTTCCGATGTCTAGTGTTTTCACACCATTTATTTAACGTCAACCACCCTGTTCCAAGGGCTGGAACAGGGGCAGACTCTGGTATGTTACCTCGTTCCAGCCCTTGGAACAGGGTGTTAACTCCATTAGGCCCCCGGGTTACCAAAGCGGTAACCCAGGGTGTAAAACAACAAAAACAATTATTTTCATTCAAAGAACAGGACATACTGTACCAGGATGGCCGTAATGATTATGGAAGGAGGGGCTCCATACGGAGCCCCTCCTTCCATTTCCATGGCGGCCGCCACAAACTGAGAAGGCGGTAAGCTGATGCGGCAGCTGCAGCCACATTCACGTGATGTTTGGGATGGCGGGGGGAGCGGGGGAGACTATGGGCCAAGTTTATGTATCAAATATTTCAAAAGGGAAAGGGTGGTGAGAAGGCAGTCTGCGGCTGTGGCAGCAGTCTTTGGGTTCCATGGAACAAAGGCTAAGATCAGATATTTCAGCCCACGATCCGCAGAACCAGACTGGCTGAACGCTCCCCCGCCCGCTAATATGGGTTATTAACTGGGGTAAACTGGACATGCTTACACATCTGATTGATATAGATATTGGGAGCACGTTAGGATACATTAAGGTATCAGAACATTATCAATTGGATTGGTGTGTGCATGTGGGGAAAGGCATCTTGCAGTGGTAATTATCAAGAAGTTGGAATGGGGGATACAAGCTCCTGGATGAAGGTATGAGCGTTATTTCGAGTAACTGTCTCGAAGAGCTAGGATAAATAAGGCCCAACAGGGATCTTTAATTCCCCATTCTCTACGTGTTTAAAGAGACTATTAGTTTTTCATTTCCAGAAAAGAGGGTTGGGGAAACTAATTGTTTTTTGTTCAGTTGTTTAGTGCAGAACTAAACAAAACGGTATCCAAGTGATGAGGGCAGAGAGCATTGGAACACCTTGATCAATATACATTCTAGTAGGGGAAGGTCAAGTAAATATTATCCAACCCAATCTCCTGAACATTTCGGTGACTTCAGTGGAGGATATGATAAATGTAGGGAGAACGAGGCCAGGAGTCGAGTGAATGAGCAGTGCACAGAAGTGGGTTTTATATTTCAACTGGCTTCATAACAGCCGCTGCCATGCTCCATTTGGCATTCAACTCTTGGTCAAAGCACCCCTCCCCCCTCTCCCAAATATAGCAACATAGGTTTCTCACCTCATAAACCCGTAGGAGGTGGTCAGACATTTTTAATCCTAGCACAGAACACTGGACTCACCTTCAAAAAGCCCTTGGCTGCAGTCCGACAATGCTGATAGTACTCGGAGTATGTAATGTATTCCCAAACTTCATCTTTCTTCACGGCCAATGCTGGGAGATCGCCATAGCGCTTCAGCGTTCTCTTGAACATTTGGTGCACAGTGACTGGTGGTTCAGCAGCCGGCCCAGTGGGCTCTATACGTAGCCTGACAGCACCATCCCTTACAGTCGTACACAGGCTGCTCGCTGGTGCCAACTTGATATCTAATAAATCATCATCCAGGGCAACGGAGGTCAAGATGTCTGCGAAACGAAAGGAGGAACATGTAACTCCAGATTATATGAAAGAGCTGTGTTTATGTTACAACTGAATCCCAAGCCTTAACCAACCAACATGAGCCTAGTAAAATAAGCATAATGTAGTTTGTTTTACAGCACTCCATGATACTTTATCCAATAGTCATATGCAGTCCCTGAGCAGATAAGGAAACATTTTAAGCATCAAATATGCTCTTAAAAATGGATTCCCACTACACAAATCATTGTGGCCTCACCAAGTACTCCACAAGGGCTTTTAAATCAGTCACATCCAGAGGAAGATCCCAAAGTAGACAACGTTCTGAAGCAAGCATGATCTACACCAAACATAGTAAAAATGCAAGGTAAAATCTACAAAACACGAGTGAGATGGAAGACCGTTGGAAACATTTAAATACATCAGGCACGCAAATACTGTGGGATACATTGACCCACTCAGCAGAATTCCCATCCATAACAAAGCTGCACTTCAGCACTTAACAGCAAAATGGCTGCGCTGGCTCCTTTGAGCACCACTGCCTCGCATCAAAACTGTTTTGCAGCTACAAAAGGATGGCTGCACTGTTTTGCCAAGCACCATTGGGCAAGTTGGAACAGGGAGCACCCCGAGAAAGGCTGCCAGGGTGTGTTCTTGTGTGTACTAAATAAGCAAAGTGAAATTCTGCGCTGCTTTGCTGCTAGCCCAAAGTTTCCCATTGAAAAGGGAATATTTTACATTAAAAAAGGATGCTGCCCTGACGCTCTTCATCTGTTCAACATCACACTGCTTTTATCAGTGAGGCCCTGCCATGCCCATCTATATTCAGATTGTGCTCCAGCAAAAGAGAGCATTATTCCTGAATGGCAGGCTGTGTCAGACCAAGTCTGGGAAATCAACAGAAGCTTTACTTTCAGCCACACGGGAAACGCTTGACTTGTGAGCTACAAAATGTCAAAAATCACTGCTTCAAAAGAAACCCTAGCTCTAAGGGCATATTTCAGTGGACCCGAGTCTTAAACGGATTGCTGTAGAAGTGAAACTGACTAGGGCTGCAAAACAATGTTGGGAAGTCAGAAGGACGAGAAAAGCTTTTGAAAGTGTCAGCCCAGCAGACTACACCACGTGTTAAAGTGAGTTTTTGTAAATAAGGAAAAATACCGGTTTTAAAAGTGCAATATTGAAAGAAGGCCCTGTCTTGGCCTAGCAATGTAAAGGGGGTTTTGCGGGGAAACATAGGATGTTTCATTTCAACAGACTTGCTGCTGATTAAAAACAAAAAGAAATAAAAGGTTTTGGCTGTACTGGAAAATCAGCCCAAACCGGTTTTCTGCTATGGCCCAAGGGACATTTGGGTGCCGACAACGGCAGTGCCCTACCCCCAAGAGAAGCCACATGGGATTTCTGGGACACATGCTTGTTAATTGCTGCCTTTGAAAACTTTGAATGGTCCAGGAAGATGCATATCACACACTTGTCAGACTTCTGTCTGAGCTTCAGCTTGAGACAGTAGATCTGGGACACCTAGGTGTGACTTTTGGAAGTGACTACCACCAGTCACTCAAACTGGGGAAACTCCAGGGCAGCCCTGGGCTAAACTGACATTTGGTGGTAGCCTGAAGAAAAAAATGGTCCCAGTTGGAGGACAAAGGCCAGCCCATTTTGGCTCAAAAGACTAGTTTATTAATACAAATTTGAGACTTGTATCTCCGCAATTGGACAATGCAAAAATGCGAACGTTCCACAGTTCAGATGCAATTTTGGCGGCTTTAAATTAAGACTTGGTAGCCTTCACTGGCATATATGGGACCGAAATGACAGAATTGGATATTCTGAGGAATGTGTATATGGAGCCACTTTGAAATTCCATATTAACATGCCTTATGATATGTACACATGTATAAAGTTCTAGAATTTTAGGTATAACATTTCAAACTGAAAAGGACGATAAATTATTAGATGGTCTAAACAAAGTCCTACAAACTTGGAAGTTGGACTGCCATGCTCTGTGTGAAATATGTAATCTGCCTATGTAATTGGCAAAAGTGCCACAACAGAACAAATGTGTGATTTATGTTAAGATTGATTTTTAGCAAAAAGGACTGAGATGTCTTTGCACCTCATAAAACAATCCCTAAACTGAGTCCCCTCCTTGAGGAGGTGACCAACACAGGCTGACCAATCCGGTTCTTGGGGGTAGGTCTAACTTAGTTCTGCCCAACAATAAATTCTGTGATGTCACCAGTCTTATAAATAAGAGAGGCTGACACACACACTCTGAACACTCTACTGAATTTCCAGCGCCTGAGTATCCAGACATTCCAGATCCACCTTCGCAAAATTCCAGACCCTACTGCCAGGCCAAAGCATTGCTGACCCTATCCCAGCAAGGCCATTAATCCAGAAACCCCACTAAAATCCCAATAACAAAGGGGAAAAGCTATGGTACCCTTTGGGAAGTATCCTGTGACCAGACCGGCTTTTTGCCCACTACTGGCATGCCCGCTGTACCCTTGCCATCCAGTCACCAGACTTGCCCAGCTGTGTGTTATAAGGGGCGCCTTGCTGTGACTAGAACCTTTTCAGTCCAGAACCCGGTTGGCTGTCCCAAATCCCAATTTGGGGATTTTGAGTATTTCCCCATCCCATAGCAACACATGGCCTACCCCATCTTCACCCTTTGTCTTTGTCCTATTTTCTAAGTAATCCTTTCCATACCCTGGTAACTTGTTTAAGACCGTTAGAATTTTCTGTGCATCCTGTCCTTGATTTTCCAGCGTTAGTGCCACTTTTCTATTAATTTCTGTCTTGCATAGATCATAAGTCCTTAGTCATATTTTGAATAACCAAATGAATTCCCACATACAGTTGAACGCAGGGTGGAAAGGTCGACATCACGATTTAACCTTGGAGCGTACCACGTCCTCCAACAATATAGTCTTGATAATCTAGTTTAAGTAAAACTTGCCTTTCTTCACAAACCAATTTTCTCTTTGTAACTGCTTTATTTTACCAAAAAACAAATTTCTTTCCCCTTGAAAATTACAACCAATTATCCAGCTTTAGTCACCCTTTCACGTCTATATTATCCATGTGATGTGCATCTATTCCCCAGCCTAAAAACCGCATTCCGATTCGGTGTAAACTGAAAAAAGGTGAGAATGCAACTTTAACACGTGATTTTGACTGCACTGGGTTCTCACTTTCAAATTGCTTTTGAACTGTATGCCTTTTGTGATACATTGCTTTATAGTTGCTAGTGATATATCCCTAATACTGTGATAAAACGTATGTACCTCATTATTTAACCACACAATTATTTGTCAAAAGTTTTGTGAGGGAAGGTCGGATTTTGATTCGGTTTGCTGCCTCATATCCCTAACACTCTGCTGCTTCTTTCAATCCACAATGTCCGGAGCCTACTTAACAAGTTGTATTATACTGCTGTATACAATAAGGAAGCAAAGCGAGCAACACATTTAAAACATTAAAATATGATTAAGAACACCACAACATTAAGAAGGCAAGCAGAGTGAGAAGAATAACAGCAACTAAGGTCAAGGAACAAGTGCGTACAAAAAAAAAAAAAACTCACACGCTGTGAAAGCTTCCAGTCCCGTCAGAGCAGAAAAAAATGACTGACAGCTGTTGTCTGTGGGAGGGATCAGCAGGGCTGGCCGTACCCGTGCTCTGCTGCCTATTTGGCAACCCACATTTATTAAAAGCGATTATTTTAGTTTGTGCTGTACCAAATTGTTCTGGTCCCATTCCCATGGGACGGTAAGTATGGAGGCGAGGGGACAGGACGTAAGAACACCACCACCCCTCTGCTTGTGCTCCTTTGTGAAATGTAACATGCTGCAGTCATGGTATAAAACCGTTGGTCTGGACGAAACACTGGTGGAGCAGCTGTAAATTGTCTTTTCCAGTATGTTGTGTTTTGGAGCAAGGATTGACGCTGGCAGATTTTCAGTGGTGCTCCTTGGGTGCAGGCCCCTTTTTAGGTGAACCCTGTTGACCGCAGCAGTATATTTGTTTGCTTAAATATATGGTAAAGCGAAGCATAGAAAAATGCAGTGGTTTGGTATATTTAGGCAAACAATAGTACATGGCCCTATCATGCAAGTGAATTCTCCATGCACAAAAAGCACATGCTCCGGAATGCCCAGCTTCAGCTTTGCCATCCTTCAGATCCTCCCCACTACCCTCATCCCATGACATGGGGCCAGGGCGGTGGGCTCCCCACAGTTTTACAGACCACCAAGACAAAAGGGTTCCTGGCACTTGATTACAACTTATTCCAAGAAAGATTCCTGTGTCTGCCAAAGGAGGTACAAAGCTTGATAATTGGCCCCTAGTAAGAAGCACGTGTTACATCTCTGCTGTAAAGCAAGTTGTTGATATACTGTGCAAGTGCAACCAGTGATCTGTTTCCAGAAATACCCTAGTGACCTTACGCTTCCCTCTCAAGTTCAGACGCTGGGAGAAGAAAGGTAGTCCGAGCTGAATTGGGAAACTGGCAGATGTAGTACTCTGCATATGAAACTGGGTGAAACATCCAATAGGTTGATATACATGTGACCGATTGTGGTGAGAAGAATAGACTGCATGACTTATGAGAATACGTTTGTAAAAGTCTGTCAAAACTATTGTATCATGCCAGTCACCTCAGAGGAGGGTGTACGGAGAGGTGGGATGCAACGCCGCAAGGGTATCTTAGCGTGCTGCTAGCAATGCCATGTGCCAGGATGATCGAGATTGGAATAGATAGGTTTTTAAGCATTTGCGAAATAGAAAGATCTTCGTCAAGAAGAAGGTTGTGCCAAAGTTTAGCTGTAATAAGTGCACCCGATAAGCCATAACTGAGATTTCTGAAGCGCAAAATGGATGCAGTGCGTTTGTGTGATGTTCTCCGTAGGCGTTGAGAACTGTACAATTTTAAATTGTGTTTTAAATACAAGGCAGAGTCTCCGTACAAGGCTTTATGTGCCATGGTGGCGTTTGAAAGATTCTGGATTCAATAGGAATCCAGTGAAGCTACTAATTATTAGTGAAGGACTTTAAAGCAGGGGATATGTGGGCATGTCCACAGAGATTCTTAATGCAAGCTGCAGTATTTTGTAGTAGGTGAAGGGGGTAAATAATGGATGCGGTGATTCCTGCATAGATGGAGTTGCAGTAGTCTAGCCTGGCTCTCCAATTGCCCTAGCTATAGTGGCGGAGTGAAACTCCGATAGTATGGGTCTGATTGGTCTATGCAGCATAAGCAGTAAATTCGTAGCACACAATGTGTTTAGTTGAGAAGACAGGGAGATGTTGGAGTCGACCCAGATTCCAAGAGTTTTACAGCACTAGTTAGAATAACTATTACATTCTGATCTGCCAAGGCAAGCAAACAGATGAGATGTTACTTATATTTATTGAATAGCCAGGTCTTGACTAATTTTTTGAATGCAGAGGTTTGTTTGTTTCCGATGTGAGTAGGTAGGGTATTTCAGAGTATGGGTGCCGAGACACAGAAGATGCCACCACCTGCTCGTTTACTCTTGAACAGGGGAGTGAACAATGAGGAGTTGGAGCTGGATCTCAGTGCCTAACTGGGACAATTTGGGTGGTGCAATTGTTAAGGTAGAGCGGTGCCTCCTAGTGGATGCAGCGATACCCAATGGTTAGGTATTCAATTCCACTCAGGCTTTGATGGGGAGCCAGTGGGATGGCAGTCTGGTAGCCGAGATGTAGTCAGTACGTTTAAGCCTGAGTGCAGAGCGCAGCGCTTTTTTTTTTCATTAGTTGCATTTTGGACAGGCTGACAGAGGACATGCCTGTGAGAAGAACATTGCAGTAGTCATGTTTTCAGAGAATAAACGCCCACACAAGTGCGAGGCAATTGCTCTGGGAGAGAAACCATCTACTCATCGAGATCAGTTTAGTAGGGTAGGCCGTAGATGGGGCTAGGATATTAATAGGTCTGGTCAGTCAGTTCGGCTTCAAGATGTACCCCTAGCTTTTTCATTTGTTTCAGCATAGGGATCGAGGTACCGTCAATGCAGGAGGAGGAAAAGGTGGCCGCCAAGTCGGTATGGGGAGCAATGACAAGGAGCTCTGTTCTTTCCGTCATTATGAGTGGCCATCCAGGTTTGGATAGTGCTGTAGACGGAACTGATTTTGATGGTGTCAGAGTTGTGGTATCCCATGAGAGGGATATGAATTTGCATATCATCCGTAAAGTTAGTATAGATGATTTCTCTAGAATCAAGATCGAAAAGGGGGTTTGTGCAAGTATTATATAGGGTGGGCGATAGACATGACCCTTGTAGAACACCAAAGGCGCCGGGATGGCATTCTCCTCCGATTCCCAATGAAAACCCATGTGGTACAGCCACTCTGGAAGGAGTTGATCCACAAAGTGGCTGAGGTGGTGGCAGAGAATATTGCGGTCAACAAGGTCAAAAGCCGTGGAGATGTCTAATAGGAGGAGGAGGAGGAGGAGGATCGCTAGTTTCCTGGCATCACGGATGGATTTGTATTAAAGTCCAGTAGGGCCGTTTCTGTACTAAGCTTTGGCCGAAAGCCAGATTTCCTTTTGCAGGCTAGATGGTTTTGCTCCAGGAACTGTTGGACTTGGGCAAAGGCTAGTCGTTGAAAGATTTTAAGTAAGAAAGGGACTGTGGTAATGGGGCGGTAGTTAGTGGGGGTTGAGGAGTCAAGGCAGTTTGGGGGTGTGATCCCGGCTAATTTAATGTTGGCGGGCACTGTACTAGTGGCAAAAGAAATGTTAGCAAGTTCAGTAATGGCATGATTAGGAGAATTCAGGATATAGGTCTGGATTTTGGTCTGGTGCTGCGGGGTGTTAGGCAGAATTACATGCAGCACCCGTTGAGAACACTACACAAAATTCAGACTACAGGTGTAAGCACAATCTCACCTTTGGTATAAGTCTGTACTAAACAGTTTTGTAGTAGCAGGGCTGAGCAGCCAGGCTTATTCTCAAGAGGGATGTGATCAGTACAAGGTGTTACACAAAGGACTTGCAATCACAGTGGTTCAAACAAACACTTAATCAAGGTTTCTTGGTAAACCAATATTAATTTACACAGTTAGAAAACATTGCACTAGTAATAAGCAGCTCAATATCATACCATAATGCACTCCAGTACCAAACCAATAAGTTTCTGAACAAATTAGGCTCCCCTGAAGTGGGAGTAAAATGGCACTTAAGTAACTTTCAAAAAGGGGTAAAAAGACAAAGGTTATCAGAATTAAACAAACACTTTCTCAGGCAGGGCAAAGATTTTCAGTCACTGCAAGAGGCAATTTCAATTCAATAGGCCTGGGGCAAAGTCAATGGATCAGTGTCTTGGATAGGATAGCACAGTTCTGGTAGTAAACGGTTAAGTCTTTGACAATGTTCTTAGAATTAGTTTGATAAAAAAAGAGTTATAGGTCGGATTAGGGGCGACCAAGACTCCAAAGTTGGGAATGTTTCACAAACTTTCACTGCGGCGGCGGATTTCTCAACCACGTTTGCACAGAACCTTTGTATGAAGAAAAGCTGTAGCTGAGGCAAATGTTCCTGGCAGTTCCTGCACATCTCGCTGTTCCTGGGCCTCAGTCGTGGGGACAAGAGAGTATGTCAGGAGGTTCCTGCACTGCACGGAGAAGGATCCACAAGCTTGGAAAAACGTCGGTTTAAGGCGAGTGCCTTAAAGTCCACAAACTGGTATCCTTCTCACTGGCAATCTGGTTTTCAACAGCACTCTGAAGAAAATTTGACCAGTATGGAGATGGTTTCCAGGTGGCATGCGAGTTGGTTGTTCCCACCAGCTCAAGGGAAGAAGTCGTCCTTGATGGGCTTCTCTGTCGAGGGACTTTCAGGCTATTCGGACCTGCATCAGGGCTTCACCGGGCAAACCAACGGTCCGGGACTTGCAGTAGGAATAAGTTACTTACCTGTAACTATGGTTCTCTAGGATGGGTCTGGCATGGATCCACATGCTCATGAATATTCCCCGTCGTCAGGCTGGGAATCCTCGGTAAAGAAAAAAAATCAGTTTCCGTTCGGTTTCTGAACTGTCCTACTAGTAACCCATCACTGGTCTCTGGGTCATACTGCCCCCAGCCAATGACTTCCCTCTACCTAAGCCCCTCCTCTGGCAGCCATCTTCAGATTTGGTAGCACGTAAGGTGGCAGCAGGACCAAGTGAAGAGCTGCAGAGGGGTAGGCGGGAGGGTTTGCATGTGAAGCCATGCCAGACCCATGCTGGAGAACAGTTACAGTTAAGTAAAATTTGACCAGTATGGAGATGGTTTCCAGGTGGCATGCGAGTTGGTTGTTCCCACCAGCTCAAGGGAAGAAGTCGTCCTTGATGGGCTTCTCTGTCGAGGGACTTTCAGGCTATTCGGACCTGCATCATGGCTTCACCGGGCAAACCAACGGTCCGGGACTTGCAGTAGGAATAAGTTACTTACCTGTAACTATGGTTCTCTAGGATGGGTCTGGCATGGATTCACATGCTCATGAATATAAGAATACATAGCAGTATACACACGCACAACCACGGGAGGTGGCAAGGCTCAACATTAAGCATCTCTTACCTCCTCACAAGGCTCACCTTAAGCGAACATGTTGCCCAGCACTGCCTGGCTGACTCTGGACTCCTCCCTGGAATCCCGGTCGACACAGTAGAATCTCGTGAAGGTGTGCATCAATCTCCACATAGCAGCCCTGCAGATGTCAAGTAGGGGCACACCAAGCATGAACGTCGTGGTAGCAGCGATCGCTCTGGTTGAATGGGCTCTCGGACTGCCGGGCAACGGTCAGTTTGCCAACCGGTGACAGTGCATGATGCAGCCGGAGAGCCATCTGGAAATGGAAGCCTTCGAGAGGGCCTTCCCTTGGTTCACAGGTCCAAAGTTCACAAACAGCTGTGATGTCATCCGAAAACTCTTGGTGCAGTCCACATAGAACTTCAGCGCTCTAGCCACATCCAGCGAGTGCAAAGTCCCCTCAGGCGGCGACTAAGGTGACGGGATGAAAAAAGGTAACACCAAGGGCTCGGTGAGAATGAAGTCCGACGGCACCTTGGGCATGAAGGAGGGGTGCATCCTCAGCATCACCCTCGTATCGTGAAAAGTCAAGTATGGAGGTTTACAGGAGAGGGCCTGGATCCCTCTCCCACTCGCCGTGCGGAGGTGATGGCCACAAGAAACCGTCTGTCTTCGACGACAGGTTGAGCACCACGTTGAGCTCCCATGCGGGGGCCGGAGCCTTCACCAGCGGGAATGACCGGAACAGTCCCTTCATAAACTCCTTCCCCAGGCGATGGGACCAGAGAGATGATCGCCCCGGGGTCCTGGGGTAGCGGGAAATCGCCGCTAAATGGATCTTGATGGAGGCGTGTGCCTGCCCCGCCTTGGCCAGCGACAGTAGGTACGGCAGCACCTGAGGTGCCGTAATCCGCAGAGGATTAATCTTCTGTGCACAGCACCAGACAGAGAACCTCTTATATTTATGTCCATAACACGAGAGTCGAGGACGCCCTGGCCTTTGCAAGTACCCTCCAAACTCTAGCGCTGCAGGAGCCAGGCCTGCAAGTTCAGAGACACCGGATCGTGGTGGAGGATGGCGCCTCCTTCTCTGATGAGGCGATCCGCCTCTGTCGGCAGTTTGACTGGGGGGGGGAGGGGAGGAGGAACGCCGACATGTCCAGAAGGTCCAGGAACCAGATCTGCCTCGGCCACGCCGGTGCAACGAGGATCATCCGGCACCGTGACCGTTTGAGTTGGTTGATGAGTAGCAATGGCAACGTAGGGAGCGCATACAGGAACAGGCCGTCCCAGGGGGAACGAGAAGGCATTGCCCATGCTCCCCGGCTGGGGAAACCTGCTGGCAAACCGCTGGCACGTGATGTTCGCCGCCGTCGCGAACAGGTCGATCTGGGGATTGCCCCATTGTCGGAAGAGGAGGTACACTTGATCGTGCCGCAGTTCCCACTCGTGGCACGAGCACAGCTCCCTGCAGAGTGCGTCAGCAATGGTGTTTTTTATTCCTGCCAGGTGGAAGGGTACCAGAATCATCCCTTGGGCGTCGGCCCAAAGCCACAAATCCTGGGCCTCCTTGGACAGGGCTGGGGATCTGGTGCCTCCCTGCTTCCATTGTTGTGGTGTTGTCAGTGAAGATCCTCACCACCTTGCCCTTGAGGGATGGAAGGAACGACCTGAGGGCCCAGAACATGGCTCGGAGCTCCAGGACATTGATGTGTAGTGACCTCTCCTCCGGTAGCCGAAGGCCTCTTGCGTGGAGATATCTGGAGTGAGCCCCACCCCCATCCCTCCCGGGAGGCGTCCGTCGTCACTGTCTCCTGATGGGCCGGGGTCTGCAAGTCCATACCCGCCGTCAGATGAGCGCGGGTGCCCCGCCAACGGATTGCTTGTCGAAAGGTCTCATTGAGCGAGAACCTGTCTTAGAAGTTGCCCGGCGCTTGCATCCAACGGGTGTCGAGGAACTCCTGCAGTGGTCGCATCCGTAGTTTGCCAAGGCGCACGAGGTAAATGCAGGAGGACATCATGCAGAGCAGGTACTTGACGGACCTCACCTTGGCCACGTCCATGGTCGACAGACGTTGCACCTTGCCTAGCATGGCCTTCGTCCTTTCTTCCGACGGAGATGCTAGTCGCGCCACTGTGTCGAGCTTGGCTCCCAGGAACAGAGCGACTTGCGACAGTACCAGGTGGGATTTAGTGAAGTTTATCGAAAATCCCAGATCTGTGAGCAGTTGGACGTCTTCCTTGTGTGTTCGACAGCAAGTTCCCTTGACTCTGCCCGGATGAGCCAGTCATTCAGGGAAGGGTAGACGTGGATCCCTGTAGGCACAGCCGCACCGCCACCGGTGCTAGGCACTTGAACACCCTGGCCGCTGACTTCAGTCCGAAGGGAAGGGCCTGGAACTGGTAGTGCCATCCTTTGACTACGAACCGCAGAAACTTTCAATGTTTTTTTCAAGATGGGGATGTGAAAGTAAGCGTCCAAGTCCAGCGACGATAGGAAGTCGCCTTCCTCCAGTTGTCCCAGCACGTGCTGGAGGGTAACCATCAGGAACCGGATATACTCGTCTAGATGACAATGGTCCAGAATGGGTCGCCAACTGCCGGTCTTTTTGCTTACGAGGAAGTACTGCGAGTATACTCCGAAGCCCCGGGGCCTCTGGGACGAGCTCGATGGCTCCCTTCTTTAACATAGCTCGTACCTCCACGATTAGTTGCGGGATGTGGTTTTCCTTTCTGGCCACAGGTGGAATACGGGGTCACTTCCTTTGAAACTCCAGACTGTGCCCACAAGCCAGGGCATCCAGCACCCAACAGTCGGAGATTGACTCCCACACGCTGACGAAGTTCGCCAGCTGGCCTCCCACCGGGGTGCTCAGGTGGGGGCCCGATGCTACATCCGGTTCAATCCTGCTTGGCGGCAGCCTTGCCGCCCGGGCCTCCTTGGCCACAACGACGAGATCGTCCTCTGTAGTGCTCCTGCGACGAGGAGCAGGCCGCTTGGCGGTACATGGAGGCAACTTGCTTGCCTCCGGAGCCCCGAAAGGGCGGCCGTCGTTGCTGAAGAACGCCTAAGGCACGAGCCGTCTGTCGGCCTTGATGGCTTGCAGCGACTCGTCCAATGCTTTGCCGAACAGGTTTTTCCCATCGAAGGGCATGGCCAGGACCTCGGTCTGCACGTCTTGACAGAAATCGGTTGCCTTGAGCCAACCGCGCCTGTGAAGGCAAATGCCGTTGCCCATCTGGCGGAAGCCGGTGTGAGCAATGTCCGTGGCCACCATTATGGCGTGGTCCGACGCCACCTCTCCCTCCTGTAGGATCTCTAGGACCTCCGCCCTCTTGTCGTCCGGGAGGAAATCCAGTAGGGGGGCGATCTTAAACCATAGCTTCCTGTCGTAGCGGGACATAATCGCGAGAGCGTTAGCCGCTTTAATGGTAATCGCCGCCGACAAGATAACCTGTCGTCCCATGGCGTTCAGCTTCTTCCCTTCGCTTTCCAGCAGAGATCTCGAAGTTGACGCCGTCGCCCCCTCCACTTTCTTCTTGGCCGTCGCAGAAACAACCAAGTCCGGGGTATGTTGCGCCCTAAGGCACATGGGGGGGGGAATCCGGAACCCGGTACTTCTTCTCGTACCGGTCTCTCTTGGCCGGGGGCCGTGGATGGGTTCAAGAGCAACAGCCCCCTCGTCCCAGATGTCGAGTAACGGGACCGAGAGGACCGTCTTCCTTTTGGCCTCCCGTCGTTGATAGAGGAAACCTTCCTTCTCTTCCATGAGGGGAGAGCTGGAAGAGCTTGGATGCCCTGGCGATAATGGCATGGAAAGAGCCAATTTCGTCAGGCGGAAAGGCCCGAGCTGGTGGTGATGGAAGGTCCATCCCGTTGTCACCAGCGTCGTCATCCGTCCCCATCGTGGCTGTCTCTGTTCCCGTATCATCCCTCGGCTCAGAAGACGGGGAAGAAGGCTGGAAAGTAGGGGGTGGATGAATTCTCCTCTGCTTGTTTGGAGGGTTTTCCGACGGTCCAGGCTCCGCTGGGTCATCCGTTGGTGGTAAAGGCAACCTTGTCCTCATCTCCGTACACAAGGCCACGATCGCCATCAAGATCGCCCCTGAGTTGTCTTGTGGTCCAGGGACCGGCCGTGACGGGCGCGACGGTTGGGGAGTGGAATCCTCCGCCTCCATGTGTTCCTCGTCGCCACCGCCGTCGCTTTACTCGTCCGCCTCTTTGGGATCCTTCCCGTGGGACTGGACCTCCTAGAACTTCTTGCTCGGGATTCTCACGACTCCAGCCAGTTCCTCTTCAGAGGCTGTATCCGTGTTGGCCACCGGCCCCCCCCCTCTTTTGCCACCGGGCGTTTTCACAAGGGGTCTTATCGATGGGCTGAAAAGAGGATTCCCTCTGCGGTGGCAGGGAAACTCTAGGCCCCGAGGTCGCCTCCTCTGGGATAGCCTCCACAGGCTTCGCCAGGGCCGCCACAACTTCCTCGATAGAGGCCTTAGCCGGGTGAATCAAGGCCTTCACGACCTTGGATGCGCTCGAGGCCTTCACCTTGGGGATGGGGGGTCACCGCCTCGCTCCCCCTCGGCTGCCGTCGGGATCAACCGGGACTTCTCCAGAAGTTTACCCGGGTTCTCTGCTTTCCTCTTCCCCGAGCCAGAGCATTGGCTCGTGGTTGGTGTCGGTGAAATTGTGCCCTGCCTGGCAGCTGAGGAGCCCGACCGGTCTGCGCTCCCGGTGCCTGCGGACTCGTGGTGCTTAGCCTTTTGTTGGGCCCCCATCGCCGGAGCCCCCTCAAAGGACTTAGAAGACTGCTCGGACTTCTTTTTCTCACCCACTGCTGGGCTCTTCCCCTCCAGCCAGTTGGTGACGCGGGTATGACAATCCCTCGTCGGCTCGGACATGTTTTTGCAAAATGCACAGTCCTTCTCCATGTGCGTTTTGTCTTCATGAAGGCAGTAGAAACATCGAGAATGTTCATCCTCCTTGAAGACATTCTGCAGTCCACATCCAGGGCAGCTCCTGAAGAGCTTGGGTCCAGGCGTCGTGTTTCCTTTTTCCTGGGCCATGTCCACGCGGGGTAGGCCTCAGATCTTCTGGAAGCCTCTGAGAAGTGAAACTCAATGAAAAATGTGCCCTTGAGGGGCGTAGAAAAATCTAAAACGGGTCCCCGTTGATCGGAAATAGAAATGGTTGAGCTTGAGGCTCGATTGACCGAAAAATTAGATGAAATCTCTGAAAATTCGCAAAACAGTAAAAGCTCGAGAGCTACAGCACGAGGACTCCCAACACTTGAACTTGTGGTAAAAATATGAAGATGGCTGCCAGAGGAGGGACTTAAGTAGAGGGCAGTCATTGGCTGGGGGCAGTATGACCCAGAGACCAGTGAATGGTTACTAGTAGAAAGACAGTTCAGAAACGAAAATGAAACTGATTTTTTCTTTTACCGAGGATTCCCAGCCGGACGACAGGGAATATTCATGAGCATGTGAATCCATGCCAGACCCCATGCTGGAGAAGTCTTCTTCCTTCAGCTCGTCTTCGGTTCTTTCGTTCCAGCGGTCGACTCTGCCTTCCAAGTCCCAGAGACCTGCTTTTAAACAGTTTGCTCCGATTCATTCCAGCCTAGCCGTCACTCACCCAGCAGGGTGGCTGTCCTTGCCAGACAGTTAGCCAGCCAATCACGCCATAGTGCATTCAGGTCTCCTAAGAGACTAAGCACAGGGAGTTTCGGGCACCTCACTCACATCCTGTCCACCCCAGACACTCGGCGCCAGAGGGGGGCTTCAATACTGAAGCCCGCCAAAGGCAAAACCAACAAAGGGACCAGACCTGATTTGGCGCGCAGAGACACACGCCAGGCTCATGTTCAAAATTGGAAACATCCTTGGAGACTACTTTTCTTTGGGGCCCGCAGCCAACATGGAGGCACCCACAGTGTCTAGTTTCTAGAACCAGACTCTGCGGTACAGTGTTTTGGGGTGTGATAGCTGGGGACTACTTTACCTGGACTACTTTTCTAGAAGGCTATTTAAACCACAACCAAGTTACAGAACACGCTTTGCGTTATTCTGCAGCCAGCAGCGTGATGCTCACCGTGTCGAGTGTCCTGATACCGGCGATCCCTGAAACAGACCTGCAGAGGAGACAAAGAACATTATTAGACTCTTACTTACCTGGGAATTCCACCCCGCCTCTGCCCGACGCTCATCCATGCTTCTGCTGCTTGCAGCCAGCCAGCCATCCATCCATCCATCCATCCACCAGCTGTCACGATGCTCGCTCCCGGGGAGCCGGCTCAGGCCCTGCGTCCCCGAAAGCGGACATCAAGTCCCCGGGGAAGGTCCCAGCAACCCCTTATAGGGGCCCTTTGGACAGCGTCCTGGCGCCCATGGCGCCAGGCTCATAGAAAACGTCAGTCCTGGTGCCATAGGCGCCAGACTCATTATGAAAGTGTTTGGGTGCACTTACCTGATGCAGACCATGCTGCAGAACCCCCGCCTCGTTGAGGCCTGAAAGGAACTACTTTACCTGTGGGACTAATTTACCACCCGGGCGTGGTCGGGGAAGGATACATACCTGATTGGAGGAAGGACACATTCTAGGAACTTCTTCCAAGGCTATTTAAACCACACCCGATCAGCCACACGTGCTTCGCGTTGTTCTGCATCTAGCAGCTGGACGCTCACCGTGTCTGGTCCTGCATCTTGACTTCTGCCACACCTGCCAGCATCCTGAATCACCTGCAAAGGAAGGGAACAAGAGAACAGAAGAAGGAAAAGGCCTCACCTGCTAAATCTGCATCCCAGAGACATTTCGCCGACAATCCTGAAAAGGAAGACATTTATTTTTAAAAGCACATCGCATCGATCGCTGCAGCGCCGCATTCTACTCACCTTTACAGGGCGCCTCCATGTTCAGCAGCGACCATCCGGATTCGCAGTCGCGCCCCCGTGCCTAGGGAGAAAAAGACAAGAACAAAGGTGAGAGAAAGAAGGGAAAAGGGAAGCTAAAACTCCATGTCAAGACTTACCTGTTGGGTCATTCCCTTTTCATTTCGGGTCCGCGCCGCATCCAGGCATTTTCGGACCCCGGCCCCTAAGGGGAAAAAGACATCAGCGTTAATGAGTGAATGAAAAGACATTACCAAAACACTCATTAAAGACTTACCTGATTTCCACAAGGATTTCACCGCTCACCTCGGGTCGGTGCCTGTTCCCCGGCATTCTGTACCCAGGCCCCTATGGGCAAAAAGACACTAGCATTAGAACATTAATGCATGGGCACAAGGGGAACCACTTATAGAAAAAACTTACCTGGAAGCCAAGCAAGTTTGGTTCTCACCCATCCGAAAATCCAGTGACGTAACTGGATACCAACGCGCCCCTGCATCAGAAGCAGGATGGAGAGCTCGTCCTTCCAGACCCTAAGGTGAGACGCTACGGGGAAGCACAGAAGGGTTTTGACGAGGGTGAGAGGGGTAAGTGGGAGGCCGATTGCATTCCCCCGCAGACAATTAACCCCCTATTCTCACCTACAGAAGGATACTTCTGCGAGTCAGACAAGCCAGATCTGGGGCCCGGTCCAGTCCGTCTTCTGAACCCTGCGCATCACCTTAGACGAGGTCACAGCAGCGCGAACCAGGCCAGCGCACCCGTGGGAGTCAGGTGAGCGTTACACCAGCATCTTCGGGACACCGCAAACGCACCGGAACGAAGCAACCTGGAGGGAGAGCGAGAACGACCTACCTTTAAAGACACTTGAATGGGCTTGCAACAGTGAAGTAACTTGGTCGCTCAAGCCCGCAGAAGACCACGCACCCCTGCAAAGAAGGCAGGACGGGGAGCATGCCAGACATCACAACAAGGTGAGGAGAGGGCCATCGGGTCCAACACAGGGCAGGTGGGAAGAGACTGTACCTGATCTGAAATCCAGTCCCCCTGTGCTTTCAGGCCCGACTTCCATCGAAGACACCACCCGTGAACGGGAAGGGGTCCAGGGCGCAAATCAGCAACCAGGGCTGAGTGGCATCCCCATGGATAGCAGGCGAGCGTAACACTACCGGAGCATTTAAACGGGTCGCGGTCGGGAAAATCATGGTAATACCACTGCCACCAGCCATTCTGAGAGGAAAGTATAGCTTTTGAGAGCTACATGGGTTTTCTAGGCATACGGAACACTAGGTATTCCCTCCAGCACTCTGCTGTAAGGCAGTGTGTGCTAGGTCTAGCAATTTAAAAAGACTAGCAAAGTCAATTTAACTTTACATTCACTGGGAGACAGTAGTCAGTCCCAGAGAAGGTATTTCAACCATGGGAAGTCTGAAAGACATCCCCGTGCCACTGCACTGAGGGTGCTGTGTGACACACGAAAAAGATGATGCCTATGGAGTTGTCTAAAACTCCATATCCAAAGAACACAAAAGTAACAAATCAAAATACATGAGTGGGGGAAAAGGCTCACACTCTTTCCAGTTAAAAATGAAAGTCCTAGAAATCAAGCAAAGTTGCTGAAGGTCTCAAAAGGTAACAGAAATTAGCACATTTATGAGAGTTCTCCCTAACAGGGGGAACTGGCAAGTAACATTTCAGTGTTCTCCTTTAGTCCCAACCAGTTGTTGAACTTCTATAACTCATCTTTTGACATAGTTTTAATTTTATTTTGGGTAGTGTATACAGCCTGCATAATTTTGGAAATCGATACCCAAGTTCCATTAAGAGATGATGATGCAGTTTAGCTATGCTAAACGCCATATAGTATTAGCAGTAGACGTAAACAGCCAGAGCCCGTTCAGCAGCAAGGCTTTTGATAAGTCTGCAGAGGGTAGATTAGTGAGAACAGAAAGGTACAAACATGCATGTCGAAAGACAAAAAAGGACCCAGTGCGTAAAGAGTAAGTATATGTGAGATGATAGTTCTAGCATGAGGATAGAATATGCAAATATTTATTTTCACTGAAAAAAAACAAGTTGCACAAATTTAAAGCAACAAAACACTTGAAATTCAGCAGAAGTGGCAACTCAAGACCAGTTTAACTCTGCATGATCCTGTTGATGCCCCCCAGAATTCCATTTTGTATGTCATTCTGAATACGTTCTATATCGTCCGCTGCACTATAATATGCATGAATATACAGGCCTCAATAACGCCAATAGTTGTATGGTACTTTCGTTAGACCACCGTCCCCCTACCCACAAAAAAGAATATAAAATAAATGGCTGCTATAGAGCTTTGAGACAATTACTAATGGCAGCTGAGTGCTCCACAAAAAGCATGTTACATAACAAAATATCAAAAGTGAGAAAATGAAACCGACAACTAAAACCGATTCACTTTGCTACTAAAAGCACAATTACATAGGACCGGAGCACCAGCACATGGGACATTGCCCAAACTCCCCACCCCTGCCCAAAGTCCAGTGTTGTGCCCCTGGCTGGTGGCGAAAAAGCAGCAAGGAGAGGGCTGGCCCCCGTCGGGCTGAGTGGAGAGCGATGGAATAGCGCAACATTACCAGTCGATCAGCAGCTTACATACGCCACCCCGAGCCGTACAAACAAGGAGTGGCTGGAGCAGAGGGAGGCCCTGGTGCTCAGCCGCACCAGTGACACAGCGAGCCGTGAGTCCCCACAGCCCAGAAAGGAGGGGCTGGGGACACGGCGAGGGAAACTCAAGCATGACGACCCGGGATGGAGAGCAGTGACAAGGCAACACGCCTCGGCAGACGGGGGAAACCTGGGCGCACAGGCGGTGCGCATAGAAGTACAATAATAGTGATCAGGAGAGCCAAGGCCGGAAGGTGACATGCCCCAATGCGAACACAAACAGAAGCAAGCCCAAGCCTCAATGCGGTGACTGAGCAGCACACCGCCACGAGGGGAGGCAAACCCGGGCTAGAAGGTGGTTATTGGAGTAGGAGAGTGTGGCAAGGTCCAGAGGGTCAGGTGAAGGCGGCAGCCACAGGGAGTGGATGGAAGAGCAGCAGGGGAGGCCAGCAGGAAGGTGGGGGCAGCGCCAGAAACAGTGGGCGGGATACTGGCAAGACATCTGGTCCCCAGCCCACTGGGGTAGGCCTCAATGGTTGAAAGTGGGCCTAACAGTGCGGTCTCTAAGGGGAGAGAGAGTTGCAACTGGAAGGTGGCTTGGGGAGCACACAGCTACAAGGCTGTGATATGATATGTAATTTACATAATACACAAGTGTTTCGATGAGGCAAGGGAGGGGGAACGGAGGGAAGACAGACAACGATCTTACTAGGCCAGGTATCATTCAGATCGTGCAGGTGTCATTCAAATCATGCAAGAGAAAGGGAAAGGGGGGGAAAGGAAGAGTGCAAGGGGAAGTGCAGTACATGGATAATAAATAACAAGATCAATAAAAGAACAGCCAGCTGGTGGCAGATGCAGGCATAAGTGCGGGGGGGGAGGGGTGGCTGACTGTAGGGATACAGAAAACAGTCCCCAGGTGCAGGGGTTGCCAGGGAGGCAGTGCAGGGATGCCAATGGCAGGGATTGAGCCCGAGATAAGATGGGTGGCTAGGTAACCAGTGCAGTCACAGTGTCAGCCAGGACTTTGTGCTGAGGTGTACTAGGGCAGCAAGGCTTGTGATAGGACTATAGGGCCTAGACCCGATACCTGGTGGTGGGGGCACCATGGCAGCAGGTTGGTTGGGTACCCTGCAGCACAATGTGCAGATGATCCTGATGGAACCAAAGGCGTTCAGGGCGGAGGTGCAGGGCTTGATGGGGGCCATCACAGAGGGTCACTAAGGTTGAAGATATTGGGGCCATGGAGCATGCCCAAAGGGCAACAGATGGGGCAGACATGGTTTTGGAGGTCCAGATGAAGGAACTAGAGAGCAAGTAAAGTGAGCTCCGAAGTAAAATGGACTATGTGGAGAACTGGGAGAGGAGGAACGATCTATGGATATGAGGGTACTTCAGGGAGACCAATGCCACGGGGGAGGACAATGCCACATTTAGGGGCCTCCTCATACAGGGAAAGCCCCCAGAAGAGAGAGAGAGGGCTGCTTGAGGGGAAGTTACAGGGAGACCATAGAGGGATGAGGACGCAGCTTGTACGACCAGGGGTAGATTGGGAGACGTTGCTAGCAGAGATGCGAGATAAAAGGCAGGAGCTGCGTTCATTCTTAATTGACGAAGTGTTCAAAAACTGCATTATGTCAAAGAGTGATATTATGAAAAGGGGGACTAGGTGAAGACCCTACTAGTCAACAGAATAAAAGAGCATAGGGTGGAGAGAAACGTGACATATACAAGGGACAAAAGGGGACCGTTTGGGATGTCAGGGCGACATTCCCAAGTGTTTTGCTCAGTTTTATGAGGACTTTTACGAACAGCCCCTGGGAGGAAAGTGGAGGGCTATACAGGAATACTTGGCGAGGCTCCCAAGAACGACATTGACTGATGGTGAAAGGACCGTGCTAGTGGTGGATATAACAGGAAAGGAAGTGCTAGGAACCTTAAACCGAAAAAAGGTGCTGGTGAAAGAGGACACTCATAGTGGTCATACCTAAACAAGGTGAAGACCCTACATACTGTGGTTCGTACCATCCTATTTCCCTACTGAACACTGATGCCAAGATATTCGCCAGGATATTGGCACCGCGGCTGAAGGTGCTCATGCCACAGTTGGTCCATGCTGACCAGGCAGGGTTTATTCGGAACAGGCAGGGCTCGGATAATCTGTGGAAGACTTTACACATACTACATGCCCCAGGGGTGAGGGGAGAGGGGGTAATGTTCCTCTCCCTAGATGCCGAGAAAGCTTTCGACCGGGTATACTGGTCATTCATGATGGGGGTACTGGAGAAGATGCGTATGGGGGCCCGATAGATGGGATGGGGCGCAGCCCTATATTCCACTCGGAGGGCATGAGTGGCTCTCAATGGAGGGCAATAGACCTGAGCAGGGGCACTAGACAGGCGTGTCCCCACATCCCCCCCCTCCCACCCCCCGTTACATGCATTAGTGATGGAACCTTGGGCAATCGAGCTACGGAACAATTCTGAAATAAAGGGAGTCTGCCTAGGGGGGAGGAGAAGAGCAGAGGAGGTCATCCCTAGAGGGAGAGAAAGACCAGCATGGGTCACGCACTATGTAATGGAGTAACATCATCTGGTTTTGTATCCCAACAAAAGGAGGTATGTAGAGACGTACTCTCGAGAGAGCTGGCGGGAGGAACTGGAGAGCAGTGCGCTCCAGGAATTATTCACAGCACGGGCTAGAAGCGGATAAAACCACAGCCCCAGAACCCCTGCAAAGGTAGCAAACCCCAATCCCCACTTGTCATCAACCCCTACCACAGATCCTCATGAACACTTGGGTGCTGCCACATGCTATGACCCACAGTGATGTAACTGTGCTGTCCTGACTGCAAGCTGGTAAAGCCGATTTAGACGTCATGGCAGTAACTAAATCCTGGCTTCATGATGCAGCAGGCCCTGCCCTCATGCTAGCTATTCCAGATAACTACCAAATACTTAGAGTAGACGGACCCAATGCCAGAGGAGGCGGTCTAGCTATAACAGCTAAAACTAAACTGGCAGTAAGACTAACCACACCACCCCAACTCAAATCTTGTGAAATACTCTCAGCCAAATGACCTATATCCAACAACTGTACGCTAACTATCTTGTTATATAGACCTTCAGGGCCAATAGGCACCTTTGAGGAGGACTTATCGAGTCTCCTCACCAACAACACAAAGGACTCTACACAGCTTCCACTCTTGGGAGACTTCAATTTGAGCTTCAATGACCCTGAGGACAAACACGCCACATCAGTTGAAGCTATCGTGGCTGAACATGGCATGGTCGCCAACTTAAACTGAACCATCACTAAAATAACACCGCAACCGTGGACTGACCACCACCTAATTGGCTTCTCTTCCACAATAGAGTCCCAAAAGCTGAAAATTATAGATATGGTACCCCACCCCGCACGACCAGAAGCAAAAAAAAATTACAGCTGAAAAATGACTCGCCTCTCTCACCAACAAGTCTGACCCTAACTTACTAGTAGAGACCTTCAACGACACCATGACTAAGGCCCTTGACATCATTGCACCAGTCAAACTACGTAAAAGTAAACAGAAGACGCACCTTAATACCTGGTTCACCCCCCAGCTTAAGGAACTACGACTTAGCTATATGGCAACACTCCCCTACAGATGAGAACAAAGTCCAATTAACCAACTTGGCCAATATGTATAAGAAAGAAATAATCCTCACAAAAAGGAATACGTTCAATGACAATCTCCAGGGCCAACTCCAACACTAAGGAGCTATTCACCATCCTCCATGAAATGGAAACCCCCCACTCCACCCACAGACAATGTCCCTAAAGACAAGCAATGGTGCACCAGCATCCAGAATGCTCCATCCAACAAAATAGCAACTCTTCAGAATAAAATAGCCAACAGAAAAGTATCCCTGCTCTCCACTGAAATGCAACCCACCCTACCTACGGTAATACCTAGCACCAACACACCTTTCAGATTCACAAAAATCTCTATACTAGAAACTGAAAAAGTCCTACTATCCCTGAAGCCTTCAAATTGTCAGGATGACAGCTGCCCGGCACAAATAATTAAGGATGCAGCTAGAGATCTAGCACCGTTTATCTCTAAACTAATGAAGACCAGTACTGTCCCAAACTATCTCAAAGAATCTTGGGTTCTACTGTTACTGAAAAAACAGAACCTTGACCCTTCTATCCCGACTAACTACAGACCGATTACCACAGTCCCTTTCCTCCTTAAAATAATTGACATAGTAGCACATCTCCAAATTCAGAACCATCTTGAAGTCGACCACTTACTAGGCTCCCGCCTATCCGGATTCAGACCACAACACGGTATGGAAACGGCACTAATTGATTTAAAGACTCAAATCGATGAGCTTAAGGACAAAGGTAAAAGAGCAATGCTATTCCTCCTCGACCTATCAGCGGCCTGTGACCTGGTGGATCACGCAGTGTCATGCAAACACCTGGCATCAGCCGCCCATTTCTCGAGTGATGTTATAGCCTGGGTCCAATCCTTCCTGGCTAACCGTACGATAGAGTGTTCGCACCCTCTGCATCCACAGACGCAAAACCAAACTACCTGTGGCGTTCCACAGGGATCATGCCTCTCACCGACAATGTATAACATCTTTACCAAGCCACTCTTCGACAAATTGGATAGACTGGGTGTCACCTACACTAATTATGCAGACGATACCCAGATTCTCATACCCCTTTCGGGCAATTTTGACAAAGACACGACTTTGGTAAACAAGATATACCTCCTCATTCAGGCATGGATGGCATTACATGGCCTCTGCCTGAATGACGACAAAACTGAGATCTTGATATTGGGCTCTGATGCTAATCTAAAATAACTTAACCCCAGCTACGCTGCATTCATTATTGACGGCAACGTAATCAAATCAGTAACCAGGTAAAAACACTAAGATTTTACATCGACACTACCCTATCACTAAAAAAACAAGTCAACCCAATGGCATCAACTACCTATGCCAGCAAACTAATCAGGGCTTGCAGACCCTTCCTTTCCAAAGCTATCTGCATTATGCTCGCCAATGCACTAATAATGTCCAAACTAGACTACTGCAACGCCCTATATATAGGAGCCAACAAATACATCTTATATAAAATGCAAACACTACA
Source organism: Ambystoma mexicanum (assembly GCF_040938575.1). Lineage (NCBI taxonomy): Eukaryota > Metazoa > Chordata > Amphibia > Caudata > Ambystomatidae > Ambystoma > Ambystoma mexicanum. The sequence goes on along the minus strand of NC_090935.1, from coordinate 90,181,806 downwards.
AAATAATGCCCTAAGAGCAGCTCTGAATATTCCCAGTAGAGAGCACATCAACATTAGAAGAGACCAGCACTGGCTAAAAATCAGCGACAGGATCCTTCTCAAAACTGTATCCCTCACCTTCAAATGCCTGAACAATGCTGCACCCCCATATCTCTCAGACAGAATGATTAGAATAACTTCGACCCGCCACACCAGATCTAATTCCCACTATTTGGAAATTCCCAGTTTTAAACTAACCAAATCTGGCGGAGCCAGCTTCCCAGTTAAAGCGGCTATAACCTGGAATGCACTCACCCCCAAACCCTCAGAGCTGAACAGCCATACATACAGACGCAATATGTTAAACTGGCTTCGGAAAAATGACAACTAATACCTGCGTGTTTTGCTGTACCCACAGGTGCACTTAACTATTCGACTATTCTTTTATCTAATGTACCTTCCTGCTGAATTGACCACTGCATTGGATTTGTATTTTACTCCGTACCCATTGCACTCACAAATCTAATTACTGTACCTTTTTACAGGTTGTAACTAAGCTTTAGGTATCCTATCTGTTGCACCCAACAACCTAAGGGTTTGGTGCGCATTACCAAATAAACAAAGGCCATATTCACTCCAGTTAGTGACCGAGTAATTATTGTGGGCCCACAGTAGTTTTTCATTCTCATGAAAACCTTTGTTAAGGAAAATCACTTTGAACGTATTCTTAATAACGCAAATATTGTTTTTACTCTTTTTCTGTTATCTCACTCCACCTTAACCCGACCATACCACATCTCAAGGACCTGACCGGGACAAGACCCCCACACTGAGTAAAGGCAATCATTTTAGAATGAATGGCTAGGACCCACTATGTGGCTAAACTCTCAGTACCCAGTAAGCTAGAGTCCTCATTAGGGAGCCACGCCACAACCACTCTATTGTGGTGTACAGTTGGGCCCAACTGGCAGCACGTAGCTCTACCCACTGCTACATACTTTTTTAGCGGCCGTGCTGCCTAGTGGTGGTACTCCTCCCTGGTGTCGTTTGTGCAGTCTTCACCGATGTCTTGCAGGAGGCTCTGGTGGGTTGTTGTATTGAGGGTGATACGCTGTGAAGATTCCAGAAATGAGAAGGCTAGCATCTGCATCCAGAGGTATGGCATGATTAAGAGTGGGGACTGCCCAGACACAGTCGCGCCACGCCATTGAACTGGCTGGGCTTCAGCCCCATCTTCCCTCGAAATTTGAGCTGAGGGGCGGGGCTTCTTGTTACTCAGAGGGGAGAGAAGCCTTTCCTAAAATCTGCGACTTTAAAGTGTTACTGTGTTCGTTATTTGCACAAACGCAGCAAAACTTTACAGCTGCTAGTTACAATAAGGGCTTCCCTCATTGCACTTCCTAACAAACATGAAATGCACACATAAGCCCCCTCCACACGGATGCAAGCAAACAGATAATGCTGTGTTCTTTCACATCTATGGGGAGGGGCTGATATATAGACTTGCTTTTTGTTAGGCAGAGAGGCGAGGGAAGCCTTTTCTGAAACTAGCAGTGTGTTGCATGTTAGCTTATTATGTATGTGTGCAAGGAGTTTGCATGTATGAATGAGTGTGTGAATGAGTAGGATGTATGGGGCTGGGTGCGCATGTAAATGAATGAGTATGGTCAATGGGATGTTTAAATGAGTGAGTGAGTGAATGTGTAATCTTGTGTGTGTATATACGTGTGCGCTTACGTGTAATGCTGGACTAACAAACTGATTCTGGCAGGTGGAGGGGTGTGATGTTAGGACAGGGACAGGTGGGGAAAGGGGGACAGGGGATAGGATGTATGGGCTCCCCGCCAGACAACCTTTGGGGTAGAACAGAAGGGGCAGAGCCTCCAAGTTTGCCCCACCCAGTTTCTAAAGCTGGCCCACCCATAACCAGTGAGCCCCACTCCCCCTCCAAAATGTAGGTTTCGCTGCACTCCTGCCCAGGCACATACATGCACTTGGGGAAGGGACAGGAATTGGGGTCCTCGTATGGGTTTGGCTTAGTACCTGGTAGATCTACCACCGCAGGCTGCGAGGGGTCTCCATCCCCTTTCGATCAGGTCAGCCTACTGAGCTTGTTACTCAGTCCTACCCTTTAATTGCCTACATCCAAATACATGGGTAACAGCAACAAAGTAGAACTGATTCATCAACCCTAATACACTGGTCTGAACCCTGCACACTGCGGAGAGGCAGTAACAGTGACTATGCAGGAAGCACAGCTCATGGGAAAACCCCATGACAACTACTCATTAACACGTGTCTCACCCAGACAGCTCCCATTCAGAGACCTGCAGAACAATATTGTTAAACAGGAAAAACAAACTTGGCAAAAGTACTGAGCGCATCTCTATGGTGCAACCGCGACAAGGAAACTAGTAAAATAAAATGTTGTGCTTCCACTTTAGAACACAAACACTATTTGATTAATGAGGTAGAAGATTTACACTAATCTTACAAGAAAATCCAGATTAGGAAACAGAAAACCAAAGTGGTGAGGATTAAACAGATGAAGCCCGCATTTGGTGAAAAATTCACTCAGTTATTACCACCAAAGGATCTCATCTGATTTGTTTTTAGAGATCGTGAAAACCAGCCCGGTGCTAGGTTATCTAACATTTACACTAGGGCCGAAACAAATTGCTCATTCGTAGATCAGGAAAGGAGCAATGAACCTGTTTTGTTACAATGCATATTGGGCTAGGGCACAAAGTATATATTTTTACTCTTTCCTGCATTGCTTAAAAATAAATCAGTTTGCACTTTTTTATGCTATGCCACAACAAAAGAATATACAACAGTCTACTTCCTTTTTACCTTAGTGTAAACAACTTCAGGTAACATGGATTAGGGCAAACCCTGTGTGCCACATTCCTTATTAGATAAGCAGCAATGTTAGTGCCAACTGCAATTGCTCAATTATTTTGCACAAGGACAACATTTTGTATATATCTGCAATTGCACTAAAGGAAATTTCATCCTAATGCCAGTCCCATATGTTATAAGTGCAGCACCTATGGTCGTTCATTTTAATGCCTCACCGTCCATTATTTGGCGATTTCACCCCCGCATTAATACCTTTCTGCCTCATGATCCATGGAGTATCCGGCCTTTTGCACTCTAGATATAGTGACAACTGTGTACAGTATGTAATAAGTCACAGCAGCAGTTATTCCCCTGTATCTATACACTCCAAAGTCACTGTTGTGTCTGACTGTTAAACTTGACTACTTTGTGTATTCTTCGCCAAGTTGAATCTGCCTATTTTGGTGAACACTCTGCTAATTTGAATTTGCCCATTTTGAGTATTCTTAACCAAGTTGAATCTGACTTTTAGGGAACACTGTGCTAAATCGAATTTGCCCATTTTGTGTACTACTGGCCAAGTTGAACCCACCTATCCTGTGTACTTTTAGCCAAATGAATCCGCCCATTTTTATGAATACTCTGCTAAATCCAATCTGCCTGCTCTGAGTAATCCTAGCCTAACAGACCTTGCATTGTAATTGGAAAGATGCTAATCCTAGCACTACTGATATGTACTCTGATGGCTACCAGCCACACTAACCCTAGAAGTCAAGCATACACTAATCAGCTGCTGCTAGCACCTTTCTTGAACCATAGGCCGCCTACCCTAACAAACAGAGTCAAACACTGATACCATGAGCCAACCTCCACATAACAGTGCCTGTGTGACAGCAACCCATGCCTCCCTACCCTGTTCCACGACTAACAGAAATGATAGACTCTGCGCAAGATTATCCAAAATATACGAACCTCTGAGAAGATCCCTTCCGACTACCAACCTTAAAACTAACCTTAAGCTTAGTCTGACACCTTGTCATGTAAAGCTGTCTCTGCCACTACCCACTCTGGTTACGAATGTCCTTCAGAATAATCAACACAAGCGCAAGTCATGTGTTAATTCTGACAAATCTACCCTAAGCAAAGCAGCTACCGAGACACTGCCCCTCAAAAGGAGCGCTCCTCAATGTAAGATCGCTCGTCGCCCACGCCACTGACATTGCCGACCTAATCACAGAGAGTAATCTGGATTTCCTTGCGATTACGGAAACATGGCTCCACAGTGCAGTAGGACCGTCACTCATGTTAGCTATCCCGGATGGCTACACCATAGCTAGACAAGACCGCGATAGCGCCCAAGGAGGTGGCATTCCCATTATCTGTAAAACAGCTCTATGCCTACGACTAGCCCCTGCCCATCTGTATCAATCTTGTGAAGTTCTCTCTGTCAAATTCCAGATAAACAATTCTCAAACACTCACCATTCATTTAATATATAGACCGCCTGGTCCACTTGGTACCTTTGAGGAGGATCTGCACAATATACTTAACCTCAAACCCTCCTCGCAAATACTCCTAATAGGGGATTTCAACCTAGGCTTTATGGACCAAACTGATAGAAACGCCAAAGATTATAGCCAATACAATTAAGGCACTAGGTCCATCCCAAAAAGTGAATAAACCCACCCACCAAAAAGGGAGAATATTGGACTGGATAGCAGACTCCAACTGTACAGCTAATATCTTAATATCTTGCCGCTCTCCTGGATAGACCACTCACCGGTGCCCTTCCACCTATCTACTACAAGATTCACCCCAATGGCTCGCCAGGTAGCGCCACCATGCCCAACTAGAAATAAAAAAAGTATTACGTTAGAGAAAATGATCCCCGCTATCCTTCCCACTCTTAACTCATTGGCAGAAAATCTTGATCAGTTCAAGAATTTAATATTATGCTCACCACCCTGGATAGAATTGTCCCCTTCAAACGTAGACCTAGTAAACCTAAGGCCCATTTAAACAAATGGTTTACAACACAACTTAAAGACCTTCGCACCCTAAAAAGAAAAAGCGAAACTAATTGGAGAGACTGCCCCACTAGTGAGAACAAAACCAAACTAACCTCACTCTCATCTCATAAGAAGGAAGTCTGCTTGGCAAAACGTAACTCCTACGATGAGCGTTTTGCCAAATCCAATTCTAGTATGAAAGAACTCTTTTCCATACTGAAAGAACTTGAGTCCCCAATAGCTACACCCGACATCTGTACCAAAGAAAAATCCTGATGTACACACATCCAACATGCACTAGCCAATAAAATTGCTACACTCCAAAATAAAATTCAGCAGAAAAAAGAAGTGTTGAACCTACAGCACTCGACCAACATTCCCGCATCCAATGCTTCACCACCGGCTTACAATAATATCTTCAATTTTTCCAAAATGTCTAACCTTGAGGTAGAAAAAAGCATCCCGTCACTGAAGCACTCCAATTGCAAAGTTGACATCTGCCCAGCACAATTAAAGATGCCGCCAGAAATTTATCCCCATTTATCACCAAACTGATTAATGCCTCCTTTGCCACAGGTACTATCCCTGCCAACCTTAAACAGTCCTGGGTGCTCCCTCTCCTGAAGAAACAGACCCTAGACCCACTCATCCCTACCAATTACAAGCCCATCACCACGGTCCCATTCTTACTCAACATATTTGATAAAGCTGCCTACAACTAAATTCAAAAACACCTTGAACAGCATAAACCCCTTGGTAACAGACAATCTGGCTTCTGCCCATTACATGGAATGGAAACAGCCTTAATTGACTTAAAGACCCAAATAGAGGAGCTGAGAGACAAAGGGAAGTCAGTCCTTCTGCTCCGCCTTGATCTCAGCCGCATTCGATCTGGTCAACCACAAAGTCCTCTACCGACACCTTGATTTAGCTGCCCACGTCTCCCCGGAAGCCATCAATTTGATTAAATCCTTCTTGAGCGAGATCATCATGAGAGTCTTCTCTCCCTCAGCAGCCGCAGAACCCTACCCCTATCCTGTGTGGTGTCCCTCAAGGTTCCTGCGTCTCACCAACTCTCTACAATATTTTCATCAAACCCTTGTTTGATGATCTGGACCTCCTTGGTATTACCTACACTAATTATGCAGATAACCAGATTCACTTCCCGCTTTCTGGGGATCACAACAAGGACACGGGGTTGGTGAACAAAGTATATCTCATCATCCAAGCATGGATGGCCACTCATGGCCTATGCTTGAACAATGAGCCAGAGTTGATAATCCTGGGGTCACAGGCTTACATAAAAAAACTAGGTCAGGAATTTTCCTCATTCAATAACGACGGGCATTCCATTAAAGTATCCAAGGAGGTAAAAACTTTTGTCTTCTACTTGGACTCCACATTGTCGCTCGATAAACAGATGAAATCCCTGACATCCTCCACAGCTTACACGTGCAAGCTACTCAGAGCTGGCAAGCCTTTCCTCTCTGATGACAGCTGCTTGATCCTGGCTAGAGCTCCAATACTGTCCAGAATTGATTACTGTAATGCTCTTTACAGTGGTGCTAATAAAATGACTATCCATAAACTGCAAACCCTACAAAATAACGCCTTAGGCATAAATATAATAACACATATTTTCCCCCTCAGACGCCATCACAAATGGTTATCCACGGCCAATAAAATACAGTTGAAGACGCTTTAATTGACCCACAAAGCTCTTAACGTGGCCCCTAGCTACCTTACAGCTAAGCTTCAGAGAAAATTTGGTCACAGACTAACCAGAGCCGGCAATGCTAATTGCCTGACCACAACCCAAATACAAGCTTGCCACCATTGGTGGCAATAGCTTCCCTGTAAAGGCTGCTAAATGCTGGAACTATTGCCCCAAGACTTGAGAGCTGACCAACCTTACTTACACTTCAGAAAAAATGTTATAAAACACATTATCGCTGCAGACCCTTAGCCTCTGACCTTTTAAGCTATGCCCGTTGCTCCCGTTCACTTGCGTGCCTAAGTGATACAGAGGATTTGACTAAGCATTGCGTATTTCTGCACACTGCTCATGTTTATTCTTGTAACTACAAAGGCCATCTTACCTCTGTATATATTTGCACATTCTGTATACTCAGTACTTTCGTAATTTATGTGCATACTTGTGTATATTCCATGCATATTTGTAACTATGTAAGCTGCATATTTGTAACTAAGCGTTGCATCTTCATACTGCTGTGCCCTTTTACCTACGGGTTCGGTGCGCATAACAAATGAATAAACAAACAAAGATTTTGCTAATCAGATCCCTTTTGTTAATCGGAAGCAAACCATTTCCATCTGCTACCATAGCTCTGGGTTCCAAATCTTCAGAAAGCAAGAGCCCATGTCAGGGCCAAGTGCCATGTACCCAAAATGGAATTAACAATCCCATGCTGTAGGAAGTGCTGCAATGGTGCCGGCCCACAAACTAGACGTGGCTGCGACCAAGGTCACCGCAAGCGTTTTTTGGGGCTAAAATTTACCAAATGTGCTTCCTCTCACCCCCAATCAGAATTAAGGCCTTGCATACCTCTAGTCTTCTGCTGCAGTGCAGCAGATCACCATTCTAATAGTGCAGTGGTCATATGGACAATACTAACAGGCTCTTGCTGCAGTACAGGCTTCGATGTAGTAGAGCAGCACAGCCCAATGGATCATCATGTTGAACATCCACGTCAGTGTCAGGTCAGATGGGTGAACACAAACTAGGTCACTGGGCAAGTGGCTGTTCAGACAGTGCCAGGGGCCCACAGTTTTGGCACAGTGTTCTATCCCCCAGATTCGTCATGATGATCGCTTGCCCTCACAGTCTTCCCTGCGAGTCGCCACCTCCTTGTGCGCTTCTCCCATAGCTTGGCTAACCCCTACTATGGCACCGTACCCAGTAATACATCATCTCATATACTGTGTCCACACATGAGATGAGACGGACCTTTTCTGAACTTTTGAAAAACATTACATTTTACTGGAAAACACATGGTCGCTTTCTTAGAGTCATCGTATTGGGCGGTCCCAGCCCTTCTCAGGCCATAATTATGCCTGGCCAAAAGAAATAATCCTTTCCCGGGTGGCTCTGCCAATCCCGTATTACACAGTCCGATTTCCAAACCGTTGAGCCTTTCTCACTTCCATTCGTGCGAGAACAACCCGCCCTGGTACCCGACTGCCAGTTCAGTCACTCCCATTTAGTCAATGGAGCAAAGAAGGCCACTGCATCAGTTGTTGAAGAATCCCAACCGTCCCTAGTGGTATCAGTGCCCGTCTCCTCCATCCTGGATGAAGAGAGACCTGGCCCTCTCAGCCCAGGCTATTTATGTGCCTCACCAGGCCAGGCCGTTTCCGGCCGGACCATAGCGGGGCAGGCACTCCCGACCCCTCGGTGAGGCAAGTCCACAGAGTGGGTGGCCAGAGGGGCGGTCCACTATGCTAGCTGCCCCTCTAGCGCCCCCTGTGTGGCCTAGTGCATCTGCTGATTTAACGCCAATGCATCTTTCAGCTCCTAGGTGAACGTTCCTCGTGTAACACTGTTCCCCACAAAAGTAAACTGAAATAGACAAATGTATAAAGTGGGTGTGGCATGGCCCCCCCTTAACAAAAAAGTATTTGCCTGTTTAAGAGCATGAGTCATGACATCCGTTAATAAATGGGGCCTCAGTGCGCACGTGCAGGCAGTGCAACCGGAGACCTAGAGTGTGTCCATCTGGTGTCTGTATTACTGAATGCTGTGTCAGCTGTGTGCTCACAGAGCCAAGGAATCAGTGCACCGGGTGCTCCCAGTGCCTGAATCCGGTCGGGTGATCTTGACCATACACTGCTACAATTGGAGCTGCATGAGCGCAGCACACCTGGCCCTGCTGGGTGCCTCCCAGCAGTTGAGTGTCCGGCCCGGGTACCCCCAAGCCGGACACATTAGCGACAAGGAGTTCGGGCCCCGTGCCCTAGTGAAGCAGCATCTGCCACCGGAGAGGAACGTGTGCGGCCCGGGTGCTGGCAAGCGGCCTGGCTGCCATCCTGTGGGTCGCTGTGCTGGCAGGCCCTAGGAGATCCCAAGCCCACCGGCGGTGATTGAAGTGCTCCATGTCAGAGCCTGTGGCGGCCAGCATTTCTCCTGCGCTGCAAAAGTGGACAGGAGTCGCAGTGTTGCCCGCACTCATGCCCCACCTTGCCTGGGCTGCCGGGCGGTGAAATTGGATGCGCTCTGTGTCAAGCGTAGGGATGCTGAAATGGGTCCACCAGTGTGAACCCGGGCCCCCCTTCGGTGAACCTCTGCAATACTAGAGTATCGGAGCAACACGCATGTCGGAAAGGGCCCCCCCCCCTTGCATATCCTGGGCCCAGCGGTGGTGAACAGAGGAAAGAAATAAGAATACAACATTGGTTAATTAACGTGTATGTGCAGGAGCGGTCGTACAGGTCGTCCAAAGCAGCTCTGCACTCTGCCACTTTTCCACACCTCCAGTTCCCCCTCGAGGACAGTATGAGGCTTATAAGACTAAACACTATACAGTATCTTTGGAGCAAGAAAATTGGGTTTGGTGAGGTTATTAATGTACATACAGGGCAGAAGTGGCAAAGGTGAAGGAAGAAGGGGCAGTGTGTCGTCCTTCATAATCAGGGGCCAGGTTCTCCCACAATTGGAGAATGGGTTTGTGTACTCCGGATGCTGCACGCTTAGATGTTTGGGGTGTCAGTGAAGTGTGAGAAACCTGTGGGTATTCTCCCAGTAAGACATTGAGAATCCCTTATTCAGGTGGCCAGGGAAGGGCTGGCGCTCCCAGACCCCAACTCGGGGGATGGATGAGCGAGGGAGGACCACCTGGGTATGGAAGCCCACGGTTATACTCGTGGGGGTTTCGGGGCGTGGGTAGGTGGAATATCCCAGGAGAGGAGGTATTATACTGGAGAAAGGGACAAGGAACACTAGGTCTGAAGCTTTTATAGGCTGTACCAACTTAACCTCCCTTTCATACAATGAACCTTCTTTTACGAAATACAATAACCCCTCTGTAGATAACAAATCCCATAAGATCCCAATTCCCATTGCTCCCAGAAACTACCTCTCGTAGAATCCTTGCTTTCCGATTTTCTACCTGAATGATTCCAACAGTTCTTCTCCACGTTCCTCTGATTGTGTCCCGCACGCCCAATAGGCTAAGATAAAACACTATCCCACAATCCACTATGTTCTGTTCTTCATCCTGGTCATTCTGGTCCATTTCACAAACCTTCCCTATACCGTCCCGTAGGACGAGGATCTGAGACTCCAACCCCTCTTTCCAATACGAAAACTACAATTCCCGATGACAACTTATCCCCATCCTACCACACAGAACATGTGGATACTCTACCTCTTCCCTTTTCTGACACCAAAACCTTTACACGATGTAGAAAACAGATTTGTACTAAAACGGTTTACCTGGCCGACACGAGGGTCAGGCAGAGCCAGGCAACTGAATTAAAATGACACCGGACGGCCCTTCCCTTCCCCCACAGGGATAAAAGGTGGAGACAGCTATCCGGACCCGGCAGTTCAAGAGGAGGAGAAAGGCGGAAAATATTGAGAGGTTGCCTAGGAGAGACACAACCTTACCCTTTTTGATGAAACCCTGCAAACCCTCCGCCGAAACTTAAGACAGAGGACAATAGCCCAAGTGTGTTACAGCAGATGTCAATGGTACATGGAGGTGTTGACGCTGTTAAACGGGAGCGAGGAAAACTCCTGCTACCGTGGTACCAGCCTTGACTCCAGTTATGAGGAAAGCCAAGCGGTTCATCACAGCTGTTGATTCGAGGGGAGAGCTCATAAGAACCGGGTTGTGGTGAATGAAAGTGGCAAAGTGATAACTAACATTGTAAAGGGGAGACAAGCGGCAGAAGGGGACCGGCACCACGTAGGTGCTGCACTGAGAACCTCTGGTCGATCCCCATCTGAGTAAAACTACAGTAACCAGAAGGCCGAAGGAGAGAAGATAGGTTAAATTGGTCATACGGGAGGTCAAGCAAAATCCCTGTACAGTCGAAAGCCTTGATCTACGAACGATAAAGAAAGCAAGGCAAGGGAATCCCACCACATGAAAAAGCAAAGAAATGGAAATCCCATACGCAAATCCCGTAAGCACTGAATGTGAAGGTGAAGTTGGCAAGTGTGAACCCAGAAGAGGGATGTCCACTAAGAAATGTTTAAAAAGACTGACATTTGAGAAGGGTTTGAGCCCGTCTCAGGGAGATCCAGGGGGTGAAACTCTTACCCAGAGGTGATGGTAAAAGAGACAGTTGAGAGGGATCCAAACCCGAACGAGGGAGATCTAAGGGTCTGCGCCCAGAAGAGGGTGACCCAGGGGTGAAGCCATCACCCGAAAGACACATGTAACAGAACCTTGTGTTTGTTAGTCGTTTTGTGAACCCATCAAGCCTTCGGAAACAGCAGATTCAAGCACTGTAGGCCTTGATACCAATAAGGACTGTTTAGGAATCAGCACCTGGAAGAGGGGGACCCATGGGTGAAAAAATCCTCACCTTAAGTGAAACCAGGAAACAAACTTTCATTTGTTAGAGACTTTTTGTTCTGTTGCTTGACCACGTCGGGCCCTCGAAGGCAATAGACTTTCATGAGAAACAAGACTTAGCCATTGCGGCTCCTGATAAACTGGAACGGAACTGTCGACTCATGCTGGGGAAGCTCGAGTGTGTGTTGTGCTCCACGATCCCACCTTACCCTGTACTCAAAACGTGGGGAAGGGAGAACGAATCTACCGCATCCTAACATATTGAGAATACTTCTTTTTCTTGAAAGCCACCCCACGCCCTTTTGTATTAATTGGAAGGTTTGGCAATAGGTTCCTTAGTGTAGGCCCCTTTTTATTTAGACAACGCCACTAGGACTGCCTCATTTATCATTTGATGGTCGCCGCATGCTCCCATCTTTGATTTAGTTTAGCCGTTTTTCCACCTTGCAAACTTTGTTCAATAAACACCCTTGAACCGTAAACACTTGCGTCTGTCTTACTTGTTGCCACCATGAGTTCCTCATGGAAGAGACCAGAAGGTTGCGGCTCCCAGTAAGTGCTCATGCACCTTCTAAGACATACAGTGTGATCTCTGGGGGCACACCCGCTGGCACGTGCACAGGTCACACCAGCATCGTATGCACAACATTTGTGGTTGGGGTATGCGCCCATGCAGCTGCCGGACAGCTAGCCCCGCTGTGTGGTTTTGATAGGGTGGGAGCACCTGCCAGTCTGGGATCCAGATGGACAGCATGGGTGGAAAACCTCAAGCTTTATTTTGAGGCTGTGCAGGACGAAATGGCCAACTTTGCTATATTCTATAGGCCCTGCTGTTCAAAAGTTGTTAAAAACTCTGCAAATTAACAAGGGGGTCCTGGGAGTCCCTCTGCCAGACATAAGTCCTGGTTACAAGAGACTTACCCAGAGTCTTTAGCTCACTATCTTTCACAGAGAAGAAATATCCCAAACATATAAGACACGTGTTTCGGTCTGGTTGAACCTCATCAGTAGGGAGGAGCTGTGCCTCTCTAAGAATAGTGTGCAAGGGGTCCACGTCTGGATTCCCCTAGTAGCTTAGGTTGAAACCCAAAGTTACTTAAATATGCAAATTGACAAGTGGGGTCCTGGGAGTCCCTCTGCCAGACATTAGTCCTGGTTACGAGGGGTTTCTGTTGGTACTCTTGTTCAGAGGAGAATTGCCTAGCATTTCGGTGCTGGACTGCCCCAGGGCAGGACAAAGACTGATATGTTTGGGATATCTCTTCTCTGTGAAAGATAGTGAGCTAAAGACTCTGGGTATGTCCCTCGTAGGGCTCGGGAAGGAAGATATTTAGGAAGGTATTTAGGCCCCAGAAGGCCTTGTGGACAATGCACAGGGTTTTGAACTTTATCCTCGCAGCCACTGGGAGCCAGTGTAGAGATTTCAGTCCTGGAGAGATACGGTCCCTGGGCTTGAGGCCAAGGACAAGTCTCGCAGTTCTGTTCTGGATGAGTTGCAGAGGACGGAGAGTGGAGGTAGGCAGATTAAGATAGAGGCTGTTACAGTAGTCCAGCTTCGAGAGAACCAGGGCTCAGGAGACAGTGAGCTTCTGGGGGAAGGAGGGGAAGGGACGAATACCTCTGAGGAGGTGCAGCTGGTAGTGTGATTTCTTAGAGACGTCAGATATATGAGGAGAGAAGGAGAGTGTGGAGTCGAAGATGACCCTGAGGTTTTTTGCCTTGCAGGTAGGAGCAGGGAGAGGGCCAAGAGAGGCCGGCCAGAGAGCTGCAGGGAAGGAGGGAGTGGGTGTGCCAATGAGTAGAATCTCAGTCTTACTGGCATCAAGGCAGAGGTCATTAGCGGCACACCATTCCTGGATAGCAGACAGTCAGAGATGAGGTAAGGAGAGGAGGCAGAGGGTAGCCTGAAAATGAGCTGGGTATCGTCCGCATAGCACTGAAAGTTGGGGCAGAGAGCGGCAATGCGGTGGGCAAGGAGTGCCAGATACTGGTTGAACAGCCAGGGAGAGAGATTTGATCCCTGGGGGACACCACAGGTGGAGAAAAAGATGTCAGAGAGGAAAGACCCCAGTTGGACCTGGGAGGGTCGATTGGAAAGGAAAGAGGTCAGCCACGCCAGAGCCTGACCAGTGATACCCAGTTTATCACGGAGACGGTTGAGCAGGATGGCATGGTTGACAGTGTCAAAGGCAGAAGAGAGATCGAGCAGAATGAGAACACACGGAGTGTTGGAGTCGAGGTTCAAGAGCAGGTCCTCACGGATGTTCAGGAGAGCAGTTTACATGCTTCTGGCAGCTCTGAAGCCAGATTGATGGTCATGAAGACTACCAACAGATTCAGCATGGAGGTTAAGCTGGGAGATGGACAGTTTCTCCAGGAGCTTGCCCAGGAAGGGAGTGATGGAGATTGGGCGATAGTTAGCCGGGCAGGAGGGGTCGGAAGAGGGTTTCTTAAGAAGAGGGTGCACAAGGGAGTGCTTAAGGGGGGATGGGAAGACTCCAGAGGCGAAGGAGTAGTTGCAAAAGTCAGCCAGGGCAGGAGCCAGGGAGTCAATGTGGTCCTTGATAGTTTTGGAGGAACAGGGGTGAACCTGTTTAGACGAGACTTTCATAGGTCAGACTTGTCTGGAAACCTCGTCAGCAGAAAGAAGGGGAAAGGCAGAGGAGGGAGGAGGGGTGGCTGCAGAAGGGCCAGAGGAAGAGCCGGGAAGAGAGGGAGGGAGGTGATAGGAGTAGAGTGAGGACAGGATGTCCTGAGTTTTAGAGATGAAGTGAGAGGCCAGTGCAGTGCAGAGGGCCTGGGAGGGGACAGAAGAGGTAGAGACTGCAGCAGGGCTGGCAAGCTCCTTGCAGATTTTAAAGAGTTCGGCCGAGTTGTTAGATGGCGCAGAGATGCGGGCTTGGATAAGGGCTCTCTTCTTGGTGAGAACAGAGAGACGGTATTGCCTTTGGAGTAGGCGGCAGGCCAGTTTGTCAGAGGATGAACATGAAGCAAATAAGGCAAATAAGTAATCCGGTAAGGAAAGCGGAGCGACCACGGACTGAGGCGCGCAACGCTATGTCCGCAATTTGGATGGGGCCTGCCACGCACACACGAGTGCCCAGCCAAAGGACACACATGCAGTAGGGGTGCTCCCAGTGTCTGTATCCGGTCGGGTTATCCTGACCATAGCAGGGTGCTGCCCTGCCATAATTGGAGCTGTGTAAGCGCAGAACACCTGGTTCTGTTGAGTGCTTCACAGCAGTTGCGTGTCCAGCCCGGGTGCCCCCAAGTCGGACAACAATGAGGTCTCTAGAGGCACACCTCTCCCTCATTCCCCCTCCATCAGCACCCATGCACAAGAGCTCCCCTTCTCTGGAAGCCATGCTCACCTGAACTCTTCCACTCTCTCCCTCTCTGGAGTTCTCTGCCAGCAAATTAATTTTCTTTAGTTCTAGTCCCTTCCCTAGTGTTCCAGATTAACCTCACCCCAAATGAGCTCAACTGTCTCCAACTGAGCTCTTTCTTTAACCCCTCGCGCTCTATTCCATGTACATATATTTTCCCATGTGGCTCCCCACCCAAGGCAGGTGCAAGGATCTTTGCTGCGTTAAGTGAAAGGTAATTTAGCTGACCCTACATCTCCTCCATGCTCAGACCAATGCTTACCCGGCCCCCAAAGGAGTCCTGCCTCTTCACATGAATGCCATGCCTTCACATGCAGCATGAATTACCTCACTGTTACTCCATGTGTTCTAAACTCTTTAGTATTTGGAACACATTTTAGATACGTCAAATTAAAACACTGTCTCTTAAAATAGCTATCAAACTCTGGTAGGATCACAAAACACCATATCAAATATAATTAGAGACAATGAACATAATGCATGCCCAGGAATGTCAATTCACTGACGTGCAGGGGGTGGAGGGAATGTCATCACAGCCCCTTTCTTTGAGCTTGCTCCCAGATGACATTTCAGTAAGTTACATTAAACTAAACTTGTGGACGATAACATCATAGGAACCAAAAGCTGTGGTAAGGAACTAGTTACTTACCTGTAACTCATGTTCTCCAACATTGGTCATTATTATTATTGCTGGTTGAATACATTATAAAGCAGTATATGCATACAATGCAAAACTGGTTAGGTGCAACAGGCTCACCTTCAGTTAATGCTCACCTCACATGAAGATGACTGAGCACTGCTTGACCGACTCTGGACTCCTCTGTGCAATTCCTGTCAACGCTGTACAATCTCATTGAGGTGTGGACAGATATCCAAAAACCGGACACCGGAGAGGAAGGCAGTAGTGGAAGAAACTGCCCTCATGCAGTGCACATTAGTTTGACCAGGAAGCGTGCCAGTTAGCGATGCTATGTTGCCTTATGGAGGGACAGGGCATCCTAGTCCTTGTCCTACCACTTCTGTGTGTTTGTTTTCTCTATGTTTTCTGCCACGGAGATCCAGCCTGGACCTCTGGCAGTGCAGCTCTTCATGTTTTCCTTTTGGTGACCAACACCCACAGGATACCCTTATGGCACCAATGGGTGGGAGTACACCCTTGTACCAATTATGGGTGTTTTTGCGCAGTTGTACATTGCCCACAGAGCAGGCTGGTGGTAGCTACATGCCGACTTGGCAGTGGCTCAGCGTGACCTCCATTTTAGGACACCCAGGCCCTGCCATAGAAATCAATGGATTCCTGATAGCAGGCAATGTTGCCCCTGTGGCCTATTGGTTTCTATTGCCTTTCATCTTGTTTCCCAAAGGACCTGGGAAACATGCCTCGGTTCCTTCCCCTGGCTGGCTGTTGGGTGGAAATACCATATATGGCTGCCTCCTGTCAGATTGACTGGAACCTTCCCAGGGGCTGTGCGTTGTGGGTACACCCTAGGGGTGGGACCTACGTTAATGGAGTCTGAAGTGAACTCACATTCTTTGTTATGGGTGTCTGATTTCTGTGTGTGACACAAGGACCTACTGAAACTGACATGAATGGTGTGTAGTGTGCTGAAAGGCTGGGTGCTTACCCCAATCCACATTCATTGTTATGGGTCTCTGCGTGGAGTGGATGTCCTGAATACCTGTGAGCCTGATTGGCCGCCTCCCTGCATGAATGCCCTTCTGCGTGATTGGTTGACTGAGCCTGTTCAGCCTGAGTGAATGGGAATCAATGGGTAGAATAGGGGACATCTCACTCACCAATTTGTTCAGAAGCTGAAGAAGAAGCTGAAGAAGAAGCTGTTCCTTGAAACCCAGCTGGAGGAGAAGTCTACTGCTGCATTTTCTTTGTGTAATCCAAAAGCTGACAAGTTCGTCCAAGTACCAGCCAGAGAAGACATGCAAATTAGTCCTATCCCTGAGCTACGAGGGATGTGCAACCAGCTGCTCTTCATTAGCAGTACATTGGAAGCAAGTACTGTGTGCCTGCCGTCCAGAGAAGGGGCTTTCCTGAGTCCCAAAGAGAGGTGCCTGGACATCTCGAGTTGAAGTCCATTGGTCTCACCCAGGGTCAAGATGTGCATTTCATGACCGCTGGAAGCTGAAGCAGTCTACCACCCAGAAGAGGTGGTACCCTGGCATAGTGCTGCTGGACACCCGGAGCTGAAAAAGTTCCATACTGCCTGAGAACAATTCAAGGGACATCCTTGCCATCATCACTGACCACTTTTTCCTACCAGAGAGTCCAGACTCGCCGAGAGCAGAGGAAGGCCAGTCGGTGGGTTTCCCGTCACCAGAAGCTAACAAAGATGTACCGAGGGTCAAGACTTGGTAGGGATCCAAGGTCTAAAGTGGTCGAGAAGCCATCCAGAGGTACATGGTGTGGCTGCAGCACCGAAAGTCGGAAAACCGTGCAAATCGAAAAAACCCGACACCAAAAGTGAACTATGCACCCGTCGCTGCCACAAGTCATCAAAGGATCCCAGAGGTCTTACTCTCATCTGTCAGGCCTTTAAGGAGCCCAGAATAAGTTCCATCTTCCCAGGACTTTTACAGTCAGAGAAATCATCAACCAGAGGAGAACACAGCTAAGAGTAAAACTGCTGCACTTAAGACTTTGGTTAGATTTTTCTCATGGACTCAGCATCCCAGTGGCTCCACCTGCCAAGGGGTGTCCATCCTCCGAAGGAATCGTTGAGTGCCACTGCACCTGCCAAGGAACCAAAAGGTACTGTGAGGAAGAGCATCTTCTCGCCTCAGGAGTCATCCAGGGGTCCCAGATTCATCTTGGATCCTGTTCGCCTGTGGCCTCTCAGGTACTTTGGGGTGGTAGAACCTTTTAAAAGAAAGCAGAAGGCTTTTCTCTCAGGATGTACAACCTCCTGCCAGTCCTCTGTTCAGCCTACTTCAAATAATGACAAATGTACATGCACTGCTACTACTCTTCGTTCAAATCAATTGCACCTCTGTAACTAGCACCTAGTTGTCTTCTGCTCATGTAATTGCTACTCTAACTGTTCTAATATCTATTGTGCTCAAAGTTAAACCTAACTGCGCTTTCCGTAACCAGCACCTAGTTGCCTTTGGGTTTTGTGCGCTCTACAAATGACAAAATAAATAAAATTAACAATATTGGACTGGGCTCTAAAAGATAAGGTAAGTTACTCCCTAACTTTTCCATTACAAACTGCCCGGGCGGGTAAGGGGGGAGGGGCAGAGAGGGGGAGTTTGAGATCTTCACATAGAATTGTTTATCTAGCCTAAATAAAAGCATTCTGCCACTGTTCACAACTAACCTGCCTTTCTTCCCAATTCTATGCTATTCTATTCTCACTTAAGAATTCACATGCCTTTTTAGAACTGTCTGCAGTTAGTGCATCTATTATTGAATTTAAGTAGTGTGTAGTACCACAGAGTGCATATATTTGATTTGCCATTCTATGAATAAGTATTTCCAAGTGCAAAGTGTAATTTATATGTATATGCTTGGGTAGCAAACTTAATGTATATGAAGATGCTGTGCTATCACCCAACAGTGTGTGGACATTCCTTTGAGAGGGATTGGGGACTCGCTGTACTTCGGAACATACCTGCATCACCTCTTGAGAGCTTAAGTCTTGGTTGCTTGTCCAGTCTTACAGATGCGGTGGCAATGGAAAATACAGGCAGACAGCCAGTGGGATATTGAGGACTTGATCAGCCATTTACCCACAGCCATGAGCCCAAATGCCAAATACAACTAAGACTTGTGAATTTGCTTGGTGTCAGCAACCTAATACTTTAAAGCCTGCTTGACATCCAATGAATGGTATCTAGTGATAAAGTTGCCGGGGAAATGGTCTCCAGGTATCGACATTTGCCTAAAAAAACACCGTCCAGAAAATCAAACACTTTCCCAATATATTCCACGATTGTAGGGAATGTATAATTATACCCCTCCTAGAATATTAGTGGGAAAAATGTAATTGGGTCGGGGGAAAACAAGTTGCCTACCTGCGACTCTTTCCCCAGCGACAATCACATGGAACCCAGTGAATGCATCAAGCATTCCGCCAGAGTAGAAAGCCAGGCAAAGAAAACAGGCACGACCAAGAGTTTGTTAAGATTATGAAAGTAGGATTCATCCGTAACATAACCTTGGACCTGGAGATCATCAGGGTGGTTTGCATGACAAATCCTGGATCACCCAAACTTTCCTGGCCGAAGTGATGGTGACCAAACAGTCTTCCAGGAGAGGAACATAATATCCTCCTTGTGCAAGCCTGGAAGGGAGGACCCATTCATTTGGAAAGAATAACATTCAATTTTGCACAAGCGTGAAGGCCCGGAAAATACCTTTTAGACATTCTTTAACAAGGTTCTGGAACCAAAGAGATGTTGTGGCCAATGTGCAGCTAAAACCTGGAAATCGCAGCCAGATGGACTATATTGGAAGTGTGTGAAAGACCACCACACTTCAAGGACAGACGGTATGGTAAAATGCCCTGACGCAGTAAGCGAAAAGGATCAACTTCATTGGAAGGACACACAATCGTGAAATGCAAGAACATCATGGCAGTCGTGCGGCATAAGAACATGTCCGAATTCTAGAAAAGCAGGAGCATGGCCGGGTTGTGGTGTAGGATCACCCCCTTGTCCCTGAAGAGGAGGTTGAAGACAGGTGGTAGAGAGATTGGATGTGCTGATGGGAGGCTGAGGAGTTAAGAGTACCAGAATTGTCTCGGCCAGGCCGGGCCCTTTCACCCATCTTCTCTGAAAGCATGCAAGACCATGGAGCTCGGAGGGGATGTGTAGATAAACATGTCTATTGAAACACAAAGGCGTCCCCTAGCCTTCCAGCTTGGGGGAACCTGCAGGCCAATGTACTGCAATCGTTCTCCCTGGTGGCAAAGAGGTCCATCTACAGAACACCCCACGTCTGAAAGAGGAGATGAAGCTGGTTGTGGTGGAACTCTCAAGCATCGCAGGAGTGCAGTTCCATATTCAGGGATTCTGCAATCATGTTGGGGATGCCTGGCAGAGAACAGGGGGTGGGAAAATCTGGTGGGCCAATGCCCATTTCCAGAAGGACTGGGTTTCTGCTGAGGAGAGGTGATCGGGTGCTGCCTTGTTTCCTTATGTAAAACATGGTGGTGGTGCCGTCCGTGAACACCCGAACGACCTTCCGCTGGAGAAGAAAGCAAAAAGACTCCAAGCCCAGACAGCTCTCAGTTCTAGAACATTGATGTGCATCAATTTGTCGTATGAGACCACAGGCCTTTGGCATGATAACTGCCAGTGTATACTCCCCAGCCTTCCGACAAAGCATCAGTGGTGACCACAACATGGTGTTTAGGAGGGTGGAATGGTGAACCCTTGATGAGGTTGGCAGGTACAGACCACCAGAGACGGGCGAGGCGGAACAGACGTGTAAGTGACAACTTACTGGCCCATTAACTTAAAACCTATTCGTACTAAAGAAGAAACCATTGAAAAGATAAATAAAGCAAGAAAAAAAGCAGTCAGATGGAGTACATTGGGAAAGGGGAAAAATAACTAAATACCTTATTCACAAAGAGTATGATGTGCGAAGGAGAACAAAGTGTGAACTAAGTTTGAGAGAACTAAACAATCGGACTGCATATGAAGAGAAGTAATACAAGTGAAGGGGATATACAATTTGTCCAGAAGGGAAAACAGACCAGAGTAGTAATACTTTAACAAGATGCAGTAACAGCAACTTCAGATACGAATACTGTGATAAGGTCTCGAAAAGGGATTCCTAAAGAGAGGAATATTTAATAATGCATTTGATGAACTGAAGAGACCATTTGTGAATTCAATACTAACAAGGAACACATTTATGGGTACTAGGAGTAGCCTCAGGAGAAGGGAGTTATTCTCCAGATTTCAATCAGTTTTCATAGTGGTAGGGTCATTTTTGTCAGCGGACTTGTTTATTTGGACATTCACGACTGACAATCTAGCACCTTAGCAAAATAGGCAGGGGCCATCCATAGGGATAGTGAACGACAGAACTTTTAAAGTTACTTTAATAAAATATGGTGCATCATGTCATCCAAGAGTCTGTGCCCTTCTTCCAACCTGCCACAGGAGTCAAAGATCACACTCAGGTTGCATACAGCATCAGAAATGAAGTTCTGTTTTAGTGGCGTTTAAGTGCAGGTACCATGAATGCACCCATGGTTGAATATCTAGTAGGCAGGTAGAAAGAAGAATGAAGATTAACAGTGAAGTTGGGAGTGTAAAGAGAAAAGAGGTCAGGAAACAAAGCCCTGGAGGGACACCGAATTGTAGAGAAAGTAGAGCTGAATGAGTGGTAGCCCAGGAAACAGAATGAGCAGGCAGGAAGATAATGGGCAAACGAGGATAAAAGAGTGCTGCCAGAGAAAACCAAGGAAGAGTGTGGAGATCTACAGTGTCAAAAACAGAGAAAAAAAGATTAAAGAATGTTTAAGGCAGAATGCAGAGCGTTCGAGTTAGCAGACACAGCACTGCTTTATGTCTGAGTGCATGTGTCGGAAGCCTGATGAAGAGGAAGTAATGACTGATCAAGAAAATCAGAAACATGCAAGAAAGGCCAGGAGGGAAATAGGACTGTAGTTGAAAGGAGAGATTTGTCAGGGGTAGAATTGGAATGATAGTAGTATGTTTAAAGGCAGCAAGGAAAATAGCAGTGGAGAGGGAAGAATTTATGAATGCTGAGAAGGGAGGAATACGAGAAAAGGGTAAAGGATCATCAGAAAAGAAGGTGGGTTTAGCCGGCTTGAGGATAGTAGAGGTGTGAGTTTGTGAGGGGGGGGGGGGAGAGAAGGATAGAGTATGGGAACAGAAGAAATCAAAAGGAAGAGGGGAAGTTGGTTAAGAAGAATTGGAAGAGCACAAATGGAAAACTACTAGTGAAGTGGTGAGAAAGATTACTTGAGCGAGACGACGAGAGCGCTGCATCAGGAGATGGACAGTAGGCGATTCACCAACTGAGCAATACGGTGGGTGTGGTGGGAGAAAGATAAAACAATATCAGAGAAAGTTTAGCGGCTGAAAAGGCTGCATGTAAGAGTGAATAGACTAATAGACAGTGATCAGAAGAGGATTGAGATGTCCTATCAATGCAGAGAGTGGATCGGTGCGGAGAGCCATGGTTTGAGAGAAGGTGTAAACAGGCGAAGACGTTGGGAATAAGTCAAGAGCAAAGTTAGAGCTGAGAGACAAGAGCATCATTAGGAGATGAGAGGGTGGGTAGCTAGATGGGGCTGAGAGAAAAGGAGTGTTAAAAAGATCAAGATCACAAAGGGTTTGAGAGTGTGCTAAAGAAGAGAGAAGGCTAGAGGAAGAACAACAAATTACTTATCCCAGGTAATGTTCTTTCTGATAGATGTTCCTCATGGATATATATGGATTCTGCTATGCAGTCTCAGGAAAAATTATCAACAGTAGGAGGCTATGTGCAGCATCAGCGATGTCCCTCGATTGTTACCATTCCCGCATTCAGATAGGATGTGGATGACAGTATAAATTGCATGCACTGTACCGTGTTAGCTTAGTTTTTCTGCTTCCCGTGCTCAGCTGTCTTGATGAGTAATGTATCCCCAAATAGGCTTTGAAAGAAGAAATGAGAATTTGCTCACAATCAGAGGGGTAGGCTGAGAAAGCAATGAGGAACCAGTGTGAGGAATATCCATCGAAAAGAACTTTACCAGGGATAAGTAATTTGTTTTTCTAATGGATTGTGTCCTCCCACCACTTCCTCATCTTAGATAAGACTCCCATAGCAGTTTTAAAGATCGAGGTGGGAGAAGTGGATTCTTAAGATGGTTAAGTTGGCACATAATCTTGTGCAGAATAGCTCTGCCACATCGAGCTTCCTGGCCAGACAGGGTATCATCTAAACAATAGTGCTTTGAAAATGTATAGAGGGAATCCCACGCTGCGGCAAATGACCTTCACTCGTACACATCTTTGTAGAACCAAAGTAGCTGCCACACTCCTGTTGGAATGGGCTCTTAAATTAGAAGGTACTTCCTTCAAAGCAATGGAGTAGCATTCCGAAATGCAAAGAGTTATCGATCTGGAAAGGTTTCGTTTGGTCACAGCTTTGCTAAGCTGTTCATCCGGTCTAATTTTTGACATTCTGGAAATATAAAAGGTAAGAGCTTTTTTCAAGGCAAGTCTGTGTAGCCTCTTCATCCTTCGAAGGGACAGGAGGGGGGGGTAGAAAACTGGTAGTGTGATTTCTTTAGATGAAATTCAGACACCCTCATAGGAAGGATAGAGGGAGTGCCCTCAAAACAACTTTCGCCTTGGAGAATACCATAAATGGTAGCTTGCAGGATAGGGTTTGGAGCTCACTAACCCTGCAAGCAGAAGTTATAGCCATTAAATGTTTTCCACGTTAGTACTCAGAGGGCAGGAATGGAGTTCAAATAGCACTCCCATTAAGAATGTATGAAACAGACTCAAATCCCAGGACGGGACCAGAAAAGGGGTCGACAGGAAAGTATTTAGTCCTTCCAGGAATTGTATTACAATAGGCATCTTGAAATAAGCCTTGTTCCAGTGTGCATTTGAATATTGACAACGCTGCCAAGTATCCCTTAAGGGTAGCCACCTGCAGCACTTGATGGGCTAGGTGCAGTAAAAAGGAAAGCACTGAAGGGGTTATGAGATGTCAGAAATGCAAGACAGACACAATCTATCTTTCCCTACCCCAACGAGGATGACCCCAACTAACTAAAACTAAAGAAATCCAACCTTGTGTCCAAAAAATGATCTGGCCCTCACAATAATACATAGAGCAAAATAAAACAAAGAATATTTGGCAGTCTACAATTCAACACCACAGTGCAAACACGTATAATCTTTAAAGAGTACTCCTTGTGACCAGGGTCGTGTTCCCTTGCCCTGGCTCAATACAGGAACCCTTCCGAAAAAGTTCCGATTCAACAAAGTCCTATTCAGTTCAACACAAAATAATTTTCTTCCCAATACCATCTTCCCTTGGATAAAATAAACGTCTCTTTCAGAAACACTTATTCCAAAAAGCAAAGCACTTGTTGTCTTCCACAATATCCTTCCTGGTAAAACCAAATGTTTTTATCAAACAAAAGTTCATAAACCAAGAAAAGTGTTCTCTTTTGGATATAAAACAATTAGCACATCACACTTTTCCAACGGATTACTTTTGCCAGGATAGCAAACAATTTCTTATTGTGAAGCAGCAGTTTGCCAAAATGATAATAGTGGTAACAGTATCTTTCTACCACACTGTTCGCCACAAAAATATTGTTTCAAAACATCTTTCCCGGTCCACTCGCCTGCTAGGATACAACTCCTGGGGCTTCAATACCTTCAACTCTTCCTAAATATCTTCCTTCTCGAGTTCTTCGCTCATCCGCCTCCGACTCCCTCAGGGTCAGGCGCTTCTCCAAGCAACGAGTTTGTGGTAGATCTCCTTCGGCTGGGGCCTCCCTCTGGAACAACCTCCCTGCCTCCCTGAAACTTGAGAATCATCTCCAGGTCCGGAAGCACCTCAAAACCTCTCTCTTTGCTTCTGCTTTTTCTCCTCCTCTCCCCTGCTTACTTCCTGGCTGATACTAAAACTGCACTGGTTACCGGGCCACCCTCTGATCTCAGGCCCCCTCCCCCCCAGCAGTCGCACTCCTGCACTGCCTTCCTGGCAACCCTCGCACTTGGGGACTGTTTCTGTATCCCTACAGTCCCACTACCAGCACTTGCCACCTGCTGGCCGTACTTTTTCCTTGTTTATTTATCTCATTATCCCACGTACTGCACTGTCCCCTCCCTCCGCACTTTCCTCCTTCCCCTTCCCATGCATGAATGACACCTGGCCTAGTAGGATTGTTGTCTGTTTTCCCTCTGTTCCCCCTACCTTGCCTCGTCGCCCCTTGAAGCCCTTGTGTATAGGCACGTTAAATGTCATATCATACCTACAATTGGTCCTAGTGGCAATGATTATTCCCAGATTCTCCACACCAGTATCCCATGTGAAGAAGCTTAAACAATGGCTGCATCTTTCTATAAGAACATGACAACATGGGTTACAGGCTCCCCACCCCCAAATTGGTGACCCACAAAAGAGGAATTGCACCCTGGTTTCTTCTGTGCCCTTTCTCTACAGCCTCTTGCCAATACGGGTAATCGGTTACCCCCAATTGGCATCCCATGAAGGGAGGGAATACGCCCTGGTCGACGTTTTGTTACTTTCTTGGTTAGATATTCAAAATGTTCATTTGTTATCAAATGACATTCTGCGAGCACCCCAGGGTCCTTTGGTTTTAGGCCAACTCACCGGTTTGATTTGGTGTCTCTGGTTAGTTAGCCGAGGCTGCGGATCTCTCGTGTCCTGCCCGCTCTGCTGACTAAGTCTGCGCAACTTCATCGCACTGCTTCTTCCTTCTCTGAAGCCCTGACTGCTCCCAGTGCTTCTCCTCTCACTGCAGTGTTTCTCGCCTGACTGGGAGCAGGTCTCCCCTTCAGCTGGCCTTTGCTCTCCGATACCGCTTCCCGCTGGATATACTCTGCACAGTCGTACGGTTTCCCTTCTCGCATCGGCATCAGCTGGGCTTCCTGCTGCTTTCATGGCTACCTCAGCACTGTGGTCTGCTTCAGCTACACTGTTCACACCTCTCTTCAGCTGCCGTTCATTTCTCAATTTACAAGTGCTGCTCAGGTGTTTTCCCTTATAACAACTAGACCACTCATTCTGGTCAATGGAACATTGAATACTTACTGAGCCACTCTTCCTCGTCCTAGTACCAGATACACTATGGATCTTGAAGTCCATAGTGGTTTTGGTCCTTTGACATTAAGCTAGTTTGCCTTGTTTTGTAAATTGAGAGTTGTCAGAGCAAGGAAAGGTTGAAAAGAAGGTTTGTGTTATAAAACTGGAGTTAGGATCAGGCAGCGGCTGCCATTCTCCTGGCCACATGGGAGGCGATCAAAGGCTGGGGATCATTGATGACTCAGCAGGATTCATCACAGTGTTTGGAAAGAAAAAAGGGTCTATATAGCTTAAGCTCTACACCAGCTACAAAACTTGCTCCAACGGCAGCGGTATAATTCTTTAGTTGCTGGACTCCTAGCCGAAAGCAACACCACCACAGTGTATTGCGGGAGGTCCCAATCTTTGTATCTTAACCTCTCAGTAACCAGGCATGTAGATTCAGCGGTCCGATTCCTGGGTAAAAGAAGATTGCCTCCCTCCTGTGAGTAGATCCTCTCTAGAGAAGACAATGTAGGGCAAATGGACATGTCCAGAAGGTTCGGATACCAAGTACCGCTGGACCGATCCGGAGCAATTGGGATAATGGATTTCCTGAACTTCCTCAACCTCCCTGAGGACTTGGAGGATGACCAGACTGTTGGGAACACAAAGGAGCAGAAAATACCAATCCACTACAAATGCGTCACCCAGAGCAACTCAAGGAAATTGCCTGGAGCAGAGGTTGTCATGCTTCCTGTTGGTACTGAACGCAAACATTCACTTGAGGGGTTCCTCAGAGGGTGAAGATCTCTAGAAGGACTTCCTGAGCAAACTCCCGCTAGTGGGAGCTCGTGCCCTGCCTGCTCAGAGCGTGCACCGTCAATCCCTTTCCCGGCTAAATGAATAGCTGACAGAGATCCCATTTTTTAGAGCCCAAAACCAGAGCTGCATCGTCTCCTTGCACAATGGTAGTGACCCTACATCTCTTGTTGAAGTAATTCAGGGCCACTGCGTTGTCCGTCATCAGAAAGTTCTTTCCCTGTATGGAAGGCAAAAAGGCCATCTAATCGCCCTCAACTCTAACAAGTTTATATGTAGTCTTGATTCCATTGGGGACCCAAAGTCCGCTCATCAGATAGTTCATCTGCACTCCCCATCCCATGAGGGAGACATCCATGACTACAGTTATTTCCGGTCTGCGTTGCCAAAAATGTTCCCTGATCAGCATGTTCTCATTGCAGGCCCACCACTGGAGATCCTGTACTACCTTGTTCGGAACCTGATTAAGGTCCATCATTCTGCCTGATAACTGACCACTGGTATCGAGGCCTCCAACACGAGGAAAATGCAGGATGGCATGAGGCCCAGCAACCTCAGAAAGTCAAATGCTGGTAGATATTGGGCATTTTGAAATCTCATTATCATCTGCAAGATATGTTGAGCCCTCATCTAGGGAGAAGTCTTCTGTAGAGCCCAGGACCGACCCAATAAATTGGAGCGTTTGAGAAGGTATCACATGGGACTTCTTGAAGATGGAGGGAGAAGCCTAGTTTGAGGAAGGAGTGGGATGTGCAGTTTGGATGTTCCAGAGCCTATCCGGGAGAAAGCTATGATCAACCAGTCCAAGTAGGGAAAGATGGGAATCCCTTTTCTCCTTTTATTTGCTGGCCCCACCGCCATTAACTTGGTGAAACCCTCGGTTTGGGTAGGGGTGGGGGAGAGTTAAGCCCGAAAGGAAGCATTCATAATTGATAAGGTGTACTGCAATCTCAGGTATACTTTATGTGCTTGTGATGTATAGGCATATGAAAGTAAGCATCCTGAAGATCTTGTGGCACCATCCAGTCCTGAAGCTGGAGGATCTGCAAAAATTTGTAGTTGCTGAGGAACTTGTTCAAGCACCTCAGATGCAAGATGGGCTGCAGTCCTCTGTCCTTTTCGGGTACCAGAAAGTGGGTGGGATAACTACTGTGGTTCAGTTCCGCTGCAGGTACCTTTTCAAATACACCTTTCTCCAACAGGTAAAGAATCTTCTATAAGAGGAGCGGGTCTGGAGCCCAAAGCGTGTTCGCTCTGGGGGCAACCTGGAGACCTCTTCATTGATGGGATATATTACCCGTGGGCAACTGTTTGCAATTCCCATGCATTTTAAGTAATGGCGTAACATTCTTGCAGGTGCTGGGACAATCAGCCTTTCCACTGTGTTCTTGTGAGCAAGTGCTCAGAGGTTTTGGGGCTGTAGCTGCGGCTGAGGGCAAGGAAGCTGCTGCTGTCAGTGCAGGTTTTCCTACATGACCTCTTGGGAGTGTGTACATTTTCTTTGCCCTAGTCATCAAGGTGAGCCTCCCTCAATTCCTGTGTATGTTTGCGTAGTGGACGGTTCAGGATAATGCTGGTAAGCGGTGTCCTTCAGGTCCCGTAGCTAGTGTAGTGTGGGAGTCTACCTCCTGAAGCCAAGCAGAAGGTGAAAACTAGCAAGGAACAGGAAGGAGTTCCCGAGCAACATGACAGAAAAGACCCCCCAGGATTAACCTGTCTAAAATGTCCAATAAATAATCTGGTATCAGGCAGTGCAAGGCACTGAGCGTGGGTGGCCAATAACAAAAGATGTTTAGATGCAGAATGAAGCACCAAGCAGAAGGTGCAAGGAAGATGGAGATTAGATACCTGGCTGGCGAGCTAGGACTGAAGGGCAAATAATTCCAGTTACAAGGCAGCAGAATTCATGGAATAAAAGAAGAAACTAAGCAGAGCTCAGGAGCATGTCCTAGGTAGCAGAGGTTGCAGCGCACATGAGACTGTTTCCGAAAAGCTTTTATTTAGGAAAGTGTCCAATAGCGGCTGAACGCGGGAACATTGGTAGTCCATGGCAACTGACCAAGCTGCACAAACAGCACATGCGCAGAAAGAGCATATGCTGATGCAGCTGATCCCGGAGCCGCCAACAAGCCCACCACAGAAGTGAGAACGGTTGAGTGCCAGGTCATGCCGCCCACCCCAAGGACCGGAAGGAGCACCAGGCTTCCATGGACAACAGAGATGGAAACTGCAAATTAAACTTTGGGGGGTGGACACCTGAAGCTGGTTCCCAGGAGTTGTCACAGAATACATAGCCTTTCCAAGACACCAGAAAGAGCCAACCATGTCGGATCATGGCATCACAGATGTCAGCGACTTCATACTCTGGGGCACCGTCCACCAGAAGAGGGCCAGGACGTGGGCTGATAAACATCACCATGACGGCTTCAGAAGGGACACGTGAAAAACGGGGTGAATCCTCCAAGAGTCATGCAGCTGAAGACGAAATGCCACAGAGGAAAGGAGTCTGGTAATCCGAAACGGACCAGAAAAACGTGGAGTAACCTTCCAAGGAATGTTCCACAGAGGTTGGTTCCTGATCGAAATCCATACTTTCTTACCGACCAGATGAACAAGTTACTTCTTACCTTGTAACGTTCTTTCGATGGGATGTTCCTCCGACGTATTCCTTATCTTAGATATCTCCTTCCAGCTTTGCTGGCCTTGGAAAATATTTCTCTAGAGGGCGCTGCGCGTCGACGTCCGCCGAGTCGATGTCCCTCGACAGCCGCCGTGTCGACGTCATCCTGCCTATAAAGGCCGCGCGCAGCGTCCGTTGCTCAGTTCTGTTTTGAGGCCCACAATTTTTCTTTCTGGACTAGACTAATCACCCTGAAGGAGCATAAGCTGGAACAACAAGGGAAGTAGTACTGCGGGGATGGATGGGAGGGTCGATAAGGAATACGTCGGAGGAACATCCCATCGAAAGAACGTTACAAGGTAAGAAGTAACTTGTTCTTGTTACGCTCACCTGGTTCCCACGGGGGCGTCGACTGGAACTGGGCCGCTGTTACTTCCACCAGCGTGACGTGTAGCGCCGAGATGACTGACTGGACTGGCCCGCTCAGCCAAGTTTATCTGGCTCGCAAGAATATTCTTCTGCAAAGGAGAAGAGGAATTAACCACCCGTGGAATTGAGTGCAACCCACCTTCCCCACTCCCGTTGTCTTCTCACTGACCACTCTTGATGTCCCCTCCTTAGTCTCACCTGATGGTTTCGAAGGATGAGCTCTCCATCCTGCGTCGACCGCAGGGGCGCGTTGATGACCAGTTACTTCACTGGCGTAGAGGAATTGGTGAGTTCCAGTATTGACTCTAAAGTCCAATTGTTCATAAGAGTTCAAATGTCTGCTCTTCACACTGTCCGATTCCTTGCAAGTTGCTGATTAATCCACTCGAAGATTTCCAAATGGCACTCGGTAAGATTCAGGTAAGATTCAGGTAAGTGTATTGTGTTTTTCCCCTTAGGGGGCGGGGTACGGCGATGAAGCAGAGTTGACTGCACAGACCCGAAATGAGGTGCGTACCTTCCATGGTAAATCAGGTAAGTCCTTGGGGGTAGCTTGTATGGCCTTAGAGAGTCCCCTTGCTCACCTTGCTGTCTTTGTCTCCTTAGGTGACGGAGGGCGGCCGCGAGATGGAGAGAGCGTGATGGAATGCTGAAGTACCGCCAAGTAGGTGAGTTCAGCGCGGCGCCGTAGGAAGGCGAAGCAATGCTTCAAAGACTTCTGTCTTTCAGTTCTGTGGCGAAATGGATCAGGATCCAGGTAAGGATTAAAGTTAAAACTCCTGTTCTAACCTTTATCCTTTTTGTCTTGTTTCAGGAGTCCCAGGACTGAAGCGGGCTTGGCTGAAGACTGGAGCTGCTGAAAACACGGTGAGCGTTACACTGCAGCAAGCAGAATAACGCAAAGCACGTGTGGCTATCCGGGCGTGGTTTAAATAGCCTTGGAAGAAGATCCAGGTAAGTATTCTTCCACAGCCCCACCCAAGTAACAAAATAGTCCCTTCAGTAAAATAGTCCCTCCTAAGCCTCATTTGGCTTGAGTCTTCAAGCAGCATGGTCTGCCTCAGGTGAGTATGCAGCATGGTCTGCTTCAGGTAAGTTATCAATAATGAGCCTGGCGCCATAGGCGCCAGGACTGTACCCAAACAGTCCCTAACTGGGGCTTTTGGGCATGCTCCAAGTGGCATGATGCCTGCTTCCGCGGCTGCTGGGCCTGGTCTGGTCTTCCGGGGGCAGGCATCATGACAGTTCTTCGAAGGGATTGTGTCCTCCGATATATTCCTTATCTTGGATAGGCTCCCATAGCAGTATTCTGTTATTGGAGGTGGGAGTACTGACTTCATGCTTCCTTTTATTGATGAATAGAGTGCAATACTGCCCTTCCAAACCTAGTCTCTTGACTGGAGGAGGAATCCAAGTTGTAAAATCGTGTAAAGGTATGGACGGACTTTAACCGGCACTCCTCTTTTGAGGGCCGATGAAGCTGCAATACCTCTGGTCGAATGAGCCCTAAGATTTTGAGGGGGCTCTTTTCCTGCCAGTTTATAACATTCCAAAATGGCTAAAATGATCCATCTGGAAATGGTCTGCTTAGTTAACGGTAACCCCAGCTTGTGACCTGCGTAGCCTACAAACAGCTGGTCTGCTTGTTTTATACTAGCCAGTCTACTGATGTAAAAACTTCAAGCCCTTCTTGGGTCCATCCTGTGTAACCTCTCTTCCTCTTTACCCGGATGAGGAGGAGGATAGAAAGATGGCAGGGTAATCTTCTGAGTGATATGGAATTCAGAAACCACCTTTGGGAGGAAATTAGGCTTCACTTGCAGGACAACTTTGTCTTTGTGAAAGATTGTATGAGGGGGTTTACAAGAAAGCTTGTAACTCGCTCACCCTTCTAGCAGATGTAAGTGCTATTAATAAAACAGTTTTAAGGGTAAGAAATCTTAACGAACAAGAATGGAGTGGTTCGAAAGGTGTGCCCATCAGGAAAGTTAGGACTAAGTTTAAATCCCATAGGGGAACCTCGAATGGTCTTGGGGGATAAACGTTAGTTAACCCCTTTAGAAACTGTATTACCAAGGGTAACTTGAAATAGGATGGCTCTTCCGCAGTGCGCTTAAAGATGGATAGCGCTGCGAGATAGCCCTTAATGGTGCCAACTTGAAGGCCTGAATTCGCCAAATAGAGTAGGAAGGACAAAACCATTGGTGTACCACATGAAAAGGGGTCGATATTCTTTTCTCTACACCAGCTGCAAAATCTGTTCCAACGGCAGCGGTATAAAGACTTTGTTGCTGGCCTCCTTGCCGAAAGAAACACCTCCATAACATCATCAGGGAGGTCCCAATCCTTGTACCTCAGCCTTTCAGAAGCCAAGCGTGAAGGTTGAGGGTTTTGATGTCTGGATGGAGAACCTGACTTCTCTTCTGTGAGTAGATTCTCTCTGAGTGGAAGTCGAATTGGAGGGCAGATGGACAAGTCTAGAAGGTCCGGGTACCACGTTCTCCTGGCCCAATCCGGGGCAATTAGGATCATGGTTTTCCGGAATCTTCTCAACCTCCTGATCATTTGAGGAATGACAGGGACCGGTGGGAATGCGTACAGAAGCGGAAACTCCCAGTCCACTATGAACGCGTCTCCCAGAGCTCCTCTCGGGGGAAATTCCCTTGAACAGAACAGATCGCACTTCCTGTTGACGCTGGTGGCGAACAGATCCACCTGAGGGGTTCCCCAAAGGGCGAAGATCTCTTGAAGGACTTCCTGAGCTAGTTCCCACTCGTGGGAGACTGTGCTCTGCCTGCACAGAGCGTCCGCTGTCAAGTTCTTCTCTCCGGCTAGGTGAACTGCCGATAGAGAGATTCCCTCTTGGATTGCCCAAAACCAGAGCTGCATCACCTCTCTGCACAGAGGTAGTGATCCTACGCCTCTTCTTTTGTTGAGGTAATGCATGGCCACTGTGTTGTCCGTCATTATCAGGACATTCTTCCCTTGTACAGCTGGCAGGAACGCCTTCAGCGCAAGTCTGATGGCCCTCAGCTCTAACAGGTTGATATGTAGCCTGGACTCCGATGGAGACCAACGACCGCTGATGGTCAAGTCGTTGGCGTGGGCTCCCCACCCCGTGAGTGAGGCATCCGTGACTACTGTTATCTCCGGCCAGGGTTGCCAAAACTGTTCTTTCAGAATGTTCTCCTGACAGGCCCACCACTGAAGGTCTCGAGCCACCCTGTCGGGAACCTGAAGATCATCTGTCATTCTTCCTGAGAATTGTGACCACTGAGTCCTCAGTGCCCACTAGAGGGAATCTCATTCTCAGGCGAGCCTCTGGCACTAGGAAAATGCAGGATGCCATGAGGCCTAGCAACCTCAAAAGTCGAAGGCTGGGAGACGTTGGGCATTTGGGAACTTGGTAACCATCTATAGAATATCTTGAGCCCTCACCTCTGGTGGCGAGGCTTTTCCAAGGGAAGTGTCCAGGATCGCTCCGATGAACTTTAGTCTCTGCGATGGTATCATTTGTGACTTCTTTAAATTGAGGGAGAAGCCCAGTCTGTGAAGGGAGTGGCAAACGTGATTTAGCTGGATCTGAGCTTGTTCCGAAGATACAGCCCTGATCAACCAACCGTCCAGGTAGAGGTAGACGTGAATCCCTTCCCTCCTTAGACTTGCAGCCACTACCGACATTAACTTGGTGAAGACCCTCAGGGCGGAGGTCAGCCCAAATGGCAGCACTCGAAATTGATAATGAGAGTTGCCAATTGAGATGGATAGGCACATGGAAATAAGCGTCCTGAAGGTCCAGAGATACCAACCAGTCCTGGAACTGAAGGGCCTGAAGGATCTGAGAAAGAAATACCATCTTGAATTTGTCTTTCCTGAGGAATTTGTTCAATTCTCGCAAGTCCAAGATGGGTCTCAGTCCTCCGTCTTTCTTTGGAATGAGAAAGTAAGGGGAGTACCAGCCCTTGTTCCTCTCCGCTACAGGTACCGGTTCTATGGCACCTTTCTCTAGCAGGTCTAAAATTTCCTGCAAGAGGAGCGGATCTGGAGCTTTTTGAGAGCTGATCCCCGGTGGATGACTGAGGTATGCGTAGGAGGGGCAGGCAGTAACCTTGGGCAACTGTTTCCAATGCCCAAGCATCTGACGTGATAGCCTGCCATTCCGCCAGATGTTGAGTCAACCTGCCTCCTACAGGTGTCTTGGGAAGTCCTCAGAGTGGTTTTGGGGCAGCTGATGCAGATGCTGATGGTAAAGGGGCACCTGCTGTTGCTGCGGCTTTTGAATATCTACCCCGTCCACCTCGGGTAGTTCTTTGTCCCCTTTGAGCCGGTCGTCCTCTACCTCTTCCAAATGCGGAGTAGAAGCGGGAGGACTTGCCCCTCGCAGAGGTTCCTGTGGGACGAAAAGGTGTCTGACGGATTTCAGCGCCTAGAGATTTTGCTGCTGCCTGTGATGTTTGCAGTTTTTCTAAACTGTCATCCGCCTTTCTCCCAAACAAAGAAGAGCCATCGAATGGCATGTTCAAGAGCCTGGCTTGTACATCTGGGGCAAAACCAGACTTTCTCAACCAAGCAAATCTCCTGGTTGTTGTACTTGCCGCCATTGCTCTGCTGATACTGTCAGCTGAATCGATGCCCGTCTGGAGGGATTCGCACATAGCGTCTTTACCGTCCTGTATGATATTTAGGAACGCCTCCCTTTCTTCTCCCTCCGGGATGCAGTCAGCCGCTGTAGAAGCACACTCCCAAAGTGTATGACTGAATCTAGCAAGGGTGCAAGTAACATTAACAGATTTTAACGCCATGCTACATGCCGAAAAAACTTTCTTTGCCATAGCATCATAATTCTCATCGTCCCTGTCCTGTGGGACGGTAAGGTAAGCAGTCTTGACGTCAGTAGAAGATGCTGCCTGTACCACCAGAATTCCTGGGGATGGGTGTTTTGACAAAAATTCCGGGTCTGCAGAAGATACCATGTATTTAGTAGACAGTTTTTTATTTACTGCCGGGACGACATCTGGGGCTTCCCAGTTCGTCATGATTTTCCTCTGAAGAGTTTTATGAAAAGGCACTAAGGATCCTCCTGTGGACCTTTATCAAAAATATCCGTAAGGTCATCTTGTTGGAAAGCCTGTGAAGGTGTTGACCACCCCATACATTTAGTGATCCTGGCCATTAAGGCTCTATAGGGGGTTTCAGCATGCTCCCCCGGATCTGGTCTAGCGAACTCCACCTCAGGGGAAGTGTCTAACCCACTTGCCTCATGTAAGGAATCATGGAGATCCTTTAACCTGCGTTCTTCTGAGGATAACTCCTCTTGAACTGGGGTTGCAGGTCCCTGCAACTCAAATGTCTCTTCTTGGTCAGATAGTTCTCCCTCTTCCATAATTGAGGACATAGTTCTCAATTGTTCTGAACTCACAAAGGGTGTGAAACCCATCTCCAAGGCAGAGGGTGCCAAACTTGTAATCGGCCTTGAAAACGTCGATGTCGTCGACGCCGAAGGCTTCGGGCGTGGCGTCGAAAACAAAGGCGGAGGCCTCGAGGTCCTCGATAAAATTGGGATTCTGCTCGAGGAAGTCGACAATCTGGACGCCATCGTCATCGAGGACCTGGGTATAGCCACTGGGTGCGCCGCAACCGTGACTTTCCTTGGCCTCGACGCCAGTGTCGAAGATGGCGTCGAGTCGACAGACCCATGTGTCGAAGGTCCCTTCGACAACGGCGTCGAAGACACCGACCTCGGCGTCGACGGAACCTTCGTCGACAGAACCTTCGAAGAAGGTTTCGAGGTCATAGCTTTACTCGAGGGTTTGTGACGCGCTCGAGAAGCTTCCTTCGCCGGGTACTGCGACTTGCAGCGTTTTTGACCTTCGGGTCTTTCGACCAGAGCATCACTCTCGGCAGTCTTCGAGGGGGTCGAGGCTGCTTTCTCGAAGACGCTCATCATATTTTTGCAGAAATCCTCCCATTCAACCCGGGAACTATGTTTCGTGGGGCAAGGGATTCTCTTAGGAGAAACCGAGGAAGAGGAGGACGGAGAAGGGGATCTTCGACGTCTCCTCTTCGAGTGCTTCGATCTCGAGGAGTGATGGGACTCACTCCGAGACCTGGAGCGCGAATGGTGACGAGGAGACGAATGTCTCGACTTCGTCGAGGAAGAAGAAGCTTTTGAAGTCTTACCTTTCTCCAGCTTCCCCCTACGCTCCTTCAGGGCCTTCGCTGTCATGGACATACAGTCCTCAAACTCCGAATAATGGTGTTCAGCTACCAAACACCACAGACAAACTGAGGGTCAGTCAACGACATCTTTTTCCCACAGTCTCAGCATTTTTTGAAGCTGGGCCGAGGGGTCGTCGGTTCCGACGAGGAAGCCATCGAGTATGGATCGAATATCTCGAGGTAAATAGGATAAATTCTCTATGAAACTGAGCAACGATATTCCGAGGCACTGAGTAAGCGCGGAAAAACGGAACTGAGCAACGGACGCTGCGCGCGGCCTTTATAGTCGAGGGACATCGACTCGGCGGACGTCGACACGCAGCGCCCTCTAGAGAAAAATTTTCCAAGGCCAGCAAAGCTGGAATGAGATATCTAAGATAAGGAATACATCGGAGGACACAATCCCTTCGAAAATAAGATTCTTTCTAGACAGCTGCCTGAGCTGACAGGAGGTGTGCAGAGCTTTGCTGATGTATATCCCGAAGACGAGGAACTAGCACAGCACTGGTAGTTAACAGTCCAGGGGCAATCATGGTTAAGGACAACATGTTCAGATGAAATCCTGTACAACACAAGAAGGGACTGATGCCAGCAGCAGAATGGGTTGAATTATTGTAAGCAACATCCACCATGAGTAAGTACTTACTCCAACTGGACTGCATACCGCTAGTGTAATAACGCAGGTACTGCTTCAGTGTCCAATTGGTGCGTTCCGTTTGTTAGTTTGTGGATGGTATCCGGAACAGAAAGCAGTAGCAATACCACTTATCCTACACAGGGTAGTCCAAAAGCGAGATGTATACTGCAAGCCTTTGCCAGAAATTCATTTATCAGGCAGCCCACATAGTTGATAGATGTTGGAAAAGAAGACTTTAGCCTCCTGCAAAGCAATAGGCAGTCCGGGTGGGGGTATAAAATATGCCATTTTGGAAAAGCAGTCCACTACCACCATTGTACATGTCAACCCATTAGATGGAGGCAGGTCCACGATGAAGTCCGTAGCAATGGTGTGCTAGGGAAGGGGAGGTATGTCCAAGGGATGCAGAAGACCCGTGGGCCACATGTGTTTGGACTTGGCCTGTGGACAGACCGGACAAGACGCCACATATTCCTGCCCTTGTAATCGCGGCCACAAAAACTGAAGACCAAGGAGTTCAGCAGTGGCCTGAAAACCCCTAGGGCCAGGCAAAGTAGAGTTGTGCATCTGTTATAGAACTGTGCCCCGTAGTTGAGATGTAGGGATATTGAGACGATTTTCATGAAAGAGTAGTCTGCCATTCATACCAATTACTGTATTACTGAGCAGAATTGGCACATCAGGATCGATGGCAGTTTGACTCAATAGATGGTCAAGCAGAGGTTGTTTCGCTGCCAGGAAATGCAACATTTGCATCCTGGATGTTCGGCACTCTTATGGGCTTTGAGGGAGCATGACAATGTATCAGCCTGTGTGTTATGAGACCGCGGAAAATAAGTCATGCAAAAATCATACTGCAAGAAAAAGAATGCCCATCTTGCTTGCCTCCCATTACAGCACTGTTGCTATCTAATGAACTGTATATTTTGATGATTGGTGCAGACCTCAACCTTGAAATCCCCTCAGGAGGTGTTGCCGCCATTACTTGAAGGCCACCTTGATGGTCAATAATTCTTTCTCCATGATCAAGTAGTTCTGCTCACTGGGTGTCAACTTTCTGAAATAAAATGCCGCTGGTAGTTCGGTCTGAGTAAGTGGGTCCATTTGAAGGACTGCGCCCACAGCCTGTTCTGATGCATCTGCTGCCACGATGGAAGGTCATGAATTGTCTGGATGTTGTAGGATACGAGTTTGAGTAAAAGCTAGCTTGTGGTCTTGGATTGTCTGTTCGGCTTTTTGGTTCCATTCATAAGTCTGTTTGGTACAAATAAGTGTTGTTAATTCCAAAGTTTTCAGGGCAAAGTTCAAAAAGAAAAAATACTGTAGTAATTGGCGAATCCAACGATTTGTTGTAAAGCCCTGAGGTCTATGGTAGAAGCCCACACCAAAATAGCCCGTACCTTCTTTGGTTCCATCTGAACTCCTCTTAGCAGTTATGACAAATCCCAAAAATTCCATCAAAGTTTCATGGAACTGCCATTTTTCCAACTTTTTGTTGAAGAGATGGTTTTGTTGTAAGCGCTTCAAGACTTCGGATACAGGAGTACCGTGTGCTTCCGGTGTTTTAGAGAAGATAAATATATCATCTAAATAAACTCACTTGGACTGGTCAATGAGATCTAAGAACGCCGAGTCCATAAACTGCTGTAAGGTCGCTGGGGCGTTGCTTCGTCCAAACGGTATCATGTTGTATTCAAAGTATAGGAAGGGTGTTTTGAATGCGGTTTTCCATTCATGCCCTGACTTTATTCTGACTAAGTGGTATCCCCCTTGCAGATCCAGTTTGGAAAAGATCCAAGCATCACGAAGGGATTCCAATATGTCCATGATGAGAGGCAATGGGTAGCAGTCTTTTATAGTGATCTCGTTGAGAAGACTATCGCCCATACAAGGCTGAAGAGTGCCCTGCTTTTTAGAGACAGACAACAAGGGCAAACAAAGGAGACTTTGAGGGAGTAATATACACATGGGTAAGACATTCATCCAAATATTTTAGTCCTTCCTTTTCAGCCTCCATCAAGGAATACAGACAGCCACTGAATAAAGTATGGTTAGGTTCCAGGTTTATTTCACAGTTGAAACCTCTGAAGAGCTAAGGGAATCATTCCAGGCTCCAGAAAAACATCTTGATATTGTTGATAGTCATTCAGAAGAAAAGACATGAGATCTGTTGGTTCAATCTGGCTCCAGGGAGTGGCTGTGCAGTGTCCAGCAAATACGAGTCACAAGACGTGGTACAGCAGTGGGTGGTACAATGATCTGAGGTGAATATCAGGACAGGAGTGGCCCAATTTATACTTGGATTATGAGATATAAGCCAAGCAAGGCCTAAAACTATCGGGTATACAGGAGACTTGATATCAAATGGCAACTGTTTGTGGTGCTGGTTGATGTCCATTTGCAACGGCAAGTATTGATGGTCAATAGGCCCCGAAGACAAAGGTTGATGAGCTGTACTGCAGCATTCTGATTTTTGTGTACCTGAGGTATGGAAGAAGACAGTACGAAGTCCTTGTCCAGATAGTGGTCTGTGGCCCGCAGTCCAATAATGCTAAGGCCAGAACCGTTTCAGATCGTATTTTGCCACAAGTACAAGAAGAACAAGGGAGTTGGTGACATCAGACATCCGGTCACTTCGGGCAGACTATTCTCAGAATTGGTAGGCCCCGTCCTCTGCTTCCCGTCAAGAGGCAGTCCTTTTAGTTTTCCTAACTCCTCTCTGGTTGTACCGGACATGTGTCTAGAAAATGCCTGGAGCATCCACAATAAATGCAAAGACTTGATTCTCCAGCGGCATCCCTCAACTTCAGTCAGAGGTCCACATATAGCTCCCATTTGCATTGGTTCTCCAGCTGTCCTGCCTTGGGATGTAGGAACGGTCACCAGTGGCAGGCTTACCCCAGAGTGGGTGTACGTAGGATCAATCCGCCTGCGTTCTGTTCTTTCTGTCAAGCGATGGTCAATTCTGATGACTTCATCCATCATGCCCTACAAGGATGTAGCCTCAGGTACATGTACTAGCTTGTTATGTTATCTGCACTTATAGAGTGCAAGGTCGCCCAAGGGCATCATGGCGCTGAAGAGGAAGACTACTCAGGCAGGAGAGGAAGCCATGGTGAAGAGGGCTAGAAGAGGACGGTCTTAAGTGCTCATCTAAAACCAAGCTTGTCCTTCTATTTGTCTCATAGACACCTCTGGAAAAGTGTTTGTTGAGTGATTTCAGGCCATAAAGATTAGGTACCTAATTGAATCTACCGACATAGGATAGGTCTTGTGTGCCTTGTCGGATTGCCAGAAGTTGAAACTGCAGTGGCCACTTCATTGGGTGATTTAAATACATCAAAGGCCCTTTCAAATCCAGCAAAGTCATC
The DNA here is from genome assembly GCF_040938575.1 of Ambystoma mexicanum. Taxonomy (NCBI): domain Eukaryota; kingdom Metazoa; phylum Chordata; class Amphibia; order Caudata; family Ambystomatidae; genus Ambystoma; species Ambystoma mexicanum. The sequence continues at coordinate 90,142,195 of NC_090935.1, read as the reverse complement.
AAGTAATGGGCTCTGTAAAGATAAGTACAGAATTGCTCAGGCCAAAGCGTTTGACGGCGGATTATGTAGCCAATTTTAGATTCATCAGTAGAGGAAAGTGTAGGACAAAGCATAAACTGTATGGTACAGTGTTTGCAGAACTCAGTTAGCTTCCGGGGATCCCCATCATATTTAGGGCACAGGTCTGACGGACTGCGCTCTCCTTATATGCAGTAGATGTGGTCCCTCGCAAAGTGACATTCCCTGAACGTAAAGCCACCACCTCAGAACGTAAGTCCTGCAGTTGGTCCCTCAATTCCTGCATGGCATCCATAACTGCATCGGAGGAATCAGTCAGGCATTGCACTCTATCAAGGTGAACTGTGATTCCAGTGTACCTGTATGTTTGTGTAGTGGACGGTCCAGGATAATGCTGGGAAACAGTATCTATCTGGTCCTGTAGCTAGTTTAGTGGTGGAGTCTACCTCCTGAACCAAGCCAGCAGGTGAATACTAGCATGGACAGGAAGCAGTTCCCCAGCACCACGTCAGAAAAGACAGACACGATTAACGTGGTACCAGGCAGTGCAAGGCACTGAGCGTGGGTGGCCAATAGCAAAAGATCTTTAGAAGCAGAATGAAAATAGTAGCAAGGCTGATTGCAGAACCCAGCACCAAGACAGAATGCGCAGGGAAAAAGATTATTTTATTTGTTGGGCTGATAAAATCAACCTTTCAAATATTTTTACTCAATACAAAATAAAACATTAAATTACATATAACAAAACCAGTAATACATACCAAATGTGATTTTTTTTTTTAAAGTCAAGGAAAAGAAAAAAGATTATGAAATAAAAATTATGAATGCACAATTCTTTATTTCATTTTTGCATGCATATCATATCTTTCCAACTCAGTCCACCTATAGCACTATTTACATTATTTACATGCTGTGCTCTACACTGGTCCTCAGTAAAATCAAATCCAAAATTTGGACCAATGCAATTCTCACTGCAAGTTTAGAGCTTATAAAGATGGAATGCCATATCTGGTCAGAGTCGGACGGGCAACATGACAATTACATTTTTAAAATATTTTTGTCGTTTCAAAATTAAGATCGGGCAATCAACAATTATATTCTGTAGAGTCTTTTTGTAATGTGTTTAAACAAAATCGACACACGTTTTGATCATGAGTCATTTGCTTTCTCCTCACCAGCACATCCTTGGTGTGCCACAAATTGAACTTAAAACGCAGATACTGGTTTCTAATATACGGAGAGGGACACTTTACCAGATAGTCAGCCATTGTTCGAAATCTCTTAATGCCAAAAAGATGTATATTAAAGTCTTTATATGTCTTGCATTCAAATCTAATCATATTGAAAAAATCTTATCTTTGAACGCCCTGATTTCGCTATTAAAAGATAAAGAGTAAACGAAGGGAGGAAGAAGAGATTAGATACCTGGATGGCCAGCTAGGAACTGAAGGACAAAGGGTTCCAGTTACAAGGAAGCAGACGTCAGGGAATGAAGGAAGAAACTGAGCAGAGTTCAGCAGCATGTCCCCTAGGCAGAAGAGGTTCTGGCGCATCGAAGACTGTTTCTGCGCTGATTTTATTTAGGAAAGTTTCCAATGGCAGCTGAACGCTGGAACATCAATCGTCTGTGGCAACGGACCAAGCAGCACGAAACGTGCATGCGCTGAAAGCAGCCGCCAGCGCATGTGCACATGTTGGCCCAGAAGAGAGCAACAAAGCCGCATACGCCGATCCCCGAGTTGCCAGCGAGCCACCACGGGAGATGTGGCGGGCTAACCTGGCGAGTGTCGTGAAACTGGTCTCTGAACAGCTTGACCTCTACATCGTTGGTTAAACTAATAGTAGTAACGAAAGGACCGCCATCTCCAACTTTGCAATGGCAGATGTCTCTGTTGGCAGATAGCTGCTTCTAACGACTTTGCTACAGGCTTCAACACCTGTAGTTTTTCCAGGCTGCGACCAAACAAACTGAATCGATCAAAGGTCATATTTAGGAGTCTTGCATGACATCAGGAGCAAAACCAGATTTGCGCAGCCACGCAAAGCCCTTCATAACTGTGCTGGATCCCATGCATCTACCCATGCAGCCTGATGCATCTAGAACGGATTGGAGCGACTGGCATGAAACCTCCTTTCAGTCATTGATGAGCTTGTAGAAACCCTCTCATATCTCCCCTTCAGGAATATTGCCAGCTGCTTGCAACACAACATTCCACAGTGTATAGGAGTATTCGGCTATAGCACACAACACATTAATAGCTTTCAAAGCCATACTCCCAGCAGAAAAGTGCCTTTTTTGCTAGGGCATAATAGCGCTCATCCCTGTCCGGAGGAATGGTAGGGTAAGCCAAAGCTCGTACCACTAAGCTTTCTGGCGTAGGTTGTCTTGACAAGAAGTCTGGTTCCACCGAAGAATGTGGCTTTTTATTTTTTAAACCAGCTCCCTTCTTCATTGCAGGAGTGATACTAGTTATTTTTCCACCGTTCCAAAAGTGGATCTGTAAGTGCTGTATTAAAAGGCAGCACAGGTTTCTTAGGAGTACCTTTATCTAAAATGTCTGAGGTGATCTTGGATGATGTCCTTAACAGGACGGCCCCAGCCTAAACACTCAAGGACTTTATTCATGACAGACCGGTAGAAGGGTTGAACCCAAAAAACGATGTGTAAAACCCCTCCAAAAAAGTCCATGCATGTTGCTAGAAAAGCGAGTTTAATTACATGCAAACAGGGTTAGTTCGCTTTGTGCTAAACAAGGTTACAGTTTTCATACACAAAATTGGATAATGTACATAAATACACAGATCAGTTACATCATTCCACAATCCCCATTGGCTAACCCTATACAAAGTAATGTAATCCCCTGCATTCTCTAATCCATTGGATACATTTACTAAGCACAATCCCCTTTCCACGTGGTTTCATTCTAATCGGTCATGACATCCCGAAATATAATTAGTTTATTAACTCAAAACAACTCAGTTAATTTGCCCCATTTGTCAAAGAAACTTTAAACATTATTTTATGTGCATAGCCTCAATAAGATTTCCTAAATTAGAGGGAAGAAAGCAAAGCAGTGACCATTCCTTTGAACCTCATCACCCCAGACAAGCTGGCATCCCAAAATGTTCCTTCTGCATTCCTTAGCCTCACCTCATTGCGACTTCCATCTTAAATCATATGACCTATCTAACAATATCCTCATCCTCTTCCTGAGAATCCAGATGAACCATAAAACGCTGGTCAAGCTCTGCCCTAGAGTATCCATTCCATACATTTAGTACCCAACCCCAATTCGACCCTCACAACCTAACAAGACCCCACCGGTCACTCAATAACAAGGCTGTGTTCTCAGGAATATTGTCCCTCGTATCTACACATCCATCTGGCCATAGACACCCACCCTTATAGCAGTTAATTCCATCCTCACCGCCAGAGACCATTTGGCCTGCAATGGCTTGCTTAACGGAAATCGCTTCCTCCCCCACTCTTTGACCCGGACATCCAAACTCTGAGTTAAAGAAAGTCAGCCTTTGCAAACCAAAGATTCTGCGGCCTACACAGGATCCAACTACGAAAGGAATGCAATCTGCAAAATTCTTGTGTATGAAGTAAAACTCATAACACCCTAATATTCTAACAGTATCACCAACCTAAATCATGTAGAGTCCCCACATGCTCACTACATGGGATTACTGCATCCCCTTGCTTACTTTGTAAAACTTGGGGTTTCACCCTAAGTATCCCAGGGTAATCCAGATGTCGACCCCTTTCTCACAGGGCCTTGGAGAGGCTCAGCTTCAACTCACTGAGGAGGCCCAACAAGGCCAAAACACATGTCTGGGGTTGCTGATGGTACTCTTGGAGAATAGCCTAGCATTTCAGTGCTGGACTCTGCTTGTGGGTGGAAAAAAAGACTGATGGGCAAATGGATATTCCTGCTCTGAAGGGTGAAGTGAGCTAAAACGTGGTTATGAACCTTGTTGAGTGGAAGAAATTCCATAGATCAGGGTATTTGGCCCATGTTAGTTTCAGCAGAGGACTTCCTTGCTTAATTTGTTAATGTACTGCTCTGAGTTTTTGGTGTGCACCTGAATGGTTTGGTAGTTCGTTTCCTGGGTGAGCCTTGGTCCTCGCAATAGAAAAGCTCCCCATGCTGGTGCAAGGAGCTTTTCTTTTATATAGGTCAATGCTGTCATGCCCAGCACCAAGGAGCCTTGAAGAGCTTCCCTGAGGTGGTACGGTGATGGAGCCAGCCCAGATGCGGCTAAGGGGTGTCTGGATGACAGCTTTGAAAGCGTATCATAGGAAATATTGATATCTCTTGGGCGGGATTTTGTCCTGCCACGCTATTGAGCGTTTAAATGTACATTGTCAGCTCACACAAGGGAAAACATCTGCTGGGATTTTGTTAACACCCCTTTCCCATCCGACTGCAGGGCTTGGCACTCAAACAAGGCAGCGTGCTGCCTTCTGCCTACAACGTCTTCAAAGTGGGAGGCTTAAACCCTCCCAAGTCAGGGGTTGGCCATCACCCTATTTAAGTGAAAATCTCCCATGCTGAAGCCAGCTTCTCTTTCTTGGGATGTAGGGGGTGCCAAATGTAGTTTTGGCCAGGGTGCTGCCAGAACGAAGGCTGGCCCTGATGACCAATCAGACCAATAACCTGGTGATTCAATGCTCCACCCACCAGAAGGCACTGTGAGGCGAGATGTGCCAAAGCCATCTCTAGAGGCAAGTACATTGCCATGGTTTGCAAATCTGCATATTCTACCTGAAAACCACATTTGCCACACCCTATCACTGTCCCAAGTCTCCTCTACCCTTACTTTCAATATATGTTCGACCATTTCAAATAATTGTTAAAATATGGAATAGTGGAATTGAAGTTCAGAATGCAGCAATTCGGCTGGTTCCCTGTACAGACTACGGGTCAAAAGAAGGATCGTTTTGGCTGACACCTAAGCATTTGAATGCCAAGATTCCCTAATATAGACTTGGTTGATTTTTACTTCCCATGAACCCGTCACTTCTAGAGAACCCTAAAAATTGCACACTAAATGTAGGGGACGAACATGGATTTTCTGTGGTTGCCCCTCATCTGTGCAAGGAGTTGTCTATTGCCCTGCATAAACTGGATCTGCACCTACCTTTTCGCAAGGCCTTTCAGATGTTGCCGTTCTGCTAATATGTTCTGTTCTCGAGTTTTCCTGCTTTTCCCTGGCTGATCATCATGCCATTGAAGCAGTTTAGCTTGCTTGCTGGCGGGTTATAAATCCAATCAGGAAACAAGTGGTTTAAGCGCTCTAAATTGTGATATGTAAGCAAGCTTCCATGAAATTACCCCTCACTGACAATTGAACATGACTATACATCTCAAACAGACCTTGTGGTCCAGTTTCATCTGTGGATGAAGAGATCACCCAGCACCTTACCTACAATGTTAAACCCAGCTCAAAAGTGATCCTATTAGGAGACCTTAATTTAGGACTCAACGACCCAAAAGACAACAATGCTTCAGCTCTAGCCAATACAATTAAGGAATTCGGCTTCCTAAATCGGATTACAAACCGACGAATAACAAGGGCAGAACTCTTGATTGGATTGACGATCTTAACTCCAATACCAAGATTCTTGCTAATACTCCTTGTGCTTGGTTTGACCACCACATGATCACCTTCAGTATCCAGGACCAGCCCACATCAAACCATGCCTTTCGTATTGCCCCTCCAGCCCTTACTAGAAATAAACAGGGTGGAGTATAACGATAATAATAATCTTTCTGCTGTAATATTCTATCACAAGCCCACCTAACTTTGACAATTTAAACCCGTCAGAGATGGTAGAGTTGTACAACCTAACTCTTTCCCAGGCAGTAGATAGTGTCCCCACTAAAAATGTGCAAAGCCAAACAATCGGTACATTTAAATACCTGGTATACCACAAGCCTAAAAAGCTTATGTAGTACTAAAAGAGTAGTTGAAGGGGGCGTGGCTTGGCGCCATGGCGGTCGGTGTGGTTCAGAGTACCCGGCCGGTGCCACGCGTCTAACGATAATGCCCCAGTGAAAACGTTTTTCTCGCATATATTCACAGCGATTTGAGATGCTAAAGGGCTGCAGCACCTGGCCACCAACTTTCAGCTGCCTACTCTGCTCGGAACCCAGGGTTTGCCCCAAGTTTTCCTCGGAGCGGGCTGCAGCAAACGAGGCGCCCACAAAATAGCAGGAAGCGCGACTTTGAGAACGGCCAGGAGAGGCAGCCACCTAGTGAATCACTAACGGCGCGAAGCAGCCCCTCAGCAGAGGTGATCACGCCAACAGCTGACCACAGCATCAAACTTGGGTATCCATGTCCTCGGGGGACCCCCTCACAGCCAACGACTGGAGCCTCGCTGCTCCTGCCAGCAGAGCGACCCATCACTGGCTGCGGAACACTACCACGCAATGCCGACAGATATGCCACTCCACATGGGGTGTGCGGTGCGCAGATCCAACTGCACCGAGCCTCAGCAGCAGGTGGAGGAGGGACCACCTCGGAGATCACTGGGTCCTGCTCCCACACTGTACAAAGCAACCTCAACTGCGGCGCTCCAAAAGGTCCGTACGCAGGAGCCCGGGGGGAGGCCAAGCAACAGAACTCAACTACCCACTACGAAGGTGGCCCAAAGGTGCTGGCAAATCCCCCTTTCGGTGGTCAGTGAGCGTGATCATCTCACAGCGGGCCTCCACAGAGAATCACTGGCAAAGAAAAGTGCCAGCTGCAACGACAAGGTCGCGACCTGGAACCCACGGGGGAGGGGGGGGAATCTCAAGGCACCTTGGAGTCCAGCAACCCAGGAGACAGCCTACCTTCCTCTACGCCAGCTGCCCACAAAGGCCTGGGGGAGGCACTGGCGACACAGCTGCGAGACCCTGAATCAACCCTCAGCCCTGACCGGCGGATAACAAGCCCAAAACCAGCATAGAAGGGGAGGGCTACACCACCAGGCCCCCCCCCCTTTTGACTACACTCCGAACCCTCCTACGGTCACACCCCCTGCAGCCAAAACTAGTGCAGTGAAGCGACGCAGACGACCTGGCCCTCATCTAACTGCAGAGAGAGGGGGCCGGTTGTGACCCAGCATCTGTGGATCTCTCTGTCTGTCCGCACCTCTGAACAGACGCTACCAAACATCTGAAAACAGGGCAGCCCCCCCCCCCCCACAACTCCTGGGCCTTGCAAATCTACTAATACACAGCGGCACATGCAACGGCCTGCAGCAGCCAGGGAGTAAATACTAACCCCCACCACGGCGGATCCATCAGAAGACCCTGTGGGGAGGGGGCCCTCAAGAGCAGAGCATCCTCCACCCCAGCTCAGAGTCTCCAAAAGTTAGCGGGCAGCACATGCACTGCAAATGAGGCGGAACGAGGACACTCACCCTGCTGATGGTCTCCATAGGGCTGTCACAATTTAAGTAACACCAGAAGAGGCACCGAAGAGGGAACCCAGAACCCCCCCAGTTTCCCACAGAACTGATTGACCTCGGAGGCCCCTCCGCGAACACACCTTTCCCTCCTATATCAGCCTTATCATTAGGGGGCAAGGCGGCTCCAAACATACTTCCTTAAGATTGGACCTGAAGGGGTGGCCGCATAGAACATTCCCGAGCATTGCACCAACCCCTCTAACAAGCCCTCAAAGCTGGTCAGGATACTCCAGCTTTGCCTCATAGAATCAACTACAGTCTACCCCTCTCACCTAAGCTCCCTAAAGAGGAACCCTGGAGCTGGCGGAGTCACCAACTCTCCCAGCACATTGGTGCTCGAAAGCTGCCCACAGCTCCTAGGGAGACTCGGAAACACAGGGCCCTCATTAAGATCAGCCGCAGGTGCAGTGGGGCTGCAGCCAGCCATTTGACAATATGAGCTTTGAGGTGACCGGACAACCGCTAAATACACCGAGTCCCGCACCCCATAAATAAATGACAGGCTACTAGCATGGGTCCCACCCCACCTTTGAGTCATATCCATAACAATGTCCAGAAACCTCAAGCCGACCAAACAGACGGACATTGCAGCCCTGCTGTCAACCTCCAGAAATGAGAGCGCAGCGAATGTCTAGGCCCAGGTTCCCATCTAGCAGTCGGCCCGAATAGACAGCACAGGCAGTTACAAAAGGTGACTTACAAGAACTATCGGCCATCACTAAGGAATACCAAAAGGGAACTGAGAAACTGAAAAGCAAAATCTCAACCATGGATAAGCGAGTGGGGAAAATTGAAGCTGGAACAGAGGAAATAGAAACCACAGTATATGAACAAAACTTTGAAATTGGGGAGGTGGTGAATAGGCTTGCAGCGCTTGAGGCCAGGTGTGACGCCCTCAAGACCAAACAGGAGGATGCAGAAAACAGATCCAGGCGTAACATCCGCCTGAGGGGAATCCCCCTAGCCATCCCAGACAAGGAACTAGGGGCCTATGTTAATGATCTGTTCCGCTCATCTTAACTCTTCCGGGCGAAGCCCCGCTAGTACTCGACAGAGTGTACAGGACAAGATCAAAGCAAAACAAAGTATCCCCCACGGATGTCCTAGTTAGGATGCACCTCTATAAAGTTAAAGAAGAGATTATGCGAGAGGCCAGGAGCTCTGCAAACATACACTTCAGAGACGCTGCAATATCCCTGTTTCAAGACCTGGCAGCAGCTACCTAGAAAAGAGGAAGGCCCTGAAACCAATGACTGAATGGCTCATCAGAAGGTAGATCACATGCCGCTGGAGCTTCCCCACGGCCCTCTCCTTCATATGGGAAGGCAAGCCCTGGCACATTCTCTCCCCCAGAGATGCAGAGAGCTTCATGAACCCGGAAGCCGAGGCTGACAAAGCCATACCCCAACATGGAGAGGGCACAGTGGGAGCCCCTAAAATCCTGGACCCGCGTAGAGGGCCGTCGCAGAGTACACAGACCCCCAGCCAAAGCGGGAGCCCTCCTCCCAACGAACCATGGCCTTAAGGTGCCTTCAGTTCTCACCAAAAACTGCGAAAATCTACCAGGAATGGAGACCACCACAAGTGAACTGCACCAGACAAAATAAGGGGACGCTGGAGCTTCCCCATTGCACTAGCCACACTAAGCTTTCACCGCAACTCAGGACCTGAAAGGCCGGGGGCTCTGAGCTCACATATGAAAACCTGCAGCTACTAGTGTCTTGGAGGTTGGGGTGGGTAGGTATTTCGAGGAGAGGGAGTGGGGGGGGGGGGGGAAGCCCGAGGAGGTGTGGGCTCTGGGGGGTTGAACAACGGACAGGGAACTTGCAAAGCGAAGCCAAGCTAACTTCAAGGGAGACTCCAATTCAAACAACTACACGCCATCTAGATGGCCTCCCAGGATAAAGTATTCACCATAATGACCTGCAACGTGCAAGCCCTTAACGCCCCCACGGAAGCAAAAGTCAATCACAGACTCTCCCAACTACAGAACACACACTTTCTAGCAACTGAAAAAAGCAGATCAACTTCTGACGCTACCCAAAATGCTACTTCGCCTCAGCGAGCCAGAAAAAAAAAAAAAAAGCCATTGCCATTCTGCTTGCCCACGACCTACCACTAACTCGGATCACAGTCGAAAGGGATCCGGAGGGGTGATATCAGCTACTGAAAGGCCTCCTGGTTGAACTACCCATCACCCTAGTGGCAATCTACAGCCCAACTAAGGAGCAAGGACACTTCCTTCCCATCTCCCAGCAGTCATCGCAACATTCTCCAAGGGACATCTGCTTCCTTTAACCCCCCTCCCCGACCCAAACTTAGACAAAACACTCCCCCCATCGAGGGAAGACTTAATTAAAGCCCTAGCCATGGATGAATTCCTAAGGGAAACTGAAACCATCGACATATGGAGACTATTCAACAGTGGAGCGAAGGACTACACATTCTTCTTGCATGTCTACAAAGGATACTCGAGGATTGGCCTGTTAGCTACGAGTGTGCTCACCCCCTGCGTAGAGGACATACAAATTGGGGCATGGTCTGAAATAGCAATGTGCCCAGTCACCATGAGTCTCCGGGCGCAGGGCTTCCCGGAGTCCCCCAAAGACAATGGAAAATACAAGACCAAATCCTTTTGGACATGGCGACCAGCTCAGAACTAGCCGAATCGCTCACAAATTACTTTGAGAACACGACCCCAAGAGACCCCAAAAGCAATCATCTCGGACACAATGAAACCAGTCATCCGGGGCGTAGCGATGGACGCCACTGCAGGGCTCAGACGGCAAAACCAGCTGCAACAAGTCAGGCTGGAGGAGAAGGTGGTGGAAATGGAGAGCAGCTTCAAAAAGCGCCCAACCAAAACAGGACGGGAACTCAAAAGAGCGAAAGCGGTGCTGGAGATGCACCTGGTGTACCGGTCAGCCAGAGCTCTGACCTACACCAAGCAATTCTACTACCTCAACAGCAATAAAGCAAATCGTCTTTTGGTGCATAAGTTGAAGAAGCTGCAATCGAGGAACAACATCCAGTGCATGGCTGACGGGGACAGTAACCCACACTATACAGAGGCAGAGAAACTCGAACTAATGACGCAACACCACATGGAGATAATGACCAGGCTCCCAACAGCTAAGTCGGTCCAATTGCAATTCCTGGCTTCCATCCCAAAAGTGCCACCTCACCCCCTACTGGAAACCCTGGAACGCCCAAATTACAGTGGCTGAAGTGGGAGACACTATCCGATCACTGAAAAATACGATCCCGGGGCCAGATGGGTTCACAACCCAATTTTATAAGAAATTCGACCACTTCCTGGTGCCCCAGCTGGCAAGTCTATTCGATTCATTCCTGTCAACGGGATCTACCACCCCTTCTATGGAGGAGTCACTAACGGTCCTCATCCCGAAGCCAGGGAAAGACTGCATGCAATGCACGTCATACAGACCCTTAACACTGCTAAACAACAACGCTAAAGTATTCGCAAGAATCCTGGCAAACAGATAGACTCCAATCCTCCCGGACATAATCCACCCGGACCAAACTGGTTTCATCCAAGGCCATAGTCCACAAGACAACATCCGAAGAACCATAAAAATAATCGAGTCGGCAAACAGGATGGGTCTGGTCGTCCTTTCGCTTGATGCGCACAAAGCTTTTGATATGCTAGAATGGGGCTACATAAGAAACCCTACACCACTGTGGATTTGGCCCAAATTTCATAAAATGGATGCTAGCTAACTATCAGCATCCCTCCACGAGACAGACTAAACTGAGCCAGATCAGACAAAATCAACATAACTAGAGGCACTAGACAAGGATTCGCTCTATCCCCACTCATATGTGCTCTCAATGGAGCCATTCGCCAGTAGGATACGGCAATACACGGTCTTGAAGTAAAGGGAGAATCCTACAAAGCAGCCTTTTACGCCGACGATGTGCTACTGACGATAACCCAAACAAAAGCATCCATGAAGGCGCTATGGGGAAAATTAAACGTTCAGTGAAGCTTCGGAGTTCACGGTGAACATCACGAAATCAACAGCAATGGGCATTAATGTGGGGAAAAAACCCAAGAAGAGTTGGAAGCCAAATACCCGATCCCATGGGCAAAGCCGCAGATCAATTACCTGGGGGTCCAGATACCAAACAAAACAAAGAATATACATAACGAACTTCCCTCCACTGCTCAAAGAGTTCAGACGTGATCTGGCACGCTGGCAGAAGCAAGAAATCTCATGGTTTGGAAGAATCACGGCGCTGAAGAGGAACTAAACACCAAGACTGGTATATTTTGGTCTATCTCTCCCAGTAACCACGAGGACTAGTGCAAGACCCCCAATAGAAGCGCTACCACACAAAAAACTCTGCAGCAACTGGGATAAGGACACATGCAACTTCAAAGCTTGCAAAACCAAATTCCAAGTCCCAGAGATGGAGAGGTTCCAGTACACACAGTTCAGACACTGGCTATAAAATGAGTCTGCAAGGAAACATGGAAGTAGAGAACAGTCTTAGAATGAACACTTACTGCAAACCCCCGAAGGGGAAAAATATCCACCCTATATAAGCTATTGGACACAAAAGATCTAACCAAAAAAGAGCCCTACATGCTGAAGTGGGAAAAGGACACAGGCAAAATTATCGACCCGGGGTACTGGAGTCATATTTGGATCCGGGCACACAAAAGCTCCAAGTGCATAAACAAAGGAGCATTCAAAGTGTGTAACAGATGGTACCATACACACGAGATTCTTAACAAATGTAACCCAGCCATTCCCCCACAATGCTGGAGAGGATGCCCTGACCTGGGCACGCTGTGGTCATGCCCGAAAGCCTCCCAATTTTGGAAAAACGTCCTGGAACAGATCAAATTGATACAGGTCTCACGATTCCATGGGATCCGGGAATCGTTCTACTAGGAGTGACGGGGAGGGTCAATTCCCACTAACGGGCCGAATGGCTGATTTGTGTTTGCACCTTTGAACAGCTGCAAAGATATCAATAGCCAGACTCTGGAGAAATCCCAAAGGCCCGGCCACTCAAATGTGGTGGTATAAGTGCTGGGAAAGAATTGCGGTGGAAAAAAAATAAAAAAATCACTGCCGTCAGATTCGCAACTAGACCAAGTTTGACCAGACCTGGGGCCCTTTCCTGGACTAAACACAGCAATTCCCTGGAGTGGCAAGACAGCCCCCGACCCTTCGCTGGATGGGGAACCAAGACTTAAGGGACAGGCCAGAGTGCAAATTAGAAGGTCAATGCCACCGGAGCTGAAAGCTAATCCACAGAATACTCCACACTCAAAGCCTCATGCCCCTGCAGAATCAAAGCCCATAACATCGCGCAACCAAGCACACTGGTGTGATTCAGCCCCTCGAACTAAGCTACCTGTGAATGACTGTGCCCTGCGCTTCTCCTCGGTCTCCCCCCCCTACTCCCTTCCAAAGACTTTTACTGTTACTTATGTTACGTATTTTTGTTTTGTTCCCTGTTATGGCTACAGTTCAAGCTCTGAGAAATGCTTTTTCTGTCTGTTCTGTTTGAAAGCTTGCATGCACAAAACCAATAAAAATTAATTTGGAAAGAGTAGCTGAAGGGATCTGGAAAAACAACTGTCTCTCATCAACTAAGAGAAATTTGTCGCAGCTTCTAAAAACTACAAAAACGCCATTCAACTAATGAAAAGTGAGACTTAGAACGAAAGAATCAGCAATGCTAAATCAGAAACAAAAGAATTATGTACCATTTTTAGAGAATTAGAAACACCAGTGACCCCCACAGGAAAACGCCACATGATTTTCAAATATCCAAGGTGTTGCTTATTCTAAAAATAACTCTTCAATGGACCAGAAGCTGCTTTCAACCTACCCGGCATTGCGAGATGTCTCAAGCTCTTTCCGGCATCGCTGCACCATCGCGGTTCCTGGAGGAGGCGGAGCAACGTCTGACACGTGACCTGATCATGTGATTCTGGGCTCCCTCAAAGGACAGAGGCTACCACCCTTGCAGCGTTAAACCCGACAGGATTAAATCTGGTGACTGTTGTGCGACTGTTTGGCGCACTGGGGTCGCATCAAAAAGGAGCTATTGGGACAAGACAGTGTGGATACTGCACCTTCAACGCCTGAACGAGGTGTGGCTACATAACAGGAAGCAGAGCGCGGAGTCGGGAGTGAGTCAGTCTGCGTCAGTTCACAGTGGGACGAGGTGACGAGGAAAAAATGACTGCCACATCCACAAGCGCGGGCCACGAAGGGCCCGCAACACGGCGTAAGACCCTACAACAGCGCAGGATGCAAAATCCTTGGACGGCCCTGAAAGCCGACGCGCCTTCAAATGCATCGAAGGTAAGCGCTACAATGAATAAACTGTTAATTTGTGATGCGCTTCACTCGCCACACTCTGAGTCAGAGCCTGAGCCTGAATCGGCTTCAGAGTCCACGCGTATGTGTGGCTCTGATACTGCTGATATGGGCTCTCCCCCCTCCGTTCAAGACACTTCAGTTACATCTGTTGTCACACCAGCCGAACCGCCTGTCGAATTGGACACTGCCAATTCTTATTCTCAGTCTTCAGGCCTTCAGTCAAATAGCACAGAGGCATTTTTAGAAAATACGTTATGCCCCATGCTTGTTTCCGTGCCCACGCCTATGCCTATGCCTATGCCAACGCACGTGCCAAACACGGTATAAGGCCTAAGAGCTTTGGCATTACCAACAGAGGCAAACATGATGCAAACCCCACAGCCACAGTCAATACAAACAACTGTGGTCCATCCTATTGCACTTGACATTGTGACATTGCCCAGGACGGTCGTGGAGCATAGGCAGTGTCTCTGCCATACCTCTGGAATCTGTGGACATCATCTTTTCACCGTTTGAGTTCACAGATGAACAAATGGAGGTATCACAAATTGAAGACAGGCCTGATTTACATTATGAGCTTATTGCTTCCCAAAGCATTTCAGCTCATACTAAACCAACAAACTGGAGAGAGCACAGATTACACAGGTACAAATACGACGATTTCAACAATGAGTGCAACAACAAGTGCCCTCCATCCTGTCGAAGGTACAATAATCAATCAAAACACAAAATTACTGGATGAAAGAACAACCACCCTCAATGACGGTTCGGTGACGCCTTCAACAATTCTACAACAGTTATCAGAAAAAGCCAAGAGGCAAAAAGAAAAACTAATGGATGGCCAAAGGAGCCATGAGGTGTCCGGTAACTGTTAGGAGCCATCCAGTCACCCAGAGCCCTCTAGTCACCCAGGGCTTGAAAAAAAACAGGCACAGCAATCTCATCAAATAAAATAACTGGAAAGACTATAAGATATCCAGCACTTGATTTATTGAGTGATGAGACCAGAGGACATTATCTATCGCTAGACCGGCATTCAACATCAAGTTCGCCTCAAATAATGAAGTCTTTAGACAAGATCCCTAGGAAAGGGCGCACCAAACTTTACTAGATCCCCTGGGGAGTGAAATGGGTGATAACGTGATGAAGAACGCCATGAGAAATAGCGATGTTTATTCAGAGTCTGTTAACTCCACGCACTTAAGTGGGGAGGATCAATGCGAGCCGCGAGTGAAACCAAGGCTTTCATCTGCAGCCGCGGTACAAATCTATAACAATGTTCTAGCGGCATCTTCGACCGTGTTACTTCCATTTTTAAAAATGTATGAAGCTCTGCATGATACCCTAAAAGATCAATCTTCTCTGATCATCAGTTTGAAAGAAAAAATGGACAGGTTTGAATCAACAACCACATTTCTTCAAAATCAATTGTTACGTGAAGCAGATCACACAACACGATGGCAAGAGAGGCTAAGTGATCTCG
Source organism: Ambystoma mexicanum (assembly GCF_040938575.1). Taxonomy (NCBI): domain Eukaryota; kingdom Metazoa; phylum Chordata; class Amphibia; order Caudata; family Ambystomatidae; genus Ambystoma; species Ambystoma mexicanum. The sequence goes on along the minus strand of NC_090935.1, from coordinate 90,126,858 downwards.
CAGCTCGACATCACTGTCAGAACAATACACTGACAGAAGGTTTGCTGGAAGCCGTCAAGTGGATGCGTCATTCTGACTCAGGAACATCTCGCCAAGGAAAAAAACATCTTGAGCATGTCACGAAATCTACAACCTTAAAGGATACGCTTTTATCTCAACAACAATCACAAGTGACTGAGATTCAGCAATTATGTAACAATGCGCAACGTCCCAATAACTTGGAAACGAGGAAAATAAATCAATCCTCAAACCCTAGTGGCAATATCACAGTGGAGATTCAACAATCAGATGTCAATAAAACAAACCAAATGGTCTTACCTACCCTGCCCGAAATCAATACAACAAATGAGAACGCAAGACCAACTGAGGTAATTGTTTTGATAGACAATGCAAGTGAACCAAATTCTGGACAAATTGTAAGCTCAATTGTGTCCAAACCATTGGTTTCTTTTGGAATATTCAATTGCGCAGCAAAATCTATCGAATTAAGTCCTAGGCACAATCCCAAAACCACAAAATAAAGTGTCAAATCTGCAGGAGGCTCTGTTAAGCAAGAAAACGTTAGGGGCCACGAGATCGAAAGTTGCACCTCCAAAAAAGAAATACATAAGAAATACCTCCGCCACCCGACGCAGGGTCGAGAAATGGAACTGCGATGGATAAAGACTGCTCCCATCAGCCCAATGGAATCATCGCCAATTTGTCCTCTTATCAACGTGGTCCGCTGCCTCCACAAAATAAACGACGGCGTGCAGAGTCTGAAGTGGAGCAAAGAAGTAGATCCAAAGGGTCAATAACTGACCTATGTGATCTCTCTACTTACTCAGACGAACCTGAGGAGCCTTGGTCGGTTTCACAGCACGAAATCAGTGACCCCAATGGTGAAAACCGGCAACGAAACAACAACCTAGATGCTCGTAGAGATGCAAACGAGCTTGAATCTAGGAACCGATTGAAGAACGGCGGCGGAATGAGCATTACAAACATATACTACTCTGGTTTCAAAACTGAATCCCAAACAGACTTCTATCCAACGAAAGAGTCAAACTCACTACTCAACTCGAGTTCACTCTACATCCAAACTCAACTTGCAAACTAAGACTTCAAAATCTTCATGCAGAGGATGGTGAGCTGAACTTGAACCGACACAATGTGATGAAACTCTTCAACTTTGTGCCGTCATTGCGCACAATTGTGTCCGAGGACATTAAAATCGTAGAATATGCAACTGAGAAGTGCTGTGACCAAGTGCTTCTTCGTATTACATCTGCTTCAGTACACAATACTATTCTGAAAGCCGCAAACAAATTATTAATATTCGGCTTCGATATCACCCTTGAACCAAGAGCCGACGATGACCATCAAAAAAGCCAAACTATAAATCGATGTCTGCAGGAATCCCAAGTAGAACGACGTGCAATAGTGAGAAGTTCCATGAAAGCCTGACAATGAAAGCAAAAGAGATGGTAAACCTCACAATAATCCCAAGGAGTTTCATTTAAGGAAACAGGATGCCTGTAATTCGCAACAGGAGTCGAGGAAAATGCAGTGCATCTTTCTATCCTGGAGCACAAGAGGCTTTGCTCACTTATTTGATGTTCCCTGGACAGGGCAAGAGTCCCCCTTTGTAATTTGTCTCCAGGAAACCTGGTTAAGGGAGCCTCCATCACGAGACGGGCATGTCATTTTATTGAATCCCGCAATAAAAAACCCTATAGGTAGACCCTCATCAGGATTGTTAATGTTAATAAAAATAACTCCCTGGTGGTCTATCACAGTCCAAATCCATTTCTTCAAGGTGTCGTACTACGGACTGCCAACCCAGATGCCGAGCGAAGGAAACAACTGTTAGTATTAAATGGTTACTGGAATCCCAAACAAATCAGCTCTAAGAACTTTGTAAATTCAGTTACCAGACACATTAATGAGGCCTTGACAAGATTCAAGAATCTTTCTATCATATTTTGTGGGGATCTAAATTGCACCTGGTTTAAGCTAAACCAATCAACTCAGTCGTTTCGACCACTAGTCAAAGATGAGGAAACAGTAAAAAATCACATATGGAGAAGTGCACTCAAAATTCGTAACTGTTCAATGGTAAATGGACAAGTGAAAGGTGACCAACCTCCACAGGCAACCTGGTCAAACAACAATTCACAGTCTATAATTGACTATTTCTGGGTCTCCCGAAATCTCTGAACAGGATCTTTTACTCAAAATTTGTGAAATGCAGAATAGTGATCACAAGCTCCTACGATTTTCCTGTGCGATTGAATGGCTAGAGAAAACCAAGAAATATTGTGTTCCAGTGATGGTCAATGCAAGTGGAAACCGACTGCGAAAAATCCTCCTCAAATCCGGCTTATGAATCAACAACTATTAAATCAGCCTAATGGGTCAACAGTTGATTATGTGCCATTACTTTCAAACTACAGTTGTAAGAAATCATCTAACACAACATTCGGAACTCAACACAAACATTGTTACACCATGCAAATTACAAATGCTAAGAATGAGGCGAAGAGACATTCGACTGATAAAAAGAGCAGGAGCCTCGAAATTGGGTGCAAAGGATATAAAAGCTGCCATTGGAGAACGAAGATCAAAATATAGAAATTGGCTAAGATCGCAAAGAATGATCATCGAGCAGGACCAAGCCGAAATCTTATTGAAACATCTGATTACATTGAATTCCTATGAAATCTGGAAAATATTAAATTCAGGAGATGTGCATGAAATCGACGCTTCAAAGCACACTTTGCAAAAACGTTTTTCAAGCCTATGAAGGAGTCAATCAGAGAGATACATTAACACAACAACTTGGGCATGCAAATCTCATCGACTGACATTGAAATTGCTATAAGAGATCTAAAACGTTCCTGTGCAGCGGGCCCCGACATGATCTCGAATGTAATGTTAAAAAAGAACGCTGTCGAATGGGCTGTCCTAATCGAGACACTTTTTCGGTGATTATCTGTCCAAATGGAAATACCAGACTCTTGGCGAGAAGCCATAGTTGTACCAATCCACAAAAAGGGCAATCGGGCTGATCCAAACAACTATCGCCCGATTGCCCTTTTAGACACTATTGGCAAAATCTTTGCATCTTCCTTACGACGAAGACTGGTCTCTTGGACATTGAGTGAACAGATTTGCGACATCCGACAAACCGGATTCACCAAGGGCGCCGGAGTGGATGCAAATCTGATACTTATTTTCTTGAAACCTTGAAAGCCAAGAAGAAAATACATCTGGCATTTATTGATTTGCATGGCGCTTTTGATAGTGTCAATCGCGAACTACTATGGAACAAAATGGTTGCATGGAAATGCCCACCAGACTTGATTGCTCCAATAAAAGCATTGCACACTGAGACCTCGATCCGAATTCGCTTGAACCATCGGGGAGAGTTATCAAAGAGTGTACCTACTAACAGAGGCGTCAAACAAGGTTGCCCATTGGCAGTCGAGTTATTTAAATAGTTCATTTCCGACCTGCCTAAGCATCTAGAGCCTGCACGTGGCTTTTCACCAAAAATAAACACAGAAATTCAGTGTATCATTTATGCAGATGATGTGGTCCTAATAGACTCAATGGAGATTGGCCTGCAACCGTTTTTAAACAAGTTACAAGAGTACTTGACAACAAACAAACTAGACTTGAAGTTTGACAAAACCAAAATTATGTCAATTGGTGCTGGGACCTCAAAAAAGCGGAGATCACACAAATGGTACTGTAATGGAATACCATTAAGTTCAACAAATTCCATCAAATATCTGGGCATAATGTTCAATACTTCAATAAATGAAACACTGTAAGGCGGATATGATTAACAAAATGACTCAATTCAGCATTCAAGGTCTCAAATTCTATAAATCACATGGCAAATTTAGTCTAACACCGATCATAACTTTTTATTGCCAAAAAGTTATACCGGCAATTACATTTGGATCAGAATCTGGATGGAACATTGAAACAGTTTTGGCAGAAGTTGGAAGGTCTCTTTTGGCAAAGAGCGTTGAAATTACCTTCTTATACATCAATGATCCAACTACGATATGAGCTGTCACTGAACTCCCTGCACACGAGTGTCATGTGGAAATCTTTAGTGACCCTCCGAAAAATAAAATTAAGTCCAGTAGCTCCAGCTTACAAACTATTCACGGAAAAACCAGTCCTTACTTTTGCAAGAGTGGCGACAGCTGCTACTAGGCAAATTGATACATACAGACTTAACGCTAGCTGAACTAATTTCTCAACCACAACTTGTTAAAAAGAAGTTCGAGCTTTGGAGCTGGATACAGAATTATGATCAGCGATTGACAATGCCCACAACACTGAAATCAGGAATTGGAGCTCATAAACTAAATGTGCAGAGCCGTAATCTAACCAACTGTCCATCACAACATCATTGCAACCAATTCTTGCGACTACGACTGAATGCACTGCAAACCAAAGAGATGCAAACCTGTCGCCACATTAATGAGGCGTGGAACAATCTGTCTATTCTGCAGCCTTCAGATCGAGTCAATAGAACATCTTATGACTGGTTGCACTGCGTTAGTAAACCGGCGGACGCAACATTTAGGCACTTTTGCCCCAGCTACCCTGAACAATCAAGACTGGTGGCAATATGCAACCTCTGGCCAAAATATTGAATTGACGTACGCTGTAGTACATTTTAAGGATTCATTTAAAATGAATGAGAAGAACAAGTTACTTCTTACCTTGTAACGTTCTTTCGACGGGATGTTCCTCCGACGTATTCCTCATCTTAGATATCTCCTTCCAGCTCTGCTGGCCTCAAACATTTTTCTCTCTAGATGGGGCTGCGCGTCGACGTCCTCCGAGTCGATGTCCCTCGACAGCCGCCGTATCCGAGTCAACGTCATCCTGCCTATAAAGGCCGCGCGCAGCGTCCGTTGCTCAGTTCCGTTTTGTAGCCCACAATAATACTTTCTGGACTAGAATAATCACCCTGAAGGAGCGTAAGCTGCAACAACAAGGGAAGTAGAACTGCGGGGATGGATGGGCGGGTCGATGAGGAATACGTCGGAGGAACATCCCGTCGAAAGAACGTTACAAGGTAAGAAGTAACTTGTTCTTCGAAGGGATTGTGACCTCCGACGTATTCCTCATCTTAGATAGGCTCCCATAGCAGTATTCTATTATTGGAGGAGGGAGTACTGACTTCACGCTGTCTTCTATTGATGAATAGAATGCAGTACAGCCCTTCCAAACCTAGTCTCTTGACTTGAGGAGGAATCCGAATTGTAAAATCGTGTAAAGGTATGGACAGACGACCATGTAGCGGCCGCACAGATGTCTTTAACCGGCACGCCTCTTTTGAGGGCCTATGAAGCTGCAATACCTCTGGTCAAATGAGCCCTAAGGTTTTGAGGGGGCTCTTTCCCTGCCAGTTTATAACATTCCAGAATGGCTAGAATGATCCATCTGGAAATGGTCTGCTTAGTTATTGGTAACCCCAGCTTGTGACCTGTGTAACCTACAAACAGCTGGTCTGCCTGTCTTATCCTGGCTAGTCTACTGATGTAAAAACAAAGCCCTTCTAGGGTCTAGCCTGTGTAACCTCTCTTCCTCTTTCCCCGGATGAGGAGGAGGATAGAAAGATGGTAGGGTAATCTTCTGAGTGATATGGAATTCAGAAACCACCTTTGGGAGGAAATTAGGCTTCACTTGCAGGACAACTTTGTCTTTGTGAAATATTGTGTGAGGGGGTTTACAAGAAAGAGCTTGTAATTCGCTCACCCTTCTAGCAGATTTAAGTGCTATTAATAAAACAGTTTTAAGGGTAAGGAATCTTAACGAACAAGAATGGAGTGGTTCGAAAGGTGTGCCCATCAGGAAAGTTAGTACTAAGTTTAAATCCCATAGGGGAACTTGGAATGGTCTTGGGGGATAAACATTGGTTAACCCCTTTAGAAACTGTATTACCAAGGGTAACTTGAAATAGGATGGTTCTTACGCAGTGCGCTTAAAGATGGATATCGCTGCGAGATAGCCCTTAATGGTGCCAACTTGAAGGCCTGAATTCGCCAAATATAGAAGGAAGGACAAAACCATTGGTGTACCACATGAAAAAGGGTTGATATTCTGTTCTCTACACCAGCTGCAAAATCTGTTCCAACGGCAGCGGTATAAAGACTTTGTTGCTGGCCTCCTTGCCGATAACATCATCAGGGAGGTCCCAATCCTTGTACCTCAACCTTTCATAAGCCAAGCAATAAGGCTGAGGGTTTTGATGTCTGGATGGAGAACCTGACCTCCCTTCTGTGAGAGTAGGTTCTCTCTGAGTGGAAGTCGAATTGGAGGGCAGATGGACAAGTCTAGAAGGTCCAGGTACCACGTTCTCCTGGCCCAATCCGGGGCAATTAGGATCATGGTTCTCCGGAATCTTCTCAACCTCCTGATCATTTGAGGAATGACAGGGACCGGTGGGAACGCGTACAGAAGCGGAAACTCCCAGTCCACTATGAACGCGTCTCCCAGAGCTCCTCTCGGGGAAATTCCCTTGAGCAGAACAGACCGCATTTCCTGTTGACGCTGGTGGCGAACAGATCCACCTGAGGGGTTCCCCAAAGGGCGAAGATCTCTTGGACTTCCTGAGCTAGTTCCCACTCGTGGGAGACTGCTCTGCCTGCACAGAGCGTCCGCTGTCAAGTTCTTCTCTCCAGCTAGGTGAACTGCCGTTAGAGAGATTCCTTCTTGGATTGCCCAAAACCAGAGCTGCATCACCTCTCTGCACAGGGCTAGTGATCCTACGCCTCCTCTTTTGTGGAGGTAATGCATGGCCACTGTGTTGTCCGTCATTATCAGGACATTTTTCCCTTGTACAGCTGGCAGGAACACCTTCAGCGCAAGTCTGATGGCTCTCAGCTCTAACAGGTTGATATGTAGTCTGGACTCCGATGGAGACCAACGACCGCTGATGGTCAAGTCGTTGGCGTGGGCTCCCCACCCCGTGAGTGAGGCATCCGTGACTACTGTTATCTCCGGCCAGGGTTGCCAAAACTGTTCTCCTTCCAGAATGTTCTCCTGACAGGCCCACCACTGAAGGTCTCGAGCCACCCTGTCGGGAACCTGAAGAAGATCTGTCATTCTCCCTGAGAATTGTGACCACTGAGTCCTCAGTGCCCACTGGAGGGATCTCATTCTCAGGCGAGCCTGTGGCACTAGGAAAATGCAGGATGCCATGAGGCCTAGCAACCTCAAAAAGTCGAAGGCTGGGAGACGTTGGGCATCTTGGAACTTGGTAACCATCTGTAGAATATCTTGAGCCCTCACCTCTGGTGGCGAGGCTTTTCCCAGGGAAGTGTCCAGGATCGCTCCTATGAACTGGAGTCTCTGTGATTGTAACGCTCACCTGATTCCCGTAGAGGCGCCGGTCTTGACTGGGCGTATACCGTATCTTCAAAGGTGATGTGTAACACACGGCTGGCTCTTTGGGCTGGACCTCTGTGCACTGTATGTCTGACTCGAAGGGTAAGATGTCTGCAGATAGAAAATATGGGATTAATGAACTGGGTTATTGAATGTCTCTCTTCTTCCCTTTCTCTTCTCCTGTAGAACCCCAAAGGTTAATGCTCTCACCTTAGGTAAGTGAACGCCGTGCTCTCCATCTGCCTCGGGGCAGGGTGCTGTAACCAGTTTCTTCACTGGATAAGGGGAGCAGGCCTCTTGACTTCAGAGGACTGCTGTCCGTCGTTTACTGCACGAACTGTAAGTTTCGAGTAATTCTAATGTCTTTAAAAGTCTTTAGTAATGATGTCTCTTGTTTTGCAGGGTTCCGGCGATGGCGGATGACAGGCTGAAGTGAGTTGAAGATGGAGCCAGTGTGATGAATAGAAGCGCCTGGAAGCACGTAAGTAAGCGCTTGTTGCCTGCTTCACGATGCGCTCTGTCTTTTTATTTTGCAGGTACAAGTTCGGAGCGGCTGCAGGGTGCCGGAATACCCACTGGGTTAGATGTGGAAAGGAGTAATGGCACGTGAGTATTAAAGTTCCCCAATGTCTTTAAACGCACCTTGTTTTGTCTTTCAGATGCGGGATGCAGCGCCGAAGGCCTCCGGAGCGTGCGAAGAGTTGGTAAGCTTTTGTCTTTCAGATGCCGGAATGCAGCGCGAGGCGTTGGTGACAGCCGATGGACCAGGTAAGTGAAGCGCTGTCACTGAAGAACGTAATGCTAACCTGTTCTTTCTTGTCTTTATAGGTGTTGCTGAAGCCTGGATTCAGGATGGTAAGCCTTTTTTCCTTAGGCCCAGGATCAGATGCAGAAGACACGATGAGCGTTCTGCTGCAGAGGATGCAGAATAACGCAAAGCAAGATTCATCCATCGGGTGTGGTTTAAATAGCCTCCTGTAGTGCTTAGGTGTCTCCTTCCAAAGCCACGCCTAGGTAAGAAAAGAGTTCCTGCTTTCCAGAAGAGTTCCAGTGTTCTGAACCTAGGGAGTGGCTCCTGCCCCACCCAACAGGAAAAGTAGTTGCAAACAGAAGAGGATCAGAGGCTCAACTGGCAGGCAAGTAAGCAGCATGGTCTGCTGCAGGTAAGTCCACCCAAGCATTATGAGCCCGGCGCTTCCAGCGCTGGGACTGGGCATATTTATGAGCCTGGTGCCACTGGCGCCAGGACTGGGTCCAAACGGTCCCAAATTGGGACTGGTTGGCACTCGGAACCTGGGTTATGGATCTGCTTCCAAGGGAGTTGGGAAAACCCTGACCTTTTGGAAGCAGAGATCATGACAGTGATGGTATCATTTGTGACTTCTTTAAATTGAGGGAGAAGCCCAGTTTGTGAAGGGAGTGGCACACGTGATTTAGCTGGATTTGAGCTTGTTCCGAAGAGACAGCCCTGATCAACCAATCGTCCAGGTAGGGGTAGACGTGAATCCCTTCCCTCCTTAGACTTGCCGCCACTACCGACATTAACTTGGTGAAGACCCTCCGGGCAGAGGTCAGCCCAAATGGCATCACTCGAAATTGATAGTGAGTTGCCAACTGCGAACCTCAGGTATTTCCTGTGTTTGAGATGGATAGGCACATGGAAATAAGCATCCTGACGGTCCAGCGATACCAACCAGCCCTGGAAATGAAGGGCCTGGAGGATCTGAGAAAGAGTGACCATCTTGAATTTGTCTTTCCTGAGGAATTTGTTCAATTCTCGCAAGTCCAAGATGGGTCTCAGTCCTCCGTCTTTCCTTGGAATGAGAAAATAAGGGGAGTACCAGCCCTTGTTCCTTTCCGCTACAGGTACCGGTTCTATGGCACCTTTCTCTAGCAGGTCGAAAATTTCCTGCAAGAGGAGCGGATCTGGAGCTTTCTGAGAGCTGATCCCCGGTGGATGACTGAGGTATGCGTAGGAGAGGCAGGCAGTAACCTTGGGCAACTGTTTCCAATGCCCAAGCATCCGACGTGATAGCCTGCCATTCCGCCAGATGTTGAGTCAACCTGCCTCCTACAGGTGTCCTGTGAGGGAAGTCCTCAGAGTGGTTTTGGGGCGGCTGATGCGGATGCCGATGGTAAAGAGGCACCTGCTGTTGCTGCGGCTTTTGAATATCTACCCCGTCCACCTCGGATAGTTCTTCTTTGTCCCCTTTGAGCTGGACGTCCTCTACCTCTTCCGAATGCGGAGTAGAAGCGAAAGAACTTGCCCCTCGCAGAGGTTCCTGTGGGACGAAAAGGTGTCTGACGGATTGCAGCGCCTAGGGATTTTGCTGCTGCTTTTGAAGTTTCTCTAAACTGTATCCGCCTTTTTTACGAACAAAGAAGAGCCATCGAATGGCATGTTCAAGAGCCTGGCTTGCACATCAGGGGCAATACCAGACTTTCTCAACCAAGCGAATCTCCTGGTTGTTGTACTTGCCGCCATTGCTCTGCTGATACTGTCAGCCGAATCAATGCCCGTCTGGAGGGATTCGCACATAGCGTCTTTACCGTCCTGTATGATATTCAGGAACGCCTCCCTTTCTTCTCCCTCCGGGATGCAGTCAGCCGCTGTAGAAGCACACTCCCAAAGTGTATGGCTGAATCTAGCAAGGGTGCAAGTAGCATTAACAGATTTTAACGCCATGCTACATGCTGAAAAAACTTTCTTTGCCATAGCATCATATTTATTATCGTCCCTGTCCTGTGGGACGGTAGGATAAGCCGTCTTGAAATTGGTAGAAGATGCTGCCTGTACCACCAGACTTTCTGGGGATGGGTGTTTTGACAAAAACTCTGGGTCTGTAGAGGATACCCTATATTTTGTAGACAGTTTTTTATTTACTGCCGGGACGATATCTGGGGTTTCCCAGTTCGTCATAATCTTCCTCTGAAGAGCTTAATGAAAAGGCACCACAGGATCCTCCTGTGGGCCTTTGTCAAGAATGTCCGTGAGGTCATCTTGTTGGAAAGATTGTGAAGGTGCAGACCACCCAATAAACTCTGTGATCCTGGCCATTAAGGCTCTATAGGGGGTTTCAGCATGCTCCCCCGGGTCTGGCCTAGCAAACTCCACCTCAGGGGAAGCGTCTAACCCACTTGGCCTCATGTAAGGAATCATGAAGATCCTTTAACCTGCGTTCTTCAGAGGAAAATTCCTCTCTAATTGGGGTTACAGGTCCCTGCAACTCAAATGTGTCTTCCTGTTCAGACAATTCACCCTCTTCCATAATTGAGTACATAGTTCTCAATTGTTCTGAACTCAAAGGGTGTAAATCCCATTTCCAAGGCAGAGGGTGCCGAACTTGTCATAATCGGCCTCGAAAACGTTGATGTCGTCGACGCCGACGTCTTCGAGCGTGGCGTCGAAAACCAAGGCGAGGCCTCGATGACCTCGACAGAATTGGGATTCTACTCGACAATCTCGAAGCCATGGTCATCGAGGACCTGGGATAGTCACTGGGTGTGTCGTGACCGTGACTTTTCTTGGCGTCGACGCCGGTGTCGAAGCTGGCGTCGAGTCGACAGACCCGTGTGTCGAAGGTCCCTTCGACAACGGCGTCGAAGACACCGACCTCGGCGTCGACGGAACCTTCGAGGAAGGTTTGGAGGTCATAGTCCTACTCGAGGGTTCGAGACGCGCTCGAGAGGTTTCCTTCGTCGGGTACTGCGACTCGCAGCGTTTTTGACCTTCGGGTCTTTCGACCAGAGCATCGCTCTCGGCAGTCTTCGAGGGGGGTCGAGGCTGCTTTCTCGAAGACGCTCATCATATTTTTGCGGAATTCCTCCTATTCAGCCCGGGAACTATGTTTCGTGGGGCAAGGGATTCTTTTAGGCGAAACAGAGGAAGAGGAAGACGGAGAAGGGGATCTTCGACGTCTCCTCTTCGAGTGCTTCGATCTCGAGGAGTGATGGGACCCACTCCGAGACCTGGAACGCGAATGGTGACGAGGAGACGAATGTCTCGACTTCGTCGACGAAGAAGCTTTAAAAGTCTTACCTTTCTCCAGCTTCCCCCTACGCTCCTTCAGGGCCTTAGCTGTCATGGACATACAGTCCTCGCACTCCGAACAATGGTGTTCAGCTCCCGAACACCACAGAAAAACTCTGAGGGTCAGTCAGCGACATCTTTTTCCCACAATCTCGGCATTTTTTGAAGCCGGATCGAGGAGTTGTCGGTTCTGACGAAGAAGCCATCGAGTACGGATCGAATAACTCGAGGTAAATAGATTTAATCTGACAAAAACTGAGCAACGGTATTCCGAGGTACTGAGTAAGCGTGGAAAAACGGAACTGAGCAACGGACGCTGCGCGCGGCCTTTATAGGCAGGATGACGTTGATACGGCGGCTGTCGAGGGACATCGACTCGGAGGACGTCGACGCGCAGCGCCCTCTAGAGAAAAATTTTTCCGAGGCCAGCAGAGCTGGAAGGAGATATCTAAGATGAGGAATACATCAGAGGACACAATCCCTTCGAAATGACTAATAAGAAAAGCAATATGATGCAAATAAGGCACATAATCGCACATAAGCAAAGTGGCTGCTCTATAAGTAACTAATTATGGCCTGTGAATTTGAAGTCTGTGCTGATGTTTTGAGCTGATGTGTAATAAAAGCACGGGGGCCAGTATGTTTACATGCAAGCCTGTCGAGCTGAAACTTTCACAAAAAAAAAATATCCAATAAGCTCTCTAGGATAAAATGTCTCTCCTTCATAAGAAAATTGATATGAAAAAACTTAGACTGACTTCAGACTTACAATGTTTTGAGTATATTACAACTCCAATCTGAATCAGCCTACACCATTTCAGTTTTTGAAAGCCTTCAAGATGTCAGGGGAACATATGCCCTGCTACTCTTATCAAAGAGGTGGTAGAAGAGCTAGCTCCATTCATCACTACCTTAATAAATAAATCCTTCACAACTAGTACAGTCCCTACCAATCTTAAGGATGCGTGGGTCCTCCCACTCTTAAAACCCAAACTAGACCCAAACACCTATTAATTATCGAACAATAACTACAGTACTTTTCCAAAATTATCTTGAATCAAAATCTTCTAGGCCTTTGCCAGTCAGGCTTCAGACCAGGTCACGCCACAGAAACAGCTCTCATTGACCTTAAAATAAAAATGGATGAGCTAAAGGATAATGGCAACATACCTCTCTTGCTCCTACTAGACCCATCTGTCTTCGACCTGGTCAACCACAACGTCCTGTGTAAACACCTGACCTTAGTTGCACACTTCTCTACTAAAGCCACATCCTGGATTACATGTTACCTCTCACTCCAATAGGACAATGGGAGTATTCGCCCCAACAGCTACGGCAGACCCTGCACCTGTTTTGTGTGGAGTCCCTCAGGGCTCGTGCTTCTCTCCCACTTTGTACAACATCTCTACAAAGCCACTATTTGACCTCTTCGACAGTCGTGGTGTCACCTACACCAACTATTCAGATGACACCCAAATACTCCGACCCCTCTCAGGTTCTTATGACACGGATTCCAAGCTTTTGAACAAAATTTACCAAGTTATACAGGCATGGATGGCCATTCATGGCCTCTGTTTGAATGACAACAAAATGGAGATGCTATCGATTGGCTCCCAAAACCGTTTAAACAAACTACCTGAACAATTCAAATCGTTTGTTATTGACATTACTGTTAAAGTAGCTAAAGATGTCAAAACTCTAGGTATCGACCTAGACGCAACCGTCTCAGTAACCAATCAAATCAATGCTACGGCCTAGTCGGTGGCCTATACAGCAAAACGTATGGCTTGCAGGCCATTCCTCCCTGTTGATAATAGTATAACCCTGGCTAGAGCACTCATATTATCGTGATTTGACTACTGCAATGCCTTACATATCGGCACTAGCAGCAGTAACCTAAACAAACAAAGTGTTACAGAACAACGCTTTAAGAGCGGCTCTTAAAATCCCTAAAGCTACCCACATTACTGCTACCAGAAAAAAGGTCCATTGGCTCTAAGTGAAGAAAAGGATCGCCTTCAAATCATTATCAGTAACCCACAAGTGCTTTGTGAATAAAGCCCCCACATACCTAAACTGCAAGCTCTCTGGGAACCAATCTAACAGACCCACTAGAGCTTCTCAGGTCAACCAACTAATGATACAGAGATACAAACTAGAAGGAACAGGGAAGTAAGAGCTTATCAGTCTTAGTCTCCAAACTATGGATTGCCTTGCCGTCAGACCTCAGAACCGAGCCAGCCTATTGGGCCATCCGAAAAAAAGACTAAAAGCATGGCTATTCTCAAGAATAAGAATAACTCAAGTACTAGATTATAAACACATGTAGGGAACGGAATATACCTATGCACCGGAAGCATGCTAAACTTTGTAAGATCATTATACATACCTTTCATCGCATCTTTATTATCGCTTTGCATTATAATCTGTCATTCTTATTATTATTGTATGCACTCTGTTCAAATGTATATGCAACCATCGGCACTACAATTGTAACTAGTAAACTTGTGCCCAGATACCCACGGGATAGGAGCGCCATATAACAAATTGTTTAATTGCAGTGCACACATTTGAAGGATTTGTCTCTTTTGTATGAAATAATAAACATAATATTTGATAGGTAATTGAAAGCGCTGTAGATGGTCCCGATTATCGCTTGGGATAACGTTCGGATCACAGCCCAATATATATTGTACATTTCTGAAAAAGTAGGAACATTATAGTACCAGAGGTAATGAAGGCAAAACAAAATCAGCTGTATCTCATTTGCACAGTTTTTCATTGGCATGGCTCATTTTACATTAGATATTTATCAAGCACTGCACGTTTATTTTGGCATGACCAAGTGCATTCCACTGGCCAAACAGCCACAATGCACAGATTGAATGTACAAGATGGTTAGTTTTGCTTAGCCTATTCCTCATATTTATGGAATTCTCCCACACAGTGCTTTGGTACAGGGTTCGAGGGACAAGATCCATTATTTACGTAGCTTAATTTTATTTTACAATAGGGCAGGCCCCCATTAAGAATCACTATGTTGGGCGGTGGGCTAAACCACAGGATTTCTAGTTGCCAGCAGTCTGAATACTCTTTAAAATCCACTTGGAGGGTGCTGAATTCTTGTCTCGCAAGTCAACACCATAAGCTGGGGAACCTATGCAGCACCCGTTTCCTAGCTCTGGTCCATGCAAGGGTGTACTCTTCCCTTCCCCAGAGAAAGGACAGTTCCCATGGATACCTCCAATCCCAGCCGGCTGGGTAGGGAGGGGTGCTGCACCTGCCAAATAAACATCGCTGTTAATAGGAGCTGGTCTACAGCCCGAGTTCTTGGAGTTCACAAGGAAGTGGGAGCACAGAATGGACACCGGAACAAGGAGACTGCAGATTTCAAGTTCTGCAAGGGTCCTGTGTTCTCAAAACCTGTATTGCGGAGAGCTCCGACTGCAGAGCCGTGACCTTGTAGCAACCCAGAGGCAGAAGACAAGCTGAAGGTTTAGGGAGTGAAAGAAACTCCCAATTAAGATGGCTGGACTGGAGCCACCCCTACTGGAGAAGGGTGTGGGTTCTAATTGAGCCCGAAGTTGTAGCAGAGGATGCAGAGCAACCCGCAACCACAGTGTCCCTGAAGCAGGTGAGTGAAGCAGGTGAGTGAAGCACAGAGTTCAGATTCACTCAAGCCTTGCCGGTAACTGTAACCAGCTCCAAAGTGGCTTGCGTAGAGTTGAAAGCGAGAAGTTAATTCTAAACTGACTAACACACGGTTATTCTGAAGGCTGCAGAGTTTGCACAAAAGTAAAATCTGTTACATCCATTGTTGAACTCTTTCATATTAACAGAGTGGTCACGTGTCCTTAATTGTATAGTAGGACTGCTTACCAACTCCTATCAAAAACCTGGCATTAACGTTTTACAAGTGTTACAAGTGAAATTGCATCAAAAGAAGGTCGCGTGTGACCAACTGTTTCCAGAGGGAAGTTAGAAGCTGCCTTCTTGATACTATATGGGAATACAATTCCAGTCAATACTTTAAGTTTACAAATCTACCTTAAGGAGTGGTCACATGTGCCTAATTAGGTTTTCATTTTGTAGACTGAACCTTGTATAATACAAAATTGACATTCTTCATTTCAATAAGTTATTATACTGAAGAGGAGGACAAGCATTGCCGAATCCAAGAGGCAATCCCCTTGCCTAGTGAAGCAAAATCTGTTAAAACCCCTCAAACCAATCTGTGAAGTTGCCAAACGTCTTGAGACCTCGGATATAAGTGTGGCATTGTTACCTGAAGCTGATTGAGTGTCATTACACCTTCTGGGTAATTACTTTGGCAGAAGAGGTGTGAGGAAGCTGGGGAAGGGGAGTTGGCGGCTTGTGAAGAATTTCCAGAAGTTAAACTGTAATGCTAAAAGACTGAAGTTGAAAGGAAGTATGTCTTGTGGGCAGAGCCAGGTTACACTTTCAGCAATAAGAGTGCTTTGCGCCTATCTGAGGAGATCGAAGCGTCTCGTCTGCTGATAATTCTGTAGCATAAAGTAGTAGTAGAAATACTCAAAGGGACCTATGTGCCAGAAGGTAAGTAGGGGCGGGGTATCCTTCGGAAGGATAGCACAGCGGCAACGTGCTCGCCTTGGAAGCAAGATGACACGGAGCAACAAAGGTTCGATCCCCGGGTCAGTGCTTAGAAACCTCTGGGAATTAAGCGCGTGATAAGGGAATAGTTTACCTGTAACTCCATTTCTCCAGTATTGGTATCTTTCATGGATTCACATGCTTAGAATATTCCCCGTCGTCAGGCTGGGAATCCTCGGTAAGTTATATAGACTTTTCCATAGGTAAATTCCGACACTTGTGTCCTATCTACGTCGTTTTGGGCCGCGCACGCCGGCGCCACTAGGACGTAGGGGTATATATGGCTCCGCCCCCGTGGCTCCCTCAGATTTCAGCCCTCAAAGTAGTATAGGGGGATCTCTGGTTTGCATGCTCAGGGGAGGCCGGCGGGCGCATTTGAATCCATGAAAGATAGCAATGCTGGAGAAATGGAGTTACAGGTAAGAAACTATTCCCTTCTCCAGCATTAGATCTTTCATGGATTCACATGCTTAGAATAGATTGTATAGCAGTATCCCCAAACATTGGAGGCGTGTATGCAAACCAACATCACAAGCACAGTGCCCACTTACTATGGCAACACATTACATTATAGCATGTTAACTGTAAAAGAACACTTTAAAGCATAGTTGCCGAAGGATGCAACCCCACTTGGGGCTTACCCTATTGGAACAGGTGACGAAGTACTGCCCGCCCCATCTGTGTATCTTGAGCATGTTGCTCTGCAAGACAGTAATCTCGGGTAAACGTGTGTCGTACCGACCAGGAAGCCGCCTGGTAGATATCCCCCAGCGGAATTCCGGACCACAAAGCCGTCGACGACGATGTAGATCTCGTCGAATGGGCCCTTGGACGCTTTTCTAGCGGCTTTCTGGCCTTGGAATGACAATAAGAAATGGCCAAAGACACCCATCTGGATAGTCCTTCTTTTGAAATCGCTTTACCCCTAGCCGCAGGACCATAAGCTACGAAGAGTTGTCTCATGTCTCTGAAGCTTTGAGTGCGATGGAGATAAAACTTTGGACGTGAAAAGAGCTTTAATGTATGGAGAGTCTTCTCTACCACCGAAGACTGTTGGAAAGAATGTAGGCAACACTATAGCAGCGTGTTTATGAACATGGAAGGTACTTTAGGTATGAAATGCGGGTTAATGGCCAGCATGACTTTATCACTGAAAAACCTCAAATACGGAGGGTCGATCACTAGAGCTTGTATTTCCGACAGGCGACGAGCAGAAGTAATGGCCACCAGGAAAGCCAATTTCTAAGACAAAAATTTTAATGTCGATGACATTGGTTCAAAAGGGGGTTTCATCAGGGATGCCAGGACCAGGTTCAGACTCCAGATCGGAGGAAACTTCTTGGGAGGAAAGGTTCGAAACAACCCTTTAAGGAAGTGCTTAACTAGGCGATCACTGAACAGTGGAGTGGAATGTCTCTTCCGAGTAAATCTCGAGATGGCAGCTCGATGCACCTTTATGGATGAAACCGATAACCCGTTATTTGCCAGGAGCAACAAATATGGTAGGAGTTGTTCCGGTGTGATCGCCCGCGGGACCAGACCTGGTTGACCTGCGCACCATATGCAGAACCTTTTCCATTTGTGTGTGTATGAAGTGTTCGTGGAAGGTGCCCTTGCGGCTTGTAAAATACGACAATCCGCTGGAATCGCTAACGCGCCAAACTCAGCGAAATCAGGAGCCAGGCCGTCAGACTGAGGTTGCCTGGGTCGTGATGCAAAACGGTCCCTTTCTCCTGAGACAGAAGGTTGGGGATCTTCTGGAACCTCAATGGTTCTGCCGCTGAGAGGTGAAGTAGATCGGAGAACCACACTTGTCTGGCCTAATACGGGGCCACCAGGATCACCCGACAAGGATATCTGTGGATCCATTGCAGAGTCCGACGGATGAGAGGGAATGGGGGAGGAGAAGGCATACAGAAACTTGCCTGTCCACGGGAAGGAGAACGCGTCCCCTAGCGAGTCTCGTTGTGGCCACCTGCTCGCGTACTGGGAGCATTTCTTGTTGTCTCTTGTCGCAAAGAGATCGAGGGCCGGATGACCCCATTCCGCGAAGACACGGTGCAGTTGCTGATCGTTCAGTTCCCATTCGTGTAGACAATTCATCTCTCTGCTGAGAGCGTCTGCTTGCACATTTCTTACTCCTGGTAAGTGGAACGCCAAGAGATGTATGTCGTGTTGTAGGGCCCAATGCCAGATCTCCTGGGCTTCCGTCGACAGGCTCCTGGAGCGAGTTCCTCCCTGCTTTCGTAGATAAAACATTGTTGTTGCGTTGTCTGTCATAATTCTCACCACTGAGCCCTTTATCTGTGGCAGAAATGATTTTAGGGCCCAACGCACTGCCCTCAACTCTAGCAGAGGGAGGACTCTTCAGATGACCAACGACCCTGAACCTGTAAGGAGTCCAGATGAGCTCCCCACCCAGTTAGAGAAGCATCCGTAACCACTGTCTTCTGGAACGCAGGCTCCAGTAAGGGCATTCCCTTCGTTAGGTGTATGGAGACTCTCCACCGTTGAAGCGCCTGCACGAGCTGGCCATTGATAGTCAACTTGTCCGACCAGCGTCCTCGACTTGGTGCCCATCGATCCTCCAAGAATTCCTGAAGAGGCCTCATGAAGAGGCGACAGTTGTCTATCAAGGGTATGCAGGACGACATGGTGCCCAGCAGGGACATGTACCTTCGTACTGACACTCTGGTGTCGTCCTCCCATTCCGATGCCTTTTGTTGCAGTCTGTGATCCTTTCGAGGGATGGCTTCACCAGCCCCGACTGTGTGTGGAACTCTGCCCCCAAAAAGACCAAGGTCGTTCAAGGCTTTAACAAGGACATGTCGAAGTTTACTGCAAAGCCCAAACATTGCAGAAGGGACAGGGTGGCATCTAGGCTTTCTTGTGCCCTTTCCAGAGACAGTCCCCTCACTAGCCAATCGTCCAAATAAGGGTACACATGGTGACCTTTCTTTCTTAACCAGGCTGCTATTGGAGCCAGACACTTGGTGAATGTCCTGGGGGACAATTTTAGACCAAACGGGAGGACCTTGAACTGATAGTGGGTTCGTCCGACAACGAACCACAGAAATCTTTTGTGCCGTCGACGCATCGGGATATGGAAGTATGCGTACTGAAGGTCTAGTGACAACAAATAATCCCTGGGATGCATCGATCGGATCACCTCCTGAAGCGTCAGCATTTTGACTTTTAAATTCTTGAGCAGTTTGTTGAGCGCTCGTAGATCCAGAATGGGACACCATTTTCCATTTGGTTTCTTGACGTCGAAGTACCGGGAGTACACTCCCTGTCCTTTTTCTGCCACCGGGACCAGTTCTTTGGCCCCTTTCTGCAGCATAAGCGCCACCTCCTGTAGTAGTATTTGAAGGTGGGGCTGGCCCGAGAACACCGGTGGAATGTGTGGTGGCTTGCCCTTGAACTGTGGAGAGTGGCCCAGATGAATCGTGTCCAAAACCCATCGGTCTGTTATGCGCTCCCACTCGCCGATGCGACGAGACACTCAGCTCCCCAGGACATCCTGGAACATGTCATTGTTGGCTCTTGGTTTGTTTATCTTTCGTCGACG
The DNA here is from genome assembly GCF_040938575.1 of Ambystoma mexicanum. Classification (NCBI taxonomy): domain Eukaryota; kingdom Metazoa; phylum Chordata; class Amphibia; order Caudata; family Ambystomatidae; genus Ambystoma; species Ambystoma mexicanum. Next base: position 90,107,224 of record NC_090935.1, on the reverse strand, counting down.
AAGGGTAGGCACCCCGCCATCTGGAGGTTTGGTAATCTCTGCCTCTACGAGAAGATTGTGCTGCACGCCTGTAGCCTTGGGACGAGTAGGAGGGTCTGCTGAAACCTCGGTCTCTAGATGGCCCAAAGCGGGAGTTACCAGAGGCCCCTCTGAAAGGACGAAAGGAACGAAAATTCCTACCACTCTGGAGAGCTACGAGTGACCGTGCCGTGTCAGTATCCTCTTTCATGCCCTTCAAGGCCTCATCAACTTTCACCGAACAGTTGCTCCCCTTCACACGGCACATCCAAGACTTTATATTGCACCTCCGGTCTGAACGTAGTGCACTTGAGCCAGGCTCGTCTACGTAGAACTACGCCATTATTGATTTGCTTAAAACCGGACTCGGCTAGGTCGACGGCAATGTTTATAGCATGGTTGGAGGCCTCCTCTCCTTCCCGCACTAGCAACATGGCGGACTTTCTATGTTTCTCTGGCAAATGCTCCAAGATAGTAGCCAGTCGGTGCCACATTTCCCTGTCATACCTAGACATAATCGCCAAGGAGTTGGCTGCTTTAACTGTAGTCGCGCCGACTGACAGCACCTTCTTGCCGAAAGCATCCTGTCTCCTGGCCTCGTTGTCTGGAAGGGTCGTGCATTTATGTTGAGACCTGGCCTTTCTAGCCGCCGCCACCACCACCGACTCCGGCGAAGGTTGAGATGTCAGGCACGAGAGTCGATTCCCGAGCCTTGAACTTCTTCTCCAAACAACCTTTCACTGCCGGTTCAGAGAACGGGTGCCGCATGGTCTTCAGGCCCTCTTGCCAGACATGATCCAAAACCGGGATGGCGAATATGGATTTCCTTCTCTTGCCCATATGATCAAAAAGAAAACAATCCTTTTTCTCCTCTTCAGGGACTATGCCAAACTCCGAACACGCCTTACTCATCATGGCATGGAATGCACCCACGTCGTCAGGTGGCGATGGTTGTGCCGGGCTTCTCGGAGCTTCCATCTCCGCTTCAGAGTCCCAAGTTGGGTCCCTTGCGGGGGATAGTGAGATGTCTGAACCTGATCCCTCACGGTCAGAGTCCTGTAGTTCTTAGTTCTCCTTCTTGCAGGGTAGGGCAATCTTCTGGCGCGTGGGAAGCGGCCGTAATCCTGTTCGCCGAGCGAGAAGCCGGGCCCGGCTCGTCGACGAATGGCGTAGACTGTATCCGTGTCGGGGCCCCAGGCTGGGGTATTTGTGTGTCCAAACGCTGCAATAGTTTCTGTAGCCTATTTAGCACCTCCAAGGACAGAACCGCCTGGGGGTTCAGTAATGACGAGGTAGTAGGGAAGGAATCCACACCCAAGAGCGACATCGCGCTGGTCGGCTGCAGACCCAGATCGGTTGGGCGCGCGACCGTGTCGCGTTCCTCGTCAGCCGACGAGATGAAGAAAGTCGCCTCTGGTTGAAGCAGGGCCTCCGGCGGGACGGGATCGAAAACCTCCGGTTGCCATCCAATCAACGGGACCACCGTCGACTATGTTTCCTACTGCCGCAGTCTGACATGTGGGAGGAGCTGCCGATGATGCAGGCGTCGACGAGCAGGTCGTCGGCGAAGCCAGTGGCGCTGGGCCTTGAGGTGTTGTCCCGCCGCTTTTGGGGCCGACTTGCTGGCCGCGGCCTCTTGACTCAAGATAGACTTATGACGGTCTCCTGAGGAGGATTTAGATGGTTCTTTTCTCTCCTTTTTAGATGAGGAGGAAGAAGACGGCGCCTTGTGTGAAGGGGAGGAGGCCTTCGAATGTTTCTCCGAATGTTTCTCCGAGGTTCGTTTTTCGGCAGCACGTGCCTTCGTCGGGGGTTCAGACTTACTTTTTGAGGCCGTGGCGCCCACCTCCGATGCCGGGCACGCACCCGCTCCATCATTGAGCCAATCGACCAGACGTCTTTTTCGATCTTTGAGGTTTTTCTGGGAGAAACCCTGACAGATTTCACAAGTGTCCGCCGTGTGGTGAGGATGAAGGCAGTAAATGCAGTCCACATGACCATCCCCTTCGTACACCTTATTAGGCCGCACGTAGCACACGGACGAAACAATGCCTTTCCAGACATTCTCTTGAGAAGAACAAACAGTCGCAGAAGTAGAAAGAACAACCTAACCAAATAGCAGATACGCGAGGTAATCCCACCACTTTGGAAGATGGTTGAAATCTGAGGGAGCTGCGGGGGCAAAGCTATATATACCCCTACGTCCTAGTGGCGCCGGCGTGCGCGGCCCAAAACGACGTAGATAGGACACAAAAGTGTCGGAATTTTTCCTATGGAAAATGTCTATATAACTTACCGAGGATTCCCAGCCTGACGGGGAATATTCTAAGCATGTGAATCCATGAAAGATCCAATGCTGGAGAAATAACCCATCATATCATAACTGTGGTGGTGGATGTCAAATTTGAGTGGTTTTGAAGTAGTTGCATACTGTTAAACAAAAGAAACTATTCATAGTAATAGTAGAAGAGTAGCTGTTAACAGGACAAAGCAAGCCAAGAAGCATCCAGACAAATATACCAAATGTACTGCAGAAGTCTTAACCCATTGTAAAGTTGTAGCTGGAGAAGTTGTCTACCTATTCATGTGAACTGTGTCAAGTAATCATGGAGAACATGACCAGGATTACCATTGGTGCTATTTTCTACTTCGCATTACTAATCCTTCACACCGCTCCACCTCAGAGGGTGGAGCAGTGAAGATGAAAGTCCGGGACGGGTGGGTGGGCAACCCGGGATGAAGACGACCACCTGGACCACCCACAGATGCCATCCTCTGGACACTCACTCCTTGTGGATGGCACCCAAGTTTGGGAAGGGGATTGGTTGCAGCAAGCTCACCCTTAGGGTCCCTGAGACCGCTCCAAGGAAAGTGAGCTGACGGGATGTACGTGATCATAGCGTATCACCAAAAACTGGAATTGCAAAATACTGAAGCCTACTTTGCTGCATTTTATTTTTGTATGCGGGGGCAGCCCCTGAACCTACTGAATTAGGGGAGCCGGACACCCACGGAACCTCCTCTGCCCCAGTTCTGTATTTTCAGATTGAGTATTTTTTACCTATGCCGAATGAGACAAAAGGGCGCATTCGGCATTTTTTATTCTATCTTTTCATGCAATCCCGAGCTGACGTAGCCAGTCACCGATTAGATGGAGGTCATGTCAGGGAAATCCTAGGCTTAAGGTTTAAAGAATTAGTTGTGTTTAATAAAAAAGGGGTCCCCTTTGGGATCCCTATAAAAGTACACTCTGGTGTCTGTCATTTAATCAAAGAACTCATGGTGTAGGCCATCTCCTATTAATTTTTATTTGGCAGGTGCAGCGCCCTTTTCTTTTCCATTATTCCTTTTTCTCGTTTCTTGACATTTCCTCTATCCCAAGGTGGGGTGGATGATTTCTCCCAAACACACATAAATAAACACTGCACATTTAATAAAACCTTTATTGCTCAAATGTGTGTCTTTCCTTCTAGGTGTGTATTCCCTCAGAGGACCAGCATGTAGCCCCATAAGCCGGGCCACAGGGTACACCGAGAATACCTCAGACTTCATTATTTGCCTGGGCAAACCACAGCAAAGGCGAAATGGCATCTAAATGCCGAAATGAACGGCTCTTCAGGTCTCAGTCTAAACCCATTTCACTAAACCATTGAGTTTTTTTTGTCATTTGTACTTTAACAACATTAGTGCAATTTAGTATTAAGCCCTGTGTTCGGGGACGGACTTGGCCAGTTACATCCAGCTTGCCTGAGCGAAGCAAGCCCCCTGCGACCCCTTGATATATTCTGATAGATGGGCGTACCACAGCACATGCCCTTTCAAAGGGAAAATGGGCCCAAACCAAAATGTGAGCCATGGTGACTCAAGAGTCACCATGAGAATGAGTCCTTCCTCACTCTCCATGGCAGCCTCTAGTGGCAATGAGAAGGGACCTATGGGCCAGAAGTTAAGTAGGGGCGGGGTAGTGAGCGTGAAGAGAAGTGCAGGGAATGGATGAGGGCAGTGGAACAGAAAGCTGCTGTCCCAGAATGCAGGCTTATGCTGGTAGATCAAGCCCAGCCTAGGGCACGGGCGCCAATAGAAGAAACAAGAACCTAATCATCCTGGAGCCAGCACACTGCTCTGCTTCCAGGCATGCAACGATTGATTACGGATAAACTCGTTAATTGCTAACCTAAGGTCAGCATCTAGAGAATGCATTCGGCATGGACACTACATGCATACATGTAAAATGTCAGAACTAATGTCCAGTTTATGCGTTTGTAAGTTCTATTCCAGCTTACATAAAGCTATCAACATTTGCAGACATAGGGGAGTACAGAGTACCAGGGCAGGTAACTGCAACAGACCAATAAAAAGAAAATAAAACATAAGAATCAAAGAACCAGAACATAGAATGGGGTATGGATTGTACCACTGAATAAAGCCCGCACATGATCCTAGTGTGCAATCTATAAACCCACACCACTAGTCAATAGGTCCCGTTTCCAGATATTTTAAACAGTAAAAATATTTCAAATGAAAATTGGGCACAGGGGTATCCGCCTCGAGCTCCACTCGAGTTCCAAAATGCATGATCTATGGTCATATAGTTTTTCTTCTAGCAGAGAACGTATAATGGCACGTGGTGGTTTGTCATTATCTGGGAGAAATTATTACAAGGACATAATGCTTATTCTTATACAAACTGATCATACAGTTCCCTTGCAATTATAGGGTACATATTTTCTGAAGCCCCCAGATTCCATTCTACAAGGTTGCCATCTCGCATTGATGGATACCTTGCGTGGTCCACGGCTCCTCAGTGATCTCACTCTTGATCCACGAGCATATGATCTCCAGTACACATGCAAACCATCTCCTACAGCCATCTGCCAGTAGGAAGAAGTTCCCTAAAGCTGGACCGCTGAGTCCATCCCAGATTTCTATGAATAGATCACAACTATGTTTAATGTCCGTAACCAACCCAACTCCTCTGGCGTCCCTTTCTCCCATCTAATAGACAGACTGCGGACAACCAATAGACCAATTTCAACCTCCCACAACCCTGCACATTTGCTTGGCAAAATACCTGCAAGAAAGCAATGTACCCTACATATTTGACAGACCGCTGACTCGCTCAGTAACAGTCAAGTTCAGCACCCCCCACCCCCCTCCACCCGGCCCCTCAATGGCCAGTGAAAATGTACAAAAGGTATCTGGGGAATTCAAAAATCTGGTGTCAAAAGTGGTTATATTTCTGGAAATGGCCTTGTAATTATTCAGAAAAGATCCATTTGATGTTGGTGCATAAATGAGGCAAGAAAAATAAACTTCTGCAAAAGTCATCCGGTTCCTACCTGAAGCAGCTGACTCGTGTTAAATACTCTCATTTGATGGTCATGTGACCACACCCTATGCCTTGGACATTTGATCACTCCCTTATCTGGGTCAGTTAGTGCAGAAAACGACCTTATCCCCCCCCCGCCTAAACTACATGCAAAGCAGGCAACCTGAGCACAACCCATGTCATTGGGCATTTTGTATAGCACCTTTTACCCTGGATTCCAAAGCGCTGTGTGTTGAATGCCCTCGGGGACTGCAGTCCAGGTCACTGGCGATGGTAATGTAGAAAAACATGCTGGATGCACTCAGTATGTGTGCAGCCGGTATGGATTAAATGGTGTATAGCTGCCTACTAGGGCTATGCGTGGTGCAGCGGTTGTGTAAAATCAGAAGAATGTGTGCAACAAGGCCAATGGACTTGGGTATCTGCATTCTGGCAGAGTTGGAGTTTGTTAATGAGATTATTTGTGCAGCTAGGCCGATTGAGAGGTATAGCTGCTATTTGATATGGCATTTATAACACGCCTGTACACAAGTGTTTCTAGGCGCGACAAGACAGGGAGGAAGAAACATAGGGAGGCTAAAACAACGATTCTAGAGCTTGCGTCATTCAGATCGCGCAAGCCTGAAAGACTGTTGAGGTGATTGTGGAGGTGTGCAGCTAGGCCAAATTAATCGAGGGGTATCGCTGCATTATATTGTTTGTTGGTGCAGAGGAAAGCGTTTGCGTAATGGTGTTTTTTTAGAGTCTGATTTCCAGGGGGACTCAGTTACCCGATAAGCTTCCAGTGATTGTTGGGGGATGGTATCTCCCTTTGGATTCAGGTTGTGTCTCGTTGGGTCAATTCTTTTGTTTGGTGAATACTGATGGGTGGTGACAGGCCGATCTGTCCAAACTCATGTCGTTAATAGATGCTAGAGCCGCCAACCTTTGGTAGTTTTGCTAAATCGATTCCCTGATGGGTAGTTCTGCTAAATAAATTCCCAATTAGTTGGGGTTAACAACGAATAAGTGCTAGACAGCCTGTGGTATATAGTTCTGCTCAGGGATTTCCATAGGATTAGTAAGCAATGGCATTCCTGGACTGATCGCATGGTGCATTTTGCAGGGCAATGATCAAGTTCATCCCCAACTCGACTGTACTCCGACTCAACAGCTACCAAACAATCCAACAAACCACATCCACTAGAAGCTAGATAACTCCTCTGCCTCCCTGCCATGAAAACAAATCATTATATTGGAAGACAACCAAGAGTGTAAGACAACCTGTTAAACAACCATGCGCAATCCAGATCAAGGTGTTCCATGAACGCTGTTTAAAAAAGAAAGTGGTACCCCAAACCTTCGTTTAACCATGCACTGCAGTCCATATACCATTCTCACGCCCCCTCGCCCCTTAACATATGTGGGCACAGTGACGGCTAGTGAATATTTGGTTGAAATTGTATATTTCCAGCAGACTTCCTGTGAAAAACCGGGTAAAAAGAGTTTGCAATCTATTTTGTGGGGTAACATGAAAAAAAAAAATCAAGTAGATGCAAATCACCAGCAGTACACAGTAGCACTTTCCAACACGTTTTCATGATGCCTTCCTCCACAAAGTATGCCAAAATAAAATAAAAAAAACCTTAAAGCCATACAAGAAAATACTCCTTTTGCCTTTGACAGTACAAAATGCCGTCCGATAGTAAGAAAAAGCTGCATCAATTTAGGCAAGTCTATCCAGTAAAAACACTTATGTTGGCTTTACCCTGGAGGATTAGTAAAAAGTGACAGTAAGGAAATGTATCCAGAATGGCTGCGCAAATGTAGGACGCGCTAGTAACCATTCTCATTATGATGGCTCCGGCCTTAATGCACCAATAGAAAAAAAATGCCATTTCACCGTAAAAACACTTTCTGCACAGGTAGGTTTTCTTACTGTGGCATGCTTACCCCACAAATGTCCTCCCCCGCACCCTACGTAGCAACACTGATCACATTGGGTTTGCACTTAACGCCTTTGTAACATGCCATAGTAAGAAAACGGGTAGTGGCCTTTTACCAGGCGTTAGGCTGCATGCATCAATGCCCCGCAGCCTTCCATGCACACAGCCATACAAATTCAGGCAACCATAGAGCTTCTCATTCACACACACACCCAGAACGTGCACAGTGCATTTTTCACACAAATGTCGACACACTGTCACTCATATGCACGCTCCCTTTTCAAACACTCACACAATCACACAATCACAAGTCATGCATACACAACATTCCTTTATCCTTTATTTTAAAAAGAAGCTTACCTGGGCAGCAGCTGCAGCAATCTCTTCAGCTGGGTCTTACCTCTTCCTCCAGAAGTCATGATGCAGGAAGACGGCCAGGACACCAGTCACCACTTCTCCTGCCTATTCTTGGATCAGGTAGAGGTCAGGGTAAGAATTCCCACCCTGCCCCATGTCTGGGGTGGACACGCAGAGAGAGAGGTGAAGTGGTCATCAGCGTGCGTCATTTGTGGGATTTCCCAGCCTTCTGAATGTCGTGGTCACCCATGATCTCCATAATGCTTTCACAGAGATGAACATGAGCGTTTAATTTGTCTGCCTCCAATCATGGTAAGTGCTGTGTAGGGTAAGGGACACCAGCAGTCTTTGCTTTTTTAAACACTGTACATCCTTGTTAGTTTTTGGATATACAAACACTACATTTGCATTATGTAGAGAGTTAAAAAAAAAATCACTCCCCATAATGCAAATACTTTTTTTCGCCAATGTCTCATTTACTTTATGGACCTAGGAGGTCCTGAAAATTAAGGGGGACCCTCCACCTTCGCACCCACTATGGGCAAGCCAGCCCTCTGGGCATAGTCTCAATTTTGGATGAATGTGCATCATCTGGATTTGTTCAAGCATTTGGGGATATGGCATTTTGACGAACATGCAGAACGCCAATGAGTTTCAGAATGATCAAGAAACCTAAAAAAAGGTTTGTAGTCAAAAATCAATTTAGTGCAAACAGATTCCCTCAATACTGCGATGACCTCACAGGAAAGCTGTGTAATCTATTGAAGACTTTAAATGTCAGGACAGTACCCCTAGATTTCTTTTGCTAGTCTCTCGTTGGCATTTCAGCCTTTATACGACTATAATCCGGTTTCTGTGCTTCTTGCATCCTCTGTAGACCTATTTCTATGCCTCTCCTTCCATCACTCGATCACATAATTCCACTTACACTAGCACCTGTACTCATTTTTGCCCCCTCCAGACACTTTCACCCTCTTCCCAAACAAGCAAGTGTAGAAATACGGAGAACCCACACACTGGATTAGAAATAGGGTTTTTTGGGGACACTAGTTTGTAGTGGTGTCCAACAAATGCTTTCCAGTCTACAAACCAAAATGTATTGCACTGTGTGATGAAAACGTAGAAGGCTAAATTATCCCATAAAACGCCATTAACCCCTACCAAATATTCACAAACAGTGCTTTCTCCAAGCAGTCTCCTCCAATCAGATAACCGTGCTAAGTGCACCTGCCACAGATCTTTATACCAGGGAGGTCCCAACCTGCAATCTTGATAAACTCGGGTACATGTGCCTGCTGGTGAGTTATTTTAACAAAGTTACTCACCGTAGTGACTACCTTAGTCCTAGTCCATAGTCTCCTTTCATCCATACTTTTGGGACATTTCCTCCATTGGGACCTGACCGGAGCACTTTTGTAAAAAAGCATCAAACTGAAAAATGTGTCCTCTTTATGCAGGGTACTGCACGCGGCTGTAACCCTGCCCTCCTTCGCTCCGTCCGCGCATCGCCCTTCAGTCCTTTTCCATCGCCAGGTGTGAGACCTTTAAGCAATAATAGAGGATACTTATTAGAGGGGACAGTGTGTGGGCGCATGGAGGAAAGGGGACTATGGACTAGGAGTAAGGTAGTCACTACGGTCAGCAACTTTGTTATGCTCCTAAGTCACGTCCCCTTTCCTCCATACTTTTGCAAGATTACCAAGCACTCCTCACAGGAAAAAGGGGTGGATGAATTCCCTTACTGAAAGGGGTTCTTAAGAACAGCCCGACCGAATTGAGCTTCAGCTCTGGAGCTCAGGTCTAAGCAGTAATTCTTACATAAAGCTGATGGGGAAGCCCACGTAGCTGCTCTGGCAATAGTTTCCCAGGGAACATATTTCTGGAAGGCAACGGCAGCCGCCTTGCCCCGCACAAGATGGGCATGAATTCCTTTTGGAGGCTGAAGGCCCTGAACGGTATACGCCTCTGATATACAGGAAGCAATCGATCGGGCGATAATTACTTTCGAGGCCGACTTTCCTTTCGGATCTCCGAAGGTCACAAAAAGCTGGGAAGAGTTCCTAATTTTAGATGTTCTGTCCAAATAAAACTTTGGAGCGTGTCTGACATCCAAATTGTGCAATACCCTCTCGGCATCAGGATACCGCCTTTGGAAGGAAAGAGGTCCGGAGGACAATCTTATCCTTATGAAAGGTGAGGAATGGGTGTTCTACAGACAAGGTCTGAAGTTCGCTTACACGCCTTGCCGAAGTCACCGCAATCAGAAAAGCCATTTTCCACGAAAGGAATTTAAAGTCAACCGTAGCCATGGGCACAAAAGGTTTATGACATAAGGTCGCAAGGACCACATTCAATTCCCACTTAGGATGCTGGTTGCGCACAGGTGGGTAAAGATGTAATAGACCTGTAAAGGGTCTTTTAATGACAGGGTTTGTTAGTGAAAAAGAGCAAGTGTCCGTGGACAGGTAAGCAACGATAGCCGACAAATAAGTCCTACAGGACAAGACATGAATGCCTGATGTTGCCAGATGAGAAACGAACGACAGGAACGTGTCGATGGTAGCGTCTCTGGGGTCCAGCTGCTTAGCTAAACACGAGTGACAGAACCAGAGTCACTTGCTCCTATACGGAGACCTTGTCAAATGTTTTCTAGCTGCCTGAATAATACACATTATCCGCAGACAAATTGAAACTTTCTAAGGATATGAACTCTGGCACCTGGCCGCCAAGCAGAAGGATTGTGGGCAGGGGTGCCACATCTGCTGATCGCTCTGGTGAAGCAGGTCGGGAATCAGCGGAAGCTTGATCGGTGAGCACAATGACAGATGCTGATGCTCGGAAAACCGGAATCTGGCTGGCCACCAAAGGGCTATGAACATGAGAGAGCAATTAGTGTTCCTGAGCTTGCATAACTCCCGGTGAATCAGGAAGAGGCGGGAATGCGTAGGCCCTCATGTGCCACAGAATCTCGAGAGCATCCCCCACGGAAGAGGCTCTGAGTCAGTTCCTGGAAGCATAAAGAGGAAGTTTCCCCTTTTAAGGACGTCGCAAAGAGGTCCACTTTTGGAGTGCCCGAAGGTCAGAGGATCTCTGTGTTCAGTTCCCGCTCGTAGCGGACCACCGCTTGTCGGCTGAGAGAGTCTGCAGTCACATTCAGTTGGCCCGGAATGTGCACTGCCAGCAGCCAAACACTGTTGGATAGCCCATTCCCAAATCTAAATGGCTAGATCTACAAGGGGAGGTGACCTGGTTACCCCCCCCCCTGCTTGTTGATGTAAAACATGGATACTGCATTGTCTGCGGATGCGGACCACTTTGTTCACAATCACTGGCTTGAAAGCTTTGAGCGCCAGGAAAATCGCCAGAAGCGCCAGATAATTCATTTGAAAATGTCTGTCCTGTGGCGACCAAAGGTCAAAAACCTTATGATCCAATGTCGCGTCCCACCCAATAAACGAGGAGTCCATTGCAATGGTCGTTTGAGGGGAGGGCTCCTGAAAAGAAGTACCCACCGACAGATTGCTGAAAGATGACCACCATAAGAGATCTGTCATCATACTGGTTGGAACCAGAATCCTTATGGTGTCCGGGTACACTGCCTGAAGCCAGGAGCTCCAAAGAGCCATCTGCGTGAGTTGCATCTTGAGACGAGCAAGGGGAAGAGCAAGCATGCACGAGGCCATGAGGCCTAGAAGCCTCTGGAACCACCAGGACAACATGCTGCCTGACTGAATGAAAACCTGACACGTGGTCAACAGATCCACCATCCTGTCCACAGTCAGGTACACTACAGTCGATCGTGTTTGATCGGAAACCCAGGAATATCAGGTCCTGAGAGATCATCATGGAGGATTTCTACCAGTTAACCGATAGCCCAAGTCAGAACAGGAGCTGGGGAAGAGACTGAAGGTTGCTCGAGGCTTTCACTGGACAAGGACTGCGCAGAAGGAACAAGTTACTTACCTGTAACTGTTGTTCTCCAGCATGGGTCTGGCATGGATTCACATGCTCATGAATATTCCCCGTCGTCAGGCTGGGAATCCTCGGTAAAGAAAAAACCAGTATCAGTTTCGTTTCTGATCTGTCTTTCGTAGTAATAACCAATCACTGATCTCTGCGTCATACTGACCACAGCCAATGACTGCCCTCTACCTAAGCCCCGCCTCTGGCAGCCATCTTCAGATTTGGAAGCACGTGAAGTGGCAGTATGACCAAGTGAAGAGCCGCAGAGGGGTAGGCGGGAGGGTTCGCATGTGAATCCATGCCAGACCCATGCTGGAGAACAACAGTTACAGGTAAGTAACTTGTTCCTTCTCCAGCATGGGGTCTGGCATGGATTCACATGCTCATGAATAAAGAATACATAGCAGTACACACATGCACAACCACGGGAGGTGGCAAAGGCTCAACATTAAGCATTACATCATACTCAACATTAAGCATCTTACCTCCTCACCAGGCTCACCTCAGGCGAACAGGTTGTGCAGCACTGCTTGGCCGACCCTGGACTCCTCCCTGGAATCCCGGTCGACGCAGTAGAATTTCGTGAAGGTGTGCGTCGACCTCCACGTAGCAGCCCTGCAGATGTCCAGCAGGGGCACACCAGATAGGAACGCCGTGGTAGCTGCGATCGCTCTGGTGGAATGGGCTCTCGGACGGCCAGGCAGCGGTCGGTTTGCCAACCGGTGACAGTACATGATACAGCCGGAGAGCCATCTGGAAATGGAAGCCTTCGAGAGAGCCTTCCCCTGATTGACAAGTCCAAAGTTCACAAAGAGTTGCGACGTCTTCCGAAAACACTTTGTGCGGTCCACGTAGAACTTCAGCGCTCTAGCCACATCCAGCGAGTGCAAAGTCCTCTCAGCCGGCGACGAAGGCGACGGGAAGAACACAGGCAACACCAAGGGTTCGTTGAGATGGAAGTCCGACGGTACCTTGGGCATGAAGGAGGGGTGCGTCCTGAGCACTACCCTCGTGTCGTGAAAAATCAAGTACGGGGCCTTGCAGGAAAGGGCCTGGATCTCTCCCACTCGTCGTGCGGAGGTGATGGCCACAAGAAACGCTGTTTTCCACGACAGAAATTTCAACGGAGCCGAATGCAGAGGCTCCAACGGAGGTCCCATGAGCTTGGTCAGCACCATGTTGAGCTCCCACGCCGGGGCCGGAGCCTTCACCGGCGGGAACGATCTGAACAGTCCCTTCATGAACTCTTTCACCAGACGATGAGACCACAAGGACGTCCGCCCCGTGGTTCTGGTGTATCGGGAGATCGCAGCAAGATGAATCTTGATGGACGCGTGTGCCAGTCCAGCTTTGGCCAGCGTCAGCAGGTACGGCAGTACTTGGGGAGCCGTAATCCGTAGAGGGATAATCTTCTGTGCGTGGCACCAGACAGAGAACCTCTTCCATTTGTGTCCGTAGCATTTAAGAGTCGAGGACGCCCTGGCCTTTGCAAGAACCTCTCTGCAGTCGGCCGGTATGTCGTATCCTCCAAACTCTAGCGCTGCAGGAGCCAGGCCTGCAAGTTCAGCGATTTCGGGTCGTGGTGGAGGATGGCGCCTCCTTCCCTGGAGAGTAGATCCGCGTCCACCGGCAGCTTGATCGGCGGGGACGCTGACAAGTCCAGAAGTTCCGGGAACCATATCTGCCTCGGCCACGCAGTTGCGACGAGGATCATCCTGCACCGTGACCTCTTGAGCTGGTTGACGAGCCGGATTAGCAGTGGCAAAGGAGGGAACGCGTAGAGGAACAGGCCCTCCCAGGGGAACAAGAAAGCATCGCCCATGCTCCTCGCCTGGGGAAACCTGCTGGCGAACCTCCGGCACTTGGAGTTCGTCGCCGTCGCGAACAGGTCGATCGGAAGAGGCGATCCACTAGATCCTGCCGTAGCTCCCACTCGTGACACGAGCGCAGCTCCCTGCTGAGTGAGTCGGCGATGGTGTTTTTTTATCCCTGCCAGATGAAACGGCACCAGAAATATCCTTTGGGCGACGGCCCAATGCCACAGGTCCTGCGCCTCCTTGGACAGTACTGGGGACCTGGTTCCGCCCTGTTTCCTGATGTAAAACATGGTGGTGGTGTTGTCGGTGAAGATCCTCACCACCTTGCCCTTGAGGGACGGAAGGAAGGACCTGAGGGCCCAAAACACTGCACGGAGCTCCAGGACGTTGATATGTAGGGATTTCTCCGTCGGGAGCCAAAGGCCTCTTGCGTGCAGATTTTCGGTGTGCGCTCCCCACCCTTCCAGGGAGGCATCCGTGGTCACTGTCTCCTGGTGGGCTGGGGTCTGGAAGTCCAAGCCCGCCGTCAGATGCGTGCGGGTGCCCCACCACCGGATCGCTCGTCGGAAACTCTCGTCGAGTGTGATCCTTTCCTCGAAGCTGCCCGTCGTTTGGATCCAGCGCGCGTCCAGGAACTCCTGCAACGGGCGCATCCGGAGCCTGCACATGGGAATGAGGTAGATGCAGGAAGACATCATTCCGAGGAGGGACTTGATGGACCTCACCTTGGCCGCGTCGGCCACCAACATCCGCTGCACCTTGCCCAGGATGGTCCTGGTCCTCTCCTCCGACGGGGAGGCCAAAAGGGACACTGTGTTGAGCCTCGCTCCCAGAAACAGAGCGTCTTGCGCGGGTACCAGGTGGGATTTGGCGTAGTTCACGGAGAATCCCAGGTCCGTGAGAAGTTGGACGGTCCTTGCCGTGTGAACCACGGCGAGCTCCCTCGTCCTGGCTCGGATGAGCCAGTCGTCCAGGTAGGGGTAGACGTGGACCCCCTCGCGGCGCAGCTGCGCCGCCACCGGTGCAAGGCACTTGGTGAATACCCTGGGTGCCGACCGTAGTCCGAAGGGGAGGGCTTTGAACTGGTAATGACGCCCTTGGACCACAAACCTGAGGAATTTTCGGTGCCCCTTTAGGATGGGAATATGGAAGTAGGCATCCTCCAAATCCAACGACGACAGGAAGTCTCCTTCCTCCAGCTGACCCAGGACGTGCTGGAGGGTGACCATCCGGAACTTCTGCGCCTTGATGAACTTGTTCAGACGTCGCAGGTCCAGGATGGGGCGCCATCCCCCTGTCTTCTTCACGAGGAAGTATCTCGAGTAAACTCCGGAGCCCCGAAGCCTCTTTGGGACGAGTTTGATGGTGCCCTTCCTGAGCATCGCCTTTACCTCCAGGAGAAGTTGAGGGACGTGAAGTTCTTTCCTGGCCACGGGGAGCACGCGCAGACACCTTCTTTGAATCTTGGCGACGCCGGCGGGGTCCGCTAGACTTGCCTCGTCCTCTGTAGGCCTCCTGAGACGACGAGCGGGCCGCTTGACGGTAGGTGGAGAAACCGCCGCTGGAACCTTTGGAGGCGCCCTTGCCTCCGCTGCTCCGAAAGGGCGTCAGTCGTTGTTGCAGAACTCCAAGGGCCCGGGCCGTCTCAGTGTCCGCTTTAATGGCCTGAAGGGGCATCGTCCACTGTTTTCCCAAACAGGTTGTTCCCATCGAAGGGCATGTCCAGGACTCTGGTCTGAACGTCTTGACGGAAGTCCGTAGCCTTGAGCCATCCACGCCGCCTAAGGCAAACGCCGTTGCCCAACTGGCGGAACCCAGTGTCGGCGATGTCCGTCGCAACGGTAATGGCGTGGTCCGAAGCCACCTCACCTTCCTGCAGGATCTCCAGGGCCTCTGCCCTCTTGTCGTCCGGCAGGAAGTCCAGCAGGGGAGCCAGTTTGTACCAGAGCTCCCTGTCGTAGCGGGCCACGATAGCCAAGGCGTTGGCCGCTTTAATCGTCGTCGCTGCAGACGAGATGACTCTGCGTCCCATAGTGTCCAATTTCTTTCCCTCATCGTCCGGTGGGGAAGTCGATGTGGAGGCCGCACCCCCCCCGCTTTCTTCCTGGCCGCCGCGGAGATGACAGAGTCCGGGGTAGGCTGCGCCCGGAGGCACAGGGGGGCCGTGTCCGGGACCCAGTACTTCTTCTCGTACCGGTCTCTTCTAGCTGGCGTCGTGGAAGGGTTCTTGAGGAGGGTGAGGCCCTCATCCCAAATGTCGTCCAATAGAGGCACTGCGAGGACCGTCTTCCTCTTGGCCTTGCGCCGTTGATAAAGGAATCCTTCCTTTTTCTTCTCCTCAGGGCAGAGTTGGAAAAGCTCGGATGCCCTGGCGATCATGGAGTGGAACGATCCAATCTCGTCGGGCGGAGACGCCCTGGTGGGAGGTGACGACGGCAGATCCTCGTCGTATACCTCGTCGTCCGTACCCGTCGCTGCCGTGTCAGTCCCCGTATCATCCTCTCGGGTGGACGGGGAGGAGGGCTGGACGGGGCGCGACGGCTGAAAAGGAGGTGGAGGGTGGATCATCCTTTTCTTGGTAGGGGGAACACCAGAAGGTCCCGGTTCTGGGTCCCCCGACGGGAGAGGTTCCTCCGTCGGCAACGGTAGTCTCGTCCTTATCTCTGAGCATAAGGACTGTATAGCCAACAAAATGGCCGCCGAGTTGTCTTGAGGCGCTGGCAGAGGGGAATCCGACGGGCGATCAGGGGCCCCGTCGGTACCCTCGACGATGTCGTCACCTGCGTCGGGATCCATCCCGACGGGCCGGTCTTCTTCCACGCCGAGGCCGTGGCTTAAGACCTCGACCAGCTCCTCCTCCGAGGTTGAAGCCGAATCTACGACGATGCCCTGCCCCCCCTTTTTCTTCCCCACGGGGGATTTCACGGGGGTCCTATCGATGGGCACAAAAGAGGACTCCCTCCGAGGTGGCAGGGAGACTCTGAGCCCCGAAGTCGCCACCACTGGTGTAGCCTCCACAAGCTGAGCCAGGGCCGCCGCGACAGTTTCGATAGAGGGCTTGGCCGGATGGATTAAGGCCTTCACCACCTTAGGTGCGCTCACCGCCTTATCCTTGAGGGGGGGGGGACACTGCCTCGCTCCCCCTCCGCCTTCGAGCTCGACCGGGGCCTCTCCAGGAGCTTCGCCGGGTGCTCGGCCTTCCTCTTACCCGACCCAGAGCGTTGGCTCGTGGTTGATGGTACCGGGGAGGGTGCGCCCTGCCTGGCGCCCGTAGAGCCCGACCGTTCGGCGCTCCCGGTGCCAGCGGACTCGCGGTGCTTGGCCTTATGTTGGACCCCCGTCGCCGGGGCGTCCTCAAAGGTCTTAGAAGACCGCTCGGATTTCTTCCTCTTCTTCTCGCCGTACGGGCTCTTCCCTTCTAGCCAGTTGGCGAGACGTTGATGGCGGTCCTTCATGGTCCGCTCCGACATGTTGCCGCAAAACGCACAGTCCTTCTCCACGTGCGTCTTGAAGACGTTCTGCAGCTGGCATCCAGGGCAGACCCTGAACAGCTTTCCGGGCGTCGAGCTTCCCTTCTCCTGGGCCATGACCGGGCCTGAGAAACTTCTGGAGTCCTCCAAAAGCGTAGCTCGACGAAATCTTCACCCTTGAGGGGCGCAGACGAATCCGACACGGGTCCCCGTTGATCGGATGGAGAGTCGGTGGAGCTTGAGGCTCGTTTGACCGAAAAAACGATGTTTTTGAGAAAAAACGTGAAAAAAATAGCACTAACGCTCGAGAGCAATAGCACGAGGATCCCAACACATGAACGTGCGGTAAAAATCTGAAGATGGCTGCCAGAGGCGGGGCTTAGGTAGAGGGCAGTCATTGGCTGTGGTCAGTATGACGCAGAGATCAGTGATTGGTTATTACTACGAAAGACAGATCAGAAACGAAACTGATACTGGTTTTTTCTTTACCGAGGATTCCCAGCCTGACGACGGGGAATATTCATGAGCATGTGAATCCATGCCAGACCCCATGCTGGAGAAGCCAGTCGTCCAAATATGGATACACATGAATACCTTGTAGCCGCAGAAAAGCCCCGATGACCAACATCTTCGTGAAGACACACAGCGCTGAGACCAAAGGGCAGCACTCGGAATTGGAAGTGCTCCTCTCCTAGGGAGAATCACAGATATTTCCGATGCGGGCTCCAGATCAGGATATGCATATACGCATCCTGAAGCTCCTGTAACGCTCACCTTCTATCCACAGGGACGCCACTCAGCTTATTCGGCCCTCCTATGACCTCAAACCCTTCCCTGGAGTCCGCTTGACGGAAGACTCTGCCTGATACACAGGATTGTCAGAGTTTAACTCTATTTTCTCTGCTTGCTTGACCCCCCCCCACTCTTTCCTGGGGTCCAAACCTTCCCCTCGGTCTACTCCTCACCTTGTTTTCTTAAGTAGCGCGCTCTCCGTCCTGCTTTCAGTGCAGGGGCGCGTTGATTGATGCAAGCTCGTTGCTGCCTAGTTGCTTCACTGGCTTGAGCCCGACGGACTGGGCTTGTTGTAACTTCAGCCCGACCAGTAAGTAGAATGAGTCTTTATGAACAGTTCTGTTAACTCTCGTTTTCTTCTAATGCATCTTTCCTTCCTTAGGTGATGGATGGGGTTCAGAAATGGCGGCGTGCTGTTGCGGTGAGTAGCACTAACTGAGAGTGAGGGCGCGATGCAGCCCCTTCTTACTTGTATTAATCAGAGTTCGTCTCTATGTCCTTTTAGATGCCGCGATGTCTCAGCGTGGTTGCCAGCTAAGAGGAAGAGACGCGGTGAGTGAGCGACTCCGAATGCTTTCAACGCTAACCTGGTATGTCTTTTCCCTCTTACAGATTGATGATATGCTCTGGAGTTGAAGTTACCCCGAGCGGCTTGAATTCAGGTAAGTGTTGAATCTCGGACAATTTGAGTAAGCAGAGCTATGAGGAATGCTTACGAATGTCTTCTCTGTTCTTTTCCCTTTTCTTAGGAAGCAGCGTGCCGAGATGAAGATGACACCGCCGTAGCTGACCACAGGACTGGAGGAGCGATGGATGGGAGCTGGAAGCTCAGCAATGTAAGGCTATTATTAATGGTGTTCTTGTTCTTGCAGGGGCGTGAAGACAGGAGCAGGCCCTCTGGAGAACGATCAGAGCACAGTGAGTGTCACGGTGCAGGTGCAGAGAAATGCAAAAGCGTGTTTCTCGGCCTGGGCGTGGCTTAAATAGTCTCTAGGTATCCCAGGTATCCCTGGGTTGAACCACACCCAAAAAGCTAGACTGCATATGCAGTTCCAGGAACTGAAATATGTGGGGGCATCCATCTTGCCATCTATGCACTACACGTCCAATGCCATCCTAGGGAAGTGAGAGAGCCTGGCGCCACAGGCGCCAAGTCTGACGCCAAGTGGGTCTTTGGAAGGATGGAGAGGGCCCTTAGGGGCCATGTAGGTGATCGTGGCCTGGCTCCAGTCTGATATCTCAGAGGGCTGGGGGCAGGAATCATGACAGGTCCACACCGCTGAGCCAGTCGCCCTTCTGAAGAGAGGACTATTTGGCAGGGCATGATCATCTTGAATTTCTCTTGGGGAAGAAAAAGGTTGAACTGGGAAAGTCTAGGATGGTGCGCAGGCCAGCGTGGTTGGGTTTGGGCACCGTGAACAGACTAGAGCAAAAAGCCTCCCCTCGTTCCAATAGGGGAACGGACTCCACCGCCTTGAGATCTAGAGGCTTCTGGACCTCGGCTCTTAGGGAGGGCGTCTGACTGCTGAAAGGGAGGATTGGAGGGTGGGGAGGGGCAAGCGGAAGCCCTTCCGAGAGATGGACAAAACCCACCGGTTTTCGGTGATGGTTTGCCACGCCTCCAGATGAGACGAGATTTGTCCTCTCACCAGAGTCTCGTGTGAGCCCCAAAAAATAGCATTTTGCAGACTTTTCGGCGGAGAAACTACCTGTCCCTAATGGGGAGGCTGAACGTCGAGAGACATTGACCTCGAGCTGTCTGACAGGAGCTACCTGTCGGAGGATCAGCTCTGCGTGACCTGCGGTCCTGAAACCTTTTGAAGCCTGAGGAGGACCGAGACTGGGATCCAGATCTCCAAGCTTTGACTGGGGGCTTCACAAGCATCGACAGACTTGGCAGTTTGCGTGCTCGCCCAAGTCTTTGTAAGCTCGTCATCTTTTGAAGAATGAAATAACTCTTTGCCGTCAAAAGGCAGGTGCAGAGCTTTATCTTGGACCTCCTTCGAAAACTTTGTTGCATGAAGCCAAACGAGAGGTGTGCACCCCCAACATGAGGACTCGAGCTGAGCTATCAACATGGTGCGCAGCAGCCGCCAGCATGTCCTGCGCCAATACCCTGGCGTCTGACAAACCGCCTTTAAGGTCTTCAAGCCTGTCCCCAGGAATGAACTCCTTGAAGTCTGCCACATCCCTCCAGAGTTTCATATTCGCGACCGGCAAAATGTCCTCTGCGTTAACCTTACGCAATTGCAGTACCGAGTTGGCAAAAACCTTCTTGGCTAAAGAATCGAGCAACTGGTCTTCCTTGGCCAGAACGTGAGCTGCGGCAGTAGCGGTCGCAGAGGCAGGTTTAGATTGCAGAGTGGCAGCCACTACCACCGTTGAGGAAGGGAGCAGACATGATGCCAAGGCTCCTTCCTCTGAGGTGTGAAGCCTGTAACGGGCGTCAATTCTCTTACTGATATGTAGCCCAGTGTGGGGTTTATCCCAGACTTTGTAGGCCTCGGCCAGAAGGTCCGTCTGAAGGAACAGGCCGATGAGCTCCCTCGAAAGCACCCCTTCCTGCGGAGCGGGTGCCTCAAGTACTGGCATGACCCGGTCATGGAATGCTCTGACAGAGTGGGGCTGGTCCTCACTATCCTGATCTGCCCGAGGGTCGTCCAGCATTTCAGGATCCGCCGGTTGTGATGCGACGAGTGTCAAATCGACATCTCGCTCTACTGGTTTCTTGTCGATTGGAGAAAAGGGAGGCAGAGGTGGAAGAGGTGGTACAGCTGCCGGGGCGACAGGTGCCGTGATTGGAACTGCCGGGGCAGGATGAGGCACCGGAGGGCAAATCTCCCTAAAAAGATTTTTAAAGTACTCCCTCATGGGATCAGTGTTCATAAGACTCTGAAACTTCCTGAAAAAAGGCCTCCTCTGCCAAAACTTTAGGCACTGGAATGGGCAGAGGCCGCTCATGAGGGCATACCCACCACGAACGTACTGAGGAAGGCTGCTAAGAGGGCCCACCACCAACCAGGTCTACATAGACCAATGGGACAGAAGTAGGAGGCAGCAAGACCATATGCGGTAGTGCATCCGAGCGCGCCTGTCATAAAAGGGGCGGAACGGATTCACACTGCCCCATGTACAAGTTTATCCACCAAAAAGAAGGTTCCCAGCACCTGCCGTCGATAGCGTGAGTTTGAGGGAAGAATCCAAAATGGCAGCCGTAGACCACACAGGAAGGCCCGCCA
Organism: Ambystoma mexicanum; assembly: GCF_040938575.1. Lineage (NCBI taxonomy): Eukaryota > Metazoa > Chordata > Amphibia > Caudata > Ambystomatidae > Ambystoma > Ambystoma mexicanum. Next base: position 90,086,314 of record NC_090935.1, on the reverse strand, counting down.
CACTGGTCAGGGACTTGATCGAAACTTTAGCCTTGACACAAGAATCCTCAGCAGAGCCGGTACTGTGGAGCCTGGGATATTTACTGGACATCTTGTCGTGACCCTTTGAAATAGCCTCCAAGAGAGGAACCTCGGCCAAGCAGGTAACAAAGGAGAAACTGTCAGCGACTTCTCCTTGTGCCCCAGCAGAACCAGTATCACCATGAGCGCGGGAATGTTGAGGAATCCACCTCACAAACAAGACCATAACGGGTATCTCAGTACAGTCGGTACACGCCTTAGCCTCGATAAGAGGAACCTCGGAACGGCGTCCAGTCTGTATAGCTCCCCCGAGAGGAACCTCCAATGGTGGTTCAGTACAGAAAGCCTCAGAGTGCACCCCGGTGTCTGTATGGGAAGCTCCAGACAAGGAGACCTCGGTGCAAGCTCCGGTACCCAAAGCTTCAGCACGACTGGGCTGGCTACTAGCACCTCGTTGGTGAACCTCGGATCGTGATCCGGTGTCGGCAGGTCCCTCAGAGAAAACCCTGGTACGCCTATTAGTCCTGCGAGGCACCTCAGGGGAAACCCAGGTAGCAGAGCTCTTGAAGCCCGTCCCGGACCCTGAGAAACCCAGGAAGGAGTCCCCCAGCCAGGGTGCCCTAAAAAGTAAGGAACTTACCGGGCGTCTCTTTTCGTCGATGAAGAGTTGAATATGTGGTGGAGGAACTCGCTGGAAGATCTCCTCCCACCGACAAAAACGCTGAAGTGCCCAGACCGGGAGTCGCAGTAGAAACGCGAGTCCCAACAGTGATCCGTTCCCAGACACTCCAAACAGAAAGAATGGGGTTCCGTCCTAGCGAAGAGACGTTCGCAAGAGGTACAAGAGACAAATCCCAAATGATCCAGCATAGACAGAGGACTACGCGACTGCAGAACCAGAGCAGGAGAGAAGGACAAAGGGAAAGAAGAACAAGTTACTTTCTTACCTGGTAACGTTCTTTCGATGGGATGTTCCGACGATGCATTCCACATCTATGACAGGTAATCACCACAGCTGTGCTGCTTTGGAAAATTTTCGGCGTCTGCGTCCTGCGTCGATGACGTCGATACACCCCTTCGAGGACCTCCTTGGACGGCTGAGGTCACCCGATGTTATATGTAGGACGCACGACGCTCGTAGCCTAAGTTGTAGTTTTTTCCCCAGAACACGTGGCACCAATCTTCTGCCAGAATGACTACAGAAAGCCTTGCGGAAACGAAAGCTGCAATCGCATAAGAAATTCTGTAGAGGGGCAGGTAGGGAGGAAGCGATGTGGAATACGTCGTCAGAACACCCCATCGAAAGAACATTACCAGGTAAGAAAGTAACTTGTTCTTCGAAGGGATTGGTTCCTCCGATGTATTCCACATCTATGACAGACTCCCAAAGCAGTACCAACGTTAGAAGGTGGGAAAAGAATTTTGAATTTTAGAATGCCCAATTAAATTGCAGAATAGAGGACCGCTTTGCCAAAGGCCAAATCTTGCCCATGGATAGAATCCAAGGAGTAGTGTTTAACAAAAGTATCGACAGAGGCCCATGTGGCTGCTTTACAAATGTTATGAATCGGAACACCCCTCTGCAGGGCAGTAGGGGCAGCCACACCTCTAGTAGAATGGGCCCGTAAGCCTACCGAGGGTCATTACCCGCCAAGCGGTAACATTCAGAAATTGTAAAGATAATTAATCTAGACATAATCTGTTTAGTAACAGCATGTCCCAAAAGCCTTCCAGCGTATCCTAAAGAGTTGATCATCCACTCTGACGCGGGACATGCGTGAGATGTAGAAACTCAAAGCTCTCCTAAGATCCAACCTATGGAGCCTCTCCTCTTCCTTACCAGGATGCGGAGGAGGATGGAACGCTGGAAGAATGACCTGGCTTAAATGAAATTCTGACACAACTTTCGGAAGAAAAGAAGGACGAACCCTTAGGACAACCCTGTCCTTATGGAACATAGTGAAGGGTGGCTTAACAGAAGGTGCCTGCCACTAACTCACTGTGCGAGCAGAAGTAACCAACTAAAAATACAGTTTTCAAGCTCAACAGTCTCAAAGGGCAAGAATGTAAAGGCTAAAACGGAGCTCCCATGAGGAATTTTAGAACCAGGTTCAAATCCCAACCGGGCACCTGGAAAGGTGACAGTGGGAAAACATTAGAGAGCCCTTTCAGAAACTGAGAAATCAAAGGAATTTTAAATAAGAACCCTCCTCGGACGAGCGCTTAAATATGGACAGCGCCGCCAGGTAACCCTTAATGGTACCCACTTGCAGGCCCTTGTGGGCTATCGAAAGCAAAAAAGACAGAACCACATGGATGGCACATGAAAAAGGATCCACATTATTAACCCTGCACCAGTCGCATACATTTCTCCAACGGCAACGGATAGGGACTTTGTTGCCGGCCTTCTGGCCGAAAGCAACACCTCCATCACGTCTTCAGGGAGATACCAATCCTTATACCTCAACCTTTCAGAAGCCAAACATGAAGGTTGAGGAACTTGACCTCTGGATGGAGAACCTGACCCCTCTCCCGTGAGAGCAGTTCGTCTCGGTAAGACGGCGGCGTGGAGGCAATTGACATGTTGAGAAGGTCCGGGTACCACGTTCTCCTGGCCCATGCCGGAGCAATGAGGATCATTCGGGAACCAAACCTCCGTAGCAATGACGGGGACTGGAGGAACCGGGTACAGCAGTAGGAAGGACCACTCCACTACGAACGCGTCCCCTAAGGCTCCTCTTGGAGGAAATTCCCGCGAGCAGAAACTCGCACTTCCGGTTGACACTGGAAGCGAAGAGATCCACTTGTGGGGTCCCCCAAAGGGCGAAGATCTCCAGGAGAATCTCCTGAGCCAGCTCCGCCGCCGTGTTTTTGTCTCCGGCCAGATGAACTGCCGAGATCGAAACTCCCTGCTGGATGGCCCAGAACCAGAGCTGCATCGCCTCTCTGCACAGAGGGAGAGACCCTGCCCCCCCCTTTTTGTCTCCAACAAATTGATATGAAGTCTGGACTCCGACGGAGACGAACGACCGCTGACCGTCAACTCGTTGGCATGAGCTCCCCATCCCGTGAGTGGTGCGCCCGTCACGATAGTCCCCTCCGGCCAGGGTAGCCAAAATGGAGCCACCTTCATCAGATTGCCTTCGACAGCCCACGACAGAAGATCCTGGGCGACCGAGGGCGGCACCTGACCGGGATCTGACATCCTGCCGGAGGACTGACCACTGCATCTTGAGAGCCCACTGCAGAGATCTCAGCCGCAGCCTGGCCTCTGGGACCAGGAGAATGCAAGATGCCATGAGGCCGAGCGACCTCAAGAACTCTAATGCCGGGAGACTCTGGGCATGTTGAAACTTGTTCACCATCTGCAGAATGTGAGGAGCCATCACCTGGGGAGGCAAACACTGCCCCAGGGATGTGTTGAGCACTGCTCCGATGTACTGGAGCCGCTGGGTAGGCATCAAGTCGGACTTCAAGTTGAGGAAGAAGCCCAGCCTGTGAAGGGAGTCGCAGGTGACTGAGAAATGATCCAGGACTTGCTCAGGAGAGTGTAACGCTCACATGATTCCCACGGAGGTGCAGGTCTGGCTTCGAGTGCTGGTGCTTCTTCAATCGTGAAGCGCAGGACTCTGAAGATGGACAGGAAGGGCCCCTCTGCTCTGGCTTCTCTGGCTCGCAGGAATATTCCCCTGTGCGTGAAAAGGGAGTATTACCTTCTGACTGAGTTATGCTCAAGCCTCCCACTCTCTTCCAACCCTTCACGATACCCTTCCACGATTCCCCATGAAGTCTCACCTTAGGGTCAGGAAGGATGAGCTCTCCATCCTGCTTCTGATGCAGGGGCGCGTTGAAACCCAGTTACTTCACTGGATTGAGGATTGATGGGAGTTCAGGTAAGCTTGACTATTCAGGTAAGGTGCTGTAAAAGTTCTGCTGCAAGTTCAAAAGTCCAAGCTTTATAATAATGTTCATTGTCTTGTTGCAGCAAGCGCTAATGCTTATGTCTTTTTCCCCTTAGGGGCCGGGGTTCGGAATGCCGGAGATATGGCGCCGACCCGAAGTGAAACGTGCAGTTCCAGTAAATGACAGGTAAGTTCTGGATGAGCGCTCGGGTAATGTCTTTGCATTCGCTCATTCAATGTCTTTGTCTTTTTCCCTCCATAGGGGCCGGGGTCCGGAAAATGCCTGGAAGCGGCAAGACCCGAAATGAAATGGGAATGACTCAACAGGTAAGGCTTAGAAGGTAACTGAGCTTTTCCTATTCCTTTCCTTCTCTCACCTTGTTCTTGTCTTTTTCTCTCTAGGCTCTGGGAAGTGGCTGTGGATCCGGATGATCGCTGCTGAAGATGGAGGCGTCCAGGATAGGTGAGTGAAATGCAGCGCTGCAGCGATCGTAGCGCAATGCTTTTAAAAATGATGTCTTCCTTTTCAGGATCGTCGGTGTGATGTCTCCGTGGTGCTGATTTAGCAGGTAAGGTCTTTTGTCTCCCTTTGCAGGTGACCCAGGATACTGACAGGCGTGGCTGAGGTCCAGATGCAGGAGCTGACACGGTGAGCGTCCAGCTGCGAGGAGCAGAACAACGCTAAGCGTGAGTTGCTGATCGGGTGTGGTTTAAATAGCTTTGGAAGAAGTTCCAAGTGTGTATCCTTCCACCGATCAGGTATGTATCCTTACCCGACCACACCCGGGTGGAAAGTTGTCCCACAGGTAAAGTAGTTCCATTCAGGCCTCAAGAGGGCCTGGATGTAGCAGCATGGTCTGCATCAGGTAAGTGCACATTAAAACACTTGAACACATGTCTAGCTTTATGAGCCTGGCGCCTAAGGCGCCAGGACTGCGTCCATAGGGCCCCAGCTTGGGCCCGCTGGCACTCCCCTGGGGGAAATGATGCCTGCCTCTGGGGTTGCTGGGTCGGACCTGGCTCCTTGGAGGTAGGCATCATGACAGAGAGCGCACCCTGATCAACCAATCGTCGAGGTAGGGATAGACGTGAATCCCCCTTTGCTGAGATACGCTGCCACCACCACCATGAGCTTGGTGAAGACCCTCAGGGCGGAGGTCAATCTGAACGGCAGGACCCGAAACAAAGTGTGAGTCGCCAACCGCGAACCTCAGGTACTTCTTGTGCTTGGGATGAATAGACACATGAAAGTAATCGTCCTTGAGGTCGAGAGACACCAACCAGTCCTGAAGTCAAAGGGCCTGGAGGACTTGAGAGAGAGTAACCATCTTGAACATGTCCTTCCTGAGGAGCTTGTTCAAACCACGCAAGTACATTATGGGTCTCATCCCCCATCTTTTTTCGTGATCAAAAAATATGGGGAATACCATCTCTTGTTCCTCGCCGCTACAGGCACCAGTTCTAAGGTGCTTTTCTCGAACAGGGATTTGATATCCTGCGCAAGGAGTGGATCCAGACACTTCAAAGAGAATCCCTGGTGGATTGTCGTGAGGCCTCTGCCGGAAAGGAAGACAGTAGCCGTGGGCTATGATCTCCTGAACCCACACATCTGAAGTAATGGCACGCCATTCTACAAGATGCTGCGCCAGCCTCCCCCCCCCCCCCGCAACCGGCGAACCATTGGACATGGCCTCATGACTGAGCTGAAGCGGCTGCGGCAGTGCCTGAGGGCAAAGAGGCAACTGCTCGAGCGGCTTTGGCACCTTGAGTACCCTGTTTTCCACCTCTGGTACTCCCACGTTGGCCCCTTTGAATGGCCAATCCCCTTGATCTACCAAAAGACGAGTAGTATCGAATGGCGAACTGCAGCGCTCAACGACTTTGCTGCAGCCTTTGAGGTCTGCAACCTCTCAAGGCTCTCGTCAGGCTTGCTGCCAAAAAGATGGACACTATCAAAGGGCATGTTGAGAAGCCAGGCTTGTAGGTCAGGAGCAAACCAAGACTTCCGCAACCACGCATCACGGTGCTCGCCACCATGGACCGGCTGATACAGTCTGCCATGTCCAGACCCAACTGAACGGATTCTCACATGGCATCCTTGCCAGCCTGAACAAGGGCAAGAAAACCATACCGTTCCTCCCCTTCGGGAATATGTTCAGCCGCCAAAGACCCACAATTCCACAGAGTGCGAGTGAAACGTGCTAAGGCACACACAGAGTTGGCTGCCTGTAAAGACATACCCCCTGAAGAAAACACTTTCTTCGCCCAGCCATCAAATCGCTTGTTGCCCCCATCAGGAGGGATGGTAGGGTACGACGCCTGCTTTGCTGGGGCCGTAGCTGCCTGCACCAACAAACTCTCCGGAGTGGGGTGCATAGTCAAGTAGCAGAGGTTGCTACTGGCTGGATAGTATTTTTCAGGCAACTACTTGCACACTGCCGGGAGACTCTCCGGAGCAGTCCAAGCTGCCGCCGCCCTTCTCTGTAAAGCCATATGGGCCAGTGGGTGGACCTTGGTCAAGGATATCTGTCAGGTCATCCTGAAGAAAATCCACTGGTGGCGCAGACCACCCCAAGTACTCCGTCACCCTCGACATGAGGCACCTGTACGAAGAGTAAGCATGTACACCAGGCCTGACAAACTCGACCTCTGGGGAGGTATCAAGACCACTGGCGTCGCGCAAAAACTGACGCAGGTCTTCCAACTGGCTATGACCCGACAAGAGTTTGTCAGGAACCTCATCAGGAACCAAACCTTCATCAGACCCTTCATCCACCTCAGAAATATAATCCAGAGGCTGGAATGGGGGCACAGAAAAAGGCACAAACACCTTTTTTGACTTCGCCAGGGGGTTCCACCGATCTCCGCGGTAACTCCGATAAAGCCTCCTCACAAGGCGTCGAGGGTGTCGAGGACAGAATCGGCGTTGCGCCGATGGCTTCGACACAGGCCTCGAGGGCGGTGCCCCGAGCGTGCCCTTCGACGGCCTCTGTGCCAATGGCGACAAAGACTTCCTCAGAGGCAGAGCCTCGAGAGAGTCCCTCGACAGACATGGCGCTGATGGCGTCGACGTCTTCTTGGAAGACGTCACAGGCTCCGACGGTCTCGATGGCGTCGAGGACCGGGACCTGGAGCGGGCATGGCTAGAGCGATCCACCTTATCCGATCGGGACCCCGAAGGCTCCCGATGATCGCGCCAACCACCCAACCCGAAGGTGTGCGAGCGGCGTCCCTAGCACGTTCCCTACATGCTTCTTTTGAAGGCGTGGACGGAACGGAGCTCTGCGATTGGTAAATCGCCAACATCTCGGTATGAAATGCATCCCATTCCGCAGGAGAAGAGTGCTTGTTGGGACAAGCCACCCGCCGATGGGCGGCGTCCTCGGACGAGGAAGGCGACCGGTGACGACGCTTCTGCGAGTTCCTCGAAGAGGCAGAGGAATGGTGAGAACCTCTCCGGGACCGAGACCCCCTGGACTTACGCAGACGACCCGGAGTCTTGCCTCTCGAATCATTGGTCGAACGCCCAGCGGATTTCGACTTTCGGGGCTTGGAAACCTTACCGACAGAAAGCTGCTTCTTCAGTTCCCGCAAGGCCTTCGAGGTTAATGACTGGCAATCGTCAGTCATCCGTGGCGTGGTCCTCACCGAGGCACCAGAGGCAGGCGTTGTGCTGGTCCCTAAGTGACATCTTGGAACCGCAGTCCCGACACTTCTTGAATCCCAACCGCGGGGTGGAAGAAGACATATCTTCTCAACACACACGTTTGAAAGAACCGATAGAACACAGAAGAACCGAGGCGCGGCAAGATCTCCGAAGCAGAAAAAATGGAAATGAGGCTACAGGCGTCGTGCGTCCTACATCTAGCATCGGGTGACGTCAGCCGTCGGCGGAGGTCCTCGAAGTCCTCACAGGATGCTGAAAATTTCCGAAACAGCACAGCTGTGGGGATTACCTAGATGTGGAATACGTCGTAGGAACCAATCCCTTCGAAGAAAAAAGGTCTTCCCGGTGATGCAAATGCATCCAGCCCTGACCGCGCTGAGAAAAGGACTGAAGGGCGATGCGCGGGGCGGAGTTAAGGAGGGCAGGGTTACGGTCACGTGCAGTACCCCGTGTAAAAAGGAGGACACATTTTTTAATTTCATGTTTTTTTACAAAAGTGCTCCGGTCCCGTCCCACTAGACAGAAAGTCCCAAAAGTATGGAGGAAAGGGGACGGGACATAGGAGTAATGTAGTTTCAGCAACTACATACAAAAGCAGAGGTTCTGGCACTAGTAATCTTATGTTTATACCCATAGGCTGCTAATCTCCAAAAGCTCTTGCTATCTGCTACGCCTGACACCCAAATAGGTGGCTTATTATCCACCCATACAAATATATTCATACATTAATATAACAATTTTACCCATTCATCCAACCATATTTAGCCAATCTTCCCACCAACCACCACAACCACATTTTCACCTCCCTCATGCATCCATTTATTTGAATAAAACAAATGGAAGACAGTCACATCTACCCATAATATACATTGGCAACAGTAAAAAAAACAATTAGAACCAGTAATAAACTTAATCCCAATGCATATTTCACTCAAATTCATACTTGTAATCCTAAAGTCTCTCCAATACAACGTATAACTGCAGGCCTTGCAAATTCTTAATCCCACAAGACCTGCAGGGTGTGAGAAATGCACTTTCCCCCAAGGTGGTGAATGGTGGTAAAATATTTACCAATGCTTTTTGTAAAATGGTGCATGTCACCTTAAGCACACTTCAAATTTGCTGCAATGCTGTTGAGCATGCACAGTGAAACCTGTATTTGCCATTTACTGAAAACAAAGTGCGTTTGCTGTAAATTAAAAATACGTTTCCAACAACGATACTAGCCAACAAGGTCAAGTATCATGCAAATGGCACTCGCCCTGCATAAAATGTGTCCAATGCTGATAGCTAGTAGATTTTGCGAGTCCTGAACTGCCAACACAACAGATTTTCCCAACTCAAAACAACTCCTGATCCAGGAGACTATAGCGTTTTACAAAAGGATATATTTTTTTCTAACCAACGTTTGCGGACAGCTTAACAAGAGATGCTCCAATGTTTCATTTGCACTGTCCAGAACCTACAATACTTACATTTTCGGTCAGTTCTGGCTGTTAGGCAGAATCCTGTGCAGTTCCCTTAGGGAGCACTACAGAAGATTAAGACTACAGGTGAGAGCAATAAATCCCCTTTGGTATCCTGTACCACAAAGATTTAGTTGGTAGCTGTGGCTGAGCAGTCAGACTTATCTCAAGAGGGAGATAAGCAGTATTCAGGGTTTGCACGATAGGCCTACAGTACTATGGCACAAGGAAACACTGACCAAAGCTTTGTATCAAAAAGTAGATATTATATTTATTGTATACACTTCTAGTAAAACATTTACCACAGTCATCAAGCAAGTTAAAATAAGTCAAAGAAAAATATACACACTCCCTAGTTAAATTGTAGACCAAGTGAACCAGAGTGAAAACTGAGCAAAACGGCACAGTAAAAACCCCACACAAGGGATATTCTTGCAATTTCTCACAAGGGAGGGAAAGCACAAGTTATACAGAAATATCTTCTTACACACCCTAGCAACACTTCCCATAAGTTTGTGAACCAGTTTAAGCAAGACAGTGCATCAATATAGAATATACATATACTTAAATGAAAACTGAGCAAAATGGCACTTAACAAGGTTTAGAAAGGGGAAGAAAAAGGGGGTTATAAGAAGTAGCTGCACCAACACAGTTCTAGTTGAGAAGCAATCTAAAGAAGGAAGTTCTAACAAATGTAGCCAGAGTCAAAAGGCCTGTGCCAGAGGGCCCAGGAGCAAAATGTTCTTGGAGCTGCAGTCAAGTCTTTGGTTAACGATTTTTAAAAGGCGGATGCAGAAGGTGAAAGACAATGTTGAGAGGGGGGCTGCCAACCCAACAGGTAGGTAAAGGATTTAAAACACCTTTAGCTGTACCGCAAAGAAAGGGCGGCCTGGCGGAACAATGTACCTTTAAAATGAAGTGGCTCCTGCGGTAGAGGTTGTTCCTGGTAGTTCCTGCAGTTCTGGGGGATACAGCAGAGGAAGAGAGGCTCTCGTCGTGGAGGAAGGTTTGAGTTACTGCACTACCCAGGGATGAAACCAGCCGTGGTGCTGCCCGACGAATAAAATGTAGGCTCCTTTAAATCGCGGTCCGGGTGGACTGGAGCCTGGCTATTCGGCCTCCGAGTACTGGGTACTGGCTATTCGGCCTCCGAGTACTGGGTACTGGCGATTCGACCAAGGCAGGTCCAGGAAGGCGATCGGCAAACTGGTTTGCCCCACCAGCTCAAGGGAAGAAGGCTCTTTCAGATGACGATCTTCTCTCGTCATGTGGAGAAAAGTGGTGAGACGCTGCAGCAGGGCTTCACCGGTGGTTTAGTCGTTGCAGATGTCTTTGGCTTCTCTCCTCTTCGGCTTCTTAGTTCCAGTGGCGAAGTCTTGCTCTTCCAGTCGTCAGGAGCCTGCTTTTATGCAAAAAAGATCCCCATTCATACAGCCTAGCTGTCAATCTCACAGTGGAGTGGTCATCTTGGCGGGAGACCCTCCAGCCTTTCAGGATAGAGTGCGACATGGGTTGCGGAGGCAACCCTGTCCATGGGTCCTACTCCCCCTCCCACACAATGGACCCACCCCAGACTCAGTGGCGCCGAAAGGAGGGCTTCTTGGCAGAAGGCCGCCAAATGGACGAACAAAGGATCCCCCGACCTGGGTTAGGAGTTTAGAGAAAGACAGGAGAAAGAAGTTATATTAAAGTTCTGGCAAATAAAACCTACCGGAGTAAAGTGAATATACAAATAAACCGGCGGTATGTTAGAGGCTGTCAGAAAAGTGGTAGCCTCGAACAATGGGAAAATCCCATAGGGAAATATTCACAGTCAAATATTTACAGTAGTAACCACTGCCACCAGCCAGAAACTTGAGAGAGGGACTGCACGGTACCCTCTCGAAAATGAACATAAGGGAAAAACTATTAACCCTTCCCAGTACCTCCATAGTAAGATGGGTTGTACTGGTTAAGTTCATAAAAATTGACTAGTAAAGTCAATTGGGACTGTACATGCCCTGGGAGACAGTAGTCAGTCCCGGGTATGGAGTCTATGTTTGGGGGTCGCTACGACACCTGTGTCACTGCTCAGAGGGTGCTGTGTAACATGTGAATAAACGTGGTTCCTATGGGGTTGAGAAAATCCCATAGACATTAAACACAAAATTAGCCTAGAACACACATAGCAAAAATGCCTAAGAGTGGGAAAAAGTGTCTCACTCTTAGCAGAAGAAAAAAACCAACCCTTCAAATCCAGCAAAGAAGCTGGGGGACTCTACAGGTAAGGGAAATTAGCCATAGAATGAGAATTCTCCTAAACACAGGCACCTTCGATCTCGCACGTAAAAAGTAAATTCACATGAAAATGCATGAACTCCATTCTCCTGCCAGGGGAGGGAAACCTCTCGATATGAGGCTCTGGAATCGAAAGGGCTTTATAATTCTAACATTCCATAACAAAATAAACTTTCCCGCAGCCTCACTCTTTGAATCCAGACCCTCTTCCACAGCCTTAACTTTCAGTGGATCCTCATCCAGCAATTCAAGCGATCTCTGTCCAGATTCAGCAGAGGGGTAACTAGATCATTCACCCATCCTGTGAATTGTGGGGAGGATTTAACAGAAGAAATAGCTTGGAAAAAATAGAATTCTCTTGCCGAGGGTCTCTGATTTTTCAGAAGGAATGACAAGTTCTTCCTTTCGAAACCAGATTTGATATATTGGAGACCTAATTCATAAAGTATTAGAGATGCCGGAACACCTTTCAGAAGAGACCCGGGACTTTTTGACAAATAAGACCTTCCCATAGGATCCAATTCGGCCCACTGGCAAGGGAGAAGATATCTAGGTCATACATTAAGGCAGGTAACACCTTAGAAAAGGTTACGTTATGGCCAGTAGTAGAGAATATTCCCCCAGTTTCGTCACAATCCTCTTCATCCGGGCAGCATAGATGCCAAACTTTCTTGTAATTGTCATTTATATAGCGCCCTCACCCCATTTGCACAGCCTCGATGCGCTTTGTGGTTGGAATTCCCTCGGGGACCAAAGTCCATGTATGGGATATTCTAAGAGTTAACTTTAAGATGTGTGTGTGCATTCTGCCAGGTAGGATGTAGGAGGGTTGGCTGGGCCCCAGTAAGCAGCCCTGAGGTTAGGCATTTGGTTGGGAGATGATGGTGGATTAGGATAGTGTTAGTGCAGGTGATACAATGGTTGCCCAGCTAGACAACTATTTTTCGTAGGCCGCCGCTGTAAACTAATGGCAGAGGTGTTGAAGTACGTCAGTGGTTTCAGTGTGGACGGCTCTGTGAGCTGCTAGACCGGATTTGCATACCCCTAGTTGCATTCTAGAGTACATGGATGGCGAGCCGTGCCTGTGGCATGTGTCCACAGACGCGGTGCGAGTTTTACATACCTTAGTTTCGGGTGTCATTGTTAGGTCTCTCAAGATGGTCAATCGGTTGTTCGAGTGCATCTTTGGTGCTGTTAGCATACTACCTTTGTGTACCTCCTGGATGGTGCCTTGCTTTGAGTGCAATAGGAAGTAAATATTAAATAGATCTTGCCACCTATGGCTAGGACCAATAGTATAATTCCCGTCCCTGATGGAAAGAACCATGTAAGTGTTTCCTAGTGTGTCTATGCTCCTGCCCCCACAGCAAAGTGTGTTCTGTGTCCAATAGCCCCGGTAGAACTGGCGCATTTCCTCACTACCCACAGTGCGACCTATGGGTTCAGCGTTCTATGCACTTGGGTAAGCCCTTTGATAATTAGGTAGGGACCGCCAGCTGAGTGCGTGAATCTGTCCCCCTTCAAACGGATCCTGCTACTGTTGCCATCTCTAGTGGTACATCTGAACAAGCATTCTGTCCCTGCATCTTTCAGTTGCCACATTCAAGGTGCATCAGATTTACTGGCACTGTTTAGTGACCAGATTGCACCGGTTATAGAGTTGGTGGTTCGGGCATGGGAAGGGCCTGTAGGGACAGGGTGGAGTATGATAGTCTGTGGCGGGGGATAGGCTGGGAAGGAAGAGTGCAAGTATGTCAGTGTGCTGCTACAAATGCTGCCGGCATCTGCAGTGGTTTGGAAGAGTAGGGGATCATTTGGGTCTGGGCCAGTACTTGTGTGTTCGGGCAATCGCAGTATATTGTGAGAGATTCAAGAAGAGGTAGGAAAAAGCCAGGTTTTGAGGGTCTTTCAGAATATGAGGGGATTGTCAATGCACAGATGTGAAGTGACACAGAGTTCCAGATAGTGGGAGCTTGGACGGAGAAGGAGAATCCGCCCAGTCTGGTGTAGTTCCATTTGGGGATACCTAGGAGAAAGGCTGCGCAGGATCGGAGTGTCCTGGAGGGTCAGTAGTGCGTTAGTTTGTCTTGGAAAAATTCCAGGCCTGTGTTGTGGATAGCACTGAGTAATGCACATGGCTTTAAAAGGTAGTTTGTCAGCCAGTAGGGAGCCAGTGGAGGACTCCTAGTGTTGGGCTGATGTGTTCTCGGGGAGAGAGGCCAACGAGCAAATATACATATTGATAACTTCATCAGCAAGGCAGACAAGTATTTTAGATGCAGTAAAGGATGGAACCAGAGCAAAAGACAATTTCCTAACTTCGCAAGTCCAAACCCCAAGATGAATGGGGCCTTGTGGCATTTTATGGAGGACAGGAGGGTGGTTATAGGACACGTAAATTAGATTTTCCTCCTTTTGTTCCCACAGACCATAAACTTTTTTTCTGACCATGTATTTTCAGGCCATGAGCATCCATGAACAGAGGCCAATAGGGGTTTGGTTCATGATGACCAAGTCATCAGCAAATAGGAAGTAAAGACATTTCAGAGACCCTATAGGAGGAAACGAGAATGCCCCCAGCCAACCAAGTCGCAAAATCTGAGAGGTACAGGTTAAGTAAGGCTGCTGCCAGGACACATCCTGGTCTAACACCACGTTGTGTAATCACTGGCTCCATAAGCCTGCCATTTCCATCCAGGCGGACTTGCACTTTTGTATTTTCATGCAGAGCCATTAGAATCTCCAACAGAAACTGAGGAATACCCCAGGACTTTAATTCCTTCCATAGAGTCCCTATCAGCACCATTTCGAAAGCAGAGGATAGGTCCATGTTTGCTACATAGTGAATGTTAAAAGATCTGAAAAAAGCCTAACAGTCAAAATGAAGCCATTGATCTGGGTGCCAAGCCCCTTACTAAAACACGGACTGATTTAAATCAAAACGACCAGCACACCGTGTCCAATCATTCAAAGATTCAAGCACAAGCATCCATTGACTCACTCAATAAAACCTGTTTTTAAATACTGGCTTTGCCAATGCTCGTTTGTATACACTTCTACATCTGCCCCAGAAAGGAACCTAGGTGGAGCACTGCAAGATCTACGGGTGACAAATATGGAGATGCTCAGGGGCAAAGGCATGCCTGCTTGAAGTGGCAACCTCCCTTTGAATTAATACAGCGACACTAAACGTAAACCCGCCTGAAAAAGTAATTGGAAACTACAAGTAATTGGAAACTGCAATATTAAGTGTTGTATAGAGACTGAGCAGCCACGGGTTTCGGTGACGGATGTGGGATTATACATGCAGATGCAGCAGTATTTAAACGTATCATGTACCTTATGCGGCAGACCAAATTAAGCCGTTGCTGCGTAAATGTACTGCCCTTCAGCAATTTTCAATCCTCCAATTGTTTTTGCCTCTATTATGCATGTAAATCGCACGTGGGACAATTCCAGCAGGTTCAATAATCATTCCGCTTCCTTGCAAGACTGCTGCTATGCGCCGATCCATAGGCTTGCTAAGTTTGATTCATTAAGGGTAGTGTTTGTGCACAGGCGCTGATCCAAATACCCCTACTTTAATCATCAGCTATTAAAAACCAGCATTTCCACAGCCAACAGTTTTGACATTAGTAGAGGCGTCAAAGCTATCACGGTTCTCATTTACCAACTGAGCAACCTTACTGCCAGTACCATCATTGGTATGCATTGCTAGGATATATCCCAATTCTCAAATATTAAATGGAGAACCAGAAGGCATGAAAATGGGAGTGGGGAGGTTAGAAATCCACTCTTAGCTCCCTGCTGCCTTGTACCCTCACAGTATATGTCCCCATACGACTTGTAATGATGTGTTACTTGCCTGAAGCTAGATCAATGTTCATTAAACACTCTCCCTGGCCAGTGCTACGAAAAAGCAGCACAGACCGCTTTTTTTTCCTCATCAATCGCCATTAGCATTTCAAGGATTTGCTTCAGAATGCTAATGACGATGTGTTTGTTCTGCGGGCTTCACCGGCCCAGCAACAGCACAGGGGCCTGGTGTAATAACTGCAGCACTGGGATGTTACCGGTCGATAAAGCCCACAGAACAAATTTTTGTCACAATAAAAAAATAAAAGCTTTAAAGACTGCCACAAGTCCTTAAAGGACTCAGATGCGCACATGCACATATCTACCATGGAGCCATAATTTGTGCAAATAAGTACCATCGACTCCAGATCATGGCAGCCATCATGACTTCTGTACTCTTGAAGTTCCACAATCAACACCAACCCAGCCATGCTCAAGAATAGAAAAGCCATCTAATAAATCTGAACTGCTTTGCATTCATTTAGCAAATGAGAAATAAGTTAAGATCGTAACGTCCGCTCATTTGCTTTGTTTCAGCTTAGAGTATAAACTAGTTAGTTGAGCCTTCATTGTTGGCTTCTCTGAAGAACCTGCAATTTGAGCACAAGTTAATTTCACCTCTCCTGCATTTTTCCTCCCTTCCCACCAAACCCCATCTTACTTTAGAACCTTCTGAACCTGGCATATAGAAGAATGAGAATGCACACATGTGCAGTTCATTTACCTATCTTGTTGCTCAACAACGACTACATCCACAATTGATAAAAACAAGTGCAATATATTCAGAACAAATACAATTCCAGTTGATGTTTTCAATCTAGCTCCTAAAATTAGAGACCTATGTAGTCTTATTTACATGAAAGGAATCACAGCTGTTCTTTCACCATCAATTTGTCAACATGCGACCTTCAGGCATACAAGGATATCATCTTTGGTCCTAAATACACCCCTGGACTATTTAGAGGCTAAATCCGTAATTAGAAATGTTAATTTTCTGAAGAATCAGCATGTTGTTCTAATGATGCTGTAAGTTCATGTCCAACAGTCAGCACCATATCATTCTAGTCAAAGAACCCCAGACCATAGTCCAGTGATCAAATAAGTTTTGGTCCAAGTCTACTTTATACGATTGTCAAGGAAACTGAGCATAACAACTGGTTTCCTTTTTTCTCTGGAAGCACTGAAAAGGAAAGGGACTCCTATGCAGCCCTATTTCAGGCCATCAAATAGAAGTATTTTAGAGTATACCCTGCAGCTCTCTCCAATCTCACTTTTATCCATAGGATCTACATTGATCAAGTGACTAGATTAAACAGATTATCTGCCAAAACTTTTTTTTAAATGTCTGCATTGGATGTTTTATAGAATAAGCCTGAACAACCTATTAGTTACAACCTCCAATCACACGAATATCAGGTGATTGGACAAAGTACAACTTTTTAAAGTTTTTATGAAGTTTGACAAAGTGGCTTATTCCGAGGGGGGGGGGGGGGGGTTACAATTTAGGGGCAGGAATACGTTTCTGACAGTAGGCATAGGGAATTTAGGGGCCCGCTAATAAGCTGAAAAGGTGTTGGGGTAGTTTAGTAGGAAGAACAGTAGTGACGAGTAGCAAGTGACGGACTAGGATTGGGTTTGTTTACATAGCATTGTAAAATGCATTGTGATTAAAAGTGGGCAAACACCACCGGGAGACAATTTAGAGAAAGGGAATCCCTAAGGAGAGCAGCTTTGGTGACTGCAAGGGAGACTTTTCTTGAAGGCAGAATGAGAGGGTTGGGCGCCAGATTTTGGTAGGAACAAGCAGCAGAGTTTGTAAGGTTGGCGACATATGGAACATTTCATCACAAGCCAGAGGCAGGTTAGAAATTTACTGCTCGTGATTTATTCACTTCTGCAGCACCACTTTGTGGCAATGCACATTGTAAACTGAAGTTATAAACATGCATTTCACACCACTGTCGCAAGTGACTCCGGGAAACATTGTGAGAAACCTGAAGGTGTCTCACCCGCTAGTCCCTGGGAATCTGTCATCCAGGTGGCCAGGACACGGCCATTGCTTTTGGATCCAGTTTCTGGGGGTGGATCAGTGTGGGAGGATCAACTGGGTGAGGGGTCTTCGGGGGGGATGCGAAACACAGTATCCCCTTCCTTGTAACACCTTTACCCCCATTCTACCAGGTAGGATACTTAGGAACTCAATCCCTCCCCCTTTTCCAACACAAACACTTTTTCACGAACAGCTTGCTATGAGAGAAAATGGACTAACACCAAAGCTGTATACCTAACATGCCCCAAAAAACAGTCAGGCTGGGTCGGCCAATTACTGACCATTACACACCTGACTTCCATTACATTTCCCCGCAAGGATAACAGGCAGAGCACAAAAGCGCATACCGAGCAAGGCAACACACACGAGGAAACAGCAGTTCCAAGATGGCAGTTTAATGCAGGGTGAAAGACAGCAAAACAGAAGGGGATCGCAAGGAGGGAAGTGGCCTTGACCTTTTCGACGAGGAACCATTACTTTCATGAACCTTCGAGAATAGAAAACATTAAACTGGAAACAAGGCTGAAGAATCCTGCTTTGTGTGTCGGAAGTACCCAGGGCTTTCCCGCGTTGATAGTCAAAGTGGGGAGAATCGCTTGCTGCCGTGGTGCTGTCCTTGGCTCCTACAACAAAGAAGCGCCAGTGAAGTCAGCCCAGTTGGGGAGACTGATACCAAACCGGTCTGTGTTGAAGCTAAGGTTGCAAGCAGCAACATTGTATAGTGAAAGCTGAAGCAAACTTTGTACGAAGCATATGTGATAATCATCGCAAGTAATATTGAACAACAGATGAGTGTTTGAACTTTGAAGCCAAGAACAATACCTTTGACAGAATGGTCTGGCACCGCGTGCATGCTGAAGTCTCCAAGGTATCCAACTGAAAGAGTGACAAAGAATTGTGGATCGAAGTGGTCCTACAACGGGTCAAGCAAATTCCAGTGTACAATCGAAAGTCTTTGATGTTACTAGCATAAAAAAAGTTGATGACCAAGTAGATGAAGTTGGTCCGAGCTCAGCTGAGGGAGACTAATTGAACATTGTTTTAAGGAGGATCTGAACCCGGCTGAGGGAGATCCGGAGTGAACCATGAATCACACGAGAAATTGGATACATGAAAATCCTACGAACATTGTGTTGAAAGGGCTATGACCCTGGCTTAGGGGGAAACGAGGTGAACAGTGAATCACCTGAGAAAATGAATACGTGGGATCTAAGCCCGGCTGAAGAGGGCCTGAGGTGAATAGTGTATCACCTGAGAAACTGACTGCGTGTGAAATCCTGAGGGGAAAAGAAAGTATTGTTTGTCGCATCAGGCCCTCTGAAAGAAGAGACTTTGAAATGCAAAAAAACTTGGGCATGGAAGGCTCTGATGACAATGATTGAAGTGTATCCTCGTGCTGCTGAAAGCAGAGACTGTGCTAAGCTCGAGTGTACCGCCTTGTCCCGTGCTGAAAACGTGGGGAAGGGAGGCCAACAGCCTGAACATCCGGACATATTTTGTGAACCCTTCTTTCTTTTTCATAACTGTTTCCCACACTATTTGTATTTAGAAGTAAGGATTGGCAATAGGTTTATTAGTGTAGGCCGTTTTATTTTGGCCAGACACCACTAGGACCGAGTTATTGGATGGTCATAGCTTGCTCCCATCTGTAGATTTAGGATTAGAAATGCGTTTTTAAACCCTTTTTGAAGTTCAATAAACACCCATGAACTGTGGTCACTTGTGTCTGTCTTACTGTTGATACCATGCCTTCTTTACAACATGGACCACTAGAAGTGATAGTTTGGGTGCTTTACCACAGTGAAAATACACAGGCCTACCAAATCATCTGCACTTTCAGTTCCATCTACGTTATCTGAAGCAGAAGAGGGGGTGATGTGTGCAGATCTCATCATTTGAACAGTAATTGAATTATAGGTTGGATTCCATTCTCCTCCAAGGTTTCTACCTCTGATGTCTCCATACACAGATAAAACAGGCAATGTCGTCTAGACAGAGCATGATGAAGACAAAGATTATGTCCCATCAGTCTAGTCTGGAATGTGCATTGCTGCAGGAAACCAGCAGTGAGAAAGAATGACACCAGTATTGTAACAGAAGATCACTCACCATATCAGAAGGCACCTCACATTTCGTGCCAACCAGGCCACCAACACGCCCAGATGAGCCCAGCCTACGCAATAGCCCACAAAAATTTCATAAAGCATGTCAGTACTTCACACAGAATAAACAAATTGAATCTGGCCACTTGCGGGAAAATGTGCGCAGTGGGAGGGTAGGGACCAACTTGGAAACCACATCTGTGCGGTCTCATGCTGTGGCACCATGTACACATGGGAAAACGTTAAACCATCTGAGGTGTAGCCCTCCTCATAGCAAGCAAGCAGCATACCTCCTACAGGAGGCTACCCAATTACTGTTGAATACTGCAGTGTTGGAGGGGCTCGAGAATGGGACACCAAGCTCTACACCCTGTATCCCAGCAGTACAAAGTAGCAATGAGGGAATACATCAGGCCAGTGTTGCGGGAAGCATTTAAAAGTCACACAGCAGACTACACTTGCTCAATGCCAATCTAGCTAGGTTGGCAATAGATCCCCTTGCCCTACTCTTATGGGGACCCTCTCATTGCTGGGAAATTCCCGGCGGATGTTTCTACCTCAAGGTGCTATTGGAATTGTATGATGCGTTATGGCTACAGTAGGGCGGGTACAACTGCAGTGTGCAGGACAAAAGTCCACTTAACCATGGCCATGGTGACCCATGGTCCTCTGACCATGTATGGCCAACAGCACACTTCCAAAAGGCGTTCAAAATGAATTCTAGAAGAAGTAGGTGGATTGAATAAGACCAGGCAACGTTATGCATACAAGGGTTTCAGGCCAGAAGCCACAGGGGGCTAGGGGACATAGAGGAGCGAGGTGGGGATAGAAAAGGCGGAGGGGGGGTGGAGAATGTGGCAAAGTAGCATAGGCCTAACTTGTCATTTGTGCCTGGTTGTCCTTGCTGTCTTATGAATTGACAAGACCATGCACATGCCTTTTTTCCCCCATGCTGTACCAACAAATGTCAGCCTACAAAAGAAATGGTTCCTGTGCCCCAGAATATTGGTTCATATTACAGCTAGGCTCACAAAGCCCAAAATGTAGTGTGCCAACTGAATTTACACCACTAGTTACCACTAACCAACGTAAAGATCGCAGTGGCCACCCATTAGAACTCTAGTTTGCACATGTATCGCCAGTCTACACGAGCAGTGCAATGCCATCACATATCACAGCAAAACTCCAAGCAAAGATTTCAAGGATGCATTTTTAACACAGGGTCAATGGCATCTGCTGACTAAAGTCTGCTCCTTGCAACAACCTTTCAAGGAAGCCACCAAGTAGCAGGCCTCGCAAATTCTTAAAAATCCCACTAGATCTGCGGGGCGACTTCCTTAGTTTACATCCTCGACCTAAGAGAAATGCACTTGCCCCAAGGTGACTGGTGACAAATTATTTACCAGTGCTTTTTGTAAAATGGTGCATGTCCCCATAAGCACACTTCATATTTGGTGCAAAAAGTCAAGCATGCACAGTGAAACTTGTATTTGCCATTTAATGCAAAGTGTGTTTGCAGTAAATTAACATTTTTTAATATCCCATACCATGCAAATGGTACTCGCCCTTCATAAAAACTACTGGCCAATGCTAGTGGGCTAGTAGATTTTGCGAGCCCCGAGTAAATTACCCATCACAATGATTAACAGTGAGGTCCTTCCTGAGCTTCAATGTACCAGCAGGGCGTAGGCCTATGCCTTGCCAGGTGATGCTGAAACAGAGCAGCTTATGAGGGACTCGCTTTCAACCTGGCATGGTGATCCATGAGTAGCTGTAATTAAAAAGGTAACCTGGAAAAGCGTCAGGCTTCCAATACGAACCAATGATTCAAAATAAAAGTGGACTTTTTTTGACCGCATGTTTCAGGGGGAAAGGAATTGCAGCAAGCACCACACGAAGAAGCTTGTGCAAATGCACTAACTGGTGGAAGAGTGCAGGCAGCAGGAATAATGCCAATAAGCCTACATTTTAAAAAAAAATCACTGGGAATATCAACCTCAAGAAGACTGATGCCATCTACAGCAAATATAGCCCAGACAACTAGCAGAAGCTTTGTGAGCAATGCGGGAACAGCCTAAGGAGAGGAGAGGAGATTCCTCACTGGAGACTCTGGCATTTTGAATACAGCAAATGAACAGGAGCAGTCCAGAAACCTTCAAACACACAGGTACTTGAGGTCTATTGACTTCAACTATACGAGGGGTTGATGACCCAGTACGTATTGGTACAGCAAGCAGCTCCACCTTGCCAGCAGGACACTTAAGTTGCTGGTAAATAACTAAGATGCCCTTCCTCCCTCCCTTCGCCCACCAGTGTGCAGTCAAAGAGTTTTGTAGAGCTGGGACAATGCTCTCCAACAGCAAGAGAAGCTGTCACATACTAAAGGTTGAATAACAAATTTCTAAATATTGAACAGGCACTTCAATACGGAAGACTATTGATTCACCCAACCATACTGACCACAAGCTCAAAAATGACCCATTCATTTTTCAGGAACATGCCTGACAAAAAGTGGAGTGGACCTATTTTGTGATGTGTGGGGGTAGGTAACTAATAGTTGACTGATGCCCTGCCCAGTTGACCTGCGCATGCGATTACCTATTATGATGATGTTTTTGAACACTGGTATTGTCACATTGTATAATGGTATATATCACATTGATATAGCCATTCTTTAAGAGTCTCGGGTTCTCAGAGGGCCAAGCCACCCATTAAAGGTTGTCAGGTTCTCTCACAGGACACAGCCACACCATCCGTTTCTCAAGCTGAAACTCTGGTCAGTGGGGAAGTTATACTTTGAATCCAATTCTCCTCCCTCCCCATTACTACATAATGATTTCCCATCTGCCCAACAACCTACACAAGCTCCATGTGCCACTTTGTTGGGCGTCAACATTGTGTGTTCCAGCTCCCAAGATAACAGACTGCTATAAAGGCAATATATCCTAGCATGTTACAAGTCATGGGGATAATGACTACAGTAAGGCCTGCATGTTACTGGTGCCGCTCCAGGAAATGGCAGCAGGGTTTTGGCACACTGCCAGATTTCATGGTTGTGCTACACCCTGGTCCTGAAGTACTGGGACCTGCTCATGCGCCAAGATACTAGTTTGCCCGGTAAAGGATTTTGTGACACTGGGAAACCATTCCTCAGACATCTTCTCCATGGTGTAGCCCTTTACTTTCTGCCCCCACTTCACTCTTTTCCCACAGCCCTCTGTCAGGCAGACCACCACAGCCTCATCACCCTGACAATCTGCCCTAGTGGCCAGGCAAAAATAGTCCCATCCCCAGGACCATATGGGCAGGTAGGAGGCTATGCTTGGCAACCCCCCAACCCGCTTCACTCCCCTCTGCAAATGCAGACACTAGAAGAGGTTTCTTAACCACTTTGACATAACTGTCCCCATCTCTACTATCTCCTCCCCCCCTGGTAGGTCAATCACCTTGCTGCAGGACCTGTGGAGGCTGGTCTTCCACCTGAACATTCTGAAAGGCCTTTCCTCTGGATGGGCACCATTTCCTCCTCAATGCCACCCACCCAGATAGGGGACACCCCATATAGTTTCTCCAAGGTAATTGCCAAGTCTGCCCCCTCTGCTCAGGTTCAGAACATGGCCTCCTGCTCTCCTGCCTCTGCACTTCTAGTCTGGACTGTCTCCAGTGGCCTTGCCTCCTCTTACACTCCTGTGAGGCCTCACTCAATGGCTCAGACTCGGCCCCTGGATCAAGAGGCATGATGGCGGGAATTTTCCTCCTCCTGCGGAGAATAATAAGTTAGTTACTTTCTTAGCTGTAACGTTCTTTCGGTGGGAATGTTCCTCTGACGTATTCCACATCTCGTACAGTAATCACCACAGCTGTGCTGCCTCAGAAAAATGTGTGGCGTAGGCGTCCTGCGTCGATACGCTGTCCTCGAGGGCCTCCATCGAGGGTCGACGTAACCGGATGTTATATGTAGGACGCACAACGCCCATAGCCTCAGTTGTAGTTTCTTCCCAGAATGTGTGGCACCAATCTTCTGCCAGTAGGACTACAGAAAGCCTTGCGGAAATGTAAGCTGCAATCATATATGAAATTCTTTGGAGGGGCAGGCTGGGAGGGTTTGATGTGAAATAAATCTGACCATCCCATCGAAAGAACGTTACCAGGTAAGAAAATAACTTGTTCTATGAGGGGATTGTGTCCTCCGACATATTCCACATCTCTGACAGACTCCCAAAGCAGTACCAACGTATGGAGGTGGGAAAAGAATTTAGAATTCTAGAATGCCCAATCAAGTTGCATAATAGAAGACCGCCTTACCAAAGGCCAAATCTTGCCCATGGATGAGTCCAGGGAATAGTGTTTTACAAAAGTATGGACAGAGGCCCATGTGGCTGCTTCACAAATATTACGAATGGGAACACCCCTCTGCAGAGCAGTAGAGGCAGCCACACCCCTAGTAGAATTGGCCTGTAAGCCTACCGGAGGGTCCTTACCTGCCAAACGATAACATTCAGAGATCGTCAAAATTATCCATCTGGAAAAGGTCTACATGGAAACAGCTTGACCTAAACTGCTTCCAGCGTACCCTACAAAGAGCTGATCGCCCACTTTGACCCAGGACATCCGTGAAAGATAGAAGCTCAAAGCTCTCCTAGGATCCAACCTATGGAGCCTCTCCTTCCTTACCAGGATGCGGAGGAGGATAGGATGCCGGAAGAATTACCTTCTGGCTCAAATGAAATTCCGACAACCTTCGGAAGAAAAGGACGAACCTCAAGGACAACCCTGTCCTTTTGGAACATTGTGAAAGGTGGCTTGACGGAAAGTGCCTGCAACTCACAAGCGGAAGTAACCGCAACTAAAAATACAGTCTTTAAGGTCAAGAATGTAAGGGCTCAAACGGAGCTCCCATTAGGAACTTTAGAACTAAGTTCAAATGCCATCCCGGCACCTGGAAAGGTGACAGTGGAAACACATTAGTTAGCCCTTTTAGAAATTGAGAAATCAAAGGATTCTTAAAATGAGAACACTCCTCAGACGAGCGCTTAAATATTGACAGCCCCGCCAGGTAACCCTTAATGGTACCCACTTGCAGGCCCTTGTGGGCAAATGAAAGCAAAAAAAGACAGAACCACAGGAATTGAACATTGAAAAGGATCCACATTCTGTACCCTGCACCAGTCACAGAACTTTCTCCAACGGCACAGAGATTTTGTTGCGGGCCTTCGGGCCGAAAGAAACGCCTCCATCACGTCCTCTGGGAGGTCCCAATCCTTATAACTCAGCCTTTCAGATAACAAGCATGAAGGGTGAGAGACTTGACCTCTGGATGGAGAACTCCACCCCCCTCCCGTGAGAGCAGATCGTCTCGATAGGGAAGACAGCGTGGAGGGCAGATGGACATGTCGAGAAGGTCCGGGTACCACGCTCTCCTGGCCCATGCCAGAGCAATGAGGATCATTCGGGAACCAAACCTCTAACCTCTGCAACACTTGAGAAATGACGGAGACTGAGGCAACGTGTATAGCAGTGGGAAGGACCACTAAACTACGAACGTGTCCCCTAAGGCTCCTATTGGAGGAAATTCCCACAAGCAGAACCTTTCGCACTTCCGGTTGACACTAGTGGCAAAAAGATCCACTTGTGGGCTCCCCCAAAGGTCGAAGATCTCCAAAAGAACTTCTTGAGCCAGCTCCCACTCGTGAGACACCGTGCTCTGCCTGCTCAGAGCGTCCGCCGCCGCGTTTTTGTCTCCGGCCAGATGAACTGCCGAGATCGAAATTTCCTGCTGGATGGCCCAGAACCAGAGCTGCATCGCCCATCTGCACAGTGGGAGTGACCCCTACCCCCCCCCCCTTTTTGCTGAGGTAGTGCATGGCCACTGTATTGTCCGTCATAATCAGGACATTCTTCCCCCGCACAGATGGCAGAAAAGCCTTCAGGGCTAGCCCGACAGCCCGCAGCTCTAAAAGATTAATGTGGAGTCTGGACTCCGACGGAGACAACGACCGCCGATTGTCAACTCGTTGGCATGAGCTTCCCATCCCCTGAGGGATGCGTCCGTCACAATCGTCACCTCGGGCCAGGGTAGCCAAAATGGTGCTCCCTTCATCAGATTGCCTTTGTCAGCTCACCACAGAAGATCCTGGGCAACCGAGGGCAGCACCTGAATGGGATCTGACATCCTGCCAGAGGACTGCGACCACTGCATCTTGAGAGCCCACTGCAGAGATCTCTTCCGCAGCCTGGCCTCCGGCACCAATAGAATGCAGCATGCCATGAGGCCAAGCAACCTCAAGAACCCGAATGCTGGGAGACTCTGGGCATGATGAAACTTGTCCACCATCTGCAGAATGTGATGAGCCCTCACCTGGGGAGGCGAACACTGCCCCAGGGATGTGTCGAGCACTGCTCCGATGTAGTAGAGCCGCTGGGCAGGTGCCAAGTGGGACTTCTCTAAGTTGAGGGAGAAGCCCAGCTTGTGAAGGGAGTGGCAGGTGACGGACAGATGATCCAGGACTTGCTCAGGAGAGCACGCCCTGATCAACCAATCGTCCAGGAAGGGGTAGATGTGAATCCACCCTTCCTGAGATACGCTGCCACCACCACCACCACCATTAGCTTGGTGAAGACCCTCGGGCGGAGGTCAATCCGAACGGCAGGACCCGAAACTGAAAATGCGATTCGCCAACCGCGAACCTCTGGTACTTCCTGTGCTTTGGATGAATCGGCACATGAAAGTAAGCATCCTTGAGGTCGAGAGACACCAACCAATCCTGAAGTTGAAGGGCCTGGAGGACTTGAGAAAGAGTAACCATCTTGAACTTGTCCTTCCTGAGGAGCTTGTTCAAACCATGCAAGTCCACGATGGGTCTCAATCCCACGTCTTTTTTCAGGATAAAAAAATAAGGGGAATACCATCCCTTGTTCCTCTCTGCTACAGGCACCAGTTCTATGGTGCCTTTCTCCAGCAGGGATAGGATTTCCTGTGCAAGGAGCGGATCCAGACTCTTCAAACAGTCTCCCCAGTAGATTGTCGCGAGGCCTCCGTCGGAAAGGAAGACAGTAGCCGTGGGGGCTATGATCTCCAGAACCCACACATCTGAAGTAATGGCACACCATTCTACCAGATGCTGCGCCATCCTTCCCCCAACCGGCGAACCATGGGACATGGCCTCATGACTGAGTGGAAGCGGCTGCGGCGGTGCCTGAGGGCAAAGAGGCAACTGCCCGCGGCTTTGCGACCTCGAGTACCTTGTTTTCCACCTCTGGTACTCCTACGTTGGCACCTTTGACTGGCAGCTCCCCTTGATCTACCAAAGGATGAGTAGTATCGAAAGGAACCTCCCCTTGTTTGTCCCCTAGGACAAAAAGGCGGAGGTTGACGTACTGCAGCGCTCAACGACTTCGCTGCAGATTTGGAGGTCTGCAACCTCTCAAGGCTCTCGTCAGCCTTCTTGCCAAAAAGATGACCACCATCAAAGGGCATGTTGAGAAGCCGGGACTGTACATCAGGAGCAAACCCCGACTTGCGCAGGTTTGCGTGGTTGCGGATCACGGGGGTCGCCGCCATGAACCGGCTGACACAGTCTGCCACATCCAGACCTGACTGAACGGATTCACATATGGCATCCTTGCCATCCTGAACAAGGGCAAGTAAACCATCCTGATCCTCTCCTTCAGGAATATGTTCAGCCGCCAAAGACCCAATTCCACAGAGTGTGAGTGAATCTTGCCAAGGCACAAATTGAGTTGGCTGCCTCTAAAGCCATACCCCCAGATGAAAATACTTTCTTCGCCCAAACATCAAAGCGCTTGTCGTCCCTATCCGGAGGGATGGTAGGGTACGCAGCCTGCTTCGCTGGGGCCGTAGCCGCCTGCACCACCAAACTCTCCGGAGTGGGGTGCATAGACAAATAGCAGGGGTCACCACTGGCTGGACGGTATTTATTCGTTAGCGACTTAATCACTGCTGGGAGATTCTCTGGAGCAGTCCAAGCCGGTGCCACCCTTCTTTGTAAAGCCATATGAAATGGCAGCACCGGGTCAGTGGGTGGACCTTGGTCCAATATATCTGTCGGGTCATCCTGCAGAAAATTCACAGCTGGAACAGACCACCCCAAGTACTCAGTCACCCTCGACATGAGACGCCTGTACGAGGACTCAGCATGTGTACCAGGCTCAGGGCTGCCAAACTCAACCTCCAGAGAGGTGTCCAGACCACTGGCGTCATGCAAGGACTGACATAGGTCTTTCATCTGGCTGTGACCAGACAACAGGTCATCAGGAACCTCAGGAGGTACAAACCCCTCCTCATCTGACCCTTCTTCCACCTCTGAAATATAATCCAAAGGCTGGAATAAATCTCTGGATGAGGGTACAGAAAAGGCTCAAATACAGGCCTCACCAATTTACAGAGAGCCTTCCTCGGAGTTTCCACCGTCCTCCGGGGCACCTCCGGCAAATTCTCCTCAAAAGGCGTTGAGGGCGCCAATGGAATAGGCGTCGAGCGAGGCGCTGACAACTTCGACAACGGCTTCGAGGCCGGAGCCCCGAGCGTGTCCTTTGACGGCCTTGGCGCCGATGACTTCCTCGGAGCCTCGAGAGAATCCCTCGACAGACATGGCGCCGACAGCGTTGATGCCTTATTTGAAGGCCTCACAGGCTCCGACGGTCTCAAGGGCGTCGAGGACCGGGACCTGGAACGGCTATTGCGATCAACCTTGTCCTATTGGGACCTCGACGGCTTTGAAGATTGCGCCGACTGCCCAAGCCCGAAGGCGTGCGAGCGGTGGCCCTAGCTCATTCCTTGCCGGCTTCTCTCATAGGCGCGGACAGAGCGGTGCCCTGCGATTCGAAAATCGCCATCAACTCCTTACGGAATGCATCCCATTCTGCCGGTGATGAATGCTTATTGGGACAAGCCACCCGCCGTCTGGCGGAGTCCTCTGACGAGGAAGGCGACCGGTGACGGTGCTTCCTAGAGTGTCTAAAAGAGGCAGAGGAATGGCCTACTCCGCGACTGAGACCCCCCCCCGGACTTAAGCCGACGCAGAGAGTCGCCCCTCGAGTCGTCCGTCGAAAGCCCAACGGATTTCGACTTACGGGGTTTAGAAACCCCACCTACCGTTAACTTCTTGCGCTACCACAAGTCCTTCGAAGTCAGGGACTGGCAGTCATTGCAGTCGTCGGTGGCCTGGCTCTCGCCAAGGCACCAGAGACAGTCGTGCGGGTCCATACGGAAAACCTAAGCCGAAAATATTTCCAAGGCAGCACAGCTGTGGTGATTACTGTCAGAGACATGGAATACATCAGAGGACACAATCCCCTCGAAATGTAGATACTCTTCTCCCACCTCCCACTTCTTTCATAACACACCTGCGATGGTAGAACATTGAATGAGAAAGTTGAAAACCCTGTGAAATGTAGCACACCTAGAGAACCAAAATGTGTACAACCAACCTGTCTGAGAAGGTACATGCGCAAGAATAAGTAAACAAAGCCTACTAATAGACATACACACTAAGGAACGTTACTTCTAGCAAGATAAAACATTAGGCAACTAATCAACAAGTACCAGAACAACAAGCAGGAAGACGAAACGCCACACATGCAGGGATCAAACGGGGAAAAGCTAAACAATTGTTTGATACTTTATGAGATTGGGAACTTTTTTCGGCATTTTACAAGATAAACCAGGGAAAAAGCAGAAAACAGATAGGGCAAAGGGCAGTGTTTTTACTGCATTGGTGGCGGAAAAAACATACATAGCGGCACAGAAATTTACAACACTAAATGCCAACAAACTAGACAAAAAAAAACAATAAGCAAACTGCTACAAGCATCAAAATCCTGCTCAAAGGATCAGAAAGACCCCAAAACACCCTCCAAGTGTAATCCTGCTCGGTGTACTCCTCTTATGCAACGGGTTGAACTTTCATAAGGAGATTAAAATGCTCGAATTGGTTGAAAGAACTCAACAATCTGCCTGAGGAGGTTTCGACTGGTTGTACAAACGCATAAAAATCTGAGATTCAACCCAGGATCAGAGGGTCCTAATTGAACAATTCATTGCATGAGAACCCGACGTATAAGTAGAGTTCAACCTGGTACTCATCTGCACCAAAAACAGCCATATATTCATAGTATAGGATGAATCTAGCCTAAAAATAAATGCAAGACTCCCACAGCATAGTTCTTTTTTTGCAAATGTGTCCATGGTTGCTCTATAGTCGAAAGCTAACCAGCATAGCCTCCATATAAATGTTGACCTCTTTCGCATTCAATGTTCTGCTATGTATGCCAGCATTTATATGCTAGAACATCGGTGGGACCCACATGCCCCTATTCATGAACCCTCCAACACAGTTTGCAAATTGGTACATTTCTCTTGAGCTTGTTTCTAATACATTTAAAATGTATTTGGAAAAATGTAGTGATCTTTATATATAAAACAAAGGTTTTGCCAATCACATTTGCAATTAGGAATTCTCTCTCAAGACTGGAGGCTCCATTATGTTTCTCTTTCTTTAAATTAAAATTAACCATAGAAGCTCAGGAGCAAGATTTTAGCATGTGAAGTTACATAATATAAACAACTTGCATAGGTGCTGAAATTCTAATATCAAAGGTTCAGGAAATTGTCCAAATAACAGTCCAAAGTATGTTTAAGCTCCTTAGTAGAAGCTCCATTTCCCACAGGTCCTTTAGACGGTGAACAAAATAGCCACATAACATGGGACTCTTAACAACCAATGCAGTGCAGATAGCCCTTTCAAATGACAGCATTCCTTGCTCACAGCAAGAGATAAGTGGATTTTATTTACATGTGCTTAATAACATAGGAGCCAGGAGCGGTAACCCTCTTTCAGTTTTTCCTCATTGAGAGCTTTTTTCTAACGCAACGGTCTCTTGGAAGAGTCCTGTCATTGTAGTTATGGTTAAGTTGCTAAACCCATAGAAAGAGCACTGTTTGGGCGTCTTATAATTTTGCTGTCCCTGGACGAATCCTCACCAAACTTTGCAAACAAATTATATGGCCCACTCTGAATTTGGGGATTTGTGGACAGTGCAGTGACGACAAAAAAAAAGCAGCATTGCACTTGTCAACTTCAACAAACAATCTCTGGGTATGTGGGGGTAGGGGTGATGATTGGTTTGGATATGGCCATAAGAAGCCAAGAAACGGGTTGTTTCACCCCTCAAAAGTCCGTGAACACTCCAGATGTCCTGGGGCCATCCTGTGGTGTTCGCGGACACTTTTCTGCATTACAGGGGTGGGGAAAAGCAGTTTTTGGATGGCTTATAACTTTTGCGCCACCCAATGAAACTGCATGTAATTTTGCAATTTAATTTTATTCTAGAACTAGTCCTGAATGGTTTTGCAAAGTTGTGGGATTCTGTCAAGAGGGGGCTAAAATATTGTAAAGGCACATAAATGTGGTTTCAAATCTGCACAACAGCGAAGTGATTTTGTATCTAGATATAAATGGTTTTCTAAAGTTTGGTGGGATTTTCTCAAGAGGGGGTGAAATTAGAGGGGGTGTCTTAACATTTTTAGATGGCTTATAACTTTGTAGCTATTTGACGAATGTGGACAAAAGATTTGAGAAAAATTATAGACCCAACCTTCAATGTTTGTGTAAAGACTGAATGGATTTCGTCAAGTGGGGGCCAAGTTATATGGCCATTGTATGTACGTACATTTTGAAAAAAATTACAATAAAACATGGGCAGATTTCAAGCAAACTCGTGAGGTGCATTGGCAAGGACATTAAAGCATGGTTTTGCAAATGTGCCTGTGTTATTTTTTACAAGTGTCATAATGTAGGTACAAAAAATAGTCATACCTTTGGTGACCGAGGTATAGCCTGTGCCGTGGGCAATAGCCAGATTGTCTGGCTCATGGCATAAGGTCATGATGCGGCCAATCTGGCTACTGGCCATGACCGCTAGGGATGAAAAATGGTGTCAAAGTGGATAGGTGTACCTGGGACCGGCTATGTGGTAAAGTTATTTGAAGGTAGGAATGGTTTGAAAGGGAAAAAAAGTGCTTGTGGTAATATGTTCATAGTGTTTTGCAGGCTGTCATGGCAAGAGAAGAGGGGCTGTGTACAGAGCCCTGCCTTCTCTTTCCATGTTGGATGTCTTGGAAAAGGATAATCCTTCCTGCTAGTGGCCTTTATCCCCCATTTCGGGGGCTGCAATGGGCGATAATGGTCCTTATTTATTTATAATGCGCCAAAGCCCACAGACATCAGGCTGTGTGGTTACAGTATTTGTTGAGGAAGATGAGGTGGAGGAAGACAGCTTATTACTTGCTGAGAAAGGAAGAACCTTTCTGAGAGCATTGCAGTCATTGGATTTGGTGTGGCGGCGCATGGAGGTGGTCCCGTAGGAGTACTGTCCAGGTAGTCTGCGACTGAGTACAAAATTGCACTTTGTGCATTTCACTTTGAGTTTTAGCCTTTGGTACACTCAAAAGTAGCAAAGAACTGGCACACCCATGATGATCCGTGTTGGTGGCTGTTGGGGAGGAGGGGCCATAACTGATGCCATTTTTAAGATAAATAGCAGTTTTGATAAAATTCTTCCAAGTATGAACTGTGTACTAGATTGGTAATGGATAGCGAGTATGAAAAGGTGTAGGTGGTGTGCAAGGGACATTTTGAAGTTGAACGTTACTAGATCAGT
Source organism: Ambystoma mexicanum (assembly GCF_040938575.1). Classification (NCBI taxonomy): domain Eukaryota; kingdom Metazoa; phylum Chordata; class Amphibia; order Caudata; family Ambystomatidae; genus Ambystoma; species Ambystoma mexicanum. The sequence continues at coordinate 90,054,293 of NC_090935.1, read as the reverse complement.
AGAAAATGCAGTTCTGAAGCACGGATCCGATCATGAAGTGCAGACGCCTTTACGAACATGTCACCGTGCTACGCGCAAGCGTATGGTCACCTGGCACTGTTCAGAAGGTCTGCGATTAAGTCAGACGTTACCGGACATCTACGGATGCAAAATTATTTCAAAGAGTTGCAAAAAGTGTATAGCCTTGTTAAAAATGATCCTACAAGGTGGAAAATAGCCGCGTTTTAAGGTGAAACTTTGTAAATTGGACACAAATATTGCTTATTGGCTAAGTATATTAGTAAGAAGGAAAATAGCATGCACTGGTAAAAACCCATTAATGTCATCAATGACATTTGTGATGTAATCTACGATGTCTTGGGTGTTAGTCTTAGCAGTGCACAGGGGTGGCGCGAGTTATGGTTGCTTAGCATACCATAACTGGCGGATTTGAGGTTTTTCGGTTTTACCTATAACCCCATAACGTCCCCGTAACAATGTTTTCCATTGAGTTTCATAGGTTTTTTATTAGTGCAACTTAACCATAACGTCCCCTTAACTAAGCTATATAGATATATAAGACTGAACTATAGAAAGGGTGTGTTGCAGCAGATGTCAACAGTACACATGACCCTCCTCTGCTGATAACGAAGCCGGGGAGAGACCCTTGTCTCGTGGTACCAACGTGACTCCAAAGAGAAAGAAAGCCAAGCGGCACATCACAGCCGGAGAGTCTAGGTGAAATTCTATAAGAAACCGAACTGTGTTATACATATCAGATATATATCTGATGCTTGTATCTGCTTAGATTCACATGCTGTGCATAGGCCGCCATCTATTGGAAGCTGAAGAGTATTACAGTTTTCCGAAATTCGAAAATGGGCGTCAAAAAAAGGGCGTGCCAATAATACTATCCCTATTGTGACGTCCCCTGTACTCATGATCCCTCACGCATGTAGGACCCTCAGATTGTATTTTTTCTGACATGAGGAGCAGCATGAGTACAGAGTATCCAAGCAGATAAGACTACAAGCATCCATGTGCCTTCTCTGAGGGGAGGAAGGGCAGGCGCATGTGAATCTAAGCAGATACAAGCATCAGAAATACAATTACGGTGAGTAATGTATCCCTTCTGAGGCTTGTGGAATCTGCTTAGATCCCATGCTGTGCATAGATTAGCAAGCAGTGTTAGAAGCAGTAGATGCGATGCTAGAAGGGTCATGAGCGAACAAATGTCTTAGAACCGCTTGTCCCACTTGTGTATCTGTCTTGGAATGAGTGTCAATGCAGTAGTGCTGAGTAAAGGTGTGAATAGAGCTACATGTAGCTGCTTTGTAAATACTGTCTAATGGAACATTTGCAATGAAAGCCAGATTGGCTCCAGTACCTCTTGTAGAGTGGGCCCTTGGCGTAAAAGGAAGTGTTTTGTCTGAAAGGGAATAGCACAGTTGGATACATCCAACTATCCACTTAGAGATGGCATTTTTAGAGACGCGATCTTCTGTGCCTGGTGCTATGGAGACAAACAGTTGATCTGTTTTCCTTAGCGGTATGGTCTTGTCTACGTAGTAGAGGACCACTCTCCTCACATCTAGTGTTTGGAGTTTCACCTCAGCAGAGCTTTTGGGTTCCTGGAAGAAATTTGAGGGTGGGGTCTCTTTACACCTTCCATAAATTCTTTAACAACTGCACCTTCCACCATGACACATTCTTATGGGAAGTGGTGTAGGCTGATAAAGCTGCCAGGTTTACTTTTAGTGAGTTAAACACTAACCCCGCATCCAATAGGTGGAGGATATAGGGGACCACATTAGAAGGAGTACAATCAACAAGGTTGATTTGCTTATTATGGCACCAAATAACGAATTGTTTCCATTTATCATAATAACAGTGCCTCGTGTTTGGTTTTCTTGACTCCTTCAAGACATCCATACCACTCTGAGGTAAATTGAGATGTCCGGACTGACTTCAGGAGCCATGCTGCCAAATTCATCCAGTTGGGTTGCCCCTCATGCTGGGAGAATAGGTTGTACCGGCACGGGAGTTTGATGGGGTCGCACACCGCCAGTTTGCGTAGGTGTGGATACCATGGTTGTCTCGCCCACATGGGGGCAACCAAGATGAGCGTCATTGGTTCTCTGTGGATCTTGTTCACCAATTTCCCTGACCAATTCATCCATAGGGTGTTCCTCTAGGAGCCTGGCTGGGGGAACCTGGATGCGGAGTCTGGGCACTGCCTGTTTTCGCTTGTGGCAAATAGGCCTATAGTGGGGAAACCCCACTGAGAGAAGAGGTCTCCTACGACCTCTTCGTGTAGACGCCACTCGTGTTCCTCTGGGAGGGGGATCTCTGTTCAGAGTCTGCTAGCGAGTTGAGTTCCCCTGGAACATGTTGGGATGACAGGAAAATCTTCCGTTTGAATGCCCATTTCCAAATGTTCTGGGAAAGCTTGGACAGATTGGGAGAATGAGCGCCCCCTTGTTTGTTTAAGTAAAACATTGCAGTCGTGCTGTCGGTTTGGATCTGCACTGACTGGTTGGATAGGAGGGGTTCGAATGCCCGAAGCACTCTGAAGACTGCCAGAGGTTCCAGCAGATTGATGTGGTTCTGAGCCACTGTGTGAGACTAGAGACTGAGCTGTACGGTGAAGGTGGTGAGCTCCCCACCCTGCCAGGGAGGCGTCTGTTTTGACAACGACCTGCATCTCTGGATCGTAGAAGGGTTTCCTCTTTGTAGGATTCCCTCTTGTCCACCAGTGAAAACTCTACTAGTGTTGGCGAAACGACCACTAGATCGTCCCACTGACCACTTGCCTGAGACCACCGTTTCGCCAACCATTCCCGCATGGGTCCCATGCGCACGTGGGAAACCAGGTAAATGCAAGATGCCATCATGCCGAGCAAACGCATAGCTTTGCGCACCCTTATCCAGCGACCGGTCTGATAATGAGGAATTTGCAGCAACAAATTTCAAATTCTTTCCTCTGATGGAAAGGCCAACCCCTCTTGGGTATTTGGGACAGGGCCTAGGAACTGTTTTGAGGTGCTTGGCACCAGACTTGATTTTTTCTCGTTGATTGAGAATCCCAATTGGAAGAGGAGGTTGATTGTTCTTTGCATCTTTAGTCTGCAAATTAGGGGGGACTCCACTGTAATGAACCAGTCGTCCAGGTAAGGGTACACTGGGATTGCCTCCCTGCGTTGGTGCGCCGCCACCACCGCCAGCACCTTGGTGAATACCCTTGGAGCCGAGGATATTGCGCCGCCACCACCGCCAGCACCTTGGTGAATACCCTTGGAGCCGAGGATATTCCAAAGGGAAGCACCTTGAATTGGTAGTGCTGGTTGTCTATCTTGAAACACAAGAATCTTCTGTGAGCTGGGAACATTGAAATATGAAAATAGGCATCTTTCATATCCAATGTTGCCATGTAATCCCCCCTTTTTAAATAGAGGGATTACTTCTTTGGGAAGTCATGCAGAATTTTTGTGGCTTGACATACTTGTTTGCGGGGTGCAAATCTAATGCTGGGAGCATTTTCAGATTTTGTTTGGCACAAGGAAGTAGGTTGAATAAATACCCCCCGTTTACCTGGTTGGCCGGGACAACTTCTATGGCATCCTTTGCTAGCAGAATGGCGATCTCCTTGAGGAGGATCTTTTGATGTTCCAGCGAGTGTACCTTCTGTCGTGGAGGATGGTCATGGGGGTGCCTTAGCAACTCTATGCAGTATCCTCCAGACACTGTGGCCAGCACCCATCTGTCCGAAGTGATCCCCTCCCATGCGTGGGTGAAGGTGGAAATGGGCCCCCCTACTAGGGATGCATGGGAGGGGACCTAAAGCAGAACGTCACTGCTTGTTGGGTGGCGTACCACCTCTGGCGGGGCTGCCTCTACCCCTAGTGCGGCGCCTGCGCTGTTGTCATGATGCCTACCCCCGGAGCACCGCGCCAGGCCCAGCACCCCCGGAAGCAGGCATCATGCCCTCGGGTAAAAGCCCAGCAGCCCCTTATAGGGGCTCTTTGGACTCAGTCCTGGCGCCTTTGGCACCAGGCTCATATTGGACATCAGTCCTGGCGCCATAGGCGCCAGGCTCATAAAGGGAGGTGTTTTGTGCACTTACCTGATGCAGACCATGCTGCACGCTTCAGGCCTCCCCGAGACCTGAAAGGGACTATTTTTTCTTAGGGACTATTTTTTCACTCGGGCATGGCCAGGGAAGGATACATACCTAGTTGGGGAAGAATACATACCTGGGACTTCTTTGGAGGCTATTTAAGCCACGCCCAGACAGCAGCTCATGCTTCGCGTTGTTCTGCTCCCTGCAGCTTAACGCTCACCGTGTCTGCTCCTGCTCCTGGACTCCAGCCACGCCCGCCTCGAGCCTGGAAGACCTGCAAGGAAGGAAGAGAAGAGAAAGGTGAAAACCAAGGACTATTTCAAACTTCTTACCTGCATCCGGAATCTTCTCGCCAGCATCCCTGAAGAAAGACTTCCATTTAAAAGCATTGCGTTGCTCGCTGCAGCGCCACGCTTCACTCACCTGTCCTCGAGACATCTCCTGGCTCCATCGCGGCTGTCAGCATAGGACGCCACATCTCTGCACCTAGGGGAGAGAGGAAGAAACAAAAGGTGAGCAGAAGGAACACAGAAGGAAAGCCTGATTAACAGCCATAATACTTACCGGCTTTTCTTCCACATTTCGGGTCGGCGCCGCCCCGTTGGCAGGTACCGTACCCCAGCCCCTATGGGGAAAGGACAAGAGACCTTTCTGGGGAATGATAAGGACATTTAGTGGGATCGCCCTCATCACTACTCACCTCGGCAGTTTAACCCCTCGACGTATCGCCTTCATTCTGCACCTGAAATAAAGGACAGATCACAGGTTAGAAAAACAAAGGGGGCCTCACTTGAACTTTGAACTTTCATACTTACGGCGCATCGCTCAGGAAAGTCAAGTGGATTTTGCAAGCGCCATTCTGAAAACCAGTGAAGTAACTGGACGAACACGTGCCCCTGCACCAGAAGCAGGATGGAGAGTTCATCCTTCCAAACCATAAGGTGAGCTTAAACCGGGGTTTGGAGGAAGTTGGAGAGGAACGAAGGGGGAAGGGGGAAAAGGGTGAGCTAGCACACTATTCTGCAGACTGTTAACCCCCTTTCTCATCTGCAGAAGGATATTCCTACGGACCAGGCAAGCACGATTTGGAGGTCCTGTCCAATCGGTGTTCCGGGTCCTGCGCATCACGCTAGAAGAGGCCACAGCAATCCAGACTAGACCAGTGCCCCCGTGGGAACCAGGTGAGCGTTACAGATGTCCTCTGGGGAAGCCCGGTGAGGATTGAGTGATTGTTACTCCATGAGGTTCCCCAATTCTGGTAATAGTTTGAACCCCTTTGGGAACCTTGGCCCCGAAAGCGGCGAAAAATTGTTGTTTCGCCTCTGTCCAGATGGTTTATTGGCGAGTTGGCCAAGAGATTTTAGGGTCTCGTACTCATCCATTGCCGTCTTTAAAGCTTCCTCCAGTGCCTTGCCGAATAGTACGTTTGGCTCCACAGGCATATCTATCAGGGTTGCTTGGGTTTCTGGTTTGAACCCCGACTGCCTCAACCAAGTGTGACGCTTTATAACAGTACCTTAAGTGATTAACCTTCCAGCATTATCTGCTGCATCAAAGTTTGTTTTTAGCATGTAGCCTGATACAGACCTTCCGTCTGCTGCTAGTTGAGCCAAGTGTTCGGGTGCAGAGGATACCAAAGCGGATAACTCTTCCCACTGATGGCAATTGTAGCTTGCCAAAAGGGTGGCACTGTTGGCAATTCGTGCAGACGTGGAGGCAACCTTTCTACCCAGAGCTATAGTCTTACTTTCTTTATCAGGAGGTGCTTCCGAAGAGGCTAGTGGTGTACCTGCCCCCTTTCTGGTGGTTGTTACTACCAGGGAATCCGGTTTTAATTGGTCCCTAATGTACAGGGGATCGGAGGGTGCAGCACGGAACAATTTCTCGACTTGCGGATTAACCGCTCGAGTGAGATTCGGGGTTACCAGCAAGGAATCAATCCTACGCTGGATGGATTTTATCAGAGGGATAGCCTGAGTAATGGCTCTCTTGTCTCCTAGGATTTCTTCAGCGAAATACATGTCTTCTTGGACACCCTGTGTGTCGATATGAAAATGGGCAGCTGCCTTAGCCAGTACCTCATTGAGAAGTGGTTATCTACAGGCGAGTCATGCACCGGGGGGTCTTTAGGAATAGGGGAGTCAAGATTGTAGGCTTCAGCCTCATCCTCATCCTCCTCCTCCTCCTCCTCCTCCTCCTCCTCCTGGTCCTAGTCATCCCCCATAATGAGAGACCCCTGTTTGGTCATCCACCAATTGAGGTTCTGTTTCATCACAATATGAATCAGGGTGGTAAGGTTCAACCACAAAGGAGTCTGTGACCAAGCCCTGAGCCGGGGTGTCAGAGCAGAGTTTCTTAGCAGGGGGCTGAGAGGACTTCGGTATTGCCTTGAACCCCGAAGGGGCAGCAGTAGCAGGGGTGTTGGAGTAACTGAAAATAATTAGGCTCTTTTTCAAAGAAGTCAGCCATGAATGACATCCTTCTCATGACCCCCATCAATGTCTGCTGAGTTCCATTCTTTAGAGCTAGGAACAACAACAACAACAACATGTTCTGGTTCCTCATCAGTGCCCATATCGTGAGCAGTGGGAGGAATGAGTTTACTTTTAGTGGTAGGATCTGCCTTGGACTTCCCCATTGATTTTGGGGCCTTCTACTTCTCCTTATGACCATGGTGTTCTGAGGATGACAATGTTTATCCCCCTTCCCATGACCAGAGGAGTGTTTTCCAGTGTTTTTAGGGGCCTCTGAGGGATTTGACACCTCGCAAGGCGATATTCAAGGAAGGTCGTCTAATCTCGGGTGTAGACGTTACGCGTCTTGACTGTGGAGGATAGAGGGTGGAATCGTCATCTGATGATCAGGCCTCGGGGACTATTGATAGCGCGACACCTTTATCAACCGAAGATGGCTGGCCTTTGTCATGAGGCGCACAGGAACACCCAGAGGACACAGATTTGTTGGACTGCTCTCTTGGTGTCCTCCGTTGCCGATCGCTCAACACGCGTGTCGAGCCACAGCCGGGGCTGATGTGCTTAGTGGAGGTAGTATGTGTAGCGCTTTGCCGCCGGTTGTTGTCCCCACCACGTGGCCGCCGGCCAGTCCTTCGGGGTCATGGGTCTGCGCGTGGGTGTCCGAAGTCACCCCGCTGCCCTCGCCGTCCGATTCGGCAGCGTTGTTGCCATCGCTGAATGTCCCCTCCACTTCCATGGCCTCTAGCTGCCTGGCATGGTGGGCCCAGTGTTTAGTTGAGCGGTTCTTAAGGATTTTCGGCTTGAAGAGCTTGCAAGCTCGACAGGTAGCCTCGGGATGGTCTCGTCGGAGACACTAATTGCACGTATTGTGCTTATCCAACCAGGGAAACTTCCTATCACACTTAGGGCAGAATTTGAATGGAGTACTCTCCATATGTTACAAAATGGCAGTGGGCGGGTATATGTACGAAAAGGTGGGAAAGAAGCCATTATGACCACCCCCACTCTCCCAACTGTACAGGGCAGAGGCCAGAGGCCTTCCAAGGCCCGGAGTCCGTTGTGGCAGTTCTCGACGGCTGGCTTCCTCAATCTTGACCAGTGTCGATATTCGGCGTATGATGGAAGTGAAAGGGGAAGTAGTTAATGGTAATTATAACTATAAATGGCTAAGAGCCAAGGGAACTCCGCAACATGCGTCCGAATAGTATGGTGGAAAAAATCAATCTGAGGGTCCTACACGTGTGAGGGTTCATGGGTACAGGGGACGTCACAATAGGGATAGTATTACTGGCACGCTCCATTTCGACTACCATTTTTCGAATTTCAAAAAACTAATACTCCGCAGCTTCCACTAGATATCAGCCTATGCACAGCATAGAATCTAAGCAGATTCCACAAGCTATATATACACGGTAGTGGCTGTGTAGTTATGGTTAAGTTGCTGTTTCCATAGGAAGAGCAATTTTTGGGCGGCTTCTAACTCCGCTCCCCCTTGACGAATCCTCGCCAAACTTTGCAACAAAAAAAAAAGTATATGGGCCACTCTTGGTGATGTTTGGTCCAGGGGGGTCGGGGGGGGGGGGGGTTCGGGAAGGTTCTAGGGGGTTCCCAAAACATTTTTACCATAGACTGAATGGGGGGAAAAAAAACTTAAACTTTGCGCACGCCTACAGGCCAAACCGCTGGACGGATTTTCACCAAATTTGCAGCAGGGGCTTGGTCCCGAAAGTGTGCTTTTGTAAATTTGGTGCCAATCCGTCCAGTACTTTTCTTTAAAACGACCAAAAAGTAGGTCTCAAAAAATTAGGGACATCTATGTCCGCTCCGCAGTCACACTTCCCTGTTCGCTCCGCGGACAAGCAATCGATTGGCTAATCCGTAGCGTCATGTCCGGACATGTGGCGCTTTCACGGATTGGTTGTGGAACAGCGTGAAGTGCGTCAGATTTCTTTGCTGCCCCCGCCATCTTTTGTTCATGTTTTGGTGTATGTGGACATCGCCGGTAACGCATACAAAACAAGACACCAATGCACTTGTTATACTTATGAAATACTGTTTCCCATGGTGAGCTTTAATTCGGCTGGGATGGAATGTGGCAGCGGAAACTCAGAAAGTGGTGTTTTCTTGTCACCAAATTCATATGGTAAAGTGGAAGTTGGTGCTCAATGTACGGCGACCAATTACTGCGTCTGTGGTACAATGTATTTAGATTAATATTGTAGTCAGACTGGCGTCCGACGTTTTGAAATCCAAGGCCACCACTTGGACTGTGATGGAAACAGCAGTTCTGGAGGCGTATGGGAGTAGCGGTTCTCATGATTGGATTCTCATATGTTGTTACAAAGTGAGAATGTTTGTTTACCAAATAAACAAACAAACAATGTATTTGCCTTCTGAGTGAAGGTCACTTGATTTGCTTTTTTGGTTGCGAGCTCAGTAGGCCCACGCATCCAAGTGAATCCATAAGAGGGCAATTGTTTTTTGACCTTGAAAGAAAGGGAAACTACAAACGCAATGCAAGGAATGTAAGCTTGGAAAAAATACCATTTGATAAGGTTATTTTTTAAAAACGTTTGTAAGGAACATGAAATATCAGTTCACGAAGATTCTTTGGTCCGCACACATTGCTGTCTGACTTGGCCAAAAACAATGGAGGCAGTAAACATCATGCAAGTTTCATTTTGACGACTACACCAAAGCGCGTTTTAATTTTATATTACCGAAACACTAATTGTGACAATATAACTGAAGTATTATCTTTCTGCGCAGTTGCAATATTCCTCCAATAACGGAGAGTGCTGATTCTCCACGTTTGCAGGCTATGACTAGAGTGACCCTTGTTGACCGTTAATATTTCTTTTTTGAAATGTTATGCTTGCCCACATAGCTTTGTGTATCACTTAGCACGTTCTTTTGGTCTTGTTTAAAAAGATGTCATTTTTTCTTGCTTGTCCATTCATTTTGGCTTCATAACTGAATTACCATCTCACTGTGTAGTTGCCCTTTTTTTAAACCTTACGGCGAGTGCTGATTCTCAGCGTTTGTAGGCAGTCCCTATAATTTAACCATGGTCAATGCTAATAATTCCTTAAAATGTCATGTTTGACCACTTCGATTTGTGTTCTATTTTGCACAATCTTTGTGTCTTTTTGGAAATTTTTTGCTAAAGGTTGGGTATTGACACATTTTCCACCTAGCTACATCTTGCCATACTGTGCGTGCTATAGTTTCCAGATGCCGAGTGACTGCTTCTTTGGACGCCAGATGCAACTGCTCGTGACTGGCTGCCTGTCCAATACAGTGTTGTGGGATAACCGGCCAGGCCCCCTTTGTCCCTATGCTGAACTAGCCATTAGAAGTAACATATCATTTATGGTGGTGTAGGGCAAAGGTCATGGCGCCATCTTGGAAATCACTGTGCAAACAAAGCGGGTGCTTTAACAGAAACGCATACTTTGTGTATGGGAAAATAACTATGTGTGCCTCACCATGAACATTTTCAATGACGTCCTTAGAACCATTATTACAATTTAATTGAAAATGGGATTAGGCCGATGTTCTGTTTTTTAAATAAAACTACTTTACAAATTCTAAAATGTTAACGTTTTCTTTTAAAATCCAGTGTATCATTTGAAAATATAAGGTACCACGTTGTACGTCGCTGTATGTTTATTTACAAGTTCTGCGTCATGGCACATACTTTTGCTTTTTGCAGGCTGCCATGGAAAGCGAAGAGGGGACATGTATGGAACAACCGCCTTCCCTTTCTATGGTGGCCATCTTGAAAAAGGATTTGGTTTTGTAATCCGGCCCGCCACAGGCAGGCCCCATTATAACCAGAAATCCTATTTTTCAGTAACACACGTTATTGCTTTGCAAATCTATACTATGTATGGGAGGATTGGTCCAAGAGACCCCCCTCCCCTGCATCCTCTCCCCCGGTGAAGTCCATGGCTCGTCAGGGGTTCCCCCTGCCACCAGTGCCCAGGTGGTGGGTGGGCCACTGGCTGAAGACATTGACCAAACCTGCTGAATTTAGCTAGGCCCTGGAAACCATTTTGTGAAATAAAGATGGTTTGAGCCCTGTGCACCGCAGCGCGGCCCCCACCCTTGGAGAGTTTCAATTATCCCTGTGGCCGCAGCTCTCTGGCAGATCCGCTGAGAGCCTGTTCCCACGAACAGACGGACATGAGCTAGTGTTAGATACCAACACTAACATTTCACCTTCCGCAGTGTATCGCCGTTTCCAGCATGACCCGGCCAGCAGGGCCTGGGTGGAAAAGAACTGTAAAACGGTCCCCTGACAAAAGCAGAGTCCCCATATACTAATGAGCAAACTTCTCTCCACGACCCCTCTGACTAAAAACCTGTAAACTCCATAAAAATGGCAGAATGTGTGCTTATATGACATTAGGGATGAAGCACCCACATCCCTGTAGCTATGCGCAAATAGTAAAAGTGTCCCGGGGTTTTTCGTGTTATGCGTTTCATCAAGAAGACTGCACCCCACGGTCCCACGCCATAAATGAACTAATGCTGCTAGAGTGCAAAGGAAGACAAATGCAACCATATTGAGAGCTCACGTAAGGGGTGCATGAAAATGCACCATATGTATGACCAAGCTCACCATGTGCCACTGCCGTCAGTCTCATTGGCGGGTTCTTCCTGTGTGCTCCACCAACCTTACTACTACCTCACTTACCACACATGTATAGACATGTAACAAAATGTTGTAGTTAAAAACTTAGCGTATAAGTAATATGTTCGAATTGGCCATATGGATGGCACTAGCAATGTCAAAAACGTGAGCTTTGAAAAGACTCAATGAGTATTGTATATTATGTAAATGTTTATGTCTCTTCCACCTAAATCTGCAACACATGAGGAAAATACCTTTGAGAGCGCATGCAAGGCCATTCCCCTTTCCCCCAGTGAAGCCTGCCAGACGAAAAAGCAGAGGCCTGTGCTGCTCTGCTCCACCTCCCCCAATTCGGCTGGAGCCGCTTCAAGCATTCACATTCCCCCGCAGCACCCAAGGCCACGGCCTGCCACCTGAATTATTTACAACCCAGCAGTAAACCCCGGCCTTAAAACACAGATCCAAAGGCGCCCTTTCTTAGGCTCCACGACCCACCGGCTCACCTTAGGTTAATGGCCCCTGTAAAATTAGGACACCCAATATTATGGCAACACTGCAGGAACACATCCATAACGACTTCTAACGAGACATAACGCGGACCGCCTGTCCCATGCCCTGAGACCCAACCCCGCGTATGATACCCGGTCAACAGGACGATGGTAACCATGTATTGATGTATTGCCAAAGGACCCCACTCTAGGTGCATTCCTCCTGTGTTGCATTAACCTGTAGAATAACCTATTGGAAGATTTACCAGGGAAGATAATATTGCAATGTTGAATGACTGCGGTGTCCGTGGCCCTAGGGCAGAAAGTCAGGAAAGACATTCATCTCTGACACTGGTCACGGTTGGCACAACACCACCGTCCGGATGAGCCCAGCTTACCTGCCAGGCCCTACCCAACCCACGAGGGTAACCAGTGACGTCCTCCAGCCACGGCAAACCACATCGCAGCAGCACCTATAGTTAGTCGTCGCCACCCAATCCCCACAAACTTGTGCCCCCTATTAGCATGTAGGTTTTTATGACGCTTTTTGGAAATATATACGCCTGTCTTTGCTATTGTCAGACAGAGCGCTCTCAGAGTTTGCAGAGTTCTTTGCATGCCCTATTCTGATTGATAAACTCCCATTTAAGCTCACCCGCACTTTGTCCTCGCCTTATTCCCATCCTGGGAGAGTCCATTATTGTCTCTCATTGTGGGGAGGATCCCATCTGGGGGACGCTTGCCTTCAACTATTACTGGCAAATCTTATTGCGTCCATGTCCTTTACTGAGAAATATAAAGTACATGGAGTGTATGCAATTTTTTTAATATACTTACACTGTGAAAGGTGGTTCTTACAGAAAATTTACTTTAACGGATGGCTTTCTTTTTTGGTAGGACAGCTAATAAGGCAATTTGCAAACAGAAATGAGGAAAGGGGCACCAAACAGTAATACGGGGATGGGGTAGGTGGACGGCGCAAAAATATTGTGCGTTTGCAATTTGTAAGGTTGGGGCAGTGTTTGTCATGCTCCTTCATTACAGCAGTGCTGCTGTTTCTTGGGGAGGAGGGATGGCCTTAGCTGATGTCATTTTCAGATAACTAGAACTTTTGCTAAAAGTATGTAATTTTTTTTTTATTTATTAGCATATTTATAGTTTACATTTAAACTTTATGCTATTTACTAAAACAAACCTTCATAAAATTACTAGCAGGAAAAAAAAAACTCTTTAATAGTGAAAAGGAGCCCCAATTCCCATCCCAAAAGTCTAAAAAAAACGCTCCATCATCTATTTGTTTCCTCTCATCTCAGTGAAGCTCTTTCCCCGTCTTCTCCTATCGTCAGTCTCTCAAAGATTTTTTTAACATAGGCCATCAGGGTTAAAATCTCTATTTCTTCTCCCTTGACACAGGCTGACCCAAAGTGAATTCGGAAGTGATGTTGGCTTCTGGAACAAATATCCCAAATATTATGTTCTTAAATCCTTCAGTGACTCACATTCAGTTGTTAAATGTTCTAGGGTTTCGAGCGGACCACTGCATAGCCGGCACGTGTAGTTTCTCATTGGGGCTACTTTGCGTCTCTCAAGAACTTCTTTTGTAGGGAAAAGGTTAAAGCGGAACCTCATGAACTCCTGTCTGATAATGGGAGAGGGAAACTTTGTCAGGTATCTTGGAACTTGATGTTTCCAAACGTCTTTCGTTATCCCTCCACCACTTTTCATGCTCCGAATCCGTTCACCTGTGTCTATCCAGTCCTGATCGTAAACTTTCTTCTTGACGTGGTCAGGATTTTTCAGTAGAATCTCTTCGCTCAGTGCTAGACTATTTAGTATCTCCACACATGTAGATCTCCATTCAGTTAGAGGCTTCTCGCTGTTTAAGGAGATGGCTTTTTGTAGTACTTCGTACCCTCCTTCACCTGGTGGCTGTAAACATTTCCTCAACATCGACAGTGATCTCCAAGCCATAATGGTGTACAGTGACACCATTCCCATTTCTCTCCTGATCACTTCTACCAGTAGGGATCTTGGCATTTTCAAAGCTTGTCGCCAAAATGTTCCCTCAACCTGCTTCCAGAGCGAGCCTCCAAGTTGTAACTGCGTTTCAGAGCCATACGTCAATATCGGGATCACCTTTGATTTGTAAAAGTTAATGATGGGAAGTAGGGTGAATTTTCCATACTTGCGGTTGATTATTCTAGCCTGGGTTGCTAGGTTCTTGGCTCTGGACTTCACGACTGCTGCCCCGTGTGAGTCTACCATACTGGTGTTCACTGTTAACCCCAAGTACTTCATAGATGTAACCTCGGGTATTTTAACCCCTTGGAGACTCCAACTTCCTTTCGTTCTTTGGGTTCTATTTGCTTCTCCTATAACCATAATTTTGAATTTCTTAGGGTTGATGGTTAGTGAATTGTCACACGCGTATTTAGACAAAGCATTCAGCTGTCTCTGCAGTCCCACTTCAGTTTGGTCCAGGATTAGGAGGTCGTCAGCATAGAGTAGTCTTCCCACTGGAATGCCTGCAATCCTTGGGCAGAAGCACCTCACATCTTCAAAAGCCTCCTCGATGTCAGATATGTAAAGATTAAATATAGCCGGTGCTAGTCTGCATCCCTGCTGATGTTCCAATTTCGCTAGACAGAGTTCCTGCTCTGTCCAAGTGTATTCTTAGTGTTGTTCCAGAATGCAGGAGTTCCAGGGCTTCCCTCAAGTCAGTCGGACAGCCCCATTTTGACAGTTTTCCCCAATAGTGTGTTCCTGTTTATTGAGTCAAAAGCATGGGCCAAGTATATAGAGGCAATATAGGTCTTGTTTTGCTTAGTTACTTTTGACCTGCATTTCAACAAGTTTATCAGGAAACGATTTAGGGCAGTTCCCGTCCCTTTTTTGAAGCCAGATTACCATTGGTCTTGGTGGTTTGATTGTTTGGACCACCTGTTCAGGTGTTTCAGGAGTATTGCAGAGAACAGCTTTCCTACCACGTCCAAAAGGGCGATTGGTCTATAGTTGGCAGGGTCAGACCTATCAGCCCTTTTTGTAAATTGGGACCACAATTGACTTGGTCCATGAAGTTGGTATTTTCTTTGTTTAATTTCCTGAAACAAGGACAGCCTGAAGTCGGCCCAGTGTTCCGGGTGTTGCTTCAAGATAGCATTTGTTAGGCCGTCGGGGCCCGCCGCCCTTGAAGCACTTGCATTTTTTATTAGGGTAAGTATCTCCTCCCTATCAAATTTAAAGGTCCAAGGTAGGTTGGATAGTATAACCTTCTCATGTCCTTCCCCCAACTTATTGGAAAACAAGCCTGCAAAGTGTTTTTCCCCAAGTTGACAATGGTATTGAGTTTAAGAATCGAGTCTTGTGGAGCCGTTGTAGAGTTCAACAGCTTCCAAATCTCAACTGTGTTCTTGTTGGCCATCAGGCCCAGCATTCTCTCCCAGTCTGCCTGCAGCAGTCGATATTGGTGTGTTTTCAACCAGTTTTTAAGCGATGGTTTCTCTTTTCTCAGTTTTTCTTTTGCCTCAGGGAGTATGCCCTTTTTAAGTTGCCAGGCCAGTTTTTTAATTAGCTTTTCCTTTTCATAAACGTCCTTGTTGAAGACGTGTTTCCTTGTGAAAACACTTTTTAAACCATTTCCAGCTTTGGCCCGAAAGATTTTCAGGGCTACTGGATAATGGGTTGGGTGTATGATATTGCCAGAAGCATCTCTGCTTTTGCCATTAAACAAGGACGTGGTTAGTTTACTGAGGTCTTTAGAAAATATTCTTAACCGGTTAAGACCTGGTGTGACCTCGATGTTGATAGTATTAAGTGAGTGTAAAGGCTGCCCAGCCTTGTCTTCGACACGGCTTCCTACCATCTCCAGTAGGTTGTGGTCACTGTTACATGTTATCACAACTAGATGACTCATCTGGGCTGATAGAGTCCGATGCAAAAACGTAATCTAGGATCTTGGTGTGAGCACCTCTTTTCCATGTTGCTTTCGGCGGAATGTCACCCCTTGTTTCATCAAGTACGTTTCTTTTTTGCAGTTCTTCTCTCAAACTTATGCCCCTTAGTATCTTCGGATTAGCAGTTCTTGATTGATTATCAATTCATTCCTGGAATCAAAACATTCCATATTCAAGTCAAAGTATGTAATGTGTACTACATTGTTAATGGCTCACTACCAATACATGTTGGCTCTGTGCAAGGGAAATGTTGCAGGTGGACGTTCCTACATCAATATAAAATCTGTTTCCACGCTGTCCACGAGGCATACATTTTACTGTTAGGTGTTTACGGATTCTGGGACACGTCACCGTGCTGTACACCAGCATATTGTCATGTGGTATTCTCTGCAAGGTGTGTAAATAAGTCAGAAGTTACTTTACGTTATGGTTACGTGCCACTACTATAAATCAATGATCTTTACCAAAAACACTTTGTAAAAGGGACGTTACGGTTAAGTTGCCCTACTAAAAACCCGTAAGATTCAATTTAAAAAAAACTTTGCTAAGGGGACATTATGGTTAAGTTGGACTACTAAAAACCTATGAAATTCACACAAAACAAATGTGTGAACAGAACATTATGATTCAAAGTAAAACCAAAAAACCCCTGAAATTCAGCAGTTATGGTAAGCTAAGCAACCATAACACGTGCCACCACCGTGCATTAAGACTAACCCAGGACATCAAACATGACATCACAAATGTATTTGATGACATCACTGATGACATCACATGTGCATTTACTTTTCATGAAAAGTCTGTACAAGGGATTCTTATAATGTTGACAAAAAATTGTCAAGGATCATTGGAATAAATATCATGAGCTAATTAGTGCATTAAGCAAAGCATTGATATAAATAGCATTCTATTATGACGTTCTTTACAGTATAGTAAGCTACTCATGTATAAACCTAAGCATTGTGTGCAGTATACATGATGGAAGTGCAATAATCATAATCTTCCCATGTTCAAAAGTGAAATAATAAATGCTTTCTTATTACAGTTTTGCATACTGTGCAACAATAAGTAGCTAATAAAACTCACTTACTACATAATTTCATTATTACATAGAAAACACAAAAACAAAACATACAAATATGAGTATATAAAAGGAAAGTGAACTACGCAAAAAAGCAGCAGTAGAACCAGAAAGTGTTCATAACCTCTCTGATTATCTTTATGCACAGAAATGATTGCTCTGCTTCAAACCTACTACTTCCCTAAGTATAACTATCACATGATGTGACTGCACCCTAAAGAAAGTAATGCGCATACAAATCAGAACCTATCTAGAGAAAGTATAGTAATAAAAAAAACAGCACAACAATAAAAGGGTTGATAACCTTACTGATTGTCTTCATACACAGAAAGCATTACTGTATTTCAAGTGTGTATTTTCCTTATGTATATGTTTCATATGCTGTGAGTGGACCATAAGTGAATTATTGTAAGAAAATATTTGAAGTGTAAGTCTACAAATATAGTAGTTTTTGAATTTTTGTTCCCAACTATTACTAGCCCAGATATAGCACTAAAGGAAAAGAGAGCGAGTCAGACATGTGATGTCATCAGTGATGTCATCAATGACATTTGTGATGTCATGTTTGATGTCCTGGGTATTAGTCTTAGCAATGCACGGTGGTGGCGCGAGTTATGGTTGCTTAGCTTACCATAACTGGCGAATTTCAGGGGTTTTCCGGTTTTACCTTGAACCATAATGTTCCGTTCGCAAAGTTTTTTTTAGTGAATTTCATAGGTTTTTAGTAGTGCAATTTAACCATAAGGTCCCCTTAAAGTTTTTTTAGTGATATATATATATATATATATATATATATATATATACATATACATACGACAATGCATTACTTACCGTAAAAGCATTTCTGATGGTTGTATCTGCTTAGATTCACATGCTGTGCATAGGTCCGACATCCAGTGGTCACTGCGGAGTATTGCATTTTGTTTTTCGTAGTCGAAAAGGGACGTCGACAAGGCGTGTCTGAAATACTATCCCTATAGCGACGTGCGTTGTACCCACAATCCCTCACGCGTCGAGGTCCCTCTGTTTGTATTTTTCTGCCCTGAGGGAGCCTTCTAGACGTGGGTGAGTACAGAAAAGAGTTATAAAAGGAAGTCTATGTTCCTTCCATCCGAGCGGGGAGGAAGGGTGGGCGCATGTGAATCTAAGCAGATACAACCATCAGAAATGCTTTTACGGTAAGTAATGCATTGTATTCTGATGTTTGTTAATCTGCTTAGAATCACATGCTGTGCATAGACTAGCAAGCAGTACCCGGAGTTGGCGGTGGGTTATGAGAAGGAACAGTAGAGAAAAGATGTCCTAATACTGCCTGTCCCACCAGTCTCGAGTGTGCATCTAGACAGTAGTGTTTTGTAAAGGTGTGCACAGAACTCCAGGTAGCCGCTTTGCAGATGGACTCAAGGGGAACATTTGCAATGAATGCTATGGACGCCCCCGTGCCTCGAGTAGAGTGTGCTCTTGGCTTAAAGGGCAGTTCTCTCTTAGCAAGAGTATAGCAGAGAGTGATGCATTGAACAATCCATCTAGAAATAGTGGACTTTGAAACTGCATCCCCTTCTCTTCCTGCTGCCACCGAGACGAAGAACTGATTAGTCTTCCTCAGTGGTCTGGTTCTTTCCATGTAGAACATGACCGCTCTGCGCACATCTAGTGTGTGCAGAGTTTTTTCTCCCAAGTTGGAAGGATTATGAAAGAACGTTGGCAGTTCTATAGACTGGTTTACGTGGAATTTCGATATGAATTTCGGAGCAAACCTTGGGTGCGTGCGTAGAACCACCTTATCTCTGTGAACTGTAACAAAGGGGTCTAGAACCGAAAGAGCCTGTAGTTCACTTACTCTCCTGATGGAGGTGATCGCTATTAGAAAAGCAGTCTTAAGAGTGAGGTGTTTAAGAGATGCTTTGTGCATGGGTTCGAATGGTGAGCCCATGAGTCTGGTAAGTACCACGTTAAGGTCCCATCCGGGAGCTGGGTCAGCTATCGGGGGGTGTATTCTCTTTACTCCCTCCATGAAGGCCTTTATAACAGGGATCTTCCACCACGACACTGAGTTGGGAAGTGGTGTATGCAGAAAGTGCCGCTAGGTAGACTTTAATGGAATTGAACACTAGACCTGAATCCAATAAGTGGGTCAGGTATAGAACAATATGTGAGGGAGAGCAGTCAATCGGGTTGATGCTTTTTCCTCTGCACCAGATGACAAATCTCTTCCACTTGCTAGAATAGCAGTGGCGAGTGTTAGGTTTTCTGGCTTCCCTGAGGATGTCCATGCATCTCTGCGGGAGCTGTAGATGTCCGAATTCTATGATCTCAGGAGCCACGCTGCTAAGTTCATGTTCTGGGGGCATGGATGCAGAGTCCTGCCCTTGTCTTGTGACAGCATGTTGTACGGGCAGGGGAGTTTCACTGGGGGAGATAGAGACATCTCCATCAAGTGAGCGAACCATGGCTGTCGGGCCCACATTGGGGCCACCAGTATCATGGTCACTTGTTCCTGGTGCATCTTGTGCACCACCTTGTTGAGAAGGGGAGTCGGGGGAAAAGCGTAAACAAATTTCCCTTACCATTGCATCGACAGACCGTTCCCCTTGGATTAGTTCTGGGGGTACCTGGAGGCGTAACCTTGGCATTGTGAGTTCTCCAGGGTTGCGAACAGGTCTATTTCTGGGAATCCCCATTGTGCGAAGACGTCGAAGACGATGTTTTCGTGCAGTCGCCATTCGTACTCTTCGGGCAGGGGGAAATCTCTACTGAGTTTGTCTGCCAGCAGATTGAGTTCCCCTGGTACATGTTGTGACAGTAGGAACATGTTTTGTTTGAGAGCCCACTTCCATATATTTTGGACCAGTTTGGACAGTCCTGGAGAGTGGGTGCCCCCCTGCTTGTTGATGTAGTACATGGCTGTGGTGCTGTCTGTAAGGACCAACAGTCTTGCCTTGTAGGTGTTCCTGGAAGGCTTTTAGCACCTTGAACACAGCTAGTAGCTCCAGTAGATTTATGTGTTTGGATGCTACGTTCGGAGTCCACACTCCGTGAGCAGTCTGATGGGATAGGTGAGCCCCCCATCCTGTGAGGGATGCGTCTGTGGTTAGAATGGCTTCCGCCACGGGTGTGGCAAAAGGTTTCCCTCTTTCCAGGTTTTCCTTTGTCCACCACCGTAGCGAGAGAACCAAGGCCTGCGAGACCACCACTAGATAGTCCCATAGTCCGCTGGCCTGACACCACTGGCTGTTGAGCCACTCTTGCATAGGGCGCATGCGCAGGCGCGCGTGAGGTACCAAATAAATACACAACGCCATCATGCCTAGCAATCGCATTGCTTTGCGTACCATCACCTCTCGACCGGTCACATATTGAGGGATCTGAAACAGCATGTTTTGGACCCTCTCGTTGAAGGGGAAGACGAGGCCGTCCTTTGTTTGAATTAGAGCCCCTAGGAATTGTTTGATTTGGCTGGGGTCTAGGCTGGACTTCTTTTCGTTGATGGAGAAGCCCAACTGGAACAAAAGGTCTACAGTCTTTTGGGTATTGGAGAAGCATGTTTCGTAAGAATCCCCTGTTATGAGCCAGTCGTCGAGGTAAGGGTAAACTGGGATGGACAACCTGCACAGGTGGGCCGCTGCCACTACCTTCGTGAATACCCTTGGTGCCGATGCTATGCCGAAGGGTAGCACTCTGAACTGGTAGTGTTTGCCCTCTATCATGAACCTGAGGTATCTTCTGTGCGCTGGCAACATTAAAATATGAAAGTATGCATCTTTCATGTCCAATGTTGTCATGTAATCTCCCTGTGATAGCAGTGGGATCACTTCCTGTAAGGTCACCATACGAAACTTCTGGGGTTTGATAAACTTGTTCGCTGGGCGCAGATCTAATACAGGGCGCATGGTTAGATCCTTTTTGGGTACAAGGAAGTACACTGAATAAATACCTTCTGTTACCTGAGATAGAGGCACGACCTCTATGGCTCCTTTTTCCAGCAGTAGTTGTACTTCTTGGAGAAGGATGGCAAGGTGTTCCAGTGTCATGTGTCGTCCCCTCGGGGGTCTGCATGTTGGGGAACCGTTGAATTCGATGCAGTATCCGTGGGCTACGGTGGAAAGTACCCAGCGGTCTGACGTTATTCCCTCCCATGCTGGAAGAAAGGATGTTATCCGGCCCCCGACCGGTGTTGCATGGGAGGGGACGCGAATCTTCGCGTCACTTGGTGTTGTTGGGGGCTTGGGAGCCTTTGGGGGTGGACCCCCGACCTCTCCCTTTGCCACGGCGCTGGCCTCTTTGGCTGTACTACCCACTATTGGTCTGGTAATTGGTGGCAGGGTACTGTTGCTGCTGATTCTGCTGTTGGCCACGAAAAAAGCGTTTGTTGCCATAGCCGCGTCTGGTAGTGGGCTTAGAGATCTGGTCAAGAGTTTTGATAGTATCAAACTCTTTTTTAGCCATCTCCAGAGCCTCATCCACCGCTTTCCCGAAGAGGTTCGAGTCTTCAACAGGTTTATTTATTAAAGACGCCTGTGTCTCCGGTTTGAACCCTGAGTTGCGCAGCCATACATGTCGTTTTAGGAGTATTCCCTGAACCAGGGAACGTCCCGCTGTCTCTGCAGCATCCAGAGAGTTCTTTACAATACTCTGGTTGACCTGGGTTCCTTCGCCAATAGTTGATAGCAGGCGTGTACGTAGTGGTTCCGGCGCTTCTTCGGCGTCTTTGCGCAGTTTGGCCCACTGCGCGTCCGCGTAGCTAGCTAGCAACGAATTGTTGTTCGCAATTCTTGCCGAAAAGGCAGCCGAGGATGTGACTCTCTTTGCAAGGGCATATAACCTCTTGCCCTCCTTGTCAGGTGGTGCCTCGCTGGTGGACAGCGGCACCCCTGCCCTCTTCCTTGAATTAGTTACTACAAGGGAATCCGGAATGGAATGTCCCCTGATGTACAGCGGGTCTGAGGGTGAAGGAGTGAAAAGTTTTTCAATTCTTGGATTAACTCCTCTGATTAGTGCGGGTGTGGATAACGAAGGGATGATTCTTCTCTTCACTGAAGCGAGGAGGGGAATGGTCTGGCTGACCGGGGGTTTCTCCTTAATTACTCTTTCCACAAAGTCTATTTCAGGAGAGATCTCCCCACTGTCCAGTTCGAAATGTGCTGCTGCTCTGCGCAACAGGGCATTAAATGTGGGCTGATCGTCAATGGGAGACGTGTTTCTAACAGGTGAATTGTCAGGAGGATTTAGGTTCAGGACATCAGTGTCCGAATATACTGATGGGGATTGCCAGGGATGAGAAGGTCCTTCTTCCGGAATTTCTCCGAAGCCTTCTTCTACCATGTCTGGCTGTCTTCCAGACCTTCCTCCTGGTTCTGTCCCTCTTCATTGTCCACAAATTCATCCTCCTCCTCCAAGTATTGATCCTCACCAGTGAGGTCATATACATTATGGAAATCTGAGGCTGTATCCTGCTGGGGATTGAATAGTCTCGGATATTTGGCCCTGGGGTCCTCCTGAGGCCCTTCTCTTGTTCTCTTGGGAGTGTTCTGGGTTTTCATAAACCTCTCCATTCTCTCCATGCAGAGATGGAGCCTTTCCATGGTTTCATGGGGTACCCCTGACCGGTCTAGTGGGGGAAAATTAGTGTCATCTAGCTGAAAACGGCTCGACCTCTCCCACAACGTCGAGGAAAGTGTCCCGTCGCCTTCCGAAAAGCCTTCCGGTGTGCTGGGGGTCCCCCCGACTGACGGGGGTAGTCCCTGTCTTTCTTCGGGCTTTTTCGGCGTGTCTTTCGACCTTTGCGTAGCGCTCGACGTGTCTTTCGGCGTACGCTTCTGGGCGTCGGCTACAACGATCCTCGCCAAGCTCTCTGTGACTCGTTTGTCAGCGGAGGGCTGTGGTTTCGACGTTACGGGTGTCGATCGTTCTACGGCGGCGTGCGCTCTCTGCTGGTGCGTGCCGGTCGATGGTTTGGGGGCGGCGCCCTTATTTGCCGAAAGCCCAGTCGCTGGTCGCGGCTGCGAGAGGGGCTTCGAACCTGAACGGTCCAAGGAGGCCGCCGGTGGAACCTGCGTCTCCTTGGGCGCTGCTGCTTTCTTCGTCTTTGACGAAGAAGAGCCATGGGTTGTGTGCATGTGTGGTATCGTGTGCGTCAGTGTCGCCGGGGTGTTCATCCCCATAAGCAGGGCGTGAGCCGAGCCCGTCGGGGCAGGGGACAACGACTTCCGTAGCGGAGGTCGTGTTATCAGGTTCCTCGTCACTGTCGGTGGTAGCAGCGGCGGGTGAAGAATCGGCCTTCGACATAGCGTAGGCCGCCCACCTCTTGACTGTACGGTCTTTTAGAGTCTTTGGCTTAAGAAGCCGACAAGCCGTGCAACCCTCCTCTTTGTGATAGAGGGGCAAGCAGCGGTTACACCGTGAATGCTTGTCCTTCCAAGTAAACTTGCCTTGCAAAGCGGGCAAAACCTAAAGGGTGTCCTCTCCATAGCCGAGGCAATAAATCGTGATAACGACCCCAAGGGAAAGGAAGGGGAAAAGGAAAGGCATTCTCAGAAAAGAACCAGAGATGTCCCACGACCCCACTCTCCCTACTGTATTTGGCCTGCGAGGCCAGGCCACGTGTTCGGCAACGCCGAAGGATCTCCTCCGCTCGTCCCCTCTGTCGAAGATCTTGCTCGGCGGAGACAGCTTCACAACTGCGTCGAGGGAGGGATCGATGTGTTATATATTAAATAGGAAAACGACCAAAGGTCGAGGAGATGAAATCTGCAATGTCTCTCGAGGAGCTCCGCGTAAAGGCGACCAGAAGCTGGGCGGAAAAAAACAATCTGAGGGACCTCGACGCGTGAGGGATTGTGGGTACAATGCACGTCACTATAGGGATAGTATTTCAGACACGCCTTGTCAACGTCCCTTTTCGACTACGAAAAACAAAATGCAATACTCCGCAGTGACCACTGGATGTCGGACCTATGCACAGCATGTGATTCTAAGCAGATTAACAAACATCAGAATATATATATATATATATATATATATATATATATATATATATATATATATATATATATATATATATATATATATATATATATATATATATATATACACACACACACACACACACACACACACCTTTGCAGGGGCAGCCTCTCCTTCCGCACATCCTTTACTCGGTTCTTCCCTGCCTCCGGCGCTCGCTGACATGTTTCCTTGTAATCAAAGGAACCAACGCTGGCCGAGCGCCGGAGGCACCGCAAGAGAAGGATTTCATAATTTTTCAGATAACGCGTATAAAAAGAAAAGGTTTTTAAAAAGGAAAGAAGGCTTGCTGAAAGCATACACGTTGCCTCTAATGGTAGGCTGAAATATTGCTGCATACCCCATTGCCCATAGATTTAATCATATTTTATATACTAGGGCAAACAGTTTATTAATGGCAGAGGAGTACCCACCTCAAACTGACCAGGAATGGTCGGAGGACGAGGACGACGCTCTGGAGCAGGATGTGGCTCTAGCAGCCAGTTTCAAGTGAGTACTCTGCTCATCTCTTGAAAATATAAAAAAAAAGCTTGAGCAGACATGTTGGTTCCGATCCAACTACGTCATAACATGGAGGTGCATCTCAGGGCTGTCCCCACTAATCCCAAGGAGAAAGCTCATAAAAGGAAGCGCACTGGCTCGAAAGAGGAAAAAGGCCTCTTTGATGCCCCCCCCCACCCCCCCACCCCCGGCTCTCCTGAGCCTGGCAGAGCCTGCCACGACCACAGCCGCCATTACAGATGCCTTCTCAAGGCTTAAAAAAAGCCTTTCTGGATAGGAAGGAGATCTTCCGTCTCAAGACCTCTGACCCGGAAGAGTACAAAACGGATGAGACCTTCGAGCACGGAGGAACGTCAACAGGGCACAGACGACAATTATCAAACTCCTCAAACAAAGGAGGACAACGATGACCAAGATAAAGGGTCAAGGGTCAGCACATCTGGGAATGCGGCAGGCCCCATTCTCAAACGTCTACCTAACAAGCAAGCCGCTTCAGAAGGCATGTTTGTCCTAGAGAACTTAATTAACCCTAGATCCTCAGACTGGGTCCCGACGTCCAGAGCTATGGACTTCATCAAGGACAGGCTCCGCCGACCTTTAGATAAAGAGGTCCGAGCCAAGCAAAAGGGGGGGAGGGGGGTAATGCCCCCGCTCGGATATCCCTGGGAAGTAGCGCTCACACCAGAGCTTGATGCTAAAATTATCACATTTCTTGGCAAGAATACAAAGGATCCTAAGAAAGGGATAGATAGGGCCTGGAAGTCCTGCTAAAACAGGGTCCTCGATATTACCGGTCCTCTAGTGAAAATCATGGACCTTTCGGAAGAAGCCTTGGACACAGGGAACCCCATTTATCCAGTCACCCTGTCAGAGTGGTCGCAACAAGCCCTCTGCCTACTCGGAAACGCAAATATTCCCTGTATAAAATGGAAGGTATGGCCCTACCCCATAGGCATCGTGGTTGGACCACTAAAAGAACTTGGGAGGGAGGTGGATGGTTGGAGAGCCAAGATGTAGTGAAATATACTAGGTCGGGCAGGTGGAGGGATTGCAAAATAATTTTTATGATTGGCTAACATGGCTTGGATTTCCTTTTTGGATCTTTCTTTTATGCTTTTTAACCTGAATTGTGGGCACTTTTCCTTCTGTGTGTGGATTTTTTATTATCTCAATGTACTGCTTCCCTCATATGTCATTTTGGTAAAGCTAAGGCTGTTTGCATAGAAATGTTTGTTAAAGGTTTGCACTAAACCAATAACTAAAAACAAAAAAAATAAATAACCACGTAGAGCGCAGTAAGGGCATTCTTATGAAAATAGATCCCAAACTAGACTAGCTTGCCACCACCGAATTGGGCCCTGCAGCCCAGGGATTGCCATTTGGCGATCCCTTTGTCAAAGACATGGCAACATTTGTGGGGACATTTACTACTCTCGACAGGGCACAAGCCTCAATAAAGAGGGTTTTTTCTACAAACGTCGGACAAAGCAGGGGCCTCTCCTTACCTGGACAGACTGTCCCATCAACCACAAGACCATCACTCCAACTGGCAGGACAGAGCAGACACCTTTTGGGGTAGGGGTTGCGGCTGGAAAAGGGCGGCAAGACAGCCAGCACAGCAAATTGCAGGTGAGCCTCAAGCGCGCAGTTCCGGCGCCACATGTGCCCATAGGAGGCAGGATTAACCAGGTTACTTACCGTACTGACCACCTTACTCCTAGTCCATAGCACGTTTTCCTCCATACTTATGGGACATTACTCCGTCCTGTGGGACCAGAGCACTTTGTAAAAGCATCCAAAATTTTGCAAACATTTTAGTCCTTCCTCTCTAAGCGGGGCCCGGCACGTGGCCCGCCAATCTCGGCTCCGCCCCACACATCGACCATCAGTCCTTTTCTATCGCCAGTCAGAGACCTTTTAGCAATAACAGAGGAACCTTATTAGAGGGGACTGAGGGCGGGCGTATGGAGGAAAGAGGACTATGGACTAGGAGTAAGGTGGTCACTACGGTGAGTAACCTAGTTATACTCCTACGTCCCGTCCCCATTCCTCCATACTTGTGGGAGATTCCCAAGCACTCCTTACAGGAACTATGGGTGGATGGAAAACCCCTTACTGAAACAGGTTCTTCAGCACAGCCTGACCAAACTGAGCATCAGATCTTGTTCAGGTCTCGACAATAAGGCTTACAAAAAGCTGATGGGGAAGCCCAAGTAGCCAACTTTGCGATGGTCTCCCAGGGAGCATATTTTTGAAAGGCAACTGCGGCTGCCTTGCCCCGCGCCAGGTGTGTATGAATACCTTTAGGAGGCTTCAGTCCTTGGACGGTGTAAGACTCCGTAATGCAGGCAGCGATCCATCGGGAGATAGTCGCCTTAGAGGCCTGCTTACCTTGTGGATTACCAAAAGTCACCAACAGTTAAGAGCTCCTAAATTTGGATGTTCTGTCCAGATAGAACTTAAGAGCCCTTCTAACATCCAGGCAATGCAGAACCCTTCCCACCTCCGAAGCGGGGTTCGGAGAAAAAGACCGCCAGGGAGATTGACTGGTTCAGATGGAAATCAGAGACCACCTTCAGCAGGAAAGCAGGATTTGTCCGTAGGACCACCTTATATCCTTGTGAAAAACCAAGAAGGGATGCTCCACCGACAAAGCCTGGAGCTCACTCACGCGCCTTGCTGAAATAACGGCAACCAAAAAGGACACCTTCCACGACAGGTGCTTGAGGTCCACAGTGGCCATTGGTTCGAAAGGTTTATGGCACAACGCCATCAGGACCACATTTAGATCCCACGATGGGTGCAGACTACGAATCGGAGGATACATGCGCGTCAAGCCTGCAAAATGTCTCTTAACCACTGGATTAGACAGAGTAAGAGTGTTGGTCCGTAGATAGGTAGGCGGAAACCACCGAAAGATAAATTCTGCATGACAGAAGGTGAATTCCCGACTATGCTAGGTGGGATACAAAGGACAGTACCGTGTCAATTGTAGCCGCCCTTGGGTCCAGCTGCTTGTTTAAACACCAATGACAGAACCTGAGCCATTTGCTTCTATACTGGGACCTAGTCGAGGGTTTTCTGGCTGCCTGAATAATACGCATGTTATCCGCAGACAGGCTAAGATGCTCTAAAGATCTGAACTCAGGCACCATGCCGCCAAGCTGAGCGATTGTGGGGAGTGGTGCCACAGCTGTTGCGCCCCCTGGTGAAGAAGATCGGGGTTCACCGGTAACCTGATCGGTGGATACACCGACAGGTGTTGAAGTTCGGAGAACTAAAACCTGGCCGGCCACCACAGGGCTATGAGTAGAAGGGAACAGTTCACCGTGTTTTTCAGTTTGCAAATCGTCCGATGAACCAGAGGCGGGAAGGCATAAGCCCTCATGTTGTGCCATGGAATCTCGAGAGCATCCCCAGAGAGGAGGCTCCCAGCCAGTTTCTGTAGGCATAAAGAGGAAGTTTGTTTGCCGCCGTAGCGAAGAGGTCCACTTCTGGAGTGCCCCAGCGCAGGAAAAACCATGCAAGGACCTCCGCCTTCAGTTCCCACTCGTAGCAGACCATCGTCCGTCGACTGAGAGCATCTGCCCAGACATTCAGCTGGCCCGGAATGTGTACTGCAAGTAGCCAGACACCATGACGAACCGCCTACTCCCAAATCTGGATGGACAGGTGCTCGAGAGGGGGAGACTTAGTGCCCCCTTGCTTGTTGATGTAATACATCGACACCACATTGTCCGTGCAGATACGGACCACTTTGTTGGCAATGATCAGTATGAACGCCTTGAGCGCTAGGAAGATCGCCAGAAGCTCCAGATTTATGTGTAGCTTGTCCTGAGGTGACCAAAGATCCGAGACCTGAAGATGCAATGTCGCACCCCACCCTACAAGGGAGGAGTCCGTCGTGACCGTCACCATAGGGGCTGGGTCCTGAAAACCCACCCCCACCGACAGATTGCTGAGAGACGACCAGCACTCCAGGTCCGCTCTCATGGAAGCCGGAATCATTATCAACTTGGAGTCCGTATCCACAGCCTGAAGCCAAGAACTCCGAAGAGCCATCTGAGTTCGCCTCATCTTGAGACGAGCAAGAGGAAGAGCCAACATGCACGAGGCCATGAGGCCCAGAGCCTCTGGAACCACCAGGCGGACATGCTCTCCGACTACGCAAACATCTAACACATGGCCAACAGATCCGCCATTCTGTCCCAGGTCAGGTACACTCTGCAGTCAATCGTGTTCCAGCGAAAACCCAGGAAAATCAAGTCCTGAGAGACCATCATGGAAGATTTCCGCCAGTTCACCAACAGCCCAAGGTGGAACAGTAGCTGGAGGAGACTGGAGATTGCAGGCGGCTTTCAACGGGCAAGAGCTGCGTAAAACCCAGTTGTCCAGACACGGATACACATGGATACCCTGCAGACGAAGATAGGTCGCAATCGCCGACATCTTCGTGAAGACACGTGGCGCTGAGCTGAGGCCAAAAGGAAGCACTCGAAACTGGAAGTGCTCCTCTCCCACAGAGAAACGGTGATAACTCTTGTGTGGATTCCAGATCAGAATATACATGTACGCATCCTGAAGGTCCACCACGTTGAGCCAATCGCCCGTCTGCAAGGAGGACCGTATCTAGCCGGGCGTGATCATCTTGAATTTTTCTTGGGGTAGGAAAAGATTGAACTGGGAAAGGTCTAGGATGATGCGCAGGCCAGCCTGGTTGGGTTAGGGCACCGTCAACAGCCGGGAGTAGAAGCCCTCCCCTCGTTCCCAAACTGAGGTCCAAAAGCTTCTGAACCTCGGCTTTTAGGGAGGATGACCCTGACTGCTGGAAAGGGGGGTTGTAGGGTGGGCTAGGGGGTAAGGGTAAGTGGAAGCCCGCCCGAGCAACTGACAAGATCCATCTGTCCTCGGTGATTGTCTGCCACGCCTCCCAATGCGTCCTCCCACCGGGGTCTCGTGCGAGCACGGAGAACCGTCATTTGGGAGGCTTTTCAGCGGTGTCACCACCTGAACCTGAGGAGGCGGCTGAGGAGCGGGAGAAAAACAGAGTCCGTTGCTGCCTCTGGCAGGAATTACCCGAAGGTGTATCCACTCTGCGGGATTTCCGGTCTAGAAACCCCCTGAAACCAGAGGAGGGCCGGCTTTGCGACAACGGTCTCTGGGTCCTAAAAGGAGTTTTAACCAGGACGGACAAAGACTTAGCTGTTTGGGTGCGGTCCTTCGTTTTGGTGAGCTCCACATCCGTTGTGGAGTAGAAAAGCTCCTTACCGTCAAACGGCAGGTCCAACACCTTGTCCCTCACCTCCTTTGAGAGCTTGGTGGCATGCAACCACGCCTGTCAAGAGGTATCAACACCCAGCATAAGGCCCCGAGCCGAAGTGTCGACGTGATGAGCTGCGGCCTCAAGCAGATCCTGGGCCAAGACCCTGGCATCAGATAAACCTGCCATAAAGTCTTCCAGCTTCTCGACCGGAATGAACTCCTCAAATTCCGACAGACCTTTCCACATCTTCATATTCGCCCCCGCTAACACCAGTTCTGCATTAGCCTGCAGGAGTTGCAAGGCCGAGTTAGAGAAAATCTTCCTCCCAAGAGAGTCGAGGAGCCTGTCCTCCTTCCCCAGAACCCGAGTAGCCATCGTAGAAGAGGATGCTGCAGGCCTGGACTGTAAAGTGGATGCAGCCACCACCGTGTAGGAGGGGGGCGGACAAGATGATCGGGCCACCTCTTCCGAAGAATGTAGCCTATATCGTGCATAAATTTTCTTATTGACGAAAAGTCCAGAGTGTGGCTTTTCCCAGACTCTACGGACCTCGGCCAAAACGTCGTTCTACAAGAACAGGCCAGTACACTCCGAAGGAGACAGGGTGAACGTCCCCGAAAGCACACCCTCCTGCGGAGCGGGTGCCTTGGGCACTGGAACATCCAATAGGCACCTCATGTCCAGTACCCGGTCATGAAAAGCTATAATAGAGCGTGGCTGGTCTTCGGTAGCCTGATCCCCCTGCACATCATCCGACAGGTCAGGACCCTGCTGAACCGTGTCAGGCACCGCCTTGTCCACGGGGGACAATGGAGGCAAGGGCGGCAGGGTCGGGGAGGCACCGTATGGAAGGGTGGCGCCGGCGGAGCCACCGGGTGAGCAGGTGGAGCCGGAGGCGGGCATATCTCCCTAAAAAGACCCTTGAAATACTCTCTCATGGGGTCGATATGGATGAGCGTCTGAAATTTACCGAAAAAGGCGTCCTCCGGAGACGGTTTTGGAGCTGCCGGAGGAGGCCTCTCATGAGGATAATTCCAGGGATGCAGAGGGGAGGGTTGCTACACAGGCCCATCCCCCGAAGTGTCAACAAAAATCAAGGGTGCCGAACCCACAGGCAACGAGACATTGCGCGGAAGGGGCATCTGAGCGTTCGTCGTAAACTGGACGAAACAGATGCGCACAAGGAATTTTATGTTCACCCGCAGAACCAACTCCTACACCTGAGGCCAATGGCGTAGTTGTAGGGGAAGCGCGCAAAATGGCCGCCGTGGTCGTGGCGGGAACGGCCGCCATTTTGCCATCACCAGAGGGTAACTACGGCACGTGTGAAAGTGTGGCAGGGGTCCCCGTCGGTGGGTCAGGTGTCTTAATTTTAGCCTTTACATAAGGAACCTCAGCCGAGCCGGTACTATGAGGCCTGGAATGTTTCTGCGACATACCAATAGCCAAACTAGCCTACACAGGAAGGACCTTGGCACTGCCGGTAAAAAGGAGGAACTTTCACTCCTTGCCCCCTTAACAGTTCCTGCGTCGCCACAAGAGCGGGAACGGTGAGAAACAACTTCGCCTCGTCGGGCCTCTCAGAAATGTTGGTTACTTTAGCCTCTGTACGAGGGACCTCGGACACAGGTCCGGTAACAGCCTTACTAGCGCATCCATTCGGTAACACCAAGCCCAATCAAGGCCTCGGGGCGCACCCCGGTACTTTTGAGGGAAGCCGATAAAGAGGCCTCAGAGCGAGCTCCGGTACCCCACGACTCAGAACTGGGTTTACAACCAGCCTCGACAGAAGGGGCCTCGGCGCGTACTCCGGTATCCACAGGCCCCTTTATGGAGACCCTTGGAGAAAACTCCATTACAATTATTAGTCCCAGAAGGCACCTCTGGGCAATCCCCGGTGATAGAGCGGTTGACGCTCCTCCCGGCCTGGGAAGAGCCCGGAAAGGTGTCTCCCGGCCGGGGTGCTGTGAAAAGTAAAGAACTTACCGGGCGTTTCTTCTTTTCGTCGATAAAAGATTGAAAATGCGAAGGAGGAGTACGTTGAAACACCTCCTCCCAGCGCTCCAACTGACGAAGTGATTGGACCGAAAGGGAATCGCACTAAAAACAGGAGTCCCAACGGTGGTCCGGACCCAAACACTCTAAACAAAGAGGATGAGGAACTGCCCTCGCGAAGAGTCGGTGACACGAACAACAATCTGGAAAGTCTAGTTTCAACGACAGACTAGTACACGATTGCTAGCGAGAGCCAGAAAGGAGGAAAAAAAGGGAAGATCTTCTGCGGATGAAAGTGCGTCCAGTCCCGAAAGAGCGGAGAAAAGTGCGGAGCCGAGATGGGTGGGGCTACGGCCGCGTGCCGTGCCCCGTGTTGAAAGAGAGGAAGGACTAAAATGTGTGCAAAATTTTAGATGCTTTTACTAAGTGCTCCGGTCCCGTCCCACAGGACGGGGGAATGTCCCATAAGTATGGAGGAAAGGGGACGGGACATAGGAATAAGTGCTATTCGCACAAGCATGCGACTCCTTACCAGGAGATGTCTGGGTCAGGGACACCACAAGGGGTTTGTTTTCACATCGGCTTTCTCTCAAGCCTCTCAAGTGTGTCGCCCGGCACAGATAATGTTGCACGCGGATGCTCTTGCCCTAGACTAAAAGGTTCACAGCTTACACCTCAAAGACGCCATCTGCCAATGCACAGTCCAAGACTGTTTCCTCAACCCAATTTTTCTGGTATGCAGGAAACAGAAGGACCGCCCTGTAATAAATCTCAGAGCCTTAAACGACTTCATTCTCTACTGCCATTTCAAAACCGAGAGAATACACATGGTCAGGGATATCCCGCGACCGGGTGACTAGGACTCCCTACCTAGCAGTGCCAGTCTATCAGCAACATATAAAGTACCTGAAGTTCACATGGAGAGGTCAGGACAGGGAACGTACGAGCCTGCCCTTCGGGCTCACATCAGCACCCTGGGCTTTCACCCAGTTCATGCTGCCCGTAGTCGCCCATCTCGGGAAAGGGGAGTAAGGCTCATTGTATATCTCAACAACATCCTCATGTCGCAGACCGAGGACCTGGCAAGGCACCAGGCCCAAATTGCCACAGATTTTGTTTCACGATATACGGTTCCTCATCAACTGGGAAAAGTCAATCCCAGTGCCCTCGAAGAGCCTGGAATTACTGGGCTTCATAGTAGAGACACAGACCTGTCAGCTCAGTCTACCGACATGCAAGGCACACTCTACTCACCGCGAGTTTTGCAGAAAGACACCACCTCCCTACGGGAATT
This sequence comes from Ambystoma mexicanum, assembly GCF_040938575.1. Classification (NCBI taxonomy): domain Eukaryota; kingdom Metazoa; phylum Chordata; class Amphibia; order Caudata; family Ambystomatidae; genus Ambystoma; species Ambystoma mexicanum. The sequence continues at coordinate 90,021,483 of NC_090935.1, read as the reverse complement.
GGCGAGAGTGATCAGTATATTGTCATCATCCATTCAGGCCATCTTTCCCAGGCCGCTGCATTACCGCAATTTGCAGAGACTCAAAGGGCAGCATCTGCAATGCAACCTCTTACTCGTAGCATCTAGCCGCATCACCCAAGGCAAGAACAGAGCTCCACTGGTGGCTCACGCACATGGAGGGCTGGAACAGCAGAGCAATCGTCGGATCAACCCCCGACAAAGTAATAGAATCAGATGCAAGCAGCTCAGGGTGGAGAGCGAAGTGCAGTCTGGTAGCCAAGGGGGGCGGAACTGGTCCCCCCCGCAGGAGCTGGAGATGCAACTCCAGCTGGAGCTTCTCGCTGGCTCCTTCGAGGTGCGATCTTTCGCCAGAGGAAGAGTGAGTTGTTGAAGATTACTCAAGATGGACAACATCTCTGCTGTGAGATACAATCAATCATCTGGGTTGCACCAGATCGAAGCCTCGGGCAGAATTGACCAAGGACTTCTGGCACTTCTGTCGACAGCAGAATATCTACCCGGGCTGAGCAACGAAGTAGCATATTGGCATTCATGCCATTTGTCAGACTACAGCGACTGGAAACTCAGAGAAATGTTCCTTTGCTTACAGCAAATATGGGGCTCTTTATCCAGGGACCTCTTTGCCTCTCGCCTTAACGCTCAGTTGCCAGTATTCTTCAGCTCAAGGCAGGACCCAGCAACCATGACGACAGACTCCTTCCTTCAGAAGTGGATCGGGGGATCTCTTACACATTTCCCCCCTTCACCATGATCGCGAGGACCCTGGTGAAGGCCCGTCAGGAGCAAACAGCTAGTTCTCGTAGCCCCAGTTTGGACCTCTGAAACTGGTTATTCAGCCCTTCTGGCAACTTTCTTCAGATTTTCCAAACCTACTAGCCCAATCTCAGGATCAG